>NC_090817.1:73204936-74478817 GCF_000390325.3 Nicotiana tomentosiformis | reverse complement strand
TTAAATTAAAAATAGAGATAACTAACCTTGAAAGAAAAGAGAGGGGATTTGATTTTGGGTGACGGAGGATGGGCAATGATTGGTGGTGGCGGAGCAGTGGTGGCGTAGTCGGTGATGAACAGTGGCGGGGGAGGGGAGGGAGACTTCTAGGGGCTTTGATTTTGGTTGAGAAGGGAGATAGGAGTTGATTTTGGGTGGAGTTTTGGGGGGAAACGCGACTAGAGGAGGAGAAGAAGAGAAATGGAAGAGAGATAGAGAAAAGCGGGAAATGGGGTAGAAGTCCGTCCCTGACAGATCTAATTTGGAAATTTCCGACCGAAATCGGTCGTTACATTTAAGTGACCTTTGACCGTTTGACCACAATATTTCCGATCGAAATCGGTTGGTAATATAATTTAATTTTTTTTAAGAAAAATATTTATTTAGAAAATCGACCGAAGTCGGTCGATTTTAGCTAAGATCCAAATTATAGGTACTGTATTTAATATTTAATTAATTATGTGTGTGTATGTGTGTATGTATGTAATCTATCTAATTCAGCTAACCTCCTAAACTAACTAATCCTCTTAATTCAGTTACAACTTACTATGCAATAACAAGTTAACAACTACGAGTATTTCAACATGGATAATAATTAACCGAAACTGCTAAAAAATAAAGGACAATGATATATTGGCAAAATAATATCTATTTCTGTTAGGTAAATCATCCCAAAGAACCCAGTAGTGAAATATGTAGGGTAAATTTTATAAGTGGTCATATAACTATTTTTTTTATCAAAATTATATACTTACATTTTTTAACACAAGAATCACAAGACTTTCACCTACTTGCACAAAAGTTACAATTGTCGGAAAAACTAAGTTTCATGTGCAATATTTTTTATTCTATATTTTTGTATTTTTTATTTTTAATCTAATAAATAGTGATACAATTAGAAGAGAATCGACCCGACCCAAACGGACCCAAAGTCCATATGCATATAAATTAAGATATACTAAAGAAACATAAGCGAACCCCACCTCCCCCCCCCCCCAAACCCCCAAAAAACACAATTATCTCTTTATTCATACCTTTTATTTTATTTTCAAGTTTTTCATCTAAATTGATAGCATTATTGTCTCCGGAGCTCTCTGATTTCGAGTATCTATTTTCTTATCCATACCTTTTATTTTCTTTTTTCCCCCTCATAATCTCATACAAAATACTCCAAGAAATAAAGAAATATTTGTTATAAGAAATATCAAATTATAGTGGAGGTCTACTCTTCCTCTGTGATCTTCATCTCAAGTGCTTAATGACATATTTTCTATGTTTAATGACATATTCAATGACATATTTTCTTCACTTTTTATGCCTATATAAAGGCCTTGTAATAGATAGGAAAATACACACAATTGAAGAAGAAATAAAAATCTCTCCTCTCTTTCTCTCTATATCTCTTAGCTTGTTTTTCCTTATTCCATCGTATTACTTTGAGTTATATTTTATAACACGTTATCAGCACGAGACTCTACCGTCTCAAGAAGCTCTTTGAGAAGACTAAAGTATAACTTTCTCCTCTTTTAATTATGACTGATATTATGAAAATAAAGTTTGTTGCCCTTGAAATTTCGGGCAAGAACTATATGACATGGGTGTTGGATGCTGAAATCCATTTAGATGTAATGGGTCTTGGAGACGCCATTAAAGACAAAAATAAAGCATCTACCCAAGATTGTGCTAAGGGCTTGATTTTCTTGCGTCATCACCTTGATGAAGGGTTGAAGATAGAGTATCTCACAGTCAAAGATCCACTTATTTTGTGGAATGGCTTAAAGGAAAGATATGACAACTTAAAGTTGGTCACTCTTCCACAAGCACGATATGATTGGGCTCATCAGAGGCTCCAAGACTTTAAGTCTGTTTCTGAATATAATTCTGCGATGTTCAGAATTACTTCTAAATTGAAACTCTGTGGAGATACTATCACTGATTATGATATGCTTGAAAAAAATATTCACAATGTTTCATGCCTCCAATATGGTCTTGCAACAGCAGTACCGAGAGAAAGGTTTCAAGAAGTATTCTGAGTTGATTTCTCTTCTCCTTATGGCTGAACGAAACAATGACTTGCTCATGAGAAATTACGAAAATCGACCCACTGGGTCTACACCATTGCCTGAAGTAAATGAGGTATATTCCCATTATTCTAAGTATGGAAAAGGTCGTGGCCCTGTTCGTGGTCGTGGCCATGGCCAAAGAAGAAATTTTCTTCGTGTTAATCACCCCCAAAGAAAAATAACCACCAAAAGTGTAAAGGGCCAAGGGAAAATGGTTCAGAAACTGAATGTTATCGTTGCAGTGGAAAAGGGCATTGGGCAAATATTTGTCGCATACCAAAATATTTGGTTGAGCTTTATCAAGCATCTCTAAAGGATAAAGCTCCTGAAGCTAATTTTGTCTATGACAATGAATTTGACATCACCCACTTGGATGTGGAAGATTTCTTTGAGCACCCTGATGGAAAAATAAATCACTCGATCGGTGATGGATCTATGGTTAAAGATGATTGAGCATTTTGATTTTTATGTTTTCCTATTCGTAGTATCTAATGAGTAAACATCTTGTAATATTTATTGCACTTAATAATACTTCTTATGTAGTTTTTAAAAATATATGTATTTCCTAAATTTCATAAATTTCACAAACAAGGAGTAATATCTAAGTAATTAGTGTCCTAGTCTCACTGATCTTTTAATTCCTTTTGATTTCCTTTACGTTACATTAATTCTCTTTAAGAAGAGGTTTACAAGCACCCTGGAATAACTTTTGTTACTTCACCCTTAATATTTTTTCATGTACTTATAATTGTATTATTTTTGCTGCGTAATTATTTGTATAATAATTAGAATTTGCTAGAAAATGCATTAAAAGGTCACTATTGAATTATTGGTTTAACTTTATTTCTTTTTTTTTTTTCCTCTAAAAATACTAATATTTATTCATATACTTATTTTGTATGTCAAACCATGGGAAGCAAATATGGATATCTTTCAAAACTTGAATCAAAGTTCAATTGTAAAAATATTTACTTAATTGATTCATGTACAACACATATAATATTCAAAGAGAAAAGATATTTCTCTCATTTAAGTATGTATAAGGCAGATGTTACTACAATTTCTGGTAGTAGTAATCTAATTGAAGGCTCTGGAATAGCTAATATAACTCTGCCTAAGGGAACAATACTTATCATAGAGAATGCAATGTTCTCCTCCAAGTCCAAGAGGAACTAGTTGTGTTTTAAAGATATCTATCGAAATGGATTTAATATTGAGACAATAGATGAGAATAATCTCAAATATCTCATCGTTACCAAGAATGTCTCTGGCTAGAAAAGGGTTATTGAGAAGTTTTCATCTTTATCTTGTGGCCTGTATTGGACAAGAATTAGTATAATTGAGGCACATTCTATCGTAAACCAAAAGGTTTCTAGTTTCAATACTTTTGTACTTTGGCACGATCGATTGTGACATCCTGGATCAATTATGACAAGACGAATTATAAAGAACTCAAATGGGCATCCATTAAAGAATTTAAAGATTCTTTTAAATAATAAGTTTTCTTGCACTTCTTGTTATAAAGACAAGTTGATTATTAGACCATCACCAATAAAGGTTGGGATTGAGTCCCCTGCATTTTTGGAATGTATACAATGGGATATTTGTGGACCTATTCACCCACCTAGTGGGTCGTTTAGATATTTTATGGTCTTAATAGATGCATCTTCTAGATGGTCTCATGTGTGCCTATTATCATCTCGCAACCTGGCATTTGCAAAATTAATGGCACAAATAATTCGATTACGGGCACAGTTTCTCGATAATCCAATTAAGTCTATTTGACTTGATAATGCTGCTGAGTTTTTATCCCAAGCATTTAATGATTATTGCTTATCAATTGGAATAAAAGTGGAACATTCTTTAGCTCATGTTCATACTCAAAATGGCCTTGCAGAGTCTTTGATTAAACGTCTGCAATTGATAGCAAGACCGTTACTCATGAAAAGAAAATTACCCACTTCTATTTGGGGTCATGCAATTTTACATGCAGCAATGCTAATTCGTCTCAGACCGATAAATTGTCATAAATATTCCTCGTTGTAATTAGTTTTGGGTCGTGAACCTAATATATCCCATCTAAGAATTTTTGGATGCGCTGTATATGTGCCTGTAGCACCGCCATATTGCACCAAGATGGGTCCCCAAAGAAGGTTAGAAATATATGTTGGGTTTGAATCGCCCTCCATTATTCGCTACCTCGAAACATTAACGGGAGATTTGTTCACTGCTCGATTTGCAGATTGTCGATTTGATGAGGCATTTTTTCCAAAATTAGGGGAGAAATTGGTGAAATCAAACGGGAAATTTTGTGGAAAAATCCATCATTATCTCATCTTGATCCACGTGCCTCTATTTGTGAAAAAGAGGTGCAAAAGATTATTCATTTGCAAAAAATAGCAAATCAAATGTCAGATGCATTTACAGATCTGAAAAGGATAACGAAATCACATATCCCTGCAGAGAATGTTCCAATCCGTATTGATGTCCCTGTTAGAAAATCTTCTAGTGTCATAGCTAATGAGTCAAAAGCACGCCTAAAGCGTGGCAGACCATTGGGTTCTAAGGATCGAAATCCTAGAAAAAGGAAAATAAATGATCAAGATGACACTACAAAAGAGTCTCATAAAGAAACCCATAATTTAACCAATCCTAAAATTCATGAGGATATCGATGAGCCCGAGACTCAAGAAAATATGGAACTATCAATAAATCCAATCGATATTGAGACAAATTTGAATCGATTGAATATAGTGGTGGATTATGTCTTTGTATACAATGTTGCATCTAGCATTATGCAAGATAATGAGGATCTTGAACCTCAATCTGTTGGAGAATGTCAACAAATACGCAATCCAATATGAGTTGGATTCACTTGCGAAACGTAAAGTTTTTGGGTCTATAGTCCAAACACATAATGGTGTTAAACCTGTTGGCTATAAATGGGTCTTTGTACGTAAAAGAAGTGAGAAAAATGAGGTAAAAAGATATAAGGCACGCCTTGTTGCACAAGGATTTTCACAAAGGCCTGGTGTCGATTATGAAGAGACGTATTCTCCTGTTATGGATGCTATAACGTTCCGTTATCTCTTTAGTCTTGTTGTCCATGAAAAGCTTGACATGCATTTAATGGATGTGGTTACAGCCTACCTATACGGCTTACTTGATAATGATATATACATGAAAATTCCCGAGAGATTTAAAATGCCCGACGTACATAATTCAAAGTCCAGGAAAATGTTTTCAATCAAATTGCAAAGATCTTTGTATGGTCTAAAGCAATCAGGAAGAATGTGACATAACCGCCTTAGTGAATATTTATTAAAGGAAGGTTATATAAATGATTTCATTTGTCTATGTATTTTTATAAAGAAAACAACATCGGAGTTTGTTGTACTTGCCGTATATGTTGATGACATAAATCTTATTGGAACTCCTACAGAACTCCAAAAGGCAATTGATTATTTAAAGAAGGAATTCGAGATGAAAGATCTCGGAAAGACAAAATTATGTCTCGGTTTGCAAATTGAACATTTGGCAAACGGGATTTTTGTTCATCAATCTACCTACATAGAAAAGGTATTGAAACGGTTTTACATGGATGGAGCCCATCCATTAAGTACTCAGATGGTTGTTCGATCACTTGATGTGAATAAGGACCCGTTCCAACCTCAAGAAAAGAATGAAGAGCTTCTTGGTCCTAATGTACCATATCTTAGTGCAATTGGTGCACTAATGTATCTTTCTAACACTACAAGGTCTGACATAACTTTTTCAGTTAATGTCTTAGCAAGATATAGCTCTGCTCCTACAAGGAGACATTGGAATGGAATCAAACACATATTGCGGTATCTAAAAGGGACTACCGATATGGGCTTATTTTATGGCAATGATTGCAGTCCCGATCTTGTTGGTTATGCCGATGCTAGGTATTTATCTGACCCACACAAGGTTCGATCTCAAACTGGCTATGTGTTTACATGTGGAGGCACTGCAATATCTTGGCGATCGACTAAGCAATCAATCGTGGCTATTTCATCTAATCATGCTGAGATAATTGCTATTCATGAAGCAAGTCGAGAATGTGTATGGTTGAGGTCTGTAATACACCTAATTCGAGACAAATATGGTTTGAAGTGTAACAAACTACCTACAATTTTGTATAAAGACAATGCAGCATGCATAGCTCAATTGAAGGGAGGATTCATAAAAGGAGATAGAACAAAACACATTTCACCAAAGTTATTTTTCACACATGATCTTCAAAAGAATGATGATATCAGTGTACAACAGATCCGTTCAAGTGATAATATGTCTGATTTGTTCAACAAATCTCTACCAATGTCAACCTTCAAGAAACTAGTGTACAAGATTGGGATGCGAAGGCTCAAGGATGTGAATTGATGCTCTCATCAGGGGGAGTTAATACACGGTGTACTCTTTTTCCCTTACAAGATTTTTGTAATGACCCGGTCGGTCGTTTTGAGTATTACAACCCCGATTCCCCCTTTATTGCTTAAATTGTACTTTACAGTTGTTGTGTGAATTGCCGGGGTAATTAGTTCGGGTCCGGTGAGTTTTGGAATGAATTGGAACACTTAGTTCCAAGGTTTAAAGCTTAAGTTAAAATAGTGACCGAATATCGACTTATGTGTAAACGACCTCGGAATTTAATTCTGATGATTCCAATAGCTCCGTGTGGTGATTTTGGACTTAGGAGCATGTCCGAAAAATTATTTGGAGGTCCGTAGTGAAATTTGGCTTGAATTGCCGAAAGTTGAATTTTTGGAAAGTTTGACCGGGGGGTTGAATTTTTGATATCGAGGTCGGAATCTAGTTCTGAAAATTTTCATAGCTCCGTTATGTCATTTATGACTTGTGTGCAAAATTTGAGGTCAATCGGACGTGAATTGATAGGTTCCGGAGTCGTTTGTAGAAACTAGAAATTTCAAAGTTCATTAGGCTTGAATTGGGGTGTAATTCATGGTTTTACCATTATTTGAGGTGATTTGAGGGTTTGACTAAGTCCGTATGATATTTTAGGACTTGTTGGTATATTTGGTTGAGGTCCCGAGGGGCTCGGGGTGAGTTTTGGATGGTTAACGGATTATTTTTGGCCTTGGTGAGATTGCTGGTATCTGTTGCTGCATTTTTTGGATTTTTCTCTTTCGCGTTCGCGAAGAGGAATTTGTGGCAGGCAGGATTTACTCTTCGCGTTCGCGAGGGGTCTCGCATTCGCAAAGAGAAGCTGGGTTGTGCATCGCGTTCGCGTATGGGGTATCGCGTTCGCGAAGGGAAACATAGTGGGCATGGGTTTTTGCCTTCGCGTTCGCGAAGGGGAGCTCGCGTTCACGAAGAAGTGCTTCGTTAAGCATCGCGTTCGAGAAGAACAAATGTTGGGAAGCACATTTTGTGCTTCGCGAACGCGAGGGACCTGTCGCGTTCGCGAAGAAGAGAGGTCTAGACAGAAAGTTTAAGTTCAGAAAATGGGGCTTCGTCCCATTTTCCATTTTTAACGATTTGGAGTTCGGATTGAAGCGATTTTTGGGAGATTTTTAGAGGAAACAACGGGGTTAGTATTCTTAACTCAATATTGGTTAAATTACCCGAATCCATAGTTGTTTTTATCATTTAATTGGTGAATTAAGTTGGAAAAGTTTGAAAACTCTCTTAGTTTAAATTGAGGATTTGAAGGCCGAGTTGTTGTCGGATTTGAGTAATTTTAGTATGGTTGGAATCGTGGTTGAATGGGGTTCGAATTTTGTGAGTTTTATTGGATTCCGAGACTTGGATCCCACGGGTGATTTTGGGGCGTAATTTCGGATTTTGTGAACATATTAGTATTTTGATACGGAATTAATTCCTATAAATTTTGTGGGCTGAATCAAATTAATTGTGACTAGATTCGAGCCGTTTGGAAGTTGATACGTGCATAATGAGATTTCTGGAGCATTGTTTAGCTTGCTCGATATTGGATTCAGCTTGTTCGAGGTAAGTAACTCTTCTAATCTTGGAGTTAAGGGTATGAACCCTGAATATATGTATTTTGTGAATTGTTGGGAGATGACGCACAAGCTAGGTGACAGGCGTGTGGGCGTGCACTATAGAAATTGTGACATAATTATTTTTGTGGAATTTTATAGTTAAATAATCTTGGCATTTTCCATACGGTTTTATGTGTTAAAGAAATTGAGCTGAAAAGCATATTAAAATCATGTTGAGGCTATGTGCCAGTATTATTGGGACCCACAGAGGTCATATTGCTGTGAATTATTGTGTTAAATTGAAAATTCATATTCAGTCATATTCATTTCATCGCATATCATAACTCAGTTTTATAACTCTATTTTGATGCATATAAATATTTTGGGCCGAATGGCCTGTTTTTACTGAAATGCCCTTGTGGCATGAGAGGTTTATGACTGAGTGAGGCCGAGGGCCTGATTTGTGAGGATGAGTATGGATCAGGGCTGTCCGCCTGCATCATATTTATGACTGAGTGCGGTCGATGGCCTGATTTGTGAGGATGAGTGTGGATCGGGGCTGCCCTCCTGCAGCATACTTTATTATTATAGCACGTAAGTTGTCCGTGCAGATTATAGTGCTTGGGCTGAAGGAGCCCCTTCGGAGTCTGTACACACCCCCAGTGAGCGCAGGTACCTACTGAGTGCGAGTGCCGAGTGCTGAGTGACTGGGAGGCATGAGTGATTGTGAGGTATGTCCGAGTGGCAAGAGTGATTGTGAGGTATGCCCGAGTGGCCCGATTTACTGTGAGGTTTGCCCGAGGAGCTGTATATGAGTGATGTTCTGCCCGAGGGGCTGTTTATGATTTTATCATTGAGTTGCATTATATTGGCATGCACACACGACATACATGCATAGAGATGTATTTTTTCTCATGTTGTACAACATCACATCATTCATGATTTCTCACACATTTTTTGACAGATGGGCATAGTGATGCATTTGTTTTACATGGATTATCCGGAAGGAAAATGAAACATCTTATTTATTATTGACAAGATTTTGGGAGAAATTTATTGATTTCAAACTATTCATATTTTTGGCAACTCCAGTAAACGATTTGATTTTTCATTGATGTATTTGAAAGAAAGAACTACTATTTTTGAAATCATGATTTGGCTGGGTATTTTATCCCTAAGTTACTTCTGGTATTATTTGCTTTATGTTGTAATGGATTGTTGTGGACTATTGATTTTGGACCCGACCTTGGTGGAAGCTCGTCACTACTTTCAACCTACGGCTAGGTTTGTTACTTACTCTGTACATGGGGTCGGTTGTACTGATACTACACTTCTGCACATTGCGTGCAGATGTTGGCTGCTGTTCTTGCTGTGCTCGATGGTTGCGAGACTTGAAGATGTACCTGCGTTCCTGTTGTAGCTGCCTTTTGTTCAGCTTAGCCTTAGATTTATAAAAGCTCTGTTTATGTATTATTCAAACAGACTATATATTTATTTCATTTTCTCTTTGTATACTCTATTCTTAGAAGCTCATGATTTGTACTACTAGTTCTTGGGGAATGTATAAGGTTAAGATAATTATTTACTTGAATTTCTTTAATAATTGTTACTGGGATTGGATAGTTGAAAGTTGGCTTACCTAGCGGGTTGGGTTAGGTGCCATCACGATTAGTTGGATTTTGGGTCGTGACAAGGTGGTATCAGAGCTCTAGGTTCATAGGTTCTACAAGTTATGAGCAAGTGTCTAGTAGAGTCTTGCGGATCAGTATGATGACGTCCATACTTATCTTCAAGAGGCTACAGGGCATTTAGAAAATATACTTCCCATTTTTCTTTCCTTATCGTGCGAGATTGATTCAGCTTGAGATATAAACTTTTTGAATTACTTCCACGTATTCGTATGCGCACATAAGCACTCAGTATCAGCTGTGTATCGCTAGATTGTGATTCTATGAACGAGGTTCGAGGTGAGTATTCTGTGTTTTGGTGGTGGGCCAGTCTAGAGGACTTGAGGCCATTGTTAGACCGTAGTTTAAGCTCGGCAGCTTCAGTTATAACTTGTACAATTGGACTCATATGTCCGGTAATGACCATACAGTGTAATTTGTGGCTCGATGAGCGGTGGAATGGCGGTATGATGGGTATGATGTGACCGCAGGATGTGTAAAGAATTTTTGAATGTGACAAGAAATGGTTCCTTGAAATGTAAAGAAATGGCCATTGGGTGCTTGATTTTTGTTTTAATGTGACGTACAGTCTCGAGTATGAATGTTTTGAAGGATCTTTTATATTGTTAAATTTTGGGGTAAATTAAATTCTCATGTCTGGGTAATGAGTTTGGACACAGATTGACTAAGTGATTGCATAGTAATTGTGACTGCGAAAAGATGTAACAATATACCAGATTGAGGCTAAGCAGGTGGATTATCCCCTGCAGAGTAATCTATGTAGGAGTATTTCTTATGATGTGAGTGGAGAGTTTCTTTTCTGCCGACGGGGTGTATGGGTGGAGATTTGAATCTGAATCTGATTGAGAAAGTTGACTTGTGTGTTAAGAGGATGAATACGAGCTTAGCAGATGATTGAGGTATTTTTATGGTTGGCGTTGTATGAACTTTGGGAAGAAGTTTTGTTGGACTGACTGTGACATTATGGCAGTAAGAGAGTATTGGTATTGTGAGTTATGGAATGTTTTAATCTATGGCTTTGAGCCAAGTGGGGGAGTCTGCTATTGACCATTTGATTTCATGGTTAGGTGTTAAATTTTAATTTTGGTCGGAGCCATACTTGTGGGTTAGCTATTACTTGCAGAAGTTGAGATCGAGGATGACTCGAATAAGGAGATTCCTGGTTAAGGATTATATTTCACATATGAGTAAATGAAATTCGCGGGATAAGTGAGTTGTTATTGGTGAATGATGTAGTGCACACGAAGTATGAATTTGATATGTGGTGTTAAAGTAGAGTTACTTCTTTGAGTATTGTGGTGCTAATGGGGCACGTGTCTTTTGGCCCATTTGGACAGTGCAATTAGATTTGAGCAAAATGGGTGACTCCCGAGAAAATTTCAGTGGGTTTGAGAATTATATATAGCAAGTGAGAATATTTTCGGACTTGGGTATGGATAAAAATCCGAGATTTGCGTTTGATGGTGCCTGGACTTGCGAAAATTCTATATGACTATGGATTCTATATATTTGTATAAGGAAGATAAGAAGAACAATTTCAAATTCACATAAGGTATTCTCAGAATGAGTGTTATAGTTGTAGTATCTTTGAAGGTTCTTAAGAAGAATATAGTTGCTTATGGGCCGTAGGGCGTTGTGGTTCTATGTTAATGTTTGTGGGGTAAGTTGTGGTTAAAGATCATGGTATTTTAGCAAGAAAAAGTATCAATCTAAAGACAAATTCGGAGGGGACTTGGAGAAATAGGACAGCTTGGTAGTAGGTTGGATCAGTATAGTAATGGATATGATCGGTTCTTTGAGTGCTTATGATGTGGGGGTTTTCTACAGGTGCTTTGTGGCAATACACCTGGACTTGGCGACCTGCGTGGCTTGGTCGAGTTAGAGGAATTTAGTTTTAAGGGCTTGATTATGTGCAAATGGATTCCAAAGTATTCTTGATGGTTTCTACCGGTGTGGAGAACGTGTTAGGTATTGTAATTTCCTCCTGGAAATATGCAAGAGAAAGGTTTCTAACAAAAATGATATGTAAATTATTGGTGACTCAAAGTTGATAATAAGATTCTTATGCTTTTCACATGGTGGCAATATAGATGTTACGTGTTGTACGAAAGCTAGATTTTCATGTACAAGGTGGCAGTACAGTCTTGAAGAGAACGTAACGAATGTTGGACAACATGGACGGTTTCAAATAACTAGATAAATACTATTACTACTTGGTGTTGTATGAGAAAAGGGGCGGACTTCAGAAGGCGCATTGTATTTTTACTTACGGATGTATAAATTAGTATTATGGTACTCACATGGTTGATAGACTGCTGATATTCAAATTTTATCAATTGGCACGGAAGAACTTTTAAAGTATTTCTCGTGGGATGATCGTGTATGAGAGAGTTATTAGGCATTCGGGCGATGGAGATGGAATCAAATATGGTGATTCGTGTGTTCTATGGATTTGGAGATTGGGAGTTCTCAGGAGCAGATTGTTTCATGGTTGTGGACTGTGAAGTTGTGGCCTGAGCTAGCCATATGATAGAATGGGTTATGATTCAGTCATTATGGATTTTCGAAAGAATTTTTATCTATTTGTGGGTAACCCGAGTTGATTTGGGGGTCTATAGGTAGGCCCAATTAAGATGTGTATTCTACACCGAGCCGGAATGGTTGGCTCCATACTGCTATTATTGAGGGATGTGTCATTTGGTTGATGTTGAACTTATTTGTGTTCTCAAATGATCTGTGAGTTATTCCTTTATGCTACGAGGAGTTGTGATTCATTGGTTATGTGCACAGATGGTGTGGTTCTATTTGAGCTTTATAGCGAAATTTGAGTATGATGAGTAATTGGGTATTGCATGATCTATAGCGTAATGGTTATGTCCTTTCAGGTTTTTGTGTGGTATTTTTGTCATTTGCCTCTCCGTCATTATTAAATTGGAGCAGGGTGGCTCGGAGTATATAATATGAACCTCGTGTTAGAATCGAGTGATGGTTCTACGGTGTATGATGAATTTTCAACGTTTCGTTGTGGAAGTACTTGTTAATCTGGCGATGCAGTTCTCTCATTTGAGTCATTTTCCATGACTGGGTGCATTTGAATTGTTGCGTATTAGTGCACGGATAGCACGAGTTGTGGCTCCGAGTTATATTGGTGCGATATGTCTGTGGAGCAGTTATGTTTAGTAATATAAGGGCATTGGACCTGGAATGGGTACTATCAGGCTTGATTATGGTATATTCAAGAGGGTTATAGTTTTGGTTGGGCGAGAGAGCTCCATGGCTAGTTGATCTGATGAGTGGTTATGAGTTTTTGATTGTTTCTTTCATCATTGGCAGTATATGAAGGTTTTGGAACGAGGTTTGGCTTAATATGAGGTTTTATACTAGTACTTGGTTGGTTTGGAGTAATTACTGTGATCGGGAATGGTGCTACGAGCATGCGAGTTGTGTAATATACTGGGTGATTATATCCATGGTTATAGTTATAGCTCGATGCAGCTTATTCGGACTTATACAGTGCGTAAATGTAAGATTCGTGTCTTGAAAGAAATTTTTAAGGTTGGAAATTAAAACTCCAAGGGTTATGGGCTAAGGTTAAATTAATGATTTTCAGTTGCATTGTGTAGTCAAGCCTATGTGGGATAGGGTGACTTGGGTTCACCCTCGGGTACGTGTGTGGAAAGATGGAACAGTGATTTGATGGCTTGGAAACAACTCTTGGCACGTTCGAGGACGAACGTATGTTTAAATGAGGGAGAATGTAACGACCCGACCGGTCGTTTTGAGTATTACAACCCCGCTTTCCCCTTTACTGCTCAAATTATACTTTACAATTGTTGTGTGAATTGCCGGGGTAATTGGTTTGGGTCCGGTGAGGTTTTGGAATGAATTGAAACACTTAGTTCCAAGGTTTAAAGCTTAAGTTAAAATAGTGACCGGATGTCGACTTATGTGTAAACGACCTCGGAATTTAATTTTGATGATTCCAATAGCTCCGTATGATGATTTTGGACTTAGGAGCGTGTCCGGAAAATTATTTGGAGGTCCGTAGTGAAATTTGGCTTGAATTGCCGAAAGTTGAATTTTTGGAAAGTTTGACCGAGGGGTTGACTTTTTGATATCGAGGTCGGAATCCAGTTCTGAAAATTTTTATAGCTCCGTTATGTCATTTATGACTTGTGTGCAAAATTTGAGGTTAATCGGACGTGAATTGATAGATTCCGGAGTCGTTTGTAGAAACTAGAAATTTCAAAGTTCATTATGCTTGAATTGGGGTGTAATTCATGATTTTAGCGTTGTTTGAGGTGATTTGAGGGTTCGACTAAGTCTATATGATGTTTTAAGACTTGTTGGTATATTTGGTTGAGGTCCCGAGGGGCTCGAGTGAGTTTTGGATGGTTAACGGATCATTTTTGGCCTTGGTGAGATTGCTGATATCTGTTGCTGCATTTTTTGGATTTTTCTCTTTCGCGTTCGCGAGTGGGCCCTCGCATTCACGAAGAGGAATTTGTGGCATGCAGGATTTACTCTTCGCGTTCGCGAGGGGGTCTCGCGTTCGCGAAGAGAAGCTGGGTTGTGCATCGTGTTCGCGTATGGGGTATCGCGTTCGCGAAGGGAAACATAGTGGGCATGGGTTTTTGCCTTCGCGTTCGCGAAGGGGAGCTCGCGTTCGCGAAGAAGGGCTCCGTTAAGCATCGCGTTCGAGAAGAACAAATGTTGGGAAGCACATTTTGTGCTTCGCGAACGCAAGGGACCTGTCGCGTTCGCGAAGAAGAGAGGTCTGGACAGAAAGTTTAAGTTCAGAAAATAGGGCTTCATCCCATTTTTCATTTTTAACGATTTGGAGCTCGGATTGAAGCGATTTTTGGGAGATTTTCAGAGGAAACAACGGGGTAAGTGTTCTTAACTCAATATTGGTTAAATTACCTGAATCCATGGTTGTTTTTATTATTTAATTGGTGAATTAAGTTGGAAAAGTTTGAAAACTCTCTTAGTTTAAATTGAGGATTTAAAGGTCGAGTTGTGGTCGGATTTGAGTAATTTTGGTATGGTTGGACTCGTGGTTGAATAGGAATTCAGATTTTGTGAGTTTTATCGAATTCCAAGATGTGAGCCCCACTGGTGATTTTGGGGCGTAATTTCGGATTTTGTGAAAATATTAGTATTTTGATATGGAATTAATTCCTATAAATTTTGTGGGCTGAATCAAATTAATTATGACTAGATTCTTGCCGTTTGGAAGTTGATACGCGCATAATGAGATTTCTGGAGCATTGTTTAGCTTGCTCGATATTGGATTCGGCTTGTTCGAGGTAAGTAACTCTTCTAATCTTGGAGTTGAGGGTATGAACCCTGAATATATATATTTTGTGAATTGTTGGGAGCTGACGCACATGCTAGGTGACGGGCGTGTGGGCGTACACTATAGAAATTGTGACATAATTGTTTATGTGGAATTTTATAGTTAAATAATCTTGGCATTTTCCATGCGGTTTTATGTGTTAAAGAAATTGAGCTGAAAAGCATATTAAAAATCATGTTTAGGCTATGTGCCAGTATTATTGGGATCCACAGAGGTCATATTACTGTGAATTATTGTGTTAAATTGAAAATTCATACTCAATCATATTCATTTCATTGCATATCATAACTCAGTTTTATAACTCTATTTTGATGCATATAAATGTTTTGGGCCGAATGCCCTATTTTACTGAAATGCCCGAGTGGCTTGAGAGGTTTATGACTGAGTGAGGCCGAGGGCCTGATTTGTGAGGATGAGTGTAGATCGGGGCTGCCTGCCTGCATCATATTTATGACTGAGTGAGGCCGAGGGCCTGATTTGTGAGGATGAGTGTGGATCGGGGCTGCCCGCCTGCATCATATTTATGACTGAGTGAGGCCGAGGGCCTGATTTGTGAGGATGAGTGTAGATCGGGGCTGCCCGCCTGCAGCATACTTTATTATTATAGCACGTGAGTTGTCCGTGCAGATTATAGCGCTTGGGCTGAAGGAGCCCTTTCGGAGTCTGTACACACCCCCAGTGAGCGCAGGTACCTACTGAGTGCGAGTGCCGAGTGCTGAGTGACTGGGAGGCACGAGTGATTGTGAGGTATGCCCGAGTGGCAAGAGTGATTGTGAGGTATGCCCGAGTGGCCCGATTTACTGTGAGGTTTGCCCGAGGAGCTGTATATGAGTGATGTTCTGCCCGAGGGGCTGTTTATGATTTTATCATTGAGTTGCATTATATTGGCATGCACACACGACATACATGCATAGAGATGTATTTTTTCTCATGTTGTACAACATCACATCATTCATGATTTCTCACACATTTTTTGACAGATGGGCATAGTGATGCATTTGTTTTACATGGATTATCCGGAAGGAAAATGAAACATCTTATTTATTATTGACAAGATTTTGGGAGAAATTTATTGATTTCAAACTATTCATATTTTTGGCAACTCCAGTAAATGATTTGATTTTTCATTGATGTATTTGAAAGAAAGAACTACTATTTTTGAAATCATGATTTGGCTGGGTATTTTATCCCTAAGTTACTTCTGGTATTATTTGCTTTATGTTGTAATGGATTGTTGTGGACTATTGATTTTGGACCCGACCTTGGTGGAAGCTCGTCACTACTTTCAACCTACGACTAGGTTTGTTACTTACTCTGTACATGGGGTCGGTTGTACTGATACTACACTTCTGCACATTGCGTGCAGATGTTGGCTGTTGTTGTTGATGTGCTCGATGGTTGCGGGACTTGAAGATGTACATGCGTTCCTGTTGTAGCTGCCTTTTGTTCAGGGTAGCCTTAGATTTATAAAAGCTCTGTTTATGTATTATTCAAACAGACTATGTATTTATTTCATTTTCTCTTTGTATACTCTATTCTTAGAAGCTCATGATTTGTATTACCAGTTCTTAGGGAATGTATAAGGTTAAGATAATTATTTACTTAAATTTCTTTAATAATTGTTATTGGGATTGGATAGTTGAAAGTTGGCTTACCTAGCGGGTTGGGTTAGGTGCCATCACGACTAATTGGATTTTGGGTCGTGACAGTTTTGTCCCACTGGGTTTTCCTTGCAAAGTTTTTAATGAGGCAACCAAAAAGCGTATTCCTGAACATGTGTACTCTTTTTCCTTCACTAGGATTTTTTTTTTTAATAAAGTTTTAACGAGACACATTATCTATGGACATCCAAGGGGGAGCGTTATAAGAAATATCAAATTATGGTGGATGTCTACTCTTCCTCCATGATCTTCATCTCAAATACTTAATGATATATTCAATGACATATTTTTTTTATGTTTAATAACATATTCAATGACATATTTTCTTCACTTTTCATGCCTATATAGAGGCCTTGTAATAGATAGAAAAATACACACAATTGAAGAAGAAATAAGAATCTCTCCTCTCTTTCTCTCTATATCTCTTAGCTTGTTTTTCCTTGTTCCATATTGTTACTTTGAGTTATATTTTATAACAATATTCGCTTTGTCTAATGGTATTGCTTGGAAAGCAGAATTGTCACAAGTGGTTAATATATTGGGGGTAAAATACTCCCTAACGAATACGACTCCATATCCAGGCCTCGAACCCGAGAGTCACCTATTATGTAAATCTTTGACTTTTAAAATTTGTAATTGTATGCCATTATATTTATAAACTCCTTGTTTCAACAATATATAAGTCTCCAACTTGATTTAATTCTTAGTAATACATTATTGAAAGAAATTTCCAAAAAGTGAATTGTTTAATATTTTTTTAGGCTAGATGTTGACGTTTTAGTTTAAGAAAATAGAATTCAGTTTTGGGGCGTAATATGTTTATTATTAAATATCTATAAATATTTAATTATGAAATTAGTTATTACTATTAAATATTAAGTTGAGATTGCATACAGTAAGAATCCGTCAATTTTAAGTTTTGGATCCACCTCTGCATTAAAAAAGCAATTACTTCCTATCCACATAATGTGAGGCATGTAACAATATAACCCGGCTCCAATCCCAGCCAAGATAAACAAAAATAATATGCCGAACAAACTAGTAATAGCCAACATTCTTGCAATATTAGTGGATAACGTGCATGCATGAGGTTGAAAATAGCCGAAAAAAGAGCCAAATCGATCACTTGAGTGGGAGGGAAACCGTCAAGCAAGGATCAGCCTTTGAGGATTACGGATTACCTCTCAAGATTAGCCTATAAAAAGGATAATTTGCTCAAACAAAAAAACCATTGTGTTGCTGTTTATTTGGAGGGCTGTCTAAATAATACTAATAAGATCAGAGACAGCCGCCTCCATACTATTCATGCAAATTGCTACTCTGCTTTTCAATATATCCAACTTCATATTTGTATATGATTATAAAATTCACTGCTTTTCTTTTCCATCCCCATTTTCCATCTCCTAGTATTTGATTTCTTCTTCTTAACTTTTCGTAATCACTTTCTGATTTTCATATATAAATCAGAGAGATGGCCGATCCAAACACAATTAGGACTATTGTAGGAATTATTGGTTCGTTCCTATATAACCTTCTTATAGTTAGTTTCCTCCAACTATCTTTTTAAAGGAAATATTATAGTAATTCCTTAATTTAACTCTTCTTATTATGTATTAAATCATGCAGGTAATGTCATATCTTTCTTCCTCTTCCTCTCCCCTGCGTAAGTTCTCTCTACCTTGATTAATTTGCTTCATCATTGCATATACGTAACCTTAGTTCCCTCTTAATGATCTTGTTAAAAAATGACATTGCGTCAAACTAAATTTAAAAAGGTAACTCATGAAGTGAGTTTACTATGGCAAAGACAATATAAGAAGACAAAATTCCCTTCTTTCAACCAATATTGGCACATTCTAATACCATTCTCCTCGTTCTCTAGACATGCATAGAATTAGACATCTGGAGAGTGAGCAATATAACATAAATAATCCAATATCAACCAATAACACAGATACATTTGGCTCTGAATTTATGCTAAAAATGAACTTTGAATATAACTTAACGGCAAATTACAGCTATCTCTCATTAGTTTAGGATTACCCAAGCCAAGACAATATACAGCAACTCATTTCTTAAAACAATTTGAAACATTCTAACAAGTCTCATGCATACATACAACTCCTAGCTTTGCATTGCTGTTTTTTGCAGGCCAACATTTTTGAAAATTGTGAAAGCAAAGTCGGTGATGGAATTCAAGCCAGACCCATATGTTGCAACAGTGCTAAATTGTGCAGTGTGGGTGTTTTATGGTATGCCCTTCGTTCATCCTGACAGCCTTCTGGTTATCACCATCAATGGCTTTGGTCTCGCTCTAGAGTTGTTCTATGTCGCCATTTTCTTCGTCTACTCCGATTGGGCAAAGCGTGTATGTACTCTTTCTTTCCTTTTAGTTTAGGTAGTAGTAGTAGTAAATTAACGAGGAGTAAGAGGCAGATCGATCTATGAACCTACTTGGATTTGCCTCCGCAAATAGTACAATCAATTTATACTCTTACTCTTAACCTTTCTGTTATTTTGATAACAGCGCAAGATCATTATTGCTTTGATAATTGAAGCAATCTTCATGGCAATCCTTATCTTCGTCACACTGACATTCCTCCACGGTACCAAGTCAAGATCCATGCTTATTGGAATAGTCGCTATAGTTTTCAATGTACTTATGTACACCTCACCATTGACAGTCATGGTAAGAAGTTCACTTTCATCAATTTTCCATTGAATATGTAACCAGAGACTAACAACCATATATATTAATTGTTCTCAATTTTGTCTTTGAGCAGAAGAAAGTTATCACTACCAAGAGTGTCAAATACATGCCATTTTTCTTGTCAATAGCAAACTTTGCTAATGGCATTGTTTGGTCATGCTATGCACTCCTCAAATTTGATCCCTATATCCTGGTAATTATACTCGCCAACATATTTAATTATGTACTACGAATTAAAGTCACTAACATGTCTTTTAATTTTCTTCCTGATTATAAAATAGATACCCAATGGTCTGGGAACAGTATCTGGATTGGTGCAGCTCATCCTTTATGCAGCTTTTTACCGCACTACCAATTGGAACGAAGAAGATGAAAAAGAGGTTGAACTCAGCGCTTCCAAAACCAAGTCATCAGATGTCTGATAAATATTGCTACTACTTAAACCAGATGGCTGCACAGATCTACAAAAAAAAACCCCACTCTTTTCTAAGGTCATATGGTGCTTAAAAAGAAAAAAAAAAGTCGGAAAAGTCATATAGAATTTATTTCACTTCATTTAATTTTATATACAGGAAATGATATAAATAAACACACATTGTGCTTATTTACCAAAATATATGTATGAGATATTTGATTATCATTATACCTTCGGTTTTAACTTTCCAATAGTGCTTTATTTGTGCAAGTAGCCGCACATTTCCTCAATTTGTTTTTACCTATTATGTTATGTAAATGTCAATCTTACATAGAAGAAGGTGGTAGCCCACTCGATCGCCAAACTCACCAATGTCAAATATCGGGGAAGATTTATATTTAAAAGAAGTAAAACCAAACAACTACAAGTGAAATGAAGAATATGAAAAGAAAGGTATAAGCTTTACACCATCTAAGAGAAATGCAGCCCAATTTGCCAGACAATACCCACAATCACCAGGAGCTTCTGGTCATTATGAAATATTTGGTAATTGAGATAGATTTAACCTCTTCTCTATATGTATATCTGCACGGGTTCTGAGCATTCAAGGTCCACGATGCTTCCGGAAACAGAAACAACCCTGTTGTTGATCGACGGGGATCATTCCCCCGCCTTTAGATGTGTCAATAGCCTCTAACATGGATACTACCTCGTCCATCTCAGGCCGCTTATCAGGATTAGCATCCCAGCATCGTTTCATCACATTAGCAAGGGAACTTGGGCAACACCTTGGTATTTCTGGCCTCAGGTTCTGTGTGACAGAGCACAAACCATAATAAGCAAAGGACACTCTAAACAAATATTAAAACGTCTTCCTTCTCGTGTCAATAATTACAAGCTTAGATACAAGAGGAAATCATATGTGTTCTTCTCTTTCTGTTCTCTATCTTCTTTCATGTACTTGTGCTAAACTAGGAGAGTTTACCTGGCGAACCACGGCTGAAGTCACTTCTGAGAAACTGAGATCAGGATATGGCATGTCACAGCAGTATATCTCCCACAAACATATTCCATAACTGTACACGTCGCATTTTCTATTGTATGGGTTGCCATTGAGAACCTGTAGTTTAAGCATACATATCAACAGACAAAAATTTTACATCACATGTTCATTATTTGATTTTGGGGGCTGTACTCTAATCTTTACCATTCCTCTACCAGGAGAGGTAAACGAAGACTAGACAAAAACAGAATGAGAAATCAAAATTTGTCACAGAGGATTAACACTAGAGATTTCATTCTGCAGTGAATTAATGAATCAACAGCTTAAGTGCATTGAAGTTATACTGAGATAACAGGAAAGATAAGTCCATAGGTGTTAGAAGTGATTAGAGTAACATTTAAATGAACAGAGAACAAACAGGCAGATATAAGGCTATCTGTGGAAAGGGAAATCCTAGTCCAGTTCAAATGTAGTACCTCAGGAGCCATATAGCCAAGGGTTCCTGTCTCCCCTGTCATGTCATTAGGATTAGAGGCCTCAACTCGTGCTACCCCAAAGTCAGCAATTTTTACAGTACGTGACTTGTCCAATAGCATATTCTCTGTCTTGACATCTCTATGCACAATCTTCTGAGAGTGAAGGTAACTTAACCTACAAAGTTCAATTAATTGACCTGGTTTCAGATAAATGACAAATCCTCGATAGAGACATGGTGTTAGAAATGTGAAAACGAAACAAGGTGCACTTACCCTCTGGCCAAATCAAGTGCCATCTGCACTACAACTTTGAATGCTAGCTTCTTTCTTCTGTTTTTGATAAGGTAAGATTTTAAGGCGCCTCCAGGAAGATATTCCACAACAACACAACATATATTACTAGGCATGCCAATATGACCGCTTTCTGTTTGTAAATTTAGCCCAGATGCGCCCATGGTTGCCCCGATGAACTATACATGAGAGAGATGTATTCATATGTAAGATAAACAGTTTATAACAAAATAATTTTACATCTAAGCCAACAATCAGCCCATATGTTGTATCTCATTGAAAATGTGCTCTTCCAAATGATTGGCAGTTGACATTAGACGAGTACCAGGACAAATAAAGTTTCTACATTCCTCTGGCCTTTAGTCATCAGGGACGGATCTAGTATGTAACATATACGTTCATTCGAACATAGTAGCTTCGGCTCAGACTCTGTATATGTGTTAAAAATCCACTAAATAAGTACAAAGAGTAGATTTCGAACCCAGTAAAATTAAATGGGCAGTGATAGAATTCCGAACTCTGTTAGCCATGCATGACATATGCTACTAAAAAGTATGCATCCAATCATCATAACATAGTGAATATGCAGTAGCCATTAAATAAAATGAACACGAACTTCAAATTGGAGTTACTTTTTCTACTAATAAAGACATGCGAAAGCTTGACATCACTTTTACAGTCCCTTAAGGAGCACAGTTTTACCTTTACTGTAAAGGTTTCTGGTCCATTAATGAATAAATTATTCAGTTAAACCTGGAGTACTATATGATTTATCTAGTTTTGGCAATAATGTTTTAAGAATTAAGAGCTCTGCACTCCCACGGGAATGTGACAGCTCAAGTGCAGCAAATCTCCTGTTCATAACTTGATAAGAAATCAAAATTTGTTAGGATTTAAAAAGAAATGATAGTGTAAACAATATCCGTAATTCAAGTCATTTCCTCATTTTCTTTTTTCCATTTTTCCCTCCTTTTGATCGTAGCAGCAAACTCTTTCATATACTATAGTTTAATCATCTAAAAGCTAGATAAGGTGGTGTATACAACTAAAACAAGGTATAGGAGCTCCACAGTTGTTTCATGCCGCTGGTCATTTAAGTGAAGACTTCAATACGAGACAATGCACACAATTCAACATACTACTAAGACATAAATCTATGAAGTTCGGCGAACAAGCAGTAATATAACAAGGTCTAAATTATTCGTGCGTATTAGGAGTTGAAGAGGCCCAACGTCACCTTAGTTACATTAGGATGGTCAAGCTTATGCCACACTGAAACTTCTTGAGTAAAAGCTGCCCTTAGTGATGCTATTTCAGCTTCTGTCCTGTGGCCCTCTTCCCCCCAATCTAGCAGTTTAACTGCCACCAAGTAATTCACATGTTAACTAGAAAGTTATTTTCTTTTTTTCCTTTTAAAATGGTGCAAAACTTTGTAAATTTAACCAGGCAAAATAAAGGAAAGAAAAAAGAAAAGAGTAAGTTTGGACAATGTTAAGGCCCGGTAGCAGTGACAATGACAAGCAAACTATCACCAAAAGGCTAGTAGATAAAATAAAAAAGAATAGCATTAATAACGAGAGAAGAGGAAAATGAGATCCAGAATTGTAGATGTCATGCATTAATTTCAGATTACTTTAATACTTAAATAACAGATTGGATCACATGAAAGTTCAGAAATACAGCAACAAATGCAAGACCACCCAAAGTTAATGCCGCCATCTGCAACTTGCAAAAACTTTCAAACCAAACCCGTGCCGCTACTCACGGATTCCATAAGAAAAAGCTCAAACTGACGAACCTCTATTCTGCAAAATCCAAAACCCCTCCGCCCAACACACCCCGAACACCAATTAGGAAAAAGGAAAAAGAAAAAAAATATATAATTCTTATGCCATAAATTAAATGACTTTTTTGCACGACCCATTTTTACCTCTCTGTTCTGTTAATTATACAAAAACCAGTTTCTTGGAACGGTGTGATCCAAGTAAATTAGCTAATCAAATAGAGATTAGGAGAAAAAAATGAAAAGGAAAAAGAATGTCAACATTTTCTGTATGCTGGACAGACACCCCCCCAAAACCCAGAAATAAAAATTAAAAAAAGAGACGGACAGGACAGGATTCATGGAAATGAAAAGTTGCAGATGCTCAGTGCTTAAATAAAGATAATAAATAGGTGAATGAAGCTTTAGCAGTGCCTCATTATAATGATGCTAAATTAACTGATTATAATAAGGTAAGCTGGTAACATGAAAGAGCTTAAATTATAGTGATCGATATTTGGCTAATTTATATTTTTTTGGCATTAGCCGTATAGCATTAACATTTGAACTTAACATAAAAAAAAAAAGTGAAGGAATTAACCAGTTAAACTAGGGTAAAAATTATTTAGGAAAAATAGTAAATGAAACTGACCGGCGACATCAAGGCCGTCATAAACGCCACGGTGGACGGTACCAAAGGTGCCACGAGCAAGGACACTTTTGATGATTAGCTTAGAAGTGTCAATTTCCCAGTCGTATCTTTGCTTCGTCGGAGCGGCGGTGGTTGTGGGGTGGTTGCTGGCCGCCACTACTGCAGTAGTAGTAGTAGAAAAGGTGGTGTAGTTAATGCAAGAATCATCGAGTGGTTTCTTGATGTTATTCTTCTCCATAGTCCTTACTCTGTTAAGATGCCTCTCCAGTTGCTCATCCAAACTCTTCAAATCTATCTGATCTGCTCTTACAAACCCTTCACTCCCCTTCTCCATTCTTGCTTTCAATTTCCAAGTTTATTAGCAGAGACAGAATTGAATAACGCCTTTAATTCTAATGGAAGAAATTAAAAGGGGTGGGGAAGTTTAGTGTTTTCTGGTGAAAAATTGTATGTATGGATTATAGAAGGAGAAGAGAGTATTATGAGCACAGAGCAACGCCATGTGGGCACATGGATTTGCCTCAACACAATGACCCACCACTCTCTTCTCTCCTTTCTTCTCTCCAATTTATTTATTCTTTAAAATATTCCAACTCACATTAAATATTTATTTATTTTACTACTACTAATAATCAAATTTAATCCATCATAGTAGGTTATTACTTTTATTCTATATTAACTTATCAAATTTACCTGTTATTATAAGATTGTTTAATTTTACTTGATTGTGTGAAAAATTTAGATACTATAAGCATACACAACTTAAACTCATACTAATTCTGATTATGTCAATGGACACAAAATTGTTGTATATCTTCTAAATTCAAGTTTTGTATAACTCTACTGTATTTCTTAAAATATTCATTATGAATGTATAGTTTGAATTGAAAATAATACGATATTAACAACGACCACTAAATGTGAATCCACGTCGAATTATGATTTCTTGGTGACTGAATAGTACTACTGAAATTCTTCTTTATATCTATTAGTAATTAATAATATATACATCCTTTAATTTTTAACAGAATCACAAGCTTTCCATGTTTTAGATTAAATAATTGACAAATATGATTAACTCAAACCGTGCAATTAAATTATAACGATGATAGACATGGATATTTACAAAATAAATTCAGGGTTGACCTTTCTTGTCCTTTTTAATTTCCACTATAAGAAGAGATTTCTTTACATTTGACTGATCTTTCTTTAAATTAAACTTTACAAACAGTGTTAAGTCGCCAAGCATTAGGGGACAGATTAATAGTATTAATAATTTGTCTTTTGCTACGCATTAATCATGACTTGTAAGTAACAACCAAGTAATTTGGTTTTTGCATGTGAATGAAGCCAAAACTGAGTATTTCAATGAGCTTACTTAAATCTAAATGTTCTTTTTTCCATTAAACATAAATGCACTTAACTGTAAAGAAAATTAGGAGACATACCATTTACCAACTAATTTTAGTCATATCAATGAATATTTTCTTAGTTGTATTGTATACAGCGTAAATATGATTTGGTTTCCTTTTCAAATTCCTTCCTGGCCTAGCAGCTAAACACGTATAAAGTAAACTTGGAGAACCTATTTATGCCCTTCACAAGTCACAAAAAAATAAAAATAAAATAAAAGCTCTATAAAGTAAACACTCTACTGTTTTTTATTTATTTCAATACACTAAATGACAATTTTACTTTGATAATTCCTACCTTGAATCTTAAAAATGTAGCAATACATGCCAAGGCATTTTATTCACAAAGCAATGTAAATGAAATTTTTATTTCCTTTTCTCTTTATCCTCTAGTACAGAAATTAAAAATATTAATAAGCAATCAAAAAGTAGTAAATATTTGGGTTGTCAAATTCGACCATATAATTTTACCATCTTGGGTAGCTTGAATTGTGAATAAATCTACCGATGAGTCAGTTTGGTCACAAGCTAAATTAGAATATCTAAAAATTTGTTTCTGTGAATCCATAAAGAACTGTTAAAAACTACTAGAAGAACTGGCTTTCTGACCCTCTAAAAACCTAAATCGAGGAATTGACCCTCTTTTTCTTTTTCTTTTATCATCGGCGCCTGAAATTGTTAAAGATGGGATTAAAGTTGGGCAGGGTCCTTATTAGAATTTTAAAAACTTTAGGGTCTAGAGTTAAAATATAGTAGAAGGATTTTAAGAGTTATTTAATACTCTTTTGATATGAAGTCAAACTATAGGTGTTTAACGGGCGGGTTGGGACGGGCTGGACACAAAAAAAAATCAGCCCGTCCGTTTAACGTTGCGGGTTGTTAGCGGGGTGAGTTAGCGGGCTGTACTTTTTCGAATTTTTTTTGTCCGTCCGGGCTTAGCGGGCTGGACCGGGCCGTGTAATTTTTTTTTTTTTTAAGTAAATTTTATTTTTCTTATTCAATGTTATTGATACTTAAGTGTTTGCAAACTTTTAAGTCTTAGAATTAAATTTTGAAGTTTAAAGTTTTAAATTTTAAATTTGAATTTTACAATTTTAAAATTAAAATTTGAAAGTAAGTGGCTACAAAAAATTATTTAATAAGACCAATAGGCAATATGTAAGGGTCAAGCTCCGAAAACTTTCATTTGATATTTTTATTGAATAATATATAATACTTCAAATTAAGTTGCAAGTTCTTTTATAATTTTGTTATTTTTGAACTTGCAAAGTAAAAGTTTACAACAATTATAAAAAAAGAAAAAAAAATAGTACATCACATGCTTTGCATCATTTTTGTAAGTTCATCCATGTCAACATGAAGTTCTTGATTTTCGACATTGGTTGAATCAGAACCATAAACCAATATGTAAGGTTCTTTTTTTATGCGACTGTTGAAATTGCCACATTTAGCATGTCTCGAGCCATGGCCGAAAGAGCAGGAAATTGATTTGAGTTGCTCCTCCACTAACCCAGTGGTAGAAATCTCTTTGTGCGGGGCTCTGCTGACTTTTGCAAGTAGAATTGAAGTTCATCAATATTCCTGCTACTAGTTTGTTGATGCTCCCCTAGTGTAAACCAAATTAAATAATCTTCAACACCATCATTATCATCCAAAGCATTGGTCCCAGATATTGAAACTGAACTTGAAGGAATATTTGCATCTACAGCAGAAGAAGCATCAACAATATTAGCATAATAATTATATAATGTTTCTAAATGTTTGTGTAGATCAGAAATACAAGTGTCAATATCAGGAGTTTCAGTTAGTCCAATATCCATATAAGAATATAAAGCAGTGATTAATTGGCGACAAGTGGCCATTTTAATAGAAGGGTTTAAAATAGCACCAATTAGGTAAATAGGAGAAATTAGGTAGAAATATTTTTTAAACTTATCTAGCATAGATTCAACAACAGAAGTATATCCTTCTTTCTTCTTCAAATTATATAGTAAAAGAGAAATTTCAGAAATATGAACTAAACCATTTGCAATAGTAGGATAATTTGTAATATTTGGATTTGACCGTTGGCAACGGTCAAAAAAAAAAAGAACCGTTAAAAAACGGGCTGAACCGGGTTGTAACCCGTTAAAAACCCGTTAACGGGTTAATGGGCTTAGGAGGTTCCGGTGCACCGATATAAAAAAACTGTTCATTTGAAACCCGCTCCTCCCAACCCGTCCCAGCCCGCCCCCCACGCTACAGTACCGGGCTGACCCGGGCTGAACCGGGTTGTAAACGGGTCAGCCCGGCCCGATTAACAGGTATAAGTCAAACTCAGTCTTCCTCTCTCAGCCTCCGCTCTCCATTGTCTCCACTCTCTCCAGTTTGTGAACATTTTAAGCCCACCGTCGTCATTCGTTTTTCAGGTATTTGAGCATAAAATCGTATTCTCTATTATTGCATTGCCTTTTGAAGGTCGATTTTTGCGAGAAAGTTGATATTAACCTCTTTGTCAGAGTTCCAATATTGAGAAATTCTAATGTGTTAATGTTACAAGTTTTTCACATCTTTTTCGATTTTTAGGGTAATAAAGTTGATATGTACCTGGGTGTGTTATTTGAAATTTTTTGGTTGATTATGTTTGTTGTATTAGTGTCGAGTAGGACGTTAATGTTATCTTTTCACATTTTCTCTGATTTATTTGGAACTTTCAGCAATGGTGTTTTTCTTCCATGATGTATATCTTAGAATGAATTTCTAGGTTTGAGTTCGGGTTAAAGTTATCTTGTTGCCTAGATGCAACTGGTATATTTTTAGACTGGTGATCGATTAATTCTCCAATTGTAGTCTCTTAATGTAATGCAGATTATAAAATGGTAAATACCAGAGCTAGGAATGGAATCAAAAAACATTATTCATAAAAGATAAAACCCCATTTTATGAAATGTAAATCAAATGAAAACCCATCTGGTAAAGCTGGAAAGAGATCAAAAGTTATCGGCTATGAAAATATAGCAACAACAGCCGAACCCCAAAATTCTTGTGATAACCCGATAGGTCATCTCATATTTTGAAACCTAATTATGTGATCCGAAGCCTTAAAAATTATGTTTTAGCCTTCTTCAATTTGTGTGCACAGTTCGGGCGTCTTTCCGGAAAGCTTTTTTATGTTAAAAACTGATAAAAATAAGAATTTTTGCCTTAAAAATTAATTTGAGTTGACTTCGGTCAACGTTTTGAGTAAACGTACCCAAATCCGTGTTTCAACGGTCCTGGTAGGTCCGTATTGTAATTTGAGACCTCGGCGTATGCCCGGAATAGAATTTTGAGGTCCCTAACTCGAGATATGAAATTTTGATGAAAAATTTAAAGTTTGAAAGTTTAATGATTTTAAGAATTGACTGATGTTTGGCCTTATTGATATCAGGTTTGTATTTTGGTTTCGGAGCCCGGTACAGGTCCATTATTATATTTATGATTTTCCTGTGAAATTTGGGGAGAAACGGAGTTAGTTTGACGTGATTCGGACGTTCGGTTGTGAAAATAGAAGTTTTAAAGTCTTCTTGAAAATTTCATTTGATTTGGTATTTGATTCGTAGTTCTAGGCATTATTTTGGTATTTTGGTCCCGCGAGCAAGTTTGTATGATGTTTTTGGACTTGTGTGCATGTTTGGTTTGGAGCCCCGAGGGCTCAGGTGAGTTTCGGATAGGCTACAAGTGTTTTGAAATTTAGAAAAATCTGGTTTTTGGCTTCAACTGTTATCTATTGTTTCCTTCATCGCGTTCGCGAACGTACTCTCGCGAACGCGAAAGGTAAAATGGGGCAGGATGATTTTCTTCTATGCGAACGTAGTAGCTAGGTCGCGAACGCGAGGGAATGAGGGCTTACCCTTCGCGAACGCGACCAGCTTCTCGCGAACGCGACCAGCTTCTCGCGAACGCGAAGCTTGAGGAACCTGGGGGAGGGGACACTCGTTCTTCTATACGAACGCGAGCAATGGCTCGCGAACGCGAAGGCCAGGGGCAATAGCCTTCGCAAATGCGAAAGCCATGTGGGATGTTGCGCATTGCGAACGCGGCAGGCCCATCGCGAACGCGAAGAAGGCCTGACGTCCAGACCTTAAAACATTTCAAAAACGGGATTTTACCCATTTTTCATAAACTCTCCATTAGAACTCGGCCTAGGTGCGATTTTGAAGGGAAAACTCAACACCAATTCATAGGTTTTTACTCTTTAACACATTTTCTTCCATTTCTATCATCACCCATTAAATTCCTTGCCCTAATCTTTGTTCTTTCATGGTAGAAAACTAGGGATTTAGGAAGAATTGGGATTTTTTGCAAATTGGGGATTTAGACCTCAATTTGGGGTCGAATTCTGAAACTAATTATATAATCGGACTCAGGGGGTGAACGAGTAAATGGATTTTGGTCCGAACCTTGAGTTTTGACCAAGCGGGCCCGGGGTCGATTTTTGACTTTTTGGGAGAAAATTTGGAGAATCTAAATTTATGCAATGTAATTAATTTCTTTAGCAATATCTGATATTATTGAGTCATTTGTGAATATATATATATATATATATATATATATATATATATATATATATATATATATATATATATATATATACACGAGTTGTTTGGAGGTGGATTCTAGTGGAAAAATGGTAATTGAGCATTGAGTGACTTTTGGAGCGAGGTTAGTGTCGTGGTTAACCTTGACTTGAGGGAATAGGACTTGTTTGTCTATTTGCTACATGTTTAAATGTTGGGGAACAACGTATATGTGAGGTGACAAGTACTTATGCATTGTAGTCGGGTTAAAGCATGCAGGCGGGGCTTGGTTTCTTGCAATTATAACTTCATTTGTTCATGTTATCCATGTTTAGACTAGTATTGTTAAATTGATCGTTCTTATCATGTTTACGGATCTTCTGGTGATAATTGAGTATTGATTTCGAAGTTGAGGTTGATATTGTGGAACCAAATATTGAAGTAAGGCTTGTACTTGTTATTCTATCTCCCTGTTGTTATTTGTTTATTTCATTATGATAAGGGAGAGTGTTAATGCACGAAGAGTGATGCCGTGCCATATTGTGAGTGTTAATGCACGAAGGGTGATGTCGTTCCATATTGTGAGTGTTAATGCACGAATGGTAATGTCGTGCCACATTGTTAGTGTTAATGCATGAAGGGTGATGTCGTGCCATGTTATGAGAGTTAATGCACGAAGGGTAATGTCGTGCCATTTCTATTGATCTTATGGTGAGGTTGAGAGTAAAAGCATAAAGGGTGATGCCGCGCATTTTTTCTTTATTATGTTTACTTGTTCTTATTGGTTCATAGTATATTGGCTGTTCAAGTTACCATTTTGCTGTAGTTCTCTATCTCGTATTCCCCTCAGCAAGTTTCCCCCTCCCAATAGTACATGTTTAGCTGTTATTTGTACATATATTGTTAAATTGCACAGGTTTGTTATGTAGGTGTCTCGTCATAGCTTCGTCACTACTTCGTCGAGGTTAGGCTTGACACTTACCAGTACATGGGGTTGGTTGTACTGATACTGTACTCTGCACTTTTTATGCAGATTTTGGTACCGGCGCTAGCTGATCGTGAGGCTTAGCAGCTTGGATTTGCTGTCAGGTGACCCAAGGTAGATCTGTTGACGTCCGTAGACCCTGGAGTCTCTTCCTAGTGTTATCATTTAATGTTTTCTTACTTCAAAACATTGTATTTTTCCTTTTCAGACTTAGTTTGCAGTAAATCATAGTAACTCGTGAATTGTGACTCCGGATCCGGGTGGTAGTAATTAATAAAGTTTTTATATTATTCCGCATTCGTTGTATTTCATTTTAGCTTATTTGTTGTTATTTACTAAATTGAATAAGGATTGGCTTAATAATTCTCTAATGTCGGCTTGCCTAGCAAGTGGAATGTTAGGCGCCATTACGGTCCCGACGGTGGAAATTCCGGGTCATGACAGTCCTCATGAAGAAAATTCTGAAAGAGATGATACTATGTGATATTCGGGGCTTAAAGTATGTATATTTATATGCATATTACCTCACATTTTACTTATATTTTGTGAATTTCGAATATGTAATATAATAAATTATTCTAATTCATGGTATTTGTATGTGTAAGAGTCACCCGAATGCAATGTGGGATGAAAGTGCATGAATTGAAGCAAAAAGAGAACAAAAGAAAACAACCGGACAGTGCAGCGGGGCACAACTTATATTCCCAAACATTTCTGGCACAGTCCAATGCCAGGGCTAGCGCGACGCGCTACCCTGGGCGGTGGGTGACGTGTTTCGCTCTTATTTAGTCCGGGACAAGGTTTTGACGGCCCTACACACCTCAACTCATATAAAAAAAGTCTAAACCTATTTTGGAGGGGGAGACGCCACTTTGAAAGGAAAACACGCACACAGAACACTCGGGAGCAACGATTCTCAATTTTTCTTCATTTTTCTTAGTATTTTCAACTATTCAAACACTTGTGAAGTTGTTTAACTTTATCATGAGTGGCTAAAACTCATAAGTTATGGGGTTGTGATTTAGCCATGAGTATTGTTGTTTGAAATTGACTTGACCTTGATTGTAGTTCGCTAATATATGGTTGTTTCATTAATTCTGTGATTAATTTCTTAATTGTCTGGCCAACAGTTAGGTTTTATTTACTATCTATGCTATGCTTAGGAAAGCTACGTCTAGATTAGAGAAGAATTGAAGAGGTCATGATCTTAACTCTGAGTTGGGGGGGGAGGGGGAGGGGGATTTGTGGTTAGGATAGGAAATATATCTAGTCACCATGCTTAATTAAATATTGTAATCTCAATGCGTTCTTAATAGAATGATTCCATAGGAATATAGGCATTAATCTATTTTGAATAGGCAAGTAGTAATTTGGGAGAATACTGCAAAAGCAATTACTCAATTAATAAGCAACCATGAGAGAACTATATGATAGGGGAGTTGATTAGAACGCAATAGGATTGGTAAATCGATCACAACCCTGGAATGTTCATCTCTACTGAATTTTCAACAACCATTTTCTACTAGAATAATTAGTTAATTATTACATTCATTGCTTAGTTACAATCAAACTACTCAACTCTGATTGACTCTACTGAATAACCTTCTTGGTAAAATTAGTAGGTTGTTAACACAAGTCTATGTGGATTCGACACTCGACTTATCATTTTATTACTTGTACGACAACGTATACTTGCGTGTGCATTTGGGAGCAATAAGTTTTTGGCGCCGTTGCTGGGGACTTGAATATTGCCTACTTTACTAGCTTATACTTTTGTTGTCTATTTCATCAAGTCTAACGTTTGTTATTGATTGCTTTGCTCTCAGGAACTTTGTTTGAATGCGAATGGTAAGGAGCCAAGATAGACTTCAAGGCTTCGACCACGAACTTGAGAGGACATTTCACAGGAGGTTGAGACAAGCAAGGGACGTAGATAATCTTCAGGAACTTGTTCAATTACCTGTGGACATGGCAGACGAGCAACATATAGTTGTTCAGGAGATGGCGATGCCTAGCATTGGTAATGTCACTTCTATCATTGTGAAGCCCAGAATCATTGGGCACTTTAAGCTGAAACAGAGCATGATCCATCTGCTCAATGCAAACGGGCAATTTATGGGTCTTCCACATGAGGATCCACAGCAACACATTTTGATCTTCTTAGAGATTAGTGATTCTTATATCATTAATATAGTCACTACAGACTATGTGAGGCTCACACTACTCACATTTTCTCTGTTGGGCGAAGCAAAAAGGTGGTTGAAGGCGGAACCGGCTAACTCCAGTACATCATGAAATGAACTAGCAAGAAAATTTTTCGCACAGTTCTTTCCTTCAGGCAAAACTACAAAGATCAAAAGTGAGATAGTAGCCTTCAAACAGAAGTCGGGTGAGTCTTTATATTCAGCATTGGAGAGTTTTAGGGGGCTGCTCAGAGATTGTCATTATAACAACCAGACGAATGAAGCGTTGGCTCACACCTTCATAGAAGGGCTATATCCAAAGACAAAATTTGTGGTAGATGTTGCAGCGGGAGGTCAAGTATTGGAGAAAAGCTTTGATGAGATTTATGCATTATTGAACAAATTCTCCAAAAGTAATCCTGACTGGCAAGGAGAGAGGGGAAGACACACAATTCAAAAATCTGCAGGGATTCTCGAGTTAGACACTATTTCTATATTATTAGCATAGGTTGCCACATTGGCCAACCAAGTCGATAAGATGACCTTGGTTATTAATAAGCAACAAGCTCAGCCAGTGCAACATGGTCAGATATTTTGTGAAGTATGTGGAGAGGGTCACACGAGTGATTTATGCCCAGCAAATCCAGAGTTTGTATGTTTTGTGGGTACTGTAAATAGGGGCCAAAAAATCAGTATGAGAATACTTACAATCCTAACTAGAGGAACCACCCAAACTTTTCTTGGGGTTAAAATCAAGGTAATCAGTACAGGCCATAAGCTCCTCAACAACAATATAGACCACCACAGGCCAAGAAACCCACGAACTCAATGAGTCACATTGAGGAGATCCAAAGAAATTGATGGCTGACCAGTAGGCCCAAGCAGTAGCCCACTTAACAGCTATTCAGAATTTGGAGAGACAAATGGAGCAACTTGCTTGTGCCCAAAATACTCGACCAGTTGGAGCTCTTCCTAGCGAAACTAAGGCTAATCCTAAGGCATCTATTAATGTTGTGTCACTGAGGAATGGGAGACAGTTAGAAGAAGTCCCATCGAAAAAGAGAAAGTAAGTGACTTTTCATGAAAAACAGGCTACCATAGAAGCGGAATCAGAAAATGCAAAGGTGTCAGAAAATCCAGTTGAAGAGGCGGTGGCAAAGCAAGCACAACCAATAGTTGCGAGGCCACCACCTCTGTTACCTCAAAGATTGCACTCCTCGAACGTATGTTTAAGTGGGGGGAATGTAACGACCCGACCGGTCGTTTTGAGCTCTAGCATGTCGTTCGGCGGTTTGAGACCTTGCGTAGCTTCACTTCATGTATTATGACTTTGACAACTAGGGATTTTAGCCTATTATTTGCTCTCTTTTGCTTAGGTTTTGGGTAAAACAAAATGCTAAAGGTAGTTCCGAAAACTAACATAATGTGCTTGCTTGCAGGGTTTGGTCAAAATGAGGCAAAGAAGCCAAAATAAGCTCATGAAGAAGTCAAACTTACACGAGCCAAAGGCTAAAACTGAACCGCGGACCGCGATGGAAAAGCGCGACCGCGTAGGGTTCACCGCTGAGGCGGATAATATTCCGCGGTCGGCGAGATAGAGGTTCAGAGAAGCTGCAATCTAGAGAAAACACCACTGCTGCCCGCGTCTACATTATGCAGCCGCGAAGTTATCAGACGCGGACGCGGTGGAAATTCTGCTGGGAGCGTGATAAAAGGTTCAGAGACTTGGCAAGTGAAACCTAACTGAAGAACGCGGTACGCAAACATAATACGCGGCCGCGATTGAAGCTAACGCGGATGCGAATGTATTTACGCTGTCCGCAAAACCCAGTCCAGTCCAAGCCCAGTATTGAAGAAATGCGGACCGCGCTTATTATGATGCGGTCGCGAAAGTTCAAGCATGGACGCGGTTAGAATTACGCGTCCGCGAATACTCCGCAGGGGCATTTTTGTCCAAAAATTTCAGTTGTGTATAAATAGATCTTTTTGACATTTTTAGGTCAAGTTTTGTAGAGCAGAGCACGTGAACGGCTGGTTTTTCCCCTTTTGGGCAATTTTATAATAGATTTACCTTCAAACTTTAGATTTTCATCTTGTACTTTAACATTATGGCTTATATTTCATCTTCACCTTTGATTTCTGCTGTATTCATGAGTAGCTAGACCCCATAGCTAGGGTGGTGACCCAATCCTAGTGTGGGTATTTAATGGGTCTTGAATTTTAGGGCTTAATTATTTATGGGTTAGTGATATTTAGCCTAATTCATGCTAAAATTGTAGAATTAGTGGTTGCAAACACTGATTCATACCTTTATGACTTAGGTTCTTCTTGAGAAAGAGAGACTATGTCTAGGAAAATTAGGCTAACAAAGAATTGGGGTGAACTCAAGAGATTGATAGCCCCGATTAAAGGGTTAAACCTAGAGATAGTAATACCCGACTTGAGCCAATTTCATTTGGATTGCGCGAACACCCATTTGGGCTTGAGAAAGCCAAATCAGGAAAAGTCACTCAAACTACCGAGAGGTATAGAGTGATTACTTATGTGTGATGGTTATATCACGACCCCAATCGTAACAAGATTGTCCTAAATTCTTGACATCCATTAGATACTCACCTAGGCGAAAGTCACTACCCTAGTGCCTTTTAACACTTGAAAACTTTCACCAAAAATATTGTACTTAGCTTACACTTGGCATACAATAGTATAAATTTAGAATAGAACCAATCACAACAATGCTTGGAAGTGCAATTAGAAACAACACGCACATCTAGATTAGTTAGATACCCGACTCCAAACCAAATTAACTCCCTGTGGAAATCTATCCCGACCTCATCGGGTAAAACTTCATCGACCACTCTTTGCTACTATATAGTGGTGTAGGTTTGGCCTCGATCACTTTTTGGCGCCGTTGCCGGGGAGTTAGATGGTGTTTACTATCTATCTAACTATTTGCATGTCTTGTTTTGTTTTTCTCTTTCCTTCTGTTTTTCTATTTTTTGTGTATCTATCGCTTTAGGTACCAAATGGCTCATAATGATGCTCTCGGACATATTCTTCCGGGGGAGGAGGTAGATGAGAATGGTGAGGATGAGGTTAATCTAGAACCTCAAGTCCAAAGAAGAGGCCGCCAGGCTAATGAAAACATTCCAAACCCTCCCCCACCTCCTCCACGAGTAGCACACCAGGTGCTACCCAACGAAGGTTACGCAAGTGCAATTGTCCCGCCCTGAATTTGGGCGGGCAATTTTCAAATTACAAATGTCATGCTGACCCTATTGGAGCAAAGGGGCTTCTTCACTGGAGCTCCTCATCAGAACGCATACAAGCATCTAAAGGGTTTTGTAGACACATGTTGGGGGAGCAAGCAGACGAATGTGTCGGAGGACTCTCTAAGATTGAGACTTTTCCCATTTTCACTTAGAGGGAAAGCTTTGGACTGGCTCGATAGGCTACCTAACCACTCCATACACATATGGGATGAGTTGGCAGAAAAGTTTACAGCCACGTTTTTCTCACCGAGTCATATGGCAGCATTGAGGGATGAGATCTTAGCCTTTAAACAAGAACCTAATGAACCCCTACATGAAATCTGGGAGCGATACCGAAAAATGGTCAAGGAATTCCCAAATAATGATATGATTGAAGCAATGACTCAGCAAACATTCTATAGGGGCATCTACACGACCAACCAGTGTGTGGTGAATCAGCTAGCTGGGGGAAATTTTATGAAGACGTCTTATGCCGAGGTTTGTGACATACTTGATGAGTTGGCTGACACATCTTCAGCTTGGCAGAGTCGGGCAAATGTTCCTCAGGGTGACCCTAATGTCATCCATCTTCACGAGGAACTTCATGATCACGGACAAGCCATAGCCGAGTTGACAACTACTATGAATCACTTAGCAAAGGCCCAACTTCAGCAAGTTCAAGGGACAAAGCAAGTAAATTCCATGGAATAGGTAAATGTCATGGTCAACAGGAGGAAACAACGTGGTCAAAAAGTGCAAAACAATCAAGATCAATATGAGCAAAGTGGTAGTGGGGACAATCAAGATGATTCTTATGATGATCAAAGTGAGGAAGTGTTATATGTCAATAACTACCAAGGTCAACGGAGCAATGCTCCAAATCAACAATGGAGATCGCAAGGGAACTATCAAAATTGGGGCAACCAAGGCCAAGGGAATTGGAATAATGGAAACAACAATAATCAGAATTGGGGGAACAACAATAACAATTGGGGCGGAAATGGAAACCAAGGGGGTTGGAATAATAATAATCAAGGCAACCGGGGGTCGGGTGTCCAAAGGCCCCCGATGTATCAACAACCAAACAATCCTCCTCCATATTTGTCTCAAGGGAAAAGTTCTTCAAACAATGAGATGGGGCGAATAGAGAATATGTTCAAACAAATGCTGGAAAGGAATGCTAACTCTGATCCCCAAATAGCCTTCCATACTACCTCTATTCGCAACTTGGAAGTACAAGTGGGTCAAATTTCTCAAGCATTGAATACTCGCCCTAAGGGGGCACTACCAAGTGATACGGTAGTAAACCCGAAGGGAGGGAACCATACAGGCCATGCTATAGCAGTGACCATAAGAAGCGGTAGAGGTGGAGATGCAAGTACTTCTGATTTAAAGAAGATTGTGAATGAAGATGTTATGTTGCAAGAAGATGATAAGGTTCAAGCCAATGATGATAATGTGAATGATGAAGTGAGGATCGATAATAATGACAACATGGAGGAGACTCAAAATGATGTGAACCCGTCTAGGGAACACGTGATAGACATACCGGAAACGGTAGTGCCTAAAGCCAAGGCCCCTTTGCCAAGGCCTCCTCCACTGTATCCTCAAAGGCTTGCAAAGCAAAATAATGAAAACCAATTCAAGAAGTTTATTGAGATGATGAAAAGTTTATCAATCAATGTGCCCTTGGTGGAAGCTCTTGAACAAATGCCGGGATATGCCAAGTTCATGAAGGACTTGGTAACTAAGAAGAGATATATGAATTGTGAAACCATCAAAATGACTCATCAAGTTAGTGCCATTGTGCACTCGATGGCTCCAAAGCTTGAAGATCCCGATGCCTTTACAATTCCATGCACCATTGGTAGAGCCGATTTTGCAAAAGCCTTGTGGGATCTGGGAGCAAGTATTAATTTGATGTCATATTCCGTGTTCAAGACACTAGGTATTGGGCAACCAAGAGCTACTTCCATGAGATTACAAATGGAGGATCGGTCAATGAAAAGGCCGCTTGGTATTATTGATGATGTTCTAGTCCGGGTCGACAGGTTTATTTTGCCTGCTGATTTTGTGATTCTCGACTGCGAAGTCGACTATGAGGTACCTATAATTTTAGGGATACCTTTCCTAGCAACAAGGAAGACATTGGTGGATGTGAAAGCAGGGGAGCTCACCTTCCGAGTGGGCAATGAAAAAGTTATATTCCACGTGTGCAAATCAATGAGGCAACCAAATAGCAATGAAGTTTGCTCTTTTGTGGATCTTGTGACGGAGGTGATAGTTGATGACACGAATGCCATGATCAATGTGGAAGACCCTTTGGAAGTTGTATTGCTAAACCATGAGGATGATGAAAATGAAGGCTTGGTTGAATGTGCAAATGTGTTGCAAAGAATGGGATACTACTTATATGGGCCCCATAAACTTTCATTGGACTTGGAAAACCGAAAGACTCCACCAACAAAGCCCTCAATCGAGGAGCCACCAATATTGGAGTTGAAACCTTTGCCTTCACACCTCAGCTATGAATTCTTAGACCCTTCTTCCATATTACCTATTATTCTTTCTACTTGCCTAACTAACATGCAGGTAGACTCCACCCTTGTGGTGCTTCAAAGAAGGAAAAAGGCAATTGGATGGACTTTGGCTGACATTCGGGGTATAAGCCCCGCCTTTTGCATGCACAAAATTATACTAGAGGATGATGCCAAACCCTTCGTGGAGCATCAAAGGAGGTTGAACGAGGATATGCAAGAGGTTGTCAAGAAGGAAATTGTCAAGTGGCTTGATACAGGGGTTGTGCACCTAATTTCAGATAGTTCATGGACTTCACCGGTACAATGTGTGCCAAAGAAGGGGGGTATGACTGTGGTCACAAATGAGAAAAATGAGTTGATCCCCACTCGTACTATCACCGGATGGAGGGTATGTATGAACTATAGAAAGCTGAATAAGTGACCCGCAAAGGCCACTTTCCATTGCCTTTTCTTGATTAAATATTGGACAGGCTTGCCGGGTGTGCCTACTATTGCTTTTTGGATAGGTACTCAGGATATAACCAGATTCTCATTGCACCGGAGGACTAAGAGAAAACCACTTTCACATGTCCGTATGGCATATTTGCATTCTCACGGATGCCGTTTGATTTGTGTAATGCACCGGCTACCTTTCAGCGGTGTATGATGGCAATATTTATGGATATGGTGGAGGACGTCCTCGAAGTGTTCATGGATGATTTTAGTGTTGTGGGGAACTCATTTGAAGAATGCTTGGATAATCTTGACAAAGTGTTGGCCCGATGTGAAGAGACCAACCTAGTGCTTAATTGGGGAAAATGTCACTTTATGGTTGAGGAGGGCATTGTCCTCGACCATAAGATCTCAAAGGACGGTATTGAAGTGGAAAGAAAAGATTGAAGTTATTTCAAAACTCCCTCCTCCTACTTCCGTTAAGGGAGTTAGTATATTTCTTGAGCATGCGAGGTTCTACCGAAGGTTCATTAAGGATTTCTCAAAAGTGGTGAACCCCTTATGCAAGCTGCTAGAAAAGGATACAAAGTTTGTGTTCAATGAAGATTTTATGAAAGCTTTTGAGCTTCTCAAGTATAAATTGACAACCACTCCCATCATCACTGTACCCAATTGGAACTTACCATTTGAGCTCATGTGCGATGCTAGTGACGTTGCGGTAGGAGATGTTTTGGGGCAAAGGGTCACCAAGATATTTTATCCAGTCTATTATGCAAGAAAAACGATGAATGATGCCCAAGTAAATTATACGGTGACCGAGAAAGAGTTATTAGCCATTGTCTTCGCCATGGAAAAGTTCAGGCCATATCTCATGGGTGCCAAAGTGATTGTGCACACCGATCACGCGACACTCCGTTACTTGATGACCAAGAAGGACTCAAAGGCTAGGTTGATGAGATGGGTTCTTTCTGCTTCAAGAGTTTGGCCTTGAAAACATTGATAGAAAAGGAAGTGATAATCAAGTGGCGGGCCACTTGTCCCGCTTAGAAGAGGAGGGAAGGGCCCACAATGGCCTCGAAATCAATGATTCGTTCCCGGATGAACAACTCTTCTCCGTGTCTTTGAATGGTATGCCTTGGTTCGCCAATGTGGCTAACTTTCTTGTGACCGACATTGTCCCGAGTGAGATCTCTTCTAACCAAAGGAAGAAACTCAAACGGGACAACTTGGATTATTATTGGGATGAGCCCTATCTTTTCAAGATTTGCAATGATGGTGTGATTCGGAGATGTGTCCCGAAAGAGGAGCAAATGAATATTCTTGATGCTTGCCATTCCTCGCCCTACGGTGGTCATCATGGTGGGGCGAGAACTGCTTCAAAGGTTCTTAGCTGTGGATTTTATTGGCCTACCCTGTATAAAGATGCAAGTGAGCTTATTAAGAGGTGTGATGAATGCCAAAGAGCTGGTGGAATTTCCAAGAAGGATGAAATGCCTCTCACCACTATTTTTGAGATCGATATTTTTGACGTGTGGGCGGTAGACTTCATGGGGCCATTTGTGAGTTCCTGTGGTAACACTTATATTCTGGTTGCTGTTGATTATGTTTCCAAGTGGGTTGAAGCTGTAGCTTTGCCCAACAACGAGGCACGGAGTATGGTGGCGTTCCTAAAGAAAAATATCGTCACACAGTTTGGCACCCCTCGGGAAATCATCAGTGATGGGGGTTCTCATTTCTGCAATAAGGCTTTTGACACTTTGCCTTCCAAGTATGGTGTTAATCATAAGGTGTCAACCCCTTATCATCCCCAGGCTAGTGGACAAGTTGAGGTCTCCAATAGGGAGATAAAGAGCATATTATCAAAAACTGTCAAATGCAAACCGGACAGATTGGTCAAAGAAACTTGACGATGCTTTGTGGGCTTATAAAACTGCGTACAAGACTCCAATTGGTATGTCTCCGTACCGGTTGGTATTTGGGAAAGCATGCCATCTTCCGGTTGAGTTAGAGTAGAAGGCCATGTGGGCGCTCAAGAAGTTAAACCTTGAATGGGACGTAGCAGCCAACCTTCGGATAGAGCAACTCAATGAACTAGATGAATTCCGGTTTCATGCTTATTCCAGCTCGCCCTTGTATAAGGACAAGATTAAGTACTTACATGAAAAATATGCCCGGAACAAAGAATTCAAAGAGGGTGATTTGGTTCTTCTATTCAACTCCCGGTTACGACTGTTTCCGGGAAAGCTCAAGTCAAACTGGAGTGGCCCCTTTGAGGTAGTGCACGTGACTCCGTTTGGTGCTAATTGTTCAGAGAATTGGTAGTCTGATCCTAACTCATTCGCGGCCGTGCTCATTTTTACACGGACCGCGCTGACCTTTCCGCGGCCGCGCCCTTTTTTTTTGCTATCAGTGGAATCCAATGTTCAGAGAGTTGGTAGTCTGATCCCAACTCTTTCGCGAACCGCGCTCATTTTTACGTGGACCGCGTTGACCCTTCTGCGGCCGCGCCTCTTTTACGCTGTCAGCGGAATCCTATTTTGAGAAACACTTTGATCATTTCATCTGCTATCCTCTGCCAATTCATTGAACCACAATACTAATGATCTTTCACTAAATATGTGTGCAGATAATGGTGTGATCTCGTGATAGTCCCGACAAATCCAAAGGGATGGGAGAATCCTCCCGCGGCCGAGGCAAAGAGAAGCAGATTGCATCCTTAGCACCTCATAAGACTATTGGCAAAAAAGCACCACCTGTGAGACCTCAGGCTGACTCCTAGGACATTAGTGAATACCTCCCTTCCCGGGAGATTTCCTAGGGAGAATCTGAACAATAACCCGAGGTGCAATCTCAACCTTTCCGTCTCATCGATCAACCCACCTCCGCATCTGAGTCGGATGATAGATCAGAAGGAGATAGTGAGACTTCAGCACCTCCTCCCCCACCTGCTGTAACTCCGGCCTCAACAGCTGCTCCTATTGATATGGATGATGAAAAAGAGGTTCCGGATGACGAGAGAGGAGGTGATACACATGAGGGGGGTTGAGTAGATCAAGGAAGCAGGCAGTGTGGCAAGATCGGTTTGTGAGTGAGAAGGCCTACCACAAATTTCAGGAATGGTGGCCACAAAGGACGCTCACCCTTGAGCGTCATTTCATAGAAAGAGACCTTCTCCCTCACAGACCGAATGAGAAGAGACAATTTGATGAAAGAGTGGGAAGGAAATTCTTCACTAGCAAGTTGCCGGAAGCAAATGAGTACCTAGTCAAGGAATTTTATGCCAATGTTGCCCACACCAAAAAGGGCAACCATGTGACTAAGGTACGAAACAAGAAGATTCGGTTCGATGGCAAAATTTTGAATACATATGCCGGGTTTGATGATGTAGACGCTGCTCTATACATACAGAAGTTGGCATTAGATGAAGCAGTCCATCCATGGTTAATAGAGGTAATAGCCATACCAGGGACAACACCGCCCTGGCTTACACCGGGAGTTCAATTGCGAGAAACACCCTTAGCTTTCAAGCAAAAGGGTGGTCCACCTTCGTCTGCAGCCGCCTTGTTCTGTGCTAGCATGACAGTGACATTCCACTTTCCCGAGCGATCCTCATAGCGTCCATCATGGAAGGGTACCCGATAAATGTGGGGAACCTCATGGCCCAGAATATATCCAAGGCATCCGGGAAGGAAGAATGGTCTTACCCTTACCCCAATTTCATCACTATGTACCTAGAGGACCAGCGGGTTGAGAGGAGACACTTTGATACGAAGGTGAAGCCAAAAAGTCCCTTCTCCTGGTACAACCTTTAGGGTCCAGGCAACCCCAAGTCCAAGGGCAAATCCACCACCTCTACTGGCCAGTTTGAAGAGCCAGGGGTAGTGGCCACCGGGTCCGTGCCTTCCACAGCCGAGGGGTCATCTGCTGCCATGTCACATCCATCCTCCAGGCCATCCACTTCTATCCCACCATCAGTGCCTTCTTCACCAGCTTACCCTCAGACTGCACTGAGGGTAAATCAAACTTTGGCCGGCATCAACAACTGGATACAGGTAGCTACATCAAAGCTATCTGCCTTATCCAGTGCAGCAGCAGCTCAAGCAGTTCCAACACAGCTCTAGATGCCTCCATCAGTGGAGGAATCATTGAAGAGTATTCTTGAAAACCAAAAGAAGATTCTGGAGTCTCTGGGTGTGCATGATAAGGTAATCAAGAAGCTGGGTAAATAGGTGAGGAAAGTGAAGAAGGGTCAAGAAGAGTTGAAGAAGGAGGTGGCGAAGCTCACTTCCGCCAGCGATATTCCTCTAGCTCTCCTTATGGGAGAGACTGCCCATGCAGCACAGATAGCTCAGCCAGCACAGGTACCAGAGCAGAAGGCTGACAGAGAGCCGGTGAGGAGAGTGGTGATACCCCAGACGGAGGACTTGGAGATTGAGCTGGAGGACCCTGAGGGAGGTGATGAGTCTGGCCAGCCACAGGACCCCACCAGTGACCCCATACAGACAGAGGCCTCATAGGGAGTTCTCTTTACTCTCTATCCCTCCCCTATTCTATTTTTGCTTTTAGCATTGAGGACAATGCTAATTTCTATTTTGGGGGTGGCCTTATTTTGATATGATGATTTTTATGATTAGTCTGTAATAACTTTGATACTATTTTTCTTTATTCTCTACTTATTCTACTTTTATTTTCGTACTTTTCACTTTTGGTATGTATATAAAATTACCATTCCATGTATATATTCATCCCCATTTTGTGTATATTCGTTTCAATCCCCTATTGTACATATTCAGTTTACTTTCCATATTTTACTTTATAACTTCTTTTGAAATTATCCTTAATAGCTTAGCTTCTTATTTCATTTAGTAGTTTCTTTTTGAATTTGTAGCTTTTTTCTACAATTTTTCGTGATCAATAAGCCTTTGGTTTTCTTAATGCCACGGTTCTTTCCAAAGGTGGAATTTGTGTGAACCGGGTGGCTCTTCCCAACGATAGATGGCGTGATAACCTTCTTAAGGGATTGAGTCTGTTTTTTTTTCTGTTTTGATATATAGTAGTAATGAATAAAAGTGTCTCAAGCAGGCTTCACTTGGTACCAACACATTTACCTTTGACCTCATGGTTAGAGACAAGTTGGTTGAAGAGATTAGCTCTAGTTGTGACCTTTAGACTCTTGAGTTGACTAAAACTATCATCAAATGGTTTTTGTGAGCCATCTGTGATCTTCAATCTTAGCTAAGGTTGTTGTGGGCATCGACTCTATTCTCTTTAATAATCCAGTAGCTTGAGAGGTGAGGTATTGCATTGCAAGTCCAAGTCCCGTGCCAACAAGTCTAGAACTTGCCCCGGATATTTTTCTAGGCGAAATTCTAAGTGTAGCTCGACTTGAGAAGTGATTATAGTCTCTCCTTGGTTCCATGTGAATTTAGAAACTTCCATATCCTGCCACTATGATGTCCTTAGTCAACCCCTTTGAGCCTAAGCCTTTTTCATTCAATAACCATATTACAAGACTCCATCCATTCTATAATGACCCTCTCTTGGCACCCAATCTTTCCTTAGCATTCATGATGAACAATAATAAAAAAATATAAATTTGGGGGAGAGACGAGGAATCTCAAAGTGATGAATAATGCAAAGAACAAAAGGAATTGATGAAAAGGAAAGGCAAAGAAAAGGATATAAAAATGATGATTAAAAAAAAGTATGTCAAAAGAAAAGCAAAGGTTGAAAGGATTCAAGAAAACAATGTTGAAAGGCTTAGAATGATGAGAAAAGGAGAAAAATGATCATCATAAAGAAGAAAGAGTGACAAAGTATCTCTCTAGTTCCCGCAAGGAAGAAGAAAATAACTCAAAGAGTCAAGAAAGCATGAGCCGAATTGAGAAAATAGAGTGTTTAAGGAAAGATGACACCATCGTAGTTCATTAGGTCTGACCTTGATCCAAAAAGCCTTCATTACATCTCGCTAAAGCCCTATAGGATTTCAAGTTGAGTGAGCTTACATTAGTGGTGATTTACATGAGGGGCAAGCCTATGGTACTTAGAGTCGGACTTGTGGCATTCTTTTGAGAGTGATGAGCGCACTTCTTTACAATCCCGGTTTTGAGTGTAACATTCTATAAGGTGAGATGAGCTCATAGAGATTAGAGGAGAAGAATTCTAGGATCCACAACGACCTACGTGAGAGCGAGGTTCCTTGATGACTTGAGTCAACTCTTGATGCTCTTGTGTCATATTAGACCTATGAAACTCAAAAAGTCGTAGCATAATGTTGTTGATAATGCATTTGTGTTGAGGGTAATTGTTAGTTCCAATTGATGTTGATGAAGTCACCTTAGGACAGCTGAGATTTTCCTTTCTTTTTCTTATGGAGGTGGGAATTACCTTGTTTGTTTGAGGACAAGCAAAAGCTTAAGTTTGGGGGAGTTGACACCTAGGTATTTTAGCCTATTATTTGCTCTCTTTTGCTTTGGTTTTGGGTTAAAAAAATGCTAAAGGTAGTCCCAAAAACAAACATAATATGCTTGCTTGCAGGGTTTAGTCAAAATGAGGCAAAGAAGCCAAAATAAGCTCATGAAGGAGTCAAACTTGCACAAGCCAAAGGCTAAAACTGAACCGCGGACCGCGATGGAAAAGCGCCGTCGCGTAGGGTTCACCGCTGAGGCAGATAATATTCCGCGGTCAGCGAGATAGAGGTTCAGAGAAGCTGCAATCCAGAGAAACACCACTGCTGCTCGCGTCTACATTACGCGGCCACAAAGTTATCAGGCGCGGACGCTGTGGAAATTCTGCCGGGAGCGTGATAAAAGGTTCAAGGACTTGGCAAGTGAAACCTAACTGAAGAACACGGTCCGCGAATATAATCGTGGCCACGATTGAAGCTAACGCGAACGCGAATGTATTTATGCTGTCCGCGAAACCTAATCCAGTCCAAGCCCAGTATTGAAAAAACACGAACCGCGCTTATTATTATGCGGCTGCGAAAGCTCAAGCACGGACACGGTCAGAATTACGCGTCTGTGAATACTCCGCAGGGGCATTTTTGTCCAGAAATTTTAGTTGTGTATAAATAGATCTTTTTGACATTTTTAGGTCAAGTTTTGTAGAGCAGAGCACGCGAACGGCTGGTTTTTCCCCTTACCTTCAAACTTTAGATTTTCATCTTGTACTTTAATATTATGGCTCATATTTCATCTTCACCTTTGATTTCTGCTGTATTTATGAGTAGCTAGACCCCATAGCTAGGGTGGTGACCCAATCCTAGTGTGGGTATTTAATGGGTCTTGAATTTTAGGGCTTAATTATTTATGGGTTAGTGATATTTAGCCTAATTCATGCTAAAATTGTAGAATTAGTGGTTGCAAACACTGATTCATACCTTTATGACTTAGGCTCTTCTTGAGAAAGAGAGAATAAGTCTAGGAAAATTAGGCTAACAAGGAATTGGAGTGAACTCAAGAGATTGATAGCCCCGATTAAAGGGTTAAACCTAGAGATAGTAATACCCGACTTGAGCCAATTTTATTTGGATTGCGCGAACACCCATTTGGGCTTGAGAAAGCCAAATCAGGCAAAGTCACTCAAACTACCGAGAGGTATAGAGTGAGCACTTATGTGTGATGGTTATATCAAGACCCCAATTGTAACAAGATTGTCCTAAATTCTTGACATCCATTAGATACTCACCTAGGCGAAAGTCACTACCCTAGTGCCTTTTAACACTTGAAAACTTTCACCAAAAATATTGTACTTAGCTTACACTTGGCATACAATAGTATAAATTTAGAATAGAACCAATCACAACAATGCTTGGAAGTGCAATTAGAAATAACACGCACATCTAGATTAGTTAGATACCCGACTCCAAACCAAATTAACTCCCTGTGGAAATCTATCCCGACCTCATCGGGTAAAACTTCATCGACCACTCTTTGCTACTATATAGTGGTGTAGGTTTGGCCTCGATCAGACTTGAACATGTAGTCAGATTAGATTTTCGGGAAGATCAGAGTTGGTTTGGAAGAATAATTCTCACTTTTGAAGCTTTAAGTTAGAAGAGTCGATCAAGGTTTAACTTTTGAGTAAACGACATCGGATCGGATTTTTGATGGTTCTGTTACGATTATGATTTTAGGCTTAGGTGTATGACCAGATTTGGATTTAGAGGTCCGTAGGTTGATTTGATGCTTTTTGACATAAGCTGGAAGATTGAAGGTTTAGAAGGTTGATAAGTTTAACTCAGAGTTAACTTTATTGATATTGGATTCGGATTATGGTTTCGGGAATTGTTAAAGGCCCGTTGTATCATTTGGTACTTGCATGAAAAATTTGAGGTCATTCCGAGTTGATTTGGTATGGTTCGGCATAAGTTTTAGAAGTTTAAAAGTTCATTAGTTCATTAGGCTTGAATTGATGTACGATTCATGGTTTTGATGTTGTTTGGTATGATTTGAGACCTCGAATAGGTTTGTATTATGTTTTGGGACTGGTTTGTGTGATTGGACAGGGTCTGGGGGCCTCGGGTGTATTTCAGATGTGTTTGGGGTGTGTCACACTATTATTTGATGTTTCAGCGTCATTTCTTTGGGCATAAAGGGTACTATATTTATCAAACGACCTTTTATTTGTGATTAGATTGAACCATTAGATCCGTATCATAATTACGGAGCCATAGCAATAAGAATCATCGAATTCTGAGGTCGTATGAGAGAGTTATGCCCATTACCGTGTCAGAAAAGATTGTTAGTTTATGGTGTGAATGCGAGAGAGGTCCCATGAACGCGAAGAAGGATTTATGGGTTGACTGTTCAATGCGAAAAATTAAACTTTGCGAACACAAAGGTGTCCCGTGAAGGTGAAGAACAAAAATCACCTAGAAAGTGTTTTAAATGGGCATACCGGGCATTTTAGTATTTTGAGCATATCTTGAGTTCTAAAGCTTCGTTTGGGTGATTTTTGCGGCGTTGTTCTCGTCTCAACAGGGGGATAAATATCTAACCTTTATTTTGATATTTTTTCATGATAATTTTGTTGGCTATCATATTTATCCATGTTTGGATTGTAGAAATTGGGGTTTTAAGCTCCAAAGTTATGAAATAGTAACTTGATTTGAGGGCCAATTCATGGACAAAATTGGATGTTTTTCTGGATATATACTATATAATTTATGGGTAATATTTATTTTCGATAATATTTGGAATCCGGATGCATGGGCCCGGGGGTTGACTTTGTTGACATTTCGTGAGGAGTTGGGAATTTATTTTTAATTATTAAATTATGAGTATCAGAGTATATTTTGATTAGTTTGCACGTTGTTTGATTAGTTTTGGATAGTTTGGCATCAGTTTGATGTGTTAGAAAGGCGTCAGAGCGGGTTATCGGATTTCAGAGTGAGGTAAGTCTCATGTTTTACCTTGTGAGGGGAAAACTATCCCATAAGTATTAAATTGTTATGTGCTACTAGTTGTGTGTGCTACGTACGCACGAGGTGACGAGAGTCCGTACATAACTAGCAACATGTTTATGTCCGGGTAGACTTAGGATTTTATCATGTAATATTTGTATTATTTGAATTCAATTTGTTAGTTTTATTAATTGAATTTATAGTTGAAAATTGATTTGGGATTATGTTAGGCCGAGCTTCATTACCTTGAGTTGTCTGGGAAGATATTTGATTGTTGGTAAAAGTCATGTTTACTTTATGCTCCTGTTCTTGTGTTGCAAACACGTGGCCTGTAATTCGATAAATTTCTTCTCTTCTTGTGGATCGGGCCAAACACCTCAGCAGTATATTGGGATGCATCTATGGTTCGCACTGGTTGACCCTCGATAGTGTACACACTATTCTGGATCGGGTAGTACGACCTCGGCATAACTCGTGCGCAATATCGCTAGGAGTCCGAATATTCATGAGATTTTCCTTTGATTAAGACCTGGCATTTATATGATATTCCTTATCTATTTGAGATAGCACTTGACATTTCGTATCTGTTGAGATAAAATATGAGATTTGAAAAATTTATATTGTCATAGTGTTGGAGGATTTTTGCTAGTTACAGTTCTTACCTCATTATTACTTTTATGTTTCTTATTCATTTATAATTTAATGTATTAATTTATTGGACCACTAGTAAGTGTCGATGTTGACCCCTCATCACTACTTCTCCAGGGTTAGGCTAGATACTTACTGGGTACGCGTTAATTTACGTACTCATGCTATACTTCTGCACTTATTGTGCATGTATATTTATGGAGGTCATTTGGGCGCAAGGGCGCAACTATTGAGGAGACTTTACGGTAAGATGCATCCCATGTTACGACCCACAACACACAGAGTCTCCATCATATTTATTTATATTATTTTTTTATTTTACATTCCAGACAGATGTTGTATTAGTTTGTAATTTCTAGTAGATGCTCATGCAATTGTGACACCGGGTTTTGGGATATTCTGGTAGATGTTTATGGATTTGTATAATATTGTCACCTTTTATTTTTATGTCTTACTAATAATGTATGTACCCGTAATTTTCAATGCATAGATTTCTTTATTTAATAAAATCTAATGATTTCAAAAGTAATAAAATGAATAATTCAGATGATAGTTCACCCCTAACATCGACGTTGGGCGCCATCACGATCTATTGCGGGAATTGGGTCGTGACACATGCTTACTTGCCTAAAATGATAACTTATTGTATTCTGTTTGTCCTGCCATGGTCAACTGTAAAATTAGTGTCTTTACTTGTTATTTCATGACCATTTGATAACATTGTCTAGATGGCCCTCACTCATGAACCTGAGTATTGCTGGTTCTGATAATTTGAAAGTTTGATACACTGTGCATTGTCATGATTAGATACCATGCCCCTTAGGTTTAAATGAAACTAAACTAAGCCTTCCTATTCATGTTAACATCTCTATTGACTTAGTTGACTGGTATTCTCTTTGGGAACTCTGAGTAAGGCTATTACCACAGGTGTTCAATGTAGTAAAGTCCTAGTTGTGTGCATACCTGCATAGAAAACCTGTTTTGAAAGCCGTTATAATGTTCTATGACATGTTCTAGTGATTTGAACCTACTTTAGGAAGGTTCTGAAGTGTTGGACCTTTAGTGAAGTTAATAAAATAAGTGTATATGTTTATCTTTATTAACTGTTGGATGCCTTAACTACTTAATATGACCTTCATGGACATGAATTTGTAAGTAGCATATAAAGTTTACCTATAGGAGTACATAGTCAGTCATTTGTGTTTGATGACCTTTCCTAAGTGTGATTACTCTGTGAATGACATGCCATAGAGAATGGCTTAAAATTAGCTTTTAAACCTTCTAAGTTGTTAAGACTTTGGGAGTTCATGTATATGATCATAGTCTAGATCTTAGATATGAGTATTAATCATTGGCTATTTGTGACTCTACATGCTAGTGATGACTTCATTTTATAGAATGGTTGTCTCGCTTGACTTCACTTTACAAAATGGTTGTCTGACTTGAACTATTGATGCATCTGTATGATTCGACCTCCTGATTGCATTATAGAACCTTCTATGCCTTTGTTAGTGTGGTTTATGTTGACCGTATAAGTCTGTTGTTTGGTTGAAATGCCAAGTTAATACTTGCTTGTGCTTAAACCTTTGAAGAAGAGTGAGGTTCAATGCTTAAGGGTATTTTGGTGTGAGCTTGACCTTAAGATTAAGGAAACCTCCCTGGCACAAGCATTGCTCGGGGTCCATGAGACCTTCATAAACTCTGAAGTGTTAGGGGTTCATAGGGGAACCTTATAAATAAATACGGCTTACTCTAAGTCCATAGTCATTGAGCTTGGCTAATCCTCACAGGATTAACACAAATGAAATTTGATTTTGTTATATTCTTTAGGTCCTATTCTTATTCATTATAATTTTATCTTACTTTACCCTTTATGTTTGCATATGCTAATTAATGTTTTCTCTTTTTCTTTGCATGATAATTGTGCTTGCTGAGTTTTTTGAAACTCAGGCCCAGGTTCAGGAAACTGGGTCGCTTCTTGGTCATCTGCTGCTGCTTAGAGTCAATCTGTGCCTGGCTGCTTTGGTCAGCCCAATAGAAATGTCCAACTTTCCTCCCTTTATCTAAATAATTGATGTTGTTATCGTTTTCTCTTCTGTACATATATTCTTGAGACAACTAACACTATTAATAGATATTCTTTGCTATCTTGACTGTTTAGGCTGATTTTAGGTAAATCAAAATCTAATTGACAAAAAGGTAACTGTAACTTCAAAGACTAATCATTTTAAAACAACTTTAATGCTTTTTGAAATCTATACGCTCTTGAAACTAACATTTTTGGAAACTAATCTTTCTTTCCTTTGCATATCTTTTAATGAGCTTTGTTTTGGTTTTAGGCATCAACAGAACCTGGATGAGTTTAAAGGGAAACAAAATCCGAACAAGTCTAAACGGAAATAACTCCTCTGAAAGGTCTTCAAAAATGAACATAATTGTTTCAAAACAAATTAGGCAAACCATGTTGTTTTAGAAAAACCAAACGCTTTGAAAATATACGGATTCTTCCGCCAAAAACAACTTTCGATAAACAGACAAGGTACACTCCTTTATCATATAATATGAATGTAACTTCTTACTTTGCAAAACATAAATAAGAAGATTTGAAAACAAACATTACTTTTTCTAAAGTAATTGTACTTCCTTTCTTAAAACAAGGATAAGTTTTCAAACAAGTTTTAAAACGTTTCCTCACTTTCACTGATTTCCATTTAATAATTTTAACCACTAATCAGCTAGGATATAAACATTTCTTTCCCCGCATCTAGCTAATGTTTAAGGAGCTACATTAGGTAAATTTTAAGGGATGCTTAACACTTTTCCCTTAGAATAACTAGAACCCTTACCCGAATCTCACTAGTTAGTAGACCATTAGGATAATGATTTTCATAGACTTATAGGTACCCTAATATATCTTAAATATTAGGTGGCAAATCTTTCTTTTATCTACTTCATAGGAACCACTAGTTGTATTTTGTTTTATCATGTGCAAAATAGGGTGAAGCAACATGGCGACTCTGTTGGGGACATTCACTTAGCTTCTGACCTTAGCGAACTTAGGCTAGACTTTGAACTCGAGGATATTTGCTCTACCTATTTGTGTGTTTAACCTGCAAATATGTGTTTACCTGCTTTGTCCTATCTTCTTGCATTTTACATGACTTTATAACCTCCTAATATGTGTTTACCTATTTATTCTTAATATTATCACTATTTCACCGCAATTACTTGTTACTGCTTTATACACTACCATCATATTTTTTCTATCGAGTATTGGCCATACAAAATCACACACAAGTCATGCGAGGGTTGTCTTTTCACCCCTCCGAACCTTCTTTTCAAAACTCTCTAGTTTCAGAGAACGACCTTATCAGGCCAACTAACATATCGTCTCGCAGTTATTCAGTCCAACTAACATATCGTCTCGCAGTTATTCAGTCAAACTCCAAAATTTAGGAAATACTCTACTCTTAGCAAACGTAGGTCATGCTGCATAAACCTTAGGTGGGTCAATCCTTTGTATTGATTCATGAGTATGAAAGACACCCTAATGTCAATGGGTTATGTACCTAACAACATGCCTTCTGTAGAACGACAAATCAATCCAGATAAGACATCAAGGATTTAGAGAAAAACACTCACCCAACCCTTTCTCTCCAGCTAGATGGAAATCAACCCCAACATCCCGAAAATTAGCATGGTCATGAGAGCACCGCACAAGTTGAAATAGTGGTGGAGAAATATCCAACGAGAGCACGAAGACGCAATCAGAACACACTTCAGGGCACTGACCACATTGATGAATGTCCTAGCTGATGGTGTACTCACCAGGTTTTTAATAGAGTTCTGGGATCTAGCTAAGGCGGTTTTCAAGTTTGTTGATTGTGAGATGATGCCAACACTTGAGAAAGTTACCATCTTTACTGAGTTGCCATTTGCCGAACAAAAGTTTATACTGCCGGTCATCATGTCGGGCCATAGGTTTCTCTACGTACTGTGTTTGAAGAGTAATAAGAATTTGAGAAGTGTTGAGGACGAATGGGTAAGCCTGGACCAGTTGTTTGATAGATTTTGGCATCGGGAAAGCTACAATTGGAATCTTGAGAAATCTCAGTGTGACCAGGCAATATGGGAGAGCCTTCGCCCCCTGACCTTTTCTTTAGTATAGTGGAGACTTCTGTTTTCCCATAATGGAAGGGTTGGATCAACATTAACATACTACCTCTGGTCTTGTCTATATTTCGAGGGAATCTACGGGTCACTCTTGTTCTGATGCTATTGGTAGAGATGTTCAGGGAACTATCAGCGTGTTTGAGAGGGTATGATTTCTTCACAAGTTGTAACCTGTTATTGCAAATATGGGCTACAGATCACTTCTTCCAAAGGGATCCGACCATCGACTACTTTGTCATCACTAGCAACACAATTCACAATCACGAAGAGAGGATGAGACATTGGGCAATACCACATGGTCAAGAAGAATGGCGGGAGCTCCTAACTCACCTAACCGGAAAATTTATCAACTGGAAACTTTCTTGGCTAAGTGATAGAGCAATTGTCAGAGGTCTAGAGAAGTATTTCATCGAATTGATGGGGTTGGAAGGGATTCAACCACATGCACCGCTGAGGGTCCTCAAATAGTTTGGCTTAATTCAAGATGTACTTCTTTGATCCCGAATGGCTTTATATGAGGACAACTACAGTGGTCAAGTTCCAACGCCGAGACTTAGATGGCTTCAAGATGAGTGGAGTGACCTGGACACAATGGGTATGGGGAAAAACTCATGGTGCACTCCCGAGTACTTCGTATGGATTACCGATGAAGATCAACTGGCCATGCTCAGTAGGGAAGGGTTAACTGGGATGGAAGACTCAAGAGTAGCTTTGCAGATATATCATGAGATCCTACCTCATTATCTTGTCACCCATACCATGCATTAGTAGGTAGTCCCAAGCCGGATGATGACAATTGGGTAGTGGAGTACATATAGATTGAGTCTGAGTAAGAATTGGAGGAGGACCCGGAAAAGGAGGCGGAGTACAATCTAGATGACGTTGAGGGAGAATTCGAGGAAGATCATGAAGAAGATATAGATAAGGAGACCTTGGGAGGAGATTCCGGGGATGACTATTAAGTTGTTGGTTGATTTCCTTTCTGTACTTTTAAATTTCCTAAGGGCAATTCTATAAGCCCATGCTACCTTTTTAAATCCTGGAAAACCACATTGTAGCCATTGGAAACTTACCCCATCTTTTGTATCGTTAATGAAGCCTTTGCAACCCATATATAATTAGTGAATTTCCATCAATGAAAAATTAAACTTGCTCCGGATTCGAATGTGTCAAAATTTGGATATTTGTCAAACGCTTACGACATAGGCGTACCTCCGGCAAAGAGAGGTCCATGAATATTTAGGAATGCATATATTGTGAACTAAATGCTCTATGTGATTATATTTGTGCAATCCCTGAGCTAAATTCTTTTTTTCTTTGCTTTCCCGCTTTATTGCATTATTTATTTATCCCTGAAACAGAGGTTGATTTGTGTTGATATCTAAACTGGCCAAGCCACCGTATAACCTAAGGTCCAAAGGGAAGATGACTACTACAGAAAACCCGGACGGAAATGCTCTGGTGGTAGCTGATAACCCTGGGGGATCAAGAGGGAAGGGATGAAAATCGGAATGATGAACATGTCGCTCGAATGGAACAAGAAATGGAGTCATTAAGGGAGGAGGTACAACAGATCAGGGAGTTGGAACATCTAGACGTCATGAAACTCCCACAACCACTCCATTTTCCATCAGTAGATTCAATCCCCAACCACTTTCCTTCATTAATACGACAACCTACTAATACCCCAATTACTGTCACCACAAACCCTGCCATAACCCAAGTCATACCGCCAGTTACTCATGCAAACCGACCAAATCCTCCTATACACACACCTTATGTTCCCAAGTACATTCAAGCTCCAGAAAATCCACCAACCACCACCAATTTGATCCAAAACCCTCTCATGATAATGTCACTTTCACGAACACACATACGTAGTATATACCTGTGGCACATACTGCCACCCATGAGCGATATATTCCACCTGTATATACCGCATCAGAACCCACTTTTACCATGCTTGTCATGGTCAGAATTCCTTATGAGATAGGCTAGTATGCTAAAATGGAGAAGGGAGCGAAATCCAATGAAGATGAGTCGATGTCTGAACAACTACGGTACTAAGGAAACAAATAAAGAACTTGTAAGTTGTTCGAGGGAGCGAGAGCTTGGATTATGAGGAACTATGCATACACTCGGATATTGATATGCCCGAAGGGTACAAGCCTCAAAAGTTTGATATCTTTGATAGAGCAGGCGATCCCCATGCTCACTTGAGAGCATACTGTGACAAGATAGTGGGAGTGGGAAGGAATGAAAAGTTAAGGATGAAACTGTTCATAAGGAGTGTGACTGGGGAAGCACTCACTTGGTACACTAGGCAGGACCCCAGGAACTGGAGAGAATGGAAAGAGATGGCCGAAAATTTTATGAACCGCTTCAGGTTCAATACTGAGATCACCCCGGATAGATTCGCTTTGGTGAACCTACAAAAGAAGACCTCTAAGTCATTTCAAGAGTATGCTCATTGTATGTCTCGCCCGAATGAATTAGTTGGTACTAGAGATCAGAAGCAGTTAGAACACAACCCCCTTTGGACGACAACGAGATGACCAAGTACTTCATTCATGCTCAAGAATAAACCTACTTTGAGAAGATGATGGGAATGATGGGCCAGAAGTTCCCCGAGCTGGTCAAAATAGGAGATTTCCTAGAATAAGGTATTAAGTCTGGGAAGATACAATCAAGCAGTGTTACATGCTGTTAGCAAGGCTATACAATCCGATTCCATCAGAAGTGGGAAGAAGAAGAAAGAAGAGGTGACGGTAATCGTCCCTTATTATCAACCAAGTCCTCCTTGTCGAGCCAATCTCTACCCCGCAGACACTCATCCTCCAAACTAACCCACTTATACCCAAGTGTGCAATGCTCATCCATACTACAATATCCAACTATACTACAATCCAACCCGAGCCAATATACATCCAAACCCACCACGGCTATATTCTCTCGTTCAAACCACCACCTACCAAAATAGACATGTTTATGTCCCAGACCACGTCCAAACTTTGAAGCACAAAACCCTAAAAATTTCACCCTAATTGCTGAGCCTTTAGCCCAAATATTTAAGAGGTTGAGAAGATCCAAATTGATATACCCGATTGAAGGAAGAATCCCATACCAACCCACCAAGTATTTTGACACAAGCAAATGTTATGCCTAACATTCAGGTGTTTCTGGACACGACACCGAGGATTGTTATGGTCTGAAGAACAAAATTGAAATGCTGATCAAAAGTTGATATATCCAGTGTACCCCAGATCCACCCAAAGTAAACCATAACCCATTACCAAATCATAAAACCCAAGGAGTCAACATGATTACCTTGGATGAGGACTATGACTTAAAGGGGACTATTGTTACTATTGGGAATGCCAAAGCAGCAAGGACAACTCCTTGGGAAGCCCCATTGATCATCGTACAATTAAAGCTGCCAGTTATGCTTCTCACATATCAACAACGGCCCATCGTAGCCATTAGAGAGGATGGGAATCAAGAGTATAAGGCAGTTTCGTGGACTTATTAGTCGAAAGGAAAGGGAAAGATCACAGAAACCGCGATCGCTCATGGAATGACTAGATCTGGAAGGTGCTACTAGGGGTGAGCATAAAATTCAAAAAACCGAATTCTTCATTGGACCGAAATAATTTGGTATTTTAGTATTAGTTTATTCGGTATTTTGGTATTCTTCGGTATAGATTTTTCGGTATTTCAATATTTTGGTATGGTACTCGATATTGAGTTTTTGATATTTCGGTATACCAAAATACCAAAATATTTAAGTATAAGCCCACCTTTATTTCTATTTTCCAGTCCAATAAGCGTAAGCCCAACACTTCAAGCCCCCTAATTCCCTAATCAGTTAGGCCTTAGTCCCTTAGGATTAGAGACTTAGAGTTACGACGTCGGCAATAGCTTCTGCTTAGTGCTTACCCCCTTTCCCTTATTTCTATTTTCTAACCCTAAATTTCTCTCAAAAATTGAAACAATTGCTTGGCTGCTACTGTAATTCATGACTACAATAGCAGAGACAGCAACGTCGACTTCATGACCTTGGTAGCCGCGACTCCTCTCCTCGGCGACTGCTTGTTTGCACATTGTTGACCTTCATTCTTCAATCTTCAAGTCTTCAACAGGTTCACAACTTCTTCATTCTTCATTTTTCAATCTTCATGTTTTATGTTAGTTTGAAGTTGTTATATTTTATTTAGTTTCTTATGTTGACTATAATCAGTTTTTGAGCATTTAAAGAATCATTATTTTTGGGGTTTTAGCTAGTGAAAAGATCTGAGTTTTAGACTTGTTGAAATGTGCTTGTGTAACATGTTTTAGTTTCTTTTTTAGTTTAATAAAATGACACCACTTTGATTTATGAAAAGTTAAGAATGTGGTAGAGGTTAAACATTGCATCAGATCTAGTGAGGCAATATCATAACAATTTTGGTATGCAATTGATGCATAACGATCATACTTCTGTCGCTCATTTTCATCTACACATCTTATTTTCATAATAAGATTCTACAGTAGGATAAGGTTATTCCATTCAAAATAGCTACTTATACATAACACTATCCAAACTTCAATATATATTTAATAAGAAAAGGCACGTCAACTATAGCTTTGACTATTTCTGAGACATGAGAGAACACTATCGCGCTAACGCATGGACAAGAAAAAAACTGGTACAATTTAGCATAAAATACTTCTCCTTGACAGGATGCTACATTCTTCACCATATCAGGTATAACAGGTAATTAAACAAGCCAGTTTTAGCAAATATGAAAAATAATAAGCAACTAAGAAATCTTATCATAAAGCTTTAATAACCTTTCATTTTCTTGCAACTGAACTTGACAACCACTTGGAATCTCAATTTGTGTTTGTATCTGTTTTAATTTTGTATAGATGGAGGATGAAAGTAGAGTAAGTGATGTTGGTTCAACTGAAAGCTTACCTATTACTGAAGATAGCAATGCCAACACAATTGATACTCAGGATTCTAAGAAAAAAAAAAGCCATAGAACCTAGATCCACTATTTGGAAATATTTTGATAAATTTGAGGAAAATGGGGTCGGTAAAGTGAGGTATAGATATTGTAAGCAAGCTTATGCGGCTAATTCATCTAGGAATGAACAACAAGATTGAGATATCATTTGACTAGATGTAAAGAATACCCACCTAACATTGATAAAGATAATACTCAAACAAGGATAAACTTTCAATCTTGCTAAAATGATGGAGAATTGGAAAATTTGATCAAGAAATGGTTAGTAGGGGTTTAATTGAGATGATAGTTATTGATAAACTACCATTTAGCTTTGTAAAAAATGAAGGCTTTATGAAGTTTATGAGAATAGCTCAACCACTATTTCGTCTTCCTTCTCGTAGAACAATAACAAGGGATTTTTATGATGTTTACGGTGAATTGAAGCAAAATCTAAGAATGTCTTTTAGAGAAGCACAACCAAAAATTTGCCTCACAATAGATACATGAACTTCATTGTAAAAAATAAATTATATGTGTTTGACAGCCCACTTCATTGATAGGGATTGAAAATTACAAAAAAGAATACTAAATTTTTATCCTATCATTAGTCATAAGGGTGAAGAGATGACTAAAGCTATTTGTAATTGTTTGCTTGAATGAAAATTAGATAAAGTGTTCACTATTACCGTGGACAATGCTTTTTCAAATGATGTCACAATCAAAGAATTGTCTAAAACGTTAGATATGTGGAAAATTAATATGATGAGTGGTAAGTATCTTCATGTGAGATGCATGGCTCATATACTTAATCTAATTATGAAAGATGGTTTGAAATAAATTAATGCTTCTGTTACACGTGTTAGAAATATGTGAGGTATGTGAGATTGTCGCTTGCAAGGACCTTAAAATTTAAACTGTGTTGTGCACTTGTAAAGGTAGAATGTACCAAAATATTGTGTTTGGATGTTCCTACTAGGTGGAATTCCACCTATTTGATGTTGGATACGGCGCAAAATTTTGAAAAAGACCAAGTTTCATCTCTTTGATAATGGATTTTCTGCTTATCTTTGTGAAGACGATAGTAGTGCAGGTCCTCTTGAATCTGATGATGCGGTGAATGTGAGGAACATAATAAAGTTTCTTGCAAGATTTCACGAGCTCACCAAAAAAAGTTTCAGGTTCACGTTTATGTCACTTCTAATGTTCATTTTGAGGATGTATCTTAACTTTATTGTCATTTGAAAATATTTTTAATTAGAGAGGATGAGAATTTAAGAAAATAATTGAGCGGATGCAAGAAAAGTTCAAGAAATATTAGGGTGAGCCTGAAAAGATGAATAAAATAATTTTTATTGCTCCCGTCTTAGATCCACGTAACAAGTTTGAATATATTAGCCTTGCACTTGATGAACTTTTTGGGAAGGAAAAAGGGAAGAAAATAAATGATAAGGTGTATACTTATATGAATTCTTTGTTTGAAGAGTATCTAAAAACGTATTCAACAGGATTTTGTCCTCAGTCGCCATCTAGATGTACTTCATATGATAAAATATCTAATACATCTAGTGGGAGTGTTATAACTGCATCATCAATAAGGACGAAACTTCATTTGAAGAAACAAAAGGAAGACAGTGGAGGGGGGGATGCTAAATCGGAGTTCGATAAATACATTAGTGAAGAACAAGAGCCTTATAGTGAAGAATTTGATATCTTAAGTTGGTGAAAAACACATGCTCCTAGATTTCCTATTCTTTCAGAGTTGGCTCGTGATGTGTTGGCCATTCTAATTTCTAGTGTAGTGTCGGAATATGCGTTTAGCACCAGTGGCCGTATTCTTGATTCATTTAGGATTTCATTGACTCCTAAATGCGTGCAAGCTCTTGTTTATGTTCAAGATTGGCTTAGAGAAGAGAAGAATCTTATTAGCGTTGAACAAGAGCGGCAATATCTTGAGAAAATCGAACTTGGTAAGCTTTAATATTTTATGTGTGTATTAGTTCAAAATAATATATTCCACTTATTTATGTTGTATGACATATTTGGTTGAATTATCTTTTAGATATGAAAAATAATGGAAGCATTGCTAGCATTGTTGAAGTATAGTTGCAACTTGAGTGGTAAGTTGAATACTCTATTTGTTTGGTGATATACTTTTGTAATTTTGTTCTTTTATCATAAAAAATTATATTCTAACTTATGATTTTATCTTATTTTTTGTTAGGTTCAAGTTCAATCATGCCCCGTGCTCCTAAAATGTGCTCACATGTTTGGGAATACTTTGAGGTAGTAGAAGATAATGAAGAAGTTCGTAAAGTAAAATGCAAGCATTGTGATCGAATCTTTAATGTTTAGTGCTCCCTCAAAGCAGATCAATCAACTTGGACTGCAGAACATACATAGGGCTCTTGATTCTGCTGTCTATATATGGATATACCTTCTTAGGTGAGTTCACAATGTTTAACAATATTCCTTGTCCATTTCATTAAAAGACTATAGTTTTTAATTATAACACAGTGCTTTTAATTATGCTTTCGTCATTTTAACTATGAACTTTTAAAGGATAAGTGGCAAAAGAGTTGGTTTACGTCATTGATGGTTTCCACTAGCCACTGCCACTTCTTGTCACGTTAGATAGGGACAGTGTGATATCGAAACCATACTGAATCGTAGCGAACCAAATAAGAAAATTTTGAATCGTACCGAACTTCTTTGGTACGGTATTTGATATGCACAATTGATAAACCGAATATCAAAGTACCAAACCGTAATTCATAAATACTGTACTGAAGTACCGATCGTGCACCCCCTAGTGGACGCTTTAAAGACTGAACTTGTCATGACCCAATTTCTCCTATAGACCGTGATGGGGCCCAACGTCACCGCTAGGCAAGCCAACGATAAAATAACTATGTGATTACTCTTTTTAATAGGTTTCCAAGTAATTTAAATTCTATTTATTAAGAGATTTAAGAAGTAGGGAGTTTAATAAATAAAATGAAAACAATTGAGTGCAATCATCGATATATAAATATTTCAAAACCATAAGGTCTACTAGAGTGTGTGCCAAGACCTGGTGTCACAAGTGTATGAGTACTAGTAGAATATAAAAAACTCTAACTACTGTGTGAAATAACATGGACAGAAAATAAGTATAAAAGAAAGGCTCTAGGTGCTGCAGAACGGATGAGGAAGCAGCTCACCACTAGTCTTCAGGGTATCGGGGATGCGCGCCGGTGTGACCGACAGATGTACCTGCTTCAGATCCTGCATAGTTAGTGCAGAAGTGTAGCGTGAGTACATAAACAACATGTACCCAGTAAGTATCAAGTCTAACCTCGAAGAAGTAGTGACGAGGGGTCGACATCAACACTTACTATGGGCTAACATTAAAGAAATACATAAATCCAAATAAGCATGGGTTATGTAAATAATAATGATAACTCAATAACAAGCATAAAGTAAATAATTCTTTCACGCATGGAAAGTCCCAAATAAATTTTTGTCTTATATAATCTTAGCCTCTCAAGCGAGGGAAAAGATATTAAATATATGATTACACTTTGAGTGTTATCACGTACGATTATGCCGAGGTCGTACGGTCCGATCAAGAATAATATGTACACTGCTGAGGGTCGAGCGGTATGAACCATAGATGCAGCAATCTACTGCCAAGGCGTTCGGCCTGCTCCACAAGAAGAGAGGATACTTTATAAACATCCGGTTTAATAGCTAATACAAGGCTAATGTACAATGAAACACAATTTCTTTTATTAAGGTCAAGCAACCCGCCAAAACTCAATAAGTGAAATTCGGTCTTTTATAATTCATCTAATAAGTTTTGATATAATTTAGACACTTTAATTGACAAGTAGGGTGCAAACATTACAAGTATTTTATGATTCGGGTCCTAAGCTACCCGGACATAAGCATAGTTAGTAGCTACACACGGGCTCTCGTCACCTCGTGCGTACGTAGCCCCCACAATTAGAAGCAAATAGCAATTCAAATCACCTATGGGGTAAATTCTCTCTTACAAGGTTAGGAAAGAGACTTACCTTGTCTCAAAGCTCGCTTTCCGATATCAAATTCTCTCTAAAGCCTCAACTCGATGCCAAAAAATCCGAAACTAGTCAAATTTTGTATAAATTAATCAATATATGTTTCAAATTTTATAATTTAACTATTAGAGTAATTACCCAACCCAAATTGGAAGATTCTTAAAATTCACTCCCTGGCCCACGTGCCCGGATTCCGAAAATTTTCGAAGAACGTTATTACCATAATCTCACGAACACAAATATATAATTTTCACTCAATCCTATAACCATTTTCATGGGTAAATCCCATTTTTATCAAAACCTAGGGTTGTTCATCTAAACAGATAATTTTCATAAATTTTCACGTTAAAATTTACCCATAATCTATGTATTAAACTTACATTGCATAGAGATTACTTACCTCCAATAGCTAGGTGTAAATCTCTCTCTAGGAAGCTCGAAAATCGCCCCAAGAAGTGAAATAAATGAACCAAAAATGACCTAAGTCCGAAATAAATGGACCTCACTGCCTCCAAGACTTTCGTATCTGCGGTCCATGGGCCGCATCTACGGCACCGCTTCTGTGGAGAAAGGTCCGCCTCTGCGAAATTCCCCAGGCCCATCATTGGCCGCTTCTGCGGACAGCATACCGCTTCTGCAGTCCCGCTTCTGTGATTGGTCAAGCGCACATGCGGCCCTATCGCACATGCAGGCTAGTCATCGCAGAAGCAAGGCCGCTTCTGCGCGTGATTCTCCGCTTCTTTTGCCTCTGGAAAAATGCTTCAAAGCCTCTTCTACGGACAAAAGATCACATATGCGGGCTCGCACCTGCGGCCATAAGCTCGCAGGTGCAGGAACACCAGAACTGGTGCACCAGCAACCCTTTTGAGTTCTAATTCGATCCGTGCATAGTCCGGATTGCACCCGAGGCCTCATCCAAACATACCAACAAGTTCGTAAACATAAAACATACTCGCTCGCACCCTCAGAATGTGGAAAACAACATTAGAACTAAGAATCGCAACCTAAAACCAATAGGATCAACTTATGAACTTCAAGTTCTTCCAACTCGCTCTAAACGCGCCGAATGATACCTAAACTACTCGGAATGACACCAAATTTTGTGTGCAAGTCTTAAATTACTATACGGAGCTATTCTCAGGTTCGAAATCCCAAACGGACCTCGATATAACCACAACCTACTCCAAACCAAATTTAAAGAACATTTAAACCTTCAATGAGGCAACTTTCAACATTAAGCGCCGAAACGCTCCCGGATCATCCAAAACTTGATCCGAACATACGCCCAAGTCCAAAATTATCATACGAACCTATTGGAACCGTCAAACCCCCGGTTTTGAGGTTGTTTACTAAAAATGTTGACCAAAGTCAAACTTAGCCTTTTAAAAGCCAATTAAGGAACTAAGAGTTCCGATTTCAACCCGAACCCTTCCAAACCCGAACCAACCATCCCCGCAGGTCATAAAATATTAAAAGCACATACGGGTAGTCTTATTTAGGAAAATGGGGATCTAGAAAGCAAAACGACCGGTTGGGTCGTTACATAACTAAATGGAGTAACTATCATTATCATACCAAAGCGAGCTCGTATGAGTTTGGGAATAGAGGATTTTATTGATGATAAAAAAAAATTAAAGATATAGGTGACAATGCATGGTATGTTTTAGCATAGAGACATGAAGGGGAAAGAAAAGTTGGTGAACAGCATTTGAGGGATTATGCGGGACCAAAATCGAAACTATCCTTGGAGGAAATGTTGATTAAATTGGTATGAATTGAGGATAAGTCAATGAAGGTTCTCCATTATGACAAGGAGGATAGAAAAATTAGCCGTGAGATTCTATCCACACTGACCAAGAAGGTAAATAATTTAAAAATGTGTAATATTTTTGGTATGTGTTTAATGTCAAATACATTTATGGTAATTATTTTTATGCCTATACAATCAATTCATCTGTAGCCATTCCTACTCAACGTAGTTGACCAACTCAACGTATCGTTGATGAGGCGCAAGATTATGTCATCAACAAGGAGAATGAAAAGGCTATGATTGAAAATGTAGATACTGAGCCAAGCTTGGTTGCTCTTGATGACAAGCTAACTAATTTAGATGAGGAACCTGGTGCTGATGAGAATACAACTGAATTCCATGATCCAGCTGTAGATATGAAGATGGCGATTGAGTTACAAGAACCAAGTATTCCTGAGAAGGAAAGTGAGGTCCATGCACTGTCCTAGGACGACAAGACTGGTGACACTAATTCTGGTGTTAGTGGTGAAGCAAATTATGATATTGATCGTGAAGTTAAATGTGGAGTTATTAGTGGAGCTAATTCTTGGGTTGAACCAACATAGAGCTTGGCAGTGAACTAGTTGATGTCTTAGGTATTGTGGCTAATATTGAAGAACAGAAAGTTGGAGAAAAAGTGGGTGATGGATCATTAAAATAGTGATGTAATATGTGTCCCTGGGGTGTGCAACAACTAACTGATTTTCAAGTTTTGCATATATTTTGGTTGGTGGATATGGATACAAATAGTTTAGATGTGGATCTAACAATTTGGTGGCTTAACTGCATATATATTGGTTGTTTTTATGGATACAAATAATTTAGAAGTATATTATTATTTTCATGATTATCTAAATGTGCATGTGTTTTTACTGTGATTTAATCGGTGAATGTGAATGTATTTCTACTATGATTTATCTGAATGTAAATATTATAAACTGCAATGGTGGTAAATTGTTGACTAAGGGAACATAAAATGAAGATGTACGTTCCCCCGATTAAGGGAACATAAAAAATGCTAATGTAGTGTTACCTTTTCAGTTTCGGATGAGTTCCACTTAATTTCCAAGCCGGTGGGGGTAGCCAACAACTTGAAGCATCTAGCTTCGGATAAGGATTGGGAAAAAATGGATGCTCTCTCTGCTAAATGTCTTATCAACAACAACATGCATCTGGCAGCTCAGGTATCTTTTCATCCTTCTCTCCTCCCTTTATATTTTTTAACCACTATCTTTGATAACTTTAATCTTTGAATTTACAAGCTAATCTCCTTGCTTCTAAGGGCTTATAGAAGATGATCCTGGATAAAGAGGCACTTAAGATTGAGGGGGATCAGCTTGTTGAGCACTTCCTAGCTCAAGAGGCATGGCTTGCTCACATGGGTGAACTCAAAGCTTGATTGAAGCAAACGGAGCATTGAAAGATGGCCCATAGCCAAGAGGCCACTTAGTTTCGTGTTGAGCTTGCTGAATTTAAGATCAAGTGGGCAGAGCTGCATGATGCCGTAAACTTGGCGTCAAAATGTAAGTCTACTTTCATGTAAATAATTAACAACCTAGAAGTGAACTTACTCTCCAAAACCGAGGAAGCTTTCGCGGTTGAAGAGAAGAGGGACATAATGGAAGAGAGGCTTAAAAAGGTCATGGAGAAAAATTGTGAACATGCTAAGACTAATACTGACCTTTCCGGGGCTTATGATATCTTGAAGATTGACAACGAGCAGTTGCAATTGAAAATCCAAAGACTCCAGGCCAGACTCCATTACCAAGAAGACATCTTCTTGCTTGAGAAAACACATGTTGTTTATCACATGAAGAGGAAGACATTGTAGGATGCCAGAAAATGGCATTTATAGACGACTGCATCGCTGAAGCTCTTGCCTTAGAGACAACTGCCTTCGAAAATATTCTTGCTCAGCTCACTGCTTCAAGCTTCTCGAGCACTTGCTTTGAGTGCTCGGAAACTAAGGAAGAAGTTGAAGATTATGAAGATAAGGGCAAAGATATTGAACCCGATGCTGAGAAACCTTCATCTTCAAAAGATGCAGTGAAGATCTCTAATCCTTCAACTTCTGCTGATAAAGCAGAGTAATGTATTTTTCCTCTTTATTTTTTTTATCCTTTGTAATTATCCCAGAACCTCTATTGGGTGCGAGGTTTTGAAATAAAAGATATCTTTTCTGAACTCTTATCTTTCTGTTGATAAAGTCCGGGAATTTTTACTTCCAGTTAACTTTAATATCAGGCATTCATACTTTCGATTTTTAACCTTTATTTATGAAGGTTTCATAGAGAAAGACCTTATGTTTATGATGATCTTGAAGAGGGCGTCGTTCATTCTTTCACTTGCATTTGAAGTTTAAGTAACATTCAAATGAAAGAAAATCCATATCATTCGGACAAGAAATAAGATATAAAAACAAAAGGACTCTTACTTATTCCTTCTATTTCCAAAAGTACATTTACATAAGCCAAAAGAATTTATATATTAGCTTAAGTAAATAAAACTGCATACATGCAGCCGCTAATTTGTACTTAGACATACATTCCCTGGACCTGACTCGAGGTCTTTCATAACAACTAAACTTTCACATTCAAGAAATAGTTCCCGGTTCTAGCAGTCTCCGGTATCATTTTTACATTTTCTTTTTGAGGCTAGCATTGACACTTTAAGTGCTCTGATATACAGTATTTCATAGTCTCTCCCTCCTCAGTGTTCAGATGCACAGTATGAGAATTTGAACACTAGAGTTCTTGTTGCTATCAACAATCATTCTTCAGAGTATGCTTTACGTTGCTACCTCAATAAATACCTAGACAGAAAAATTCATTTGACATAAGAACTGGATGAAGAAAAAAAGAGTGCAGCGCGTACTTTCAATATAATCAAGGATCTTCAACAGTAGTACCTTTTGAGGAGAGTCACGTTCCAATTGCTTGGTAATTTACTCCATCTTGATTTTTCAGTTGATATAAATCTTTATCGGTTATAGCTAAAATTCGGTAAGGTACTTCCTAGGTCGGTCCCAACTTTCCGGCATTGACTTCCCAAATATTACAAGTTACCTTCCGTAAGACCAAGTCTTTGACTTTAAAATAACGGAGATTTGCTCTACGATTGTAGTATCTTTCCATCCTTTTTATTTTGTGCCACCATTCTTACATAAGCCAAGTTTCGATGCTCCTCAAGCAAATCTAACTTAATTATCATTGCTTCATCATTCTCCCATTCGTTTATCCAGGAATACCTCATGGTCGTTTCATCTATCTCCATCGGAATCAAAGCTTCCGCACCGTACACAAGGGAAAAAGGTGTTTCTCCTATGCACAACTTTATCGTTGTTCGATATGCCTACAATACTACAGGTAACTCTTCAGGCCACCTGCCTTTTGCATGCTCTAATTTCTTTTTGAGGTTTTGCATTATCACCTTGTTAGTCGGCTCTGCTTGACTGTTAGCACTTGGGTGGTATGGGGAGGAAGTGATCCTTTTAATCTTCAATTCCTCTAAGAATTTTATAAACTTGGAACCTATAAATTGTGACCCATTGTCACAAGCAATTTCTTTCGGCACTCCAAACCAGCAAATAATATGATATCAGATTAAACCAATCACTTCTCGTTCTCCAAACTTCTTGAAAGCACCTACTTTAACCCATTTAGTAAAATAATCACTCAAAACAAAAATAAATTTTACATGTCCGGGTCCTTATGGCAAAGGACCAACTATATCCATCTCCTATTTCTTGAACGGCCACAGTGACACCACTGAATGCAATAGTTTTGCCGGTTTATGTACCAGTTGAGCATAACATTGGCATTTATCATATTTTTGCATAAACGCCTTTGCATCTTGCTCCATATGCGACCAATAATGATCGGGTCTAATTAATTTGAGCACCGATGAGTCTGCATTAGAGTGATTGCTACAAACTCTTTTATAAACTTCCCTAATCACATAATTAGCTTATGTTTGTCCTAAGAATTGAGCCAAACGGGCAACTTTTATTCGCAATGCCCGAGAGGGTTTAGAGTCATCAGGCAGTTTACCATGCCGTAAATACTTTATAAACTCATTTCCCCAATCTCAAACTAAGTTTGTTGAGTAAACTTTGCAATAGCCATCCACGTTTAGGACCAAATGCAACAACTGAACAACTGCATGGGAATCTGCGCCTTTTATCTCTGCAAACAAACCTAAATTAGCCAACACATCTTCTTCCACATTTTACTCTCATGGAATGTGGATCACTGACCACTCCCTCCACTGGCAAAGCAAAATTTGAACTTTATTCAAGTACTGTTGTATGCGCTCTTCTTTGGCATCAAAGTTCCCATATATCTAATTTACCACCAATTGGGAATTGCACTTTACTTCAATCGCCTTAGAGCCAAGTCCCCGGGCTAATTAAAGTCATGCAATCATAGCCTCATACTCGGCTTCATTGTTAGTCAATGGAACAGTTTAAATGGCCAATCTCAAATTTCTCCTGAATGAGTGATTAATACTATTCCAAGACCAAAATCTTTTATATTGGATGTGCCATCCGTAAATAAGGTCCACACACTGAAAATAGTCCCAAATATCAGAACTACTTCTTTTGCACCTAAAGGCAACATCCCTGGTCTAAAATCAGCCACAAAATTGGCCAAAACGTGTGACTTAATCACAGTCTGTGGTTTATACTCAATATCAAATTCACTAATTTCAACAACCTATTTAGCCAATCGACCTGATAACTCAGGTTTATGAAGGATGTTCCTCAAGAAACAGTTGTCACAATGACTATTGGGTGACACTGAAAGTATGGTCAAAGATTTCGAGATGCGACTACAAGAGCTAGAGCTAACTTTTCCAGGTGTGGGTATCGTGTTTCCGCACCTGACAGTATTTTACTAACATAATATATAGGGAATTGTGTACTTTTTTGCTACCGAACTAGAACTGCACTCACTGCAACTTTCGATACCGCCTGATAGATTAACAACTTCTCTCCATCCTTTGGTTTAGACATTAATGAAGGACTAGACAAATACCTCCTCAAGTCTTTTAATGCTTAATGACACTCCGGTGTCCACGAGAAGTGATTCTTCTTCTTTAATAGTGAAAAGAATCGGTGACATTTCTTTGATGACCTTGATATGAATCTGCTAAGGGCCACCAACCTGTCGGTCAACCTTTCCACCTCTTTACACTTTTCAGTTGGTCAGGAATATCTTTTATGGCTATAATCTTGTCAGAATTTACTTTAATTCCTCTTTGGAAAACCAAGAAGCCAAGAAATTTCCTGGATCCAACTCCAAAGGCATATTTCTACTGGTTAAGCTTCATGTTGTACTTCCTTAAGCTGTCGAATATTTCTTGAAGATGGGTCAAATGAACCCCTGCACCGAGAGACTTAACCAATATGTTATTAATATAGACCTCCATGGTTTTACTAATTTGGCATTAAAACATCTTATTAATAAGTCTCTAATAAGTGAAAGCATTTATAAGCCCAAAAGGCATCACATCATAACAATATGTACTAGAACTTGTAATAAATGAAGTATTTTCTTGATCCTCTGGGTTCATCCTAATTTTATTATACCCGGAGAGTGCATCAAGGAAACTCATCAACTCATGTCGAGTCAAGGCATCGATCATTTGGTCGATGTTCGGCAATGAGAAAGAATCCTTAAGGCAAACCTTATTTAAATCCTTATAATATATACACAATCTAAATTTAATATTCTTTTTGGGTACGAATACCACGTTATCTAATAAATCAGGATAATTTACTTCACGTATTAAACGTATATTTAGCAACCTGGTTACCTCCTCTTTGACAAACCTATTTGAACTCGACTATCAGCTGCTTCTTTCACTTTATCGAAGGAAAATTAGGGTCCAAACATAGCTTGTGGACAGCCCCTTCTTGTAGAATACATGTCATATCTGAATGAGACCATGCAAAAGAGTCAGTGTTAGTTTTAATAAATTTAACAATTTTAAGCCTGAGTTCGGGCTCAACCACATTCCCAAGTAAACCTTTCTTTCCGGGAATTCCGTGAACAAAGAAATTTGGTCAAGATCTTTTGCAATTGACTTTGTTGCATCCGTTTCTTCCGATACCTGGAATGATCTAGGCACCTGGTAAATATCCGATGTCTCCTCCTAATTATCATATTCCACTGGGACTGAAACAGACGTTGACACTGGTTCCTGTAATTGATAGTTAATGATTCCTTCCGCCTTACTACTAGACAAAGTGGCATCATTCATTTCCCTTGTAGCAGGTTGATCACCTCTAATCTACTGAATTCTATCTGGTGTAGGTTGTTTTAACAATTGATGATAAGTAAATGGTACATCCTTCATTTCGTGGATCCATGGTCTACCAAGAATCACATTGTAACCCATATCTATATCCACAACTTCAAACAAAATGGATTCTGTCACCCCTTCAGCATAGGTAGGAAACATGATCTCTCCTCGAGTCGTTACGCTTGTTAGGTTAAACCCAACTAAAAATCTTTGTCGCCGCAATTATGTTTTCGGTCAGTTATTCTTGTTACAAGACCCTTAATTGGGTAATATTGGCCGAAGTACCTGGATCAAACAATAGACACTTAATTATAAAATCTAAAACATTTAAAAATATTACTATAGTATCATTGTGCGTTAAAATAAGGTCATCTACATCTTCTTCCGTGAAGGTGATTTCATCATCTTCTCACGCTTCCCAAATTCTCTTGCCATGAATAAATTATATCTTTGTCTTTTTTGCTGCCGAAAATGTCACCCCATTTACTTCAACCCCACCAAAAATTATGTTTATTGTTAGGCGGGGAGACCCTGTGGTTGGTTTTTCTAGTTCTGTTGCATCCCGACTCCGACCGTAGTTGCTCTTAGCCGGTCACTTAAAAGTTCTCTAAGATGACCATTTTTCAAAAACATCGCTACCTCTTCATGAAGTTTCTGGCAGTCCCCAGTCCTATGCCCATGAGTACCATGGAACTCACACCACAAATTAGGATCTTTTTCACTAAAGTCTAATCGAAATGGTTTTTGAAACCCCACTTCCTTAATTTTTCTCATAGATGAAACCAACTCCAACAAACTGATATTAAAATTATAATCCGATAACCGGAGATATCCTAATTTCGGGGACCCCGATGATTCTTTATCTTGCAAGGTTCTATTACTTCATCCGCGATTTCTCCTTCTGTCTGGTCCAAGTCTTTTCGACAACTGAAAACCTATAACTCCATACCCTTGACTTGATCGAGCATCCGACCTATTGTTTGACACATAAGGTTGAAAACGGCTCCTGGATAATCTCCTGTCCGTATCAAGATCACTCTTGAATTTTTCATGAAATCGATCATGGTTTCGACCCTTGAAAGACACCGAAGAACCAACCGGATCATCTTCAATCCTAATCTTTGAATCATAGAGATTATGGATATCAGCCCAAGTAGTTGCTTGAAATTGCAATAGACATTCCTTCAACATCCTCGAGGCATCAAAACTTAAGGGATTAAAACGTTTTGGTGAATGGTTCTTGTAACGACCCGGTTGGTCGCTTTGAGTATTACAACCTCGTTTCCCATATTTACTGCTAAATTTATGCTTTACAGTTATTATGTGACTTTTCGGGGTAATTGGTTTGGGTCCGGTGAGGTTTTTGGAATGAATTGGAACACTTAGTTTCAAGGTTTAAAGCTAAAGTTAAAATAGTGACCGGATATCGACTTATGTGCAAACGACCCCAGAATAAAGTTTTGATGATTCCAATAGCTCTGTATGATGATTTTGGACTTAGAAGCATATCCGAAAATAGTTTTGGAAGCCCGTAGCTAAATTAGGTTTGAAATGGCTAAAATAGAAATTTAAGTTTGGAAGTTTGACCGAGGAGTTGACTTTTTGATATCGGAGACAGAATCCACTTCTGAAAATTTTTATAGCTCTGTTATGTCATTTATGACTTGTGTGCAAAATTTGAGGTCAATCGGAATTGATTTGATAGGTTTCGGCATCGAATGTAGAAGTTAAAAATTTTTAAGTTCTTAAGCGTGAATTGGGGTATGATTCGTGATTTTAGCTTTGTTTTATGTGATTTGAGGTTTTGACTAAGTTCGTATGATATTTTAGGACTTGTTAGTGTATTTGGTTGAGGTCCCGAGGGCCTCGATTGAGTTTCCGATGGTTAACGGATTAAAATTTGGACTTAAACAGCTGCTGGAATTTTTCTGCTGGAAATTGGGGGTAGAAATCGAAGAAGCGATGGAGGCAGCGATGGAGGCAGCGATCGAGGGCAATGATGGAAGCAGCGATCGGGAGCAGCGATCGAGGCAGTGATGGGGGGAAGCAATCGAGGGCAGTGATCGGGGGCAGCGATTGAGGGCAGCGCCTGGATAGAAACTTTAAGTTATAAAAAGGGGACTTTGTCCCATTTTTCATTTCTAACAAATTGGAGCTTGGGGAGAGGCGAATTTTTAGAGATTTTCAAGGAAAAATATCGGGGTAAGTGATTCGAACTCGGATTTGGTCAATATACGTGAGTATATCATTATTTTCATCATTTAATTAGTGTTTTTAGATGAAAATTTGGGAAAAACTGTAGAAATCTCATAAAACAAATTATTGAGATTTCGATGTCGATTCGGAGTCAGATTTGACTGAAACTAGTATGGTTGGACTCACAATTGAATGAGTTATCTGATTTTGTGAGTTTTGTTGGGTTCCGAAACGTGGCCCACAGGCGATTTTTGGTTGAAATTTCGGATTTTTATGGAAAATTTATATTTTCATATGGAATTAATTCCTATAATTTTTATTGACTGAACCGGATTATTTGTGGCTAGATTCGAGGCGTTTGGAGGCTAATTCGCGAGGCAAAGGCATTGCAAAATAAAGAATTACACAATTTGAGGTAAGTAACAGTTCTAAATTTGGTCCTGAGGGTATGAAACCCTAGATTATGTGTTATGTGGTTGGTTTTGAGGTAACGCACATGCTAGGTGACAGGCGTGTGGGCGTGCACCGTAGGAATTATGACTTGGTCATTTTCATGGAACTGTGTAGTCGAATAATCTGTTGATATTCGTACATTTTTTCATGTTTTAGAGAAATCGAACTATAAATCATGTTTAAACCATGTGTTTACATTGTTGGGACACACAGAGGTCGTGTACTTATGGAATTATCTGCTAAATTGCTATTTTGCACTCAGTCACAATTTTATTTGCACATTTCATCTCAGTCTCTATTGTTCATTGTTGATGCATCATATCATTGATGTTTGGGATGCTTATCATGATTTCTGAGAGCCCGAGAGACTGGAGAGATTGATGACTGAGTGAGGCCGAGGGCCTAATTGTGAGGATATTTATGGGATCGGGTTGCACGCAGCAGTATGTTTCATTGATTTATGCCATTATTAGTTTGTTATAGCGCATGGGTTGAAGGAGCCCCTACGTAGTCTGTACACACCCCAAGTAAGTGCAAGTACCTACTGAGTGTAAGTTCCGAGTGCCGAGTGATTGAGAGGAATGAGTGAATATGAGGAAAGAGTGACTGTGAGATTGGAGTGAATGGGAGGACTGAGTCTGTTACTCTGAGAGGATGCATTGATTCCATTATTGCTGCATTTCAGCTGTCATATATCACTGTTTTGGAAAACTCTGAAAGATATTATTTCTGTTTCAGTCAAATTTGATATGAAATTATTGTGGAGTTTTAAATATTGAACTTGAAAGCATGCCTACCTTTTCCTGTTAGAAATTACTGTATTTGAACTTAGCTGTGAAGCTCGTCACTACTTTCAGTTCTTTATTTATTATTGTTACTTACTGAGTTGGTTGTACTCATACTACACCGTGTATTTCGTGTGCAGATCCAGGTGATCCCGGACACAACGGGTGTTGATTCTTTCGCACAGTTGATTTTTCGGAGATTTTAAGGTAGCTGCAGTGTTTTGCAGACCTTGTCTCTCTATCCCTATCTCTTTGTTTTTTGTATTTGATCTCAGACTATTATAGACCATATTTTCCAGACTTGTAATGTGTATATGCTCATGTACTCAGTGACACCGGGTTTTGGGAGTGTATTTATAACTATTATTTGTGGGATTTTCTCTTAAACTTAAATTATTATGTTTTTCCGTATTTAAAAGAAATTGTGGGTTATTGATGTTGTCAGCTTGCCTAGCATTGAGATAGGCACCATCCCGACAGCTAGAATTTTGGGTCGTGACAAGTTGGTATCAGAGCCTAGGTTACATAGGTCTTACGAGTCATGAGCAGGTTTAGTAGAGTCTTGCGGATCGGTACAGAGACGTCTGTACTTATCTTCGAGAGGCTGCTGAACCCTTAGAAAAATTTTACTTTCTTGTATTTTGTCATGCGGATTTGTTGATTCCGGAAATTAAAAATTCTGTTATTCTATTCTCTCACAGATGGTGAGGATACGTACTACCGGATCGGAAGGTCAGCTACCAGTGCCACCAGTTAGGGCCGCGAGAGGCCGGGATCGTGGTAGAGGCTGGGGCCGAGGCAGAGGTCGAGGTGTAGCTCGTACAACATTTGGAGCAGCACCTGTAGCACCATCAGTTGCTCCAGCTCAGGGGCAGATTCCAAATATAGTTGAGCCGGCAGGACCAGCTCAGGCACCAACTGTGCCTATTGTGATTCCAGGCCTTCAGGAGGCTCTATCACAGATATTGACTGTTTGCACAGGACTTGCTCAGGTGGTTTCTGCTCAGGCTGGGGGAGGTACTCATACCCCTGTTGCCCGTACTCCATAGCAGGTAGTGCAGGGACTTCAGATACCGAGGGCACTACCAGTCTAGCCAGTTGCAGCTGCCTGTAGTCCCTGTTATGGCAAATGATAAGCAGAGGAGACTTGAGAGATTTGGGAGGCTTCCACCTCCATCATTTAGTGGTGCTGAGTCAGAGGATGCTCAGGGTTTTCTGGACAAGTACCAGTGGATACTTCGGATAGCAGGTATTCTGGAGACTAGTGCGGTCTCATTCACTACTTTTCAGTTTTCTAGGACTGCCTTCAGATGGTGGGAGGCTTATGAGAGGTGCAAGCCGATCGGTGCGGCACCACTTACATGGCAGGAGTTCTCCGTTTTCTTTTCAGAGAAGTTTGTGCCGCAGTCTCGCAGAAAGGAGCTCCGCAGACAGTTTGAGCAGCTACCTATGATGAAATTCTAGAGAGGCTCAACTCTCTTGCATTGGCTATCATTCACACTTTTCAGTTCTATTTTAAGTACTAATGTCCATGTGGTGATGTATTTAAAAAAAATTGCTTCAGGTGTGCAGATGACCCACAAACTTGATTAACCTTTTATTTTGATCCTTCTTGCGAACAGGGATTAGATTATAATTATGTGCTTTATGTTATTTTACAAATCTTGTTTTTTCATATACTATTTTTGATAATGCCAAAGGAGGAAATAAAAGATAGAAGGATTAAAAGAGTCATGCAATCAGCTAACGCAGAATGAAGTCATGAAGATCAAGCCCAGCTAAATGAAGATGATGAGTCTAGACAAGCTAAGCCCAATAAGAATCGGGATCTAAAGCTGACGCAAGACTTCAAGTCAAGCAAAACTAATGTGATTCATTAGTAAGAGACAAGTTAGTTAAGGAATAAATGAGATCAACGTTCTTCAAGGCTGACTGAAGTTAAAATTCTCTTGGGCCACTCGTAAAATCAGTTCCAACATCCTCTTGGGACTGTATCAAGTCAATTCCCTCATTTATATATGAAAATGAACCGAACGATATCAATGCATCAGATTAGAATGACGGCTAGCCACAAAGGTGCTATAAATACTGAAAATCTTCTCAGTTGAACAACACACAACTTCCATCTCAAACAAAGACTACTCTCTTTCTGTTTTTAAACAAGTATCGTGGTTACCCGAAAAACGGATATAGTTGAATTTATACATAATTCTAAGGATACGTGGTATAACTTGGCACAAATCGAAAAGTGAGTAGAAATATATCGAATATTGACTTGTAAAGAATGAAATACGAACCAATATTTAATTAGAAAACGATTTAATGATCTAGCAAGATGAATCAATATATAAAGCTCACAAGAGGATAATCTCTACTGTATTTCTCTGTCAATAGTAATATCTGAATATAAGAGTGTATGTATGTCTTAATGTTGGATCCTTAGAGAAATAATAGGCATCCCTCTTATAGTGGATGGATCCTACTTTGGATATAATTAAAAATACATAGTGGGGAACCTATGATAGAATAGTTTTTCCCAAATTTCCGCCGAGATTCTCTCTCCTGAGTGCGTCTGTAACGGCTCTTGTCCCATGGCTCGATCTTGATCGTACTTGGTATTGGTTGATTTCCAGATTTAGAGCTCGTTATTGACTTGGGCTCGATATTGACTCGGGGACCAGTATTGACTTGGGCTTGGTATTGGTCGGTCTCTGGCTCTAAAGCTCGATAGCCCCGCTTCGCATCATAGTTCGATTTGGATTTGAGCTCGGTAATGACTTCGAGTTCGGTATTTGATCGGTCTCAGAAATTTGAGCTCGGTAACCTGATTTCGGATCTCATACATGATATTACGAGGATGACCTTCGGTCCATTATGTTCCAATCTTGACTAATCATATGAAGGTCGAAATCAGTTTTAACCGTATATAGATAGTCCCCTCATTTCTCGGGAAGAATATGGCGAGAAACGACATGATTTTCAAGCGATATGACTCGATACAAACTGACGTTTGCATCGAGCCCGACCGTGACATACGTGATAGTTGTCCCGTCGGTTTAGTTTACCAAGGCATTAAATACGTGTTAGATGATGGTCAGCCATTGTTGACACTGAACCGTCATTGCCAACCGTATAAATAGCCCCTCTTTTTACCATTTTTTAACTTTTACATCTCCAAATTCTCTAAGTTCCCTTTCGCATCTTCTGAGTTCTTCATTTGTAAATTTGTGTTTTTTACTGCAAAATCCCTCTTTAGAATACCAAATCTAGTCATCTTCCTCTATCTTCAATCTTCAAATCCCAATGGCAAAAACGTCAAAAGTCATTCCTTAAAAAGAAAAAGCTTCTTCTTCGCAGCCCGCCGGCGACAAAACACCGGTGGAGCCACGACTTGAGGAGTGTGTTCCCGGGAGGTATGTTCTTACCTCCGATTTTAAGATCGACAAAGCTTCGCCGGTCCCTGGTCGATGCGAGCTAGCATCAAGATATATGTGCTCGATAACCGAGGGTTATCTTAAGCAGATAAGGAAAGATTGCAACTGGGAGGACATAGAAGTGATAGTTCCGGCTCCCGAAGAAGATATTACTATACATGTGAAATGGTTTTTAAGTGTGTATACTTACCCTTTCATGTTGGGCCCTCTCGACCTTGTTGTCATCAATTTTTGCCGCCAATATCAAGTAACCCTAGGCCAAATCCATCCTTCTTTTTGGCGGATCGTTATTCTGATTTGCTTCTTCGTGAACAAAGTCGAGGGGATGTCTTTCGCCCTCGACCACCTCATTAGATTGTACAACCCCCGCCTTTATCGAGGTGGGTTAATAAAACTCCAGTGCTGGGCTACCAAAGTATTGTTCTCGAGCATACACGAGGACAAGGATCGAGGTTTGATGGGCAGGTTCGTTTGAGTGAAGACTTCTGACTTAATCCCTGCCGAGAAGATGTCGTTTCCCTAGGAGTGGAACATGAAGCGTAAGTATAATTTCTAATGTTAGCTCCTATTGTTTTGCTCCTTTGTTTCTTTCTCACCGGTATCTTTTTCCGTGATGTAGCAGTTGCTTGGATGCCCGGTGCTATTCCTAACCTTAAGAGTTAGGTACGGGACCTGGCTTCGACCTCCACATATGCCGAGCGCTCGTGGCGCGACTTATAAAAGGGCCGATGGGAAGCTAAAAATCATGGTAAGCCTCTTTCCCATGTCTTCGATAATTCGAACAAAATGTCTTTCCTATACTTAAACCAATTTTCTTGTGTGTAGGCCTGGGCAAAGATGCAGTCATGAGGCCCTCGTCTAGTGAGGAAGAGACTTGCCCCAGTTCCAAAATCGGCGACGGATAACAAGGGAAAAATGGCCTCTACTGCCGAGTATCCAAAGCTTAAGACGAGGGCAGTTTGTAATCCGAGGAAGAACATCATCCATTTGACCGAAGAATCTGTTCGGCGTCTAAGGGATGAAGACGACGAAGAAGAAGAAAATGACGGGTCCATACTGGTGGCCTGAGTGAAGAAAACCATCGATGCCCCAAAGGCAGCTGGGTCGATGGCGGTTGATGAGGCTCCATCTCGATTTGAGGGGATATCAGGGAAAGACTCGGGCAAAGTCCCCGAGTCATTAGATATCGAGGATGCCTCCCACCGAAGTCAACAAACGGTGGGTATATCTGAAGGGGCCGGCCCTGAAGCTCTTAGAACTGAGGAGAACGCCCCAAGCGAGCAATAGTAATCGGAGACTCGCCTACTCTCCCTGCTTTTTCCGAAGGGGCAATTCGGGAAGCGCGAGCTTTGGGGACCCTCGAGGTAGACGAGGCCCATGAGGGAGAGGATCCCTTTCATGATTTTCTTACCGGTATTGAGGATGCTGCCGGCCCGAGTGACGCGTCGGGTCTGTTTTTCGATGTTCAACAAACCCTGAATCGGGTAAGTCTAGATTCCCTTTGTCGGTGTCATATTTTTCCATTTTCTGCCTAACTTTTTCTCTTTTTCATATAGGCTTTAGCTCTACATCAAGAGGAGTTTTCCAAGTCTCAAACGGAACTGAGCCGACGTGAGGCTGACTTTCGAGGGCTTTTAGAAGAGAGAAATGCCCTCAAACTTCTTAATGGGTAGAAAGAGGAAGAGATCAAAGATCTCCAAGCCGATTTGACCAAGGCATACCAAGATCAGACTGACCTTACCGAACAGGTAATAATAATCTTAAAAACTCATGGGCTCGATTCGGGAACGGTGGATAATATTTTGATCTCACAGCTGCAGCAGAAGCTTGAGGCCATCGGGCTGCTTCGTGATGAGGTCGATACGATAAGGGAGGAGACCTTGGGGTGGAAAGAAGGCATGGACCGTCTTGCTGCAGAAAAAGAGACTGCTCGAGCCCAATTATCATCGGCCGAAAGTCAACTTCAAGTCATGAAGAAGAAGAGCTCGGTTCAAGCAAGAAAAATAGAGGAGCTCGAGGCTCGGTTGGCTTCCGTACTTGCCAAGGCCAAATCTGAAGCCGAAAAAGCAATGGCCGAGGCGGATGCATTCGTGGCCGTGTATCGGGCTGATGCTGAAGTCGATCAAGTACAAGCAAAAAAGGCTGCCGATACCTCTCAAACTCGAGCATATTGGGTTGCTAAACTTACCAAATGCTAATCTCGGAGGAAAACCCTCGAGGAGATCCATGCTCGAGGTTTCAATCTTACCGAGGAGATAAAAAAGGCTAAAGAGCTTGAAGAAGATTCCGGAGTCTTGGCTTCCGATGATGATGATGATGATGATGATGGGAGCAAGAGTGAGTCTGAGAGTGGAGAGGAGCCCGATGGAGAAGAGACTGCCCCCAGAGATAACCAGGGAACTTAGGGTTTTTTCCATTTTGATTTTTTGTGTAGGGTCCTGATCGGACGTTGTAAATACTTCTTCATTATATAAAGATATTTTCCTTTCCCGACTTGTCTCTATTTTATTCTCTGCCTTGTGAAGATTTTGTTTCATTCATGCCTTATGAAAGTTTTCATAAGTTCGAGGCCTTAGGCAATTTGATCGAAGTCGAACCTTGTACTCTTTATAACCGAGTGAGTGTTAGCTCGAGCTTGAAGTAAGCGTAGCCCTTAGGCTTAATAGTCGAGCGATTGCTTATTTGAACTCGAAATAATGTAGCATGTAGGCTTAGTAGTCGAGTGAGTGTTTACTCGAACTCGAAGTAATGTAGCACGTAGGCTTAGTAGTCGAGTGGGTGTTTACTCGAACTTGAAATAAGGTAGCCCTTGGGCTTCGTAGATAGTCCCCGAGTGAGAATGGTTGCTCGAACTCAAGTTGGGATAGCCCTTAGGCTTTATAGTCGAGTGAGTGTTGCTCGAACTCGAAGTGATGTAGCCCGTGGGCTTTATGGTCGAGTGAGTGATTGATCGAACTCGAAATAAGATTAGCCCTTAGGCTTAGTAGTCGAGTGAGTGATTGCTCGAACTCGAAGTAATGTAGCTCGTACGCTTAATAGTCGAGTGAGTGATTGCTCGAACTCGAAGTAATGTAGCCCGTAGGCTTTATGGTCGAGTAAGTGATTGCTCGAACTCGAAATAAGATTAGCCCTTAGACTTAGTAGACGAGTGAGTGATAGCTCGAACTCGAAGTAATATAGCCCATAGGCTTAGTAGTCGAGTGAGTGTTTACTCGAACTCGAAATAAGGTAGCCCTTGGGCTTCGTAGATAGTCCCCGAGTGAGAATGGTGTTGCTTGAACTCGAGTTGGGGTAGCCCTTAGGCTTTATAGTCGAGTGAGTGTTGCTCGAACTCGAAGTGATGTAGCCTGTGGGCTTTATGGTTGAGTGAGTGATTGATCGAACTCGAAATAAGATTAGCCCTTAGGCTTAGTAGTCGAGTGAGTAATTGCTCGAACTCGAAGTAATATAGCTCGTAGGCTTAGTAGTCGAGTGAGTGATTGCTCGAACTCGAAGTAATATAGCCCGTAGGCTTTATGGTCGAGTGAGTGATTGCTCGAACTCGAAATAAGATTATCCCTTAGGCTTAGTAGTCGAGTGAGTGATTGCTCGAACTTGAAGTAATGTAGCCCGTGGGCTTTATGTGGGGCTTGATCTCGTTGATTTTTCGGTTTGGCAGTCACCGATTTATGGGGTAATGGTCGGTCCTTGAGCTTGTTTGTATAATAGATCACGAAATAGGGGATGGATTCTGAGATATGAGATATCGGTAAAGGAAATTTTTCTCTTTTCCATTATACATGTGTTCATGCTTTTGTACCAGGGATCGAGCTAACTACACGAGCATGGTTCGTTTTGACCATTTGGCTCTTACAATTTTTCCTATCGAAACCCTGTTGACGTGAAGTAACTTCTTTGCATCGAACTTGATTATCGAACTTGATATAACTTGATATATTCGACGGTAATGCCCCCCAGTATTCGAGGTTGATTGTAAAGAGGCCTTGGATACTGTCGAATTGTTCTAAGTTAGCACGATCAATGGTTGTCTCATTAAAAACCTTGCCGAAAAACTCATTTGGGATAAACCGATCTAAGAAAAAAAGAGTGCAACACGTGTTTTCGGGCCTGAAGGCTTCGAGTTGACTAATCCATCCTTGTTCCTGGTCGAACTCCTACAAGGGTTAGTTTCAAAATATAAATGAACATGGGAGAGTCGTACCTTAGCAGTAGTATCGTTTTAGGTGCGACACATTCCAATTGCTTGGTACTTTTTTGCCATTTATCACGTCAAGCATATAGGATCCTTTTCCGACGATTTCGAGAATCTGATATGGTCCTTCCCAGTTAGGACCCAGTTTTCCTTCATTTGGATTTCGGGTATTGGGGATAACTTTCATTAACACTAAGTCCCCGATTTTAAAATATCGAAGATTGGTTCTTCAATTATAATACCTTTCGATCCACTATTTTAAGGCGGCTAATCGGACGAGGGCCGCTTCTCATTTTTCATCAGATAATTCAAGGCTCGTGTTCATCGTCTCGTTATTCGACTCATTTGTTGCATATCAAAACCGATTGCTAGGTTCTCCGACCTCAACCAGGATAAGAGCTTCGGCGCCATAAACCTACGAGAATGGTGTCGCTCCGGTACTCGATTTCGATGTTTTGCGGTATGCCCATAGAACTTCGGGTAGTATTTCTCTCTATTTTCCATTAGCGTTGGTTAATCTTTTCTTAAGATTTTGGATGATGGTTTGTTGGTCGATCCGGCCTGTCCGTTCCTGCTGGGATGATAAGGTATTGATAGGATCCTTTTTATTTTGTGATCTTCGAGAAATTTGGTTACTTTGCTTCCGATGAATTGCTTTCCATTGTCACATACAATCTCGGATGCCATCCCGAACCGACATATGATGTGGTCCCAAATAAAATCTATCACCTCTTTTTCTCTTACTTTCTCGAAAGCTTGTGTTTTAACCCATTTAAAAAAATAATCAGTCATAAACAAAATAAACTAAGCCTTACCTGGGACCGATGGGAGGGGGATGACGATGTCCATTCCCCATTTCATGAATGTCCAAGGAGCTAGGACCGAGTGGAGAAGTTCCCCGGGTTGATGAATCATGGGTGCATGTCTTTGACATTTGTCGCATTTTCGAACGAACTCCCTTGCATCTTTATCCATATCGATCCAATAATATCCTGCTATGAATTATTTTGTGGACTAATGAATTAGCACCGGAATGATTCCCACAAGTGCCCTCGTGAATCTCACGTAGGATGTAGTCGGTATCTCCTAGTCCCAAACATATTGCCAGTGGACCATCAAACATCCTTCTAAACAGCGTTCCATCATTGGATAAGGTGAACCGTGCAGCTTTTGTGCGTAGATTTCTCGATTCCTTTGGATCCGATGGAAGTTTTCCATTCTTGAAGTACTCTATATATTTGTTTCTCCAATCCCAGGTTAGACTAATGGAGTTTATCTTAGCATGACCTTCCTCGATTACTGATTTCATGAGTTGCACGACAATCCCCGAGTTGAGTTCGTCATCCTCGATCGACGACCCTAAGTTTGCAACAACGTCGGCCTCACTATTCTACTCTCGAAGTACGTGTTGCAAAGTCCATTGCTTAAATCGATGTAGAGTCACTTGCAAGTTATCCAAGTACCTCTGCATTCGATCTTCCCGGACTTCAAAAGTCCTATTGACTTGATTTACCACGAGGAAGGATTCACATTTGGCCTCCACGACCTCGACTCCCAAGCTTCTAGCTAGTTCGAGACCTGTAATCACGGCCTCATACTCGACCTCATTGTTAGTCAATTTTGTAGTTTTAATAGACTGTCTAACTATATTACATGTGGGCGATTTTAGTAAGATGCCCAGTCCGGACCCCTTTGCGTTCGAGGCACCGCCCGTAAAGAGGTTCCAGATTCCTGAAGAGGTACCTGATTTTATCAGTAATTCCTTTTCGATCTCGGGTACGAAGGCCGGCGTAAAGTCAGCCACGAAGTCTGCTAATATTTGGGATTTGATAGCGGTTCGAGGTCGATACTTGATGTCGTACCCGCGGATCTCGATGGCCCATTTGGCTAATCGACCTGAAAGCTCAGGTTTATGTAAAATATTTCGTAAAGGATAAGTTGTTAGAGGCACTTATTAAAGCAAGCACCAATTTTTCTAAGTATGGATATCTAGTTTCGGCTTCACCTAGAGTTCGACTGACATAATAAATAGGGAATTGTGTACCTCGCTCTTCTCGAATTAGGACTCCACTTACCGCTACCTCCGAGACAGCTAGATACATGTAAAGTTGTTCGTCTGTCATTGGGGTATAAAGCAATGGAGGGCTCGCTAGATACCGTTTTAGCTCTTCCAAAGCCTGCTGACATTCCGGAGTCCATGAAAAAGTGCTTTTCTTTTTAAGCAAAGAGAAACATCGGTGGCTCCTATCCGAGGATCTCGAAATGAATCGTCCCAGGGCGGCTATCCGTACCGTTAGCCTTTGCACGACCTTTACATTATCTACCACTGTGATGTCTTCGGTTGCTTTGATTTTATCGGGGTTAATATCGATTCCTCGATTGGACACCATGAAACCGAGAAACTTGCCTGAGCCAACCCCGAAAGCACATTTTTTGGGATTGAGCTTCATATTGTACTCCCTTAGTATGTCAAAAGTTTCCTGCAAATATTTTAAATGGTCCTCTGCTCGCAGGGATTTAACCAAAATGTCATCAATATAAACTTCCATTAATTTTTCTATTTACTTTTCGAACATTCTGTTTACTAGGCGTTGGTAAAATGCACTAGTATGTTTTAGGCCAAATGGCATTACATTATAACAGTAGGTCCCATACTTGGTAATAAATGAGGTCTTTTCCTGATCCTCCGGGTTCATCTGTATTTGGTTGTACCTGGAATAGGCATCGAGAAAACTGAGAGTCTCATGGCCGGCCGTGGCATCGATCATACGATCGATATTAGGCAAAGGAAAAGAGTCCTTATGGCATGCTTTATTCAGGTCTTTATAATTTATACACATTCTAAGTTTGTTCCCCTTTTTAGGGACTACCGCCATATTTGCTAGCCATTCGGGATACTTTATTTCCCGAATGAACCCTATTTTAAGAAGTTTGGTTACCTCGTCTTTTATGAAGGCATGTTTGACCTCGGACTGGGGCCTCCCTTTTTGTTTTATCGGGTGGAATTTTGGGTCTAATATTAGCTTATGAGCGGTGATTCCCGGTGGGATCCCTGTCATGTCAAGATGGGACCAAGAGAAATAGTTTATGTTAGCTATAAGAAATGGAATAAGCTTTCTCCTGAGCTCGGGATCTAACCCTGTGCCCAGGTATACCTTTCGTTCTGGCAGATATTCGATTAGTATGACTTGCTCCAGTTCTTCGATTGTTGATTGGGTGGCATCGGAATCATCGGGGACCACGAAAGATCGAGGGATCCTATGTTCATCATCTCCATCAGTCTTCTGATTCTCTAATTGGGTCGAAGCTGACGTTTGTAATTGCTATTTGGTATTATGTTCCTCCTTCGAATCCGATCATTTTGCTGATGATAATGATGACATCGGAATCACTTCATTGACAGCAAACATTTCTTTTGCGGACGGTTGCTCCACGTAGACCATTTTGATTCCCTCCGATGTTGGGAACTTCAAAACCTGGTGGAGGGTCGAGGGTATAGCCCTCGTATTGTGAATCTACGGTCTTTCGAATAGGGCGTTGTATCTCATATCACCTTCGATCACATGGAACTTCGTTTCTTGGATGGTTCCGGCCACGTTAACTGGCAAGATTATTTTTCCCTTAGTAGTTTTTCACATGCCATATTAAATCTGTTTAGTACCAAGGTTGGGGGCATGATCTGGTTCTGTAGGCCGAGTTGTTCTATGACCCTCGATCGAATGATATTGGCCGAACTACCTGGATCAATTAACACACGATTAACTTGAGTTTTATTCATAAGTACAGATATTACCAGTGCATCGTTATGTGGTTGCATGATTCCTTCTGTGTCTTCATTCCTTCAGGGGTGTAATCCTGAGTCCGGGATCGCTTTTCCCTTACAACTGTCATCTTAGTGTTTAAGCACCGGCCCCTAGGGTATCGATTCCACCAATGATCATGTGGATAATGTGTTGTGGCTCTTCTTGTTCATTTTGTCTATTGAAATTCCTGTTTTTGAAATGGTTTTTGGCCCTGTCACTTAAAAATTCTAGAAGGTGCCCTTTGTTAAATAACCGAGCTACCTCCTCTCTTAGTTGCCTGCAATCTTCCGTTCTGCGGACATGAGTGCCATGATATTCGCACATTTGATTGGGATTCCTCTGGGCAGGATCGGTCTGCATAGGTCGAGGCCATTTAGTATCTTTGATACGTCCGATAGCCGATACGATAGCGGATATCGATGCTGAAGTTATACTCCGATAACCGATGTGCTTCCTTAGGTCCGGTATGCCTGTCAAACCCATTCCCGTTCATCATCCCCGGAGACCCTTGGCCTCGATCATTTCTCTTTTTGCCTCGTATGGGGTTGCATGAATGTTCGCTACCCCTATGATCTCCATTATACGGCATGTATCGATCCTTGTTTGACCTTGGTTCTCGGTCGATATCCCTTTTAAAATTGGACCCAGAACCCAACTGGTCGTCTTCGACTCTTATTTTGGATTGATACCGATTGTGCACATCGGCCCAAGTAATAGCTGGGTACACGATCAGGTTATGCTTCAGCCATCGTGAAGCCATCGAGCTTCGTTCATTTAGACCTTGATTAAAATCTTGAAAAACTCAATCGCCTGTGACTGGTGGTAGATCCATTCGTTCCATTTGGAAACGAGATACGCATTCTCTTAGCATCTCGTTATCCTTTTGTCTTACCTTGAATAGGTCCGACTTCCTCGTCTCGACTTTTATGGCCCCAGCATGTGCTTTTATGAAATAATCTGCAAGCATAGCAAAAGAATTACTACTTGTTGATCTTGCAACATCTCGAAGATCATACGTAAACTGATTCCATTTCAAGTTGTTGGTTCGCCTCGATGGCCGCATATGAATTAATGTCTATTGGCTCTTCGACCCGAACTCTAACGGGATCGACGAGTGGCCTTCCGCCCCTGGGGTTAAGTTGTTGTTCTTATCTTGAAGGCCAGATTCGTTGTCGATCGGTAGGGCCATTAATTGAGAATTCGTCGTTTTCAATCTGAAATCAAAGATACTTCCAAGAGCAAGTGTAAAATGGTGTGTTATGTAGAGATTCGTACCAAACAACCACTGTTATCCTTAGCCTCACGGTGGGCGCTAAATTGTTTACCCAAAAAATGGATAGAGTTGAATTTATACGTAGTTCTAAGGATACGTGGTACAACTTGGCACAAATCGAAAAGTGAGTAGAAATATATCAAATATTGACTTGTAAAGAATGATATACAAACCAATATTGAATTAGAAAATAATTTTATGAACTAGCAAGATGAATCAATGTATAAAGCTCACAAGAGGATAATCTCTACTGTATTTCTCTATCAATAGTAATATCTGAATATAAGAGTGTATGTATGCCTTAATGTTGGATCCTTACAGAAATAATAGCCATCCCTCTTATAGTGGATGGATCCTACTTTGGATATAACTAAAAATACATAGTGGAAAATCTATGATAGAATAGTTTTTCCTAAATTCCCATCGAGATTCTCTCTCCTGAGTGCATCTGTAACGACTCTTGTCTCATGGCTCGATCTTGATCGGACTTGGTATTGGTTGGTTTTCAGATTTAGAGCCCGATATTGACTCGGGGACCGGTATTGACTTGGGCTCGATATTGGTCGGTCTCTGGCTCTAAATCTCGATAGCGCCGCTTCGCATCATAGTTCGATTTGGATTCGAGCTTGGTAATGATTTTGAGTTCGGTATTTGATCAGTCTCAAAAATTTGAGCTCGGTAACCTGACTTTGGATCTCATACCTGATATTACGAGGATGACCTTCGGTCCATTATGTTCCAATCTTGACTAATCATATGAAGGTCGAAATCGGTTTTGACCGTATACATATCAAATATTTGTATTGTGAGTGTATAAACTATAAAAATAAGAATAGAAGTAAACGGAGAAAAATTATGTCGGTGAGTTTCTTTGGTGAGCTTGTAACACCAAAGGGTTGAGTGATAGTCGTTGGTGGTGAATGAGTTCTAACACCACAATTGTAGTTGATTGGGAAGATTGTGGTCCAAGGGTGTAACAACCCTTTCTATCGGGCTAAGGTTTGACCCGTACGATGTGGATATAATGGCACCAAAATTAGAAATGCGGGAACCAACAAGGATAATACAGTCAAAAGTGACTAAATAATTTAAGACTTTAAACTACGACTATAATGGTTAGATATATTGTTTTGCGTGCCAAGAAGGCTACATACTGATACAATATCATATGGTTGTAAAAATAAGTCTATAAAGTGTTTTAAAAGTTAATTAAGGTATAAGGAGAGCACTAGCATAAAGTCAAATGAAAAGTTACACAACGGATCCGTATGTAAAAGGACCTCGCACAAGATTCAACTTCAAACAAGCATACCTATATGTGTATGATGATTTAGGTAGTGAATTACATATCAGATTAAAGTTCATTAGGTCTAGTTTCCAACACAACAAATTGTTGGTTAACCTGATTTGGGTACAAGAAGTCATGCGCGTTTTACTATGAACCCGTGCAATACCCTATAAATACGGACATGTGACACATCCTAAGTTAAATTGGCCAAACTTTATAATTTATAAGGTGAAACTTTAAAAATTCATTCTTAGTCACTTGCTAAACGTTTTAGAGTAGAATCTATCCATTTTCTCCTCTTCTCTCACCCTCCAAGATCAAGGTAAATATTACAATTACTCCTCTAGCTTAAATCGTCATCAAGGACATGAATCGCACCTTGATCTATCTTTGAGTTTTAAAGGTCCACTTCTTAGAGTAAAGAACTTCTAAGGTTCTATCAACAAGGTAAGAAATCTTCTTCTAAGCGACATGGATTCATATGAGTATTTCTAGTATGTTTTACGGTGAGGTCTCACGAGATGGTGATCGAAAGCCGTGAGTCCAAGTTTTGCTATTTATTTGAGATGATTAGAGGGCTTTTTGTATTTTGATGCTATAAAGAATATATTGGTTGGCCTCATAAGATGTTTAGTGTGTTGTTGTGAGTAATGAGAGAGGAAGGGTGTGGTAAAACACCATTGTTAAAGAACCTCAGAGCTTTACACTCGTTAAGTATTTGACGAATTGTCTAAATGGTTGGAACCAATGTTTGGTTGTGAACATGAATTACTATTATCATTATTGTTATAGATTGAAGCTGCAAAGAAGTTTTTTGATTGTGTAATACACTAAGGATTGGAATCGGGGTATATAATGGCTATCTTGTCTCCGTTTCCTTGGCATGAGTCCATATCACATGTTTCCTCCTAATAGAAATGTTAAAGAACGAAATATCGTGAAGCCTCTATTCATATACTCAATATTCCTCATTTTACTTCATGTGAAATTGATTCTATAGTGTCGAACCTTCGTACAACTTCAAACAATTCTTAGTGTCTTCAAAGTATTTAGATTTCTTTATATGAAGGATCTGCAACATACTTGTATCGACGAACCATTCACATAGATAATTACTTTACTAAATTATGAACATGTTAAACAAGAACCTTGTTAACTTACCATTATGTATATTTATCTATATGATATATAAAGGTCGTGTCTCGCAGGGGGCCTAATAGGGTCTATTTATCTACTATATGATATATGAAGGTTATGCCTCGAACGGAGCCCAATAGGGTCTATTTATACGTGATATATGGAATTTCATGCCTCGCATGGATCCTGAGGCCCGCCCGGGTATATATATATGCTTTCACATGTTATGTGTCATACGTGGCTTATCATATTTCATAATTGAAAGAATTTAAAAGTTAGGTAATAGTTCATATTAACAAACCGTATGATTTCTCATAACTCAACAAGCACTCCAAAAGACATTTGTAAGACTTGACATGTGTTTCTATATGTTGTTTCGTAACTTCGTCCCCCCAAGTTTTACTTATTTGATTGTGCTTTATTTGTTTCTATATGTTGTTTCGTAGCTCCGTCCCTTCAAGTTTTACTTATTTGGTTATGCTTTATTTGTTTCATAAATACTTTTATATGTTATTATGTCTGCCTTACATATGAGTACAATTCTATCTGTACTCATGTTCCTTTTGTTAGGACACTGCATTTCACGATGCAGGTTCAGACGCGCAAAGCAGCAAACCTTCCCGTTAGGCAGTTGCTACACTTAAGCTACAGTTGGTAAGCCCCACTTACTACTTGGGTCGAGTCTAGAGTTTTGTTATGTATATAGATATTTTGGGTAGATCGCCATATCCCGACACTTCTACAGTTTTAGACTATTCTAGAAGCTTCATAGACATATGTTGACACTTCTAGATATGTATAGATGCTATGACTTAGTTTTCAAAGGTGTTAATGTTTCAGTCTTTTGTATTTAGACCCTCAATTTGTGTTATATACAGACAGTTCTGTATAGAAGCATATTATTATCTTCTTTTTATAAATGTTCTAGGTTCATATGAAATTATTATAAAATATATGACATGATACACTACTAGAAATTTGGCAAAAACCGATCAAGGTTGACCGACCAACTTTGGTCGGTTGGTCGATTTTTCAAAATATTTTTTTTTTATTTTTTATTTTTACGAAATCGACCAACTTTTCTTTGGCGCAAAAATGCGGGAAACTATTTTTGAGTCCCGCGAAATTTATGTTTCAAGAAACCGACCAACTTTGGTCGGTGTTTCAATTAAAATAAATAAAAATTAATATTAAAAAACCGACCAAAATTGGTCGGTTAATTCGGCGGGTCATTTAAAAAAACCGACCAACTTTGGTCGGTAATTTTACTTTTTAATAAAACCGACCAACTTTGGTCGGTTCTTTTTGTGCGAAAATATAATTAAAGAGTATAAAATAAATAAAAGACAGTCTTAAAACAAAATGTACCAATGGTCTAGTGGTAGAATAGTATCCTGCCACAGTACAGACCCCGATTCAATTCTCAGATGGTGAATCTTTTTATTACATAATTAAAATACCGACCAACTTTGGTCGATTTTTTTTGCAATATATATTTTTTTGAATTTAATTGACCGACCAAAGTTGGTCGGTAATTTCCGTCCAACTTTGGTCGGTATTCCTTTCCGACCACAAAAATACCGGCCACACGTAAATGGTCACGTTTTGGTCGGTTTTTGGCCATTACCGACCAACGTTGGTCGGTTTTTTTGGTCGGTTTTTACCGGATTTCTAGTAGTGATAGTTTGCTCGGTCAAGTTAAGGCACTGGGTGCCGGTCCGCTTCATCTAGATTTGGGACGTGACAAATTTGGTATCAGGGTAGGTTTGTTTCATAGGGAGTCTATAAAGCCGTGTCTAGTCGAGTGCTACTTATGGGTGTGTTGGGCGCAATACTTATAATTAGGAGTCTACCGGGTATTTAGAAAATGTTACCCTTTCTTCATGTCTTATATCGATAAAGCTATGTTTTAAGAGATCATCCAGACTCGTGATTGTTTCATTTCTACCACATATGCCTCGTCTATAAGGGAGAGGAAGAGGAAAGTTAAATTTTGACAATGTATTATTATATTTAGATAAGAGCCGTCCAGTGTAGACCATATTCCACAGGGACTCATGGAAAGAATGGACCGAGCCGTACGTATATTTGAAGTTCCAGTTTCGAAAGGATATGCTCTTGTTTCACTCCTGCTAATACCATTCCGAACCCAAGCAGAGTTGCTTTTGGAGCAAAAGTATAAGAAAAGATTCATCGTGCCGATTACCCAAGTTGGGCTACATGTAAGGAGCGCTACTCCAGTAACTATTACCCGATGCAGGGAATATTATTATTGTAATAAGAAAACATCTGTTGTACCCGAGATAGGGTTTGTTGCCCTTGTGGAAAAAAAAATCTTGAGGAATATTACTTGAAGGAAAAATAGGTGGTTCTACCAATCTTACCAGAAAAAATCCAAAACAGGGTCAAAGTTCTAGGGCACTGGGCCCACAGATTCAGAGTAGTATGAAACAAAAGAGGTCGTCTCGATCTCGTTATAGTCGATGTGGGAAAAGACAAAAGAGGTTCAGGGGCATGCCAATATGGTTCTAGTGTAGGCTATCAGTGTGGTGTTGTTGACCACAAGGAGATGAATTACCCAAAATTCAAACAAAGGAGCAAAAGTGTTATTACTCAGCCTTCAAGGTCAACAACAGTATTATCAGCAGTACCTTCCCTAGGTCATGATCTTCAAGTACCAGCATTTCTAGATACATGTAGGCGTAAAGAGCAGGATTGAGCAGAGGTTAGACCCATATGTCAAAGTTGAATGGCATTGACAAACATCGGTGTGGGTATATTGACAGTTATCTGTTGTTTCCCCGGGTTTGTATGGCCTGTTATGATTTCTTGAACGTTTAGAAAGTTTGGGATTACACATTTTTTTTCTTCTTATAAAAGATATGTATTTTCCCTGTTATGATTGTCTTGTATACTGAGAACTTAAGGGGATGCGACCTTTTCCCTTGCATACTAATTTTCTTTTTATTGCTAAAGAGGATATATTTTACTTGAATACTATACGCTCATTTTTCCGTAAAAGAAGCAACAAATAAGATTTGATATGGATCATGGGGAAAATGAAGCAGGGAAGGAACTTTTAGTCCAAAAAAAAAAGAATTTAGGACTAATGGTGGTAGGATTTTATGAGTAATGGCTAATATTGGTAGTATTTCATAAATTAATTAATATTGATAGTATTTTTGCTCTAAATAAACTGTGTAATTTTCTCTATATTCAGTGCACTATGCACCACACCATTTGCTTTGGTATAATCTTTTCCATTTTCTAAGCATCTACAGAAAGCCTAAACCCCTAGGATTGCATGTAATAAATTTTTTATCTGCAGTTAACATCTAAACAAATACAATAAAATATCATGTGTCAGTAATTTTTACTTAAATGTTAGTATCACTTAGGTATAACTAATACTCCGTAGCTAATTAATAGTAGCATATTTTTTAGGAAAAAGGTTGAAATTTACCCCTCTACTATAGTATATAGTTTATATTTCTCGCTCGTTATAACTTACCCTAGCCCTAACGACCCTCCACTGTAGCAGTCGACCCCTGTCATATTTTGTCAATGTCAGCATCCTAGTCAGCAGATCCTACTAACTTATAAAGGCATAACTCCATAAACTTGACCCATTCTACCCAATTGACCCAAGTGTAGTTGGTGGACATGCCTTAAACTACCATTTCCACCACCAGAATCGCTACTAATTCGTCCCCAGCAAGAAACCTATGAAGAAGATGAGCTATTAAAAGTTGCAGCAACTAAGTACACGGTCCCTGCTGTTACTTAGCAGAAGAACTCACAAAAAAAGAAAGTGAAAAATAGGCAACACTAACTGATTCCTTTTACTATTTTGAAAATAATGTAAAGATTCTCATTATTCTCTAGATTTTAAATGAATCCATCAGCTTACGGAAGAAATTTGCTGCAAAACAAAAATTCAACTCAGTGTGATTCACCCATCAACCCAGAAAACAAGATGGAAACAAATGAATAAGCAAGTAAATTTTAGGAAGACTAGAGATCAATGAAAAGAGAGAAACACTTCTCTTGTTCCTCCTTTTTTTGGATTCTTTTTTCTGGGGGTTGGGGGTTGGGGGGAGAGCTCTTTTCTCTCGTCTTACATATATCAGAAATTCCTTGGAGAGTGCACCACTAACTTGAATACAGTACTACACTTTGCATAAAGAATATCACAAACAGTAGAAAGGATTCGAAGGCCTCCGATTATTCCAAGACTGTTATATGGATGAAAAAGGTAGGAAGGGCAATTGAGGGGCAGGGCCGGCTCTAACGTGACGAGGGGTAAGGCACACAAAGGCTCCATTTAAAAAAAAAAAAAAAAAGTTTATAGGTATTTAAAAAATAATATTTAGTACTTTTTAATAAAAATTAGAGTTTTTAATATAAAAAAAATAGAGCTCTTTAGATATGTAAATAAAGTAATAATTTGACATATTTAAAAATGGATAGATGAATAGTTTTCGCAACGTTTCAGTTTTACTCCTTCATTAGATAATATATACAAAAATTAACTCTCCGTTTCTTAATATGTCCAAGTCAATCATTCTTTTCTCCACTCTCTTTATATTTCAGAAACCCCTATATATTTTCTGTCTTTCTCTTTAATATTCTTACTCACCTTCTTTCTTCAATATTTCATTACTCACTTTATTTCTACAAGATTTCATTAGCTCCACTGTTCAACATTACTTTTAAACTTCCAATAATTCTATACTTCTATTGCTCTATAAAATATTACTCCCTCCGTTCCAGTTTATGTCAACCTATTTCCTTTTTGGTCCGTTCCAAAAAGAATGACCCCTTTCTAAATTTGGAAATAATTTATCTCAAACTTACAATTCTCCCTTAATGAGAAGCTTTTATAACCACACAAATACTCTGAGCCCTTTTATGACTTGTTTAGGACCACAAATTCTAAAAATCTTCAATTTTTCGTAAACTCCGTGTCCAGTCAAACAGATTCACATAAATTGAAACGGAGGGAGTATCTAATATCAACAATATCTCAAGAAAAATTAAATGAGCTGGCTATATTATCAATTGAATAAAGATAATTAGAGAAAATCGATTATAAAAAAGATTATTAACAACTTTGTATTTCAAAAAGTTAGAAGAATATATTTCAAATAAAACGTATGTTATAACTATCTTTTAAAAATTTAGGCCCCATATTAAACTTTGGCCTTATGCCCCGCATATCCTTGAGCCGCCCCTGCTGAGGGGTCACTAGAGGTAATGCTAGAGTTTCGACGGCAGAGGCGGTGCTACGGCGGAAACAGGTTTTGGGGTTAAAGGGCTCATGCGATGAGTAGCTCGGTAGTGGAAATGGTGGTGTAAAGCAGGTCCAACGATAATTGGGTCAACAGGTAGAATGGGTCAAGTTTATGGAGATGGATCTTATTAAGTTGGTAGGACTTGTTGACTAAGATGCAGACAAAAAATTAGAGGGGTTGACTGCTATAGTGGAGTGACCGTTACAACTAGGATTAATTATATCAAGTTTGTTAATGGTAGGGGGATGGACAAAAAGTAGAAGGGAAAAAGGTCCAATATACTCCTCTACTTTGGTATATTGTTCACATCTACCATCCGTTATACTATCGGGACATATCTATCCTTATCGTTAGTCAAACTTTTCAAAAATGCCCTCCACCTAACGGAGAGTCACCAAATTAATACATATTTTCTTAAAACCTATTAATAACCCGTTAAACCCCTTTTATTTACTGCACTTCTTCCTTGCATATTAATCATCTCCTTCGTGTTCACTTGTTGAACTCAAGAAGTGAAAAACATAAAAATACTGGTAACCATATATTCATTTATACATTGAGTCTCAATTCTTTTAATATCCTTATTATATTCTACCTTTTTCAATTTTCTTTTTTCTTCTAGTTTCTTACTTTATTTTTTCCACCATGCCGAGTTGTACCGAGTATTCATCATGATTTTCTTTCCACCATGACTTAAATGTTTATAGCATCTTATTAGATTGCCAGTTCTAAAATCTTAAGGCAGCTACCGAAGTACTTCTTCCTCCAACAGTGAGCCTTTGTTGATGAGTATTCATGCATCATGATTTTCTTATTTTGCTTTAAGCATTTGGGCAACAAGTAATTATTGCCAAATTACGCCTTAAGAACTAAAGTTAGATTCCAAGATATACGATGGGATACTCATAATATTTAGTAACAATTGAACTTATAATCAACAAAAATTAAAAAATAATTAGAGAAGATTCAATTTAATATCAAGTTACAGTCCAATGAATTCATCAAGAATGAAAGAAAGTACACCAACAAGTTGAAAAGTAACTTAACAACCTAAGTACACTACCTTCATATATTAACCAAATACAAGTATTATTAAAATATATATCAGTTGTTACCAACTTACAAACCAACTATCAAGTATGTTACATTAGACAAAGGGATGCCATATTATAATCACACACAAAAAAAAAATCCGAAAGTGATAACATGACATCCTAATGCCACCATGAACAACTAATAACCAAAATATAAGTTCTTACTAATCATACTTCCACCACCATTCTCGGTCTCTCTCTAAATGAATAAAATGCGTTAAGAGTATGAGAAATCTAGGTTTCGTATTTTTAAATGATGGGTTTAACGGGTTTGGGTTAATAAATTTTTTTATAAATAATTATTTTATTAATTTGATGGCTTTTCGTAGGGTGGAGAGTATTTTTAAAAAGTTTGACTAACGGTAAGGATACATATGACCCGATAATATAACAAAAAATAAATATAAATAATATATTAAAATAGAGGGATATATTTGGCCCTTTTCCCAAAGTATAATGGGGCAAATGTTAACAATATACGGCCGAACAATATATCGTAGTAAATTGGTATATGCACCTTTTCCCTATTTTGTTTTTATCATCATAAGATAAAATATCTCAAATAAAATAGGAGTCTTTTAATAAAAGAAAGTAGTGCATAGTTTGGTAGGTTGACATCAGACAGTCTTATTCTTACTTTCCCTTTTCCACGACAGTCTTCAAATCTGTACAGAAATCTCCCTTCAATTGCTCCGCCCTACTATATACATACATGCTGTATGCGTACTCATTGATGCTTGGCGTGTCGCAGAATTCGCGAGTAAAAGATTCAAGATTTACGTGGTGAAATGAGAGGCGCAGATTTTAAGTGGTAAGTTCTAAAATCTTTTACCGTTTTCACTGTAAAATCATAATTCAAGATTTCTGTTTTATTATATGTATAATATGGTGTTCTATCGTATCAAATTTTGACTTTATCGAGTATATTTGGTGTTGAATTACGATTTTTGCAGGTACGATGGGTTCTTCTTGTCAATGCTAGCAACTAGTATGTATCCTTTCAATATTCATACTGAGAGTTAAATATTCGAAATTGGAATTTCGACGGTTGCTGAATTGGGTTCTCATCTTTAGTTTCATTGGCTAGTATCTTGGTGTTCTTGTTTTTTAATTGTTTATCTGGAGTCTTTTTTTTTTCCTTTAACTGTTTGTTTATTAGAATCATTGTAGCGATCAATTGGAAGCGGTACCATCTTTGTATATACCCTTTGCACATTTGGATTGTGGTGAGTATCAAGATGTTTAATTGAATAACTATTGAATCAATGATTTGTTTATCTGATATTTGGTTTAGTAGTATTTTTGGGAATACTCAGTTTTTTCCCTTTTCCTGATCCAGGTTGACTACACGACAGTGTTTCTTTTCCGGCTCTTGATGTTTGTTGATAATGGACTTGCTGCTGGAATGGGATTGTAAGGCCTCCTCTCTAGGATATATATATTTTAATTTTTCTTTGGAAAAATCAATTCTAGTCTTCTCCTTCAATCTGAGCTAATTTTAGGAGTTTTCCTTCACTAGGAGGCCTCCAATTTTGTTATCAGTGACTTAGTGTTACTGAGGTGGTTGATGATGTTCTCTTTTGTGCATATAATATGAATACCTCCTAGAGTTGTTACTCTGATTGGGTCTAGTATCCTTTTTGAAGAAAAATAATTACATTTGATGTCCAATTCTTGCACCTTTTTGTCAAAAGCTCGGACTAATGGATGGAGTAAATTAGTTAGTAAGGTTTTATTAAATCCTTTTCGATCAATATATGGATCTTATGGTCATTTCCTCACCTGATATTAGTCATGGTTTCAGATAACAAGGACTGAATTTTTGGTGTTAATAAAATTTTAGGGATTTGGGTTGGCAGCAGAGATATACTCGCTTTCGTGGAAGAATAGTTGTTCTTTCAATTCTTGCCCTGTTCCTGTATCCCTTTCTTTGGGCTTGGACCATTATCGGGACTTTATGGTTCAGTAGTGCGAGAAACTGTGTAAGTTCACGTAAGACTTCATTGACTTTAGGTGTTCCGGTCGGAAATCCTAAAATTGATATGATGTTGAAATCTTTCAGTTGCCAGAAGAAGGTCAAAAATGGGGTTTCCTTATTTGGTTGCTATTCAGCTACTGTGGACTCCTTGGCATAGCTTGCATATCAACTGGGAAGGTTAGTTTCCTGAACTATAAACTTTTTCAAGAAGTTTAACCAATTACCCGATTCAGTTTGGACAACTATGTTGCCCACCTCTTCCCAAGAAACAGATAAGTGCTAACAAGGACAGTAACGTTCAACACAGCCCAATTTCTAATTCTTTCTTGAGGCAATCTTGTCGTCTGTACACAAATAGAAGTACAGTTTAACAAATGACACTTATGCATTTGTATCGATATCGATACCATATCTATTAAGTTTCAAGTTTCTCTCTGCAGTGGTTAACTAGAAGACAAGCCCATTCATTACGTGCTCAACAAGGAATTCCTACTTCTGAATTCGGGGTATGCTTTAGAATCTATGTTCTATCAAAGCGACTATTTTGACATGCATATACAAATAGCTGTTGATAGTAGGTTGTTCTTTCTTTATTTTATTATCACTGTTATTTTTTGCTACAATTTTGTAGTGACTCTTACAATATGTCCATATTAACTTAATTTTGCCTTTAAGGTTCTTGAAATTCCATTTTCTTGTCTGGAGGTGAGAAAATAATGATTGTAGCATGCATTGCAGTGGCGAAGCCAGGAATTTTGCTAAGAAGTGTTCAAGATTTAATATACGTGTATAAAAAGTAATTTTCGATTCATATATGCAATATAATTTCTTATATACACAGTATAATTTTTTGATGAAGGGTGTTCAACTGACCACCCTTCATTGTATGTGGCTACGCCATTGATGCATTGATTGCCTTGCTTTTGTACTTGTATGGGTGCTCCCATTTGATTTCAGAATTGTGGGCAGTGAAGTTTCCAAAACCGCCTTCCACCGCCCCCCTCGCGTAAAGCTATTAATAATTCAAAGGAAAAAGGAAATCAAAGGGGTATACATTTTTCTAATATCTCATGGGGATTAATGCACTTCAATGATATTCAAATTTATTTAGGTTTCTGAGTCTACTTATCTATGATTTGACGTCGGTAAAATCAGTGTTATCAAAGGCAAAAAGCGCAAAAAAGCTCTAAGGTCTGTTGGGGCTTTAAGCGCAAAGCGCAAATAAAGCATGGGCTTTAATGAAGAAAGGCGCAAATGGAGAAAAACTACAAATATGTATGTGTAGTCCAAGACTAATATCCATAACCATGAATACCAAATATATGGACAAAGAAATTGAAGAAAGTTTACAATAAAGTGAAATATCAATCGTTTAATGTCGCCTCTTCCGGATTACGCTCGTTAGCAAGGAAAAGTATGCCTTAGAGCCTTGATGACAACACTGAAGCACCCATTAAGCGAAGCGAAGCGCTCAACATGTTCTGAGCCTCGCTTTAGGGCTTAAGCGCGCCTTTGATAACACTGGGTAAAATTAGTTGTCGCCCAATACAAGGAAGAGATAACATGGATCTTTCTTGGTGCTTCTGTTGAAGTTTTGAGCTAGCAACTGTCTCAAAGAGCCACTTAAGTTGATGGATTCATATAGCTTACCCAACTAGTTCGGGATTAAGGCGTCGTTGATTGATTGAAATTTGTAGCAATTAATCTTATTAAGGTGCAAATGTAGACCTACTAAAAGAATGTGTCTGCAAGTAGTGCCCTTTTTTGAAGAAAATTTTAATGCACAAACAATTCAAGAATATGATGCATAAACTTAATCATGCCATAACTGACTTGAGCACGAAATCAAAGTGCTTTTGGAAAAATAGATTTACGGAAACATCCTAGTACTTGTGCCACACGAACTGCTACTGCACCTGTCTGTCCGTTCCTTCAACACATTAATGGCTGTGCTCTGTAGTTGTCGCTTTTATATCTCTACCGTTTTGGTTATGATGTCATGGTCTTGTGGATCTTGTTGTACAGTATCGATCTTGATAAGCATGTGACATTCTTGGTTAACTAATGGTCTCATCTTAAGGTTCAGATGGTGGTTGCATTTCAAGTCATTTTAGGACTAGGACGATAAAATTCTGAGTGGCCTTGCACTGTTACCTCAAAAAAAAAATAAAAAAAAATTGAGTGGCCTTACTGGATATATACTATTTCTGCTGGGAGATTTACAATTAAATAGAAGTGTTAGTTGTAAGATCTTTGGCATGTTAAAATCTAATAAATCTATTCACTCATCAGCGGTACTAATGAAGGGGAGCCTTGTCGTAACTGGTAAAGTTGTTGCCATGTGACCAGGAGGTCACAGGTTCGAACCGTGAAAACAGCCTCTTACAGAAATGCAGGGTAAGGCTGCGTACAATAGATCCTTGTGGTCCGACCCTTCCCCGGACCCCGCGCATAGCGGGAGGTTAGTGCACTGGGCCCATCAGCATTACTAATAATTTTGTTTCGGTGAACTAATTTTAGGAAGACTTTTATAACGACATCAAGAATGAATTCAAATAATTTAAGCTATTCCGATTTCCGATTGGCTTTATTTCTTCTTCTATACGCTAAGTGCAACTGGAATCTATGACTAACTTTAGGTTTTAGAGTTTTGAACTTTTGTAGTGTTTGTCCCACATTGGTTGAGGGTATAGGCTTACTATTGGGCTTGAGTTAGGTCCAAGATCTATTTTTTCTTAAGATTGGATTATCCGATGTTGGGCTCCCAGACCCATCCTTAATGTTTTGTTCTTATGTTATATTATCCACGCTATAGACGCCCAAGCATGAGATAGTCCCACATTGGTTGAGGATATAAACTGTCGTCTCTTTATTGGCTTCGGACAATCCTCACCTCATGAACTAACTTTTGGAATTGTGTTGAGACCAAGGTCAACTTTTCTTAATAACAGAGTTTGACATCAATAATAGATTTGCTGATTTTGCTTTTCATAGAATGATTTAGTAATTAGATATTTTTTTCTATTTACATGCTTAACATTTGTCTCAACACAGGTGTTGGTTGACATGATCAGAGTGCCAGATTGGACGTTTACAGCAGCAGGCCAGGAGATGAGAGGGATGGGCCAAGATGCTACTTCATACCATCCAGGAGTTTATTTAACCCAAGCTCAGGTAATAACAATTTACTATCAACAGCTGGAGCAAGTGCTCGGCATAAATATCCATGCTACACCTGGTCAACAGAAGACCTTTTGTCTCATCTTAAACTGGTGTTGTTTCTTTATTCGGCACACAGAGAGAAGCAGTGGAAGCACTCATTCAGGAACTACCAAAGTTCAGGCTAAAGGCTGTTCCTACTGACTGTTGTGAGTGTCCTATCTGTTTGGAAGAGTTTCGTGTGGGAAATGAGGTAACTGTGTCTTTTGTGTAAATACTACTTCATTGTACTTTCCTTTAAAAAAATAGAATTTATGGTACACCCTTTTTCTTTCTTCATGCCCTTAAACATATTGCTTTTACAGAGGTTATTAACGTTTTGTATATCATTCTCAAGGGTTTTCAAACCATACCATGATGTAACGTATCTAGCAAATTTAAAATTTACCACCTAGCCATTGATCTAGCCCTCTAATATATATGGAAGTCAAATTATTTCCTTAATATCCTTATGGAGTGGATTATATGTCATTGTGTGGGACTGCTAGAGAAATGAACTAGAGGTACCTCATTTTCATTTAATGGTCCACATCCCCATCTCACTCTGAGAAAAAGCTAAAGCTTAACTGATGAGAAAGGACGATTTGTTTAGGTTCATTGTAAGGTTGTGCCTGCTCTATTCACTGATTTTTAGGTTTTTGTAACTTAACAAAGATGGCAGTTCTTTATCGAAAACAGAATTGATTATTTAATGACTCGGCCTGCAGTTGATTATACTTGAGCAAGGGATATCGGATATTGCGGTCGTTGAATGAATGCTGATTTAAGTTATAACTTATATAATCATAAGCAGAGACAAGTTTATTTCATGTTTCAATATGCTATCCCTATTTCCCTTTAGCCCTTCTTGCTGTGTCACAGGGATGGTAGTTCTCCTAGAAAGTCAACCTTATACCAGTATGATATTTTATGCGCACACAGCTTACATCCGTGCTCAGTTTAGGCGCTAGTGCCACCTTTTCTTACTACAAGATCATATGCAGGTTCGTGGTCTGCCTTGTGCTCACAACTTCCACGTGGAATGCATTGACGAGTGGCTTCGGCTAAACGTGAAGTGCCCTAGATGCCGCTCTTCTGTTTTCCCAAATCTTGATCTAAGTGCTTTATCCAATATCCGAGCTGACTTAGAGAGGTCAACAGCCAGCGTTGTGACAGAAGCCCGGTATATGAGATCCCAACCCTCCAGCCAGAGCTACCTGCTGAGATTGCAAGGTTTGCTCCGCCCAGTGCGCACACAGGACGCTGGCGTGGGCAGTGAGGTAGATGCAACTTCAGGAACAGCTGAAAGCAGAAACCAAGCATTGACACCTCATCATCAGGGAAACATGGAGCCTGCACAAGTTGTCGTAGAACAGTCCCCAAGGGTGTAATAACCATTTCTTCTATGGAGGTCCCTAACAGGCTGAAATGTCTAACTTGGCGATTTGTAACAACTCCTAGCCATTGTTGAGTGTTCCAACATTGGTTTCTCATTGTAATCAAAATTCATGGATTGAAAAGCTAAAATGCATTTGATGGAAGGAAATGTGGTGGCAATGATTTATGCTCGTGGCGAGTTTGTTCTGGTATGAGTTAGTTTAATAATCTCCCGAACTCTCTCTCATATATGTTTGTTCACAACGAGTTTGATCCATATTAGCTTAAAAAATCTTGCACAGTGTTTGTTCTGTGTCTTTTTTGTCAATGCTATGAAATAAATGAACCTTCTAAGCTGAATTTCAATCAGTAAAAGTTAAAAAAAAAATAAAAATCAGTAAAAGTCGAAGTCTGGTTGTTAATTGTAGTACTAGTATTAGTACCCATGCGAAGACATAAACTCGAATTATGTGCAAATAATTTTAAAATTAAACCTTCTATAGAGAAATTATAAATTATTATTAGATATTAATTAAGAAGCAGGACATGAAATCATTTTTCAAATCTCTTAGTGGATAATTTGTTTTCTTTTTGTATATTCGTAATAATCCAACCCCTTGATTTTGACACTTATATTATATTTTACGGTAAATATTAAAGAATATTATACATGTAACGTTGTGATCTGTTTTGTTTGAGCACATTAAATTCTATTATTTTAATAAAATTCTTACTACCACTTTATTTTTATCTCAAATTCAAATAGGCTTATCCTTCTACATTTTTAGACATAATTGTTTTCTCTTGTTTGTTCCTTGCTTATAGTTTTTGCATTATTTATTACTTAATATTATTATAATATAATGTGATCTTTTTCTAGTCTTGTTTATTACCCTTTTATTAATCATCAATAAATGTAAAAAAATTTATTCTTGAAATTTAATGTATTTTTATACTATTATTCTCATACTCGAATCTCTTTCATCATTTAAATCTATTAATAATATTTTTGAGTATTATTTAATAATTTAATTATTTATTTTTAATAAATTTAAAAATATAAGTATCCTCGCACTATCTGTCACGACCCAAAATCCACCGGTGGTCGTAATGTCGCCTAACACCGCCGTCAAGCAAGTCAACAATGATTAGTCAACTTAAATTACTCATTCTAGTACCTTAAAATCATAATTTTTTATTAATGAAATAGTGTGAAATAGAATTTACACGAACTATAATAGCGAATAACCTGTAGGAACCCCCAAAATCCGGTGTCACAAGTGCATGAGTATCAACTAGAAAATATAATAAAATACAATATCTGTCTGGAATACAAGTTAGACAGAAAAATATAAATAACTCTGACGGAGACTCTGCAGGCTGCGGATCGTAACATGAAATGCAGCTCACGGTAAAGTTCCCAAAATGGCCGCGCCTCTGGGCCCAAAGACCACCAGACATATGCCTACCAGCACAAAAAGTGCAGCAAGTGTAGTATGAGTACGTAAATCAATGCGTACCCAGTAAGTATCTAGCCTAACCCCAGAGAAGTAGTGACGAGGGGTCGACATCGACACTTACTAGTGGTCCAATAAGACAGATATAATAGAAGTAAACAAATGTGAATTAGAGGAAATAAACGAAGTAACAAACATAACACGTGGTACAATCCTCCACTCAGCAATAACTCAAACTCTCAGCTAGTAGCTACCTCCTCAATCGGAGTATACATAATGGACCTTACCAGATAGGTCATCGCAGTTCAATCAGGAAAAGCTCATAGATATGCTGACTTTTTGCCAATTATTACGCATGGTTTCATAAAAGTATTTTTATAGAAATTCAGAGGCATACGACCCGATCCATCATAACATTGCCAAACCATAAATACATCTATTTTATTGCCGAGGCGAACGGCCAGCTCCCATGAGAGTGTGGTACATAAATTCTGCCGAGGCGTACGGCCCGATCCATTATAGTGCGAGCATTGCCGAGGGTCGAACGGCACGAACCATAGATGTATCTATCCTGCCGAGGCGAACGACCCGATCCCATTAGAATAAGAAGTTTTGACGGGTCCTTGACCCCACTCATGAATAGTTGTGTGAGTTATAGATCTTAAGGGAACCTTTCGATGAGAACGCATAACGCGGGAGAATTTCTTAAGGAGAGTACAATTAATCTGCGGCTTATCATGAAGCCCGTCGAATCTCTACGATAGGAAGTCACTCACTCTACATAAGTCTAGTCTCAAGTCGCAACGTAATATGAAGGAGTTTAATAGGCAAGAGACAACTCAAATAGTATAGTTATAGCATGGCAGAAACCTAAGTCTACCGGGACATAACATAAATGTATCTACGCACAGAATCTCGTCACATGGTGCGTACGTAGCCCCCACAGCAAGTAACACATAACAAATACATCACCTAGGGGTAGTTTCCCCCTCACAGAGTTAGACATGAGACTTACCTCGCTCCGAAGGTCCATAACCGGCTCCAACGTCCCTCAACCGCCTCAAACCAAAGCCCGTTGATCCAAAACTATTCAGACAAATGTGCAAACCAATCAAAATATACTCCAATACCCATAATTGATTAATTTATATTAATTTCCAACTCCGCTCGAAAAGTCTATAAAATCAACCCTCGGGCCACGTGTCCGGATTTCGAAAATTTTCGAAGATAAACTTTACCCATAACACCACGAACTCAAATATATAACTTATCCCAAATCCCATGTCCAATTTTGTGGTTAAAATCTAAAAATACCAATTCTAGGTTTTCTACCAAAATCCCACAATTTCTACTAATTTCCATGCTATAATCCACATATAAACCATATATTTAACTTCTAATAGGTGGGAATCACTTACCTTATGTTGATTGATGAAAATATCCCCTTGAAGCTCTCCAAAAATCGCCCCAACCAAGTGAAAATGGGCCAAATCCCGTTTTTATAAAAACATCTCTGCCCAGACGACCTTCTGCTTCTGTGGCCTTTTAGCCGCTTCTGCGGCTCCGCACCTGCGGACATTCCCATCGCAGGTGTGGCTTTCCATTTAGGCATTTGTTATCAATTGGGCATCGAGGAGTTGTAGTGGTACTGCAGACGTGGTGCAGGAAGTTTTCCCCGCATGTTCGGGCAGGCTATTATCATCGTCTTGGGGAAGGATGTTCTTTTATTCCAGCTCAGTATCTGTATTTTCCATGGTTTGGAGACCGTGCACGGATTGCTACGATGTCTATGTGTTGTTATCATACAATGATGGCGTAATGGTAAGATGCTCATTTATGTGTTGAGGCAGTGAATGGCTTGAAGAGAGGATCTCTCAGTGCATGATTAAGGGGTTCAACATTTAATTCCAATAGAGGAAAGGCAAGCAGATTATAGATGTCCATGTTTGGTTTATAAAGTACCGAGACTGGATATTTTCGAGCGTGGTGGAATTTACATTATGGTGCGGTGTCGCCGTCCTTGTTTGAACGCACTACGGTTCGCGGGTGTTACAGTTTTCTTTGATTTTTGCCTTCAAGGCAGGGTGTTGCGAAACAGTGCCTAAGACGTGGTTGTCAGAGATAGTGGTGTGTAGCGGCTCTGAATTGAATTGGTATTTCTAATGTCGATAGCTCGAGGGAGATGATCTTCTAGGAAGCTTAGAGTTGGTAACATTTTATTGGTTCAACTGCTACATAGATGTATTTTTTATTTGATTCAACATTTGGGCAGCAAAGTATAAGGGAAGACATGGCGGGAAGTGTTACTAGCAGGTTAAGTATGAGAAGCAGAGGTTGAGAAGTTGTTTAAAGGAGATGGTTTAACCGAAGTAAGAATGGCGGATTAGCAGATGGATTCTATGGTAGGATAGCCGCGTACCTTGTGAAAGTGTAAAACAGTTTGGGAATCATGATGGAAGGTTATTTGGCCTACGGATTTTATTTAGAATGGTGGTCACAGTATGAAGAAATATTGAATATGACAGAAAAGAGTTTGCCTGGAATGAAGAGGGGTGTGGGGATTTGATTATCGTTCCATATGCAATATGACTTGAGTTCAGAAGGAATTGTTGAACTTTCAGTTGATGTCAATAGGGAGGGACCAGACTTATATAGCTGGTGGGCGAGCGTGAGCTCAGGAGGATTTACTGATTTTGTGGTAGTTATACTCAGTGCAGCGCCGTTGGGAGATGTCGGTAAGGAATTCCACAAGTGGATTATCTCCTATAAGCAGGTTAGTGGTTGCGTGATGTTGATGAAGCTTCTGCGAAGAATTCTACTTGCTACCTAGTAAGAGGTCGAATATGCGATTATGGCTGATAATTCGAGATGTTCATGAAAAGTTTAATAAGAACCTACACGAACTTTGGCGGTTAACGATATGGGATCATGGTAAATGAGAAGGAGGAAATATTGTGGGATCTACATTATGTGATGGTAGTTTAAAGCTAAGTGGGGGAGCCCCACCGTCTACGATTGGATTGCGTGGTTGTATGCTTGTGCGGTTTATGGTTATCGATGCACTGGAGGATTAATTATGACTAGGGAAAAGGAAATGCCAGAAGTAATTCGAACAAGGAACTCGATGAATGTGTGCTATACTTCGCCTTATCGATTGAGGTGCAAGATTTGGGAAGACTTAGAGTTTATGCTTCTTATGGATGTATTGTACAAGGAAAAGAATTCAGTTCGGTTATGTTCGGGATCAGGTCAGAGTGGGTGACTCTCAACAACGGTCCTAGTGGATTCAAGAATTTAATTTAAGTACAGTGCCTAAGGGTTTCGGGTCCGTTGTGTAGTTTAAGGACCGAGTTTTTGCAGTGGATTGCGAACGGAACTTGGAATGTTCTATGTCATCGTTGGGTATGCGGTGTAGTATTGGAGTAAAGAAAGAAATAGCTTCGGATTCGTGGAAGGTCTTGCAAACTTGGTGTACCAGTTGGAGGTGCTATTGTGCGCTTGAGAAAGGTATGGGGTGGTTCATGGGTATTGAGACTATGTGGTCTCACGGTTCGGGTTACTCGGGATAAGTGCGGGTTGAGTTCGTTACGTTGTGAATTGGGGCTATTATATTTCTACGTTAGGTCAAGAGTAAATTGAAGGGAGTTGGGTCGGTTAGTAATGGATGAGTCGGCATGATTGTGGCAATGATCAGTTCCTTCGGCGTGTGAAGTCATACATGAGGTTTGTGGTTGTACGTGCGGGCTTAACATCCACCATGACCTGATTGATTTGAGAAGTATTTGATTTCGATGGCTTTGTTGTGTAAATGGATTCTCGAAGAATTATGACGGTTTAGATCACAACTTGAGGTTGTATTTTTCTGCGATTTGAGAATTCAGTTGCGTGTTGCAGTGGTTCTTCTGAAATGAGCTAAGTGAAAGGTTTCTAGCCAATGAAGTGGTTAATCTACTAGTAGTTCAAGGGTTATGGTGAATGCGTGTATTATCGCGTAACAGCATGATGGGTGCAGTGAGCGGCATGGGAATTAGAAGTTGAGGATCAAGGTTGCGGTTCGGTGTTGATAAGAATGTCACGAGCTCGGATGAGCAGGGGAGAATTCAGATGTTTAGAGTAAGCTGGTGCTATCTTAGTGTCGCCTGAGAAATGTGTTCTGTGGAAGAGACATTGTGTTGCGGATGGTGAATTATTTCATAGATTAGAATGGTTGGTGGTGGGGATGTGCAAACTTTTCTACCTGGTGCGAAAGGTCGTGTGAGAGTATCCCACGGGGAAATCTATATCAGAGTAACATATTAGTCACTTGATTGATAAGGATTGAAACCAAGTATGAAGATTATGGTACTACCGTTAATGCGAGAGTTTATGCCTCAGAGGCATTCTACTCCTTAGGTTATGGACCGTGTGAGTTTGTTTCGGATTTGACGGTTGTTATTATGTGTCATGAATAGGTCCATTATAGATCTTTGGACAGTTATTGGCCCAACAAGGTATGATCAATATCAGTGTGAGGTCCGTTGGTGGGACTAATGTGAGTGCGTGCCCTGCGTCAGGTCAGATGTGTTCGTTCATCATAGCATTGCTTATGGAGGAGTCATCGGGAATCAGATGTTATTTCCGTCGTCAACTATCCCATGTAAATCTCTATTGTGCCATGTGGGTTGTGAGGCGACTTGATTATTCGCACACGTGTTGAGGTCCCGTGTTGCTTGTGGTGTTATGTGAGTAGGATGACTCTCGAGATGCAGGTCATTCATTGCACCTTAGTCGTGCTTGGGTTTTGTAGCGTGTGGCTCTATCCGTCTCCCCGGGATTCGTATTATGCACTTGGCGTCCTTGTGGTTGATATTAGGGCATTTCGTAAGTATAAGCGTTACGGCCTGGTATGTGTGTTTTCTTCGTGATTATTACTTGTGGATCTAATGGCACGCTGCCACGAACAGGTTATGTGGATCGGGTTGCATGCCGCAATAGTGACATGTTGGATCGGGTTGCACGCCACAACAACGAGATGTTGAGCATAGCTCCTTACGCTTATTTTATGTGTCTTGTTTTTCACCCCTGAGGTGGGTTCATGGCATCTATTCGGCCATTTTATTCGTTTCACATGCAGGGTAGTCTTTCCCCAGAGATCATTCTTCCTTATGTATCACATTCGAGTTGTAGCTTGTTGGCGCATTGTGGGCGACATATAAGATTTTTTGTAGTGTTGGAGATGGTTTATTGCATGAGCAGCTTGTACTGGGTGAGATGATATTTTTGGATGTGAAGTTAGTGCAATCAGATTTATATAAGGTACATTAGTGAGAAAATATCGTTATTCAGTTCAGAATGAGGTAATGGTTCTTGTCAGGAGGAGAAACTCCATGAATTTTTGATTCGATAGGTGGTTATGGGTTTCTACACGTCTTTGTCGTCGTGGTAGTATTGTGAGAGTTGGAACATGATTTATGTACGTCATGAGATGTATTGCGGGCATCAGATTTATGAAATTACAGCTATTGTGGTCGGAGGATGTTAATATGGACCACCGACTTATGTGGTGCATGGTATAATTTCAGCATAGGTGCATGAACATGTGTTGGTACAGTGTGTAGTGATTGGTACGGTGTTCGTGTGCTATAATCAGGCCTTATAAAGGAATTCGGAAGTTGGAACTTGGTTCTAAAGTTTGTTAGCTAAGGTTATAGAGAGGATTTTCAGTCTGGCTTGAGCTAATGTATTCAACTGGAATGTGGTGTCACAGGTAGGTGCAGGGGGTGTTAAACTATGATTTTGGGCAACTCCGGAGCAGTCCTTAGCACGTTCAAGGACGAACGCATGTTTAAGTGGGGGGGAGAATGTAACGACCTAACCGATCGTTTTGAGCCCTAGCGTTCCGTTCGGCGGTTTGAGGCCTTGAGTAGCTTCGCTTCAGGTATTATGACTTGTACGTGTGATCGGAATTAAATTTTGGAAAGTTCGGGGTTGATTTGGGAAGAAAATTCTAATTTTGAAAGCTTTTAAGTTGGAAGAATTGACTAAGGTTTGATTTGTGAGTAAACGACCTTGGAATCGGGAGCAGTCCTTAGCACGTTAAAGGACGAGCGTATGTTTAAGTGGGAAAGAATGTAACGACCTGACCGATCGTTTTGAGCCCTAGCACGTCGTTCGAAAGTTTGAGGCCTTGAGTATCTTCTCTTCAGGTATTATGACTTGTACGTGTGGTTGGAATTGAATTTCGGGAAGTTCAGGGTTGATTTGGGAAGAAAATTCTAATTTTGAAAGCTTTAAGTTGGAAGAATTGACTAAGGTTTGATTTGTGAGTAAACGACCTTGAGAAAATATCGTTATTCAATTCAGAATGAGGTAATGGTTCTTGTCAGGAGGAGAGACTCCATGAATTGTTGATTCGATAGGTGGTTATGGGTTTCTACACGTCTTTTTCATCATGGCAGTATTGCTAGATTTGGAACAGGATTTATGTACGTCATGAGATGTATTGCGGGCATCGGATTTGTGAAATTACAGCTATTGTGGTCGGAGGATGTTAGTATGGACCACCGACTTATGTGGTGCATGGTATAATTTCAGCATGGGTGCATGAACATATGTTGGTACAGTGTGTGGTGATTGGTACAGTGTTCGTGTGCTAGAATCAGTCCTTATAAAGGAATTCGAAAGTTGGAACTTGGTTCTAAAGCTTGTTAGCTAAGGTTATAGAGAGAATTTTCAGTCTGGCTCGAGCTAATGTATTCAACTGGAATGTGGTGGCACAGGTAGGTGCATGGGGTGTTAAACAATGATTTTGGGCAACTCCGGAGCAGTCCTTAGCACGTTAAAGGACAAACATATGTTTAAGTGGGGGAGAATGTAACGACCCGACCGATCGTTTTGAGCCCTAGTGTGTCGTTCGGTTGTTTGAGGCCTTGAGTAGCTTCTTTTCAGGTATTATGACTTGTACGTGCGGTCGGAATTGAATTTCGGGAAGTTCGGGTTGATTTGGGAAGAAAATTCTAATTTTGAAAGCTTTAAGTTGGAAGAATTGATTAAGGTTTGATTTGTGAGTAAACGACCTTAGAATTGGGATTTGAAGGTTCCAACAGGTTCGTATGATGATTTTGGTCTTAGGAGCATGTCCGGATGTTGATTTGGAGATCCATAGGTTATTTCGGCATCAATTGGCGAAAGTTGGAAATTGGATGATATTTGGGAAGTTTGACCATGAGTGACTTTTCGATATTGCGGTTGGATTCCAATTTTGGAAGTGGGAGTAGGTTTGTAATGTCAATTATGACTTTTGTGCAAAATTTGAGTTCAATCGAACCTGATTTGGTAGGCTTCAGTGTCGTATGTTGAAGTTTGAACTTCTAAAGTTCATTAAGCTTGAATTGGGTTGCGATTCGTGGTTTTAGCATTGTTTGATGTGATTTAAAGACTCGACTAAGTTCGTATGATATTTGAGGATTGTCTGGTATATTTGGTCGAGGTATCAGGGGCATCGGGTGAATTCCGGATGGTTAACAGATTGATTTTGGCCTTATGAAAAGGCTGGTGGCAGCACATCTAGTGTAACCGCACCTGCGGGGTTTTGGCCGCAGGTGCGGAGCCGCAGAAGCGGCACTATGACCGCAAAAGCGACCTTTGGACTAGATGGGATGGCCGCAGATGCGAGTGTATTTCCGTATCTTCGAGCCCGCAGATGCGAGGGGAGCTCCGCGGATTCGGAAAAGGTGAGAGGCACCTGGGTCGCAGAAGCGGAGGGGCATCCACACATGCAAGAGCGCATAAGTGCGTGGTGGACCGCAGAAGCTGTCGCGCAGAAGCGTAAAATGGTCCGCAGAAGCGGTTTTCACCTGGCTTGGAGGGAACCGCACCTTCGATGGATTTTCCGTAGGTGCGGAAAGTCGCTGGGCAGTAAGGTTTTTATAAAAGCGGGACTTGGCCCATTTTTCCTCCATTTTTCACTTAGTTGGGGCAATTTTGGAGAGCTTCAAGGGGAGATGTTCATCAAGCAATGCAAGGTAAGTGATTCCCACCTATTATAAGTTAAATAAATGGTATGCAAATGGATTTTAAACATGGAATTAGTAGAAATTGTGAGGTTTTTGGTAGAAAACTTAGAATTAAGTGTTTTTGGATCTTTACAACGAAATTGGGTATAAATTATATATTTGAGTTCGTGGTGTTATGGGTGAAGTTTATCCTCGATATTATTCAGAATCCGGGCACGTGGTCCTGAGGGTTGATTTTATAGACTTTTGAGTTGGGAATTATTTAAATTGATTAATTATGGGTATTAGAGTATCTTTTGATTGGTTTGCACATTGTTTGAATAGTTTTGGATCGACGGGCTTGGGATTGAGGTGATAGAGAGACCTTGGAGCTGATTTTGGAACTTCGGAGCGAGGTAAGTCTCCTGTCTAACCTTGTGAGGGGAAAACCACTCCCTAGGTGTTATTATTTGTTATGTGCAACTAGTTGTGGGTGCTACGTACGTACGAAGTGACGAGAGTCCGGACGTAGCTATAGCATGGTTATGTCCGGGTACACTTAGGATCTTATCCTGTAACATTTGAATTATTTGAACTCATGATTTAGAAATAATTTTATGTATATTAGACCAAGCCTTAACACTTGAGTTGTGGGCGAGTTATTTGAGGAACGATAATGATTATATCCATTTTTGTACTCACATACGGTGTTATAAACACGTGTCTTGTAATTCAGTAACTTCCTTCCTTTTCTTGTGGATTGGGCCGAACGCCTCGGCAGTATATAGATGCATCTATGGTTTGTGCCACTCGACCCTCGGCAATGTACATATTATTCCGGATAGGCCTGGCAAGTGGGCCGGTCCAGGCCCGGGACCGGCCCAGGACCGCGGGCCAGGACCGTTTGGTCCGATTTTAGCGGGCCTGGTCCGGTCTTGTGGACCGGTCCTATGATTGGGCCCGCCAAGCCCGGGACCGTTTGGCCCGCCAGGGCCCGGGACCGGCCCGGTCCCCTTAGCGGGCCCAACGGCTATTTTTTTTTTTTAAAAAAACGCTGGACTGTAAAAAATAGCCGTTGGCTATTTATGAAATAGCCATTTAACCCCTCAACTTTGTTTTAATCCCAAACTTTTTATAATTACACTTTTTCCCTATTTTTAACTATAAATACCCCATCATTATTTCATTTTTTCTTACAAAATCATCAATCTATCACAATCTCTCTCTAATTTACTTCTACTATTGCTTACTTTATTGTTACAATTTGTGAAACAATTGTGAAGTTGGTGAATTGAAGTCTTCAACGATAATCAATTTCCAACAAGTTGTTCGTCAATTCGGTAAACTCGTTCCAACTCTTAAGTTTTAATATTATAATTTTGTTTGTTTTATTTACTTTGCTTGATTAATTAAGATGGCTTATTCCTTAAAAAATATGTTTAGTAAAAATAAGGGAAAATCGAAGAGTGGTGAATCTAGTGGCCAATATGTTCCTCCTCCACTTCCCCCGGCTCCACGACCCAAACATGTTACCCGTCCTACACCTCCTATTTTTGATAGCGATAATAGTTTATTACAATTTACCGAGAGTCAATTTTTCCATAATATAGCATCCGGTGAACAATTAAACCATGAATATATGAATGCTCTTTATGGTAATCCAACTATTGATGAAAATGATGATGAAGAAATAGATTTTGATGAAACGCAGCCGGATGATGATACACCCACTAATCCTGCTCCTGAAGTTAACCCAACTAATAATAATCTAGATGATCCCCCATCTGACCCTCCTATTAATGCCCCTACTTTTTCTAGACAACCTCCTAAACGGGCAGAAACATCTCTTGTTTGGCAATTTTTTACTCAACTAAGAGAAAAAAATAAGGCTAAGTGTAAAACTTATGGCAAAGAGTTAGTTTTTCAATATGTTGGAAGTCGGAGGGGGGCGGGGGAGGGGAAGTTTGGCTAGACACATATTGCTACACCCTCAAGATAAAGCTAGATATCTTCGTATGAAAGCTTTGGCTGAGGGGACAAGTGCACCTAGTCAGGCTGACCTTAGTACCGGGTCAAATCAATTTTAACCGGGAATTAACACTGTTACCGGTGGTATTTTATATTATGATCCAAAAAAAGATCGGGAAGAATTGGCAAAAATGGTCACTGTTATGTGCTTACCCTATAGTTTTCCTTCTAACCCCAACTTTATGCATTATATTAGAAAATTTTTTAATCCTACTTATAAAGGTTTTCCTCGCACAACCGTAAAGAGTGATATTTATAAATATAAACATGAATATGAACAATATTTGCGCTATTTATTTACTCATATAAATTGTCGTCTTGCTATTACAACTGATATTGGTAGAAGTGGTAATGACTGTGATTACCTTACTGTTACCAGTCATTGGATTGATGAGCATTGGATAATGCAAAAGCGCATTATTGCTTATAGAATAATTAATTTACGTCACACAGGGCAGTTTATTTCTAGCACGATTGCGGATATTTGTAGATATTTTTGCATTAGTGATAAAATAATATCAGTTTCAATGGATAATGCTACTAGTAACACAAATGCTGTAGCCTTGCTTACCACGATACTAAGTCCTGTATTTAGTAATATTTTTCATGTTAGATGTATCTGTCATATTTACCATTTAACTGTGGGTGATGACATGCGAATTTTAAATGTTGAAATTGAAAAAGTTAAAATGGCTCTTAATTGGCTTTTTTATTCAAATCGTAGAAGTAGACTTAGAGAATATTTTAAAAGATGCGATGAATTTGGCCTAAGAGAAAGAAAGGTTCCTAAACCTTGTCCAACTAGATGGAATTACATGTATGAAAGTTTAGTTATTGCATATGAATATAGAAACCCCATAAACTCAACGTTTAATGCTCATGTAAGTGATGATGATGAGCACCTTACAAATGCGGATTGGGCTAATATTAAAATGCTTGTAGATTTTTTAGAAAAATTCCATATTGTTACAAATGAATTTTCTGGGCAATATTATCCTACTATTTCTAACTGTTTAGTTTATATTGTAGAACTTGCAAATTTGTTTGATCATTTTTCAAATAGTGGGGAAATTTATCAACTTGCTATTGATTCCATGAGAAAAAAGTTTAAAAAATATTTTTCCCTATTCCCCCTATTTATGGTATTGCTGCATTGTTAAATCCTACTATGAAATTAGGAGGTCCTCAATTTTGGTATGAAACTGTTTATAATGGTTTAGCACTTGAAGATGAGGAGTTGTCTAAACTTCCGAACGCAATAGCCTCAATTAAAATAAATGTTCAAACTATTTATAATGCTTATCAAGTTGCATTAGATCATGCTAGACCAAATGTTCCAACTCCTTCTTCTTCTAGTTCTCAATCATCTAAAAGAACTGCGGGAGTAAGAGCACTTAGTGCTTGGGCAGGGTTCAGGGGTTCTCAAGGTTCTAGTACTAGTGATTTTTCACAACTAAATGAGCTTGAAGTTTATTTGTCACAGGGAATTGAGAAAGTAAATCCCGACGGCTCCTTTAATATTTTGGAATGGTGGAAGGACAAAGAAAAACACATTCCAATTCTTTCAAGGATGGCCCTAGATATTTTAACTATTCAAGCTTCAACAGTGGCATCAGAGAGCGTTTTCAGTCAAGCAAGACTTCAACTCAGTGATTATAGAGCGTCTATGAGGGAGAGCTTAGAAAAATCAGTACTTTTCAGAGATTGGATCCGTTCGGAAAGAAGAATTTTTGGACTTGCTGAATCACAACCAGAGGTAGATGAAGCTTATGAAGAAATGCTAGCTGAACTTGCGGAGGATGATGCTTCGCCTGGAAGCGGTGATGAGCAAGCTTCATTTCCGCCACCACCAATGGAAATTCCTCCGAACCTTGAAGGATTTATGAAATTTGTAAGAGATACCATGTAAATTAATATGTAACTTGTATTTTGGCACATCTTGATTAGTTTCTTTTTCTTCTCAATGGTGGTATTAGCACCTTGTTGTCCTCATTCCATAGGGGGGAGGAAGACTAAGAAAGATATTGCCATGATTTTCAATGCTATAATAAAAATATAACGCATTGATTTGAATATCTCTTTACAATATTTTTGTTCTTTTATATCTTAAACTATACATATAGTATAATATAGTATAGTATACATATATATATATATATATATATATAGTATAGTATACATATAAGCTTATATTTATACTATATTATAGTCTATACTATATATACATCTCATAAGATATATAAACTATATTCGATATACTATATATACATCTTAAGATATACTATATATACTATACTATATATACATCTTAAGATATACTATATATACTATATTATATATACATCTTAAGATATACTACATAGTCTATACTATATATACATCTTAAGATATACTACATATACATCTTAAGATATACTATATATACACAGTATACTAGATATATATATAGTAGATATACATGTATATATATAGTATATCTTAAGATGTATATATAGTATATAAATCGAATATAGCTTATATATAGTAAGATGTATATATATTATAGTATAGTATATTATACATATAAGTATATATATATATATATATATATTATATTTATACTATACTATAGTCTATACTATATATACATCTCATAAGATATATAAACTATATTCGATATACTATATATACATCTTAAGATATACTATATATACTATACTATATATACATCTTAAGATATACTATATATACTATACTATATATACATCTTAAGATATACTATATATACATAGTATACTAGATATATATAGTAGATATACATGTATATATAGTATATCTTAAGATGTATATATAGTATATAAATCGAATATAGCTTATATATAGTAAGATGTATATATATTATAGTATAGTATAGTATACATATAAGCTTATATTTATACTATACTATAGTCTATACTATATATACATCTCATAAGATATATAAACTATATTCGATATACTATATATACATCTTAAGATATACTATATATACTATACTATATATACATCTTAAGATATACTACATATACATGTATATCTACTATATATATCTAGTATACTGTGTATATATAGTATATACATCTCATAAGATATATAGTATATATCTTAAGATATATAGTATATATACTATACTATATATACATCTTAAGATATACTATATATATATAGTATACCAGATATACTAGATATATATAGTAGATATACATGTATATATAGTATATTTTAAGATGTATATATAGTATATAAATCGAATATAGCTTATATATCTTTATTACTATTTTTTCTCTAACTTCTATAAAAAAAAAATTAAAAAGAGAAAGTTTCTGTTGGGCCCGTTTAGGCCCGTTTGGGCCCGGGACCGGCCCACTAAACTGGGCCCGTTAGTTCGTGGTCCCGGTCCCGAGCCGGTTCTAGCAGTAAGCCCGCAAAGCCCAGGACCGTTTAGGATCGGACCGCATAGGACCAGCCCACTTAGAACCGGCCCACTTAGGATCGGGCCCGCGAAGCCCACTTAGGACCAGCCCACTTGCCACCCCTAATTCCGGATCTGCCGAACGTCCTCGGTAGAATCGTGCGTTATATCGCTTGTAGCCCGAATACTCTCGAGTTAACCTCTCTATTGATGCCCAGCATTTTATTCAGTACTCCGGGTGTATTTGATGATGACACTTGACAACTTCCGGAGATACTAAGATAGAATACAAGATTGAGAAAATTCATACTTTAAAGGACATAATTGTAAACTTTTGAGATTTACAGATTTACTTCACTATTGCTGTGCACTTCATACCTGTTATGGATTATTATATTATTGCTTAGACCACTGGTAAGTGTCGATGTCGACCCCTCGTCACTACTTCTCCGGGGTTGGGCTAGATACTTATTGGGTATGCGTTGATTTATATATTCATGCTGCACTTTTACACTAAATGTGCAGGATCTGACAGGTTCATTGATGACCACCTTGGCGCGTAGGCGCACCTGCTGGAGAGACTTCATGTGAACTGCATTCCAGGCTACGCATCGCAGTCCACCGAGTCTCCATTGTACTATTTATTTCATTCCGTCTTATTGCATTCGGGACAGATGTTGTATTAGTATTGTACTCTTTAGAAAATGCTCATGCACTTGTGACACTGGGTTTTGGGGGTTCTTTCACGTTATTCATTATTGAAGTTCGTATAAATATTTTCATTCACTTTGTAAATCTTACTTTATACTGTACAATTAAGGAAAATTATAATTTTGAGATACTAAAATGAGTAATTAATTTGGTAAATCATCGTTGGCTTGCCTGACGGCGGCGTTAGGCGCCATCACGACCTATAGTAAATTTTGGGTCGTGACAATACTCATTCTAATACAATAAAAATAAATATAAAATAAATTCAATAGTAACTTTGAATCTACTGCTCATATTTCAAAGTGTGATTTTTCTTATAAAAAAAATCTTATCTCAATTTTTTACAACAATGGTTCCACTATCAATCTTTTCTACATAATATTTCTAAAAAATAAAAAAAATTATGGAATGGAATAAAACGAATCATGTTGTTAGTAAATAGTTATTAAAATAGAAAATCTTATTTTTGAAAAGTTTTGGAATCTTTTTACAATGAAAATAAGAGTCAGTCTTAATTAATTTATACCTTTAGATTAAATTTGATCAAATCTGATGGTTTAATTCTTATTATATTTTATCTAAATAATTTTAGATTTTGTCCTATAAGTATCAAGTGACTTTTTTTTCAGTACGCCACTTAGCTTAATATTAAGGTTGACTACCTTCTTTTTAATATAATATAATATAGATATTTATATCCTCTTTAAAAACTGTTTAAATTCAAGTTTACGCGCATGATTTGAAAGATACATATATATATATATATATATATATATATATATATATATATATATATATATATATATGAGAGAGAGAGAGAGAGAGAGAGAGAGAGAGAGAGAGAGAGAGAGAGAGAGAGAATTAGTTATACTTTATGTATATTCTATCGCATAGTAATCCATTTGCCATTTATCCGAGTGGTTAAAATTTGTTATTAAGTTAATTTTTTTATTATAAGAAATATTTATTAACATATAAAATATTCATTTGCCCAAATTGTCAATATTAATATGAATTTATTATTCTTGTATTTAAAATATTATTAATAATTATTTAAGTCTTTTTCTTACTTCATAAATAATTTGTATATTTTACGTATGATCTTTTCTTTTACTTCTTAAAGTCATCAAATCTTTAATATCTTAAGTAAATTTTAGTTTTATTTTATATTTAACTTACTCCAAAGTATAAATGTCACGATCCCAAACTCCCTCCTTAGGATGTCGTGATGGCACCTAGTCTCTAAGACTAGGCAAGCCAATTACTATAACAATTAAACCAATTATTAACAATGCTAATTTGAAATAGAGTTTAATATGAATATCGATACGAGAGAGAAATGAGATTACGCGGAAATAATCATAACAACCTCCCAAGACTGGTAATACAAAGTCACGAACTCTAGTTAAGTACTTGAAAAGATCTCAAAAATCGAAATACAACATTGTTCAAGTGACAATCTGACAGTACAATATAAGGAAAGGGATTGCGACGACCAAGCAGCTCTACCTTGAATCCTTGCGATCAACAAACTAACTCCGCCCGAGTCCGATATTTCCAATACCTAGATCTGCATAAAAATATACAGAAGTGTAGTATGAGTACACCACTGTCGGTACCCAGTAAGTATAAAGACTAACCTTGGTGGAGTAGTGACGAGGTACAAGTCAAGACACTCACTAGACAAAATAACCGGTGCAATATAGAATTATAAAGCTAATAACAGAACGCATGAATCAGTAAATGGAAACAAGAATTAACATGTGATATAAACAGTAAGGCAATAGGAACACCATGAAAGTATTGTTGAAACCAAATAAGGAACACATTGACAACCAATAAGTCAAGCTGTTCTAACACAAGGTTCACAATGAAATCACTCCGTAATACTTCTTCTCTTAGTCATAAATCACGGGTCTCAATCCACCATCATATACTCATAGCACATCGTGCCCACATCCCGAATCACAACCGCACGGATAACTCACGTGCCAATATCTCAAACTACCCGGCATGATCACAAGCTCACAATTACAATCCGCTCGGCGTGGTCACATGCTCACAATCACAATCCACCCGACATGGTCATAGGCTCACAATCACAATCCGCCCGGCATGGTCACAGGCTCAATAGCAACATGAAAATGGATAATACAAGTACACATGGGCGTGATCAATAAAGGTCAAGTTTCATACTCCTGAACTAGCATAAGTGGCATGCTACGGTGTATGCTTGTGCGAGTATACTACTGCAGCCCAAGTCAACAAGTAATATCAAAGACATCGAGTAGCTCATCGAAGCAACAAAACAAGTCACGCAAGGTGTATGACATATACAAGGGGAAAGCACACCATCACAAGAAAATCACCAACACAATGTCCCTAAGCCATCATACATCACCCCTGATATTGCCACCCTTATCTCTCTGATAGCCACCCGTATCACTCCGCCTGACATTATCATTAGCCACCCTTATCTCTCCGATAGCCACCCGTATCACTCTGTATAATAGCCACCCTTATCGCTCCGCCCGGACAATAACACAATAGTCACCCGTATCACTTTGTATATTCAACAACAGTGAGATGCCACCCTTATGCCCCGTATAACAATAACGGTGAAATGCCACCCTTATACTCCGCATAACAACAACCAAACCACACAATAATTCACATGTGCTATCATCGCAACAACACAACATATCAACTCATATAAGAAGTGCCCATAGGCCACAACTTTTCCAAAGATCCAACGATATCAATATTTCCATAACAAATAGCCCACAGCTCAACACAACGTATATAGAATCTCAATAACAACAAAATGAATGGAAAAGTAACTCGACAAGGAACAACACCCCCTTTAAACACAACTTCAATTAAAATATATTAATGACTTCCGATAACCTCAATTCCAATTAATTGTTTAAGGATAAACTCAATAGTGAAAGTATTTCTATGAAATGACAAACTTCGGATTCTAGTGTATGAATAGGCTAACAATGAAAGAGATGGCATGAACTAGTACTACGTCTAAATGCTTGAGAATAACCCGACAAGAAAAGGATATCATGTAACAACAATTTCAACTAAGAGTAACTCCACAATAAAAGAAATCACATAATGATAAAAGTGATAATAACTTCAAATAAAGCATATAAGAGCAAACTCGACAAGTAAGGAATGTGACATGTAACAACAACTTCAAATAAAGCATGTGATATTAGACATGACGAATAAAAGATATAACATGTGCTAACAATTTCAAATAAGTACATGAAAGAAGACCAAGAGTCTAAACCGGTCAATATTCCATATATAAGCCCGAGTACATACTCATCACCTCGTATACACGACTTCCACATAACACAATTAGCACAAACGACTCAAATCCTAAGGGGTACTTCCCCCACAAAAAGTTAGGCAAGATACTTACCTCAAAAGCCCTCAATCAATATTCTAAAATAGTTTTTCCTTTACAATTCACCTCCGCTTGGCTCAAATCTAACCAAAATCGACTTAATAACATCAAATAATGCAAGAGATATCAATTCCAATAAATAAAGTTATGATCTTTACACAATTTTTCAAAAGTCAATCCCTGGGCCCGCCGGTCAAAACTGGGGTCCAAGGATAGATTCCGACTACCCATAATCCCATGAGCCTATATATGTGTTTTGTTTCAAAATCTGAGTCAAATTCGACTCTCAAATCCTAAATTTTCATTTTTTAAACATAGACAAAGTTTCTTAAAATTGCCCTTTGATTCTCATAACTTTGATGTTAAATCTCATTTAAAATCATGTAAAATAGTTGGAAATTGATCAAAATCACTTACCCAATGATTGTAAATAAAACCCCCTTCCAAATCGCCTCCTACCGAGTCTAGGGTTCAAAATATGAAAGAATGAGCTAAAATCCCGAAATTCCAACTCTTAACCCAGCTGCAGATGTCGCATTTGCGACCAAAAATTCGCAAATGCGGATGTTCGCATTTGCGACCAAAAGTTCGTAATTGCATAGTTCGCAATTGCGACCACATGTTCACTATTACGACAAAGTTTCGCAATTGCGACAAAAAGTTTGCAATTGCAGTATTCGCAATTGCAACAAAAAATTTGCAATTGCGAAGTACCAGCACTAGCAATCCCAAACTTCACCGAAATAATCCGAATCTCATCTGGAACCTCCCAGCCACAAACCGTATATGAATTTCAATCATAAAACACACTACGGACCTGCTCGCGCACTCAAAACACTGAAAAGAGGTCGTCTTGACCCGATATTGACCATGGTCAAACTCCAAATTTCTTAGCTTAACAGTCTCTTAACCAATGATCCAAAATACACCCAAGCTCCTCGGGACCCCGCCAAATCATACCAACAAGTCCCAAAACATAACATGAACATACCCGAAGCCTTAAATCCCGAAACATAATATCAAAACCATGAATCGCACCTCAATTCAAGCTTAATGAACTATGAATTTTCAACTTCTACAACTCGCGCCGAATCATATTAAATCAACTCGAAATGACATCAAATTTTGCATGAAGTCCCAAATGACACAACGGAGCTATTCCAACTCCCGGAATCACAATCCGAATCCTATATCAACAAAGTCAACTCCCAGTCAAATCTCTCAATCTTCCAAACCTTCAAATTTTCAACTTTCACCAAAATGCATCAAATTAACCTACGGACCTCCAAATCCAAATCCAGACATGCGCCTAAGTCCAAAATCATCATACGAAGCTATCGAAATCATCTAAACACTATTTCGGAGTCGTCTACACAAAAGTCAAAGTCCGGTCAACTCTTACCGCTTAAGCTTCTAAAACAAGAATCATCCTTCCAAATCAATCCCAAATCATCCGAAAATCAAACCCGGCCACACATGCAAGTCATAATACATAATACGAAGCTGCTCGAGACCTTAAGACACCGAACAAGACACAAATCCTCAAAACGACCGGTCGGGTTGTTATAATAAATTAGTCATATGTTATCTCAATTTACGTTTTTTCTATTATAGTTTTTAATTAATTTTTTACCTCTATATTTTTAGAAGAAAATATATAAGTGGATCAACATATATGTATATATATATATATATATATATATATATATATATATATATAGAGAGAGAGAGAGAGAGAGAGAGAGAGAGAGAGAGAGAGAGAGAGAGAGAGAGACTTGTTTAAGATCTATTTCATTCAATTACTTCCATTAATTATGTTCCATTTATAATTCTGAATTATTAATATTATCCTAAAATTGCCAACTGACTTCTTTTTCTCTTGCCACTTGGTTTAACCATAATGTATACTACCCTCCTTTTAATAAAATATAGATTTCAAAGTGTGATTTTTCATATAAAAAAATCTTATCTCAAATTTTTACAACAATAGTTCCACTATTAATTTTTTCTACATAATGTTTCTAAAAAATAAAAAAATTATGGAATGGGAGAAAACAAATCATGTTGTTAGTAAATAATTATTAAAACAGAAAATCTTATTTTTGAAAAGTTTTGGAATCTTTTTACAATGAAAATAGGAGTCAGTCTTAATTAATTTATACCTCTAGATTAAATTTGATCAAATCTGATGGCTTAATTCTTATTATATTTTGTCTAAATAATTTTAGATTTTGTCATGTAAGTATCAAGTGACTTTATTTTCAATAAGCCACTTAGCTTAATATTAGGCTTGACTATCCTCTTTTTAATATAATATAGATATAGATATTTATATTCTCCCTATAAACTGTTTAAATTTAAGTTTAAGTGCATGATTTGAAAGATATATATATATATATATATATATATATATAATATATATATATATATATAGTTGAGAGAGAGAATTAGTTATACTTTATGTATATTCTATCGCATAGTAATCCATTTACCATTTATCCGAGTGGTTAAAATTTGTTCTTATTAAGTTAATTTTTTTTAATTATATAAGAAATATTTATTTATGTATAAAGTATTCATTTGCCTGATTTGTCAATATTAATATGACTTTATTATTCTTGTATTTAAAATATTTTTAATAATTATTTAAGTTTTTTTCTTACTTTATAAATAAATTGTATATTTTACGTATGGTCTTTTCTTTTACTTCTTAAAATCATCAAATCTTTAATATCTTAAGTAAATTTTAGTTTTATTTTATATTTTAACTTACTCCAAAGTATAAATGTCACGACCCCAAACTCCCTTCGTAGAATGTCGTGATGACACATAATCTCTAAGACTAGGTAAGCCGATTATGTGATGACCCAAAAATCAACCGTCGTGATGGCGCCTATCGTGGTACTAGGCAAGCCACTAATCACTATCTTAACACAGTAAAAGCATTGAAATTATAGACGGAAGTAATTAATATTTAAGAAAAACCTTTGTGGAACAAAAATAAACTCGCATCACAATACAATCCATCCCAAAAATCGGGGTGTCATCGAGTATATAAGCATCTATACCAGGAGCAGTCTAATACAACGTATAAGGAATAAGAACTGAAATACGATAAAGATAATGAAGGAGAGCCAAGGCCTGCGAATTCCATGCAGCTACCTCGATAGTCTCCAGAATTAGCTGCTCAAATATCCAAGTTCAAGTAAAATCCTAATATAGTATCCCTCAGAAGTTTCAAAACAATGACATATAACAACTATGTGCAACAACAATGCAAGAAAATACCGCCTCTCAGGGAAACATTCACTCATTTTTTCTCAATAGCTCATCACTCGGCTCTCAGCCCTCAACACTCTCACTTGATAGGTACCTGCGCTCACTGGGGGTGTACAGACTCCGGAGGGCTCCTTCAGCCCAAGCGCTATATCGTTGCGGTGTGCAGCCCGATCCCAAAATATATAAATAGCCATAAGGCTCGTTGCGGCGTGCAACCCGATCCATATATATATATATATATATATATATATATATATATATATATATATACACACACACACACACACAACCTTAAGGCTCGTTGCGACGTGCAACCCGATCCATATACATACAACCCTCAAACTCGTTACAGCATACAACCCGATCCATATATATACATATAGCTCACAACTTGACACTTAGGCCCTAACTCAGTCACCAACCTCTCCAGTCTCTCGGGCTCTCAGAAATCATAAAGATCAACCCAAACAGAAACAACATAGTGTATCAAAAAAAAATCAAGAAGAGACTAAGATATGATACGCAAGTAAAACCGTGACTGAGTACAAGACAACAATTAGCAAATAATTCAATAAGTACGCGATCTCTACGGGTCCCAACAGTACCATCACATAGCCTAAGCATGATTTCTAATATGATTTGCAGTCAAATTTCTTTAACACAGGGAGAGCATATAGCTAACAACAAGTTATTTAACATTACAGTTTTACGGAATGGACCAAGTCCCAATTCCTACGGTGCATGCCCACACGCCCGTCAACTAGCATGTGCGTCGCCATCAAATCGATCACATAACACATAATCTGGGGTTTCATACCCTCAGGACTAGATTTAAAACTATTACTTACCTCAATGTTAGCAAAATTCTACTCTAAAATGACCTCGCCTCGTGAATCGGCCTCCAAACATCCCGAATCTAGCCACAAGCAATACAATACAATCATTACGGGCTAAAGAAATCAATTCCATAAGAAAAATACGAATTATAAGCCAAAAATCCGAAATTGACTCAAACCCGGCCCTCAGGCCCACGTCTCGAAATCCGACAAAAGTTACAAAACCCGAAAGCCCATTCACTCACGAGTCTAACCATAACAAATTTATCAAAATCTGACATCAAATGGCCATTCAATTCCCCAAACTTAACTCTCCAAATCCCTCGCCTCAAACCCCCAAATTTCACCTCAAAAACACACCAACTAGGTGGAAAATCAGTTGGGAAATGTAATCATTGAAGAAAAATGGACACAAGGATCTTACCTCAAGAATTTCCCTTGAAAAGACCTCTTAAAATCTCCAAAGTTCAAGCTCAAAATGTTAAAATGAGACTAAAATTGCGAACCCTTGTTTTTAAACATTCTGCCCTGGCTTTTCGCACCTGCGGCCACTTAGCTACTTCTGCGGCACCGCTTCTGCGGTCCCTCATCAGCTTCTGCAAAAACTCACTTAAGGCGACCAACCGCTTCTGCAGTCCAAATCCCGCTTTTGCGGGTGCGCTTCTGCGTAGGCCTTCCGCTTCTGCGGACCAGTGGCTCCCAGCCATTTCCGCTTCTGCGATCCTTTAGGCGCATCTGCGGACACGCAGGTGCGGAAAGGACCTCGCACCTGCGACTTTTGCCTTCTCCACCTATCCCTCTTCTGCGGATCTCTTCCCGCTTCTGCGGGCTGGCACCTGCGGTGCCCTCTCCGCAGGTGAGGTTACACTAGTAGCAGCAATACTTCAGCTGCTTCACCAACTCAAAACCAAGTCCGTTAACCACCCGAAATCAACCCGAGGCCCTCGGGACTTCAACCAAATATACTAGCAAGTCCTAAATCACGATACGAACTTAGTTGAATCCTTACTTCACCTTAAACAACATCAAAAACACGAATTACACACGGATTCAAGCCTAATGAACTTTGAAATTTCCAAATTCTACAAATGATGCCGAAACTTATCAAATCACGTCCAATTGACCTCAAATTTTGTACAAAAGTCATAGATGACCCCACGAACCTACTGTAACTTTCCGGAATCGAAATCCGACCCCGATATCAAAAAGTCCACTCCCGGCCAAACTTTCCAAAATTTGAACTTTCGCCATTTCAAGCCTAATTCTACTACGGATCCCCAAATCACAATCCGGATATGCTCCTAAGTACAGAATTACCCAACGGAGCTAACGGAACCATCAAAATTCAAATCCGAGGTCGTTTACACATAAGTCGACATCCGGTCGACTTTTCCAACTTAAACTTTCAATTAAGAGACTAAGTGTCTCAACTCACTGTGAATTCTCTCTGGACTCGAACCAACTAACCCAATAAGTCATAAATCAATAGTGAAGTACAAAAATGAGCAAAAAAGAGGGAACGGGGCTAAAACTCTCGAAACGACCGGCCGGGTCGTTACATCCTCCCCCTCTTAAATAAACGTTCATCCTCGAACGGGTCTAGAAACATACCTGGAGTCTCAAATAGATATGGATATCTGCTACGCATTTCCCACTCGGTCTCCCAAGTATCCTCGTCAACCGGCTGACCTCTCCACTGCACCTTTATTGAAGCTATATCCTTTGACCTCAACTTCCGAACCTGCTGGCTCAGAATAGCCACCGGCTCCACATCATAAGTCAAATCACTATCCAACTGAACCGTGCTGAAATCCAAAACATGAGATGGATCGCCGATGTACTTTCGGAGCCTAGAAACATGAAATACTGAATGCACACTCGACAAGTTAGGTGGCAAGGCAAGCTTGTAAGCCACCTCCCCAATCCTCTGAAGTACCTCCAAAGGCCCAATGAACCGAGGGCTCAACTTGCCCTTCTTCCCGAACCTCATAACACTCTTCATGGGTGAAACCTTCAGCAGAACCTTCTCCCCAACCATGTAAGACACATCACAAACCTTCCTATTGGCATAGCTCTTCTGCCTAGACTGTGCCGTGCGAAGCCGCTCCTGAATCAATTTAACCTTGTCCAATGCATCCTGAACCAAATCAGTACCCAATAGCATAGCCTCACCTGACTCAAACCAACCCACCAGAGATCTACACCGTCTCCCATATAAAGCCTCATACGGAGCCATCTGAATGCTCGATTGGTAGATGTTATTGTAAGCAAACTCCGCGAGTGACAGAAAATGGTCCCATGAGCCCCCAAAATCAATGACACACGCACGTAGCATATCCTCCAATATCTGAATAGTGTGCTCGGACTACCCGTTCTTCAGAGGGTGAAATGTTGTACTCAACTGAACCTATGAACCTAATTCTCACTGCACTGCTCTCCAAAACTGTGATGTAAACTGCGTGCCAAGAGTTGTTCCTAAACCTTCGAATCACTATTCCACATTACCATGCACATACCCAGGGTGATCCCACGTCCCTTATTCCATATAGGCCTGACAACACAACACAATTGATGATCATTACTTTAACCTTAGTCCGTTAAACTTAGAACCCAATTTCCAACATCCAAAATTTCTTACAAGACCCGAGTCTCACATCTACACATTTTATGAGTTTGAACAAGTTATATCAAGCCGTAACCATAACCCCATATATAATCGCATAACATACTACAGAACTCGCATACTCGTAACACCATTCTCGATCACCGTAATTACTCAAACCAACCAAGTACTAGTAGAAAACCCCACATTCAACAGAACCTCGTTCCAAAACCTTCGTACACCACCGATAATGAAAGAAACATACATGAACTCACAACCACTAACCAAATCAAAAGGTCATGGAGCTTCATTCGTTCAACAAGTAACATAGCCAATTATTTAAGCCGAATTCTAAATTATTCTCCCAAACACGCCGTAATCAAACTTTATAGTACCCATTCTAGGTCCAATGACATTATATTATCGAACACAACTATTCCACAGACATGCCACACCAATATAATTCAAGCCACAAACTGTGCAATCCATGTACCCAAAAATGGAAAATGTCTCAAAGAAGAAAGCCGTTTTTAGGTTCAACAAGAACCACCACAACCGCAATGTTATGAGCTCATCTCGTATAGTAGAACCAAGACACACGAATCTAATAACGGTAGCCATCTCTCCCATAGCTCAAATTAACATCACCCGCAGGAATAACTCACGTGCTATAGTATCAATATCTGGACCCGCACGGACAACTCACGTGCCAATAATATCAGTACATAAATCTGCACGGACAACTCACGTGCCTATAACATAATCCATCTGGCATGGTCACAGGCCTTCGGTCCAAGCTTATCATACATGAGCAATCAAATAAGTACACATGTACATGGTAAATGAAATAAGATTCACATGCTCCTGGACTTATATAAATAACACGCCATAGAGTAGGCATGTGCAAAGTGTGCTATCACAACTCAAATCAGCAAGCTAACACATAAATAGTAATTACCCAGTTTATTCAGGTAATTGGCCTCTTTGTAACCTCAAGTATAGCCTAGATAGTTCTCAACAAAGTTACAGATACGAAAAACGTTATAACTTTACGCTTAACAGTCAAGTCTAGGCAGATCATAGCTTAAGCATTCTTCCGAGTATGAATACTTGCTCCGATGCCCGCACATGGGCTCAAACCCCATATTTATGCGCACTCATAGCGCGTAGCTATCAAAAATAATTAGCGCAACTAGTGCCTCCACTAAGTTTAAATAAAACACTCACCTCAAGCAGGCCGCAACCCTGAAACAATATGCTTCGGAGAACTCCCAGTCTCCAAATTCATAGAACACATGAACCACCATAACTGATCCCAACTCCAACACTCGAATGACTAACACATCTTTCATGAACGATCATCCCATGAGGAATACTTTCATAATTCTTTCGTGCCATATAGCAATAATTTGAATGTCAACAGTCTATTAACCAGGTGAGTATCGCAATACCAATGAACATCCGTAAGTCAAAACACAATGCGCCTATTGAAATGCGCACCCTTCTCAAGGATTATCGAGCAGCTATAACATTCGTCTAAACATCTGAAATTGACCATTCTATCCATAATTCGTGATCTTCCTTTTAAGACTGAACTGCCACCTTGTACATGTAAATACTAATCCTGTACAACACACCATATCTATCATGCCATCATGTGACAAGCACAAGAATCTCGTTATCAACTCTGGGTAACTAGAAAATTACATACCCGGTCATTTAGAAACCTTCCTCTTGCTTCCTTACAGGAGGAAATCACAATATACAACACGTTTCCCATACCGGTAGAAAATATCCAGTTCAAACCATGATAGAAACCATCAAGAACACTTTAAAATCTATTTTCACCTAATCAAGCTATCAGAACTAAATTCCTATGACTCGACCAAGCCACGCGGGTCACCAAACCCAAGAATATTATCATCAAAACATTTGTAGAGCCTCATCACATTATAATTACCCTCAAGTTGACATTTCTCCTTGTCAGAACACAATGATCCTTACCCAAAGCTTACTACAAGACATCCTAACATAAAACGACACTGTCCTAAGGCCCATAAGCCATTTTATTCTTCTTAAGCACCACAAAGTACCACAACCGAGACACGCACTTTGCTTAATTCCAAATTGCACCTCCCAAACGGGATGAAAGACACATGTCCCCTTAGCACAGCAACACCCAAAGAAGTACCCCTGCCTTAACATCACCAATCAAATTCTTACTTTGTGCGCACTGCATTCTTCAAAATAACAACTTATTCATTCCATGATTTTCATATTTTTCATAAAGTGCAATGTAGCCCATATTCAGGAATTTCCTTACTCGAGTCATCCTCAATCTCAACCTCTGCAAGTCATAACTAATCCACAAGTATGCCTCGGGCAAAAACCAATACAGCACACAATCATGCAATCAAATCGTAGATAGCAGACTCCCCTACTTGGCTTAAAGCTATATAATAAAACATCTGATAACTCACCATACCCATACTCTACTATTGTTATAGTCCCGCAGTCGATTCAACAAAAATGATTCACGAGCTCAGGTAACACAAAACATAAAGTACCTCAATCATCCGCTAAGCTCACATTTATTCTCTTGACAGTCAAGTCAACTTTCTCACCCAGATTCAAATTCAAATCTCAACACATACACTCCGCTGGTCGAATAGAAACTCTCCTGCTCAACATTATAAGGAACACACCTACATACATTACTCTGCAAGAGATAACCCCCTGCTTAGCCTAAAATTGGTATCTTTTTATACCCTTTCGCAGCCATAATTACTACGCAAGCACTTAATCTTCCTGAGTCCAAACTCATTAACAAGACATGGGAATTTAATTTGTTCCACAATTAAACAACGTTAAAGATCCTTTAATACACTCACAACTCGAGACTATACAACAAATCAAGATAGAAATCAAATACCCAATAGTAAAGTTTTAAGTTACAAGTAAACTTTATTCGTCACATTCAACCCGTTTGAACACATCCCGCAGTCACATCATACTCATCATATATCCATTCGACCGCTCATCGAGCCACAATTTTCCACTCATAGGGACATTACCGATCACAGGAGTCTAAACTCACAAGTTCTCATAACCGAAACTATCGAGCTTAAGTTGCGGTCTAACCCTGGCCTCAAGTTCTCCAGACTGGCCCATCACTAAAACATAGAATACTCATCTCGAACCTCGTTCATGGAATCACAAGCCGGCGATGCACAACTGATACCGAGCACTCACATGCGCACAAAATGCGTGGAATGAATTCAAAGAGTTATGTTTCAAGCTGAATCAATTCCGCACGATAGAATACAAGAAAGTGAAATTTTCCTAAGGGTTCGGCACCCTCTCGAGGATAAGTACAGACGTCTCCGTACCGATCCGCAAGACACTACTAAACCTGCTCATGACTCGTGAGACCTATGTAACCTAGGCTCTGATACCAACTTGTCACGACCCAAAAATCAACCGTCGTGATGGCGCCTTTCGTGGTACTAGGAAAGCCACTACTCACTATCTTAACACAGTAAAATCTTTGAAATTATAGACGGAAGAAATTAATATTTAAGAAAAATCTTTGTGGAACAGAAATAAACTTGCATCACAATACAATCTATCCCAAAAATCGGGGTGTCATCGAGTACATGAGCATCTATACCAGGAGCAGTCCTATACAACGTCTAAGGAATAAGAACTGAAATGCGATAAAGATAATGAAGGAGAGCCAAGGCCTGCGAACGCCATGCAGCTACCTCGATAGTCTCCGGAATCAGCTGCTCAAATATCTAAGTTCCAGTAAAATCCTGATATAATATCCCTCAGAAGTTTCAAAATAATGACATATAACAACTATGTGCAACAACAATGGAAGCAAATACCACCTCTCAGGGCAACAATCACTTATTCTTTCTCAATAGCGCATTACTAGGCTCTCAACCCTCAACACTCACACTCGATAGGTACTTGCGCTCACTGGGGTGTACAGACTTTGGAGGGGCTCCTTCAGCCCAAGCGCTATATCGCTGCGGCGTGCAGCCCGATCCCATAATATATAAATAGCCATAAGGCTCATTACGGGTGCAACTCTATCCATATATATATACAACCCTTAGGCTCATTGCGGTGTTCAACCGATCCATATACATACAGCTCTCAGGCTCGTTACGGCATGCAACCCGATCCATATATATACATATAGCTCACAACATGACACTCAGGCCCTAACTCAGTCACCAACCTCTCCAGTTTCTCGGGCTCTCAGAAATCATAAAGATCAACCCAAACAGAAATAACATAGTGTATCAACAAGAATCAAGAAGAGACTAAGATATGATACGCAAGTAAAACCGTGACTGAGTACAAGATAAGAATTAGCAAATAATTCAACAAGTACGCGACCTCTGCTGGTCCCAACAGTACCATCACATAGCCTAAGCATGATTTCTAACATGATTTGTAGTCAAATTTCTACAACACAGGGAGAGCATAAAGCTAACAACAAGTTATTCAACTTTACAGTTCCACAGAATGGAACAAGTCCCAATTCCTACGGTGCATGCCCATACGCCTGTCACCTAGCATGCTCGTCACTTCCAAATCGATCACATAACGCATAATCAGGAGTTTCATACCCTCAGGACCAGATTTAAAACTATTACTTACCTCAAGCCGAGCAAAAGTCTACTCCAAAATGCCCTTGCCTCGCGAATCGGCCTCCAAACGTCCCGAATCTAGCCACAATGAATACAATACAATCAATACGGGCTAAAGGAATCAATTCCATAAGCAAAATACGAATTATAAGCCAAAAATCCGAAATTAAATCAAACCTGACTCCCGGGCCACGTCTCGAAATCTGACAAAAGTCACAAAACCCGGAAGCTCATTCACTCACGAGTCTAACCATACCAAATTTATCAAAATCTGACATCAAATGGCCATTCAATTCCCCAAACTTAACTATCTAAATCCGTAGCCTTAAATCCCCAAATTTCACCTCAAAAACACACCAACTAGGTGGGAAATCAGTGGGAAAACATAATCATTGAAGAAAAATGGACACAAGCATCTTACCTCAAGAATTTCCCTTGAAAAGCCCTCTCAAAATCTCTAAAATCCGAGCTCAAAATGTTGAAATGAGACTAAAATCGCCAACCCTTGTTTTTAAACATTCTGCCCAGGCTTTTCGCACCTGCGACCACTTAGCCGCTTCTGCAGCACCGCTTATGCGATCCTTCATCCGCTTCTGTGGAAACTCACTTAAGTCGACCAACCACTTCTGCGGTCCAAATCCCGCTTCTGCGGGTGCGATTCTTCGCAGGCCTTCTACTTCTGCGGACCAGTGGCTCCCAGCCATTTCCGCTTCTGCGATCCTTGACGCGCATCTGCGGACATGCATGTGCGGAAAGGACCTCGCACCTGTGACTTCTGCCTTCTCCACCTAGCCCACTTCTGCGGCTCTCTTCCCACTTCTGCGGGCTGGCACCTGCAATGCCCACTCCGCAGGTGCGGTTACACCAGTAGCAGCAATACTTCAGCTGCTTCACCAACTCAAAACCAAGTTCGTTAACTACCCGAAATCAATCCGAGGCCCTCGGGACCTCAACCAAACATACCAACAAGTCCTAAATCACGATACGAACTTAGTCGAATCCTCAATTCACCTCAAATAACATCAAAAACACGAATTACATACGGATTCAAGCCTAATGAACTTTGAAATTTCTAAATTCTACAAACGACGCTGAAACCTATCAAATCACGTCCGATTAATCTCAAATGTTGCATAAAAGTCATAAATGACCCCATGAACCTACTGCAACTTTCGGAATCGGAATCCGACCCCAATATCAAAATGTCCACTCCCGGCCAAACATTCCAAAATTCCAACTTTCGCCATTTCAATCCTAATTCTACTACGGACCCCCAAATCACAATTCGGATGCGCTCCTAAGATCAAAATTACCCAACGGAGCTAACGGAACCATCAAAATTCAAATTTGAGGTCGTTTACACATAAGTCGACATCCGGTTGAATTTTTCAACTTAAGCTTTCAATTAAGAGACTAAGTGTCTCAACTCACTCTGAATTCTCTCCTGATATGAACCAACTAACCCGATAAGTCATAAAGCAACAGTGAAGTACAAAAATGAGCAAAAAAGAGAGAACTAGGCTACAACTCTCGAAATGACCGGCCGGGTCATTACAGATTACTATAACAAATATGACTGAATATGTAAGGAGACACATGAAGGAACTACCAAACAAGCCCTACATCCACAACTCCCTATCGGTACCATACTATGAACAAATTACACAAGGGAGAATCAAAACATATGAACTAATCGCAAGGATCTCATCTTGATATAACTCCACCGCGGTACGCAGGCCGGTTCAAACACATCAAATCACACAAAACCGGGAGGGTCTCACCCTCGACTATGAATCACAAGTGGAAAATACATCATACCAACCGAAACCTTCCACTAATTCAATTCTGCCAATAAAATCACAACACATACTGAACTCCCACACCGGTAGAGCATCTAAATTATAAATCGTAACATATCACCCAGAAATCACATTAGAACTACTAAAATGAGTAACAAAAAGTCACTTCTAGTCCCATAGATCTCAATAATGAATTAAAATAACATGATAGACACATGCTACCACTATAGAATCTCCCGACAGGGGTAAACACATAAGTAGAGTACAAGATCACGAAACTCGCCCATATGTGAAGTAAAATAGAAGGACTCACCCTGATAAGCAGAATCGAAACAAAATACGAATGATTCTCCTTTATAAAAATTCAAACCCATACATGTATGACATCATATGGTGCAGTGGCCTCAGCCTTACTGTAGAAAACACATCAACAGGTCGGGCCTCCCCCTCTTAGGTGCCCTCTACTCGCCTAACCTGCACCCTAAGCTGGCAGTGCACAAATATCAGCAGTTGAAACAAAACTCATAGCCTGATTATCCCGCTGTTACACATCTGTCTGGAGTCTGAGATAATCTCACACCATGTGGCTGGAATTTCCTCACTCAAAGCAATATCTCCGCTGACGTGGCTGTGGGAGCTGTCCGGTACGGGTACTCTGAGACCCATGGGTACCTGAAATACCGTGCAAGACCTGAAGTGCAAACTGAACTAGCTGACCCACAAAACCTCTACCATGTCGTATAATGCCTCCAAAATAAGAACTAATAGGTCTCTCCATTCTACGAGGCCTCTTATCCTCCCCGCCTCTCTCTCCTGACCTCACATGACCTCTAGTCGGTGAGCGATCTCTACCACCTGCTGAAATGGAATATCTGACTCCAACTCCCAAGCCATGCTGAACCGGATATCATGACTAAGTCCCCCAATGAACCTGTGGCCTCACTCTCTAACTGTAGAAACCAAATTAGGTGTATGTCTAGACAATTCATTCAATATAATGGCATACTCTGACATAGGGCCCCGGTACAGCTGCTCAAACTCCGCGCTTCATGCATCCCGAAGGGTCTGGGAACAAACTCTCTCAGGAACACTTATGAAAACTGAACCCATGAAAGTGAAGCTGCATCGGCCAGACTACCCAACTCATACACTCGCCACCACTGATATGCTGCTCCCTTAAGTTGGACCATAGTAAATGCAACCCCAGTTGTCTCCACAATACCCATAGTGCGGAGAATACAGTAGCACTTCCCTAAGAACCCATGTGCATCCTCTGAAGCCAAACCACTGAAAGTAGGAGGGTATTACTTCTTGAACCTCGCAAGTCTAAGGTGCTCTTCCTCATATGTTATTGCCCTAACCACGAGATGAACTGGGAACCGACTCTGTCGGCATGACACCTGGAACCTTACCAACGTGGACTCGCTGTTATGGAGTATGGGCGGTGGGAGTCTAAGCTCCTCCCCCGATCTGTGAAGTAGCTGGTGCAACCGGGATTAACCCTGCCTGAGCCAATGTTTCGAACATGCTCAGGAATTGTGCTAAAGTCTCCTGAAGTCATGGGGTCACAACAGGCGCCTCCGGTACCTTCCTCCCAAATGGAGCTACTAGTGGCTCTTCAACTGCTGCTCTGTCAGCTGCTCTAGCTGTAGCACGTGCTCCTCCTCGGCCTCTGCCCCAGTCCCTAGAAACACCGGTTCTGGGGGCAGCGTTGTCGGTAACTGCGGCGCGTGTCCTCACCATTTGTGAGAGAATAGAATGACACAAGTTCAAACTCCGAGATCAATGAACTCACACGATAGGAATAAAGGAAGTGAAACTGTCCTAATAGTTACGCAACCCTTCAAAGATAAGTACAGACATCTCCGTACTGATTCGTAAGACTCTACTAAACTCGCTTATGATTCGTAGCAACTATGAACCTAGAGCTCTGATACGAACTTGTCACAACCCCAATTTCCCTCCGTATGAAGTCGTGACGACACCTAGTCTCTAAAACTAGGTAAGCCTAACACTTACTAAATTAATAGAAGAATTCAACCATCAAATGATGAATATGAAATAGAAATCTTTATACACAACTTACAATTCCCAAAACCGGTAGTACAAGTCATAAGCTCTACTGAGTTTGCTATAAGATCCCTAAATACAACTGTTCGGAATCAAATTAAACAGTACAAGAAAAATATTAGAAGGTGACTCCGAGGCCTGCAAACGCGGCAACAGGTTTACCTTGAGTCTCCACAATAATGCTCGACCAGCCAACTAATAATCAACAACAATCGAGGCACCTGGATCTGCATAAAAATGTGCAGAAGCGTAGTATGAGTACACCATAGCGGTATCCAGTAAGTATCAAGACTAACCTCTGTGAAGTAGTAACGAGGGACAATCAAGACACATACCGGACTAAACAACCTGAACAAGTGTGGCGGTGAACTAACAGAGGAAACAATATTAATATAAAATTAAGCAGGATAAGGAACACATATTAATACTTGCAATAATACACTAATAACAACAATATTTAACAGGAAACAATCGGGTAATACTGCTGTAGGGTAAACTGAACACAATCTACGTCAGTGAAACCAAATAAAAGAAAACCAGAAACAACTCAATAAGAACAACCACTTTCACACTAGATTTGCTCTTGCATTTCCACGATGTCCCAATTCTTGAACCCTAATCACTTGGCACCTTGTGCCCATATTTCAATCCATAACTGCACGGATGACTCACATGCCAAGTGGACAACTCTCACATAGAAGACAAGTGGACAAGAGTACATGTAATGGTCAATAACGTCAAGACTCATCTCCTTAAACCAATATGGGTGATTTATCTACATGTATGCATGTGCAAGTGTTATACCACATTCAAGTCCACAATTAAGAGTGGAGATATGGAATGGCATATAAGAAACGATCACCACGAAATATACAGTGTAAATAAAACATCAATGAAGTGGACGTAACGACAAGCACAACAAGATTAGCTACATTGAACTGATCAAATAGAGCAACACAGAGGAAAATAATTAGCAATATGCTAAGGAAAACAACAATCAAAGACAAGTGCACAGAAAAGGGGAAATGACAACAGAGCCTTCCCGAGGTACCGCCTTGTAGTCTCAAATCATAAAATGAATCACAACGGCACGACAGAAACCTCGTGCGAATAATAACAACCGCACGGAAGAAACCTCGTGCAGCAATAACAACCGCACAACAGAAACCTCGTGAAACAGTAATAATCGGACGACAAAAACCTCGTGCTACAATAACAACCGCACGACAAAAACCTCCTACCACAATAACAACCGCACGGAAGAAACCTCGTGCAATAATAACAACCGAACGGAAGAAACCTTATGCCACAATAACAACAGCACGGTAGAAACCTCATGAAAACATAATAACAACTGCAAGGCAGAAACCTCGTGCAAACACAATAACAATTCTCTCAACAACAGCACGTGTGCCAAAGCATAACAACTCAAATAAAAGAATTTCACAATATGTACCCACATGTCACAACATTTCCTCAAAACAGTTTCAATATCATAACCACACATAGCCCTCAGCTCAACAACACTGAATGCAACAACAACAACGACAATAATATGAGAATAACACAAGTGAATCAACTCAGGAACTTCAGAACACAAAGAGACGGAAGAACGAGCTCTCAAAGAAGGACACAATAGGGAATAATAGTCTCAACAAGGATAACTCAACAAGGAAGAGATAATGTGTAAGTAACGATTCCACAAAAGTACAATTCGACGATAAGAGAGGTAACATGAATCAATAATTCCAAATAAGAATACTTCAACAAAGGAAGGAATAACAAACTTCAATTAAGGCTAGGCAATTACAGAAGGGATAATAGTAATTTCAATTAAGGTTAAGCAATTGCGGAAGAGATACTAATAACGTCAATTAAGGTCAAGCAATTACGGAAGAGGTAACAACAAATTCAATTAAGGCACATAAGGGTTCAATTGGCAACAAGGGTAAAACATGAATCAAATAAATTCCAAATACGACACGTAAGGGTAAATTTAGTAAGTGGAGGATTTAGCATGATAAAACAACTTCATATATAATGAACATAAGAACCTAAGGCCCTAAACGGTCAAATTTCAACAAATAAGCCCAAGCACAAACTCGTCACCTCGCGTACACGACCTTCACATGACACAATTAGCACAAAAGACTCAAATCCTAAGGGGTAGTTCCCCCTCCCCCCACAAGGTTAGGCAAGATACTTACCTCAAAGAAGCTAGACCGTTACTCAAACATGACCTTCTCGAGTGAAACAATCTCCAGACGGCTCAAATCTAGCTAAAATAACTTCAAATCAAAAATAAATTCATAGGAAACAATTCCGGATAATAAAACTTCAATCTTTAACAAAAACTAAAAAGTCAACCCAAAAGTCAAATCCCAAGCCTACACCTCGGAACCCGACAAAATTCACAGGATCCAAACACCCATTCAATACCGAGTCCAACCATACTAATTTCATCCAATTCTGACTCCGAATCTATGTTTAAAACCCAATTATTCTCTTTAGAAATAAAAACCCCCCAATTCTGCAATCAAAACATGGATTAATTCAAAATTGAACTTCTGTAATCATATTAAAATAAAACATTATAGTTAGATACTGACCCCTATGAAAAGACGACAAGAATGACGAAAAAATCACCTCAATCGGAGCTCTAGAACTCAAGATATGCTTAAAATACTAAATAAACGCAGTCTGATTTTTTAATACACAAGGAATTTTGCTTCCGCGCCCAAAACTCTGCACCTGCGGTCTGCTAGCTGTATTTTCCGCAGTTGCGGACCATTTTTTGCACCTGCGGAGTCACAGATGTGGACCCAACTTCGCATCTGCGAAGCACCAACACCAACTCTCTTTCCCGACACTAAAATGAGCATAACTCCCTCATACGATGTCCAAATTTGATGATTCTTTTTGCTATGTCTCCGTAATTATGATATGGATCTACTGATTTAATAAAAAAATAAATTGGAGGTCATTTTCTTAATGTGGTACCATTTATACTTGAAGAAACGACGTCGAAACATAAAACACGTGCGCAATACAACCCAAACCTATCTGAAACTCGCCCGAGCCCCTCGAGACCCCGTACGAACATACCAATAAGTTTCAAAACATAATGCGGACCTGCTCGATGCCTCAAATCACATCAAACAATATCAAAACTATGAAAGGCACCTCAAAATTGAACTTAATGAACTTAAGAACTTTCAACTTCTACAACTCGCGCCGAAACATATCAAATCAACCCGGAATGACGTTAAATTTTGCATGCAAGTCTGAAATGACATAACAGAGCTAATCTAACTCTTGGAATCGCAATCCAATTCCCATAACAATAAAGTCAACTCACGATCAAACCTCTTAACCTTCCAAAACTTCAACTTTCCAATATTCGCCAAAATGGTTCAAATTATCCTACGGCCTTCCAAATCCAATTTTGGATGCACACCTAAGTCCAAAATGACCATACGAAGCTATTGGAATAATCAAAATGCCATTTCGGAGTCTTCTACACAAAAGTCAAACTCCGGTCAACTCTTACCGTTTAAGCTTTTAAAACAAGAATCGTTCTTCCAAATTGATCCCGAATCATCCGAAATCCGAGCTCGACCACACACGCTAGTCATAATACATAATACGAAGATGCTCGAGACCTTAAGACATTGAACGGGATGCTAATTCTCAAAATGACCGGTCGGTTCGTTACATTCTCCCCCTCTTAAACAAACGTTCATCCTCGAACGTGCCAAAAATCATTCTGAAGTCATTAATCACTGAGTGAACTTACCATACATACACCCATGGGTGATCCTACGTTACCCCAATCCACATAGGCCCGAGGACACCATCCCAACTGAAAATTATTCCTTTCACCCACACTGAAAATCTTAGAACCAATATTCTTACCATCCAATCATTCCCAAAAGACCCGATTCCCACATCAACACACGGTATCAACCTCAACCAGCTGCAATAGCTTATACCTACACCCACAAGTTACAACTGCGCAACGAAACACATCACACATATGCCTTTATCAACAACCCTAGCCACAATAGCTGCCCATAATCAAACCTAGTACCGACAATTAGCCTCATATCCATCAGAACCCTATTTCAAACCTTCACAACACTGACAACGATACAAGAAACATGAAGACCTCATAACTGCTCACCCTAATCAACAAGTCACATCTAACGCCACCGAGGCACACACCTCGTAAGCTAACACTCAATAAGCACAACACGAATATGACTGAATATGTAAGGATACACATGAAGGAACTACCAAACAAGCCCGACAGGCACAACTCCCTATCAGTACCATACTACGAAGTGATTACACAAGGGAGAATCAAAACATAAGAACTAATCGCAAGGGATCGGGCCGTACGCCTCGGCATTTCTATAAAATACTCTCATGGATATCATGCGTAATTTATGACAAAAAGTCAGTATATCTATGAGTCTTCCAGATTTGAATTATGACAACCTATCTGGTGAGGTCCATTATATATATATGCTCAGGTTGAGGAGGTGATTTCTAATTAAGAGCTTGAGTCTATTGTAGAGAGGAGGACAATATCACGTATTTACACTTGTTTAATTACTCTGCCCCATATCTATTTACTCCTTACTGTATCTGTCAATTTGGACCACTAGTAAGTGTCGATGTCGACCCCTCGTCACTACTTCTCTAGGGTTAGGCTAGATACTTACTGAGTATGCGTTGATTTACGTACTCATGCTTTGGTGCATATTTTTGTGCAGGTACATATATGTATGGTGATCCTTTGGGCGCAGAGGCGCAGCTATTGCGGGGACTTACCGTGAGCTGCATTTCGTGTTATGACCCACAGCCTGCATAGTCTCCATTAGAGTTATTTGTATTTTCCTATCTAATTTGTATCTCAGATAGATGTTGTATTTTATTTTATTTCCTAGTTGATGCTCATGCACTTGTGACACCGGGTTTTGGGGGTGCTTATGGGTTGTCCTTTATAGTAGTTGTGAAAACATTATCAGTAACCCTATAAATTCTATTTTTTATTATTTAATTGATGAAAATTATGATTTCAGAAATACTAAAATGAGTAATTAAGTTAAACATTCAGTATTGGCTTACCTGACGGCGATGTTAGGCGCCATCACGACCTCTAGTGGATTTTGGGCCGTGACAACTTGGTATCAGAGTATTAGGTTCACTTAGGTCTCATGAGTCATGAGCAAGTCTAGTAGAGTCTTGCGGATTGGTACGAAGATGTCTGTACTTATCTTCGAGAGGCTACAAGGCTGTTAAGAGCACTTCCCTTCTTGATTTCTCATTGTGCGATTTGATTCCTTTGAGGCTTATGCCTTTATATCCTTCCTACTCATTCTTATACGATGTTTAGCACTCGTGTCATTTGGGCATCAAGGAGTTGTAGTGGTACTACAGACGGGGAGCAGGGTGTTTCTCTCTACGCATTCAAGGAGGTTATTATCGTCTTCTTAGGAGCAGGGTATTTCTCCTTGTGCATTCGAGGAGGATGTTTAGCGCTCATGTTATTTGGGAATTAAGTCACGTGTTACAATGGTTCTCCTGAAATGAGTTAAGTGAAAGGTTTCCATATGATGGAGTGTTTATTCTATTAGTGGTTCAGGAGTTATGATGTAATTCTTGTACTCTCGTGTATTGGCATGTTAGGTGCAGTGAGCGGCATGTGAATTGTAAGGTGAGGATCAAGGTTGCGATTCGGTGTAGACAAGAATATTACAAGCTCGGATGAGTAGGAAAGAATTCAGATGTTTAGAGTAAGGTGGTATAGTCTTTAGCGTCACCTGAGATCAGTGTCCTGCGTAAGAGACTTCGTGTATTGATTTGAGGATTCTCGATTCGCTTTACAGCATTGTATGGCTGGTGGTATGGATGTGCAGACTTTGTTACTTGGTGCGGAAAGTCGTGGGAGTGTATCCCATGGGAAGATTGTATTAATGTGACATGTAGTCACTTGATTGATTAAAGATTAAAACCAAGTATGGAGATTATGGTACTATCGCTAATGTGAGAGCTTAGGCATAGAAGTCACTCTATTCATTTGGTTGTGAACTGTGGAAGTTTGTTCCAGATTGGACGGCTATTCTTATGTGTCATGAGTAGGGTTGTTATGGATCCTTCAAAGGTTATTAGCCTAGTGCGGTACGATCAGGATCGGCTTGAGGTCTGTGGATGGATCTAGATGTGAATGTGCACTCTATATCAGGCCGGATGTGTTCATTTCAACATGACATTTCTTACAGAGGGGTCTTCGGGCCTTGGATGTTATTTCTGTCGTCAGATATTCCGCGTAATCTCTATTGTGCCATGTGGGTTATGAGACGGTATGATTATTTGCACTCGTTTTGAGATCCCATGTAGTTTATGGTATTGTGAGAACAGGATGGCTCTCGAGATGCATGTCATTTATTGCACCTTAGTCGTGCTTGAGTTTTGTAACGTATGGCGCTATCCGTCTCCCCAGGGATGATATTATACACTTGGAATGCTTGTGGTCGAGATTCAGGTATTTTGTAGGTATGAGCATTCTGGATCGGTAGGTATTTCTTTATAGATTAATATAGTTGGATCGGGTTGCACACCGCAACGGTATCATGTGTGGATTGGTTGCACGCCGCAACAATGTGATGTTGAGTACATTTCCCTATATCTATTCTTGTGTGTTTTGTTTCTAATTTTTTGAGGAAAGTTCATAACATCTTTTCGGTTGTTTAATTAGTTACGTGGGTTGAGTAGTTCTTTCCAGAGTTCATTTTCCTTATGTATCACATTCGAGTTTGTAGCTTGTTGGCACATTGTGGCATCATATGAGATTTTTGGCTGTGTTTGAGGTGGCTTATTTTCTGAGCAAGTTGTACTGGGTGAGACAAGCTTATTGGACCTGTGATCAGTGCGATCAGATTTATATAAGGTATATTAAAGAGCAAATATTGTTGTTCAGTTCAGAATGAAGTAATGCTTCTTGTCAGGAGGAGAGACTCCATGATTTGTGATTCGGCAGATGGTTATGAGTTTCTACAAATATCTTCCTCGTGGCAGTATAGCAAGAGTTGAAATAGAGCTTATATATGTTATGAGGTATACTACAGGGTTCGGGTCAGTGGAAATTTCAGCCGTTGTGCTTGGGGGAGATTGCCTTGGGCAAATGAGTTATGTGGTGCATGGTCTGATTTCTGCGGAGGAGCATGGTCCCGTTGGGTTCAGTGTCTGGTGATTTATACGGTGTTTGTGTGTTAGAATATGGTATCGTAGAGAAACTCCGAATGTTGGAATGTGGCTCTAAAGCTTGCTAGCTAAGGTAGCAGGAAGGATCTTCAGTCTGGCTCAAGTTAATGTGCTCAACTAGGTTGTGGTGTCCCGGGTAGGTGCACGAGGTGTTAAACAGTGATTTTGGACAACTCCTGAGTAGTTCTTAGCACGTTCGAGGACGAACGTATGTTTAAGTAGGAGAGAATGTAACGATCTGACCGGCCGTTTTGAGCTCCAGTATGTCGTTTGGCGGTTTGAGGCCTTGAGTAACTTCACTTCAGCTATTAAGACTTGTACACGTGATCAGAATTAAATTTCGGGTAGTTCGGAGTTGATTTGAAAAGAAAATTCTAATTTCGGAAGCTTTAAGTTGGAGGAATTGACTAAGGTTTGACTTTTGAGTAAACGACCACGGAATCGGGATTTGAAGGTTCCAACAAGTTCGTATGATGCTTTTGAACTTGGGTATATGTCCAGATCGGGTTTTGGATGACCCAGGAGCGTTTCAACGCCTATTGTGAAAAGTTGGCATTTTGGAAGAATTTCATAAATTTGGGTTGAAGTGTATTTTAATGTTATCGATGTCCGTTTGGAATTCCGAGCCTGGGAATAGCTCCGTATGGTGATTCTGGTCTTAGGATCGCGTCCGGATGTGGATTTGCAGGTCCGTAGGTCATTTTGGGGCCATTTGGCGAAAGTTGGAAGTTGGGGTTTTTTGGAATTTTGACCGGGAGTGGACTTTTTGATAACGGGGTCGGATTCTGATTCCGAAAGTTGGAGTAGGTCTGTAATGTCAAATGTGACTTGTATGTATAATTTGAGGTCAATAGGACGTGATTTGATAGGTTTCAGCATCGAATGTGGAAGTTAGGAGTTCAATGGTTCATTAAGTTTGAATCGATACGCAACTTGTAGATTTGACGTTGTTTGATGTGATATGAGGCCCCGAGCAAGTTTGTGTTATGTTATGGGACTGTTTGGTGTGAGGTCTCGGGGGCCTCGGATGTGATTCAGAGTGGTTTCAGACCAATTCTGGCTGTTTTGGCTGCTGCTGTTGCTGGTTCTGGTTTTGTCCTTTGCGAACGCGAAGGGAGTCCTGCGTTCGTGAAGAAGGGTTTTTGGGTGGTTGATTTTTGTTCATCGCGAATACGACACAGGGGTCGTGAACGTGGAGAAGGGCATGAGGAACCTACCCGAACGTGAAGGGGCGATCGCGAACGCGTAGAAAGAAAGAGGGAGCTGGGCCTGGAGCAGGTTGGCCTTTGCGAACGCGACTCTTGGACCGCGAATGCGAAGGGGCAGGGTTCTGAGGCTTTGCGAACGCGGCGTAGGCGACGCAAACGCAAAGAGGAATTTTGAGGCACTAGCATTTGGCCTTCGCGAACACGAGGCATTTCACGCGAACGCTAAGAAGGGTCGCCTGGGCAGTGTATAAGTTTGCTAAAACGGGTTTTGGCTCATTTTCATCTCAATCTTCCATGGGAGCCGAGCTAGGGGCGATTTTGGAGGAGCTTCTTTGTCACCCATCACAAGGTAAGTGATTCCCACCTATTACATGTTAAATACTTGGTTTATATATGGATTTAAACATGAAAATTAGTAGAAATTTGGGATTTTGAAGAAACCTAGAAATTGGTATTTTTGGAATTTGACCATGAAATTAGACATTTAATTTAGAATAAATTATATATTTGAGTTAGTAATGTTATAGGTAATGTTTATCTTCGAAAATTTTCTGAATCCGGGCATGTGGGCCCAAGGGCCGGCTTTATCGATTTTTCAAATAGAATTGGAAATTGTTATAATTTTATTTATAATGAGTATTAGAGTATATATTTATGGATTTGCACATTGATTGACTATTTTTGGAGCGACGGGCACCGGTTTGAGGTGTTAGAGCGGCGTTGGAGCCGGTTATAGAACTTTGGAGCGAGATAAGTCTCTTGTCTAACTCTGTGAGGGGGAAACTAGCCCTTAGTTGTTGTAATTGATATGTGCTATTTGTTGCAGGGGCTACGTACGCACGAGGTGACAAGAGTCCGTACGTAGCTACATTCATATTATTGTCCGAGTAGACTCAGGTTCACGCTATGCTATAACTGTACTATTTGGGTTATAATTTGCTTATTAAATTCTTTTACTTCACATTACTACTTGAGACTAGATGGACGTAGAGTGATAGACTTGCTATTGTAGAGGTTTGACGAGTTTCATGATTAGCCGCGGAATAATTATACTCTTACGAATTTCTCCCGCGTTATGCGTTCTCATCGAAAGGTTTCCTCAAAGCTCCTTATAACTCACATGTTCCTTCGTGAGTGGGGTCAAGGTCCCGTCAAAGCTTTTTATTCTAATAGGTTCGGGCTGTTTGCCTCGGCATGATTATGTACAACATTTTCATGGGAGAGGGCAGTTCGCCTCGACAGTGTAATAGATGTATCTATGGTTCGTGCCGTTCGACCCTCGCCAGTGCACATATTATGATGGGATCGGGCCGTACGCCTTGACATTTCTATAAAATACTCTCATGGAAATCGTGCATAATATCTGACAAGAAGTCAGTATATCTATGAGTCTTCCAAATTTGATTTATGACAACCTATCTGGTGAGGTCCATTATATATATATGGTCAGGTTGAGGAGGTAATTGCTAATTAAGAGCTTGAGTCTATTATAGAGAGGAGGACAGTATCACGTATTTATACTTGTTTAAATTCGTTTATTTACTCTGGCCCATATCTGCTTACTCCTTACTCTATCTATCTTATTGGACCACTAGTAAGTGTCAATGTCGACCCCTCGTCACTACTTCTTTGGGGTTAGGCTAGATACTCATTGGGTACACATTGATTTACGTTCTCATCCTACACTTGCTGCATATTTTTGTGCAGGTACATTTATGTTTGGTGACCTTTTGGGAGCAGAGGCGCGGCTATTGCGGGGACTTACCGTGAGCTGCATTTTATGTTACGATCCGCAGCCTGCAGAGTCTCCATCAGAGTTATTTGTATTCTCCTGTCTAATTTGTATCTCAGACAAATGTTGTATTTTATTTTATTTCCTAGTTGATGCTCATGCACTTGTGACATTGAGTTTTGGGGGTGCTTATGGGTTGTCCTTTATTGTAGTTGTGAAAACATTATCAGTGACCCTGTAAATTCTATTTCTTATTATTTAATTGATAAAAATTATGATTTCAGAAATACTAAAATGAGTAATTAAGTTAAACATTCACTGTTGGCTTGCTTGACAACGATGTTAGGCGCCATCACGACTTCTAGTGGATTTTGGGTTGTGACACTCCACCTCTTAGGCGCCCCTTACTCGCCTAACCTGCACCCAAGCTGGCAGTGCAGGGATAACAACAATTGAAACAGAACTCGTAGCCTGATTACCCCGATATGACACATTTATCCATAGCCTGAGACAATCTCACATCATGTGGCTAGTATTTCCTCACTCAAAGCAACCTCTCCGCTGACGTGTCCGTGGAAGCTGTCCGGTACGGGTACCCTGAGATCCATGGGTACCTGAAACACCATGCAAGACTTGAAGTGCAAACTGAACTGGCTAACCCACAAAAACCTCTACCATGTCGTACCCTGCCTCCAAATGACGCCAAATTTTGCATGCAAGTCCCAAATGACACAACGGAGCTATTTCAACTCCCAGAATCGCAATCCGAATCCAATATCAACAAAGTCAACTCCCGATCAAACCTCTTAGTCTTTCAAACCTTCAAATTTCCAACTTTTGCCAAAATGCATCAAATTAACGTACAGACCTCCAAATCCAAATCCGGACATGCGCCTAAGTCCAAAATTACCATACAAAGCTATCGAAATCATCAAAACACTATTCCGGAGTCATCTACACAAAAGTCAAACTCCGATAAACTCTTACCACTTAATCTTCTAAAACAAGAATCATCCTTCCAATTCAATCCCGAATCATCCGAAAAACAAACCCGACCACACACGCAAGTCATAATATATAATACGAAGCTGCTCAAGACCTTAAGCTATCAAACGAGACGCAAATCCTCAAAACGACCGATCGGGTCGTTACAATAAACTAGTCATATGTTATCTCAATTTACGTTTTTTTATATTTTTTATTTTTTTCTATTATAGTTTTTAATTAAGTTTTTACCTCCGTATTTATAAAAGAAAATCTATGAATGTGTGTATATATATATATATATATATATATATATATATATATATATATAGATATAGGTATAGGTATATATATTTGTCTAAGATCTATTTAGATTATGTCAAAGATCTATTTCATTCAACTACTTCCATTAATTATGTTCCATTTATAAGTCTTAATTATTAATGTTGTCCTAAAATTGCTAAGTGGCTTCTTTTTATCTTGGCACTTGGCTTCACCACAATATATACTACCCTCCTTTTAATATAATATAGATTTCAAAGTGTGATTTTTCTTATCTTTGTGATTTTTCTTATAAAAACATCTTATCTCAAATTTTTACAACAATGGTTCCACTATCAATTTTTTTTACATAATGTTTCTAAAAAATAAAGAAATTATGGGATGGGAGAAAACAAATCATGGTGTTAGTAAATAATTATTTAAATAGAAATTCTTATTTTTGAAAATTTTTGGAATATTTTTACAATGAAAATAGGAGTCAGACTTAATTAATTTATACCTTTAGATTAAATTTGATTAAATCTGATGGCTTAATTCTTATTATATTTTGTCTAAATAATTTTAGATTTTGTCCTATAAGTATCAAGTGACTTTTTTTCAGTACGCCACTTAGCTTAATATTAAGCTTGACTATCCTCTTTTTAATCTCATATGACTATCCTCTTAGGCACCCTCTACTCGCCTAACCTGCACCCCAAGCTGGCGGTGCACAAATATCTGCAATTAAAATAGAACTCATAGCCTGATTACCCCATTGTGACACATCTGTCCGGAGTCCGAGACAATCTCACACCATGTGGTTGGTATTTCCTCACTCAAAGCAACCTATCTGCTGACGTGGTTGTGGAAGTTGTCTGTACGGGTACCCTGAGACCCATGGGTACCCAAAACACCGTGCAAGACATGTAGTGCAAACTGAACTGGCTGACCCACAAAAACCTCTACCATCTCGTACCCTGCCTCTAAAATAGGAACTAATAGGTCTCTCCAGTCGACGAGGCCTCTTAGCTTCCCTACCTCTCTCTCCCGGTCCATGCTGAACCGGATATCATGACTAAGTCCTCCAATGAACCTGCGGCCTCACTCTCTAACTATAGAAACCGAAGTAGGTGTATGTCTGGACAATTCATTGAATATAACGGCATACTCTGACACTGACATAGTGCCTCGGAACAACTGCTCAAACTCTAGGCATCATGCATCTCGAAGGGTTTAGGGAACAAACTCTCTCAAGAACACCTATGAAAACTGTAATGACCCGGCCAATCATTTTGAGAGTTTTAGCCCCGAAACCCTAATTATTGCTCCCTTATTTCATTTTGTGGTGACGTAACTACCGGGATGATTTTTATTTGATTTTAGAGTGAAATTGGACACAGTCCCTAAATTTGAAGTTTAAGTTCCAAGTATTGACAGTACTTTGAATTGTGTGAAGAGGACTTCGGAATGGAGTTTTGACAGTTACAATAGCTCCATGTTGTGATTTTGGTCTTAGAAGTGTGTTCAGATGTTGATTTGGAGGTCCGTAGGTCATTTTAGCGTCAATTAGTGAAAGTTGGAAAATTGGATGACTTTTGGAAAGTTTGACCGGGAGTCGACTTTTTGATATCGGGGTCGGATTACGATTCCAGAAGTTGGAGTCGGTATGTAATGTCAATTATCTTGTGCAAAAAATTTGGGGTTAATCGGACTTGATTTGATAGGTTTCAGCATCAGATGTAGAAGTTTGAAGTTTTAAAGTTCATTAGGCTTGATTCGATGCGCAATCCGTATTTTTAGCATTATTTGATGTGATTTAAAGGCTCAACTACGTTCGTATGGTGATTTAGGACTTGTTGGTATGTTTGGTTGAGGTCCTGGGGGGCCTCGGGGGGATTCCGGATGGTTAACAGATCAAATTGGACTTGTGAGAATAGCTGAAGGCACCAGTTCTGGTGCAATCGCACATGCGCAAGATTGACCGTAGGTGCGAGCTCGCAGAAGCCCGCGAGCGATCGCAGATACGAAGCAGAAGACCGCAGAAGCAAAGTCTCTTCTGCAGAGGAATGAGCAGAGAAGCAGAAACGCTTGGGAGGCCTGTTGATCATAGAAGCGGACATGGTCCACAAGAGTGCGTGCGCAGAAGCATTCCTTGGCCGTAGAAGCGGAAGCGCAGATGCGTATTTGGGTCCGCATATGCGGATGTGCCTGGACTAAGTTAGAACCACACCTGCGATGGAAATTCTGCAGGTGCGGAGTCGCAGATGCGGTTGTGGACTCGCAAAAGCTATTCCGCTGGGCAGTAAAGGGCCAATTCTGAGGGTTTAATTTTATTCTCCATTTTTGAACCTAGAGAGCTCGGATTGAGGCAAAATTTCGAGGTTTTTTCAGAGAAAATATTTGGCTACAGATTCTTGACTTGTTTTGATTATTTCCCACTAAGATATCATTTATTCTTCCTTTAATTAAGGATTTGGGTTGTGAAATTTGTGAAAAGGGTGGAAAACTCCCTAGGCCGAATTTTGAGGTTTGATTGAGAATTTTGTATCGGATTTGAGTAATTTTGGTATGGGTGGACTCATGGTCGAATGAATGTTCGTATTTTATGACTTTTACCTTATTCCGAGACGTGGGATCGGGTCGACTTTTTTGGGCGATTTCTCGATTCTTTGCTAAAGTTGTAGTTTCATTATTTAAATTAGTTTCTTGTAGTTATATTTATAGTATGCAATTGCTTGTGGCTAGATTTGGGCCGTTCAGAGTCGAAAAGCCGAGGGAAAGACATTCTTATCGACTGATTGAGCGAGATTTGAGAAAAATGACTTGTCTAACCTTGTGTGGGGGAAATCCCCTTAGGATTTGGTACTGTTGTAACAAGTTGTGATATGTGAGGGCCGCGTACGCGAGGTGACAACTGCGTACATGGGCTAATTTTGGAAATTTTGGTTCTTGCTGAGTAGACTTCTTTTAAATTCCTTAACTGAGTTGCCTTAGCATGTGTAGCTGTCATGTTTAGCCTAGTATCACGTCTACGTGTCTTAACCTTTACTTCAAATTTGTGCAACATGCTTAGTTGAATTACCTGTTTCCTTGATTATTTTATTCGGTCTACAACTATAGGATTCCTTGCCGTAAGTTCATTGTTCCATAATTTATGAGTTGCATATTTACTTTTGGGACTACGAGGTGGTACCTTGGGAGATCCCCTGTTGCATATTTATGTTTGGGACTATGAGGCGGTACCTCGGGAGGTAAATACACAACAAGGGGATCTTCCGAGGAACTGCCTCATTGTCCTAAAAGTAAATATGTAACAAGGGATCTGCCAAAGTACCGTTTCGTAGCCCCAAAAGTAAATATGCAACAGGGGATCTCCCGAGGTACGACCTCGTAGTCCCAAAAGTAAATAAACAATAGGGAATCTCCCGAGGTACTGCCTCGTAGTCCCAAAAGTAAACACACAACTCATAACCTATGGATTAACGAACTTGCAGCAAGGAATCATATAGTTAAAGACTGAATACAAGATCATGGAAGCAAGTAATTCAACTAAGCATGGTGCACGAATTTCAAGTAAAGGTTAAGATACGTAGACATGCGATACTAGGCTAAACATGACAGCTACACATGCTTAGGCAACTCAGTTAAGTAATTTAAAAGAAGACTTCTTATCAAGAACCAAAATTTCCGCATTTAGCCCGTGTACGCACTCGTCATCTCGCATACACGGCTCTCACATATCACAAATTGTTACAACAGTACCAACTCCTAAGGGTATCCCCCCCTCCCCAAGGTTAGACAAGTCACTTACCTCAAATATCGCTCAATCAGTCGATAAGAATGCATTTCCCTCGGCTTTCCGACTCCGAACGGCCCAAATCCAGCCAAATGCAATTACATACTACAAATATAACTACAAGAAACTAATTTAAATAATGAAATTACGACTTTAGCAAAGAATAAAAAAATTGCCCCATAAGGGCGACCCGAGCCCACGTCTTGGAATCGTGTAAAAGTCAAAATATATGAACACCCATTCGATATCGAGTTCACCCATACCAAAATTACTCAAATCCGATACAAAATTCTCAATCAAAACCTCAAAATTTGGCCTAAGGATGTTTCCACCTTTTTTTACAAATTTCTCCAACCAAATCTTTAATTAAATGAAGAATAAATGATATCTTGGTGGAAATAAATCAAAAACAAATCAAGAATCCTTACCCAAATGTTTTCTCTGAAAAACCCTCAAAATGTTTCCTCAATCCGAGCTCTCTAGGTTCAAAAATGGATAATGAAACTAAACCCTAGGAACTGGCCCTTTTCTGCCCAGTGAAATCGCTTATGCGAGTCCACAGCCGTATCTGCGGCTCCGCACCTACGGAATTTCCATCGCAGGTGCGGTTGTAACTTAGTCCAGGCACGTCCGCATCTGTGACACAAATGCGTATCTGCTCTTCCTTTTCTGCGGCCAAGGAACTCTTCTGTGAACTCGCTCCTGCGGACCATGTCCGCTTTTGTGATCAACATGCCTCCTTAGCCTTTCCGCCTCTACCCTTATTCCCCCGCATAAGCGACTCCGCTTCTGCGGTCTTCACGTCGCACCTACGACCACTAGCCATCCTCATCATTTTGCATCTGCGATTGCCCGCTCACACCTGCGGTCAATCTTGCGCAGGTGCGATTGTACCAGAACCGGTGCCTTCAGCCATTCTCACAAATCCAAATTTGATTTGTTAACCATCTGGAATCTACCCGAGGCCCAGGGACCTCAACCAAATATAACAACAAGTTTTAAAACACCATCCGAACTTAGTCGAGCCTTTAAATCACATCAAATAGCGCTAAAAATATGGATTGCGCATTGATTCAAGCCTAATGAACTTTAAACTTCAAACTTCTACATCATATGCCGAAACCTATCAAATCAAGTCCGATTGACCTCAAATTTTGCACATGAGTCATAATTTACATTACGGACCTACTCCAACTTCAGGAATCAGAATCCAACCCCGATATCAAAAATTTCACTCCCGGTCAAACTTCTAAAAATCATCCAATTCTCCCTCAATCGCCAATTGATGCTAAAATGACCTATGAACCTCCAAATCAACATCCGAACATGCTCTTAAGACCAAAATCACCCTACAGAGCTATTGGAACCGCTGAAACTCCATTCCAGAGTCGTCTTCACACAATTCAAATTACGATCAATACTTGGAACTTAAACTTTAAATTTAGGGACTATGTGTTCCATTTCACTCTGAAACCAAAAACAAATCCTTCCAGCAGTTACGTCACCACAAAATGAAATAAGGGAGCAATAATTAGGGGTTCAGAGCTAATAATCTCAAAACGAACGGTCGTGTTATTACAGTAGGGTATCATAGTTCTGAGTTTAACTTCGTCAAATCGACTTATTAATATTCAGATTTATTAGTCTATCAAAGTGACCGACGAATTTTGCTCAAAATGTTCTCCAAAGTACATTTTTAGCCTTTGACCGTTTACCTTAAACTTGTGTCCTCTATTATTCTACTGAATTTCAATTGTACCGTATGGAGTTACATCTGTAACATTGTAAGGATATGTCCACCTGGATTTCAACTTTCCTAGGAATAGCCTGAGTCAGCTATTGTAATGAAGTACTTGATCTACAACTTTAAAACTTTCTGTCAGATCATATTGTCATGCCAAATTTTTGTTTTTTCTTTGAAAATTCTTGCATTTTCATAAGCTACTAATCTCAGTTCTTCCAACTCATTCACTTGAAAAAATCTATTTTTACCAGCGGAGGTCAAATAAAAATTTAGTGCTTTTAATGCCCAATAAGCTTTGTGTTCTAATTCAAGGGGCAAATGACAAGCTTTTCCAAAGACTAATCTATATGGGGACGTTCCAATTGGTGTTTTAAACGCTGTTCGGTATGCCCATAATGTATCATCTAATTTTAAAGTCCAGTCTTTTCTTGAGATTCCAACCTTTTTTTCAAGAATTCTTTTTAGCTCGCGGTTGGATACCTCAACTTGTCTTTTTAGTTTGAGCATGATATGGTGTTCCTATTTTGTGAGTCACACCATAGTTTGATAACAAAGCAGAAAATTGTCTATTCATGAAATAAGTGCCTTGATCACTAATTATGGCTTGTAGTGTGCCAAATCTAGTAAAAATATTTTTTTCTAAGAAAACTGCACACTCTACGCGCATCATTCTTCCTTGTGGGTATGGCTTCAACCTATCTTGACACATAATCCACGGCATCAAAGATATATTCAAAAGAGTGAGAAGAAGGAAATGGACCCATGAAATCTATTCTCCAAACATAAAATATTTCATATATATGTATTGATTGCAATGGCATCTCATCTCTCTTAGTGATATTACCTGTTCTTCGACATCTGTCACATTGTGCAACATATGCTCAAGCATCTTTAAAGAGTGTCGGCAAAACAATCCGGCTTCTAAAACTTTAAAAGCCGTTCGATTTGCTGCATAATGGCCTCCAATTGCTCTATCATGGCAGTGATACAAAATCTCACACCTACTAATAATATTATCTGCACAATTTTAAAACAAGTAAGGTTCATTCCATAGATAATACTTTGCATCATATATAAGTTTTTCCTTTGTTGGTAAGAGAGATCTTGGGGTATCCACTTTCAAACCAAGTAGTTCGCGATATCTGCAATCCAGGGTGGTTGAGTGTCACGACCCAATTCTCCCTCCGTAAAATGTTGTGACGGCACCTAGTCTCTACGACTAGGTAAGCCTAGAAATTACTGAAAAATCAAAAATAAAGATAGAATCAACAACTAATTTACATCAGATAACTATATAACAAAAAAATACCGCTCGGCATGTACAAATAACCAACAGCTCGAGTATAACAATATTCCCAAAACCTAGTAATCACAAGTCACAAGCTCTAAGAATTTGTCTAACTATTTCTATACATCAGTAACTAGAAGAAATAAAGGAGGAACAACATGAAAGGGATAGAGGGGGACTCCGAGGTCTGCCGACGCTGGCAGATATACCTTGAAGTCCCCGGAGCAGCAGCAAGTACGCAACTAATAGCGGGGCTGGTAGGAGGTACCTGGATCTGCACACAAAATATGTACAGAAGAGTATCATGAGTACACCACAACGGTACCCAATAAGTGCCAAGCCTAACCTCGGTAGAGTAGTAATGAGGTTAGGTTAGGGACCTACTGGTATATAATAATTTAAGGCAGAAAAATATAGCAATGTAATAAGAGACTGGAAATTTAACGAGGAGAAACTACAGAAAGATAACAGCACAGCACGTAAGGATAAACAACAGGGGCACTCCCGAGATACTGTCTCGTAGTCCCAAAAGTAAATGCTTAACAGGGGATCTCTAAAGGTACCGCCTCATAGTACCAAAAGTAAATATGCAAGAGGATCTCCCGAGGTACTGCCTCGTAGTCCCAAAAGTAAATATGCGATAGGGGATCTCCTGAGGTACCGCCTCGTAGTCCCAAAAGTAAACACACAACTCAAAATTGATGGAAACAACAATTACATCAAGAAATCCTACAGTTTATGACTAAATACAAGTCAAGGAAAAACAGAAAATCAACTAAGCATGTTGTACACAGTTAAATAAGCAATTAATACACGTAGACATGCGATGTTAGGCTAACAGGATAACTACACATGCTGGTATAACTCAATTAAGACGTAACAAGTTACTGCTTAGTAAAAACTGGATTTTCCAACAATTAGCCTGTGTACGCACTCGTCACCTCACGTACACGGCGCTCACATATCACAAAAGTATCACAACAGTACCAAATCCTAAGGGGATTCCTCCCCCCCCCCCCCACAAGGTTAGGCAAGCTACTTACCTCGAGCCAAGCTCAATCAATCAACAAGAATGCCTTTTCCTCGACTTTTCGACTCCGAATAACTCAAAATTAGCCAAAAACAATCACATACTATAAATACAACTATAATAAACTAATCTAATTAATGAAATCAAGACTTTAATCAGAATTTCGAAAATCGCCCCAAAACGTCAACCTAGGCCCCGTCTAAGGATCGGGTAAAAGTCACAAAATACGAACACTCATTCAACCACGGGCTCACTCGTACCAAAATTACTCAAATCCGATACCAAAATCTCAATCAAAACCCAAAACTTCGATTGAAGAACTTTTCAACTTTTTCCCCAATGTATTCAACCCAAATCCTTAATTAAATGATGAAATTAACAATATATTAGTGAAATATAACAATAAATGAGTTAAGAATCATTACCCAATATCGTCCTCTGTAAATCCCTCAAATTATCGCCTAAATCCGAGCTCTCAAAGTCCCAAAGTGAAAATGAGATCAAACCCTCGTAATTCCCCTTTTCTACCCAGTGATCTCACACATGCAGACCCATTGTTGCACCTGCGACGCCGCACTTGCGGAAATTCCATCGCAGGTGCTGACTTGACTTACACACCTGGGTCCGCTTCTGCGATCAAATGGCCGCACCTGCGAATGCGTGCTTGCGAACAAATTTTCGCTTCTGCGGACTCCCCTTCCAGCTCATTCTTCACATTTGCGGAACTTCAAGAGCATCTGCGGGCTCGCAGATGCGGAAATTCCCTCGCACCTATGACCCCTGGCCACTTCCTCAATCCTGCTTCTGCGCTTGGCCTCTCGCACATGCGTGTCCGCACCTACGTCCAACCCCACCGTAGGTGCGATGACACCAGAAGCTGTGATGCTTCAGCAATACTCCCAAGTCAAATTCTAGTCCGCTAACCATCCAGAATCCACCCGAGGCCCCCGGGACCTCAACCAAAAATACCAACAAGTCCCAAAATATCATACGAACTTAGCCTAGACCTCAAATCACATCAAACAACAATAAAATCATGTCCGATTGACCTCAAATTTTGTACACAAATCATATTTGACATTACAGACCTATTCCAACTTCCGGAATCGGAATCCGACCCAGATATCAAAAAAGTCCACTCCTGGTCAAACTTCTCAAAAATTTAATTTTTACCATTTCAAGCCTAATTCAGCTACAGACCTCCAATTCACAATCCGGACACGCTCCGAAGTCCTAAACCACCCAATGGAGCTAACGGAACCGACAACAACTATTTCGGAGCCGTCTTCACATAGTTCCAACTACGGTCAAAATCCTAGAATGTAACTTTCCGTTTTATGGACTAAGTATCCCAAATCACTCTGAAACCAAAAACAAAACCTCCCGACAAGTCACATAAGCATAAAATGATACGAGGAAAGAAGCAAATAGGTGATCAGGGCTAATAGTCTCAAAACGACCGGCCGGGTCGTCACATTGAGTCACAACTGTGTCGACTGAAAAAAATATGTTCATAAGGAAACTCTTCTTTTATCTCACTACACTCAAGGGGAGGATTTTCTAATCTAGAAAAATGATCAGCTACCTATTTCTCTGTCCCTTTTTTATCTTTTATCTCAAGGTCAAATTCTTGTAAAAGTAAAATCCATCTTAACAATCTAGGTTGAGCATCTTTCTTTGCGAAGAGGTATTTCAAAGTTGCATGATCAGTAAAAATAGTGACCTTGGTTCCTATCAAATAAGATCGAAACTTATCAAAAGCAAATACAACTGCCAGTAACTCTTTTTCAGTTGTGGCATAATTTAGTTGAGCCTCATTCATTGTTCTACTAGCATACTAAATGGGATGAAAGATCTTATCCTTTCTTTGGCCTAAAATAGCTCCAACTACTGTATCACTAGCATCACATATGACCTCAAAAGGTTGATTCCAGTTTGGGGACACAACTATAAGGGTGGTTGATAACATTTCCTTAAGGGTCTTAAATGATTTTAAACAATCACCTGAAAAATCAAACTTAATATCTTTCATCAAAAGGTTAGTCAGCGGTTTTGAAATCTTCAAAAAGTCTTTTATGAAAAGTCTATAAAAACCCGCATGACCTAGAAAGCTTTTAATTCCTTTAACAGTACTGGGATGGGGTAATCCTGCTATAAGATCAATTTCAGCCTTATCAACTTATATCCCTTTAGCACTGATTTTATGTCCTAAATCAATTCCCTCAGTAACCATAAAATGACATTTTTCTCAATTAAGAATCATGTAATGATCCGACCGGTCATTTTGACCTCTAGCACATTGTTCGGCAGTTTGAGTCATTGAGTAGCTTCACTTCATGCATTATGACTAGTACGTGTGGTTGGAATTGGATTTTTGGGAAGTTCGGAGTTGATTCGAAAGCTTTAAGTTGGAAGAGTTGACTAAGGCTTAGCTTTTGAGTAAACAACCTCAAAATCAGGATTTGAAGGCTTAAATAGGTTCATATGATGATTACAAACTTGGGTGTCTTCCCGAAATTTCATTTGGATATTTCTAGAAGGTCTCGGCATTAATCGACGAAAATTGAAAATTTGAAGGTTTGAAATATTTATAAGTTTGACCAGAAGTTGACTTTTATGATATCAAGTTCGGATTTTGTTTCTGGAAATTTTAGTAGCTTTGTTATGTCATTTATGACTTGTGTGCAAAATTTGAAGTCATTCCGGATTGATTTGATACGTTTCGACACGGGTTTTGGAAGTTGGAGGATTCAAAGTTCATTAAGTTCGATTTGAGGTGTGATTCGTGATTTTGATCTTGTTTGGTGTGATTTGAGGACTCAAGTAGGTCTATGTTATGTTACGGGACTTGTTGGTATATTCGGACGGCGTCCCGAGTGTCTCGAGTGTGTTTCAGGGTGAGTTTTGAACGTGTTTGGGCATTTCGGCACTCTGCCGATGTTCTAGAACAGTTGAAGTGTGGAGGGCACATTTTGGAGTGCTGAGGCAAAGCCTCATGTGCAGGCCGTTGAGGAAATGTGCGGACCGCAGAGGAAATGTGCGCACCGTAGAGGAAATGTGCGCACCGCAGAAATCCTCTTGCGGCTGCAGAAAGGGGAATCTGCAGGTTTGATGGTCTGACTTCGGAAGCTTATATTCTCTAATCTATAAGGAGTTTGGAGATGCTTTTGAGTTTAGTTTCCAGAAAGATAAACTATTCATCATTTGGAAATTTGTATAGAAAGTTATGGAAAATTTACTGAAGCTTGGTAGTGCAGTCACTATGGATGTGCGACCACACAATTTGGATCGCGACCGCGGGACTAGGGATGTGCGGACAACACAAAAACTGTGCGGTCAGCTTAATGGGAGATCATATTTTTGTACTTTATAATGAGGGTTAGAGTATTATTTCACATTTGGACTTTGGGAGCTCGGTTTGTGGCGATTTTTCGTGGGTTTTTCAAGAAATTCATCGGGGTAAGTGATTCTAACTCGGATTTGGTTAATATACATGAATATATCATTGTTTTCATCATTTAATTAGTATTTTACGAAGTAAATTTGAGTAAAATTGTAGAAACTTCATAAACTATAATTTAAGGATTTGAAGGTCGAGTTGTGATCGGATTTGACTAATTTTGGTATGGTTGGACTCATGGTTGAATGGGTGTTTGAATTTTGTAATTTGTTGGATTCCAAGACGTGGGCCTCACCATTGACTTTTGGTTGACTTTTCGAGAGGAGTTGGGTATTTTTTTATAAATTGTTAAATTATGGGTAATAGAGTATATATTTATGGATTTTCACATTTGTTTGACTAGTTTTGGAGAGACGGGCATCGGTTTGAGGTGTTTGAGTTGCGTTGGAGCCGGTTATGGAACTTCGGAGCGAAGTAAGTCTCCTGTCTAACCTTGTGAGGGGGAGACTACCCCGTAGGTGATAGTTATTGTTATGTGCAACTAGTTGTGGGTGCTACGTACGTACGAGGTGACGAGAGTCCGTACGTAACTAAAGCATGTTTATGTCCGGGTAGACTTAAGACTTTATTATGTAATAATTGCATTATTTGAACTCGTTCTGCTGGCTTAATTAATTAATGTTATAACTGAATTTTATTTAGAAATAAATATATGTAAACTAGGTCGAGCCTTAACACTTTGAGTTGTGGGCGAGTTATTTGAGAAACGGTAAAGATTATATTCATTTTGTGCTCATATACTGTATTGTAAACACATGTCTCTTAATTCGGTAACTTCCTTCCTTTCTTGTGGAGCCGGCCGAACGCCTCGGTAGTATAATAGATTCATCTATGGTTTGTGTCGCTCGACCCTCGACAATGTACACATTATTCTGGATCAAGCCGAATGACCTCGACAGGATCGTTCATATCACTAGTAGTCCGAATATTCGCGAGATAAACCTTCCACTGATGCCCGACATTTTTACGGTATTCCTTATTTATTTGATATTGGCACTTGGCATTTTGTGAATTGTTAAGGTAGGATACAAGAGCGAGAAATTTATACTTTAAAAGAAATATTTGGAAGATTATGAAATTTACAGATTTACCCTACTATCATTGTGTACTTCATATCTGTTATGAATTATTATATTATTTTATTGGACCTCTAGTAAGTGTCGATGTCGACCCCTCGTCACTACTTCTTCGGAGTTAGGCTATGTACTTACTAGATACGCGTTAATTTACGTATTCATGCTGCACTTCTGCACTAAATGTGCAGGATCTGACAGGTTCATTTGGTGATCATAATGGTGCGTAGGCGCATCTGTTGAGGAGACTTTAGGTCAGTTGCAATTCAGGCTACGCATCACAGTCCACCGAGTCTTCATCGTACTATTTATTTTATCCTATCTTATTTACATTCTAGACAGATGTTGTATTATTATTGTACTCCTTAGAAAAATACTCATGCACTTGTGACATCGGGTTTTGAGGTTATACTAGTTGATGCTTAGGGTTTCGTACATTATTATTGCCTTTCATTTCTTTTATAAATTACAAATGTTGTATGTTCCCGTGATTTGGAAGTGTAAATCTCCTTTTCTTATTAAAATTTGTGATTTCGAAAGTAATAAAATGAGCAATCAAATTGGTAAATCATCGTTGGCTTGCCTAACAGCGGCGTTAGACGCCATCACGATCTATAATGGATTTTGGGTCGTGACAAATCAAATTTGTCTCTTCATATCTCTTAATAACTAAGGTCAAATGATGAAAACAATCTTCAAATGTTTTGCCAAAGAGTGTAAAATCATCCATAAAAAATTCAAGAAACTTTTCAGTCATGTCAGAAAAAATTGCTGACATGCAACACTGAAATGTAGCAGGGGCGTTGCACAGACCAAATAGCATTCTCCTATAGGCATATGTTCCATGAGGAAATGTGAAAGTTGTCCTATCTTGATCTCCTGGTGCAATTGGTATCTGGTTATACCCTGAATAACCATCAAGAAAACAGTAAAATAATATCCTGCAATTCTTTCCAACATTTGATCAATAAATGATAAAGGAAAATGATCTTTTATAGTAGCATCATTGAAACGTCTGTAATCAATACAGACTCTCCATCCTGTGACGGTCCTGGTAGGTATGATTTCATTACTTTCATTTATTATAACAGTCATACCTCCTTTCTTTGGTACTACCTGAACAAGTCTTACCTAAGGATTGTCTGAAATTGGGTAAATGATACATGTCGCTAAAAAGTTTACAATCTCTTTTTTCACCACTTCCTGCATTGCTGGATTCAATCTCCTTTGGGGTTGGACTATTGGCTTGTAGCTATCCTCCATGAGGATTCTGTGTGTACAAACAACTGGATTAATCCCTTTGATAACTTTAATAGTCCATCTCAGGGCTCCTTTGTGTGCTTTCAATACTTCAATCAATTTTTCTTCTTGTCATGTAGTAAGAAAAGATGAAATAATTACTGGAAATAATTCTTCCTCAAGATAAATTTATTTTAAATGAGATGGGAGAACTTTGAGTTTAATTTTTGGTTGAACTTGTTCTGGTTGCATCTCCTCACCTTTAGAATCTTTTTCTAATATTTCAGTTTCTCTTCTGATGATAGGATCATCATCCTGTGTGGTGCCAGCTATGGCCAAACATCTTTCTATTGACTCTGAAATTAATTGATCATCTTTGAATTCATCTGTAAGATAACTAATCACGTCAATTGAAAAACACGAAGATGATGCCTCATCTCCTGAAAACCTTAGTATCTTTTGCATATCAAAAATGACTCTTTCTTCATCAACTCTCAAAATTAGTTGTACTTGATGGACATCTATGATTGCTGTACTTGTAGCAAGAAAAGGTCTACCCAAAATTATCGGTTCATCACTACATTCCTTCATTTCAAGTACTATGAAATCCATAGGAAAAATAAGCTTATCTACTCTTACAAGTACATTTTCAATTATTCCCTTAGGTGTCTTAGTACTTTGATCTGCAAACTTAAGAGAAACATCTATATCTTTCATTTCACCGAGATTCAATTTTCTAAAGATAGAAAATGGCATCAAATTTTTTGAAGCTCCAGAATCACATAGTGCTTTTTCAAAATATACTCCTCCCAAAGTGCATGGAATTGTAAAACTGCCTAGGTCACCATGTTTTTGTGATAGCTTATTTTGAAGTATACCATTGCATTTTTCAGTAAGCATTACCACATAAACTTCTTCCAATTTTCTTTTACTTGACAAAATTTCTTTTAAAAATTTGGCATATGAAGGCATTTGTAGTGAAGCATCAGTGAACAGAATATTGATTTGAATCTGTTTTAAAATCTCCAAAATTTTTGCAAATTGACTATCAAGCTTTTCTCTTTTCATTTTTTGTGAAAAAGGAATTGTCACAGGGAGAGGACTCAATTTTTCAATATTCTTTTCTTCTTTTTTCTTTACTTATTTCTCCTCTGATGGTTCAAATGGTTTTTGAACATTCTTACCATATTCTACATGTTGTTCTGGTTGGTTCTTTTCTTGTCTGTCTCCATAAGGTTCATCGAGTTCCTTACCTGACCCTAAGGTGATGTCCTTAAGGTGCTTGTTTGAGGTTTACTCTGTATTTCTTGGTAAGGGACCCTGAATCTTTTCTGACATAAGAGCTGCCAATCAGCTCAACTTAATTTCCATATTTTGAGGGATGAATTTTGGCTCTCTATCTTTTCATCAGTGACCTTAATGTACTTGTACAGAAGGTCATCAAGACTAGTATGGTCTTGTTGAGGCCTTTGCTGATATGGAGTTGCTGCTGATAAGTCTGAAGTTTGATTGACAGTGGTTTGGATTCTAGTATCCAAGTGGACCTTGTATTTGTTGCTTCTAGAAGCTTTGAGAGTTCACAACACCATTTGGATTGCTCCATTGAAAACCTCAATGTTTCTGTGACATTGGACTTCCAAAAGGATACTGCTTGTAATCGATGACATTGACATGCTCATCATTGTGATTGGTTTCTTGATACTCATGGTTCTGATGGTTTCCTCCACACAAGTCACAAGCCTCAGACTGGCTTGTTTGTTGTGTATTCAGCTGTAAAGATTCAAACTTTTGTGCCAAAGAAACAATTTATTGTGTTAGCGTATTTAAAGCATCTGCCTGATTTACTGTAGCTACTTTCTTGATGATTAAATGCTCAGATGGCCATTGGATGACATTCTCAAAAATTTCATTCAATATAGCAATGCTTCATCTATGGATTTTCCCATTACATAACCTCCCGCAACTGCAACTATCACATTTCTATAAGAAGGTTTTGACCCGTGATAAAAAATATATAACTGGATATGTTCAGGAATATCATAGTGTGGACATTTCATTTAATCTTTCCCAAGCTTGATATACTGACTCGGTGTCAGTCTGCAAGAAATAAGATATGTCTTGTCTTAATTTTGTAGTTTTAGCAGGAGAAAACTATTTGTTCAAACTTTTTTGAGTCATCTGATCCTATAAGGCAATAGATCATTGAGGCAAACTTTGTAACCAAGTTTGGCATCTCCTTTTAAAGAAAAAGGAAATAACCTTAACTTGATTGCTTCAGGAGATACTCCATTATACTTAGCAGCTTCAACAAGTTACAGAAAATCAATTAAATGACTGTGTGTGTAACGACCCGACCGGTCGTTTTGAGTTCTAGCTCGTCATTCAATAGTTTGAGGCCTTGAGTAGCTTCACTTCAGGTATATTGACTTGTACATGGCCATAATTTAATTTCGGGAAGTTCGGAGTTGATTTGGAAGGAAATTTCTAGTTTCGTAAGCTTTAAGTTAGGAGAATTGGCTAAGATTGGACTTTTGAGCAAACAACCTTGGAATCTAGATTTGAAGGTTCCAATAGGTTTTTATGATGGTTTTGGACTTAGGCGTATGTTCTGGTTGAGTATCGGATCACCCAGGAGCGTTTCGATGCTTATTATGGAAGGTTGGTATTTTAAAAGTAAGAAATTCTTAAGTTTGACTTGAAGTGAATTTTAATGTTACCAAAGTCCGTTTGGGATTCCGAGCCTTGGAATAGATTCGTTATGTCATTTATGACTTGTGTGCAAAATTTGGGGTCAATCGGATTTGAAGTTCTAAAGTTCATTAAGTTTGAATTGGGGTGCGATTCTTTGTTTTAGCATTGTTCGATGTGATTTAAAGGCTCAACTAAGTTCGCATGATGTTTTAGGACTAGTTGGTATGTTTGGTCAAGGTCCCGGGGGCCTCAAGTGGATTCCAGATAGTTAACGGATTGAATTTGGCCTTATGAAAAGGCTGGTGGCAGCATATCTGGTGTAACCGCACCTGCGAGGTTTTGGTCGCAGGTGTGGAACCGCAAAAGCGACCAGACGTGATTGGGGCTGGGGTCGCACAAGCGATCAAGTGGACCGCAGAAGCGGAGTCGCAACTGCGGTTGGTGGATTGCATAAGCGGAAAGGCTGGGACCATAGAAGCGGTAAAGTTCCGTAGAAGCGGGACTACATCTGCACATAAGGATCCGTAGAAGCGTAGATTGAGGGGCCTGCAGGGAGCCGCATAAGCGGACTCTGTGCCGCAGAAGCGACTCATTTTCCGCAGATGCGAAGGGGCGCTGGGCAGTAAGGTTTTTATAAAAACGGGATTTGGCCATTTTCCTCCCATGTTTCACTTGGTTGTGGCAATTTTGGAGAGCTTCAAGGGGATATTTTCATCAAGTAACATAAGGTAAGTGATTCCCACCTATTACAAGTTAAATACATGGTTTTTATGTGGATTAGGGCATGGAAATTAGTAGAAATTGTGGGATTTTTGGTAGAAAATCTAGAATTGTCATTTTTGGATTTTGACCATGAAATTGGACATGGAATTAGATTATATATTTGAGTTCGTGGTGTTATGAGTAAGGTTTATCTTCAAGAATTTTCAGAATCCAGGCACGTAAGCCCGAGGTTTGATTTTATCGACTTTTCGAGCGGAGTTGGGAGTTGTTTAAAATGATTAATTATGGGTATTAGAATATATTTTGATGGGTTTGCACCTTTGTTGAATAGTTTTGGATCGACGAGCATTGATTTGAGGTAATAAGTGGCGTTGGAGCCGGTTTTGGAACTTCGGAGCGAGTTATGTCTCCTGTCTAATCGTGTGAGGGGGAAACTATCCCTAGGTGATATTTATTGTTATGTGCAACTAGTTGTAAGTGCTACTTACGCACGAGGTGACGAGAGTCCGTACGTAGCTATAGCATGTTTACGTCAGGGTAGATCTGGGATCTTATCCTGTAATATTTGAACTATTTGAGCTCATGTTGCTGACATTAATTAATAAAAGTAATAAATGAAATTGATTTAGAAATAATTATGTGAATACTAGGCCAAGCCTTATCACTTTGAGTTATGGGCGAGTTATTTGAGAAAAGGTAAAGATGATATTCATTTTTGTATCCATATATGGTGTTGTAAACAGGTATCTCGTAATTCGGTAACTTACTTCCTTTTCTTGTGGAGTGAGCCGAATGCCTCGGCATTATATAGGTGCATCTATGGTTCGTTTCGCTCGACCCTCAGCAGTATACACATTATTTCGGATCGGGCCGAACGTCCCTTGGCAGAACCATGCGTTATATCGCTTGTAGCCAGGATATTCACGGGTTAACCTCTCTACTAATGCCCGGCATTTTATATGGTACTCCAGGTTTATTTAATGATGACACTTGACAACTTTTGGAGATATTGAGATAGAATACAAGATTGAGAAATTCATACTTAAAAGAAAACAATTGGAAACTTTTAAGATTTACAGATTTACTTCACTATTGCTGTGCATTTCATACCTGTTATGGATTATTATATTATTTGGTTGGACCTATAGTAAGTGTCGATGTCGACCCCTCATCACTACTTCTCAGGGGTTAGGCTAGATACTTACTGGGTATGCGTTGATTTACGTACTCATGCTGCATTTCTGCACTAAATATGCAGGATCTGACAGGTTCATTGATGATCACCTTGGCACGTAGGCGCACCTGTTGAGGAGACTTCATGTGAGCTGCATTGCAGGCTATGCATCACAGTCCACCGAGTCTCCATCGTACTATTTATCTTGTTCTATCTTATTACATTTGGGACAAATGTTGTACTATTATTGCACTCCTTAGAAAAATGCTCATGCACTTGTGACACCGGATTTTAAGGGTTTCTACTGGTTGTTCGTTATTGTAATTGTGAAATCTCTATGTCATACGATTTAATTAGGGAAAATTATGATTTCAAGCACTTAAATGAGTAAATAAATTGATGAATCACTGTTGGCTTGCCTGACGGCGGTGTTAGGTGCCATGACGGCCTATAGCGGATTTTGGGTCATGACAGCTTGGTATCAGAGCATTAGGTTCACTTAGGTCTCACGAGTCATGAGCAAGTCTAGTAGAGTCTTGCTGATCGGTATGGAGACGTCTGGCATCTCCTTTTAAAGAAGAAGGAAATAACCTTAACTTGATTGCTTCAGGAGATACTCTATTATACTTAGCAATTTCAACAAGTTCCAGGAAATCAATTAAATGAATGTGTGTGTAACGACCCGACCGATCATTTTGAGCTCTGGCACGTCGTTCAGAAGTTTGAGGCCTTGAGTAGCTTCACTTCAGATATATTGACTTGTACGTGTTACCGGAATTTAATTTTGGGAAGTTCGGAGTTGATTTGGAAGGAAAAGTCTAGTTTCGGAAGCTTTAAGTTGGGAGAATTGGCTAAGATTGGACTTTTGAGTAAATGACCTAGGAATCGGGATTTAAAGGTTCCAATAAGTTCTTATGATGATTTTGGACTTGGGCGTATGTTCTGATTGAGTATCGGATCAACCGGGAGCGTTTTGACGCTTTTGTGGAAGGTTGGTATTTTAAAAGTTTAAGAAATTCTTAAGTTTGACTTGAAGTGGATTTTAATACTACCAATGTCCGTTTGGGATTTCGAGCCTTGGAATAGATTCGTTATGTCATTTATGGCTTGTGTGCAAAATTTGGGGTCAATCGAACTTGATTTGATAGGTTTCGGCGTCAAATGTAGAAGTTTGAAGTTCTAAAGTTCATTAAGCTTGAATTGGTGTGCGATTCTTGGTTTTAGCATTGTTCGATGTAATTTAAAGGCTCGACTAAGTTTGTATGATGTTTTAGGACTGGCTGGTATATTTAGTCGAGGTCCCCGGAGGCCTCAGGTGGATTCCGGATAGTTAACGGATTGAATTTGGCCTTATGAAAAGGCTGGTGGCAGCATATCTGGTGTAATCGCACCTGCTAGGTTTTGGTCACAGGTGCGGAACCGTAGAAGCGGCCAGACGTGATTGGGGCTGGGGTAGTACAAGCTATCAGGTGGACCGTAGAAGCGGAGTCGCACCTACGGTTGATCGATCACAGAAGCGGAATGACTGGGGAAGGCTGGGACCGCAGATGCGGTAGAGTTCTACAGAAGCAGGACCGCACCTACGCATAAGGAGCTGTAGAAGGGTAGATTGAGGGGCCTGAAGGGAGCCGCATAAGCGGCTCATTTTCCGCAGATGCGAAGGGGCGTTGAGCAGTAAGGTTTTTATAAAAATGGGATTTGGCCATTTTCCTCCCATTTTTCACTTGGTTATGGCGATTTTGGAGAGCTTCAAGGGGAGATTTTCATCAAGTAACATAAGGTAAGTGATTCCCACATATTAAAAGTTAAATACATGGTTTTTATGTGGATTAGGGTATGGAAATTAGTAGAAATTGTGGGATTTTTGGTAGAAAACCTAGAATTATCATTTTTGGATTTTGACCATGAAATTGGACATGGAATTAGATTATATATTTGAGTTCGTGGTGTTATGAGTAAGGTTTATCTTCAATAATTTTCAGAATCCAGGCACGTAGGCCCGAGGTTTGATTTTATCGACCTTTAGAGCGGAGTTGGGAGTTGTTTAAAATGATTAATTATGTGTATTAGATTATATTTTGATGGGTTTGCACCTTTGTTGAATAGTTTTGGATCGACGGGCATCGATTTGAGGTAATAAGTGGCGTTAGAGCCAATTTTGGAACTTCGGAGCGAGGTAAGTCTCATGTCTAACCGTGTGAGGGGGAAACTACCCCTAGGTGATATTTATTGTTATGTTCAACTAGTTGTGGGTGCTACGTACGCACGAGGTGGCGAGAGTCCATACGTAGCTATAGCATATTTACGTCAGGGTAGACCTGGAATCTTATCCTGTAATATTTGAATTATTTGAGCTCATGTTGCTGACATTAATTAATAAAAGTAATAAATGAAATTGAATTAGAAATAATTATGTGAATACTAGGCCAAGCCTTAACACTTTGAGTTGTGGGCGAGTTATTTGAGAAAAAGTAAAGATTATATCCATTTTTGTACCCACGTACGGTATTGTAAACATGTGTCTCATAATTCAGTAACTTCCTTCCTTTTCTTGTGGGGCGAGCCTAACGCCTCAACATTATATAGGTGCATCTATGGTTCGTGCCGCTCGACCCTCGGCAGTGTAAACATTATTCCGGAACGGGCCGAACGTCCCTCGGCAGAATCGTGTGTTATATTGCTTGTAGCCCGAATATTCACGAGTTAACCTCTCTACTGATGCCCGACATTTTATATGGTACTCCGGGTTTATTTAATGATGACACTTGACAACTTTTGGAGATATTAAGATAGAATACAAGATTGAGAAATTCATACATTAAAGAAAACAATTGGAAACTTTTGAGATTTACAAATTTACTTCACTATTGCGGTGCACTTCATACCTGTTATGGATTATTATATTATTTGCTTGGGCCTCTAGTAAGTATCGATGTCGATCCCTCGTCACTACTTCTCCGGGGTTAGGCTAGATACTTACTGGTTACGCGTTGATTTACGTACTCATGCTGCACTTATGCACTAAATGTGCAGAATCTGACAAGTTCATTGATGATCACCTTGGCGCGTAGGCGCACCTGTTGAGGAGACTTCATGTGAGCTGTATTCCAGGCTACGCATCGCAGTCCACCGAGTCTCCATTGTACTATTTATCTTATTCTGTCTTATTACATTCGGGACAGATATTGTACTATTATTGCACTCCTTAGAAAAATACTCATGCACTTGTGACACCTGGTTTTGGGGGTTTCTACGGGTTGTTCGTTATTGTATTTGTGAAATCTTTATTTCATACGATTTAATTAGGGAAAATTATGATTTCAAACACTTAAATAAGTAAATAAATTGATGAATCATTGTTGGCTTGCATGACGGCGGTGTTAGGTGCCATCACGACCTTTAGCGGATTTTGGGTCATGATAGTGTAGATCTTCACTTGAATCTCCAGTGAAGATACAAGATTGTTGAATTGTTTGAATCAGGCCGGTCCTGATTTCAAATTTGTTGGCTGCCACTGGGGGTTTTCTAACACTAGATTCACAGTTGAAGTGGTATGGTCTATCATAATCTCTTAGGATTCTGTTTGCTGGCCTTGGTGCCACTTCATCAAATTGTTCATCTACATGGGCTGGTGGTGGAATTTCCAGTGGGTTGCGCTCTTCTACTTCTTGATTCTCTATTCCTTCACAAGCTAAGCTTTGAGAAGATAATGCTTTCCCTTTCCTGCGCAATCGAAGTGATCTTTCAATTTCAAGATCGTAATTGACCAACTCTTTTGTAGAAGAGCGGGTCATAAACTACTCAAAGTTCTAAAAAAAACAAATTGAACTTGACTCCTAAAGTGGTAGTAGTAGTATTTAAAGAAAATAATTAAAAGAATGTGATGAATAACAAGGAAAACAAAAATAATAAAAATAGTAGTACGATATTATTATTATTATTATTATTATTATTATTATTATTATTATTATTATTATTATTATTATTATTATTATTATACGATAATAGTAATTATATTAGTACTAATTAGCAATAAATGTAATGAAAAAAAATGGTAAACGAAATGAGGAAGTAGTAATAGTAACTAACTGTAACGACCCGGCCGGTCGTTTTGAATATTATAACCCCGTTCCCCCATTTACTGCTCAATTTATGTCTTGCAATTGATTTATGACTTATCGAGTTAGTTCGTTCGAGTCCGGAAGGAATTCGGAGTGAAATAAGACACTTAGTCTTATAATTAAAAAATTAAGTTAGAAAAGTGAACCGGATATGGACCTATGTGTAAACGACCTCGGATTCGAATTTTGATAATTCCAATAGCTCTTTATGGTAATTTTGGGCTTAGGAGCGTATCTAGAATATTATTTGGAGGTCCGTAGAGGAATTAGGCTTGAAATGCCGAAAGTTTAATTTTTGAGAAGTTTGATCGGGGGGTTGACTTTTTGATATCGGGGTCGGAATCCGATTCTGAAAATTGGAATAGCTCTGTTATGTCATTTATGACTTGTGTGCGAAATTTGAGGTCAATTGGACGTGATTTGATAGGTTCTGGAGTCGTTTGTAGAAATTAGAAATTTCAAAGTTCATTAGGCTTGAATTGGGGGTGTAATTCATGGTTTTAGCGTTGTTTGAGGTTATTTGAGGGTTCGACTAAGTCTGTATGATATTTTAGGATTTGTTGGTATACTTGGTTGAGGTCCCGAGGGGTTCGGGTGAGTTTCGGATCGTTAACGGGTAGGATTATGGACTTGGAACTCTGCTGGAATTTTTCTGATGCACCATCTTGTTTCCTTCATCGCGTTCGCGAGTGGAGCCTCGCGTTCGCGAAGAGGAACTGAGAGGCTGGCAATATTTGCTCTTCGCGTTCGTAAAGAGAAGAACGTGTTCACGAAGGGTGGACTGGGTGTGCATCGTGAACGCAAGAGGTGTTACGCGTTCGCGAAGAAGAGAGGAAGCAGCCGAGGACCCCAGGCAATTGGTCTACGCGTTCGCAGAGAGGGTGTCGCGTTCGCATAGTAAGGGGGAACGAAGCATCGCGTTCGCGATGGGTTGAACGCGTTCGCGTAGAAGGCATTGAGGCAGAGGCATTTTGTGCTTCACGAACGCGAGGGTGATGTCGCGTTCGCGAAGGAAAATTTGGATGGAAGCTATTTTGTGCTTCGCGAACGCGAGGCGCTGACCGCGTTCACGAAGAAGAAAAGCCTGGGCAGTGAGTTTAAGTTCTGAAAATGGGACTTCGTCCCATATTTAGTTTTTGATGATTTGGTGCTCGGATTGAGGCGCGTTTTGGGTGATTTTCAGAGGAAACAACGGGGTAAGTGTTCTTAACTCAATATTGGTTAAATTACCCGAATCCATGGTTGTTTTTATCATTTAATTAGTGAATTGAGTTGGGAAAATTTTAAAACCCTCTTGGTTTAAATTGAATATTTGAGGGTCGAGTTGGGATCGGATTTTGGTAAAATTGGTATGGTTAGACTCGTGGTTGAATGTGCTTTCGGATTTTGTAACTTTTGTCGAGTTCCGAGACACTTTTTGAGTAATTTTCGGATTTTTATGGAAAATCTTTATTTTCTTATGGAATTAGTTCCAATGAATTTTATTGACTAAAACGAATTATTTATGACCAGATTCGAGGCGTTTGGAGACCAATTCACGAGGAAAGGACATTGCAGAATAAGAATTTAACGGCTTGAAGTAAGTAACGATTGTAAATCTAGTCCTGAGGGTATGAAACCCCGGATTTCGTATCATTTTACTACTTTGAGGTGACGCACATGCTAGGTAACGGGCGTGTGGGCGTGCACCATTGGGGATTGGTGACTTGGTCCGTCCCATAGCAACTGTAAAGTTGCATATTTTGTTGAAACTATATGATACTTATATGTTTTAGAAAGAGTTTCTGTACATTAGGCTGAATGCCATGTTTGGGCCTTGTGCCAGTGCTGTTTGGACCCTTAGGGGCCTTTTCTTACAATCCTCTCATTGTTTTCGATTAAAAAATCTATACTCAGTAATGTTTATACTTGTTTAACGCATAACTCTGTTTTATGACTTTATTTTGATGCATATAAATATTTTGGGCCGAATGCCCTGTTTTACTGAAATGCCTGAGTGGCTTGAGAGGTTTATGACTGAGTGAGGTCGAGGGCCTCATTTGTGAGGATATTTATGGGATCGGGCTACACGCCACAACATGTTTGATATCGGTCGAGGGCCTGATTGTGAGGATGAGTGTGGATCGGGGCTGCCCGCCTGCAGCATACTTTATTATTATAGCACGTGAGTTGTCCATGCTGCACGTGATTTGTCCGTGCAGATTATAGCGCTTGGGCTAAAGGAGCCCCTCTGAAGTCTGTACACACCCCCAGTGAGCGCAGGTACCTACTGAGTGCAAGTGTTGAGTGCCGAGTGCTGAGTGACTGGGAGGCATGAGTGATTGTGAGGTATGCCCGAGTGGCAAGAGTGATTGTGAGGTATGCCCGAGTGGCACGAGTGACTGTGAGGTTTGCCCGAGGGGCTGTATATGAGTGATATTTTGCCCGAGGGGCTGTTTATGATTTCATCATTTTTGCTCACCTTTGCATTTTTCCTCTGTCTGAAAACTGTTGAAAAATATCTTTAACTGATTTTTACTGGAACTGGGTTTAAACGAGATGTTTTGATTCAAATCCTGATTTTTAAAAGCATGTGGTATTTCACTGAGATTTCCTGATATGAATGTTATATGCTTTGTTGCTCGTCACTACTGCTGTGTCTTTATTTATAGTTGTTACTTACTGAGTTGGCATACTCACGTTACTCCATGCACCTTGTGTGCAGATTCAGGTGTAGCTGGACAAGGTAGCGGTTATTGATTGTTCTGGTTGCAGATTTTTCTTGGAGATAGCAAGGTAGCTGTTTGGCGATCGCAATCCCTACTCTTCTCCCTCTTATCTTCCTCTAGTTGTATTTAGCTATTTTCCAGGCTGAGTTAGCCTTGATATTGTTAGACAGATTGTAGTAGATGCTCATGACTAGTGACACCCCGATGTCGGGCTTTTACTTCCGCACTTTTATTTTGATTGGAACTTATTTATGAAGGTTTTTATGTGAAATAACATTGAAATTATCTTTGAAATGAAAATATCGGTTGGTTTTGGAAATGAGTCGGCTTGCCTAGTTCCACGATAGGCGCCATCACGACAGGGGTTAGTTTGGGTCTTGATAGATTGGTATCAGAGCCTAGGTTACATAGGTCTCACAAGTCATGAGCGGGTTTAGTAGAGTCTTGCGGATCGGTACAGAGACGTCTGTACTTATCTTCGAGAGGCTGCAAAACCTTTATGAAACTCTGCATTCTTGAATTCTTATCGTGCGAATCTGTTGATTCTAGTAACTAAACATATGTTGTTTCATTCTCTCACAGATGGTGAGGACTCGTGTTACCGGTCAGGAGGGCCAGCCACCAGTACCACCATCCAGGGCCGCGAGAGGCCGAGGCCGCGGTAGAGGCCATGGTAGGGGCAGAGGTACAGCCCGTACAACAACTAGGGCAGTACCTGCAGATCCACCGGTTGTCCCAGATCAGGACCAAGTTCCAGTTGTTGATGCACCAGCTCAGGCACCACCTGTACCTATTATGATTCCAGGCCTTCAGGAGGCCCTAGCTCAGATTCTGACCGCATGTATCGGCCTTGCTCAGGCGGTCTCCCTTTCGATGGCCGCAACCACTTCTCAGGCCAGGGGAGGCACTCAGACTCCCGTCGCTCGCACACCGGAGCAGGTTATTCAGGGACTTCAGACACCAGACGCACCACCAGCCCAGCCGGTTGCAGTTGCTCAGGATTATGTAGTTCCTGCTATGCCTGAGGATGATCAGCGTAGGTTGGAGAGTTTTAGGAGACTCCAGCCACCACCTTTTAGTGGCACAGAGAGAGAGTATGCTCAGGACATTTTGGACAGGTGTTAGAGAATACTCAGTACTGCTGGTATTTTGGAGACTTGTGGGGTCTCATTCACTACCTTTAAGTTTTTTGGGGCTGCACTCAGATGATGGGAGACTTACGAGAGGAGTAGGCCTATTGACGTAGCACCCCTTACTTGGCAGCAGTTCTCCGTGGTCGTTTTGGAGAAGTTCGTGCCTTGATCCCGCAGAGAGGAGCTGCGCAGACAGTTTGAGTCAGCTTGCCTAGTTCCACGATAGGTGCCATCACAACAGGGGTTAGTTTGGGTCGTGATAGATTGACGCTCCCTGGTGTAGTCATTAAGAGAAGACCTGGAGACCACACAAGCCAATACCCGACCAGGCTCCGAAATATCCAATCTGACAAGCTGGCCCGCCAAGGCCTGAACATCCAATGCCAAAGGTCTCTCTGCTACCGGAAGATATGCTAAACTCCCTAAACTCTCTACCCGGCGACTCAAAGAATCGGCCACTACATTGGCCTTCCCCAGATGGTGCAAGATAGTGATATAATAGTCCTTAAGAAGCTCCAACCATCTCCGCTGATGCAAATTAAGATCCTTCTGCTTTAGCAGATACTGCAGACTCCGATGATCAGTAGTTAAGTTTGAGCATTAGAGATTGGGTGGCTTACTTCAGAAATTAGAGATCCCAGAGTGGAAGTGGGAGCGGATCACCATGGACTTTGTAGTTGGGCTCCCACAGACTTCGAGGAAGTTCGATGCTATTTGGGTTATTGTGCACTTCATTCCAGTTGGTACTACTTACTCTTCAGAGTGGTTGGCTGAGATTTACATCCGAGAGATCATTTGCCTGCATGGTGTCCCAGTTTCCATCATTTCAGATAGGGGTGCTCAGTTCACATCACAGTTTTGCAGGGCTGTGCAGTGAGAGTTGGGTACTCAGGTGAGTTGAGCACAGCTTTTCACCCTCAGACGGACGGGCAGTTCGAGCGCACTATTCAAATATTGGAGGACATGTTGTGTGCTTGTGTCATTGACTTTAGGGGTTCATGGGACCAGTTTTTGCCACTCGCGGATTTTGCATATAACAACAATTATCAGTCGAGTATTCAGATGGCTCCGTACGAGGCTTTATATGGGAGGAGGTGTAGATCTCCGGTTAGATGGTCTGAGCCGGGTGAGGCTAGGCTCTTAGGTACAGACTTGGTCCAGGACGTATTAGATAAGGTGAAATTGATTTAGGAGTGGCTTCACATGGCGCAGTCTAGGCAGAAGAGCTATGCGAATAGAAAGGTCTGTGATGTGTCTTTTATGGTTGAGGAGAAGGTTTTGCTGAAGGTATCACCCTTGAAGGGTGTTATGAGGTTTGGGAAGAGGGGCAAGTTGAGCCTCCGGTTCATTGGACCTTTTGAGGTGCTTCAGAGGATAGGAGAGGTGGCTTATAAGCTTGCCTTGCCACCCAGCTTGTCGAGTGTGCATCCAGTGTTTCATGTTTCCATGCTCCGGAAGTATATTGGAGATCCGTCCCATGTTTTGGATTTCAGCACGGTTCAGTTGGAGGGTGATATGACTTATGATGTGGAGCCGGTGGCTATTTTGGATCGGCAGGTTCGAAGGTTGAGGTCAAAGAATATAGCTTCAGTGAAGGTGCAATGGAGAGGTCAGCCTGTGGAGGAGGCCACCTGGGAGACTGAGCGGGAGATGCGGAGCAAATATCCACGCTTATTTGAGACTCCAGGTATTATTCTAAACCCATTCGAGGACGAACGCTTGTTTAAGAGGGGGAGAATGTAATGACCCTGTCACGACCCAAAATCCCACCACAAGCGTCGTGATGGCACCTAGTCTCTAAGACTAAGTAAACCGATTTCCATTACATTTCGAAGCCATTTTTTTTATAAACGAAACCAACGACGAAAATAATTATAACAACCTCCCAAGATTGGTAGTACTGAGTCACGAACTCTAACATAATACATGAAATGATCTCAATGATCGAATACTCAATACTGTTTGATTAAAAATTAACAGTACAATGAAATGAACAGACTCCAAGGGACTGCGACGACCAAGCAGCTCTACCTTGAATCCTTGCGATCACACTCTAACTCTGTCCAGGTCTGATACCTCCAATACCTGGCTCTGCACAAAAATGTGCAGAAGTGTAGTATGAGTACACCACGGTCAGTACCCAGTAAGTATCAAGACTAACCTCAGTGGAGTAGAGACAAGCTACAGTCAAGACACTCATTAGTCAAATAACCTGTACAATATGGCAGTATACAATAGTACTGGAAAACAACTAGCAATGATAACAACAAACTCAACCAGTGACATAACAGCAAGGCAATAAGAACATCATAATTATTACTCAGGCGAATAAGGAATACAAGTACAATCAACAAGTCAAGTCCTTCAAATATAAATCCTTCACATATTATTCTTTAAGATAAATATCTTTCGCATATACTTCTTTTGAATAATTATCTTTCAAATATAATTCTTTCCAATAAATATATTTTCAAGTAAAAGTCACTATGTGACACCTCATTTCACAATCATAAAAATTACGGGTCTCAGCCCACTTTCATATTTTCCACGGCACCTCGTGCCCATATTTCTATCACCATCACATCGACAACTCACGTGTCAATAATAAGGTCAACGCAATACATCAAGAAATACAAAACACTTAATATTAAGTCAAATAATACATTATGTAAAACACAAGAATTTACAAATTACATTAAAAAAAAAAACAAAATAACCAAAGGCAAGTGCATCCATAGAAAAATATCAACAAAAGAGCACTCCCGAAATACCGCCTCGTAGTCCCAAAAGTAAATATGTAAGACAGGGGGAATCTCCCGAGGTACCGCCTCGTAGTCCCAAAAGTAAATATGCAAGACTGGGGGAATCTCCCGAGGTACCGGCTCGTAGTCTCAAAAGTAAATGTGCAAGACAGGGGGAATCTCCCAAGGTACCACCTCGTAGTCCCAAAAGTAAATGTGCAAGACAGGGGTATCTCCCGGAATACCGTTCCGTAGTCCCAAAGTAAATATGCAGGGCAGGGGGATCTCCCGGAATACCGTTCCGTAGTCCCAAAGTAAATATGATTTCAGCAACTGCACATCAAGTACTCACATATCACAAATGGTTCATCAAGTGCTCAAATATTACAACATATCACAAATTGCACATCGAGTGCTCAAATATTTCAACTTGCCACAAAAATCAACAATACATCATTTTCCACAATAAGGAGCCCATGGCTCGACCATAATGTGCACAAAATCTTAACAAAATATATTTCACATAAATTCAAGGTGGCAATCACACCAAATCATCATATAAAAACAATTTCAACAAACAAGGATCTAGGCATGACAAATAGAGAATTTAATAAGTTCCAATAATTTCCAATTTAATACATAAGGGCATCTAAGGATTTTTAATCAATGCAATTCGCACATATAAACCAAGTACATACTCGTCACCTCGCGTACATGGTTTTCAATTACACAATTTGCACATAAGACTCAATGCCTAAGGGGAAATTCCCCCACTCGAGGTTAAGCAAGACACTTACCTTTTTGATGTTAGGCCGATATTCCAAAATCGCCTTTTTGATTGAATTGACCTCCGGACGGCTCCAATCTTTCTTGAGCCTTCCTTACATTACTACGAGGTCCCGAAAATTCTAGCAACTTCAATCTCTTAGATGAAGAACTTGTGAGATTTCCTTGTTGGATTTCAAAGTTTGGACAAGATCTTGATGAACAAAACACTTCATCTACTTCCTCTATCTAGAACACTCTTACTTCTCTCTAAAGAACCTCAGATAATTGCCCCAAAATAAACCCCAAAGCCTATTTATCAAAATGGGGTCGGGTTATGAAAATAGGAAAATTAATCCTCCGAAAGCAGGTCTGCGGTCGTATAATTGGCCGCAGAATGGGTATGCGGGTCACAAAATGTACCGTAAAATCAATGCCCAGAAATGGCCTTGACTGGACAGGTTTGCGACCATTTTGCGGTCGCATAACTACTTCTGTGATCGCAGAATTGGTCGCAGAATCGTATTTTTCTAGCCTTTGGTAATTTTGTCATAACTTCTTGTAGGAGTGTCCAAATGATGAACGGTTTGAAGCGTTGAACACTAGACACATAGAACTTTCTTTTGATAGATAACACACCATATAACTCTTCATATCAAGAGAGGTATGCTCGCTTGAAGTTAGGTCTTGTGCGAACTCACTTGAAACTTTAGTCTATTATGAAATTTCCAACTTCAACATTCGATGCCGAAACCTATCGAATCAAGTCCGATTAACCTCAAATTTTACACACAAGTCATAAGTGACATAAAGGACCTATTCAAATTTCCAGAATCAGATTCCGACCTCGTTATCAAAAATTCAACCTTCGATCGAACTTTCCGAAAATTGTCTATTTTCCAACTTTTGCCAAAATGCGTCGAGTTGTCCTACGGACTTCCAAATCCAAATCCGAACACGCGCCTAAGTCCAAAATCACCATACGAAGCTATTGACATCATCAAAATTCTACTTTGAGGTCGTTTGCTCAAAAGTCAACTCTTCGGTTAACTCTTTCCCTTTAAGCTTCAAAATGAGAATTTCTCTTTCAATTAAATTCTAAATCTTCTGAAAATCAAACTCGACCACACCCGCGGGTCATAATACATATTATGAAGTTGCTCGGGGACCTTAAGTCATTGAACGAGGCATTAATTCTTAAAACAACAAGTCAGGTCGTTACATTCTCCACCTCTTAAACATACGTTCGTCCTCGAACGTGCCAAGAATCTTTCTGAGGACTTTAAATTACTGAGTGTATTCTTACACACATACTTGTGGGTGATTCTACATTTCTGCAATTTAATACGGGTTCGACGACACCATCTCAATTGAGATTATTTATTTTCTCCATTCTTATAAGCTTTAAAGCAAATTCCCTAACTCTCTAATCATTTCCAAAAGGCCTGATTTTCACTTCGACATATGGTATTAGTCTCAACTGGCTATAGTAACTCGTGCCTACGCACACATCAACTTTCTTGATAGTGTTGAAGTACTTCAAAAATTTTCCGGGTTGCTACATTCTTCACCGCTTAGGATCATTCGCCCTCAAACACATAACATATTTATCTCTTCTTTCGCACGACTCAATCCCCCAAATTTTACTAACTCCCAAATTTTTCAGAAATTTCGGCAGAGTCTCCCCTGTAAATGGGGCCTATCCACCTGCTAGAGTAACACCAAAACAACTCCAAGCAACACATCCACAACCCAACAAAGCACCTCAATGTATATATCAATAACACTAATCTAAGCATTACAAGCACCGCATTATCATAATGATATCAGGACATGAAGCACATCATATGTATGCCCATCACCGCATCTCTGGTCTTAATAGTTGTTCATAGTCGATTGCAACATCGCCAATTAACCTCATATTAACCAAAACCTTGTTTCGAATTTTCACAACACTGACAGCAAAATGTGAGGCATGAATACCTCATAACTATTTACTCGGATTAATGAGTCACTTTTAACGCCACCTGGGCACTCACCTCATAGGCTAAAACTCAATGTTTACAATACAAAATTGGCTGAATATGAACAGAAAATATACAAGAATTATAAAATAAGCCTAACAGGCATGACTCCCTATTAATATTATTGTACAAATTAAATTTCACAAAGGGAGAATTTTAAACTCATAAATATTTCACCACAAGGACCTCGTCCTTATATAGCTTCCACCGCGGCTTGTAGCCCAGTTTAAATATTTCACATCATATAAAAATGCGAGGATCTCGTCCTCAACTCCGAATCAAAAGTATTTTGCACATTGAGCCAACTGAAACTTTCAATTTCCTTTGTTTTCTTCTGTTCAATATATTTCATAAACAATTTTCACAACATATACTGAACCCTCATACTGGTAGGACATATAATTCATAAAAATTAGAATTAATTATTCCGAAATACATTAAACCCAGTGTGATGAATAATAAAAATTACTTTTGGACTTATAGCCCTAAATGGTGCACCAAAAAATAAAAATGACAGACACGGGCTCACCTCCTCAATTCTCTCAACAGGGATAACATATAAGTGGGTCACAAAATTACGAAGCTTACCCATAAGCGGAGCATAATAGGATGACTCACCTCAATATTCAGAACCGAATCAAATTAAGGGAAAATACCCTTTTATAACAAAATTAGGATCGTACCTGTAACGACACCATCTGGTGTATTGGTCTCAGCCGAATCATAGCAATTATATCAACGGGTCGGGCCTCCACCTCTTAGGCGCCCACTACCCATTTGTCCTCCACCTCTAACTGTCTATGCACATGAAGTATTAACTGGAATGAAGCTTGTAGTTGGAGTGTTATGATGAAATCCACCCCTCCCAAGTCTGGGACAATTTCTCTTGATGTGTCTAGTATCACCACACTCATAACAATCGCTTTGTGGGTTCGGCTGCTCACACTGAGTCTTTGCCGTATAACTGGAATAACCATTATAGGAACCCCGTGCCGGTGGTGCATAAAAAGAACTTACTGGAACACCTCGAGTATTCTGGAATTATTTCTATGACCCCGTTGATACTGAAATGTAGAATTATTAACGACAAGGGAATACTGCAAGTCCCAGCATCATCCCATACAAATATAAGCTCTTAATCATATACAAGTTTCGAAGAAACTTTCAATACAACATAAATAAATCTCAGGCCAAAACTCATATAACACATGACCCCGCAATCTGATCGTTGATAGTGGACTCCCTCACTTGGCGTGAAGCCATAGGACATATTCCGATGATCCACAATACTAACCTTCATCGCTCGTAGGACATTGGTCATAAGACATCTCAAGCCATTTATTTGGCGCATGTCATCCTCGTGATAGTTAAACTCACTTCCTCCAGTACCTTTGTTGCGTATGTACCCTTAGCTAAATAGAAATCCCATATGAACTACATAGTCTCTAATACCACCAACTATTTCAGATCTACATCCACCCCGTGACCCTACCATAATTGTGATGATTAGGCAATTAATTAAACCTTCTTAATATCATACTTATCAACCAGATGTTAGAACCTGCTGCACCTTAATGTGCACAACTGAATGATCTCTCAATACTTCCGCACCCTCGATCTGGACGACACGTTGTAATAATGGTTGAGCAACCCTAGCCCCCTTATAACTCCTCTAATGTATCACAAACTGTTGGCGCATAGTTGATACCGTGTGCGCAATTTCATACACGAGTGGATGCAAAAGAACATAAGATATATGCTTCAAGCTGAATAAATGCCGCACGATAAGGAATGAATGAAGTGAAATTTCCTAACAGTTCTGTAGCCTCTCGAAGATAAGTACAGACATCTCCGTACTGATTCGAAAGACTCTACTAGACTTGCTCGTGACTCGTAGAACCTATAAACCTAGTGCTCTGATACCAACTTGTCACGACCCAAAATCCCACCACAAGCGTCGTGATGGCACCTAGTCTCTAAGACTAGGTAAGCCGATTTCCATTACATCTCGAAGCCATTTTTTTATAAACGAAACCAACAACGGAAATAATTATAACAACCTCCCAAGACTGGTAGTACTGAGTCATGAACTCTAACATAATACATGAAATGATCTCAATGATCGAATACTCAATACTGTTTGATTAAAAATTAACAGTACAATGAAATGAACAGACTCCAAGGGACTGCGATGACCAAGCAGCTCTACCTTGAATCCTTGCGATCACACTCTAACTTTGTCCAGGTCCGATACCTCCAATACCTGGCTCTGCACATAAATGTGCAGAAGTGTAGTATGAGTACACCATGGTCGGTACCCAGTAAGTATCAAGACTAACCTCAGTGGAGTAGAGACGAGCTACAGTCAAGAAACTCACTAGTCAAATAACCTGTACAATATAGCATTATACAATAGTACTGAAAAACAACTAGCAATGATAACAACAAACTCAACCAGTGATATAACAACAAGGCAATAAGAACATCATAATTATTACTCAGGCGAATAAGGAAAACAAGTACAATCAACAAGTCAAGTCCTTCAAATATAAATCCTTCACATATTATTCTTTAAGATAAATATCTTTAGAGTATATTTCTTTTGAATAATTATCTTTCAATTATAATTCTTTCCAATAAATATATTTTCAAGTAAAAGTCACCATGTGACACCTCATTTCACAATCATAAAAATTACGGGTCTCAGCCCACTTTAATATTTTCCACGGCACCTCGTGCCCATATTTCTATCACCATCGCACCGACAACTCACGTGTCAATAATAAAATCATCATATTTTTTCCCGGTACCTCATGCCCATACTATTTTCATAACTGCACGGAGAACTCACGTACCAAAATATCAATGTAAATAAGATCCACATGATCAATTTATTTTCAATAAAGTAAGGTTAAAAATCTTTAAATCAAGTAAGAAATCAACAAAAAGATAAGTTTATTTTAGAAATCGTTTGAGTGAGAAAAAATGACATTTTCATTAAAATAAAGCATCAGCTAAACTACTGATTTGGATATAGAATTTATTAAATTAAACATACTAGAAATTTTTCTTTTATTTAAAACAACTCAATCATCAAAAACAAGTACAATCCAAAAATACAAATCCTCAAAGTCTCGTACGAAAAAGTCAAGGCCAACGCAATACATCAAGAAATACAAAAACACTTAATATTAAGTCAAATAATACATCACGGAAAACACAAGAATTTACAAATTACAAAAAAAAAAAAAAATAACGAAAGGCAAGTGCATCCATAGAAAAATATCAACAAAAGGGCACTCCCGAAGTACCGCCTCGTAGTCCTAAAAGTAAATATGCAAGACAGGGGGAATCTCCCGAGGTACCGCCTCGTAGTCCCAAAAGAAAATTTGCAAGACAGGGAGAATCTCCTGAGGTACCGCCTCGTAGTCCCAAAAGTAAATGTGCAAGACAGGGGGATCTCCTGGAATACCGTTCCGTAGTCCCAAAGTAAATATGCAGGACAGGGGGATCTTCTGAAATACCGTTCCGTAGTCCCAAAGTAAATATGCAGGGCAGGGGGATCTCCCGGAATACCGTTCCATAGTCCCAAAGTAAATATGATTTCAGCAAATGCACATCAAGTACTCACATTTCACAAATGGCTCATCAAGTGCTCAAATATTACAACATATCACAAATTGCACATCGAGTGCTCAAATATTTCAACTTGCCACAAAAATCAACAATACATCCTTTTCCACAATAAGGAGCCCATGGCTCGACCATAATGTGCACAAAATCTTAACAAAATATAGTTCACATAAATTCAAGGTGGCAATCACACCAAATCATCATATAAAAACAATTTCAACAAACAAGGATCTAGGCATGACAAATAGAGGATTTAATAAGTGCCAATAATTTCTAATTTAATACATAAGGGCATCTAAGGATTTTTAATCAATGAAGTTCGCACATTTAAACCAAGCACGTACTCGTCACCTCGTGTACATAGTTTTCAATTACACAATTTGCACATAAGACTCAATGCCTAAGGGAAAATTCCCCCACTCGAGGTTAAGCAAGACACTTACCTTTTTGAAGTTAGGCTCCAATATTTCTTGAGCCTTCCTTACATTACTACGAGGTCCCAAAAATTCTAGCAACTTCAATCTCTTAGATGAAGAACTTGTGAGATTTCCTTGTTGGATTTCAAAGTTTGGACAAGATCTTGATGAACAAAACACTTTATCTACTTCCTCTCTCTAGAACACTCTCACTTCTCTATAAAAAACCTCAGATAATTGCTCCAAAATAAACCCCAAAGCCTATTTATCAAAATGGGGTCGAGTTATGAAAATAGAAAAATTAACCCTCCGAAAGCAGGTCTGCGGTCGCATGATGGACCGCAGAATGGGTATGCGTGTCGCAAAATGCACCACAAAATTGATGCCCAGAAAAGGCCTTCACTTGACAGGTTTGCGACCATTTTGCGGTCGCATAACTACTTCTGCGATCGCATAATGGTTCTGCAATCGCAGAATTGGTCGCAGAATCATATTTTTCCAGCCTTTTGTAATTGGGTCATAACTTCTTGTAGGAGTATCCAAATGACGAACGGTTTGAAGCGTTGGAAACTAGACACATAGACCTTTCTTGTGATAGGTAACACACCATATAACGCTTCATATCATGAGATTTATGTGTGTTTGAATTTAGGTCTTGTGCGAACTCACTTGAAACTTTAGTCTATTATGAAATTTCCATTTTCAACATTCGATGCCGAAACCTATCGAATCAAGTCCGATTGACCACAAATTTTGCACACAAGTCATAAGTGACATAACGAACCTATACAAATTTCTAGAATCAGATTCCGACCTCATTTTTAAAAATTCAACCTTCAATCGAATTTTCCGAAAATCGTCTATTTTCCAACTTTCGCCAAAATGAGTCGAATTGTCCTACGGACTTCCAAATCCAAATCCAAACACGCGCCTAAGTCCAAAATTACCATACCAAGCTATTGACATCAACAAAATTCTATTCCGAGGTCGTTTGCTCAAAAGTCAATTCTTTGGTAAACTCTTTCCATTTAAGCTTTAAAATGAGAATTTCTCTTACAATTAAATTCTAAATCTTCCAAAAACCAAAACTCGACCACACCTACGGGTCATAATACATATTATGAAGTTGTCTGGGACCTTAAGTCATTGAACAAGGCGTTAATTCTTAAAACGACAAGTCGGGTCGTTACAGACCCTACCGATCATTTTGAATATTATAACCCTGTTCCCCCATTTACTGCTCAATTTATGTCTTGCAATTGATTTATGACTTATCGGATTAGTTGGTTCGGGTCTGGAAGGCACTCGGAGTGAAATGAGACACTTAGTCTCATAATTGAAAAATTTAGTTAGAAAAGTGGACCGGATATGGACCTATGTGTAAATGACCTCAGATTTAAATCCTGATAATTATAATAGCTCTGTATGGTGATTTTGGGCTTAGGAGAGTTTCCAGAATATTATTTGGAGATCCGTAGAGGAATTAGGCTTGAAATGCCGAAAGTTTAATTTTTGAGAAGTTTGACCGGGGTTGATTTTTTGATATTAGGGTCGGAATCCGATTCTGAAAATTGAAATACCTCTGTTATGTCATTTATGATTTGTGTGCAAATTTTGAGGTCAATCGGACGTGATTTGATAGGTTTCGGAGTCGTTTGTACAAATTAGAAATTTCAAAGTTCATTAGGCTTGAATTGGGGTGTAATTCATGGTTTTAGCGTTGTTTGAGGTGATTTGAGGGTTCGACTAAGTCCTTATGATATTTTAGGACTTGTTGGTATATTTGGTTGAGGTCTCGAGGGGCTCGGGTGAGTTTCGGATGGTTAACGGGTTGGATTATGGACTTGGAACTCTACTGGAATATTTCTGATGCACCATCTGGTTTCCTTCATCGCGTTCGTGAGTGGAGCCTCGCGTTCGCGAAGAGGAACTGAGAGGCTGTCAATATTTGCTCTTCGCGTTCGCGAAGAGAAGAATGCATTCGTGAATAGTTGACTGGGTGTGCATCGCGTTCGCGAAGAAGAGAGGAAGCAGTCGAGGACCCCATGCAATTGGTCTACGCGTTCGCATAGGGGGTGTCGCATTCGCGTAGTGAGGGGGAACGAAGCATCGCGTTCACGATGGGTTGAACGCGTTCGCGTAGAAGCCATTGAGGTAGAGGCATTTTGTTCTTTGCGAACGCGAGGGTGATGTCGCGTTCGCGAAGGAGGAATTTGGACGGGAGCTATTTTGTGCTTCGCGAACGCGAGGCGCTAACCGCGTTCGCGAAGAAGAAAAGCCTGGGCAGTGAGTTTAAGTTCTGAAAATGGGACTTCGTCCCATTTTTAGTTTTTGACGATTTGGAGCTCGGATTGAGGCGATGTTTGGGTGATTTTCAGAGGAAACAACGGGGTAAGTGTTCTTAACTCAATATTAGTTAAATTACCCGAATCCATGGTTGTTTTTTTTATTTAATTGGTGAATTGAGTTGGGAAAATTTGAAAACCCTCTTAGTTTAAATTGAAGATTTGAGGGTCGAGTTGGGGTCGGATTTTGGTAAAATTGGCATGGTTAGACTCGTGGTTGAATGGGCTTCCGGATTTTGTAATTTTTGTCGAGTTCCGAGACGTGGGCCCCACGAGCAATTTTTGAGCTAATTTTCGGACTTTTATGGAAAATCATTATTTTCTTATGGAATTAATTCCCATGAATTTTATTGACTGAAATGAATTATTTATGACTAGATTCGAGGCGTTTGGAGACCAATTCACGAGGAAATGCCATTGCAGAATAAGAATTTCATGACTTGAAGTAAGTAACGATTGTAAATCTAGTCCTGAGGGTATGAAACCCCAAATTTTGTATCATTTTACTACTTTGAGGTGACGCACATGCTAGGTTACGGACGTGTGGGCATGCACCGTTGGGGATTGGTAACTTGATCTGTCCCGTAGCAACTGTAAAGTTGCATATTTTGTTGAAACTATATGATACTTATATGTTTTAGAAAAAGTTTCTGTAAATTGGGTTGAATGCTATGTTTGGGCCTTGTGCCAGTGCTGTTTGGACCCTTAGGGGCCTTTTCTTATTATCCTCTCATTGTTTTTGATTAAAAATCTATACTCACTCATGTTTATACTTGTTTAACGCATAACTCTGTTTTATGACTCTATTTTGATGCATATAAATGTTTTGGGCCGAATGCCCTGTTTTACTGAAATGCCCGAGTGGCTTGAGAGGTTTATAACTGAGTGAGGCCGAGGGCCTGATTTGTGAGGATATTTATGGGATCGGGCTGCATGCCGCAGCATGTTTGATATCGGCCGAGGGCCTGATTGTGAGGATGAGTATGGATCGGGGCTACCCGCCTACAACATACTTTATTATTATAGCATGTGAGTTGTCCGTGCAGCACGTGAGTTGTCCGTGCAGATTATAGCGCTTGGGCTGAAGGAGCCCCTCCACAGTCTGTACACACCCCCAGTGAGCGCAAGTACCTACTGAGTGCGAGTGCCGAGTGCTGAGTGACTGGGAGGCATGAGTGATTGTGAGGTATGCCCGAGTGGCAACAGTGATTGTGAGGTATGCCCGAGTGGCACGAGTGACTGAGAGGTTTGCCCGAGGGGCTGTATATGAGTGATATTTTGCCCGAGGGGCTGTTTATAATTTCATTATTTTTGCTCACCTTTGCATTTTTCCTCTGTCTTAAAACTGTTGAAAAATATCTTTAACTGATTTTTACTGGAACTGGGTTTAAACGAGATGTTTTGATTCAAATCATTATTTTTAAATGCATATGGTATTTCACTGAGATTTCCTGATATGAATGTTATATGCTTTATTGCTCGTCAGTACTGCTCAGATTTTATTTATTGTTGTTACTTACTGAGTTGGCATACTCACGTTACTCCCTACACCTTTTGTGCAGATTCATGTGTAGCTGGACACGATAGAGGTTATTGATTGTTCTGGTTGCAGATTTTTCTCGGAGATAGCAAGGTAGCTGTTTGGCGATCGCAACCCCTGCTCTTCTCCCTCTTATCTTCCTCTAGTTGTATTTAGCTATTTTTCAGATTGAGTTAGCCTTGATATTGTTAGACAGATTGTAGTAGATGCTCATGACTAGTGACACCCCGATGTCGGGCTTTTCCTTCTACACTTTTATTTTGATTGGAACTCCTTTATCAAGGTTTTTATGTTAAATAACATTGAAATTATCTTTGAAATAAAAATATAAATTAGTTTTGGAAATGAGTCAGCTTTCCTAGTTCCACGATAGGCGCCATCACGACAGGGGTTAGTTTGGGTCGTGACACTAATGATGGAAAACAATAATATAATACTAATGTAGAATACAATTACAAGTAGTAATATTTAGTAAATACTGATAACAAAGATAATAATATAAATAGTAAGTTCTCAAATTAGTAACAATATATTTAATCTGAAGTAGACTTATGCCAATCCCCAGCAGCTTCCGAAAGATTTACAATTTAAAAAGAGTTGGGAATCGTTGAATTCACTTGATAATATTATTATAATAAAATCTCAATTTCAACATGTATTTCTCTAAAGAATAATTGCTTATTGCTAATGCAATTATATTTTCTCACTAAGAAAAAAGTCAATTAATAGCACTCCGTGAGGTTATGTAATTAATTGAGTTAAAACTAGTGACGATCAAACCGAAATATTTTCTTGCTTGAATTGTGCTAAAAGGTAGTAAAACTTTCGTGAGAATATTTTTACTAAAAATTAGTAATCTTGCCTACAACAATTCCTCCGTGAGAATAAAAACTGAGACAAACAAGATTACAGATTTGAAATAAGAGTTTTACAAGAAATTATTCTCACTCTACTATTTTATTCATTGGTTATTATATATTTATTTTTCTCCGTGAGAATTAAAAAATTAATATAAGAATAAATTAAAGAAAATATATAGAAGTGATAATAATGATTAATTAGAAACCATTATTTCAGCACAATATGAATTATAAAAAGAAAATTTCAAGCCAAGGATGTATTAAAACTGAAATAATATTATAAAATTATTTATCAAACTTCATCAACTATCCCAACAAATGAGATTACTCCATTATGGAGTATTTAAATCTCACAACAAAAAGGAATTCTAGAATATTACCAATACTCTTAGAAAATCCAAAAACTTACAAGAAGAAAATGGAATAGTTAAATAAAGAAGTTAAGACCAAAGTTTAGAGAAAAGTAGTTCTCTTGCTACGTCTCCCCCTTTTCCGATGCCAAATTTGCATTCTAATTATAGAAAAGTCTTGCAGGCATTAAATAATTAGACGCGTCCAAGACTAGGAGCTTGGACACGTCTGAAGATATGAGCTTGGACACGTCTGAAGATATGATCTTGGATAGGTTTGAAGATATGAGCTTTGACACATCTGAAGATATGAGCTTGGATATGTCGAATATAGGAGTTTGGATACGTCTAAGGATGTCGGCTAGAACACGTCAAACTTCAATTATATGCTTCCATCTTGCCATTTCAATTCTTGTGCTTGCCATAGCAGACTTTCATCGAGCATTCTGTCTTTTCCTTCTGTTATTTGTAATTTTGTTTCTTCTTTTTTTCTTCAAAACTAGTTAGAAAGAGGAAAAATTCGAAATATATTTTAACTATATTATTTAAAGTAGGATATTAAAAGTATATAATAAGTAAATATTTTACATTCATCAAGAAACCTCGTGCGAACAATAACAACCGCACGACAGAAACCTCGTGCAACAATAATAACCGCACGACATAAACTCGTGCAACAATAACAACTGCATGGCAGGAACCTCATGTAATAATAACAACCGCACGGTAGAAACCTCGTGTCACAATAACAACCGCACAACAGAAACCTCGTGCCACAATAACAACCGCACAACAGAAACCTCATGCCAGAATAACAACCGTATGGCAGAAACCTCGTGCCATAATAACAACCACACGGTAGAAACCTCGTGCAAAAACAATAACAATTCTCTCAACAAAAATACGTGTGCCAAAACACAACAACTCAAATAAAAAACTTTCCAAATATGTACCCATATGTCACAACGTTTCCTCAAAAGAATTTCAATATCACAACCACACATAGCCCTCAGCTCAACAACACTGAATACAACAACAACAACGATAATAATATGAGAATACGACAAGTGAATCAACTCAGGAACTTTAGAACACAAAGATACGGAAGAACGAGCTCACAAAGAAGGACACAACAGGGAATAATAGTCTCAACAAGGATAACTCAACAAGGAAGAGATAATGTGTAGCAATGATTCCTCAAAAGTACAATTCGGCGATACGAAAGATAACATAAATCAATGATTCCAAATAAGAATACATCAATAATGGAAGGAATAACAAACTTCAATTAAGGCTAAGCAATTACAGAAGGGATAATAGTAATTTCAATTAGGGTTAAGCAATTACGAAAGAGATACTAATAACGTCAATTAAGGTTAAGCAATTACGGAAGAGATAACAACAAATTCAATTAAGGCAAATAAGGGTTCAATTGGCAAAAAGGGTAAAACATGAATCAAATAAATACCAAATACGGAACGTAAGGGTAAATTTAGTAAGTGGAGGATTTAGCATGATAAAACAACTTCATATCTAATGAACATAAGAACCTAAGAACCTAAGGCCCTAAACGATTAAATTTCCACAAATAAGCCCGAGCACGTACTCGTCACCTCGCGTACACGGCCTTCACATGACACAATTAGCACAAACGACTCAAATCCTAAGGGGTAGTTCCCCCACACAAGGTTAGGCAAGATACTTACCTCAAAGAAGCTAGATCGTTACTCTAAAATGACCTTCTCGAGTGAAACAACCTCCGGACGGCTCAAATCTAGCCAAAATAACTTCAATTCATAAATAGAACTCATAGGAAATGATTTCGGATAATAAAGCATTAATATTTAACAAAAACTAAAAAGTCAACCCAAAAGTCAAATCCCAGGCCCTCACCTTGGAACCCGACAAAACTTACAAGATCTGAACACCCATTCAATTACGAGTCCAACCATATTAATTTCATCCAATTCCAACTCCGAATCGAATCGAGTCCAACCATATTAATTTCATCCCATTAATTATGTTTCACTTATAATTCCTAATTATTAATGTTGTCCTAAAATTGCCAAGTGACTTCTTTTTAGCCTGCCACTTGGCGTAACCACAATGCTGTCACGACCCAAACCAATGGGCCGCGACGGGTACCAGAGTCCTACCTGTCGAACACCCCTAAGTAGGGGTGTTCAAAACCAAACCGAAACCGAAAACCGAATCGAAATCGAAGCTTAATGGCTTATTGGTATTAGTTTAACGGTTTAACGGACGGGGAACGGATTGAAATTTTTTTATTAACGGCTTATCGGTTTGGGGGCGGATTATTTAATTTTCTTAACGGATAATCCGTTAACCCGTTAAGAATATATATATATATATATATATATATATATATATATATATATATATATATATATATATATATATATATATATTAAAGATCAAAAACCCTTCCACTTCTTCCAGTACTCTATCTCTAAGTTCTAACGCCTAATTCCTAAATAATCAGAATCCTTACGTACTATGCATCAGAAGATCCCAGGCTTGGCTTAGCTTAGCTTATTCTCCCACCCTACAACAAGATTGTTTAAGTTGATGTCTATGGTTCACCTCTGCTTTTGTTTTTTAAAACTAATACATGTTGTCTATGTTTAATAGAAGAACAACAGTGTTGTGCCACATCTTTTTTTACTCTACAACACATGACACTACATCATTCTTATGTAGGCGTTAAAAGACATGTATGTCTGGACTCAATGTATAATTTCCTATTCTGAATTTGTATGTTAGGCGGTCAGCAAATAATTAATACACGCAATATAGATTGAATTAGGCCGATAAACCGCCCAATAACCGCCCGATAAGAGCTAAACCGATACCAATCCGCCCGATATCTTATCGGGTGGCTAGCGGATTAATACATTTAAAAACCGATAACCGTTAAGCCAAACCGTTAAGAGTAATTAACCGCCAAGTTCGCCCGATAAGCAGCCCTACCCCTAAGCATTCGTGTAAGATATAAATCTGAATAACATCTGCTAAATTACGAGAATAACATACATGAAGGAAACCTGCCCAAAAGGCATATGTACATATACGTGCAGAATACGTAGGGCTAGCCGACAAGGCTGCTATAGACAACTATATACCCAAAACTGGAAGTCGGCAAGGCCACATACTATCCAACTATACATACTGTCCACAGACCTCTATCAGAATATATAACTGTACAAGGATGGGACTGGGCCACGTCATACCCATATATGTATACAAGCATATCGTACCAAAATCAAAAGTAGATCCGGATCAAATGGAGCACGCCAACTCTCGTTGATCAAGGATCCTAAGAAGGGGGACCGTCAGCTAGCCTACCTGCACCTGCGGGCATGAAACGCAGCGTCCCCAGGCAAAAAGGGACGTTAGTACGAATAATGTACTGAGTATGTAAGGCATAAAAATCAGTACACAAAAGACATAGAAGAAACATGGAATAAAGAATTCCGCTTGTAAGTCTAAATGACTTGTAAATCCTGAAAAATTTATAATGTTATGCACGTGCATACAATTGTCGTGTCCTGCATGGGTATAGGTGTACATAACCTCATCGATCCTCTGAGGGCATCCCATCATATCATCTCGGCCACTGTGGGTAAAATCATCAACATGTACTAGCTGATCAGGTGGTGGTGCGTATATAACGCCATAACCTTTTTTCATATCCCATATACATATAATATACGTGTATATAACGCCATCTGATCATGGGTTAATGTACATGTATAAATGCATAAAATGCATAAGAAATACATTAATAAGATTTTCTCAGAATGTCATAAAAATAATATGCCTGTCGGATAAATTTTATCAAATAAGTATTTTTCTGAGACCCATGAACAGAAGATATAATAATAATTCACATGGGGAATCAATAATATAGACACCCCTAATATTTCTATGAATAGAGTCATTTATGGAAATTGTGCATTTGCTCTTTTCGTTCGTGTCGTATAGATCATGCCAAAAGAAAGATGGGATAACCTTAACATACCTGAACCAATTCTCGTAGAATTTGCAATTCAAGCTTTACAAAATCAATCAACCAACGTTATCAATTCTTGCTACGGAATTGTTTTGCTCTTTAAAGAGCACACGATCAGCCACTCTTCTATAAGAGATTCAATTTGCTTTGTAAGACACATGAATTTATGTTGCCAAAAATGTGAAGTAAGTTGGATGACTAAGCCTTCCTAATCCCTCCAAATATGCCATCTATGCAAGACATAATGAGTCACTTAAAATGAGATTGGGGTGCTGCCACATAATTCCTTAGTTATTTAGGTAATATCCCATTACCCAATAATTAACCAATTACCCACATAATTAAAAATTATCTCCAATTACTTAAAATACTACTCTCTTTTAACATACTTTATATTCCCTACTTATCGTGGTTATAGGATACCTTGTATGGCACTAGTCCATAAATACCGGGTATTATGGCTCGGATCGTATTATATCCCAAATCGACAACCTTCAATAAAACTTATTTTCTTTGATTCGTTTCCCATTTATCCTTCATGACACTTACTTATCACTTGTTATAAATAGCATAAATGCTTATAACCTCAAGATAATCTCATCCCCGAGTCTACGTCGATTAACTGAAGACGAAACTTTAACGTACGAAAACGCGAGATGTAACATCCTTCCCCCCTTAGAAACATTCGTCCTCAAATGTTTAAATCCCCAGGATCTATATAAACGTCGGTAGAGTCACCTTTGTAACAATACTATTACCAACTATTCCTGTAGAAACTCAATAATTCAACGTCACATAGGACAACAATCATCGATAACGACAATGGCCTCACACGACCAATGACAATAACTAAGACAAGAATCCATACACGTACCTTAAGGTTGTGATGTCTCAGTCGGACCCTTCTCTAGAAGAGGAAATAAGTGAGGATATCTAGGCTTCATGTCTTCTTCGGTCTCCCAAGTCATTTCCTCCACATTGTTGTTTCTCCAAAGTACTTTCACTGAAGCTACGTCTTTAGTTCTCAATCTTCGAATCTGTCTGTCTAATATAGCAATGGGAGCTTCTTCATATGATAGCTGCTCTGTGACCTGAACGTCGTCAACTGACACGATTCTGGAAAGATCTCCGATAAATTTACGGAGCATAGACATATGAAAGACTGGATATAGAGTCTCCAAGTCCGAAGGCAAGTCTAACTCATATGCTACCTGGCCTACCTTGCGTATGATCCTATATGGTCCAATGTACCGAGGGCTGATTTTTCCTTTCTTACCAAACCTCATAACACCTTTCATCGGTGATAGCTTAAGGAATACCCAGTCGTCAACCTGAAACTCCAAGTCTCGCCGTCGATTATCTGCATAAGACTTCTGATGGCTTTGAGGTGCTAATAGCCTTTCCTGTATAAGCTTAATTTTTTTGATTGCCTGTTGTACTAACTCTGGTCCTACTAACGTAATTTCCCCAACATCGAACCACCCTATAGGTGACCTACACTTCGGTCCGTAAAGAGCTTCGTATGGAGCCATCTGAATACTTGAATGGTAGCTATTATTATATGCAAACTCAATAAGTGGCAGATGATCATTCCAGCTACCCTTGAAGTCTATAACACAAGCCCGTAACATATCCTCAAGTGTATGAATAGTATGCTTAGCCTGACCGTCTGTCTGGGGATGAAATATTATACTAAGACTTACCTGAGTCCCCAATCCTTTTTGGAAGGACCTCCAGAAGTTAGCTGTAAATTGAGCTCCTCTATCCAAGATAATAGATACAGGGACACTATGCAGTCGTAGTATCTCCTTAATATAAAGCCTTGCATAATCCTCTGCGGAATATGTAGTCCTTACGGGCAGAAAATGGGCTGATTTTGTAAGCCTATCAACAATCACCCATATAGAATCGAACTTACGCTAGGTACAAGTTAGGCCTACGATGAAATCCATATTGATTACTTCCCACTTCCAAGTCGGAATCTCTATATCCTACAATAATACATCGGGTTTTTGATGCTCAATCTTAACCTGCTGACAGTTAGGGCACTGAGCAACAAACTCCGCTATATCCTTTTTCATTCCATATCACCAATATTCTTCCCTGATATCATGATACATCTTTGTTGCTCCTGGATGGATAGAATAGTGAGAATAGTGAGTTTCTCCCATAACCTGCCGATGCAGCCCTGCAACATTAGGGACACACAATCGTCCTCGATATCTGAGGACCCCATCTTCTGTAATCTCAAATGGTGTCTTCTTCTCTTTCTGAGGGATGGTATCCTTATAATGAACTAACACAGGATCCTCGTACTGGCGTTCCTTCACTTCAGTTTCTAACGAGGATGTTGCCGTATCCTGAATAGTAATTCCAATATCTCCTGAGTCCAGTAACCGAACTTCAAGACTAGCTAGCTGATGAAGCTTATGGGCTATTTCCCTCTTCTCTGGTTGTAAATATGACAGGCTACCCATAGATCTATGGCTGAGGGCGTCAGCTACCACGTTCGCCTTCCCCGGATGGTATAAAATATCAACGTCATAATCTTTAAGTAGCTCCAACCATCTCCTTTGACATAAATTCAATTCCTTTTGCTTGAAGATATACTGGAGGCTCTTATGATCCGTATAGATATCAACATGAATGCCATACGAGTAGTGCCTCCTCATCTTTAGTGCATGAATCACTGCGGCTAATTCTATATTATGGGTCGGGTAATTCTTCTCGTGCTTTCTTAGTTGTTTAGAAGCATAAGCTACAACCTTACCATGCTGCATCAGTATACAACCCAATCCAACGCCCGAGGCATCACAATAGATAACATAACCATCGGTCCCTTCTGGGAGCGTTAGAACCGGTACTGAAGTTAATCTGTCCTTTAATGCCTGAAAACTCCATTTGAAAGCATCAGTCCATTGAAACTTTGCTCCCTTCTGAGTCAACTTTGTCAAAGGTGTTGAAAGGGATGAAAATCCCTCTACAAATCTCCAGTAATAAACTACCAAACCGAAAAAGCTACGAACCTCCGTCGGTGTCGTGGGTCTAGGCCAAGTTTTTAATGCTTCAATCGTTTGTGTATCAACCCGGATATCTTAACCCGAAATGATATGCCCAAGGAAAACTACAGAGTTCAACTAGAATTCACATTTAAAGAATTTTGCATACAACTTCCCTTTTTGTAGAACTCTTAGCACAGTACGCAAATGATCTGCATTCTCAGCCTCTGAACGAGAATACACCAATATATCGTCAATAAATACAATTACGAACAGATCAAAAAAGGATCTGAACACATGGTTCATCAAATCCATGAATACTGTTGGGGCATTAGTGAAACCGAACGACATAACACGAAACTCAAAGTGCCTGTATCTAGTCCTGAATGCTGTCTTTGGAATATCTTTCTCCTTAATCCTTACTTGATGGTACCCGGACCTCAAGTCTATCTTTGAGAAACACTTGGTTGTCACGACCAAAAATCTAACCATGGTCGTGATGGCACCTATCGTGTTACAAGGCAAGCCTACTTCCCAAAATATTACTACTAAACCGATTATAAGAATTTAATAAAACATTTCCAACATTTGAATTTTTCATAAACTAAATCAACTCTAAATATAATTATAGAAAATACGGAAATGAGCCCCAAACATCGGGGTGTCACTAAGTCATGAGCGTCTAAAACTATAAACTTAGATATATAAACTATCTAACTTTCCAAAAGAAGAAATGACAAAAGGAGTAACAAGGTCCTGCGGATGCTAGCAGCTACCTTGCAATCTCCATAGATAGCCGGCCTGAACTCAACAATCGCCGCGCTCTAACTCACCTGGATCTGCACATAAAGTGCAGGGTGTAGTATGAGTACAACCGACTCAGTAGTAACAGAAATAACTAAGGAACTGAGCAGTAGTGACGAGCTAAGTAAAACAGTCCAATTATTTATTTTCACAATTTAAAAATAAACAGAAATAAATAGGTAAATTTCATAACTCATTAAATGCCACAAAGAAGTTTAACAGATAAATGCAGCAACAACACAAATAAATACAACCTCACAGCAGTGTCACTCTATCACTCATCACTCGCACTGACCACTCAACACTCAAAATACTCAACACTCTGCGCTCACTGGGGGTGTGTACAGACTCCGAAGGGGCTCCCAAAGCCCAAGCGCTAAGCACAGACAACTCACATGCCATCATATCAATACCTGGATCCGCACGGTCAACTCACGTGCTACGCGGACAACTCACGCGCTATGGTATCAATACCTGGACCCGCACGGTCAACTCACGTGCTACGCGGACAACTCATGTGCTATGGTATTAATATCCTCACAACCAGGCCCTCGTCCTCACTCAATCATGTACCTCACTAGCCTCACCATCATCAACAAATAAGGGAACACAGCCCACATCAAGTATCACAGCATATTAGAAAATAATAGAGACTGAGGTAAATATGTACAATAATTTCTATGACAGAGTACAAATAATGTGAGCATGAATAAAGCCCAAGAATGATCTTTATCATGAAGGCAGACAAGTTCAACAACAAGTAACTACGTAAACACAGATGATGGACAAGAGGCCTCACGGGATAGACCAAGTCTCAATACCTCGAGGTATACACCCACACGCCCGTCACCTAGTGTGGGTATCACCTCCAAACAGTCACACGACATCAAATTCTCCGGGTTTATACCCTCAAAGCCAGAGTTAAAACCATTACTTACCTTAACAGCATAAATCCTACTCCGGGATGCCCTCGTCTCTGGACTCGATCTCCAAAAGCTTCAAATCTAACCAAAAATCAGAATACTACTATCAACATAATCTAAAGAATCGAATTCCACAATAAAAACTTCATAAATATGCCAAAAATCCGAAATCAGCCAAAACCGGCCCCCTGGGCCCACATCTTGAAATCAGTCAAAAATGGCAGAATAATAAATCTTGTCCTCTCCCAATTCTAACCATATAAAATTCATCAAAATCGGACTCCGTTTGGTCCGTCAAATCCTCACTTAAACTCTCCAAAACTCAAACTCTAATTCCCTCAATTTCACTTTGAAATCATCAATCAAATCCCAAAAATGAAGATGGATTCATGAAATATAATCCAAACTGAGTAGAGAACACTTACCCCAATCCTTATGGTGAAAATCGCCCCCAAAATCTCCCAAATCCGAGCTCCCAAACTCAAAATATGACCGAATGAACAAATCCTCGTTTTATATATTTTTCTGCCAGTTATTCTGCCTCGTTTCTCATGAAAAACAATCCCTAAACTCGCTTTTTATGCCTACAATGGATTCCTTATGAAATTATAGCCAAGTTAGGCTTTTGAATCACTCAATTTGACCTTATAATGAGGGAGATATGTAGGTTTTAATATTTGCAAATCGTGCAGATTTTTAAATAAACTGTTAGTGGCAAATGCGTAATTAATCTGAAAAACCTGGCAACCTAATTCTTAGTAAAATGACCATAAAATCCTCATACGATGTCCAAATTCGACGATTCTTTTTTCTACGGGTCCGTAATTACGATACGGATCTAGTGCTTCAATAAAAAAAAATCGGAGCTCATTTGTTCAATATAATATCATTTATGCTTGAAGAAACAACGTCGAAACATAAGAAAAACGAGCGCAACACAACCCAAACCTATCCGAAACTCACCCGAGGCCCTCAGGACCTCAACTAATAGTTCCAACAAGTCATATATCACTACACGAACTTATTCGAACCTTCGGAACACCAAAAACAATACCAAAACACCAAATCAACCTCGGAGTCAAGCCTAAGAACTTCTAAACTTCCAATTTTTACCAATTCAAGCCTAATTCTACCACGGACCTCCAAATTACATTCCGGACACACTCCTAAGTCTAAAATCACCCAACGAAGCTAATCAAATCATAACAATCCACATCCGAATTCGTTTACTCATAAGTCAACTTTCGGTTGACTTTTTTCTAACTTAGCTTTCTAACTAAGAGTCTAAGTGCCTCATTTCACTCCAAAACTATTCTGAACCCAAACTACCAATTCAAAACAACTCAACACAGCTGAACAACACACAAATAAGCAAAAATGGGGGAAACAGGGCTATAACTCTTAAAATGATCGACCGGGTTGTTACATCCCCCCCTCTTAAACAAACATTCATCCTCGAACGAGCCAAGAGTTGTTCTCAAAACCATCAAACCACCACATAATCCTTACCTTGCACATACCCGGGGGTGATCCCATGCCACCTCTATCCATTGTAGGTCCGATAACACAACATAAGTGAAATTTCTCAATTCAACCAAACCCACCAGCCTTGGAATCAATTTTTATAAGATCTGAATCTTGCAACCTACACACCTTTATAAGTCTGAACAAGCTGTCTCCAGTCATAGCCATAACCCAAGATGAAATCACATGCTCCTCACGCCAGTAGAAAATACACTTCTCTAACCGTGGTAGAAACCATCAAGAACTCTCTCCGAACCCCGATGGCTCTAAACCAATCCGTCAGGATTGAATCCTTCTAACTCAACCAAGCTACGCAGGCCACCAAAAACCCAAGGACATTGCCACAAAACACCTGTAGAACTCATTACCTCAGACACACCCAAAGAACTAATCATACCCATTACCATGCCGATCTAACCTACTACCAAGATGTCCTATGTATCCGAGTCCCTTCTGAATTACCTTCAAATTGATACTTCCCCCCGCCATAACACCACAATCCTCAACCCGGACTCACCACACGAGACCCAAGCATAAAACCACACCGCCCTAAGGCTCATAAGCCGCTGAATACTCTTTTAAATATCCCCAAAAGTACCACAAGCATGCGCTCACACAATCAACACCTCAGTGCTTAGGCTACAGTCAAAATTCGTCCTCATGTCCTCCAGACTGGCCCGACATCAACACACAGAAATCACATCTCGCACCTCATTCGGGGAATCACAAGCCATCGATGCACAACTGATACTGAGTGCCCATGTGCGCATACGAATGTGTGGAAGGAATTCAAAGAGTTACACTTCAAGCTGAATCAATACCGCATAAAAAGAATTCAAGAAAGTGAAATTTTCCTAAAGGTTCTGCAGCCTCTCGAAGATAAGTACAGACGTCTCTCTACCGATCCGCAAGACTCTACTAAACCCGCTCATGACCCGTGAGACCTATGTAACCTAGGCTCTGATACCAACTTGTCATGACCCAAAATCTAACCATGGTCGTGATGGTGCCTGTCGTATTACAAGGCAAGCCTACTTCCCAAAATATTACTACTAAACCGATTATAAGAATTTAATAAAACATTTCCAACATTTGAATTTTTCATAAACTAAATCAACTCTAAATATAATTATAGAAAATACGGAAACGAGACCCAAACATCGGGATGTCACTAAGTCATGAGTGTCTAAATCTATAAACTAAGATATATAAACTGTCTAACTGTCCAAAAGAAGAAATGACGAAAGAAGTAACAAGGTCCTGCGGATGCTAGCAGCTACCTTGCAATCTCCACAGATAGCCAGCCTGAACTCATCGATCACCGCGCTCTAACTCACCTGGATCTACACATAAAGTGCAGGGTGTAGTATGAGTACAACCGACTCAGTAGTAACAGAAATAACCAAGGAACTGAGCAGTAGTGACGAGCTAAGTAAAACAGTAAAATTATTTATTTTCATAATTTAAAAATAAACAGAAATAAACAGGTAAATTCCATAACTCAGTAAATGCCACAAAGAAGTTTAACAGATAAATGCAGCAACAACACAAATAAATACAACCTCACAGCAGTGTCACTCTATCACTCATCACTCGCACTCAACACTCAAAACACTCAACACTCTGCGCTCACTGGGGGTGTGTATAGACTCCGGAGGGGCTCCCAAAGCCCAAGCGCTAAGCACAGACAACTCACGTGCTATCATATCAATACCTGGATCCGCACGGTCAACTTACGTGCTACCCGGACAACTCACACTCTATGGTATCAATACCTGAACCCGCACGGTCAACTCACGTGCTACGCGGACAACTCACGCGCTATGGTATTAATATCCTCACAACCAGACCCTCGGCCTCACTCAATCATGTACCTCACTAGCCTCACCATCATCAACAAATAAGGGAACACATCCCACATCAAGTATCACAACATATTAGCAAATAATAGAGACTGAGATAAACATGTACAATAATTTCTATGACTGAGTACAAATAATGTGAGCATGAATAAAGCCTAAGCATGATCTTTAACATGAAGGCAGACAAGTTCAACAACAAGTAACTACGTAAACACATATGATGGCCATGAGGCCTCACGGGACGGACCAAGTCTCAATCCCTCGAGGTATACACCCACACGCCCGTCACCTAGCATGGGTATCACCTACAAATAGTCACATGATATCAAATTCTCTGGGTTTTTACCCTCAAAGCCAGAGTTAAAAATATTACTTACTTAACATCGTAAAATCCTACTTCGGGATGCCCTCGTCTCTGGACTCGGTCTCCAAAAGCTCCGAATCTAACCAAAAATAAGAATACTACTATCAACATAGTCTAAAGAATCGAGTTCCTCAATAAAAACTTCATAAAATATGCCAAAAATTCGAAATCGGCCAAAACCCGGCCCCGGGTCCACGTCTTGAAATAAGTCAAAAATGGCAGAATAATAAACTTCGTCCTCTCCCGAGTCTAACCATATAAAATTCATCAAAATCGGACTCCGTTTGGTGCCCTCAAATCCTCACTTAAACTCTCCAAAACTCAAACCCTAACTCCCTCAATTTCACTTTGAAATTATCAATCAAATCCATAAAACGAAGATGGATTCATGAAATATAACCAAAACTGAATAAAAAACACTTACCCCAATCCTTATGGTGAAAATCGTCCCCAAAATCGCCCAAATCCGAGTTCCCAACTCAAAATATGACCGAATGAACAAACCCTCGTTTTATATATTTTTTCTGCCAGTTATTCTGCCACGTTTCTCATGCCAAACGATCCTGAAACTCACTTTTTATGCCTCCAATGGATTCCTTGTAAAACTTTAGTCAAGTTAGACTTTTGAATCACTCAATTTGACCTTATAATGAAGGAGATATGTAGGTTTTAATATTTGCAAATCGTGCAGATTTTTAAATACACCGTCAGTGGCAATTGCATAATTAATCTGAAAAATCTAGCAACCTAATTCTTAGTAAAATGACAATAAAATCCTCATACGATGTCCAAATTCGACGATTTTTTTTGCTATGGTCCGTAATTACGATACGGATCTAATGCTTTAATCAAAAAAGAAATCGGAGCTCATTTGTTCAATATGATATCATTTATGCTTGAAGAAACGACGTCGAAACATAAGAAAAACGAGCGCAACACTACCCAAACCTATCCGAAACTCACCCGAGGCCCCTGGGACCTCAACCAATAATTCCAACAAGTCATATATCACTACCCGAACTTAGTCAAACCTTCGGAACACCCAAAACAACACCAAAACACCAAATCAACCTCGGATTCAAGCCTAAGAACTTCTAAACTTCCAACTTTCGCCAATTCAAGCCTAATTCTACCACGGACCTCCAAATTACATTCTGGACATACTCCTAAGTCTAAAATCACCCAACGAAGCTAATCGAATCATAAAAATCCACATCCAAATTTGTTTACTCATAAGTCAACTTCCGATTGATATTTTTCTAACTTAGCTTTCTAACTAAGAGTCTAAGTGCCTCATTTCACTCCAAAACTACTTCGAACCCAAAATACCAATTCAAAACAACTCAACATAGCTGAACAACACACAAATAAGTAGAAATGGGGGAAACGGGGCTATAACTCTCGAAACGACCGACCGGGTCGTTACATTGGCACCTTGCAACTGATCAAATAAATTATGAATCCTCGGGAGCGGGTACTTATTCTTGATCGTCACCTTATTCAACTGTCTATAATCAATACACATCCGTAAGGAACCATATTTCTTCCTTACAAATAACACAGGTGCTCCCCACGGTGATGTACTAGGTCTGATAAAGCCTTTTTCAAGCAAGCCCTTTAGTTGTTCCTTCAACTCTTTCAGCTCTGCGAGGGCCATTCTATAGAAAGGAATAGATATTGGATGAGTATCTGGTAGTAGGTCAATAGCAAACTCAATTTCTCGCTCTGGCGGAAGACCCGAAAGCTCATCCGAAAAAACATCGAGAAACTCATTAACCACAGGGATGGATTGAATGGTTGGTGACTCTACTTTCACATCCTGAACCCGAACTAAGTGATAAATATAGCCCTTTCTGATCATCTTCCTTGCCTTGAGATAGGAAATAAATCTACCTCTCGGCGATGCCGTGTTACCTTTCCACTCCAAAACAGGTTCCCCTGGAAATTGAAATCGGACCATCTTTGATCTACAATCAACGTTACAAGAAGCCAACCAATCCATACCCATTATAACATCAAATTCCACCATATCTAACTCAATTAGGTCTGCTACTGTAGATCGACTATGAACTACTATTATACAACCTCTATATACTCGCTTAGCTATCACTGAGTCCCCAACAGGTGTAGACACCTCAAAATATTTAACCAATTCAGGTTTTATTCCAAACTTACTAGCAACCAACAGAGTAACATATGATAAGGTGAAACCTGGGTCAATCAGTGCATATACATCATATGAGGAGACTGATAATATACCTGTAACAACATCAGGCGATGACTCCTGATCCTGTCGTCCTGGTAATGCATAAATGCGGTTCTGAGGACCGCTCGAGCTAGACGCTCTACCTCTGCCTCTACCACGACTCATTGGTTCTTGTGAACTTTGCCCAGCGGGGCGTACTGATGATGACGAATCAGCTACAGATCCCATTGGCTGAGCTATGCTTGCATCACCTCTTGTCGAACAATCCCTCATAACGTGGCCTGGATAACCACAAGTATAACAAACACCCAACCCTATACGGTACTACCCGACATGCTGCTTACCACACTGAGCACATCGTGTCAAGGGCGGCCTCATCTGACTTGACTCACCCCTATATTGAGAACCTGAGGCCCTGGAATTCTGACCAGGCCCTGAATATGTGGAACGATCAAATCTCTTTTCGCCAAATTAAGGGGGTGTGCTAGCCGATGGCTGGGCTGGATACCTTGAGTACTGTTGTCTCTGACCACCTTGAAACTCACCAGAAGGACCCAAAGACCTCGCTCTCTTATTCTTGGCCCTATCATGCTCACGATCGGCCCTCTATTTTTGCTTACGCTCCTCTACACCCTGAGCGTATGCCCGAATACGAGAAATATCCATGTCTGCCTGAAGTGAGACCGACATACAATCATTAAGCAAGTGCGGCTCTAACCCCATCACGAACTGGTGAACCCGATCCTCTATCTTAGATACAATAGTGGGAGCATACCTAGCCAACGAATCAAACTGAAGACTGTACTCCCGCACACTCATGTTACCCCTACCGAAGGGTCAAGAACCTATCAACTCTGGCCCGCCTAAGCTCTGGTGGAAGATAATGACGAAGAAAAACTTCTGTAAACTCCTGCCATACCGCTGGAGTGGCAATCTCCTCTCTGGACAATTCCCAAGACTCGTACCAATTAACTGCAATGCCTTGGAGTCTATAGGAAGCTAGCTCAACTGACTCAGTCACAATGGCCTTCATTACCCTCAAAGTTCTCTGCATTCTATCGATAAATACCTGAGGGTCCTCATTTGGATCTGCCCCAGTGAATACCGGAGGGTCCAAATAAATGAAATCACGAACCCTCGCACTGACGGACCTATCTTCATGACCTATACCTACTTCCTGACGCCGAGCCTGTGCGGCTACTAATCGAGTTAACAGCTAAATAACATCTCTCATCTCCTCACCCGGTGTATCTGGATGAGGGGCTGAACGTACAGGGGCGGGCGCTGGAGCTGGTGCCCCTTGGAGCTCTTCTGGAGAGGGCAGGGTATGTGAAGTCTGAGATGGAATCTCACTATGAGACTCTCCCCGAGCCCTGATAACTCATGGCGCTCGACTAGTAGTCTCACCAGCCACAGACTTTCCCTTCTGGGCGGCTGTAGTATTTGGAGGCATCGCTAAAAATATAACATATTGTTAGGAACATGAATTCTTATATCGCACGATCTAAGATAAGAAGAGAGGATAATATCCTATATGTCCTGTAGCCTCCTGTTTATAAGTGTGGTGCACAACACACCCATAAACAAGACTCTACTAGACACGATTTGTAGACAACCCTAGGACAAAACCGTTCTGATACCACTTTTGTCATGACCCAAACTGATGGACCGCGACGGGTACCCGAGTCCTACCTGTCGAACACCCCTAAGCATTCGTCTACGATATAAACCTGAATAACATCTGCTAAATTGTGAGAATAACATACATGAAGGAAATCTGCCAAAAGGCATATGTACATATACATGTAGAATACGTAGGGCGAGCCCACAAGGCTACTATAGACAACTATATACCCAAAACGGGAAGCCGACAATGCCACATACTATCCAACTATACATACTGTCTACAGACCTCTATCAGAATATACAACTGTACAAGGACGGTACTGGGCCACATCATACCCATATATGTATACAAGTATATCGTCCCAAAATCAAAAGCAGCTCTGGATCAAATAGAGCACGCCAACTCTCGTTGATCAAAGATCCTAAGAAGGGGCACCGTCAGCATGCCTACCTGCACCCGCGGGCATGAAACGTAGCGTCCCCAGGCAAAAAGGGACATTAGTACGAATAATGTACTGAGTATGTAAGGCATAAAAATCAGTACACAAAAGACATAGATGAAACATGTAATAAAGAATTCCGCCTGTAAGTCTAAATGACTTGTAAATCTTGAAACATTTATAATGTCATGCACGCGCATACAATTATCGTGTCATGCATGGGTATAGGTGTACATAACGTCATCAAGCCTCTGAGGGCATCCCATTATATCATCTCGGCCACTGTGGGCAAAATCATCAACGTGTACCAGCTGATCGGGTGGTGGTGCGTCTATAACGCCATAACCTTTTTCCATACTCCATATACATATAATATACGTATATATAACGCCATCTGGTCATGGGTCAATGTACATGTATAAATGCATGAAATGCATAAGAAATACGTTAATAAGATTTTCTCAAAATGTCATAAAAATAATATGCCTGTCGGATAAATTTTATCAAATACGTATTTTTCTGCGACCCATGAACAGAAGATATAATAATAATTCACATGGGGAATCAAGAATATAGACACCCCCTAATATTTCTATGAATAGATTCATTTATGAAAATTGTGTATTTGCTCGTTTCGTTGGTGTCGTATAGATCATGCCAAAAGAAAGAAAGGATAACCTTAACATACCTGTACCGATTCTCGTAGAATTTGCAATTCACGCATTACAAAATCAATCAACCAACGTTATCAATTCTTGGTACAAATTTGTTTTGCTCTTTAAAGAGCTCACGATCAGCCACTCTTCTATAAGAGATTCAATTTGCTTTGTAAGACACATGAATTTACTTTGCCAAAAATATGAAGTAAGTTGATAGTCTTATTAATTATAGAAAGCTTTTGGGTGTGGCCCACTTGTTGGATGACTAAGCCTTCCTAATCCCTCCAAATATGCCATCTATGCAAGACATAATGAGTCACTTAAAATGGGATTCGGGTGCTGCCGCATAATTTCTTAGTTATTTAGGTAATATCCCATTACCCAATAATTAACCAATTACCTACATAATTAAGAATTATCTCCAATTACATAAAATACTACTATCTTTTAATATACTTTATGTACCCTACTTATCGTGGTTATGGGGTACCTTGTATGGCACTAGTCCATAAATACCGGGTATTATGGCTCGGATTGTATTATATCCCAAATCGACAACCTTCAACGAAACTTATTTTCTTTGATTCGTTTCCCCTTTATCCTTCATAGCACTTACTTATCACTTGTTTTAAATAGCATAAATGCTTATAACCTCAAGATAATCTCATCCCCAAGTCTACGTCGATTAACTGAAGATGAAACTTTAACGTACGAAAATGCGAGATGTAACAAATGCATACTACCCTTATTTTAATTTAACTATCTTGCGGACATGACTTATGTCCCCTGGGTCCGCATCTGCGAGAGGAGGGCCGCACCTGCGGATGTGCTCCTACGACCAAGGAGCTGCACTTGCGACCACATCGCTCTTGCGCACCTTCCCACCGCAGAAACGAGGCCGCTTCGGCTTAAATATTTCCACACCTGCGAACCCAGCCTGGGCTGCCCAGATATGCTTCTGCGATACTCAATTCGCACATGCGTGTCCGCACCTGTGGCCAACAACACCGCAGGTGCGATGACACCAGAAGTTGAAAAATTTTAGCAGCTATACAAGTCCAAATTTCGATCCGTTAAGCACCCGAAACTCACCCGAGGCCCCCGAAACCTCAACCAAATATACCAACAAGTCCTAAAACATCACACGAACTAACTCGAGCCTTTACATCACATCAAACAATGCTAAAAACACAAATTACACATCGATTCAAGCCTAATGAACTTCAATGTTTCAAACTTCCACAACCAATGCCGAAACCTATCAAACCACGTCCGATTGACCTCAAATTTCGCACACAAGTCATATTCGACATTTCGGACCTACACTTACTTCCGGAACCAGAATCTGACCCCGATATAAAAAAGTCCACTTCCAGACAAACGTCCCAAAACTTCAACTTTCGCCATTGCAAGCCTAATTCAGCTACAGACTTCCAATTCACAATCTGGACACGCTCCTAAGTCCAAAATACCCAACTGAGCTAACGGAACTGACAAAACTCCGTTCCAGAGTCGTCGTCACACAGTTCCGACTATGGTCAAAATCCTAGAATATAAGCTTCCATTTTAGAGACTAAGTGTACCAAAACACTCCGAAACCATGACAAAACCTCCCGGCAAGTCTCATAGGCAGAAAAAAATATGGGGGAAGTAGTAAATAGGGGATCGGGGCTAATACACTCAAAACGACCGGCCGGGTTGTTACATCCTCCCCCTCTTAAAACAATCGTTCATCCTCGAACGAGCATAGAGACATACCTGAAGTGGTGAAAAGATGAGGATGGCGTCTGCGCATATCATGCTCGGTCTCCCAAGTCGCCTTCTCGATCGGCTGACCCCTCCACTGAACCTTCATGGAAGCAATGTTCTTCGACCTCAGCTTTCGAACCTGCTTGTCCAAAATAGCCACCGTCTCCTCAACATAAGATAAATCCATGTCCAAATGGACTGAGCTGAAATCCAACACATGGGACGGATCATCGTGATACTTCCGGAGCATAGAAATATGGAATACTGGATGAACTGCAGAGAAACTAGGTGGTAGTGCAAGTCTGTAAGCCCCCTCTCCAACCCTCTCAAGAATCTTGAAAGACCCGATATATCTAGGGCTCAACTTGCCCTTCTTCCCGAACCTTATAATACCCTTCATGGGCAAAACTCGAAGCAAGACCCGTTCCCCAACCATAAATGCAACATCACCAATCCTTCGATCCGCGTAACTCTTCTGTCTGGACTGGGCTATGCGAAGTCGATCCCGAATCACCTTAACTTTCTCCGGAGCATCCTGAACCAAGTCTATACCCTATAATCTAGCCTCTCCCGGTGCGAACCAACCCACTGGAGATTGGCACCGCCTCCCATATAATGCCTCATACGGTGCTATCTGAATGATCGACAGATAATTGTTTCTGTAAGCAACCTCCGCAAGTGGCAAGATGATTCTGCTGAGTCTGTGGAAGCCCAACAATGATATCCATAGTGATCCGCTCCAATTTTCACTCCAGAATCTCGAACTTCTGAAGCAATCCGCCTGGCCATTGATGCTCATACTTTACCTGCTAGCAATTCAGACACCGAGCTACATATTCCACTATGTCCTTCTTCATTCTTCTCCACCAGTAATGTTGTATCAAGTCCTGATACATCTTCGCGGCACCCGGGTGAATGGAGTACCGCGAACTGTGAGTGAGCATCTACATTGGGCATACATAGCCTGCCCTGTATCCTCAGTGCACCATCATCTCCAATAGTGACCTTCTTAGCATCACCGTGATGAAGCGTGTCCTTAAGGACAAACAGATGGGGGTCATCATACTGACGCTCCCTGATACGATCATAAAGAGAAAGACCGAGAGACCACACAAGCCAATACTCGACTCGACTCCAAAATATCCAATCTAACAAACTAGTTGGCTAAGGCCTGAACATCCAATGCCAATGGCTTCTCTGCTGCTATTAGATATGCTAAGCTCCCCAAACATTCCGCCCGACGACTCAAGCCATCGGCCACCACATTGGCCTTCCCGGGATGGAACAAAATGGTGATATCATAATCCTTAAGCAGCTCCAACCACCTCCGCTGACGCAAGTTAAGATCCTTCTATTTGAACAGATACTGCAAACTCCGGTGATCGGTGTAGATCTCACAAGGGACATCGTACAAATAGTGCCGCCAAATCTTCAAGGCACGAACATTAACTGATAACTCAAGGTCATGGATAGGATAGTTCTTTTCATGCACCTTCAGCTGTCTAGATGCGTAGGCAATCACCCTACCGCCCTGCATCAACACTATGTTGAGACCAATCCGCGCCGCATCATAATATACAGTATAAGACCCCGAACCTGTAGGCAATACCAATATTAGGGTTGTACTCAAAGTTGTCTTGAGCTTCTGAAAGCTGTCCTCGCACTCATCTGTTCACCTGAACGGAGAACCCTTCTGGGTCAGCCTGGTCATAGGTGTTGCAATAGATGAGAAGCCCTCTACAAATCGACGGTAATACCCCGCTAAACCAAGAAAACTCCGGATCTCCGTAGCTGAGAACGGTATGGGCTAAGTCTGCACTACTTCAACCTTCTTCAGATCCACCTTGATCCCATCACTCAATACTACATGAACCAAAAATGCCACTGAGTATAGCCAAAACTCACACTTTGAAAATTTTTCATATAACCTCTTTTCTCTCAGGGCCTGAAGCACAGTCATCAGGTGCTGCTCATGATTTTCCTGAGTCCGGGAGTATAACAGAATGTCGTCAATAAACACAACGACGAATGAGTCAAGATAGGGTCGGAACACACTATGCATCAAGTGCACAAATGTTGCTGGGGCGTTGGTCAACCCAAATAACATCACAAGAAACTCATAGTGACCATACTGAGTCCTAAAAGCTGTCTTCGGGATATTTGGCTCCCGAATCTTCAACTGATGATAGCTTGAACGTAAGTCAATCTTGGAAAAGACTCCGGCACCCTGTAACTGATCAAATAGGTCATCAATACGAGACAGTGGATACTTGTTCTTCACTGTGACTTTGTTCAACTGGCGGTAATCAATACACATCCGCATAGAACCATCCTTCTTCTTCACAAATAAGACAGAAGCACCCAAGGTGACACACTGGGCCGAATGAAGCCCTTATCAAGCAACTCCTGTAACTGCTCCTTCAACTCCTTCAAATCAGGAGGATCTATACGATATGGAAGAAATAGCGATGGGCTGAGTGCCCGACATCAAATCAATGCCAAAGTCAATATCTTTGTCGGGCAGCATGCCCGGTAGATCAGCTGGGAATACATATGGAAAATCCCTCACTACTGGGACTAACTCAACTGTAGGGGTATCAATACTGACATCTCTCACATAAGCTAGATACGCGTCACACCCCTTCTCAACCATTCGTTGAGCTTTAAGAAATGAAATAACTCTGCTGGGAGTATACTCTAAGGTACCTCTCTACTCTAATTGTGGTAATCCTGGCATAGCCAGCGTCACAGTTTTGGCGTGACAATCAAGAATAGCATAATGGGGCGACAACCAGTCCATGCCCAAAATAATATCAAAGTCTACCATGTTGAGCAATAATAAATCGGTTTTGGTCTCAAAACCACTAAGAAAAACCAAACACGACCGATACATACGGTCAACAACAATAAAATCTCCCATAGGTGTAGACACATAAACAGGAGAACTCAAAGAATCACGGGCTAAGGCCCAAATACGGAGCAAAATAAGAGGACACATAGGAATAAGTGGAGCATGTGTCAAATAAAACCGACGCATCTCTATGATAGACCAGAACAATACCTATAATGATAGAGTTAGAAGCAACTACCTTTGTACGAGTAGGAAGAGCATAATATCTGGCCTGGCCTCCCCCTCTAGGGCGACCTAGACCTCCCCGACCTCCACCTCGAGTTGGCTGAGCAGGTGGGGCGGTAGGCTGTGCTGTAATCATAGCCTGAAGACCCGGTGGAGCATGCGGCGGTTGAGAAGTCTGTGGAGGTGCACCCTTCCTAAGTCTGGGGCAATCCCTCACCATATGGAGAGTGTCGCCACACTCAAAACAAGCTCTCGGAGGGCATGGCTGTTGCGACTGGCTCGGGCCAAGTCTACTGGACTAACCGCTAAAAGCACCCTGTTCAGGAGGTGCACTAGATGCTGGTGGTGTATAATAAGACTCCTGGGGCCTAGAAAGGGCCAGAATACCACTGGCAGCTGGAAGAGCTGAATGAATGGGTAGACTCACATAACCCCTACTATGACGAACTGCAGCTGCAGCACGAGTACCACTATAAGTACCAGCCTCTCGAGACCTCTTATCCTCCCTCTCCTCTCTCTCCCGAGCAAGCATACCCTCCAATCTCCTAGCAGTACTCACAACCTGCTGGTAAGAAATATCCATCTCCAATTCTCGGCCCATGCTAAGCCTGATATTGGGGTGGAGTCCCTCAATAAACAGACGAACCCTCTCTTGAACTGTAGCAACCAAGGCTGGTGGATGTCGGGCCAAATCGCTAAAGCGAACTGCATACTCTGACACAGTCATATCACCCTAGAGAAACTGCTCAAACTCTGCGCGCCATGTGTCTCTGAGGCTCTGGGGAACGTACTCACTCAAGAACATGTATGAGAACTGGGTCCATGTAAGTGAAGCTGCCTCGACCGGACTACTCAACTCATAAGCATGCCACCACTGATAGGCTGCTCCTCTAAGCTGGAATGTAGTAAAAAAAAACCCACTTGACTCCGCTACACCCATAGTACGAAGAATACGGTGACACTCCTCCAGAAAACCCTGGGCATCCTCTGACGCCAATCTACTAAAGGTAGGAGGGTGGCACTTCTTGTACCTCTCATGTCTAAGTTGTTCTACCTCAAAATTGCTGCCCTAACCTCGGGCTGAGATGGAGCTACCAGCTGCATCGGTATAATCTCTAGAACCTTGTCGACCTGAACCCGCTGCTCTGGAGTACCGGCGACGGAAGTCTGTGCTCCTCCCCCAGCCTGAGATGTCGTAGGAGCAAGTGGAATCAATCCAGCCTGAGCTAAGGTGCTGAACATGCTCAGAAACTGGGCTAGAGTCTCCTGGAGGGCTGGTGCAGCAACATGTATCTTAGGTGTCTGCCCTCCAGCTGGAGCTACTGGGGACTTCTCTATGATAGCTCGTGCGGGTGCTCTAGCTGCACCGCGTGGACGTCCTTAGTGTCTACCCCAGCCCCGGCCTCTGGCGGCTCAAGCAGGGGGCGCGGGTGTCTGGTTATTAGATCCACTTGTACGTGTCCTCACCATCTGTGACAGAATAGAACACAGAAGTTTAGAGTTTTTGAAGTCAACAATTTTCGCACGATAAGGAATCAAAGTAGTGAAATTTGTTTCCTAACAATTCCATATCCTCTCGAAGATAAATACAGACGCCTCCGTACCGATCCACGAGACTCTAATAAACCGGCTTATGACTCACGACACCTATGAACCTAGAGCTCTGATGCCAACTTGTCATGACCCAATGCTCCCTCTGTAAGACATCGTGATGACACCTAGTCTCTACGACTAGGTAAGCCTAACAAAATGCGAAAATAAGAAAAATGGAAGTAAACTTAACAACTAGATGCAACAGATAACTAAATAACTGGTAACAATGCCGCTTGGCATGTACAATAACCAACACTCTAGTAATACATAGTATTCCCAAAACCCGGAACATCATAAGTCACAAGCTATAGAAGGGAAACTAGTATCTCTATACACTAGAGTCTAATAAAGGGAGTATGAAAGGTAAATGACATAGGAGAGAATAGAGGGGGACTCAGAGGTCTGCGAACGCGGCAGATGTACCTTGAAGTCTCCGTACAGTAGCAAGCACTCTCAGCTTATAGCGGGGCTGATAAGAAGCACCTGGATCTGCACACAAAATATGTGCAGAAGAGTAGCATGAGTAGATCACAACGGTACCCAGTAAGAGCCAAGCCTAACCTCGGTAGAGTAGTGACGAGGTCAGGTCAGGGCTCTACTGGGATATAATAAAAATGAAGTAAAATAGAGAATTTAATAGAAAGAATTCACAGAGAAATAACAACACATCACAATGAGATAACAACAGGGGCGCTCCCTAGATACCATCTCGTAGTCCCAAAAGTAAATACTCGATAGGGGATCTCCCGAGATACCATCTCGTAGTCCCAAAATATGCAGGGAGATCTCCCGAGGTACCACCTCATAGTCTCAAAAGTAAATGTGCAGGAGAACTCCCGAGGTACCACCTCGTAGTCTCAAAAGTAAATGTATAGAGAGAACTCCCGAGGTACTGCCTCGTAGTCTCAATAGTAAACACACAGCTCAACCGACAAATACAACAGTTAACAGCAAGAATCCTACAGTTAAGACTGATAAAAATCAAGGAGAAATAGGAAATCAACTAGGCATGTTGCACAGAGTCCAAATAAGCAGTTAAAGCATGTAGACATGCCATATTAGACTAAGCAGGATAACTACACATGCTGGTATAACTCAATTAAGATGAAAATAGGTCACTACTCAGTGAAAAATCGGGTTTTACAACAAATAGCCCATGTACGCACTCGTCACCTCACGTACATGGTGCTCACATATCACAACAGTACCAAATCCTAAGGGGATTTCCCCCACACAAGGTTTGGCAAGCCACTTACCTTGAACCAAGCTCAATCAATGAGTAAGAATGACCTTTCCTCGATTATCCGACTCCGGATGGCCCAAATCTAGCCAAAAACAATTACATATCATAAATACAACTATAATAGACTAATCTAATTAATGAAATCAATACTTTAACAAGAATTTCGAAAATCGTCCTAAAAGGCCGACCCGTGCACACGTCTCGAAATCGGGTAAAAGCCACAAAATATAAACACCCATTCACTCACGAGTTCACTCGTACCAATATTATCTAAATCCGATATCAAAATCCCAATCAAAACTCAAAAACATAGTTGAAGAACTTTTCCCATTTTCCCCAAATTTCTCAACCAAATTCCTTAATTAAATGATGAAATCAACTATAGATTATTGGAATATAACCATAAACGAGTTAAGTATCATTACCCCAAGGTTCTCTCTGAAAAATCCTTGAATTATCGCCTCAATCCGAGCTCTCAAAGTCCCAAAAATTGAAAATGGGATAAAACCCTCGAACTTGGCCCTTTTCTACCTAGCGATTTCGTATCTGCGGGCTTCCAGTTGCACCTGCGATGCCGCACGTGCAGAAATTCCATCATAGGTGTGGACTTGAATTAAGTCCCCTCGGTCCGCATCTGCGAGAGGAGGGCCACACCTGCGACCTCATCGCTCCTGCACACCTTCCCACCGCAGAAGCGAGGCCACTTATGCGTAAATCTTTCCTCACCTGTGAACCCAGCCTGGGCTACCCAATTCTTCTTCTACGATCCTCCATTCCCACATGCATGTCCGCACCTGCGGCCAACCCCACCGCAGGTGCAATGACACCAGAAGTTGAAAAACTTCAGCTGCTACACAAGTCCAAAATTCGATCTGTTAAGCATCCGAAACTCACCCGAGGCCCCCGGGACCTCAACCAAACATACCAACAAGTCCTAAAACATCATACGGACTTAGTCGAGCCTTTAAGTCACATCAAACACCGCTAAAAACACAAATTACACATCGATTCAAGCCTAATGAACTTCAAATTTCAAACTTGCACAACCGATGCCGAAACCTATCAAACCTCGTCCGATTGACCTTAAATTTTGCACACAACTCGTATTCGACATTTCGGACCTACTCCAACCTTCGAAACCGGAATCCGACCCAGATATCAAAAATTCCACTTCCGACCAAACTTACCAAAAATTCAACTTTCGCCATTTTAAGCCTAATTCAGCTACAGACTTCAAATTCACAATCCGGACACGCTCCTAAGTCCAAAATCAACCAACGGAGCTAATGGAACCGACGAAACTCCATTTCGGAGTCGTCTTCATACAAGTTTGACTATGGTCAAAATCCTAGAACTTAAGCTTCCGTTTTAGGGACTAAGTGTCCCAAATCATTCCGAAACCATAACAAAACCTCCCGGCAAGTCACATAAGTAGAAAACGATACGGGGGAAGCAGTAAATAGGGGATCGGGGCTAATACACTCAAAACGACCGGCCGGGTCATTACAAAAATAACTCAAACCTCAAAAACCAGTAAAAACTAAAAACACAAATTCTCATAGTCTTGTACAAAGAGCCAAAGCCAACACAATACAACAAGGAATACAAAACACATAACAAAAATCAAATAATACATCACATAAGAACACAAGAATTTACATATCACAGAAAAACAAAATAACCAAAGGCAAGAGCAGTCATAGAGAATATCAACAAATGGCACTTCTGAGGTACCGCCTCGTAGTCCCAAATCATAAATAAATTTTAACAAAGGGCACTCCCGAGGTGCCGCCTCGTATTCCCAAATCATAAATAAATTTCAATCTTTCCTTATATCATAGCGGGAGCCTTCACATTTAGTTTTTAAAATTATTTTTCCCGAAATAACATCTCGCGTTTTAGCCACCCTTGTCACCCTGCATGGCTTCTAGTAGTTCCCCTACTAGCCACGTGTATCAAGCCCCTCTTATCTCACTGCATGCGTTTCAACACCCAGATCTTATACCATCGCATGCGTATCAATATCACAATATATCACAATTCGTACCTCAAGTGCCCTATTATCACATCATAACACAACTTGCACCTCAAGTGCTCAAATATCACAACATATTATAAATTGCACATCAAGTGCTCAAATATCAAAACATATCACAAATTGTACCTCAAGTGCTCAAATATTACAACATATCACAAATTGCACATCAAGTGCTCAAACTATTACAACATATCATAAATTGCACATCAAGTGCTCAAATATCACAACTTGCCACAGAAATCAACAATACATTATTTTCCACAATAAGGAGCCCATGGCTCGACTATAATGTGCATAAAATCTTAACAAAAATATCCGAAAGTGAACAACTCAACACAACAATATTTCACAATTTAACATTTTGCCTCAATATGATTTATGGCATTTATAACTCAATACCAATTTCAACAACATGAATTGGAAAGTAATTCATCAAGGAACAATGCCTTCTTTATTCCAATTTTTTTTTTGGCAAATAGATCAATGCCTCCTTTTAAATTTATTTAATAAATTATTTGCGAATGAATAATCCATAATGAAATTATCTCTAGGAAATATCAACTCAATAAAAATACGGGGTTCACATAAAATTCAAGGTGGCAATCACACCAAATTATCATATAAAAATAAATTCAACAAACAAGGATTAACTATGTTGCAATAATTTTCCAATTTAATTGTCACGACCCAATTTTTCCCTGTAGGCCACGATGGCGCCCAACATTACCGCTAGGCAAGCTTATAGTAAACTAATCATATGATTGTTTCTTTTAACAATTTACAAATAGTTGATTTTTTTAATTATTGAGCAAATGGGAAGCGAAAAATTTCATAAAAGTGAGTAATAGACAATTTAAGAGTAAATGAGAGGAAAATAGATAATCAAAATCAACATGTGTCTACTAACATAATTTCCAAGAACTGGTGTCACAAGTTTATGAGCAACTAGTAGAATATACAAAACTCTAGCTACTGTCCAAAATAGAGCAGACAAAATATAAATACAAAAGAGAGACTCTAGGGACTGCAGAATGGCTCAAGAAGCAGCTCACCACTAGGCCTCAGGATATCTGGGATGCACGCCAATAGGACCTCCAGATGCACCTGCCTCAGATCCTGCACGGTTAGTGCAGAAGTGTAGCATGATTACATAAGAAATATGTACCTAGTAAATATCAAGTCTAACCTCGAAGAAGTAGTAACGAGGGGTCGACTTCAACACTTACTATGGGCTAAGTGTCACGAACCAAAATCCCACCACAGGCATCGTGATGGCACTTAGTCTCTAAGACTATATAAGTAGATTACAATGACAATTAAAGATATTTTTGTTTTATAATCGAAAACAACAGCGAAAATAATTATAACACCTTCCCAAGACTAGTAATACTGAGTCACGAACTCTAACTGAATACATGCAATGAATCTCAAGGAACGAATATACAATACCGTTCGAATAAGCGTTGATAGTACAATAAAATGGAAAGACTCCAAGGGACTGCGATGACCAAGTAGCTCTACCTTGAATCCTTCCGATCAACATACTAACTCTGCCCGAGTCCGATATCTCCAATACCTGATTCTGCATAAAAATGTGCAGAAGTGTAGTATGAGTACACCACAGTCGGTACCTAGTAAGTATCAAGACTAACCTCGGTAGAGTAGTGACGAGGTACAATCAAGACACTCACTAGTTAAATAACCCGTGCAATATAGCAGTATACAGTAGTACTGGAAAATAACTAGCGATGATAACAACAAAATCAACCAGTGATATAACAGCAAGGCAACAAGAACATCATAATTATTGCTCAGACGAATAAGGAACACAAGTACAACCAATTAAACATGTCCTTCAAATATAAATCTTTGAAATAATATTTTGAATATAATTCTTTCAAATAAAAGTCATCTTGTGACACCTCATTTCAAAATCATAAACATACGGGTCTCAACCCACTTCCATATTTCCACGGCACCTCGTGCACATATTTCTATCACAACTGCACGGACAACTCACGTGCCAATAATATCAATGTATATAAGATCCACGTGATCAATTTATTTCCACTAAAGTGAGTTTATAATTTTTAAATCAAGTAACAAATCAATAAAGAAATGAATTTATTTAAGAAATCGTTTGGGTGAAGAAAATAACATTGCACTTATATTAAAGCATCAGATAAACTACTGACTTGGATGTAAAACTATTTAATTTAAAACATAATAATAGTTTCTTCTATTTAAATCAAATCAATCATCGAAAATCAGTAAGAAAAATCAGAAATATACTTCTTCAGAGTCCCGTGCTAAAAAGCCCAAGCCAACACAATACAACTAGGAGCACAAAACACATAATAATAAAGTCAACTAGTACATCATGGAAGAAGACAATAATTTACATATTAAAATAAACAAAATCACCTAAGAAAAGAACATAAATAAAGAAATATCAACAGGGCACTCCTGAGATACCGCTTCGTAGTCCCAAATCATAAATAAATTCACAATATCTCATTTTCTTATATCACCGCCGGAGCCTTCACATTTCATTATTTTAAAGAAATCATTTTTTCCAAAATAGCATCCCGCGTTTTAGCCTCCCTTATCACACCGCATGACTTCTAGTAGTTCCCCTACTAGCCACGCGTTTCAAGCCACCCTTATCTCACCGCATGCATTTCAACACCCTGACCTTATATCACCGCATGCGTATCAATATCACAATATTTCACAAATCGCACATCAAGTGCCCAAATATCACAACATAATACAACTTGCACCCCAAGTGCTCACATATCACAACATATCACAAATTACACATCAAGTGCTTAAATATTACAACATATCACAAATTGCACATCAAGTGCTCAAATATTACAACATATCACAAATTGCACATCAAATGCTCAAATATTACAGCTTTCCACAGAAATCAACAATACATTATTTTTTCCACAATAAGGAGCCCACGACCTAATCATAATGTGTAAAACATCTTAACAAAATGTTCGGGAGTGAACAACTCAACCGAATAATATTTCACAATTTGGCACTTTGCCTCAATATGATTCACGACCTTTATCATTCAATTCCAAATTTTCAACAACGTGAACTGAAAAGTAATTCATCAAGGAACAACACCTCTTTTAAATCACAACTTCAAGAAATAAATAGATTTATTCATTTTATTAACTAAATTTTCCATTTAAATTATATGTAGGTAAAATCAAAAATGAAAGTGTTTTCCATAAAAATGGCAACTCAAACAAACACAGAGTTCACATAAAAGTCAAGTGGCAATCACACAAAATTATCATATAAAAATAACCTCGGCAAATAAGGAATGAGGCATGACAAATAAGGGATTTAATAAGTTACAACAATTTTTCAAATTTAATACTTAAGGGCGTCTACGAATTTCAACCGATATAATATGCGCATAAAAACCAAGTACGTACCCGTCACCTAGCGTACATGGTTTCAATTACACAATTTTTACATAAGACTCAATGCCTAAGGGGTAATTCCCCCACTCAAGGTTAGGCAAGATACTTAACTTTACAGAGTTAGGCCGATATTCCAAAATAGCCGTGTTGCTTGAATAAATCTTCCGGACAGCTCAAATCTATTCAAATGAATTCAATTCAGTAAATACTAATTATAGGAATTAATTCCATATGAAAATACTAATTTTCCAACAAAAATCCAAAATTTAACTCAAATACACGTTTCGAAATCTGACGAAACTCACAAAATCCGACAACCCATTCAATTACGAGTCCAACCATACTAGTTTCACTCAAATTCTACTCCGAATCGATACCGAAATATCAAAAATTCATTTTATGAGATTTCTAAAATTTTCCCCGAATTTTCATCTCAAAACACTAATTAAATGATAAAAACAAATGATGGATTCGGGTAATCTAATCATAATGGAGTTAAGAACACTTACCCAGATGTTTTCTCTGAAATCTCCCAAAAATCGCCTCTCCTCAAGCTCCAATTTGTCAAAAATGGAAAATGGGACGAAGTCCCCTGCTTTATAACTGACAGTTCTGTCCAGGCTGCCCTCAGTCCTCGGCCCTCGATCCTCGGCCCTCTATCATGGCCCTCGATCATGGCCTCGATCCTGGCCCTCGATCCTGGCCTCGATCATGGCCCTCAATCCTCGGCCCTCGATCCTCGACCCTCTATCCTGGGCCTTCGATCCTCGGCCTCGATCATGGCCTCAATCATGGCCCTCGATCCTCGGCCTTCCATTTCTGCCCCCGAATTTCCAGTAGAATAAAAATTGCAGCAGCTGTTTAAGTCCAACTTTTGATCCGTTAACCATCCGAAACTCACCCGAGGCCCTCGGGACCTCAACCAAATACACCAAAAAGTCCTAAATCATACGAACTTATTTGAAACTTCAAATCACATAAAACGACGCTAAAACTACGAATCATTCCCCAATTCAACCTTAATGAAACTAAGAAATTCCAACTTCTACAATCGATTGACCTCAAATTTTGCACACAAGTCATAAATGACATAACAGACCTATGAAAAGTTTCAGAACTGGATTCCGACCCCGATATCAAAAAGTCAACTCCCCGGTCAAACTTTCAAACTTAAATTTCTATTTTAGCCATTTCAAGCCTAATTTAACTACAGACTTCTAAATAAAATTTCGAACATGCTACTAAGTCCAAAATCATCATACGGAGCTGTTGGAATCATCAAAATTTCATTCCGGGATCGCTTACTCAAAAGTCAACTCTCGGGTCAACTCTTTCCATTTAAGCTTCAAAAATGAGAATTGTCCTTTAAATTAAATTCCGAATCTTCCGAAAACCAAACTCGACCGTACACGCAAGTCATAATACATATTACAAAGTTTCTCGGGACCTTAAGTCGCTGAACATTACATATATTCTTAAAACGACAAGTCGGATCGTTATATTCTCCCCCTCTTAAAACATACTTTTGAGGACGAACGTGCCAAGAATTATTCTGAGGACATTAAATTACCGAGTGTATTGTTACACACATACCTACGGGTGATTTTATGTTCCGCAATTTAACATGGGTCTGACAACATCATCTCACTTGAGATTATTTCTTTTATCCATACTTATAAAATTTAAAACCAATTTCTTACACTCCAAACATTTTCAAAAGGGCTGATTTTCACATCAACGTAGGGTAATAGTCTCAACTGACTATAGCAACTCGTGCCTACGTACACATCAACTTTCTTGATAGTGTTGAAGTATTTCGGGGTGTTACATTCTCCCCCACTTAGGATCATTCACCCTTGAATGAGAAGTAGAGTCCGCCCTCAAACACATAAAATAACTTATTTCTTCTTTCGCACGTCTCAATCCCCCAAATTTTACTAACTCCCAATTTTTTCAGAAATTTCGTCAGAGTCTCCCCTGTAATTGGGCCTATCCACTTGTCAGAGTAACACCAAAATAACTCCTAACAACACATCCACAACCCAACAAAGCACCACAATGTATATATCAATAACACTAATATCAGTATTACAAGCACTGCATTATCATAATGATATTTGGACATGAAACACATCATATGTATGTCCATAACCATATCTCTGGTCATAATAGTTGTTTATAATTAACTTCAGCATCCTCAATTTATCTCATCTTACCCAAAATCTCATATCTAATTTTTTTTTCACAACATGCGAGGCATGAAGACCTCATAATTATTTACTCGGTTAACGAATCACATTTAACGCCACCTGAGCAGGCACCTACCTCGTAGGTTAAAACTCAATAATTACAACACGAATTTGGCGAGCATGCACAGAGAATTTCATATAAGAATTTTCAAATAAGCCTAATAGGCATGACTCCCTATTAGTACTATAGTACAAATTTAATTTCACAAGGGAGAACTTAAACACAAGAATTTTCCTCACTAGGATCTAGTCCTTATATAACTTCCACTGCAGCTCGTAGCCCGGTTTAAACATATCAATTTATATTAAAATGCGAGGATCTCGTCCTTATTTCTGAATCACAAGTATTTTGCACATCGTGCCAGCTGAATTTTTCAATTTCCTTTCTTTCTTCTTTTTAATAAATTCTGTAAACAGTTTTCACAATACATAATGAACTCCCATACTGGTAGGGCATATAATTCATAAAATTGAACTCAATTATTCCGAAATCACATCAAAACCCACTGTAAAGAGTAATAGAAAGTCACGTTTGGACTTATAGTCCTCAATGGTGTACAAAACAAAAATGATAGACACGGGCTAACCTCATCGAATCTCCCAACAGGGATAACATATAAGTGATTCACAAAATTACGAAGCTCACCCATAAGCAGAGCATAATAGGAGGACTCGCCTCAATATTCAGAACCGAATCAAATTAAGGAAAAATATTATTTTATAACAGATCAGGATCATACCTGTAACGACACCATCTAGTGTAGTGGCTTCAGCCACACCATAGCAAATAAATCAACGGGCTGGGACTCCCCCTCTAGGGTGCCCTTTACCCGTCTGTCCTCCACCTCTAACTGGTTGTGCACGTGGAGTATTAACTGGAATAAATCTTGTAGCTTGAGTGCTCTGATGAAATCCATCCCTCCCAAGTCTGGGACAATTTCTCTTGATGTGTCTAGTATCACCACACTCATAACAACCCCTCTGCGGGTTCGGCTTCTCATACTGAGTCTGTGCCGGATAACTGGAATAACCATTATAGGAACCCCGTACCGATGGTGCATTAAAAGAACTTACTGGAACACCCCGAGTATTCTGAAATTGTTTCCATGACCCCACTGCGGTCCCAGCATCATCCCATACAAATCTCAGCTCTTAATCATATACAAGTTTCGGAGAACCTTTCAATACCACATAAATACATCTCAGGCAAAAACTCATATAACACATGACCCCACAATCTGATCGTTGATAGTGGACTCCCTTCACTTGGCGCGAAGCCATAGGACACAGTCTGATGATCCACAATACAACCTTCACCGCTCGTACGACACCAGTCATAAGACACCTCAAGCCATTTATTTGGTGCATGTCATCCTTGTGACAGTTAAACTCGCTTCCTCCAGTGCCTTGACTGCTAGTATGTACCCTTCACTAAATGGAAATTCCATACGATCCACAGAGTCTCTAATACCACCAACTATCTTTAGAACTACATCCACCTCGTGACCGTACCACGATTGTGACGATTAGGCAACTAATTAAACCTTCTTAAGATCGTACTTATGAACCAGATGTCAGAACCTGCTGCACCCCCATGTGCACAACTGAATGATTTCTTAATACTTCCATATCCTCGATCTTGACGACATGTGGTAACAATGCTTGAGAAACCCTGGCTCCCATATAACCCCTCTGTAGTATCACGAACCATTGGCGCATAGTTGATACCGAGTGCGCAATTTCATACACGAGTGGATGCAAAAGAACATAAGGTATATGCTTCAAGCTCAATAAATGTCACACGATAAGGAATGAAAGAAGTGGAAATTTTCCTACTAGCTCTGTAGCCTCTCGAAGATAAGTACTGACGTCTCTGTACAGATCCGCAAGCCTCTACTAAACTCGTTCGTGACTCGTAGAACCTATGAACCTAGAGCTCTGATACCAACTTATCACGACCCAAAATCCCACCACAGGCGTCGTGATGACACTTAGTCTCTAAGACTAGGTAAGCCGATAACAATTACAATTCAAGCTATTTTTTTAATAATCGAAACCAACAGCGGAAATAATTATAACACCTTCCCAAGACTGGTAATACAAAGTCAAGAGCTCTAACTGAATATATGCAATGAATCTCAAAGATTGAATATACAATATTGTTCGAATAAGAGTTGACAGTACAATAAAATGGAAAGACTCCAAGGGACTGCGACGACCAAGTAGCTCTACCTTGAATCCTTGCAATCAACACACTAACTTTGCCCGAGTCTGATATCTCCAATACCTGGCTCTACACAAAAATGTCCAAAAATGTAGTATGAGTACACCACAGTCGGTACCTAGTAAGTATCAAGACTAACCTCGGTGGAGTAGTGACGAGGTACAGTCAAGATACTCACTAGTCAAATAACATGTGCAATATAGCAGTATACAATAGTACTAGAAAATAAGTAGCAATGATAACAACAAAATCAACCAGTGATATAACAGCAAGGCAACAAGAACATCATAATTATTGCTCAGACAAATAAGGAACACAAGTACAACCAATTAAACATGTCCTTCAAATATAAATCTTTGAAATAATATTTTGAATATAATTCTTTCAAATAAAAGTCATCTTGTGACACCTCATTTCAAAATCATAAACATACGGGTCTCAGCCCATTTTCATATTTTCACGGCACCTCGTGCCCATATTTCTATCACAACTGTACGGACAACTCACGTGCCAATAATATCAATGTATATAAGATACACATGATCAATTTATTTCCACTAAAGTGAGTTTATAATTTTTAAATCAAGTAAGAAATTAACAAAGAAATGAATTTATTTTAGAAATCATTTGGGTGAAGAAAATAACATTGCACTTAAATTAAAGCGTCAGATAAACTACTAACTTGGATGTAAAACTATTTAATTTAAAACATAATAATAGTTTCTTCTATTTAAATCAACTCAATCATCGAAAATCAGTAAGAAAAACTAGAAATATACTTCTTCACAGTCCCGTGCTAAAAAGCCCAAGTTAACACAATACAACTAGGAGCACAAAACACATAATAATAAAGTCAACTAGTACATCATGGAAGAAGACAGTAATTTACATATTAAAATAAACAAAATCATCTAAGACAAGAACATAAATAAATAAATATCAATAGGGCACTCCCGAGATACCGCCTCGTAGTCCCAAATCATAAATAAATTCACAATATCTCATTTTCTTATATCACCGCCGGAGCCTTCACATTTCATTTTTTAAAAGAAATTATTTTTTCCAAAATAGCATCCCGCGTTTTAGCCACCCTTATCACACCGCATGACTTCTAGTAGTTCCCCAACTAGCCACGCGTTTCAAGCCACCCTTATCTCACCGCATGCATTTCAACACCCTGACCTTATATCACCGCATGCGTATCAATATCACAATATTTCACAAATAGCACTTCAAGTGCCCAAATATCACAACATAATACAACTTGCACCTCAAGTGCTCACATATCATAACATATCACAAATTGCACATCAAGTGCTCAAATATTACAACATATCACAAATTGCACATCTAGTGCTCAAATATTACAACATATCACAAATTGCACATCAAGTGCTCAAATATTATAACATATCACAAATTGCACATCAAGTGCTCAAATATTATAACATATCACAAATTGCACATCAAGTGCTCAAATATTACAACATATCATAAATTGCACATCAAGTGCTCAAATATTACAACTTTCCACAGAAATCAACAATACATTATTTTTCCACAATAAGGAGCTCACGACTCGATCATAATGTGTATAACATCTTAACAAAATGTTCGGGAGTGAACAACTCAATCGAATAATATTTCACAATTTGGCATTGCCTCAATATGATTCACGACCTTTATAATTCAATTCCAAATTTTTAACAATGTGAACTGATAAGTAATTCATCAAGGAACAATACCTCTTTTAAGTCACAACTTCAAGAAATAAATAGATTTATTCATCTTATTAACTAAATTTTCCATTTAAATTATATGTAGGTAAAATCAATAATGAAAGTGTTTTCCATAAAAATGGCAACTCAAACAAACACAGAGTTCACATAAAAGTCAAGTGGCAATCACACCAAATTATCATATAAAAACAACCTCGGCAAACAAGGAATGAGGCATGACAAATAAGGGATTTAATAAGTTACAACAATTTTTTCAATTTAATACTTAAGGGCATCTACGAATTTCAACCAATATAATATGTACATATAAATCAAGTACGTACCCGTCACCTCGCGTACATGGTTTCAATTATACAATTTCCACATAAGACTCAATGCCTAAGGGGTAATTTCCCCACTCAAGGTTAGGCAAGATACTTACCTTTACGGAGTTAGGCCGATATTCCAAAATAGCCGTCTTTCTTGAATAAATCCTCCGGATAGCTCAAATCTATTCAAATTAATTCAGTTCAGTCAATACTAATTATAGGAATTAATTCCATATGAAAATACTAATTTTCCAATAAAAATCCAAAATTTAACTCAAAAATCGCCAGTGGAGCCCATGTCTCAAAATCCGACGAAACTCACAAAATCCAATAACCCATTCAATTACAAGTCCAACAATACTAGTTTCACTCAAATCTGACTCCGAATCGACACCGAAATCTCAAAAATTCATTTGATGAGATTTCTAAAATTTTTCCCAAATTTCCATCTCAAAACACTAATTAAATGATGAAAACAAATTATGGATTCGTGTAATCTAACCATAATTGAGTTAAGAACACTTACCCCGATGTTTTCTCTGGAAATCTCCCAAAAATCGCCTCTCCTCAAGCTCAAATTTGTCAAAAATGGAAAATGGGACGAAGTCCTCTGCTTTATAACTGACAGTTCTGTCCAGGCTGCCCTCGGTTCTCTTCCCTCGATCATGGCCCTCAATCATGGCCTCGATCATGGCCTCGATCCTGGCCCTCGATCATGGACTCGATCATTGCCCTCGATCCTGGGCCTCGATCATGGGCCTTCAATCCTGGGCCTTCGAACCTCGGCCTCGATCTCGGACCTCGATCATGGCCCTCGATCTTCGGCCTTCGGTCCTCGGCCTTCAATTTTTGCCCCCGAATTTCCAGCAGAATAAAAATTGTAGCAGATGTTTAAGTCCAACTTTTTATCCGTTAACCATCCGAAACTCACCCGAGGCTCTCGGGACCTCAATCAAATACACCAAAAAGTCCTAAAATATCATACGAACTTATTTGAAACCTCAAATCACATAAAACGACACTAAAACCACGAATCATACCCCACTTCAACCTTAATGAAACTAAAAAATTCAAACTTCTATATTCGACGCCGAAACCTATCAAATCAAGTCCGATTGACCTCAAATTTTGCACACAAGTCATAAATGACATAATAGACCTATGAAAAGTTTCTGAACTGGATTCCGACCCCGATATCAAAAATTCAATTCCCCGGTCAAACTTCCAAACTTAAATTCCTATTTTAGCCATTTCAAGCCTAATTTAACTACGGACTTCCAAATAAAATTTTGAACAAGCTCTTAAGTCCAAAATAACCATACGGAGTTGTTGGAATCATCAAAATTCCATTCCGAAAATGTTTGCTCAAAAGTCAACTCTCCGGTCAACTCTTTCCATTTAAGTTTTAAAAATGAGAATTGTTCTTTAAATTAAATTCTGAATCTTCCGAAAACCAAACTCGACCGTACACGTAAGTCATAATACATATTATGAAGTTGCTCGGGACCTTAAGTTGCTGATGTCACATAGATTCTTAAAACGACAAGTCGGGTCGTTACACTAACAATATGAATAAAGGAAATTCTAAATAACATGAGTAATGTAAGTAAAAATAATAACTCATTAACAAGCAGGAGCAAATACTTCTTCCACAATTCTTAATAATCCCATATATATCACTTTCTTTACAAATCATAACCTTTCAAACCATAACATAATATAAGGTATGGTTAGGCACCAAGTATTATTAACCACTATTTATGCCGAGGTCGTACGGCTCGATCCAAAATAATGTGTACACTGCTGAGGGTCAAGCGACACGAACCATAGATGCATCTATCTACTGCCGAGGTGTTCGGCCCACTCCACAAGAAGAGAAGATCCTTATAAGCATTTGACTCAACCGTAAAAAACAAGGTACAACAAATTCCATTAATGGTCTTCCACAATTTAATCGACAAGTTTTAAGTATTTTAGGCACTTTAATTAACAAGTAGGGTGCCAATATTTCATGTAATCCATGATTTGGTTCCTAGACTACCCGGACATTAGCATGAATAGTAGCTACACATAGACTTTCGTCACCTCGTGCGTACGTAACCCCCACAATTAGAAGCAAATAATCATTTAAATCACCTATGGGGAGAATTCCCTCTTACAAGATTAGAAAAGAGACTTACCTCATCTTAAAGCTTACTTTCCAGTCCACAACTATGCTTTAAACCCTCAACTCGGTGCCAAACGACTCGAAACTAGTCAAATATTACATAAAATAATTAATACGTGCTCAAAAGTTCATATTCTAACTATTAAAGTGATTACCCAATCCCAATTGAAGAATTTCTAAAATTCACTCCCGGGCCCACATGCCCGGATTCCGAAAATTTTTGAAGAAAGTTGTTACCCATAATCTCACGAACTCAAATATATAATTTTCACCCAATCGCATAACCATTTTCGTGGATAAATCATATTTTTATAAAAAAACCTAGGTTTTTTCATCTAAACCCATGATTTCCCAATTTTTTCATGTTAAATCTACCCATAATCTATGTATTTAACTCACATTGTGTAGAAATTACTTACCTCAAAGTGTTGAAATAAATGAGCTCAAAATGCCTAAGTCTCGTCTTAAATGAGGTTCTGCCTTCTGCGATTTTCGCACCTGCGGAGAGTTGGCCGCTTCTGCGGCTTCGCATCTGTGAAAAAGTCATCGCAGATGAGGCCCTTGCCTAGTGGCTTACTTTTGCTTCTGTGGACCTCTGTCCCGCTTCTGTGGGTCCGCTCCTACGACACACACGCCTTTCCTGCGGCTTAGGCCATTCCTACGATTTCTTTTATCGCACCTGCGAGTCCGTAGGTGTGCACGCCCATCCGTATCTGCGGTTCCTGGGCTGTTTCTGCGACTTCTTGCTTGCTTCTGCGAGCTTGTACCTACGGCTAGCCCTCTGTATGTGTGGTTACACTCGAAGCCTGGTGCTTCAGCTGCTACCCCTAAGTCAAAACTTGGTCCGTGCCTAGTCCGGTTGACACCCGGGCCCCCCGGTGTAACGATCCAACCAGTTGTTTAACCTTCTAGAACCCATGTTCCCCTAAATAAGACTCCCCGTATGTGCCTTTACTATTTTATGACTTGCGGGAAGGATTAGTTCAGGATTTGGAAGAGTTTGGGTTGAAATCGGAATACTTGGTTCCTTAAGTTGGCCTTAAAAGGCTAAGTTTGACTTCGGCCAACATTTTAAGTAAACGACCTCAGAATCGGGATTTGATAGTCCCAATAGGTTTGTATGATGATTTCGGACTTGGACGTATATTCGGATCGGGTTTTGAATAACCCGAGAGCGTTTCGGCGCCTAATAGTGAAAGTTGGCTCTTTGAAGGTTTTAAAGTTCTTTAAATTTTTTTTGGAGTAGGTTTTGGTGATGTCGAGGTCCAAATAGGATTCAGTGACATGGAATAGTTCCTTAATGTCATTTAAGACTTTCACGCAAAATTTGGTGTCATTCCGAGTAGTTTAAGTACGTTTCAACGCATTGGGAGTAAATTGAAGAACTTGAAGTTCATATTTTTGATTCAATTGGTTTGGGGTGTGATTCTTAGTTTTAATGTTGTTTGGTGCGTTCCGAGAGTTTGAGCAAGTCTGTTTTATGATTTCAAACATGTTGGTATGTTCGGGCAAGACCTCGGGGGGCCCCGAGTGTTAATCGGACGAGGCTCGAACCAAGTTCGGACTTGGGAGCATCAGCTGAAGCCATCAGCTTCTAGTGTAATCGCACCTGTGGAGGGCCAGCCGCAGGTGTGAGCTCACAGAAGCGAGCAAGGACCCACAGAAGCGGCCCAGGAAGAGCAGCCCAGGAACCGCAGGTACTCCCCACGCTCTGCAAAAGTGGGACCACGTCCACAGAAGCGGAGCTAGCCAGCCTTGGACACTTCCGCAGAAGCGATGCCGCAGGTGCGGCCCTGCGACCGCATGTGCGGAAATCGTTGGAGGCAGTGTGGTCTTTTTAAAACGGGACTTGGGCATTTTTCTCATTTCTTACACTTCTTGGGGGCCAATTTGAAGTTGGTTAGAGAGGTATTTTCATCAACTAATTGAGGTATGTAATTTCTACCGAATGTGAGTTAAATACATAGTTTATAGGTAGATTATAACATATAAACTAGTGAAAATCATGGGTTTAGGTGAAAACCTAGGGTTTTGATAAAAACAGGATTTAACCACGACATTTATTATGGAATTTAGCAAAAAATCATATATTTGGGTTCACGAGGTTATGGGTAATAATTTTCTTCAAAACTTTCTTGAATCCGGGCACGTGGGCCCGGGGGGTGAATTTTAGAAATTTTTCAAATTGGGTTGGGATGTCACTTTGATAGTTAGGATGTGAACTTTTGAAAACGTATTGACAATTTTATATAACATTTGACTAGTTTCGAGTCGTTTGGCACCGAATTGAGGGTTTGAACACAATCTTGAACCGCAAAGTAGGCATTTAGACGACGTAAGTCTCTTTTCTAACCTTGTAAGAGGGAATTAATCCCATAGGTGAATTGATTAATATGTGCTCCTATTTGTGTGGGTTATGTACGCACGAGGTGACGAGAGTCCGTATGTAGCTACTAATTATGCTATTGTCCAGGTAGTCTAGGACCCATACCATGCTATACTTACGATGTTTTCACCCTACTTGCTAACTTAATTGCTTAAGTCATATTGGAACTTAAAAAAGGAATTGTAAAAGGTTAAATTTCACTTACTTGAAGTTGTGGATAGGTCACAAGACTGTTATTAAGGATTGGTGTTTTCTTTAAATATTAGCCTCTTAATAAATCTAGAATCGGATGTTATAAAGTATTTTCTCTTTTCGTGGAGCAGGCCGAACGTCTCGGTAGCAGATAGATGCATCTATGGTTCGTGCCGTTCGACCCTCGGTAGTGCACAATTTAAATATTTTTATGTTGGATCGGGCCTTACGACCTCGGCATAAATAGCATGTAATAAATCTATGGAACTAGTTATAATTAATATTGCTTCATTGGATTGAGATATAAATTGTTAAATGATGGAAATAAATTTGGGAATTTCTATTAGTAAAAGGATTGTTTATTATTTCCGGTTATTGAGTTTTTAGCTACATTATGTAATCCATGCTTAGTTATAATTTTGACATTTTACTTTTAGCCCATAGTAAGTGTCAAAGTCAACCCATCGTCACTACTTCTTCGAGGTTAGACTGGATACTTACTGGGTACATGTTGTTTATGTACTCACGCTACATTTCTGCACTAAATGTGCAGGATCTGAGGCAGGTGCATCGGGATATTAGTCCGGCGCACATCCCTGATTCCCGAGACTTTGCGGTGAGCTGCCCTTCTGAGCCCGTTCTGCAACAGCCGAAGTTTTTCTTTTGCTTTTATTTTCTGTCTATCCCATCTCAGACAGTGGTGTAATATTCTTTTGTATATTATACTAGTTGCTCATACACTTGTGACACCATGTCTTGGTGATTCATGCTAGTAGATACTTTATGGTTTTGGGTTATTTTATTTATCTCACTTATTGTAAAAATCTTGATCTCCCATTTTATTAAGTTCTTACTTCTTATGTATGCACAAACAAAACAAAATCAACTATTACAAATCTGTTAAAGAAAGGATCAGAGAGGTAGTTCACTGTAGGCTTGCCTAGCGGCATCGTTGGGCGCCATCACGGCCTATAGGAGAAATTGGGCCGTGACAACATGGTATCAGAGCACTAGGTTCATGTAGGTCTCACAAGTTATGAGCAGGCCTAAATGAGTCTTGCGGATCGGTCCGGAGACGTCCATACTTATCTTCGAGGGGCTATAGGGTGTTAGGGAACTACTCTTTCTTCATCTCCTATCGTGCAGTTGACATTATACTAAGTGTCTTTCTCTTATTCTCTCACAGATGGTGAGAACGCGCATGGCGGATGTTCCAGACCCGGGAGGAGCTACTCCCCCTATTGCGAGAGGCTGAGGTAGAGGCCGGGGGTAGGGCACCAACCCGAGGTAGGGGACGAGGACGTCCCAGAGTTGCCCCAGCTATACCACCTGCACTTCTAGTAGAGGATCTCATTATCGAGGAGCAAGGTAAGATGCCTGCAGCAGAGCCAGCCCCCGTAGATTTTATGTCAGCACCGGGCTTTCAGGAGGTTATGGGCCGTATTCTACGGTTCATGGATACTATGACCCAGGTTGGTTTATTTCTAGCAGACCCAGAAATATCTCAGGCGGGAGGGGGAGCACAGACCCCTACTGCCCAGGCTCCTGGGCATGCAGTTGTTGTATATCAGACCTCGGGCACACTACCCGTGGGTGGGGTCCAACCTGTAGCAGTAGCTGTACTTGAGCCCAGACCAGCTGTGGCCTGCGGCCGCAGAAGCTATTGAACATATGGACTAGGCTACACCCTCCTGTCTTCGGAGGAGAGTGACATGGGGATCCCCAGGACTTCATTGATAGGTGTAGGGACAAACTGCATAACATGAGTATATTAGAGTCCCATGGGGTGGATTTCACTACTTTTCAACTTGAGGGCAGGGCCTGTAGATGGTGGCAATCACATCTTCTCGGCAGACCAGTAGGTTCTCCTCCCATGACTTGGCATCAGTTTACACGCCTTTTCTTGGATAGGTATATTCCACCCTCCTAGAGGGAAGAGTTACGGGTTTAGTTTGAGCAGCTCCAGTAGGGTCAGATGTCAGTGACCGATTATGAGGTGAGATTCTCTGAGTTGTCTCTCCATGCACTTATGATACTTCCTACTGACGTAGAGAGAGTACGGAGGTTTGTTGCGGGGTTGCACTCAGGTATTTAGGTCACTATGGCCCGGGAGGTTGAGATGGGGACTACTTATTAGCTAGTAGTAGAGATAACTTGAAGGTTTGATGGTTACCGTTAGAGAGGTAGAGAGTAGATGTAGCGGGACAAGTGGGTCCGTTATTCTGAAGAGTTTAGAGGTGCCACGGCTGGGGGAAGAGGTCAGTTTGGGAGAGGTCAACCTAGAAGGCCCCCATATCAGGCACCGCCTCCTCCTCGGGGTGCTCTAATTCGACACTCTTTCAGTGCCACGCCAGAGAGTTCTTTCCGCCCACCAGCTATTTAGGGTTCTCCCATTGGGTATTCAGGCCACCAGGGTCAAGCTTCGGGTCAGCAGATCACCGTACCGAGAGGTTGTTTTGAGTGCGGATATCTCAATCATGTGTCAAGGTTCTTCCCCAGGCTTCGGGGCAAGGCACACGGCAGGGCCAGCATCCCATGATTACAGTACCAACTGTCCGACCGCCTAGAGACGGAGGGCAGGCGGGTAGGGGCCATCCTAGAAGTAGAGGCCATGCAGGTGGAGGCCAGCCAGCTAAAGTCTAGTCAGCTGGGGGTCAGCCAGTCGGTGCCTGAGCTAGGTTCTATGTATTTCTGGCCAGACCGGATGCAGTAGCCTCAGATGCCATGATCACATATAATTTTTCTATCTGCGGTAGGGATGATTCGGTATTAGTTGATCCAGGTTCTACCTATTCATATGGGTTATCTCTGTTTGCTCAATTCCTGGATGTTCCTCGTGAGTCCTTAGGCACTCCTATTTATGTGTCAACTCATACGGGCAATTCTATTGTTGTGGATCAGATCTATTGATCCTGTGTGGTCACAATCTATGGGTACGAGACAATAGCGGATCTTCTATTGCTTGATATGACCGACTTTGAGGTCATCCTGGGCATGGACGGGTTATCCCCATATCACGCCATCCTTGATTGCCATGCCAAGACTATTACCTTAGCGATGCCAGAGTTGCCTAGATTGGAGTGGAAGGGTTCGTCTATCAGTGCATCTAGTCGGGTTATCTCTTTTCAGAAGACTCGACATATGGTCGAGAAGGGTTGTTTGGCTTATCTAGCTTATGTTCGGGATACTACCGTAGAGACTCCGACAATTGATTTAGTACCAGTAGCTCGGGAGTTCTCCGATGTGTTTCCTTCTGATCTTCCAGGCATGCCACCAGATCATGATATCGATTTCTGTATTGACTTGGCTCCAGGTACCCAGCCTATATCTATCCCACCGTACCATATAGCTTCAAAAGTGTTGAAGAAGTTGAAGGAACAAATTGAGGAGTTGCTAGCAAAGGGGTTCGCCAGACCAAGTGTATCACCTTGGGGTGCACTAGTGTTATTTGTGAAGAAGAAAGATGGGACTATGCGGATGTGCATTGATTACCGCCAGTTGAACAAAGTTACCATTAAGAACAAGTAACCATTGCCGCATATTGATGACTTTTTGACCAGTTGCAGTGTGCTAGGGTGTTATCTAAGATCGACTTGAGATCGGGGTACCATCAGTTGAATATTCGGGACTCGGATGTTCCGAATACTACTTTTCGTACTAGATATGGCCATTATGAGTTTCTAGTGATGTCCTTCGGCTTGACTAACGCCCCAGCGATGTTTATGGATTTGATGAACAGGGTGTTCAGGCCATACATTGATTCGTTTGTCATTGTCTTCATTGATGACATTTTGATCTACTCACGCAGGATGGAGGAGCACGAGCAGCATTTGAGTGTGGTGCTTCAGACCTTGCGGGAACAGAAGCTATATGCTAAGTTCTCCAAGTGTGAGTTTTGGCTAGATTTTGTAGCATTCTTGGGGCATGTTGTATCAGGAGAGGGTATTTAGGTGGATCCCAAGAAGATTGAGGCAGTTCAAAGTCGGCCTCATCCCACTTCGGCGACTAAGATCAGGAGCTTCTTGGGGTTAGCAGGTTATTATCGCTGGTTTGTGGAAGGATTCTCATCTATTGTAGTACCTTTGACTAGATTAACCTAGAAGGGTGCTCTATTCTGTTGGTTCGATGATTGTGAGGCGAGTTTCCAGAAGCTCAAGACAGCTCTAACTACAGCACCAGTCCTAGTGTTGTCTTCCTGTTCGGGGATGTATACTGTGTATTGCAATGCTTCACGCATTGTCTTGGGTTGTGTATTGATGTAGGAAGGGTAAGTTATTGCATATGCTTCACGTCAACTGAAGACCCATGAGAAGAATTACCCCATGCACAATCTAGAATTAGCCGAGATTGTTCATGCTCTTAAGATCTGGAGGCATTATCTTTATGGGGTGTCCTGTGAGGTTTACACCATCATCGGAGTTTGCAGCATTTGTTCAAGCAAAAGGATCTTAATCTGAGGCAGCGCAGATGGCTTGAGTTACTAAAGGATTATGATATCACCATTCTTTACCATCCGGGCAAAGCAAATGTAGTTGCGGATACTTTGAGCAGAAAGGCAGGGGGTATGGGTAGCTTGGCATTCATTTCAGCAGAGGAGAGGCCACTAGCTTTGGACATTCAATCCTTGGCTAATAGACTTGTGAAGTTGGATATTTCAGAGCCCAGTCGAGATCTTGCATGTGTCGTTGCCCAGTCTTTACTATTGGAGCAGATCAAGGCTCGATAGTTTGATGATCCACACTTGATGGTTCTCAGAGAAACGGTACTACAGGGTGGTGCCAAGGAGGCTACTATAGGCGAGGATGGTGTTCTGCGACTCCAGGGTCGTTTATGTGTTCCTAATGTCGATGGCTTGAAGGGGAGGATTCTGGAGGAGGCACACAGTTCTCGGTATTCCATTCATCCAGGTGCTACGAAGATGTATCGCTACTTGAGGCAGCATTATTGGTGGCAGTGGATAAAGAAAGACATAGTTGAGTAAGTAGCTAGGTGCCTAAATTGCCAGCAGGTTAAGTATGAGCACCAAAGGCTAGGTGGCCTACTCCAGCAGATGACTATACCGGAGTGGAAGTGGGAGCGCATTACTATGGACTTCGTAGTTGGGTTGCCACGGACCTTGCGGAAGTTTGATGCGATTTGGGTCATTGCCGATAGTTTGACCAAGTCGGCACACTTCATTCCAATTGTGACTACATATACTTCAGAGAGGTTGACCCAAATTTACATTCAGAAGTTAGTTCGGTTGCATGGAGTGCCTGTTTCCATCATATCAGATAGACGTCCTCAGTTCACTTTGCATTTCTGGAGAGCAGTACAGAGTGAGTTGGGGACCCGCGTAGAACTCAGCATAATATTTCATCCACAGACCGACGGGCAGTTGGAGCGGACAGTTCAGATCTTGGAGGACATGCTCAGAGCATGTGTGATTGACTTTGGAGGATAGTAGGATCGATTCTTGCCTTTGGCCGAGTTTGCTTACAATAACAGTTATCAGTCCAGCATCGAGATGGCTCCATTTGAGGCTTTATATAGTCGGTGATGTCGTTCTCCTATCGGGTAATTTGAGCTCGGCGAGGCTAAGTTATATGATACTGATTTGGTGAAGGATGCCTTGGAAAAGCTAAAATTGATTCAGGAGCAACTTCGCACAACATAGTCCAGACAGAAGAGTTACACAGATCATAAGGTGAGTGATGTTTCATTTATGGTGGGCGAGAAGGTTCTCTTGAAAGTCTTGCCAATGAAAGGGATCATGAGGTTCGGGAAGAAGGGAAAGTTGAGCCCAAGGTTTATAGGCTCATTTGAGGTGTTGTGACAAGTTGGAGAGGTTGCTTATGAGCTTGCTTTGCCTTCCAGTCTATCGGGATTTCATATGATTATTCATGTGTCTATGCTCCAGAGGTATCACACTGACTTGTCACATGTGTTAGACTACAGCACGATTCAGTTAGATGAGAGCCTGGGTTATAAGGAGGAGCGAGTTGCCACTGTTGATAGGTAGGTTTTCCAGTTGCGATCCAAGAGGATTTCCATGGTAAAGATTCAGTGGAGGGGGCAACTAGTCGAGGAGGTGACTTGGGAGTCCGAGGAGGACATGCGGAGCAAATATCCACACTTATTCAACACTCTAGGTATGATTCTAGACTCGTTCGAGGATGAAGGTTGGTTTAATAGGTAAAGAATATAATGACCCAACCGGTAGTTTTGCCTTCTAGAACCTCATTCCCCTAAATAAGACTCCCCGTACGTGCTTTTAATGTTTTATGACTTGCGGGAATGATTAGTTCGGGATTTGGAAGAGTTTGGGTTGAAATCGGAACACTTGGTTCCTTAAGTTAGCCTTAAAAGGCTAAGTTTGACTTCGGTCAACATTTTGAGTAAACGACCACAGAATCAGGATTTGATGGTCCCAATAGGTTCATATGATGATTTTTGACTTGGACGTATGTTCGGATCGGGTTTTGGATAACCCGGGAGTGTTTCAGCACCTAATAGTGAAAGTTGGCTCTTTGAAGGTTTTAAAGTTTTTTAAATTTGGTTTCGAGTAGGTTTTGGTGATATCGAGGTCCAAATGGGTTTCCGAGAGCGGGAATAGTTCCATAATGTCATTTAAGAATTTCACGCAAAATTTGGTGTCATTCCGAGTAGTTTAGTACTTTTCGGCGCATTGGGAGTAAATTGAAGAACTTGAAGTTCATATTTTTTATTCAATTGGTTTGGGGTGTAATTCTTAGTTTTAATGTTTTTTGGTGCGTTCCGGGAGTTTGAGAAAGTCCGTTTTATGATTTCAAACTTGTTGGTATGTTCGAGCGGGACCTCTGGGGCCCCGGGTGCTAATCGGACGAGGCTCGGTCCAAGTTCGGACTTGGGAGCATCAGCTGAAGCCTTCAGCTTCTGGTGTAATCGCACATGCGGAGGGCCAGCCACAGGTGCGAGCTCACAGAAGCAATCAAGGACCCACAGAAGTGGCCCGGGAACCGAAGGTGCGCCCCATACTCCGCAGAAGCGGGATCGCAAAAGTGAGACCCTGTCCACAGAAGCGGAGCTAGCCAGCCTTGGGCACTTCCGAATAAGAGGACTTCGGTGCGCTGAAGCGATGCCACAGGTGCGGTCCTGCGACCGCAGGTGCAAAAATAGCTGGAGGCAGTGTGGTCTTTTTAAAACGGGACTTAGGCATTTTTGCTCATTTCTTACACTTCTTGGGGGCGATTTTGGAGCTGGTTAGAGAGTGATTTTCATCAACTAATTAAGGTAAGTAATTTCTACCAAATGTGAGTTAAATACATCATTTATGGGTAGATTATAACATATAAACTAGTGAAAATCATGGGTTTAGGTGAAAACCTAGGGTTTTGATAAAAATAGGATTTAACCACGAAATTTGTTATGGAATTTAGCAAAAAAATCATATATTTGGGTTCATGAGGTTATAGGTAATAATATTCTTAAAACATTTTCGGAATCCGGGCATGTGGTCCCGGGGGTGAATTTTAGGAATTTTTCAAATAGGGTTGGGAAGTCACTTTGATAGTTAGGATGTGAACTTTTGAACATGTATTGACTATTTTATATAACATTTGACTAGTTTCGAGTCGTTTGGCACCGAATTGAGGGTTTGAGCACAATCTTTGACCGGAAAGTAGGCTGTGAGATGAGGTAAGTCTGTTTTCTAACCTTGTAAGAGGGAATTAATCCCATCGGTGAATTGATTAATATGTGCTTCTATTTGTGGGGGCTACGTACGTACGAGGTGACGAGAGTCCGTACGTAGCTACTAATTACACTATTGCCCGGGTAGTCTAGGACCCATACCATGCTATACTTACGATGTTTGCACCCTACTTGCTAACTTAATTGCTTAAGTCATATTGGAACTTGATAATGGAATTGTGAAAGGTTAAATTTCACTTACTTGATGTTGTGGATGGGTCACTTGACTGTTAATGAGTATTGGTGTTTTCTTTAAATATTAGCCTCTTAATAAATCTGGAATCGACTGTTATAAAGTATTTTCTATTTTTTTGATCTGGCTCAACACCTCGGTAGCAGATAGATGCATCTATGGTTCGTGCCGTTCGACCCTCGACAGTGCATAGTTTGAATATATCACTTCGGCGCGCATCCCTGATTCCCGAGACTTTGCAGTGAGCTGCCCTTCTGAGCTCGTTCTACAATAGCCGAAGTCTTTCTTTCGCTTTTATTTTCTGTCTATCCCATCTCAAACAGTGGTGTAGTATTCTTCTGTATATTCTACTAGTTGCTCATACACTTGTGACACCAGGTCTTGGTGATTCATGCTAGTAGACACTTGACGATTTTTGGGTTATTTTATTTATCTCAGTTGTTGTAAAAATCTTGATCTCCCATTTTTATTAAGTTCTTACTTCTTATGTATGCACAAAAAAAAACCAACTATTTAAAATCTGTAAAAGAAAGGATCACAAAGTTAGTTCATTATAGGCTTGCCTAGCGACATCGTTGGGTGCAATCACTACCTATAGGAGAAATTAGGTCGTGACACTCGGGGCCTGCCCAAACATACCAACAAGTTTGAAATCATAAAGCAAACTCGCTTAAACCCTCGGAACGCATAAAACAACATCAAACTAAGAATCACACCTCAAACCAAATTGAATCAACTTAGGAACTTCAAGTTCTTCAACTTACTCCGAGTGCGCCGAAACATACTTAAACTACTCAGAATGACACCAAATTTTACATGCAAGTCTTAAATCACCATACGGAACTATTTTCGGACTCAGAATTCCAAACGGACATCAATAACAACAAAACCTACTCCAAACCAAATTTAAAGATCTTTAAAACCTTCAAATAGTCAACTTTCACTATTAAGCGCCGAAGCGCTCCTAGATCGTCCAAAACCCGATTTAAACATACTCCTAAGTCCAAAATCATCATACGAACCTATTGGAGCCGTCAAATCCCGATTCCGAGGTCGTTTACTCAAAACATTGACCAAAGTCAAACATAACCTTATTTAGCCAACATTAAGGAACCAAGTGTTCCGATTTCAACCCGAACCCTTCCAAATCCCGAACTAACCATCCCCGCAAGTCATAAAATAGTAAAAGCACCTACGGGGAGTCTTATTTAGGGGAACAGGAATCTATAAGGCAAAACGACCCGTGGTTAAAAATGAAGCAATTTCAATGTTTGCTAAATAAGTTTGGGTCTAAATTTGAGTTTCTATTGAACTACTAGGTTCGTATTATTATTTGCGACTCATAAGAACAAGAATCGTCGAATTCCGAGTTCATATGATGGAGTTAGAGCTAATTTATTTTCATCATTTAACAATTTATATCTCAAGCCAATGAAGCAATATCAATTATAACTAGTTCCATAGATTTATTACGCATTATTTATGCCGAGGTCGTACGGCCCGATTCAACATTAAAATATTCAAACTGTGCATTGCCGAGGGTCAAACGACACGATCCATAGATGTATTTATCCTGCCTAGGCAAACGGCCCGATCCCATTAGAATAAGAAGCTTTGACGGGTCTTTGACCCTACTCACGAATAGATGTGTGAGTTATAAATTATTTGTATGAGGAGTACAATTATTTTGCAGCTAATCAGGAAGCCCATCGAATCTCTACAATAGCAAATCTATCACTCTACACAAGTCTATTTTCAAGTCGCAACATAAATAAAGGAATTTAATAGGCAAGAGACAACTCAAATAGTACAGTTATAGCATAGCGGGAACCTAAGTCTACCCGGACATAACATGAATCTAGCTACGCACAGACTCTCGTCACCTTGTACGTACGTAACCCTCGCAACAAGTAGCACATAACAAATACATCACCTAGGGGTAGTTTTCCCCTCACAGAGTTAGAAGGAGACATACCTCGCTCCTAAGTTCCATAACCGGCTTCAAAGCCTCTCTAACACCTCAAACTGATGCCCGTCGATCCAAAACTAGTCAAACAATGTGCAAACCAATCAAAATATACTCTAATACCCACAATTAATCAATTTAAACAATTCCCAACTCCGCTCGAAAAGTCGATAAAGTCAACCCTCAACCCCACGTGCCCGGATTCTGAAACTTTTCAAAGTTAAATATTACCCATAGCATTACTAACTCAAACATATAATTTATTCTTAATTCCATTTCAAAAATCGTGGTCAAAATCCAAAATTATCAATTCTAAGTTTTCTACAAAAATCCCACAATTTTCCTAAATTTACCTCCTTAAATCCACATATAAACCTTACATTTAGCTCACAACAAGTGGGAGATTACTTACCTTGTGTTACATGATGAAAACTCCTAAAAATCGCCCAAGAACAAAGCTCCATAAATCCCAAATGAAAATGACGAAATGACCAAGTTCGATCCCTTAAGTTCTGCCCAATTTTAGCTTCTGCGGATCATTTGACCGCATTCGCGGTCCCGCTTCTTCGGATTTCCCACCGCTTCTGCAATCCAGGACTTCCAGCCCACTTCCGCATCTGCGGTCCCCCAAGCGCAGATGTGCATCCGCATCTGCGGATATACTTCCGCACCTGTGCCCCCAGGCTTCCTCTCTCATTCTCGCACCTACGACACCTCTCTGCATCTACGACTTCATAGGTGCGAGCAACCCTTCGCACCTGTAATCACTGCTCAGCTTCGCCAAACCGCACATATGACCATTTCCTATCTTCTGCTCTCACGCACCTTGGGTCAAACTTGCGCAGGAGCGATTGTACCAGAACTGGTGCATTTCAACCATTCTTTAAGCTTCAACTTGATCCGTTAACCATCAGACACTACCCCGAGGCCCCCGGGACCCCAACAAAACCTACAAACAAGTCCTAAAACACAATACGAACTTAGTCGAGCCTTCAAATCACATCAAATAATGCTAAAACCACTAATCGCACCCCAATTCAAGCTTAATGAACTTTAGAACTTCAAACTTCTACATTTAAAGCCGAAACCTATCAAATCAAGCCTGATTGACCTCAAATTTTGCACACCTGTCATAATTGACATTACGGACCTACTCCCATTTCCGGAATTGAAATCCGACCCCGATATCAAAAAGTCCACTCCCGGTCAATCTTCCAAAAAATCATCCAATTTCCAACTTTCACCAATTGATGCCGAAATGACCTACGGACCTCTAAATCAACATCCGAACATGCTCCTAAAACCAAAATCATCATACAACCTTGTTGGAACCTTCAAATTCTGATTCTGAGGACGTTTACTCAAAAGTCAAATCTTAGCCTATTCTTCCAACTTAAAGCTTCCAAAATTAGAATTTTCTTTCCAAATCAATCTCGAACTTCCCAAAATTCAATTCCAGCCACACGTACAAGTCAATATACCTGAAGTGAAGCTACTCAAAGCCTCAAACCACCGAACGACGTGCTAGAGCTCAAAACGATCGGTCGGGTCATTAAATTCTCCCCCACTTAAACATACGTTTGGCCTCAAATGTGCTAAGGACTGCTCTAAAGTTGTCCAAAATCACTGTTTAACAGCTCGTGCACCTACCCGTGCCACCACAATCCAGTTGAACATATTATCTTGAGTCAAACTGAAAATCCTCCCTTTTATCTAATCCATAAGCCTTAGAACCAAATTCCAATCTCCGAATTTCTCTACAAGACCCGATTCTAACATACGAACATCATACCAGTCACCACACACTGTACCAAAACATGATCGTTCACCTATGCTGAAATCACATCATGCACCGCATAAGTCGATTGCCTATAATAACATCCTCCGACCACAATAGCTGGAATTTCACGAATCTGATGCCCGCAATACATCTCATGACGTATATATATCCTGTTCCAACTCTCGTAATACTGCCACGATGAAAGAGACGTGTAGAAACTCATAACCACCTGCCGAATCAATAATTCATGGAGTCTCTCCTCGTGACAAGAACCATTACCTTATTCTGAGCCGAATAACGATATTTTCCCTTTACTGTATCGTATATAAATCTGATTGCACATATTTTTGGTCCAATTATCTCGTCTCACCCAATACAAGCTTCTGAGGCAATAAGCCACCTTAAACACTTACTCAGATCTCATATGACGCCATCAATGCGCCGACAAGCTACAACTCGAATATGAGACATAAGGAGGAGCGAACTCTGGAAAAGAATTACCCAGCCCGCATAACGAATAAAACGGTTGAACAAATGTTATAAACCCTCCTCAGAGGATGAGAAACAAAATATGCGGGAATAGATATAGGGGACCATACACAACATAACATTGTTGCAGCGTGCAACCCGATCCGAACATGATACCGTTGCGGCGTGCAACCCCATCCAAATAATGTACCCGTGGCGGCGTGCCACTCGATCCACTCATAACAATAAATAGGTACATACCCATCAAGCCATAATGCTTCTACCTACGGAATACCGAATATCGGCTACAAGCATGCCAGGTGCAAAAATATAAATCTGGGGAGACGGATAGCGTAATACGCCACAAAACTCAAGCACGACTAAGGTGCGATAAATTAACTGCATCTCAAGAGCCATCCTGCTCATATGACACCACAAGCTACACAGGACCTCAACTCATGTGCGAATAATCAAGCCGTCTCAATCCGACACAACCCCCACAGTTCACAACCAAAGGAATAGAGCGCTTTCCAGGCATAAACTTTCACATTAATGATAGTACCAATAATCTCAACACTTGGTTTCGATCTTTAATAATCAAGTGACTAGCATGTCACACTAATACAATTTCCCCGTGGGGTACGCTCCCACAACCTTCCGCCCAGGTAGCCAAGCACGCACATCCGTACCACCAACTGTATAAATTCTATAAAGTAGATCAAGAATCCACAAATCAATACACAATGCTCCTTTCACAGAACACTATTACCAGGCGGCGCTAGGATAATGTCAGCTTACTCTGAACATCAAATTCTTCCCGGCTCATCCGATCTCGTGACATTCTTGTCAACACCGAACTGCAACCTTGGTCCTCAACTTTCAAATTCACATACCGCTCACTGCACCTGTCATGCCGCTACGCGAGAATACACGAATTCATCATAACCCATGAACTACCAGTAGATTAACACTTAATTGGCTAGAAACCTTTCACTTAGCTCATTTTCGAAGAGCCCATGCAACACGCTGATTTCCCAAACCGTAGAAAATACAATCTCAAGCCATGATCTGAACCGCCATGACTCTTCCGGAATCTGTTTACACAACAAAGCCATTTGAATCAAATATCTCCCAAATCAATCAAGTCATTGCTGAATTATATCTGGGTTTTGCCCAAACCTACACCTCAATAGATAAGGCAAAGTATATCACACATTCATCAAGTTCTTTGCTGAATTACCCCTGATGGTTCCTTTTCTTAGTCATTAATAATCCACCAACGCATCGATAACCAGAAACCGCACAAGCAGACAACCACGCGATCCACTTGTAGACAGTGGGGCTCCCCCACTTAGCTTTAAGCTACCATCATATACTGTAGAGCCCATAATGATTCCTCTTTCTCATTTACCATGATCCCGTACCATTAACCTGCCAAATTTCTCAAAGTCTTTTGTTAAGCGTTTCATGAACATTCTGAATCCTCAGTCACAATCACATATTTGACCTCTTACCGGGTAGCAAGTGGTATTCTTCGCAGAAGCTTCATCAACATCACGCAACCTCTAACCTGCTCACAGGAGATAACCCACCTGTGGAATTTCTTACCGACCTCTTCTAACGACGCTGCACTAGGTACAACCACCACGAAATCATTAAACTCTCCTGAGCCCAAGCTCACCCACCATTCCAATTATAATTTGTGCACCTAGTCACTTTCCACCATGACATCCCAAATCGCTCTAATCTTCCTCAAGGTACATGGCTATCCTACCACAGAATCCATATGCTACTCTTCCACTCCCATTTCGGTCAAACCATCTCCTTTAAGACACTTCTCGACCCCCGCTTCTCATGCTTAACCTGCTAGTAATTCATCCGTCGCGAGACACCTCCCGCCATGTCCTTCCTCATACTTTGCCGCCCAAATGTTGCCTAAAATCCAGTCCATACCTGTAGCACCAGAACTAAGGAATTGCTACTAACTCTAAACCTCCTAGAAGATCATCTTCCTCAAGCCATCCGCATTAGAAATACCAATTCGATTCTGAATCGCTGCACACTGCTATCTTTGACAACCGCCCCTCAGGCACCATTTCATAACTCCCTGCCCCGAAAGAAAAATCCAAGAAGACCATAACACTGGACAACCGTAATGCATTCAAACAAGGACGGTGACACCACATCACAATGAAAATTCATCCACTGTCAGGACCCGGAATTCCCACCGTCGGGGCCGTGATGGCGCCTAATATTTCACTTGCTAGACAAGCCAACATTAGAGAATCATTAAACAAAATCCTTAATTCCATTTAGTAAATAACAATAATTAACTAAGATGAAATATAATAAGTGCAGAATAATATAAAAACTATATTAATTACTACCACCCGGATCTGGAGTCACAATTCACGAGCATTCTAGAATTTACAACAAGTAATAAGAAATACAACTGTCTGAATGAAAGAAACAGTAAAAATAGAAGGATAGATGGGGACTTCAAGGTCTGTCAACATCGATAGATCTACCTTGAGTCTCCAGATAGCGGGTCCAACAACAAAAATCTCGATCAACCCGAGCCGGTACCAAAATCTGTACAGAAAATACAGAGTGCAGTATCAGTACAACCGACCCCATGTACTGGTAAGTGTCGAGCCTAACCTCAACAAAGTAGTGACGAGGCTAAGGCAAGGCACCTACAAATCAACTTGTATAATTTAACAGTGCATATACAAATAACAATAATGAAGAGCTAGACAAGAATTATCGGGAGGGGGAAACATGCTGGGGAAAAAATGAAATAAAGAGATATAGCATAATGAGAATTGAAACAACTAATGTACTATGAATCAACAGGATCACGAATACAGTAAGGAAAAATGCACGGCATCACCCTTCGTGCTTTTACTCTCAATCTCACCATAAAATCAATAGGAACGACACGACATCACACTTCGTGCATTAACTCTCATATCATGGAACGGCATCACCCTTCGTGCTTTTACACTCACAATATGGCACGGCATCACCCTTCGTGTATTAACACTCACAATATGGCACGGCATCACCCTTCGTGCTTTTACACTCACAATATGGCACGGCATCACCCTTCGTGTATTAACACTCTCCCTTACCATAATGCAATGCATAAATAACACAGGGAGATAGAATAACAAGTACAAGCCTTACTTCAACATTTAGTTCCACAATAACAATCTCAACTTTGAAATAAATACTCAATTATCATCAGAGAATCCATAAACATGATAAGAACGATCAATTTAACAACACTAGTTTAAACATGTAACAATTAGGCATAGGAAAGACAATATAAGAAAAACGGGGAAAATAGGTAAATTTGCGGTGCATAAGTACTTGTCACCTCACATATGCGCCGCTCACATGAATTTCACATAGCAAATAATCTAAGGTTCCTAATTCCCTCAAGTAAGGGTTAGACACAACACTTTCCTCGCTCCGAAGGCCACTTAATACTCAATCACAGCTTTTTCTCTAGAATTCACCTCCAACCCACTCGTATCTAATTAAAAAACGACTCAAAAATATCAAACATTGCTAAAGGAATTAATTTCATTGCATAAATTTAGATTTCCCAAACTTCCTCCAAAAAGTCAAAAATCGACCCCGGGCCCGCTTGGTCAAAACCCGAGGTTCAGACCAAAATCTATTTACCCATTCACCCCCGAGCCTGGATATATAATTGGTTTTGGAATCCGACATCAAATTGAGGTCTAAATCTCCAAATTTCAGAAATCCCTTGTTTCTACCCAAACCCCTAATTCTACCATAAAAACTCTAGATTTTAGGTTGATAATTCATAAAATGTAATAGGTAATTGAAAGAAAATGGTTTAGAATCACTTACCAACACTTTGGGGGAGAAAACAACTCTTGAAAAGCGCCTCTAGCCCGTTTGGTTTTTGAGAAAATGAAATAAATGGCCAATTCCCGTTTTGATTTTGTTTTAAGTGCTGGGCGACAGTGTTCATCGCGATCGCGTGAACACTATCGCGTTCGCGAAGGGCATAGGCTTCCAAGCCTTCGCGAGACCTTGTTCATGTACGCATAGGCTACCCCCCTGACCTTCGCGTTCGTGATGAAGGAAAGACTGATTCCCCTACCCCCAGTGCCTAACACTACGCGTTCACGATGAGGTGGTCGCGTTCGCGAAGGGTAACGCCCCCATCGCTTCTCGTTCACGACCAAGCCTTCGCGTTCGCGAGAGTGCCTTCGCGAACGCGAAGAAGGACATACCAGAACACCTACTGCAGCAAAATACCATGTTTTCTAAGTCCCAAACATCCCGTAGCCTATCCGAAACTCACCCGAGCCCTCGGGGCTCGAAACCAAATATGCACAAAAGTCTAAAAAATCATACGAACTTGCTCGCGCGATCAAATCGCCAAAATAACACTTAGAACTACGAATTTAGCATTAATCAAATGAAATTCTCAAGAACACTTTAATATTCCTATCTTCTCAACTGGACGTCCGAATCACGTCAAATCGACTCCGTTTCTCACCAAATTTCACATTCAAGTCTTAAATATTATAATGAACCTGTACCGGGCTCCGAAACCAAAATACGGACCCGGTACTAACAATGCCAAACATCAATCAATACTCAAAAACAAATAATTTTCAGACTTTTAATTTCATCAAAATTTTCATAACTTGAGCTAGGGACCTCCGAATTCGATTCTGGGCATACGCCCAGGTCCCATAATTCGATATGGACCCACAGGGACTGTCAAAATACGGATCCGGGCCTGTTTACCAAAAATGTTGACCGAAGACAACTAAAAAAATTCTTATTTTTATCAGTTTTTAACATAAATGTTTTCCGAAAACACGCCCAGAGTGCGTACGCAAATCGAGGAGGGTAAAAATGAGATTTTTAAGGCTTAAGAGCATAGAATCGAGTTCTAAAACATAAGATGACCTTTTGGGTCATCACATCCACGCTCGAAAATATCAAGTCTCGTTACTTCATCAACCAAACCTGGACATCTATAGTCTGATTGCCTTTCCTCCGCTGGAATTAAATGCTGAACCCCTTAATCATGAACTGAGAAATCCTCTCTTCAAGCCATTCACTGCCTCAACACATAAACGAGAACCTTACCATTACACCAACATTGTGCAATAACAATGCATAGACATCGTAGCAATCCATGCTCAGTCTCGAAACCATAGAAAATATAGATACTGAGCTGGAACAAAAGAACATCCTACCCCAAGGTGACGATAATAGCCTGCCCAAACATGCAGGGAAAAATATCCTGCACCACGTCTGCAGTACCACTACAACTCCTCGACGCCCAATCGATAACAATCGCTTCGCATCGCATAAGATTGAGTAGGAAGGAAATAAAGGCACAAGCACCAATGGAATCAAACCGCACAATGAGGAAATCAAGAAGGGAACAGCTCCTAACAGCCCTGCAGCCTCTCGAAGATAAGTACAAACATCTCCGGACTGATCCGCAAGACTCTACCAGACTTGCTCATGACTCGTGAGACCTAAGTAAACCTAACACTTTAATACCAAGCTATCACGGCCCAAAATCCACTAAAGGTCATGATGGCGCCTAACACCACCGTCGGGCAACCCAACGGTAATTGATCACTTAAGTACTCATTTTATTTTGAAATCATAATTTTCATTGATAATAGTATGAAATAGAATTTACAGGGTAAAGGGTAATATTTTCATGAACTACAATAATGAATAACCCGTAGGAAACCCCAAAACCCGGTGTTACAAGTGCATGAGAATCAACTAGGAAATATAATAAAATACAACATCTGTCTGAAATATAAATTAGACAGGAGAATATAAATAACTCTGATGGAGACTCTGCAGGCTGCGGGTCGTAACATGAATTGTAGTTCACGGTAAAGTCCCGCAATAGCCCCCACTCAGTGCCCAAAAGATCACCATACGTATATGTACCTGCACAAAAAGTGCAGCAAGTGTAGCATGAGTACGTAAATCAATACATACCAGTAAGTATCTATCCTAACCCTAGAGAAAGAGTGATGAAGGGTCGACATCAACACTTACTAGTGGTCCAATAATACAGAAACAGTAGAAGTAAACAGATGTGAGTCAGAGAAAATAAACGAAATAATAAGTATAAATACATGGTAAAATTCTCCTCCCAGCAATAACTCAACTCTCAGCTAGTAGTTACCTCCTCAATCGGAGTACATACATAATGGACCTTACCAGATAGGTCGTCACAGTTCAAATCAGGAAAAGCACACACATATACTGGCTTCTTGCTAATTATTACGCACGATTTCATAAGAGTATTTTATCGAAATGCCGAGGCGTATGACCCATCCATCATAACATTGCCGAACAATAGATAAATCTATTTTATTGCTAAGGCAAACGTCCCGCTCACATGAGAGTGTGGTACATAATCCTGCTGAGGCGTACGGCCCGATGTATCATAATGTGCGCACTGCCGAGGGTCGAACAGCACTAACCATAGATGTATCTATCCTGCCGAGGGGAATGGCCCGATCCCATTAGAATAAGAAGCTTTGACGGGTCCTTGACCCCACTCACGAATAGATGTGTGAGTTATAAATTTTACAGAAAACCTTTCGATGAGAACACATAACGCGGGAGAAATCCGTAAGAGGAGTACAATTATTTCGCGGCTAATCATGAAGCCCGTCGAATCTCTACAATAGCAAATCTATTACTCTACACAAGTCTAGTCTTAAGTCGCAACGTAAAATAAAGGAATTTAATAGGCAAGAGATAACTTAAATAGTACAGTTATAGCATGGCGGGAACCTAGTCTACCCGAACATAAAATGAATCTAGCTACGCATAGACTCTCATCACCTTGTGCATACGTAGTCCCCGCAACAAGTAGCACATAACAAATACATCACTTGGGGGTAGTTTCCCCCTCACAGAGTTAGACAGGAGACTTACCTCGCTCCGAAGTTCCATAACCGGCTCCAAAGCCTCTCTAACACCTCAAACCGATGCCAGTCGATATAAAACTAGTCAAACAATGTGCAAACCAATCAAAATATACTCTAATACCCATAATTAATCAATTTAAACAATTCTCAACTCCGCTCGAAAATTTGATAAAGTCAACCCTCGGGACCACGTGCCCGGATTTCGAACATTTTCGAAGATAAACCTTTCCCATAACATTACTAACCCAAATATATAATTTATTCTTAATTCCATTTCCAAAATCGTTGTCAAAATCTAAAATTATCAATTTTAGGTTTTCTACCAATATCCAACAATTTTCCTAAATTTTCCTCCTTAAATCCGCATATACACCTTACATTTAGCTCACAACAAGTGGAAAATTACTTACGTTGTTTTACATGACGAAAACTCCTAAAAATCGCCCAAGAACCGAGCTCCATAAATCCCAAATGAAAACGATGAAATGAACAATTTGATCCCTTATGTTCTGCCCAATGTTCGCTTATGCGGATCACTTGACCACATTTGAGGTCCCTCTTTTGCGGATTTCCCATCGCTTATGCGATCCAAGACTTCCAGCCCACTTCCGCATTTGCGCTCCCCCATGCGCATATGCGCATCTGCATCTGCGGATATACTTCCGCACCTATGCCCCCAGGCTTCCTCTCCCATTCTCGCACCTATGACACCTCTACGCATCTGCAACCTCGCAGGTGCGAACAACCCTTCGAACTTGCGATCACTGCCCAGCTTCGACTAAACCGTACCTACGACCATTTCTTCGCTTTTGTGGTCAAACTTGCGCAGGTGCGATTGCACCAGAACTGGTGCACTTCTGCCATTCTTTAAGCTTCAACTTGATCCGTTAACCAACTGACACTACCCCGAGGCCCCCTGGGACCTCAACCAAACCTTCCAACAAGTCCTAAAACACAATACGAACTTAGTCGAAACCATGAATCGCACCCCAATTCAAGCTTAATGTACTTTAGAACTTCAAACATCTACATTCGACACCGAAACCTATCAAATCAAGCCCGATTGACCTTGAATTTGCACACAAGTCATAATTGATATTACGGACCTACTCCCATTTCCAGAATTGGAATCCGACCCCGATATCAAAAAGTCCACTTCCGGTCAAACTTCCCAAAAATCATCCAATTTTCAACTTTTGCCAATTGACGCCGAAACGACCTATGGACCTCCAAATCAACATCCGGACACGCTCCCAAGACCAAAATCATCATACAAACCTGTTGGAACCTTCAAATCCCGATTCCGAGATCATTTACTCAAAAGTCAAATCTTAGCCCATTCTTCCAACTTAAAGATTCAAAAATTAGAATTTTCTTTCGAAATCAATCCCGAACTTCCCGAAATTCAATTCCGACCACACGTACAAGTCAATATACTTGAAGTGAAGCTACTCTAAGCCTCAAAACAACCGGTCGGGTCATTACAAATGTAGAAGAAAGTCTATATATATATATATATATATATATATATATATATATATATATATATATATATATATATATTAAATTTGTCTAAGATCTATTTAGATTATGTATAAGATCCATTCAACTACTTCCATTAATAATGTTTCCATTAATAATTTCTAATTATTAATGTTGTCCTAAAATTTCCAAGTGGCTTCATTTTAGCTTTCTACTTGGCTTAATCACAATGCATATTACCCTCTTTTTAATATAATATAGATATTGTCATGACCCAAAATCCACTATAGGTCGTGATGGCGCCTAACGCTATCGTCAGGCAAGCCAATGGTGATTTACCAATTTTATTGCTCATTTTATTACTTTCGAAATCACAAATTTTAATAAGAAGAGAAGATTTACACTTCCAAGTCACGGGAACATATAACATTTGTAATTTATAAAAGAAAAGAAAGGAGGTAATAATGTATGAAACCCTAAGCATCAACTAGTATAACCCCAAAACCCGGTGTCACAAGTGCATGAGCATTTTTCTATGGAGTAGAATAAAAATATAATGTCTATCCAAAATTTAAATAAGACAGGATAAAATAAATAGTACGATGGAGACTCGGTGGACTGCGATGCGTAGCCTGAATTACAGCTCACCTAAAGTCTCCTCAACAGATGTGCCTACGCACCAAGATGATCACCAAATGAACCTGTCAGATCCTGCACATTTAGTGCAGAAGTGCAGCATGATTATATAAATCAACGCATACCCAGTAAGTATCTAGCCTAACCCTGGAGAAGTAGTGACGAGGGGTTGATATCGACACTTACTAGAGGTCCAATAAAATAATATAATAAATCATAACAGATATGAAGTGCACAACGATAGTGGGGTAAATCTATAAATTTCTTAATCTTCCAAATATTTCTTTTAAAGTATAAATTTATCGCTCTTGTAGTCTACCTTAAGAGCTCAGAAAATGCCTAATGCCAATATCAAATAAATAATGAATGCCGTAAAAATGTCGGGCATCAATGGAAGGTTAATCTCGCGAATATTCGGACTACTAGCGATATAACACATGATTCTGTCGAGGTCGATCGGCCCGATCCAGAATAATATTTACACTGCCGAGGGTCGAGCGGCACGAATCATAGATGTATCTAGTATACTGCTGAGGCGTTCGCCACGCTCCACAATAAAGGAAAAAAGTTACCGAATTTTGAGATACGTGTTTACAATACAGTACATGAGCACAAAATGAATATAATCTTTACCGATTCTCAAATAATTCACCCACAACTCAAAGTATTAAGGCTCGACCTAGTATATATATATATATTTATTTCTATATCAAATTCAGTTATAACTTTAAATAACAACTCGACCTTCAAATCCTCAAATTATAGTTTATGAAGTTTCTACAATTTTCTCCAAATTTCCATCTCAAAATACTAATTAAATGATGAAAACAATGATATATTCATGCATATTAACCAAATCCGAGTTAGAATCACTTCCCCAAATGAATTTCTTGAAAAACCCACAAAACATCACCACAAACCGAGCTTCCGAAGTCCAAATGTGAAATAATACTCTAACCCTCATTTATAAAGTACAAAAATCTGATCTCTCATTGTGCTGACCGCACATCCCATGTCCCGCGGCTGCAATCCAAATTGTGTGATCGCACATCCACAGTGACTCTAATACCAGGCTTCAGTAAATTAGCCATAACTTTCTGTACATATTTTAAAATGATGAATGGTTTATTTTTCTGGAAACTAGTCTCAAAGAGCTACAACTTTCATTTTTGGATCATCTCCCAATTCCGTATAGATTAAAAAATATAATCTTCCAAAGTGGGACCATCAAATCTGTAGATTCCCCTTTTTGCGGCCGTAAGAGGAATTCTGCGGTCCGCACATTTCCTTTGCGTTCCGCACATAAGGCTTTGCCTCAGCACTCCAAAATGTGCTCTTCGCACTTCAACTGTTCCAGAACATCAGCAGAGTGCCGAAATTCCCAAACTCGTTCAAAACTCACCCCGCAATGCACCCGAGCCACTCGGGACCCCGTCCGAATATACTAACAAGTCCCGTAACATTACACAGACCTACTCGAGGCCTCAAATCACACCTAACAACATCAAAATCATGAATCGCACCTCAAATCGAACTTAATGAACTTTGAATCTTCCAACTTCCAAAATGCATGCCGAAATGTATCAAATCAATCCGGAATGACTTTAAATTTTGCACACAAGTCATAAATGACATAACGAAGCTACTGAAATTTACAGAACCGAAATTCGAATTCGATATCATAAAAGTCAACTTCAGGTCAAACTTATGAACATTCCAAACCTTCAAATTTCTAATTTTTTCGTCGATTAGTGCCGAGACCTTCTAGAAATATCCAAATGAAATTTCAGGCATACACGCAAGTCCGAAATCATCATACAAACCTATTGGAGCCTTCAAATCCCGATTCTGAGGTCGTTTACTCAAAAGTCAAACCTTAGTCAACTCTTCCAACCTAAAGCTTCTGAATCAACTCCGAACTTCCCAAAAATCCAATTCCGACCACACGTACAAGTCATAATACCTGAAGTGAAGCTAATCAAGGCCTCAAACCGCCGAACGATATGCTAAAGTTCAAAACAACCGGTCTGGTTGTTATATTCTCCCCCACTTAAACATACGTTCATCCTCGAACGTTCCAAGAACTGTTCTGGAGTGGTCCAAAATCACTGTTTAATACCTCGGGCACCTACCCATGCCACCACAACCCAATGGAGCACATTATCTCGAGCCAGACTGAAGATCCTCCCTATAACCTTAGCTAATAAGCTTTAGAACCGAATTCCAACTTCTGAATTTCTTTACAAGACCTGATTCTAACACACGAACACCATATCAATCACCACACACTGTACCAAAACATGATCATGCAGCTATGTTGAAAACATGACCACAATAGCTGGAATTTCACGAATTTGATGCCCGCAATATGCCTCATGACTCATATAAGTCTTATTCCAACTCTCAAAATACTGCCACGACGGCAAAGATGTGTAGAAATTAATAATCACCTACCGAATCACCAGATCATAGAGTCTCTCCTCCTGACAAGAACCATTACCTCATTCTGAACTGAATAACGATATTCGATCTTTAATATACCCTACATAACTCCGTTCGCACTGATCCCAGGTCCGATAACCTCATCTCACCCAGTCCAAGCTGCTCAGGAAATAAGCCATCTCAGACACTGCCAAAAGAAATCTCATATGACGCCCACAATGCACCAATAAGCTACAAACTCTAATCTGATACATAAGGAAAAAAGAACTCTAGAAAAGGACTACCCAGCCCGCATAACGAACAAAATAGCCAAATAGATGCTGTGAACCTACCTCAGATATGAAAAATAAGACACACAAAATGAGTGTAAGGATCTATGCTCAACATCTCGTTATTGCGGCATTCAATCCGATCCAACATGACACTGTTATGGCGTGCAACCTGATCCAAACATGACAATGTTACGGCGTGCAACCCGATCCACATAACATGCCCGTGGCGGCATGCCACCCGATCCAAACAATATACCCGTGATGGCGCGCCACCTGATCCACACATAACAATCAAGAAGAAAACACACATCAAGTTGTAGTGCTTATACTTATGAAATGCCCAAATATCGACCACAAGCACGCCAAGTGAATAATACAAACCTTGGGGAGACGGATAACTCCATACTCTATGAAACCCAAGCACAACTAAGGTGCAATAAATAACCTGCATATCGAGAGCCATCCTGCTCACATAACACCACAAGCTACACGAGACCTCAACACATGTGCGAGTAATCATGTTGTCTCACAACCCACATGGCACAATAGAGATTTACATGGAATAGCTGATGGCAGGAATAATGTAACGACCCGACCGGTTATTTTTCCTTGTAGATTCCCGTTCCCCCAAATAAGACACCTCATATGTTCTTTTACTATTTTATGACTTGTGGGGATGGTTAGTCCGGGATTCAGAAGGGTTCGGGTTGAAATCAGAACACTTGGTTCCTTAATTGACTTTTAAAAGGCTAAGTTTGACTTTGGTCAACATTGTGAGTAAACAACCTTGGAACTGGGATTTGATATTTTCAACCGGTTCGTATGATTATTTTGGACTTGGACGTATGTTTGGACCGAGATTTGGATGACCTGGGAGCGTTTCGACAATTAATATTGATAGTTGGCACCTTGAAGGTTTAAAAGTTTTTTAAATTTCGTTTGGAGTAAGTTTTGGTGTTGTCGAGGTCCGTTTGGGATTACGAGCCTGAAAATAGTTCCGTATGGTGATTTGAGACTTGCACACAAAATTTTGGGTCATTCTGAGTAGTTTAAGTATGTTTCGACGCGTTCGGAGTAAGTTGGAAGAACTTGAAGTTCGTAAGTTGATTCAATTTGGTTTGGGGTGTGATTCTTAGTTTTGATGTTATTTTATGCATTTTGAGGATTTGAGCGAGTTCGTTTTATGATGTCAAACTTGTTGGTATATTTGGGAGGGGGCTCGGGGGCCTCGGGTGTTAATCGGATGAGGCGCGAAACTCAATTGGACTCGAAAGGACAGCTGAAGCACCAGGTTTTTGGTGTAATCGCACCTGCGGAAGGCTAGCCGTAGGTGCGAGCTTGCAGAAGTGCGCTATGGACCGCATAAGTGGTGCAGCACAGGCTGCCCAGTGATCACAGAAGCAGCGAAGGGACCGCACCTGCGGAGGTGCAGGTGCGAAGAAGAGAATCGCAGAAGCGGCTTTGGGCATTGGCCAGTGGTCCACAGAAGCGGGGGAAAGAAGCGCAGGAGCGGGACTGTAGAAGTGGTATCCCATCCGCAGAAGCGAAACCAGCCAGCCTTAGGCACTTCTGCAGAAGCGGACCTTGGTCCGCAGAAGCGATGCCACAGATACGGCCCAGCGACCGCAGGTGCGGAATCGCTGGAGGCAGAGTGGTCCTTTTAAAACAGGACTTAGGCTATTTTGAGTTCATTTATTTCACACTTGGGCAATTTTGGAGCTTCAAAAAGGGGGCTTTCTAGCTCATTGAGGTAAGTAATTTCTATGCAATATGGGGTTAATACATAGATTATGGGTAGATTTAACATGAAAATTTGTTAAAATTATGGGTTTAGATGAATAACCCTAGGTTTTGATAGAAATGATATTTAACCACGAAAATGGTAATGGAATTGAGTGAAAACTATATATTTGAGTTTGTGAAGTTATGGGTAACAACTTTCTTTGAAAATTTTCGAAATTCGGGCACGTGGGCCCGGGGATGAATTTTAGGGATCCTTAAATTGGGGTTGGGTAATCACTCTAATAGTTAGAATATGAATTTTTGAACATATATTAATCGATTTATACAACATTTGACTAATTTCGGATTGTTCGGCACCGAGTTGAGGCTTTGGAGTGAATTTGAGGCCGGAAAGTGAGCTTTGAGATGAGGTAAATCTCTTGTCTAACCTGGTAAGAGGAAATTTATCCCATAGGTGATTTAAATCAATGGTTGCTTCTAATTATGGGGGCTACATACGTACGAGGTGACGCGATTCCATGCGTAACTACTAATTATGATTATGTTCGGGTAGTCTTAGGACCTAAATAATGAATTATTTGAGATGTTTGCACCCTACTTTCTAATTAAAGGACCTAAATTATATTGGGACTTTTTAGAGGAATTGTGAAATATCGTTAATGGAATTTGTATTACATTGTGTATTATCCTTTAATAACGTTTAAGTCAAAAGCTTATAAAGTATCCTCTCTTCTTGTGAAGTGGGCCGAATGCCTTGGCAGTTGATAGATGCATCTATGGTTCGTGCCGCTCGACCCTCGGAAGTGTACATATTATTCTGGATTGGGTCGTATGACCTCGGCATAATCGTGCTTGATAACTCTCGATGTGTAATCATATACTTGATATCCTTCCCTGACTTGAGAGGCAAAATATTATAAGATGGAAATTTATTTGGAACTTACCATGTGTGAAAGGTTTATTTCCTTTTGCTTATTATTGAGTTATTGTTATTATTTACATAATTCGTGCTCATTTAGAATCCTGTATTTCTTTATTGTTAGCCCATAGTAAGTGTCGATGTCGAACCCTGGGTTCGTCACTACTTCTTTGAGGTTAGACTTGATACTTACTGGGTACATATTATTTATCTACTCACGCTACACTTCTGTACTAACTGTGCAGGATTTGAGGCAGGTGCATCTGGCGGTCCTACCGGTTCACGTCCCAGATATCCGAGGCCTAGTGGTGAGCTGCTTCCCGAGCCATTCTGCAGCCCCTAGAGTCTCTCTTTTGTATTTATATTATGTCTACTTTATTTCGGACAGTAGTTAGAGTTTTGTATATTCTAGTAGTTGTTCATACACTTGTGACACCAGATCTTGGCATACACTCTAGTAGACTTTATGGTTTTGGGGTATTTACATATTTATGCTTGCATTTAGATGCTTTCATTTTTAATCATTTGATTCTCTATTTCTCAAATTTCTAAACAAATGGGATTTAATTACTTGGAAATCGTTTAAAAAAGGAAATCACGTAGTAAATGGCATAGTAGGCTTTCCTAGCGGCGCTGTTAGGTGTCATCACGGCCTATAGTATAAATTGGGTCGTGACAACATAGTATCATAGTGCTAGGTTCACGTAGGCCTCACAAGTTATGAGCAGGCCTAATAGAGTCTTACGGATCGATACGGAGACGTCCGTACATATCTTCGAGAGGCTATTGAGTGTTAGGAAACTACTCTTTCTTCATCTCCTATCATGCAGTTGATGTGGTACAAAGTATTTTTCTTTCATTCTCTCACAGATGGTGAGAACATGCGTAGCGGATGTACCAAACCATGGAGGAGCTGCTCTCCCTGTTGCTAGAGGCCGAGGCTGAGGCTGAGGGAGGGCTCCAGTTCGTAGTAGAGGATGATGGCATCCTAGAGTTGCTCCAGTTACACCATCAGTGGATCCAGTAGAGGATCCCATTATTAAGGAGCAGGGTGAGGTGCCTACAGTAGGACCAGCACCGGTGGATTTCATGTCCGCACCTGAATTCTAGGAGGTCATTGGCCGTATGCTATGGTTCATGGATTCTATGACTTAGACAGGTTTATTTCCAGCAGACCTTGCCATATCTCAGGTAGGAGGGGGAGCACATACCCCTACCGCTCAAGCTCCAGGGCACGCAGCTGCCGTATATCAGACCCCGGATGCACTACCCGTGGGCGGAGCTCAGCCAGTTACAACAGCTATACCTGAGCCCATCCCAGCTGCAGTCGGCGATCCGCATAGGCTATTGGATAGATGGACCAGGCTACAACCTCCTATCTTTGGAGGTGAGCGACACGAGGACCCCCAGGACTTTATTGACCCGTGTAGGGACAGACTGCACAACATGAGGATATTGGAGTCTCATGGGGTGGATTTTACTACATTCTAGCTGGAGGGCAGGGCCCGTAGGTGGTGGAAATCATATCTTCTCAGCAGACCAACATATTCTCCTCCCATGACTCGGGACCAGTTTACACGCCTCTTCTTGGACATGTACATTCCACCCTCTCAAAGGGAAGAGTTGCGATTTCAGTTTGAGCAGCTTCAGCAGGGCCAGCTGTCAGTGACTGACTATGAGGCAAGATTCTCTGAGTTGTCTCATCATGCACTTATGATACTTCCAACTGATGCAGAGAGAGTACGGAGGTTTGTTGCCAATTTGCACTCAGGTAGCTAGGCCACTATGGCTCGAGAGGTGGAGATGGGGACTTCTTACGAGCTAGTTATAGAGATAGCTTGGACGATCCAGGATGCATGTTAGCATGGTCGGGAGTAGGCTATGAGGGATAAGCGTTCTGGTATTCTGGAGAGTTCAGTGGTGCCCCGACTAGGGGCGGGGGTCAGTTCGTGAGGGGTCAGTCTAGCAGGCCCACATATCCAGCACCGCCACCTCCTCGGGGTGCTCCAGTATGATCTTATTTCAGTGCCATGCTAGAGAGTTCTTATCACCTGCCAGCTATTCAAGGATTCTCCAGTGGGTATTCAGGCAATCAGGGTCAGACTTCAAGTCAGCAGTCCACCGTACCAAGAGATTGTTTCGAGTGCGGGGATCTCAGTCATGTGCGGAGGTTTAGCCCCAGGCTTCGGGGGCAAGGCAGTACAACAGGGTTAGCAACCTATTATTCCAGCACCAGCTGCCCCACCAGCCGTCTGACCGCCTAGAGGCAGAGGGCAGGTGGGTAGGGGTCGCCCTAGAGGTGGAGGCCAGCCAGGAGGCACTCCCTCCAGATTCTATGTCTTTCTAGCCCGACCAGATGCAGTGGCCTCAGATGCCGTGATTACTGGTACTATTTCTATCTACAGTAGAAATGCTTTGGTACTATTTGATCCAGCGTCTAAATATTCATATGTTTTATCTCTGTTTGCTCATTACTTGGGTGTTCCTTGTAAGTCCTTGGGTACTCCTGTGTTATGTGTCCACACCAGTGGGTGATTCTGTTTTTCTGGATCAGATCTATCGGGCTTGCATTAATACATTTTGTGGTTATGAGACTAGAGTGGATCTTCTGTTACTTAATATGACCGACTTTGATGTCATCCTGGTATGGATTGATTATCTCCATATCACGCCATCCTTTATTTCCATGCCAAGACTGTTACCTTGGCAATGCCAGAGTTGCCTAGATTGGAGTGGAAGGGTACATCTGTCAGTACACCTAGTCGGGTTATTTCTTTTCTAAAGGCTCGACACATGGTCGAGAAGGGTTGCTTGGCTTATCCAACCTATGTTCGGGATACTACCACAAAGACTCCAGCAATTGATTCAGTGCCTGTGGTCCAGGAGTTCTCCGATGTGTTTCCTTTTGACCTTCCAAGCATGCCACTAGATCACGATATAGATTTCTGTATTGATCTGGCTCGAGGTACCCAGCCTATATCTATTCCACCGTACCGCATGGCTCCAAGAGAGTTGAAGGCAATGAAGGAGAAGCTGGAGGAGTTGCTAGAAAAAAGGTTTATCAGACCGAGTGTATCGCCTTGGGGTGCACCAGTGTTATTTGTGAAGAAGAAAGATGGGACTATAAAAATGTGCATTGATTACCACTAGTTGAACAAAGTTACATTAATAACAAGTACCCGTTGCCGCGTATTGTTGACTTGTTCGACCAGTTGCAGGGTGCTAGGGTGTTCTCTAAGATCAACTTGAGATCGGGGTACCATCAGCTGAAGATTCGGGATTCCGATGTCCCGAAGACAACTTTCCGGACTAGATATGGCCATTATGTGTTTCTAGTAATGTCATTAGGCTTGACTAATGCCCCGGCGGTGTTTATGGATTTGATGAACAGGGTGTTCAGGCCATATATTTATTTGTTTGTCATTGTCTTCATTGATGACATTTTGATCTACTCGTGTAGCATGGAGGAGCATGAGCAGCATTTGAGAATGGTAATTTCGACCTTGCGGGAACAGAAGTTATATGCTAAGTTCTCCAAGTGTGAGTTCTGGCTAGATTCGGTGGCATTCTTGGGACATGTTGTATCAGGCGAGGGTATTAAGGGTTATCCCAAGAAGATCGAGGCAATTCAGAGTTGGCCTTGTCCTACCACCGCGACTGAGATCAGGAGCTTCCTGGGTTAGCAGGTTATTATCATTGGTTTGTGGAGGGCTTCTCATCTATTGCATCACCCTTGACTAGATTGACCTAGAAGGGTGCTCTGTTCTGATGGTTCGATGATTGCGAGGCGAGCTTTCAGAAGATCAAGACCGTATTGACTACAGCACCAGTGTTAGTGTTGCCTTCCGGTTCAAGGATGTATACTATGTATTGCGATGCTTCACGTGGTTTAGGTTGTGTACTGATGCAGGATGGGCGAGTTATTGCATATGCTTCACATCAGTTGAAGCCCCACGAGAAGAATTACCATGTACATGATTTGGAGTTGGCCGCCATTGTTCATGCTCTTAAGATCTAGAGGCATTATCTTTATGGGGTTTCCTGCGAGGTTTACACCGATCATCGCAGCCTGCAACATTTGTTCAAGCAGAAAGATCTCAATTTGAGGCAGCACAGGTGGTTTGAGATACTGAAGGATTATGATATTACCATCCTTTATTATTCGGGCAAGGCGAATGTAGTTGGAGATGCCTTGCGCAGCAAGGCAGATAGTATGGGCAGTTTGGCATTCATTTTAGTGGAGGAGAGGCCACTAGCTTTGGACATTCAGTCCTTGGCTAACAGACTTGTAAGGTTGGATATTTCAAAGCCCAGCCGAGTTCTTGCATGCATCGTTGCTCAGTATTCACTATTCGAGCAGATCAAGGCTCGCCAGTTTGATGATCCTCACTTGTTGTTCTCAGAGAGATGGTAATACAGGGTGGTGCCAAGGAGGTTACTATCGGTGAGGATGGTGTTTTGTGACTCCAGGGTCGCCTTTGTGTTCCTAATGTTGATGACTTGAGGGAGAAGATTCTAGAGGAGGCACACAACTCTCGGTATTCTATTCATGCAGGTGCTACAAAGATGTATCGTGACCTGAGGAAACATTATTGGTGGCGGCGGATGAAGAAGGACATAATTGAGTATGTTGCGAGGTGTCTAAATTGTCAGCAGGTTAAGTATGAGCATCATAGGCCAGGTGGCCTACTCCAGCAGATGACTATACCTGAGTGGAAATGGGAGCACAATACTATAGACTTCGTAGTTGGGTTGCCGCGGACCTTGTGGAAGTTTGATGCATTTTGGGTCATTGTCGACAGGCTGACCAAGTCGGCACACTTCATTCGAGTTATGACCACGTATTCGTCAGAGAGATGTGCCCATATTTATATTCAGGAGATTGTTCGGTTGCATGGTGTGCATGTTTCTATCATATCAGATAGGAGCCCTCAGTTTACTTCACATTTCTGGAGAGCAGTACAGAGCGAGTTGGGGACCCGTGTAGAGCTTAGCACAACCTTTCATTCGCAACTGTCAGATCTTGGAGGTTATGCTCAGAGCATGTGTGATTGACTCGGAGGGCAGTGGGATCGATTCTTGCCTTTGACCGAGTTTACTTACAACAACATTTATCAGTCCAGCATCGAGATGGCTCTATTCGAGGCTTTATATGGTCGGTAATGTCGTTCTCCCATCGAATGGTTTGAGCCCGGCGAGGCTAAGTTATATGGAATTGATTTAGTGAAGGATGCCTTGGACAAGGTAAAGTTGATTCAGGAGCGACTTTGCACAGCACAGTCCAGATAGAATAGTTACGCGGATCAGAGGGCGCGCGATTTATCTTTTATGGTGGGCGAGAAAGTTCTCTTGAAATTCTCGCCAATGAAGGGGATCAAGAGGTTTGGAAAAAAGGGCAAGTTGAGCTCAAGGTTTATAGGCCCATTTAAGGTGTTGAGACGAGTTGGGGAGGTTGCTTATGAGCTTGCCTTGCCTCCCAGTCTATCGAGAGTTCATCCGGTTTTCCACATGTCTATACTCTAGAGGTATCATGCTGACAGGTTGCATGTGTTAGACTTCAGCACGGTTCAGTTGGATGAGAGCCTGGGTTATGAGGAGGAGCCAGTTGCCATTTTTGATAGGCAGGTTCACCAGTTGAGGTCAGATTTCTGCGGTAAAAGTTCAGTGGAGGGGCCAACCAGTCGAGGAGGCGACTTGGGAGGCCGAGGAGGACATGCGGAGCAGATATCCACACCTATTCGGCACTTCAGGTATGATTCTAGACCCGTTCGAGGATGAACATTTGCTTAAGAGGTGGAGAATGTAACGACCTGACCGGTCGTTTTGCCTTCTAAATTCCTGATCCCCTAAATATGACTCCTCGTATGTGCTTTTACTATATTATGACTTGCGGGGATGGTTAGTCCGGGATTTGGAAGGGTTCGGGTTTAAATCGGAACACTTTGTTCCTTAGTTGACTTTTAAAAGGCTAAGTTTGACTTTTGTCAATATTTTGAGTAAACAATCTCGGAACCAGGATTTGATGGTTCTAATAGGTTTATATGATGATTTTGGACTTAGACGTATGTTCAGACCGGGTTTTGGATGACCCGGGAGTGTTTCGATGCTTAATATTGATAGTTGGCACCTTGAAGGTTTTAAAGCTATTTAAATTTGGTTTGGAGTAGGTTTTGGTGTTATCCAGGTTCGTTTGGGATTTCGAGCCTAGGAATAGTTCCGTATGGTGATTTGAGACTTGCATGCAAAATTTGGTGTCTTTCCAAGTAGTTTAAGTATGTTTCGGCGCGTTTGGAGTAAGTTGGAGGAACTTGAAGTTCATAAGTTGATTAAATTTGGTTTGGGGTGTGATTCTTAATTTTGATGTTGTTTTATGCGTTCCGAGGGTTCAAGTGAGTTCGTTTTATGATTTCAAACTTGTTGGTATGTTTGGGTGGGGCCTCGGGAGTTAATCGGATAAGGCGCGAAACTCATTTGGACTCAGAAGGACAGTTGAAGCACCAGGTTTCTAGTGTAATCGCACCTGTGGAGGGCTAGCCGCAGGTGCGAGCTCGCAGAAGCGAGCCATGGACTGCAGAAGCGGCGCAGCACAGGCTGCCCAGTGATTGCAGAAGCGGTTTTGGGCATTGTCCAGTGGTCCGCAGAAGTGGGGGAAAGAATCGCAGGAGCAGGACCGCAGAAGCAGTATCCCGTCCGCAGAAGCGAAACCAGCCAGCCTTAGGCACTTCCGCAGAAGAAGACCTTGTTCTGCAAAAGCGATGCCGCAGATGCGGCCCAGCGACCGCAGGTGCAGAATCGCTGGAGGCAGAGTGGTCCTTTTTAAAATGGGACTTAGGCTATTTTGAGTTCATTTATTTCACACTTGGGCAATTTTGGAGCTTCAAAGAGGGGGATTCCCACCTAACTAATTGAGGTAAGTAGTTTCTATGCAATATAAGTATAATACATAGATTATGGGTAGATTTAACATGAAAATTTGTGAAAATTATAGGTTTAGATGAATAACCCTAGGTTTTGATAGAAATGAGATTTAACCACGAAAATGGTTATGGAATTGAGTGAAAACTATATATTTAAGTTCGTGAGATTATGGGTAACAACTTTCTTCAAATATTTCCGGAATCCAGGCACGTGAGCCCGGGGATGAATTTTAGGGATCCTTCAATTGGGGTTGGGTAATCACTCTAATAGTTAGAATATGAACTTTTGAACATATATTAATCGATTTATACAATATTTGACTGGTTCCGGATTGTTCGGCACCGAGTTGAGGCTTTGGAGTGAATTTGAGGTCGAAAAGTGAGCTTTGAGACAAGGTAAGTCTCTTGTCTAACCTGGTAAGAGGGAATTTACCCCATATGTGATTTAAATCAATGTTTGCTTCTAATTGTGGGGGCTACGTACGTACGAGGTGACGAGAGTCCATGTCTAGCTACTAATTATGCTTATGTTCGGGTAGTCTTAGGACCCAAATCATGAATTATTTGAGATGTTTGCACCCTACTTGCTAATTAAAGTGCCTAAATTATATTGGAACTTGTTAGAGGAATTGTGAAAGACCGTTAATGGAATTTGTATTACATTGTGTATTAGCCTTTAATAACATTTAAGTCAAAAGCTTATAAAGTATCCTCTCTTCTTATGGAGCGGGCCGAACGCCTCGGCAGTAGATAGATGCATCTATGGTTCATTCCGCTAGACCCTCGGCAGTGTACATATTATTCTTGATCGGGTTGTACGACCTCGGCATAATCGTTCGTGATAACTCTCGATGTGTAATCATATACTTGATATCCTTCCCTCACTTGAGAGGCAAAATATTATAAGATGGAAATTTATTTGGAACTTACCATGTATGAAAGGTTTATTTCCTTTTACTTATTATTGAGTTATTGTTATTATTTACATAATCCGTGCTCATTTAGAATCTTGTATTTCTTTATTGTTAGCCCATAGTAAGTGTCGATGTCGACCCCTCGTCACTACTTCTTCGAGGTTTGACTTGATACTTACTGGAACATGTTGTTTATGTACTCACGCTACACTTTTGCACTAACCGTGCAGAATCTAAGGCGGGTTCATCTGGCGGTCCTACCGGCGCGCATCCCAAATATCCCGAGGCCTAGTGGTGAGCTGCTTCCCGAGTCGTTCTACAGCCCTAGAGTCTCTCTTTTGTATTTATATTTTGTTTACGTGATTTCGGACAGTAGTTAGAGTTTTGTATATTCTGTTTACATGTTTATGCTTGCATTTAGATGCTTTCATTTTTAATCATTTGACTCTCTATTTCTCAAATTTCTAAACAAACGGGATTTAATTACTTGGAAATTGTTTAACAGAAAAAATCACGTAGTAAATTCATCATAGGCTTTCCTAGCAGCGACGTTAGGCGCCATCACGGCCTATAGGAGAAATTGGGTTGTAACAAATAACATTCAATGCCCGACGACTCCTCCATAAGTAATTCTATGACGAATGAACACGCCCGACCTGACGTAGAGCACACATTCACATTAGACCCACCAACAGACCTCAAACTGGTTCTGATCATACCATACTAGGCCAATAACCTTACAAGGATCCACAATGGCCCCATTCATGACACACACGAGCAGTCGTCCACTCCAGACCAACTCCCACAGTTCACAACCAAGGAAATAGAGCGCCTCCCAGGCATAAACTCTCACATTAATGATAGTACCAAAAATCTCTGTGCTTTGTTTCAATCTTTAACAATCAGGTGACTAACATGTCACACTCATACAAATTTTCCCGTGGGGTACGCTCCCACGACCTTCCGCCCACGTAGCGAGGTCCGAACATCCATACCACTAACCGTACTAACTATGGTAAACAATTCAAGAATCCGTAAATCAATACACAAAGCCTCTTACACAGAACACCATTCTCAGGTGACACTAAATAAAATGCCCGCTTACTCTGAACATCTGAATTCTTCCCGGCTCATCAGAGCTCGTGACATTCTTGTCAACACCGAACCGCAACCTTGATCCTCAACTTTCAAATTCCCATGCCGCTCACTGCACCTATCATGCTGCTACATGATAATACAAGTATTCACCATAACCCTTGAACCACTAGTAGAATAAACACTTCATTGGCTAGAAACCTTTCACTTAGCTCATTTCAGAAAACCCAATGCAACACAACTGAATTCCCAAACCGCAGAAAATACAAACCTCAAGTCGTGATCTAAACTGCCATGACTCTTCCGGAATCCATTTGAATCAAATACCTCCCAAGTCAATCAAGTTATGGTAGTTTTCAAGCCCGCACATACAAACACAAACCACACGTATAACTTCACACACCGAAGGAACTGATCATTTCCACAATCATGCTGATTCAACCATTACTAATCGACCCAACTTCTATCAATTTACTCTTGACCTAACTTAGAAATAATAATAGCTCCATTCACAACATAACGTACTCAATCCGCACTCATCCTGAGTGACCCAAATCGCGAGACAACATTGTCTCAATACACATGAATCATCTCATACCCTTCTCAAGCGCACAATAGCATCTCCAACTGGTACTCCCATTCTGCAAGACCTTCCGCGAATCCGAAGCTATTTCTCACATTTCCTCTAAAACTGCATCGCATACCCGATGATAACTTAAAACACTCCAAGTCTCGTTCGTCATCCACTACGAAAACTCACTCCTTAACCACACAATGGACCCGAAATCCTTAGGCACTGCACTTTAATTCTTGAACCCACTAGGACCGCTATGGGGAGTCACCCACTCTAATCGGGTCCCGAATATAATCAACCCCAACGTGCTGCAAGCACATGAATATCCTTTCAAAAAAACAACTGGCTGAATTCTTTTCCTTGTACACCACATCCACAAGAAGCATAAACACTGGGTCTTCCCAAAACTGCACATGAATCGATAAGGCGAAGTATAGCACACATTTATCAATTTCTTTGCTAAAATTACCCCTGATGTTTTCTTTCCTTAGTCATAATAACCCACCAATACATCGATAACCAGAAACTGCACAAGCGGATAACTACGCGATCCAATCGTAGATGGTGGGCTCCCCCACTTAGCTTTAAGCTACAATCGTAGAAATCTAGAACCCACAAAGATTCATCCTTCTCAATCGTCATGATATCGCACCGTTAACCCGCCAAATTCTCGAAACCTCCTATTAAAATTTTCATAAAACATCCTGAATTATCAGCCACGATCGCATACTCGGCCTTCTGTTGAGTAGTAGGTAGAAATCTTCGTAGAAACCTCATCAAAATCACACAAGCGCTAACTTGTTCATAGGAGATAACCCACCGGTAGTATTCTATGCCGACATCTTCCAACGACGTTGCATCGGGTACAACCACCACGAGTTCAGTAAACCCTCCTCAGCCTATACTCATCCACCAGTTGTACAAGCCCGTTCCTTCCCCATTGACATCAACTAAAAGTTCAACAATACCTTCAAAACTCAAAGTCATTTTGCATCCGAAACGATAATCAAATCTTCACACTCCTCTTCATTTCAAGCAAACCCCTTTCTGCCATATTCAGTCTTTCTCCGTACAGTAACCACCATTCCAATTATAATCCATGGACCTAGTCACTTTCCACCATGCCTCCCAAATCACTCTATTCTTCCTCAAGGTACGTGGCTATCCTACCACGGAACTCATATGCTACTCTGCCACTCCCACTTCAGTCAAACTATCTCCTTTAAGCAACTTCTCGACCTCCACTTTTCATACTTGGCCGGCTAGTAATTCAACCACCGCGAGACACCTCCCGCCATGTCCTTCCTCATACTTCACTGCCCAAATATTGCCTCAAATCAAATCCATACCTGTAGCACCAGAACTAATCAATTGCTACCAACTCTAAACCTCCTAGAAGATCATCTTTCTCGAGCCATCAACATTAAAAATACCAATTTAATTCTAAACCACTACACACTGCTATCTCTGACAACCACTTCTCAGGCACCATTTCACAACAACCTGCCCCGAAGGCAAAAATCAAAGAAGACCATAACATCGGGGAACCCTAATACGTTCGAACAAGGATGATGACACCACATCACAAATGAGAATTCCACCATGCTCAAAAATATCAAGTCTCCTTACTTCATCAACCAAACCTGGACATCTATAGTCCGATTGCCTTTCCTCCGCTGGAATTAAATATTGAACCTCTAAATCATGCACTACGAAATTTTCCTTTCAAGTCATTCACTACCTCGACACATAAACAAGCACCCTACCATTACACAAACATTACGCGATAACAATGCATAGACATCATAGAAGTCCATGCACAGTCTCGAAACCATAGGGAATACAAATATTGAGCCGAAACAACAGAACATCCTTTCGTAAGGCGATGATAATAGCCAGCCTGAACACGCAGGAAAAAATATCCTGTACCACGTCGGCAGTACCACTACAACTCCTCGATACCTAATTGATAACAAGCGCCCCACGTCGTGTAATATTGAGTAGGAAGGAAATAAACGCACAAGCCTCAATGGAATCAATTCGCACGATGAGGAATCAAGAAGGGAAGTGCTCCTAACAGCCCTGTAGCCTCTTAAAGATAAGTACAGACATCTCTGTACTGATCCTCAAGACTCTACTAGACTTGCTCATGACTCGTGAGACCTAAGTGAACCTAACACTCTGATACCAAGCTGTCACGACCCAAAATCCACTATAGGTCGTGATGGCGCCTAACGCCGCCGTCAGGCAAGCCAACGGTGATTTACCAATTTAATCGCTCATTTTTTTACTTTCGAAATCACAAATGTTAATAAGGCGGTAATAATGTACGAAAGGCAGTAATAATGTACGAAACCCTAAGCATCAACTAATATAACCCCAAAAATCGGTGTCACAAGTGCATGATCATTCTTTTTGAAGTATAATAATAATAATACAATGTATGTCTAGAATGTAAATAAGACAAGATAACGTAAATAGTACGATGGAGACTCAGTGGACTGCGATGCATAGCCTGAATTGCAGCTCACCTAAGGTCTCCTCAACAGATGCGCCTATGCGCCAAGATGATCACCAAATGAACATGTTAGATCCTGCACATTTAGTGCAGAAGTGCAGTATGAGTACGTAAATCAATGCATACACAGTAAGTATCTAGTCTAACCTCGGAGAAGTAGTAACGAGGGGTCGACATCAACACTTACTAGAAGTCCAATAAAATAATATAATAATTCATAACAGATATAAAGTGCACATCGATAGTGGGGTAAATCTGTAAATTTCATAATCTTCCAAATATTTCTTTTAAAGTTTAAATTTCTCGCTCTTGTATTATACCTTAATAGCTCAGAAAATGCCAAGTGCCAATATTAAATAAATAAGGAATACCGTAAAAATGTCGGGCATTAGTGGAAGCTTTATCTCGCGAATATTAGGACTACTAGCGATATAACGCACGATTCTGCCGAGGTCGTTCGGTCCGATCCAGAATAATATGTACACTGTCGGGGGTCGAGCGGCATGAACCATAGATGTATCTATTATACTACTGAGGCATTCGGCCTGCTACACAAGAAAGGAAGGAAGCTACCAAATTACGAGACACGTGTTTACAATACAGTACATGAGCACAAAATAAATATAATCTTTACCGTTTCTCAAATAACTCGCAACAATTCAAAGTGTTAAGGCTCGGCCTATTATACATATATTTATTTCTAAATCAAATTCCGCTATAACTTTAATTAATTAAGCCGGTAGAACGAGTTCAAATAATGCAATTATTACATGATAAAGTCCTAAGTCTACCCGGACATAAACATGCTTTAGCTACGAACGGACTCTCGTCACCTCGTGCGTACGTAGCACCCACAATTTGTTGCACATAACAATAAATATCACCTAGGGGTAGTTTTCCCCTCATAAGGTTAGACAAGAGACTTACCTCCAACGCCACTCAAACACATCAAATCGATGCCCGTCCCTCCAAAACTAGTCAAAAAAATGTGTAAATCCATAAATATATACTTTATTACCCATAATTTTACAATTTATAAAAATTTCCAACTCCACTCGAAAAGTCAACGGCGGGGCTCACGTCTCGGAATCTGACAAAATTATAAAGTTCGAACATACATTCAACCACGAGTCCAAGCATACCAAAATTAGTCAAATCCAATCACAAGTCGACCTTCAAATCCTAAAATTATAGTTTATGAAGTTTCTATAATTTTTCCCAAATTTCCATCTCAAAATACTAATTAAATGATGAAAACAATGATATATTCATGTATATTAACCAAATCCGAGTTAGAATCACTTACTCCGATGAATTTCTTGAAAAACCCACGAAACATCACCACAAATCGAGCTCCCAAAGTCCAAATGTGAAATAATACTCTAACCCTCATTTATAAAGTACAAAAATCTGACCTTCCATTGTGCTGACCGTACATTTTTTGTGTGGTCCGCACATCCCAAGTCCCGCGACCGCGATCCAAATTGTGCGGTCGCATATCCACAGTGACACTACTACCAGGCTTCAGTACATTTGCCATAACGTTTTGCACAAATATCAAAATGATGAATGGTTTATTTTTCTGGAAACTAGACTCAAAAATTACAACTTTTATTTTTGGATCATCTCCAAATTCCTTATAGATTAAAAACTATAAGCTTTTGAATTCAGACCATCAATCCTGCAGATTCCCCTTTTGGTGGCCGCAAGAAGATTTCTGCAGTCTGCACATTTCCTCTACGGTCCACACATGAGGCTTTGCCTCAGCACTCCAAAATGTGCCCTTCGTAGGTCAACTATTCCCGAACATCAGCAGAGTACCAAAATGCCCAAACTAATTCAAAACTCACCCCGAAATACACTCGAGTCACTCGGGACCCGTCCGAATATACCAACAACTCTCGTAAAATAACACGAACCTACTCGAGGCCTCAAATCACACCTAACAACATCAAAATCATGAATCTCACCTCAAATCGAACTTAATAAATTTTGAATCTTCCGACTTCTAAAACTCGTGCCGAAATGTATCAAATCAATCCGGAATGACTTCAAATTTTGCACACAAGTCATAAATGACATAACGAAGCTACTGAAATTTTCAGAACCGAAATCCAAACTCGATATCATAAAAGTCAATTTCCAGTCAAACTTATGAACATTCCAAACTTCAATTTTCCAATTTTCGTCAATCAGTGCCGAGACCTTCTAGAAATATCCAAATGAAAATTTGGGCATATGCCCAAGTCCGTAATTATCATACGAACCTATTGGATCCTTCAAATCATGATTCCGAGGTCGTTTACTCAAAAGTCAAAACTTAGTGAACTCTTCCAACTTAAAGCTTCTGAATCAACTCCAAACTTCCCAAAAATCCAATTCCGACCACACGTACAAGTCATAATACATGAAATGAAGCTACTCAAGGCCTCAAACCGCCAAACGACGCATTACAGATATAGATATAGATATTCATAGAAGAAAATCTATGAATGGATCAATATATAGATTGGAATAGATATAGATATAGATATATAGAATAGATTTGTCTAAGATCTATTTAGATTATGTCTAATATCTATTTCATTCAACTACTTCCATTAATTATGTTTCATTTATAATTCCTAATTATTAATGTTATCCTAGTAGACATATAAAATTTATTAAGTTTAATCCATACGAAATTTGGATTGAATATTAATTTTATTTGGGTTAAATAATTAATTTGGACTTTACAAATTAAATTAGTCCATTTTATTATTTTCAAGCCCAAGGTCCATTTCATCTTAAGGCCCAGACTCATGCCATGTGTCAAGTGACATGGCATATCCAGTCAAACTCAAAGCCAACAACTTGACGCCATGTGTGAAATGATGTGGGAATCCTAGTCTAAAACAATGACCAATCAAAAGTTGTCAAGTGTCTAAAATGACATGTCTTGGCCAATCAACAGCAAGCTTATCACATACTTTATGTGATAAGTTTGATGACTGACATAAGCTAATAGAAATCAAGCAAGAGAGTTCATATATAGCTGGACTGTCCATCCTCTACCATTATAAATAGAGGGGTTACATAACTCTTTGGAGGACATTCAGAGTTAGAGGAGAGCATTCCTCAAATGGTGAAAGCATCCGCAGATAGAGAGATCAATCATCAAGCGCAAAGTTCTTCAACAAAGGAGTGATCAACAGAGTTTTTCCCGGAGATCAACTAGAAACAATGAAGTGTTGCTCGACGTTCTTGGCGATTAACAACATCACAAGGGGGTTTGCATCATCCTACATTCGATAAAAATATTTCTCAAGACCTCGAATCACGGAGAATTTCAGAGAGGAGAATCCAGGGATACATAGAATTGTATTCACAAATATTCATCAATAAAATCTCTTTTTCTTCATATTATTTTTGTTGCAGTTTATTTTCTGTACTACGGAAATTTGTTGCGAACAAATTTTGGCACGCCCAATGGGACCAACTCTGCCCTTCATCTCTCTTTCTTTCAAGTTGAAAACTACAAACTTCATATCTACTTCTACAATGGCCTTCCGCAAGTGTGATGTTTCATGCAAAGATGCTACTACTGCCACATCCGCTGAGCTCAGTCATGTTGGCCCAATCACTCCAAGAAAGTTCAAGGCTAGTGGCCTGGAAGGATTTAAATACTTCGCCTCCTTGGAAATGGCAAAGAAGAGCAGATCTCACATGACGTCTGCAACCGTAATATTCGTGGGCAACACCCCATTCTCGCTATTTGACAAACTTTCTCAAACAGCCTCCAACCTTGGTGAATTTGAGAATTTGGTGGATTCTCCAGTTTCAACAAAAGTCAACGCCTTAATAACTGATGCAACTAACGTGGAGGAAAAGTTTGTCATGATGAAACAGACTATACAAGTCTTGAAGAAATCTATTAAAGACAAAGACCTTCAAATCACTCAACTGATGAACAAATTGGAGGCCTATGCACCTGGAGAATCGAGCCATGTCCCTCCTCATTCACCTGGCTATACCTCGCAAAAAATGGCTATTGAGGAATTGCTTGCAAAGTTCAACATTCAAAAGGAAAAGCAATCCACTTTAGTTGCGGCGTTATCTATCCAACAATTGCAAGATATGATAACAAACACCATCAGGTCTCAATATGGCGGACCTTTGCAAAGTTCGTTGTACTACTCTAAGCCTTATACTAAGAGGATTGATTGTCTGACCAAGCAAAGCAATTATCAACCACCAAAGTTGCATCAATTTGATGGCAAGGGGAACCCAAGGCAACATATTTTCCACTTTGTCGAGACTTCTAGCAATGCTGGAACGCATTTGACTGGTATATTGACTTGGAGACCAAATCCATTGATAGTTGGGAGCAACTTGAGAAGGAATTCCTCAATCATTTTTACAGTATCCTAAGAATTGTAAGCATGATAGAGTTGACAAGCACTAAGCAAAGAAAGGACGAGCCCGTGGTAGATTACATCAATCGTTGGAGAGCATTAAGTTTGGACTGCAAGGATCGCCTTTCGAAAATATCTACTGTGGAGATGTGCATTCAAGGAATGCACTAGGGCCTTTTGTACATCCTATAAGTGATCAAACTACGAACCTTTGAATAACTTTCATCGCGGGCGCACGACATGGAGTTAAGCATCGCAAGTCATGGAAAGGCATCTCCATTTGCTGATCAGAAGGAGTTCAAGAAAAATGTTGCATCAAAGCACCAAACCAAAGAATCTATGGCAGTGAAAGCAACTTCATTGAAAGTCACGACCAAGCAAAAGGTGAAGGAGGATAAGACTTCAAGTCAATATCCCAAAGAGGAGAAACGTCGTCCCACCTTGAAGGAATTAGAGGTGAATGTTTATCCATTTCCAGATTCAGACATACCCACAACCCTTAATGAATTACTGGCTAAGAAAGTCATTGATCTCCTGGAATCAAAAAGGCCTGTGGAAATTGGTAAAGTCGGCAATCCTAAATACTACAAGTTTCATCGCGTCATTAGCCACCCTACAGATAAATGCTTCATCTTGAAGGAGAAAATCATGGCTCTTCTAAGTGAAGGAAAAATCATCATAGACATCGATGAAACAGCAGAAGCAAATCATGCAAGTATCTCGCTCAATTGTCATGACCCAAAATTCATTAGTCGTGATGGCACCAAACCCGACCCATTAGGTTAGCCAATTAACAGTTGACACAATTCTAATAAAATAAATGTGATCAACAAATGATATGACTGGATTCCATACAACATCCCAAGGACTGGTAGTACAAGACATGAGCTACTAAGACTTGATTGCTACAAAAACGGATATGAAATAAATACAACTTCTGTTTGAAACGTACTTAAGTAGAATTCAACTATAGAACTACCCAGGGACAAGTGGTAGCCACATCCGGAAGGCATGAACATCTTCAGAGTCAGCTCCTGTCATCACCCGCAGCTCTGCTCCAAAATCTACATGCAAGGTACAGAAGTGTAGTATGAGTACAACCGACCCCATGTACTCAGTAAGTATCTTGGCTAACCTTGGTGAAGTAGTGACGATGCTTTTTAGTTAAAAGATACTCACTGATATAACCTATGCAGAAGACTAGCAATAGAATAATACTATAACTTAATAGAATAGAGTATAAGGAAACAAATATACAAAGCAGTAAATGATTTCTAGAAGATTCACGATTAATACTCCTCAATATCACGACCAATCTTTTCCTTAGAGTGATAACCAGCAAATCACGGTAATAAATCTATAACTTTCATAGTGTGAGAAATATACTCAAGACATCAAATCGAATGGCACGGCAACACCTTTCGTGCAGCTATCTCATCCTCACCATATATACGTATAACAGTACCATCCGGATGAAAGAAATACCGATAACAGTAATGACAATGTAGGAAATACACAAGTAGCAATGATGAAGGCATAGGAGTGATGATATCAATTAGGAAAGAAGAACATAATTTCACCTAACTAGCATGGTAGAAGGCATAGATGTAGATATAACAAATAGAAGGGGAAAACAAGATCTTTATAATCTAACAAGTAGAGGCATGAATGATTACCATGGTAGAAGGCTAATACTAAAGTGCAACAAAATAGATACGACATGGTTGTAGACATAACAGTAGGAAGGAAGGTATGATCTTTGCAAGTTAAACATATAGAAGGAATGGACAACACAACAACAATCGAGATAGAGGACAAAGACAGAACAACAATGATAAGTCACGTAGATAACACAGATGCAACATTAACAATTACAGATAATGGCATGAATGTATATACAAGGAAACGATATCACAACGTAATGCATGTCCCCCGTCCTTGTCTGCACGAAAATACCCTTTGTTCCATGAACTCATGATAACATAAAAGCATGGTAATATAAATTAAATGGCACGGCATCACCCTTCGTGCTTTTACTCTCAAATGAAATGGCACGGCATCACACTTCGTGCTTTACACTTTTCTTCACATGATAAAATATATGAAATGGCACAGCATCACCCTTCGGCTTTACACTCTCCCTCACATGATAATATATATGAAATGGCACGGCACCACCCTTCGTGCTTTATACTCTTCCTCACCAAGCATATGTATATCAATGACAAACAAGGTAGGAAGCATAAATAACCTCAAGGAGTGTGGTTAAACAAATATTCCAAATGAACCTCAATCACAACTTTCAAGCCAGCAATAGTTCAATAAACCCTCAAGAACCTTATTGTTCAAGTATTTCAACAATTCTCAAAATGATCTACAATTCAAGTGTAGAATCTAATATCTCAAGAATAACGGTCATGGCAATGCATTAGTGATTAAGAATAATGATGAGCAAATTAGACACATCAATGTTTCTCGACATTTCGTTAAATTTTAATCAAGTTATAATAAACTAAATCTTGGTTTCTAACACTTAATTCCATATTCTTAGTAATCTAGAAGTCAAGTAACATATGAAGCAAGAAGGTCACGTAATTCTACAACGCGCAATTTATAGTATAATTTACCCCCGAGCATGATTAACCCTAGCACATGCATATACACTCGTCACCTCATATATGTATCACCCCTGCATGTAGCAAATGATGACAATTAGTAGAAAAAAATTCCCTCAACAAAGTTAGGCAAGACACTTACCTCAAACAAGCCAAATCGATACACTAGAAGCAACATCTCGCTCAAATCATCCTCTGAACGGTTCGAAACTAGCCAAAAGCAACTCAGAATCATCAAATAATATCGTAGGAAGCAAACCCAATCGGCAAAGGTCGATTCTTTACACATTTACCCAAAGTCAACCAAACGGTCAAACCCGGGGCCGCAACTCAGAACCTGACAAAATTCACAAAATCTGACAACCCATTAAATTACAAGTCCAACCATTCTAATTTCACTCAATCCCGAGTACGAATTAATGTTCAAAACTCAAAAATTCACTTTAGGAAAGTTTGGACAAAACCCCCCCAATTTCTCTTTTAAAATCATCAATCAAATGCCAAAAAATGAAGATGGAATCATAGAATAATATCAAAACCGAGTAGAAAACACATACCCTAGTCCATATGGTGAAAATCGCCTCCAAGATCGTCCAAATCCGAGATCCATAGCTCAAAATATGCTAAAATGTCTGAAACCTTCGAAATAGAGTACTTTATATCACTGCTCCAGCAATACCCCTCACGAACGCGGTCACAACCTCGCTTTATCGAAGCACAAACTCACACTGCCACACTTTACTCTATGTGTTCGCATCAACACCCTCGCGAATGCAATGAAGCACACTACCAGACCTCCGCGATCACGAACAAACCATCACGAATGCGATGAAGAACCCATCAAGACTGACTAACCCGGCTCAACACTACGCGAATGCATAGCCATGGACGCGAACGCGAAGACAAAAAGCTTCAACCCACTGCGAATGCGATCTATAAAGCGCGAACGTGAAGAACAAACAGCTTCACTAACAAAAACACTCATCGCGATCTCGTCCCCTTTCCCGCGATCGCGAAGCACAACTGAAAAGCCAGATAACCAGCAATTCATGCAACTCCGAAGTGGTCCGAAGTCAATCCAAAAGAAAACCGAGCCCCTCGGGACCCCGTACGAACATGCCAACAAGTCCCATAACATAACATGGACTTAATGACACATAACAACATCAAAATCACGAATCGCACCTCGAATCGAACTTAATGAACTTTTGAACTTTCAACTTCCAAATCTCATGCCGAACCATATCAAATCAACTCGGAATAACCTCAAATTTTGTACACAAGTTCCAACTGACATAACAAAGATATTACAATTCCCGGAACCATAATAGGAATCTGATATTATCAAAGTCAACTTCCGGTCAAACATATGAACATTGCAAAACTCCAAATTGCCAACTTTCGCCAATTAATGCCAAAACCATCAAGAAACATCCGAATGCCAATCCGGGCATACGCCCAAGTCCAAAATCACCATCCGGACCTAATGGAACTATCAAAACTCCGATCCATGGTCAAATACATAAAAAGTCAAACTTAGTCAACTATTCCAACTTAAAGCTTCCCAGTTGAGAGTCATTCTTCCAAATCAACTCTAGATCACCTAAAAACCAAAACCGACGATTCACATAAGTCAAAATGAATCACATGAAGATACTCAAGACTTCAAACAGCTGAATGGAGTGACAATGTTGAAAACGGCTGATCGGGTTGTTACATTCTACCCCACTTAAACATGTGTTCGTCCTCGAACGTGCCAAGAGTCCTTCCAAGTCCATCAAATCGATGTGTAACCTTATCATGCACATACTATGGAGTGATCCCATATCACCCTAATCTATATAATCCTGACGATACAATATAACTGAAGATCCTTAATTCAACCTTAGCCTGTAAGCCTTAGAACCCAAATTTCCAACAACCGGAATTCCTTACAAGGCCCGAATCTCACATCTACACAGTGTATAAGTCTGAACAAGCTATATTAAGTCATAACCATAACTAAAGATGTAATCACATGATATACCCCATCACTCAAATACTCACAGCAGTAACTGCTGACAACCATGGCTTCCCAAAAACAAATTTGGTACCGGTAGTAAACCGCATATCAATTAAAACCTTCATACACTGCCGATGATGAAAGAAACACACAGAAAGACAAGAACAACTATGGTGCAATAAGCAAGTCAACATCACGAGGGCTAACTTACCCATAATGCCATAAGGCCTAAACGGAATTACAACACGCGTGCGAAGAATTATGTAACTCGTCATAACATAAGAGAGAAACACTTAACATAGACCAAGGTGCGAATAACATCCATTTTACCTGATAATATACCCGTGGTAATAGCTGCACAGGAGCAAGCAAATCCGATCTGAGATAGAATACACATTCTCATTAGGCTCACAAATACTCCCCAAACCAAATTTTGATCATTCCTAAACAGGTAAATTGTAACGACCCGACCGATAATTTTGAGCTCTAGCGCATCATTTAGAGGTTTGAGGCCTTGAGTTTTTTTACTTCAGGCATTATGACTTCTACATGTGGTCGGAATTGAACTTCGGGGAGTTCGGAGTTGGTTTGGAAACAAAATTCTAATTTCGAAAGCTTTAAATTGGAAAAATTTACTAAGGTTTGACTTTTGATCAAAAGACCTCGGAATCAGGATTCAAAGGTTTTGATAGGTTCGTATGATGATTTTGAACTTGGGCGTATGTTCGAGTTGAGTATCAGATCACCCGGGAGCAATTCGGCTTATTGTGGAAACTTGGCATTTAGAAGGCTTTAGAATTTCCTAAGTTTGGTTTGAGTTGGACTTTGGTGTTGTCGATGTCCGTTTGGGATTCCGAGGCTTGGAATAGGTTAGTATTGTGATTTATGACTTGTGCGCAAAGTTTGGCATCATTCCGGAATGTTTTGGTATAGTTCAGACGTGTTCGTCGAAGTTTGAAAGTTTGAAAGTTTAAAGAAGGATTTCGATCGCCGATCTATGATTTTGATGTGGTTGGTGTGATTGAAACTCCAAGTAGGTACGTGTTATGTTATGGAACTTTTTTGTAAGTTCGGACGGGGTCCCGGGGGCCTCGGGTATGTTCCGGACGAGTTGCGGATGAATTTGGAACTTTGTTGTATTGTTGAAGGGCCTGAGTTTTGGTGCAATCGCACCTGCAAAAAATGGGCCGCAGGTGCGATGCTGCAAAAGTGGCTAGGCAAGCGTAGAAGCGAATCCTGGTTGGGCAGTGCTGGGACTGCACCTGCGGAGTGGGGCAGCGCGAAAGCGTAGGTTGGCCAAAAGGCCTGGGCCACAGAAGCGGGCATAAACGCGCAGGTACACGAGAGTGGAAGCGCTTGAGGCCCGCAGAAGCGGAAGCGCAAATGCGCTACTTGGGGCGCAGATGCGGGGACTGTTGAAATAAGCTGGAGCCACACCTATGATGAATTTTCCGCAGGTGCGGAGCCGTAGAAGCGGCTAATGGACCACAGGTGCAAAGGTCGGGTTGGGCAATGTGTTCTTTTAAAATGGGGGTTTGGCTCAATTCCACTTCACTTCGTCTATGGGAGCCGATTTGGAGTAATTTTGGAGTGCCATATTCATCATTTATTATGGGGCAAGTGATTTCTTCACATTGTGAGTTAAATACATGGTTTATATATGGATTTAAGCATGAGAATTTGTAAAAATTTGGGATTTTGGTAGAAAACCTAGAAATTGGTATTTTTAGATTTTGACCATGATATTGGACATGGAATTTGGAATAACTTATATATTTGCGTTTGTGGTGTTATGGGTAAAGTTTATCTTCGAAAATTCTCAAAATCCGGGCACGTGGGCCGGAGAGTTGATTTTATGGGCTTTTCGAGCGGAGTGGGGAATTTTTATAAATTGTTAAATTGTGAGCGTTGGAGTTTATTTTGATTGAATTACACGTTATCTGACTAGTTTCGAGATGTTTGGCTTTGAGTTGAGGTGTAGAGAAGCATTGTATCCGGTTATGGAACTTCGAAGCGAGGTAAGTCTCCTGTCTAACCTTGTGAAGGGAAAACTACCCCTAGGTGTTATTTGAGAAACGGTAAAGATTATATTCGTTCTGTGCTTATGCACTGTATTGTACACAGGTGTCTCGTAATTCGGTAACTTCCTTCCTTTCTTGTGGAGCGAACCGAACGCCTTGGCAGTAGTATAGATGCATCTATGGTTCGTGGTGCTCGACCCTCAGCAATGTACATACTATTTTGTATCGGGTCGAACAACCTCGGCAGAATTGTGCGTTATATCACTAGTAATCCGAATATTCACGAGATAAACCTTCCACTGATGCCCGACATTTTATGGTATTCCTTATTTATTTGATATTGACACTTGGCATTTTTTGAGCTATTAAAGTAGAATACAAGATCGAGAAATTTATACTTTAAAAGAAATATTTGGAAGGTATGAAATTTACAGATTTACCCCACTATTGTTGTGCACTTCATATCTATTATGAATTATTATATTATTTTCTTGGACCTCTAGTAAGTGTTGAAGTCGATCCCTTGTCACTACTTCTTCGGAGTTAGGCTAGATACTTATTGGGTATGCATTGATTTACGTACGCATGTTGCACTGCACTAAATGTGCAGGATCTGACAGGTTCATTTGGTGATCATCTGGGCGCGTAGGCGCACCTGTTGACGAGACTTTATGTTAGCTGCAATTCAGGCTACGCATCGCAGTCCACCATCATACTATTTATTTTATCCTGTCGTATTTACATTATGGACAGATGTTACGTTATTATTGTACTCCTTAGAAAATGCTCATGTACTTGTAACACCAGGTTTTGGGGTTTCCTATGGGTTGTTTGTTATTGTAGTTCGTGTAAATATTATCATTTAACTTGTAAATTCTATTTCATACTATTTAATTGAGGAAAATTATGATTTCAAAATACTAAAATGAGTAATTAAGTTGATAAATCACTGTTGGCTTGCCTGGCGGCAGTGTTAGGAGGCATTACCGCCTTTATTGGATTTTGGGTCGTGACAGCTTGGTATCAGAGTGTTAGGTTCACTTAGGTTTCACGAGTCATGAGCAAGTCTAGTAGAGTCTTGCGGATCGGTACGGAGACGTCTGTACTTATCTTCGAGAGGCTACAGGGCTGTTAGGAGCACTTCCTTTCTTGATTCCTCTTTGTGCGATTTGATCCCATTAGAGCTTATGCCTTTATTTCCTTCCTACTCAATCTTATGCAACGTGGATTACTTGTTATCAATTGGGAATTTAGGATTTGTAATGGTACTGCATTTATGGTGCAAGATGTTCTCTTTACGTGTTCGAGTGGGCTATTATTGTCGCCTTGCGGAAGGATGTTCTGTCACTTCAGTTCAGTATCTGTACTTCCTATGGTCTTGAGGCTATGCACAGATTGTTATGGTGTTTATGTGTTGTTATCACACAGTGTTGGTGTAATGGTAGGGTGCTTGTCTATGTGTCGAGGCAGTGAATGACTTAAAAGGAGGATTTCTCGGTGCAGGATTTAGAAGTTCGACATTTAATTCTAGCGGAGGAAAGGCAATCGGACTATGGATGTTCAGGCCTTGGTTGGTGAAGTGACGTGACATGATATTTACAGGCGTGGTGGAATTCTCATTTGTGATGTGGTGTCGCCGTCCTTGTTGGAACGCATTAAGGTTCATCGGTGTTATGGTCTTCTTCGATTTACCTTCGGGGCAGGATGTTGGAAAGTGGTGCCTAAGAAGCGGTTGTCATAGATAGCATAGTGTAGTGGTTTCAGAATCGAATTGGTGTTTCAAGTGTTGATGGCTCCAGAACGAAGATCTTCTAGGAGGTTGGGAGTCGATAGCGTTTTATCAGTTCAGGTGCTACAGGTATGGATTTGATTTGAGGCAACATTTGGGTAGTGACGTATGAGGGAGGACATGGAGGGAGTTGTCTCGCGGTGGTTGAATTACTAGCAGTCAAGTATGAAAAGCAAAGGTCGAGCAATTACTTAAAGAAGATGGTTTAACCGAATTGTGAGTGGCGGAGTAGCATGTAGATTCTGTGTTAGGATAGCCACATGCCTTGATAAAGTTCAGAGCGATTTGGGAGTCATAGTGGAAAGTGACTAGGTCTACTGACCTTATTTGAAATAGTGTCTACTGCATTGAGGAAGATCGAATATGGAAGAAAGGAGTTGCTGGAAATGAAGAGGGGTGTGAAAACTTGATTATCGTTGGGATGCATTATGACTTCGATTTTGGAATGTATTTTCGGACTTTTAGTTGATGTCAATAGGGAATGAACAGACTTGTACATCTGGTGGATGAATACGGGCTCAGGAGGGTTTTACTGATTTCGTGGAAGTGGTACCCAGTGCAACGTCATTGGGATATGTCGGTATGGAATTTCACAGGTGGGCTATCACCTGTGGACAGGTGTGCGGTTGTATGATTTTGATGAAGTTTCTACGAAGATTTCTACTTACTATCCAGCGGAAGGTCGAATAGGCAATTGTGGCTGATAATTCGGGATGTTTTATGAAAGGTCTAACATAAGGTTTCGAGAATTTAGTGGGTTAACGATGCGAGATCATGGCGATTGAGAAGAAGGAATCTTTGTGGGTTCTAGATTTTTATGATTGTACCTTAAAGCTAAGTGGGGGATCCCACCGTCTACAATTAGATCGCGTAGTTGTCTGCTTGTACGGTTTCTGGTTATCGGTGTATTGGTGGGTTATTATGACTAAGGAAAGAAAACACCAGGGGTAGTTCAAGCAAAGAAATTGATAAATGTGTGATACACTTCGCCTTATCGATTCATGTGCAGTTTTGAGAAGACACAGAGTTTATGCTTCTTGTGGATGTGATGTACAAGGAAAAGAATTCAGCCGGTTGTTTTTGTTTTTTGAGAGGGTGTTCATGTGCTAGCAGCGCGTTGGAGTTTGATTATATTCAGGACCAGATCAAAGTGGGTGACTCTCAACAACGGTTTTAGTGGGTTCAAGAATTAAAGTGCAGTGCCTAAAAATTTCGGGTTCGTTGTGTGGTTAAGGAGTGAGTTTTCACAGTGGATGACGAACGGGACTTGGAGTGTTTTAAGTTATCATCGGATATGCGGTGCAGTATTAAGGAAAAGAGAGAAATAGCTTCATATTCGCGGAAGGTCTTGCAGAGTGGGCGTACTAGTTGGAAATGATATTGTGCGCTTGAAAAGGGTATGAGATGATTCATGGGTATTGAGACGATATGGTATCGCGATTTGAGTCACTTTGGATGAGTGCGGATTGAGTTCGTTATGTTGTGAATGGAGCTACTATTATTTCTAAGACAAGTCAAGAGTAAATTGAAAGAAGTTGGGTCGGTTAGTAATGGTTGAATCGGCATGATTGTGGCAATGATCAGTTCCTTCAGTGTGTGAAGTTATACATGTGGTTTGTGGTTGTACGTGCGGGCTTGACAGCCACCATAACTTGATTGATTTGGGAGGTTTTTAATTTAAATGGCCTTGTTGTGTAAATGGATTCCGGAAGAGTCATGGAAGTTTAGATCACGACTTGAGTTTTGTATTTTCTACGGTTTGGGAATTCAATTGCGTGTTGCATTGGTTCTTCTGAAATAAGCTAAGTGAAATGTTTCTAGCCAATGAAGTGTTTATTCTACTAGTAGCTCAAGGGTTATGGTGAATACTTGTATTATGGCATAGCGGCATGATAGGTGCAGTGAGCGGCATGAGAATTTGAAAATTGAGGATCAAGGTTGTGGTTTGGTGTTGTCAAGAATGTCATGAGCTCGGATGAGCCGGGAAGAATTCAGATGTTCAGAGTAAGCTGGCATTTTCTTTTGTGTCACCTGAGAACGGCGTTATATGTAAGAGGCTTTGTGTATTTATTTGTGGATTCTTGATTTGCTTTACAGAATTAGTACGGTTGGTGGTATGGATGTGCGGACTTTGCTACCTGGGCGGAAGGTCGTGGGAGCATACTCCCCAGGGAAATTTGTATGAGTGTGACATGTTAGCCACCTGATTGTTAAAGATTGAAACCAAGTAAGGAGATTTTTGGTACTATCGTTAATGTGAGAATTTATGCCTGGAAGGCACTCTATTCTATTGGTTGTGAACTGTGGGAGTTGGCCCGGAGTGGACGGCTGCTCGTGTGTGTCATGAATGGGGCCATTGTGGATCCTTAGAAGGTTATTGGCCCAGTATGTTATGATCAGAATCGGTTTGAGGTCCGTTCGTGGGTTTAATGTGAAGATGTGCTCTACGTCAGGTCAGATGTGTTCATTCGTCATAGCATTGCTTACGGAGGAGTCATCGAGAATTGGATGTTATTCCTGTCGTCATATATTTCATGTAAATCTCTATTATGCCATATGGGTTGTGAGATGGATTGATTATTCGCACATGTGTTAGGGTCCCATGTAGCTTGTGGTGTTATATGAGCAGGAAGGCTCTCAAGATGCAGGTCATTTATTGCACCTTAGTTGTGTTTGGGTTTCGTAGCGTATGGTGCTATCTGTCTCCCCATGACTTGTATTATGCATTTGGCGTGCTTGTGGTCGATATTCGGGTATTTAGTAAGTATAAGCATTACAGCTTGATGTGCATTTTCTTCTTGATTGATATGTGTGGATTGGTTGGCACGCCGCCACGGGTATATTGTTAGGATTGGGTGGCACGCCGCCACGGGCATGTTGTATAGATTGGGTTGCACACTGCAACAGTGTCATATTGGATCGGGTTCAACACCGCAACAGTGAGATGTTGAGCATAGTTTCTTACACTTATTTCGTGTGTCTTATTTTTCATCCCTGAGGTAGGTTCATAGCATCTATTCGGTCGGTTTCTTCATTACGTAGGCTGGGTAACTCCCTGTCAGAGTTTGTTCTTCCTTATGAGTTTTATTCGAGTGGTGGCTTTTTGGCGCTTTGATGGTGCTGCATAAGATATTGGTCAGTGTTTGAGGTGACTCATTGCCTGAGCAGTTTGTACTGGGTGAGACGAGATTATTGGACCTGGAATTAGTGTAATCAGATTTATATAAGGTATATTAAAGAGAAAATATCGTTATTCAGTTCAGAATGAGGTAGTGGTTTTTGTTAGGAGGAGAGACTCCATGATTTATTGATTCGACGGGTGGTTATGAGTTTCTACACGTCTCTTTCATCATGGCAGTATTGCGAGAATTGGAACAGCATATTGCGGGCATCGGATTCGTGAGATTTCAGTTGTTGTGGTCGGAGGATGTATTATAGGCATGTGAACTATGCAGTTCATGGTGTGAATTCAGTAAAGGTGTACGATCATGTTTTGGTACAGTGTGTAGTGATTGATAGTGTTTGTATGTCAGAATCAGGCTTTGTAGAGAAATTTGGAGATTGGAATTTGGTTCTAAGGCTTTTCGACTAAATAAAAAGGGAGGATCTTCAGTCTGGCTCGGGCTAATGAGTTCAATTGGGTTGTGGTGGCATGGGTAGGTGAACGAGGTGTTAAACAGTGATTTTGGACAACTCCGGGGCAGTCCTTAACACATTCGAGGACGAACGTATGCTTAAGTGGGGGAGAATGTAATGACCCGACCGGTTGTTTTGAGCTCTAGCGCATCGTTCGGCGGTTTGAGGCCTTGAGTAGCTTCACTTCAGGTATTATGACTTGTACGTGTACTCAGAATTGCACATCGGAAAGTTCAAAGTTGGTTTGGAAATAAAATTCTAATTTCGGAAGCTTTAAGTTGGAAAAATTGACTAACGTTTGACTTTTGAGAAAAAGACCTCGGAATTAGGATTTGAAGGTTCCAATAGGTTTGTATGATGAGTTCGGACTTGGGCGTATGTTCGGGTTGAGTATCGAATCACCCCGGAGCAATTCGGCGCCTATTGTGGAAAGTTGCCATTTGGAAGGCTTTAGAATTTCCTAGTTTGGTTTGAGGTGGACTTTGGTGTTATCGATATCCGTTTGGGATTTCGAACCTTGGAATAGTTTCGTATTGTGATTTATGACTTGTGCGCAAAGTTTGGCGTCATTCCGGAATGTTTTGGTATAGTTCGGATGTGTTCGTCGAAGTTTGAAAGTTTAAAGAAGGATTACGATCATCGATTCGTTCTTTTAATGTGGTTGGTGTGATTAAGACTCCGAGTACATTCGTGTTATGTTATGGAACTTGTTGTTAAGTTCGGACGGGGTCCCGGGGGCCTCGGGTGTGATCTGGATGAGTCGTGGATCAATTTGGAACTTTGTTGTATTGCTGAAGGGACTGAGTTCTGGTGCAATCGCACCTGCGGAAAATGGGCTGCAGGTGCGACACCGCAAAAGCGGCCAGGCAAGCGCAGGAACGGATCATGGTTGGGTAGTGGTAGGACAGCATCTGCGGTCATTTCACTGCAAATACGGGACCGGGTGTTGGGCAGCGGAAAAAAGGCCTGGGCCGCAGAAGCGGGCATAAACGTGCATGTGCACGAGCGCAGAAGTGCCTGAGGCCCGCAGAAGCGGAAGCGCAAATGCAATACTTGGGGCGCAGATGCGGGGACTGTTGGGTTGAGCGGGAGCCGCACCTGCGATGGATTTTCTGCAGGTGCGGAGCCGCAGAAGCAGCTAATGGACCGCAGGTACGAAGGTCGGGCTGGCAGTGTGTTCTTTTAAAACGGGGGTTTGGCTAAAATTCCACTTCATTTCGTCCATGGGAGCCGATTTTGGAGCAATTTTGGAGTGTCGTCTTTATCATCTATTATGGGATAAGTAATTTCTTCACATTGTGAGTTAAATACATGGTTTATATATAGATTTAAGCATGAGAATTTGTAGAAATTTGGGATTTTGGTAGAAAACCTAAAAATTAGTATTTTTAGATTTTGACCACGAAATTGGACATGGAATTTGGAATAACTTATATATTTGAGTTCGTGGTGTTGTGGGTAAAGTTTATCTTCAAATATTCTTGGAATCCGGGCAGTGAGCCCGAGGGTTGATTTTATGGATTTTTCGAGCGGAGTTGGAAATTTTTATAAATTCTTAAATTGTGAGCATTGGAGTATATTTTGATTGAATTGCACGTTGTTTGACTAGTTTTGAGACATTTGGCTTTGAGTTGAGGTGTAGAGAGGCGTTGGAGCCGGTTATGGAACTTCAGAGCGAGGTAAGTCTTTTGTCTAACCTTGTGAGGGAGAAACTACCCCCTAGGTGATATTTATTGTTATGTTCAACTAGTTGTGGGTGTTACGTACGCACGAGGTGACGAGAGTCCGTACGTAGCTAAAGCATGTTTATGTCCAGGTAGACTTAGGACTTTATCATGTAATAATTAAATTATTTGAACTCGTTATGCTTGATTAATTAATTTAAGTCATAACTTAATTTGATTTAGAAATAAATATATGTATAATAGGTCCAGTCTTAATACTTTGAATTGTGGGAGAGTTATTTGAGAAACAGTAAAGATTATATTCGTTCTGTGCTCATGTACTGTATTGTAAACACGTGTCTCGTAATTCGGTAACTTCCTTCCTTTCTTGTGGAGCGGGCCGAATTCCTAGGCAGTAGTATAGATGCATCTATGATTCGTGGCGCTCGACCCTCGGCAGTGTACATACTATTCTGGATCGGGCCGAACAACCTCGGCAGAATTGTGCATTGTATTGCTAGTAGTCTAAATATTCACGAGATAAACCTTCCACTGATGCCCGGCATTTTATGGTATTCCTTATTTATTTGATATTGACACTTGGCATTTTCTGAGCTATTAAGGTAGAATACAAGATCGAGAAATTTATACTTTAAAAAACTATTTGTAAGATTATGATATTTACAAATTTACCCCACTATTTTTGTGCACTTCATATCTGTTATGAATTATTATATTATTTTATTAGACCTCTAGTAACTGTCGATGTCGACCCCTCGTCACTACTTCTCCGGGGTTAGGCTAGATACTTACTGGGTACACGTTGATTTACGTACTCATGCTGCACTTCTACACTAAATGTGCAGGATATGACAGGTACATTTGGTGATCATCTAGGCGCGTAGGCCCACTTGTTGAGGAGACTTTATATGAGCTGCAATTCAGGCTAGGCATCGCAGTCCACTGAGTCTCCTTCGTACTATTTATTTTATCCTATCTTATTTACATTCTGGACAGATCTTGTATTATTATTGTACTCCTTAGAAAATGCTCATGTACTTGTGACACCGGGTTTTGGGGGTTCCTACGGGTTGTTCGTTATTGTAGTTCGTGTAAATATTATCATTTACCCTGTAAATTCTATTTCATACTATTTAATTAAGGAAAATTATGATTTCAAAGTACTAAAATGAGTAAATAAGTTGATCAATCACTGTTGGCTTGCATAACGGCAATGTTAGGCGCCATCACGACCTTTAATGGATTTTGGGTCATGACATAAATAACCTTCCAAAAGTCCATAGAAACCTTTCCATAACACACGCCATCAATCACTCAATCCTCAACATTTCTTCATAATTCGCAATCAAGAAATAGTCTGCCAACAAGAACATCCAGTCTCTCAAACCTCATGTATCTAGAATTTCCATATCCGATCTCAACACCGCTACTCAAATGGATGATACGTCACTCATACTCCATCATGTTACAGAAAAATACCCACAAGTCAAAACACAATGCACCTTCCAACAGGCGAACTCTCCTCCGGCGAAAACAAATAGTGCCCGCATAATCTTAAACACCTGAAATCATCCGTGTCATCAAGAACTCATATCCTTCCCTCCAAAACTAAACCGCAACCTTGTAAATGCAACTTTTCAACCCCACACGGCGCATCGCCTCCAACATACTAACTCGTGAAACTACAAAAATTTCATAATCAACTCTAAACCATGAGCAAATTGAACATCTCATCAACTGCAAACCTTCCATTTAACTCAATCCAGGAGAAAATCACCACACATAATATAGCTTCTATACCTGTAGCAAACACCAACTTCGGCCATGGTCATAACCATGATGAATTCTTCGGAACTCATTAACACATAATCGATTCATCAGAACCGATCGCCTCTAACCCAACCGAGTCACACTGACTGCCAACCCGAAACTAACTCAATCCAATATGCTCGCTCTGATGAAACCTTCTGCGAATCCGAAGTCGTTTCTTGCATCTCTCCAATATTTCCATGTAGATTCATTCTTGACATAGAACTACAGTAGATTCGATCACCATTCGCTACCGATCCCAACCCTACCCGTACACAAATTCAAAAGTCCTTAAATGCTACATAAGACCTGGAACTCGTCAGAACCTTCTCGATAGCCACTCACCTTACTCTGATCTTCAATACACAACTAATATGCATCAAGCAACCCGTACTTCACCAGCACATGACTATTCGAAGAAATAACTAAGCAATCCCTCGACCCAAAAATTGATACAACACATGATCCTATAATTTGATCGTCATTAGCAGACTCCCCCACTTAGCCCGAAGCCATAGAACACATCATCGGCAATCTAAAGTACCATATCTTCATACATGCCCCGATTCGGCACGGCTATTTAGCTGAATAAACTCATGCAATACCGGTCATAGAACACTCTAAGACTCTGCCAAGCGTTGACCCATCATTGTAATAGTCAAGCAAACTTCCACAAATGCTCTGAAATGATCATATATGCATTCCACCGAATGGAAACCTCATACGAAACACAAGATCCAAACCCATCACGCCAAAGATGGCCTACTGACTGTACTCAAATCGACACCTTACCATGAACCCACCTTAATCACAACAGCTAGGACACCAGCCAGTCTTCCTAAGTTTGTGCTTACCAACCAAATATAAGAACCCGCCTGGTACCATAAATGAACGATTAGAAGATTTAACATTACATCTCCTCCCAATATATAAGACTAGACAGCACATCGCGATGATAATCAAGCATCCATAGCCCTTCGTAATCCATCTGCAGAATCATATATCATTGGTGCATAGCAAATACTGAGCGCGCCACATCACATATGAACGAATAAAAAGAATCAAAATCGTAGGTTTCAAGCTGAAACAAGGTCGCACGATAAGGGAAAAAAAGGAAATTTTCCTAAATGCCCTAAAGCCTCTCGAAGATAGGTATGGACGTCATCATACCGATCCGCAAGACTCTACTAGACACTTTCTCGTGACTCGTAGAACCTACGAACCTAGTACTCTGATACCAACTTGTCACGACCCAAAATTCACTAGTCGTTATGGCACCTAACCCGACCCGTTAGGTCATCTAATTAATAGTTGACACGATTCTAATAAAATAAATGTGATCAACAAATGATATGAAAGGATTCCATACAACATCACAAGTACTAGTAGTACAAGACATGAGCTACTAAGACTAGATTGTTGCAAAAACAGATATGAAATAAATACAACTTCTGTTTGAAATGTACTTAAATAGAATTCAACTCTAGAACTACCCAGGGACAAGTAGTAGCCACATCCGGAAGGCATGAACATCTTCAGAGTCAGCCCCCGTCATCACCCGCAGTTCCGCTCCAAAATCTGCACGCAAAGTGCAGAATTGTAGTATGAGTACAACCGACTACATGTATTCAGTAAGTATCTTGACTAATCTCTGTGAAGTAGTGACAATATTTTTTAGTTAAAAGATACTCACTGATATAAACTGTGCAGAAGACTAGCAATAGAACAATACTAGAACATAACAAAATAGAGTATAAGGAAACAAATATGTGAATCAGTAAATGATTTCTAGAAGATCCACGATTAATATTCCTCAATATCACGACAAATATTTTCCTTAGACCGATAACCAGCAAATCACGGTAATAAATCCATAACTTTCATAGTGTGAGAAATATACTCAAGACATCAAATAAAATAGCACGGCAACACCCTTCATGCATTTATCTCATCCTCGCCATATATACGTGTAACAGTACCAACCGAGTGAAAGAAATACCGATAACAGTAATGACAAGGTAGGAAATACACAAGTAGCAATGATGAACAAGGCAGTACATATGGACAACAATAATAGACTAGGTAGGAGGCATATGAGTGATGATATCCATTAGGAAAGAAGAACATAATTTCACCTAACTAGCATGGTAGAAGGCATAGATGTAGATATAACACATAAGAGGGGAAACCATGATCTTTATAATCTAACAAGTAGAGGCATAAATGGCTACCATGGTAGAAGGCTTATACTAAAGTGCAACAAAATAGATACGACATGGATGTAGATATAACACCAGGAAGGAAAGTATGATCTTTCAAGTTAAACATATAGAAGGTATAGACAACACAACAACAATCAAGATAGAGGACAAAGACAGAACAATAATGACAAGTCACATAGATAACATAGGTGCAACGGTAACAATTCCAGGTAATGGAATGAATGTATACACAAGGAAAGATATCACAATGTAATGCATGTCCCTCGTCCTCGCCTGCACGGAAACACCCTTCGTTTCATGAACTCATGATAACATAAATGCATGGTAATATAAATGAAATAGCACGGCATCACCCTTCGTGCTTTACACTCTCCCTCGCATGATAATATAAATGAGATCAGGATAATATAAATGAAATGGCACGGCATCAACCTTCGTGCTTTTACTCTCAAATGAAATGGCACGGCATCACCCTTCATGCATTAAATTTTTCTTCACATGATAAAATATATGAAATGGCACAGCATTAACCTTCGTGCTTTACACTCTCCCTCGCATGATAATATATACAAAATGGTATGGCACCTCCCTTCGTGCTTTACACTCTTCCTCACCAAGCATATGTATATCAATGACAAGAAAGGTAGGAGGCATAAATAACCTCAAGGAGAGTGGTTAAATGAATATTCCAAATAAACCTTAATTAGAACTTTCAAGCCAGCAATAGTTCAATAAACCCTCAAGAACCTTATTTTTCAAGTATTTCAACAATTCTCAAAATGATCTACAACTCAAGTATAGAATCTAATATATCAAGAACAATGGTCATGGCAATGTATTAGTGATTAAGCATAATGATGACCGGAATAGACACTTCAATGTTTCACGACATTCTGTCAAATTTTAATCAAGTTATAGTAAACTAAATCTTGGTTTCCAACATTGAATTTCATATTCTTAGTAATCTAGAAGTCAAGTAAGACATGAAGCAAGAAGGTCACGTAATTCTACAAGGCACAATTTATAGTATAATTACCCCCGAGCATGATTAACCCTGGCACATGCATAAACACTCGTCACCTCATATATATATATATATCACCACCACATGTAGCAAATAATGAGAATTAGTGGAAAAAATTTCCTCAACAAAGTTAGGCAAGACACTTACCTCAAACAAGCCAAATCGATACACTAGAAGCGCCATCCCGCTCAAATCATCCTCCAAATGACTCAAAACTAGCCAAAAGCAGCTCAAAATCATAAAATAATGTCGTAGGAAGCAAACCCAATCGACAAACGTCGATTCTTTACACATTTACTCAAAGTCAACCAAAAGTTCAAACCCGGGCCCGCACCTCAGAACCCGACACACAAAATCCGACATCCAATTCAATTACTAGTCCAACCATACTAATTTTACTCAATCCCAACTCCAAATCGATGTTCAAAACTAAAAAATTCACTTTAGGAAAGTTTTGGACAAAACACCCTCAATTTCTCTTTTGAAATCATCAATCAAATGCCAAAAATGAAGATGGAATCACGGAATATAAACAAAACCTAGTAGAAAACACTTATCCCAATCCATGTGGTGAAAATCGCCTCCAAGATCGTCCAAATCCTAGCTACATAGCTCAAAATATGCTAAAATATCTCAAACCTTCGAAATAGAGTACTTTATATCACTGCTCCAGCAATACCCTGCGTGAACACGGTCATAGCCTCGCGTTCGCGAAGCACAAACTCACACTGTCACACTTTACTCTACGCGTTCGCGGCAACACCCTCACAAACGCGATGAAGCACACTACCAGACCTCCGCGATCGCGGACAATTCATCGCGAATGCGATGAAGAACCCATCAAGACTGACCAACCCCGCTCAACACTATGCGAACGCATAGCCATAGACGCGAACACGAAAACTAAAAGCTTCAACCCAGTGCGAACGCGATCTCTGAAGTACGAATGTGAAGAACAAACAGCTTGACTGACAAAAATACCTATCGTGATCGCGTCCCCTCTCCTGCAATCGTGAAGCACAACTGAAAAACTAGAAAACCAGCAATCTCATGCAACTCTGAAATGGTCCGAAGTCAATTCGAAACAAAACCGAGCCCTTCGGGACCCCATTCGAATACGCAAACAAGTCCCATAACATAACACTGACTTACCTGAGGCTTCAAATCACACATAAAAACATCAAAATCACGAATCGCACCTCGAATCGAACTTAATGAACTTTTGAACTTTCAACTTCCAAATCTCGTGCCGAACCATATCAAATCGACTCGGAATAACCTCAAATTTTTCACACAAGTTCCAACTGACATAACGAAGCTGTTCCAATTCCTGGAACCACAATCCAAACCCGATATCATCAAAGTCAACTTTTAGTTAAACTTATGAACATTCCAAAACTCCAAATTGCCAACGTTCGCCAATTAACGCCAAAACCTTCAAGAAATATCCAAATGCCAATCCGGGCATACGCCCAAGTGCAAAATCACCATCCGAACCTAATGGAACCATCAAAACTCCGATCTAGGATCAAATACACAAAAAGTCAAACTTAGTCAACTATTCCAACTTAGAGCTTCCTAGTTGAGAGTCATTCTTCCAAATCTACCTGGATCACCTGAAAACCAAAATCGACGATTCACACAAGTAAAAATGAAGCACATGAAGCTACTCAAGACTTTAAACAGCTGAATGGAGTGCCAATGTTGAAAACAATCGGTCGGGCTGTTACATCCTCCCCCACTTAAACATACATTCATTCTTGAATGTGCCAAGATTCATTCCAAGGCCATCAAATCGCCGCGTAACCTTACCATGCACATACTCGGGGGTGATCCCATATCATCCTAATCCATATAAGCCTAACGATACAACATAACTGAATTTGAGGTTACGACTTCATAAGCCAAAAGCAAAAATAAGCAATGTGGATAAGCTACAACCATCAAGAATTATCAAATCTTGTATTAGCAAGAAGATTAACGGTGCCTTATCGCCGAAGTTCTGAAAGCCCATCACATTGAATGAATTATTTCCTGGAAAATTCCTTCATGGAGGTCACGTTGGTGCAACTCATGTAGTTTCTAGTACTGATGAAACAAAGGAAAGCAATGATGAGCTTGCTCCAATGAAAACACAAGTCACATGTTGTGCAACAATTTCCTTCACATATGATGACTTGCTGTTGGGGTCTAAGCCATATAACAGACCTTTGTTCATTGTATGGGCCATTCGGGAACAACATCTCAATCGCGTACTTGTTGATGATGGTTCGTCTATCAACATCATGCCAAGGATGGTGCTAAAAATGCTTGGGATCTCTATCGATGAGCTATCCTAAAGTAACCTAACAATCCAAGGTTTGAACCAAGGAGGACAACGAGCCATAGGTATGATCCGCGTGGGATTATCCATTGGTGAGATGAAGTCAAACACCCTAATTCACGTCATAGATACTAAAACATCATACAACTTGCTGCTTGGGCGTCCTTGGATTCATGAGAATGGGGTGGTATAATTTACTTTGCATCAATGTCTGAAGTACAGAAAAGATGGAGAGATAGTCAAAATTGATGCAGACATCAATCTTTTCACTGTGACAAAGTCATACTTTGCAGATGTAAAATTCTATCTAGGTTCTTGTGAACCGAGTGTGAAGAAACCGTCATCAGTTGACAAAGTCAATATCAATTCAAAATCAAAAAATAAGGCTCAATGGACTGGTGTCAGGAAAACGGAAGAAATCTCCATTAAGCTATCATCATCTAAAAGTTACATACAGACGAAGATTGATAAGGAGCATCTGGTTTTTCGCTATGTGCCACGTGAGCGTCAAAAGAAAGGACAACATTTGTTAGAAGAATGTACTGCAAAGAAGAAAATGAGTCACATAGCGATATAAGATCTAAAGGAGCATATGACTGTCCCAGTTGCACAAATACCATCCGTGACTTGTGAGTCTGCTAAAGGCAATCTCTAAGATGATAAATAAAATGGTACTTTGATCCTAAGGCCTTCATACTGCTGGAAAAGTCTGGTTATGACTTCTCCAATCCATCAAGACTAGGAGAACTCAAATACGAAGTCACTGGTGAAAAGATACATGGGCTTAATGAGTCCCAAATGAAGTTGAGAAAGCAAGGGCACTACGTCGCCACTCCAAAGTTTGGGTTGGGATTCAGTTTGGCAGAGCCTCTTTGCATTTCAGCTAAGAGAAGTAAAAATATAACTTCATCACAACACACCTCGGTAGAGGAGATGAAGGAAGTTAAGGGCAAGAAAATAAAACAACGGGATTCAATGTTTGATCGCATTGGAGGCTCAACCCCTTGGGTCTCGGTGTTTGAAAGGCTAAGTCACAAAGGTGAACGTGTATCTTCCAAAAATCTAAAGGAAGTTTCCTCTACCTCAAAGACCTCCGTATTTTGTTACCTAGGAACCACAAAGAAGTCACCATCTGGAAAGATACTGTCAATACAGAAGGAGCAAGCCCATGAGGAGCGGGGTCATTTTGAAGTTGTTGCTGAGAAAGAAATCTGTAGTGCTTTCCCATCACGTATGAAGAGAAAGTCTATTTTGTCAATATCCACAGATGGTCCACTGAAGGTGAAAAGGAGAACAATTGTTTACACTTGCCAAACTCGTAAAGAAGCAGATAAAGAGAAAGAAGGCATGCCGACCATCCAAGGAAGTCAAAGAGAAAAGTCAGACTTTGTGGAAACATCCTATCACATAACTGTGGAAGATATTCCATGCCTTGACATTGGTGATGAAGTACAAAAGTATCCCCCTCAACTAGAAGATGGCGGGCAATCAACTATGGATGAGCTTAAGGAACTCAATTTAGGCACTCCGAAAGATCCATGCCTCACCTTCATTAGTGCGCTTCTAACACCTCAAGAGAAGGAGGAATACTCCAAGTTATTAACCAAGTACAAAGATGTCTTCTCTTGGTCGTATAAAGAAATGCTTGGTCTTAGTCCAAAGGTAGTTGTTCATCATTTAGGGATCAAAAGTGGAGTGCGCCCTGTGAAGCAGTCACAACGCATGTTTTGACCCGAGCTAGTGCTACAAATTGAAGTCAAAGTCAACAAGCTCATCGAGGCGGGATTTATTTGAGAGGTGAAGTATACATCATGGATATCGAATATTGTACCTGTCAAGAAGAAGAATGGTCAAATATGTGTTTGTGTTGACTTTCGAGACCTAAACAAGGCATGTCTAAAAGATGACTTTCCGCTACCAATTATTGAACTCATGGTTGATGCTACAACAGGGCATGAAGTTATGTCATTCATGGATGGGTCCTTCGAATACAATCAAATCAGAATGTCTCCAAAAGATGAAGAGTGTACTGCTTTTCGAACTACAAAAGGGATATGCTGCTACAAAGTGATGCCTTTCGGTTTGAAGAATGCTGGTGCCACCTACCAATGACCAATGCAAAACATCATTGATGACATGCTTCACAAGTGGGTTGAGTGCTATGTCGATGACTTGGTGTTGAAGACGAAGAGTAGGCGTTACCACCTTGAAGACCTTCGAATTGTTTTTGAAAGGTTAAGAAATTTTGACCTCAAGATGAATCCACTAAAATTTGCATTTAGCGTTACCTCGGGAAAGTTTCTTGGCTTCATTGTGCATCATCATGGAATCAAAGTTGATCCCGCAAAGATTGATGCCATTCAATAAATGCCCGAGCCAAAGAACTTGAGGGAGCTTCGAAGCCTCCAAGGAAACATAGCATTCATCCGGAGGTTCATCTCTAATCTGATCGGACGGTGTCAACCCTTCAATCATCTACTGAGGAAGGATATCCCTTTTTATTGGGGTCAGTTATGTCAAAATGCTTTTGAAAGCATCAAAAGATACTTGCTAAATCCGCTAGTGTTAGGGGCACCAATGCTTGGGAAGGCATTGATACTCTACATCGCGGCACATGAATGTTCACTTGGGGCACTACTTTCTCAAGAGAATGAGGATGGAAAGGAACAAGCCTTTTACTACCTCAGTTGAACTCTAATAGGAGCTGAGTTGAACTATACGCCTATTGAAAAAATATTCTTAGCGTTACTTTATGCGATAAAGAAGTTAAGGCATTATTTTGAAGCATACACCATCAAACTCATCTCCCGAGCAGATCCCGTGAAGTTCGTGATGACTCGACCTGTTCTTTCTGGATGCCTAGAAAGATGGTCCATATTGTTTAACCAATATGAGATCACATACACACCTCAAAAAGCTATGAAAGGACAAGCACTAGCCAATTTTCTAGCTGATCACCCTCTTCCGGCGGAATGGGAGCTTTCTGATGAGTTTCCAGATGAAGATGTTTTGTTCATTGAAGAATCGCCACCATGGACAATGTTCTTTGATGGATCTGCACGTCGTAACGGTGCGGGGTCAGGTGTTGTATTGATCTCTCCAGAAAGACAAGTCTTTCAATTCTCCTTTGTTTTAGGCGAAACATGCTCCAACAATGCCGCAGAATACCAAGCTTTGTTCGTCTGTCTCGAAATGGCATTAGACATAAAGATTCTACAGTTGGAGATCTACTGCGACTCTAAGCTAATCATCAACCAACTTTTGGGGAGTTACGAGGTAAAGAAGGAAGATCTCTTGCCATACCATTGATATGCTTCTGGTTTACTTGGAAGTTTCGACCAAGTGTTCTTAAACCACGTCCCAAAAGAAGAAAATTTCATGGTTGATGCTTTGGCTAACTTGGCCATGACGATGGCACGTGGAGAGAATGAGTCAACAAAGGTACATGTGTGTCATCGATGGGCCATTCCTAGACTTCTTGATCATCAAATCAACGAAAGTCATCATACGTCCGTTCAGGTGATTGAAGAAGAATATTAGAGGCAACCATTGATAGAGTACCTTGAACATGGAAAGTTACCTTAGGATCCGCGACAAAGAACAAACATCAAGCGAAGGGCACCACGATTCATTTCTATAAGGGGACATTATTTCGCCGCTCTTTTGAAGGACTATTCTTGCGACGTATTGACAAAGAAGAAGCCCGCCAAGCGATGGAGGAAGCACATTCTGTCTCATGTGGAGCACACCAATCTGATCCTAAACTCCATTTTCGCATCAAGAAGATGGGCTACTACTGGCCGATAATGGTGAAGGATTGCATGGAACATGCCAAAAGATGTCAAGTATGTCAATTCCACGCCAACTATATCCACTAACCTCTAGAGCCTTTTCATCCAACTGTAGCTTCATGGCCTTTTAATGCATGGGGACTTGACATTGTTGGACCGCTTCCAAAGTCATCAAAGGGACAAATGTACATATTGGCTAACACATACTACTTCTCTAGATGGGCTGAAGTTGTTCCACTCAAGGAAGTAAAAAATGTAATTATTGCCGATTTTATCAAGTCAAATATAATTTTTAGGTATGGCATACCAAGATGCATAATCACTGAAACGCCATTTGACAACAAGCTCGTAAGGAGTCTATGCGAGAAAATTGGTTTCAAGCAACATAAGTCTTTAATGTATAATGCACCCGTCAATGGCCTTGCTGAAGCTATTAACAAGACGCTTGGTGACTTTTTGAAGAAAGTTGTTGCAAAGAACAAGAGAGACTGGCATGAGAAAACCGGTGAAGCTTTGTGGGCATACCGGACAACCTTCAGAACTGCTACACAAGCAACTCCTTACTCTTTGGTGTATGGCGTAAAAGCAGTCCTTCCACTAGAGCAACAAATTCCATCATTGCGGATTGCAATCCAAGAAAGACTCACGTCCGAAGAGAATGCGCAACTTCGCCTAACAAAGTTAGAGGCATTGGATGAGAAAAGATTGGAAGCACAACAAAAATTGGAGTGTTATCAAGCTCGATTAGCTAGAGCCTTCAACAATAAATTGCGACCATGATCATTCCAAGTGGGACTTGGTCCTAGCTGTTCGAAGACCTATAATCCTCAATAAATGCATAGGCGACAAGTTTACTTCAAAATAGGATGGGTCATATCTTGTGAAAGAAGCATATTCAAGTGGCGCATAAAACATCGTTGATAAGGATGGTCTCAGAGTTGGTCCAATCAACGGCAAATTTCTGAAGCAGCACTTCCAATGAAAGTCATCTATGCTCTTCGATGCACGAGCCTAAACTATAATTCATGAAGCTCCTTGACGCATGAGCTTAAACTGCAAGTTGTTTCGCTCCTTGATGCATGATCCTAAACTGCATGTTGATGCGCTCCTTGACACATGAACCTACACTGCATGTTGCTACACTCCTGGCCCGCATGAGTTTAAATTGTATACGGCCAACAAAAAGAGTATGCAAGGTTGAAAACCTCGAAAGAGGCGGCCTAGGCAAAAGTTAAGACCAAAAATAAAAGTCTGCTAGGTTGAAAACCTCGCGAGAGGCGGCCTAGGAAAAAATTAGGACATTAAAATAAAATAAAAAAAATTACCCCTCTGAACTACGTTATGACTTGATCTTCTTCACTGAGGTACCCAGGCAACTTAGAGTTTCATTCTAAGTTCAGTTGCATGAGTTTAAAAAAAAGGGTTTGGCTTATGGGATCATCACATTAACTCTTTCAAGTAGAGAGGCATATATAAATACGAAAAATAAGACAATTTTCATTGAAGTGTAAAAGATATTTTATTGCTTCAATGTTACAAAGTTGATACATCCAAAAATGTGGAGGCGAAAGGGATCAGACATTATCCTATACAAAAGCCTAAGCAATGAAAATGAACATCAACTAGGCTTTGTTGTTGACGCGTCTTAAATGTTTTTCCAAGTCTATATGACGTCTCCACATTTAATACGACATTCTGAATGTACGTCTCTCGCCTTCAGTAGTTGTGATGATCTCTTGACCACGTATCTTATTATTAATCCTCGAGCATGATAGTTTGCTTCTCTTGTACAAGTGTTGGTTAAAGGTCCCATATATGAGAGTCGTCTCTCTTGAAAAACCTTCAATCACCATGGGAGCCGCCATTGATGAACTTCAAGATTATCAAAAAATCAAGTACAACGGTTGGTGAAGGGGTGGCTCTGCATCTTGTATGACACCTCAGTCCGATATCTTGACCCTTTGAGTTTCTTTGCAGGTCTGCAAAAGAAATAAATGAAGAGATAAGATTTGTGAATCATGATAGCTAAAGTTACTACACGCAAGACTGTAGATTCAATTTCAAGAAGGAAAAAAAACATTCGTAGGACAACTCAGTGAGCATAGAGCTGGAAAGCAAGCTCAACGGACGACGAAAAATTACTGCGGTCCATCTAAAGACGTTCTGCCCCTAACATTTTATATTTTATATATTTGGATATCTAATTTTCAACAACACAGACCGTTTGCAATTTGGAGGCTCCTAGCTCAAGATACGATTCTTTTTGCCGGAACTACACGAATCTGAAAGTTTACTATAGCTAGGTCGCAATTTGAGAATTTTCTATTTCTATCCCCAAAGGATTTCTGCCATGATCATATGTTATGCATCTCTATGAGTTTACTTTCTAACAGCTCAAACGGATCAAAATTTAGAGATTCCTAGCTCGAGATATGAATTTTTCCACTGGAGCGCGCAAAGCTGAAAAGCAAAAAGGCAGACGTCTAGATCAATTTCAAGAAGTTGCTACGGCCAATCTGGAAGGAATACTTCTGTGATATTTTGAAATTTTTCTTATCTCAGAGTCTTCTTTCCAGTGGGGCAAACGTCTTGTGATTTCGACACTCCTAGCCCAAGATATAATTTTTTTTATCTAGAGTGCGCAAATCTGGAAATCAAGTGCAGCAGATGTATGCAGCAACTTCAAAATATTATGGCAGACATTTTGAAAGGATTTTTGCCATGGTATTTACAGATATTGTGAGTTTCGGGGTTTTCTTTCCAACACTATAGATGGCTCGCAATTCGGACACTCGAAACACGAGATATGAATTTCTCTATGAGAGTGCACAAATCTGAAACGCAGCAAGGTAGACATCAGGAGAGAATAAAAAATAATGTTGCTTCCAATCTAAAAGGATTCATGCCACGATATTTTCAGGTGTTGCAGGTCTCGTAATTTTCTTTCCTATGGCATAGACGGCTCATGATTTGGACGTTCCTAGTTTGAGATGTGTAATTTCCAATGATAAAGTGCAGTGCTGTGAAGTTGAAATGACAGACTTGTGGATCGCCTTCAAAAGTTCATTCCAACTTGTCCTGATGGAATTTGGCCCTAAATTTTGGATATGTCGCTGTGGTAAAAGTTTTGATTCTGTAAAACCAAGCTGATTGAAGTTTGGACATTCCTAGGTCTAGATATGATTTTTTTCAATTACAGCATGAAATGTTATGAAGTTAAAGCAGCACAGACGCGCCAAGTGCTTGCTCGCCGAAGTTGGAAAGGCCTACTCCAGTTGTCATCCTCGCCATCCTGTAATGATGCAATATGGTACATGTCGCGCTCGCCACTGATGAAATATGGTTGCTCCAAACCTCCAAGAGTAGGGATTTTGTCGCCGAGGGTGAAAGGACACTTCATATGTCTCTCTCGCCAAGCCGCAACAAAGAGACGAGTGGTTCGCTAGCAATGCATCTTCCTAGGGGTATCAAGACCATTCGCACTCCTCCATAAATATGCAAAAAGAAGAAGAAAATTATGGATTTCACGGTGCCAATGGCACGATGCTTCAATTCAGCATGGATAATAGAGATGCCATAGGAATAGCGCTCCAACTCGTCATGGTGAATTTTGTGTCACTTCAACGAGGCTTACTGATGCGTTTCTTTTTTTTTTTTTTTTGGGCAGCTTTGTCTTCATTGAAAATTGAGTTAGCAATAATCTCAAGCCTATTAATGATGAAGTATTTGAGTTTGAAGCCCTTAATTCCTCTGTAATCATTGTTGTTGTTGATGGCTTGGCCATGGACTGAATAAATTTGCTACTCCATTGTGTAGTTGATGGTAGGCTAGAAACTCGTGTTCTAGCCGTAGTATTGTACTCTAATTACTGCATTTTATGTGTTTGAGCTTAAATGGTAGTGAATTACACCTATTACGTATTTTATGCCTTGCAAGAAATGATTCCGAGCTATTAAGGTAATTTGGAGCTAAATCGAACAAGTTAAAGCTTTGAAGTCTGAGTAGAAGCCCGAGAAATTAAATCGAGATCACGTTCGGGGGGTTGAGAACTAAGTCTGGATGTCAAAAAATGGATGGATGAATTTACTCTGATAAAAAAGCACAGCCGCGCAGCATGGGGCACCATGAGGCACGGCGCGGCAGTGCAAAATAGGTCTAACAGACTTTTGGGAAGTTCTCTGGATTTCCCCACAAGCGCGGCGTGGCGTGGTGCAGGTGTGCAAAAATGTTAGAGTGATCTCCTAGTTCAGCTAGGAAAGGGTAGTTTCGTCCGGGCTTGTTTTTACATGGTATAAATATAAAGAAATTACAATTTTGAGGGGACTTTTGACATACGAAAGATTGGAGAATGAACCAAGGCAAGAAGACTCAAGAATTCATCAATATTTAAACCTACAATCGGTGCAATACGGGAGTTTGTATCGAATCATTAGAATTGATGTTTTCTTTGTTTTTGAACCTTATTGAGATGTCTTACTCCATTGCTATGGAGTAATTTCCATTAGGGAGTTGACAGATACGGTGTTTTGATAACTTGATTAGGGATTTGATTCTTGATAATTGTTAGAACTAATTGATGGAGCTTTAATTTGTGTTGTGGAGTTATTTATTATTTTGCTTAATCGAAAGATGAGTTTGATATTGAATTTCTTCACATATTTTCCTCTATTTTAAATTCGTGATTCAAATATGTAATCGAAAGAGCCTCTTGAATTGTTAATCTAACTAGAAAATAGGGGAATATTCATGAGAAGTTACCCTTTAGATCATAACCATCGTTTTAATGTTGCAATTATTTACCATGCTTCAATTGGATTAATTACTAAAATTAACATTTAATCGAAAGAGTAACATTAACTTCAAGTATAATCTGATTATCAGTTGAATTCATGAGAATCAACCGTATTAGAGAGTGAATTAACTCATGAATTGGATCCCGAGTCAGTTATCTTGCACCTATCTAGTCAAATACCCTTATTCCTCTCATTGATATTTCTCTGTTGCTCATCTGCTGTCTTTTGTGATCAATTGTTATTTGCTTAATTTTTAGTAGTTAATCATAGTTATAGTCATCAAATCAAGTGTTAATTTTCCTGGATAGTAATCCACTGGAGATTATTTGAATACTATTTAAATTCAGTCCCTATGAAGACGATAATTAATCTATACTATCTTTTATTAGCGAAATAATTTTGTGTTGTATTTTGCGCTCGTCAAATTTTGGTGACGTTGCCAGGGATTGGCAATCAATAGTGTTTAAAATAGTTTTTAGTGCTAATTTAGGAACCAATTTTTACTTTAGTTTATTCATGTTTTCTCACTTGTGTGCAGGATACAAGTTTGGTTTATCTGGTGAATGACTCGATCCTCTTCAAAGGAAGTGATACCCTACAAACCAGAGTTGGAGAAACACCTGCGACAACTGAGAAAAGAAAGAGAATTAACAGAAAATTTCTTAGGTCAAACTTCGACTCAAGATACCATGGAAAACAAAAAGAATGATGGAGTAAACTTAGCTGCAAGAGAGGAAGCACAACAAGAAGCTACACGAATAGCAGCTGAAACAGCCAGGAAAATTGCTAATGAGACTGTCAAAGATAATGGGGGTCGAAGATTCAATCTAAACCGGCCCTTGGTTGAAGATTAGTTCGAGAATGCATCACCCAGGCCTGGACGATCATTGGGTGACTATGCTAGGTCAGTCTACAATCAAGGACTGTCAAGTGTCAGAACTCCACTCATAGAAGAAAACAACTTCGAATTTAAGCAAGGTTTGCCTCAAACTATCCAAAACAACTGCATTTTTAGAGGGAAGGTGAACGAATATCCCATCACTCACTTGATGGACTTTGAAGAAATCATGAACACCTTCCAATATAATGGAGTATCAAAGGATGCAGTCTACTTAAGGGCATTCCCCTTTTCATTGAAAGATGACGTGAAGCAATGGCTTCGGAGCTTACCCACATGTTCGATCAGGACATGGGAAAATATGACCAAGAAGTTTCTTGACAAGAACTTCTCAGTTGCAAAAACAGGGAAGTTCAAAAGGGAAATCCACAATTTCTGCCAGAAGGAGACAGAAACGATTTTCAAAGCTTGGGAAAATTCAAAAAGATAGTCAGAAAGTGTCAGCACAATGGAATTGATTTGTGGATGCAACTCCTAAAATTTTGGGATGGACTAACACCGTCCTCGCATTGAACTCTGAATACTACGTGTGGAGGTCCACTAATGAAGAAAACGTCGGAGGAAGTTGTCTTAATCCTTGATGAATTATCTGAGGATGCTAATCAGTGGACGGCTGAGAGTAATGACAGAAGAAAATCAGTTGGGGTTCACCAGGTAGACTCTAACACATCCATGCAAGCCCAGCTAGACACCATGGCCAAGGAGATAAGAAAGCTGACATTGGCCAAGGTACAGAGTGAGCCACAAGCAGCATGTGACTTTTGTGGAATGGGACACCCTACACATGAGTGTCAAGCATCAGCTGAGGAAGTCAACACAGTGGGGAACTTTAATAGAGGAAACTACTAAGGTGGGAACAATTATAATGTTATGGGTCAGAGACATCCAGGTTTTTCGTGGATTTCACCTACTGGGAGCTTGAACTCATGGCAGCAAAATAATCCTAGACCCCACGGTCAAGGACCACCAGGTTTTCAAAAATAGCAGAGGTAGCATTACCAGCCACAACAACCAAATCAGTCTAGTATGGAAGATCTCATGAATGCATTCATCAACAAATCAGATGAAATATTTGCGACTCAGGGCACATCCATCCGAGAGTAGGGCACGTCCATTCAGAATTTAGAAAGACAATTGGGACAGATTGCAAATTTGTTATCTGAGAGGGCTCCTGGGACTTTACCCTCCGACACTTAAAAGAACCCAAAGGAAACAATCAAAGTTGTATCTCTAAGAAATGGAAGAACATTGGTTGACCTAGTGGTGAAAGCAAGACCAGAGATGGTGAACAGACAGACCAATATACTGGAAGAGAAAAAGAATGAAGATCAGAAAAGCTAGAGTAGCGGAATATAAAAGGAGATTGAAGAAAGTAGACATATGCCAGCTCTACCATTCCCACAAAATATGAAGCGGGAAAAACTTGACAAATATTTTGAGCGATTAGAGATGCTCGAGCAACTTTATGTGAAAATTCCCTTCACAGAGGTACTCACTCAGATGCCTGCTTATGCAAAGTTATTGAAGGAAATCATGTCTAGTAAGAGAAAATTAGAGGAGACAACAGTGGTCAAGTTAAATGCCCATTGTAGTGCCATATTACAAAACAAAATTCCCCAAAAGTATGGGGACCCAGGAAGCTTCATCGTACCATACTCGTTGGGGAGTGAGAAATTCGACAAGGCCCTCTGTGATTCTGGTGCATCTATAAATATAATGCATCTATTTGTATTCAGGAAACTGGAAGGTGAGCTTGGAGTGAGCAAATCAATACCAGTGTCCCTAGAATTGGCTGACCAGACCACCATTTTACCTGAGGGAATCATTGATGATATTCCAGTATGGGTGGAAAAGTTTGTGTTCTCCGTAGACTTTATTGTGGTGGATATGGAGGTGAACAAGGAGGTGTCTCTAATTCTAGGGAGGCCATTTTTATGTACAGACAGATCTATCCTTGATATCTATGAGGGACAGCTTATGCTCAGAGTGGGCAATGAAAAAGTGGTATTCCAGATGAAGGGGATGATGAAATATCCCAGTGATGAGGTGTCTGCCTACTCGTGCTTCAAGCTAGATGTTGTTGGGAAATTGGCTGAAAAATACAAGTTTGACAAGCTTGTGGGGGATACTCTATAAAGGTGTATTACTCAGTCTAGCACAGTGGAGGATGAAGATCCTGAAATAAAGAAAGAGGATGACGCTCTTGAAACTGAGAATCAAGTGGTTGATGAGGAGAAACTAAAAGAGAAGGCTTTTAAGCCTAATGTGGAATTGAAAGTCCTACCCACTCACTTGAAATATGCTTTTCTTGAAACTAATAATTTTTCTATGATTATTTCTGCTGACTTGACAGTTACACAGGAGCAAAAGCTGGAGGAGCTACTGAAAAAGCACAAGAAGGCCATTGGCTGGAGTATAGCTGATATTCAAGGAATCAGTCCAGCCATTTGCATGCACAAAATTCTGTTGGAAGAAAATAGCAAGCCAGTGGTGCAGCCCCAACGCAAGTTGAACAAAAACTTGGAGAAGGTAGTGCACAAGGAGATCGTCAAATTGCTAGATGCGGGAGTAATTTTTCCCATCTCTGATAGCTAGTGGATTAGTCCAGTGCAGGTTGTACCTAATAAGGGGGCATGACAGTGGTGAAGAATGAAGACAATGAATTGATCCCCGCAAGAACAGTCACTGGGTAGAGAATGTGCATTGATTATAGAAGGTTGAATTATGCAACAAGAAAGAACCACTTCCCACTTCCCTTTATTGATCAAATGCTCGAGAAAGTGGCTGGACATGGATACTACTGCTTATTGGGTGGGTACTCAGGCTACAATCAGATACCCATTGCCCCAGAAGATGTTGAGAAGATCACATTCACTTGCCCGTCAGGTATTTTTGCTTACAGGAGGATGCCATTTGGGTTGTGTAATGCACCTGCCACTTTTAAGAGGTGCATGATATCTATATTCTCTTATTTAAATGGGAAGTGTCTAGAAGTATTCATGGATGATTTCACCCTCTTTAGTGATGACTTTTGTTACATCCCGCATTTCGTACGTTAAAGTTTCATTGTAAGTTAATCGACGTAGACTTGGGAATGGGATTATTTTGAGATTATAAGCATTATGCTATTTCAAACAAGTGATGAGTAAATTCGTGAAGGTGAGAGGGGAAGCAAGTCAAAAAAAATAAATTTTCGTCCAAGTTTGACATATTGGGATAAAATACGGGCCGAGCGATAATACCCGATATTTATGGACTAGTACCGTACAAGGTACCATATGACCAGGATAGTAGGATGTATAAAGTGTATTAAAAATAAGTAGAATTTTAAGTAATTTGAGATAATTCTTAATTATGCGGGTAATTGGTTAATTACCGAGTAGCAAAATATTACCTAATTAATTAATTAATTATTGGATAAGATTAAAATCCCCACCCCCACCCCCACGTGGCAGCAAGCCACTAAACCAAACAAATGATCTTAGTCATTTTTTGTTAGGTGGCAAAGTAAGGTATTAAGTGCAAGACACTTCATTTCTCATTTTGAATACAAAGACTTGTAAAAGTAGTGTGTTATATACAAAACACTTCATTTCTCATATTTGGATACAAAGACACTACAGAACGTTAGCAATTCTTTCTAGTTTTCAACAAGACTTCTTGCAACCAAACGATTCCAACAAGAATTATTAGAACCTTAGCACCGTAAAGTTTTGTGGTTCTAAAGGAGTACGGTGCAACCTTATCCAAGAATATCATACGTATTTATCCCTACTCCAGGTATGTTAAGTCTAATCTCTTCCTACATTTTGGCATGATCTCGTAATTAATCGAGTTTGATAACGAGGCATAAAGAGAAATTCATATTCCGGAATTTACGTATATTTTTCGAGTCTTGTAAGTTACAATATTCTCCTTATCGGGACTTCATATTTAATTGAGTATTTCCTTTTTCCAGTCAAGAGAGCAGAGAGTCTATATATACAGTAATACAGTATTTTCATTACCATCGAGCTATAATCGATAGGTAGGCCCCTATTGGGCAACCTCTGATCAGATGGTAAGTTATATACCGAGCCTACTGTGGCCGAGCGCCTATGAGCGAGCCCAGTTGGCCGAGATACAGAGCCTAGTATGGCCGAGCGCCTATGACCGAGCCTACTATGGCAGAGCAGTTATATATATACCGAGCCTTATAAGGCCAGACAGCTATTTTACTTACTATATTGAGAGAGTTGAGTTAGTATCAGCAGGTAAGCATATCTTCAAATTATCATTGACTTTCAGTTTTTTTCAGTTATTATATTATCAGTTCAGTTTCAGTATAGTGCCTTACATACTCGGTACATTATTTTGTACTGACGTCCCTTTTCTGGGGGCGCTACATTTCATGCATGCAGGTTCAGACAGACAGACGGGTAGACCTCCTTATTAGGTGTTGCCCAAGTTCAGCTTGATCGGTAAGCTCCATACCCTTTGGAGTTGCCGGGTCTAGAGCTTTACGTACATCTTTGTATATATATATATATATATACCAAGTTCAGCTTGATCGGTAAGCTCCATACCCTTTGGAGTTGCCGGGTCTAGAGCTTTACGTACATCTTTGTATATATATATATATATATATATATATATATATATATATATACACATATACATATTATGAGTAGGTCGGAGCCTTGTTCCAATCACAGTATATCCATCAGTAGAGGCTTGTAGACATATCCTGTCAGTTAATGCAGTATGTTGGGCTTGTAGGCCTTTTATGTACATTTTGTTGGATTGTCAGTTGTAGTAGTTATGACGGCCTTGTCGGCCCAATTTTTTATTAATATATAGTCAGTATTCGCAATTGTCTTGCAATGTAGCCCATGGCCAAAGTATGACATTATATGTTCAGAGTCCCTTAGTCGCAAGTTGGTACGTGAGGATAGGTGAGGCACCGAGTGCCATTCTCGCCCCTAGGTTTGGGGCGTGATAAAAGTGGTATCAGAGCAGTTCTATCCTAGGGAGTTTACAAGCCGTGTCTAGTAGAGTCATGTTTATGGGTGTGTCGTGCACCATACTTATAAGCAGGAGGCTACAGGGCATTTAAGACTGTCACTCTTTCTTCTTACTCTAGATCGTGTGGTAGAGTTCTGTTGTAAGAACGCAATTTCCTAAACTATATCTTATTCATAATACGATGATACCTACATCCTGAAAGATGGTTGGTAGAGATATAGTTGTGGAAGAGTTGAGTTAGAGAAACTCGAGTTTGCATCATTCCTATGATGGATAAATGTGAGGTCTTCAGCAGAACATATGTGTAACTTACATGTAAGCTTCTTGATAAGGAGCCTTAAGGCAAGAATATCTATCCACATCTATGGTGAAAGGCAATGAGAGGTTCAGAAGATAGATACAAGCTTCAACAAGTAAAAGGAGCAAGATGAGAAGGGTACGAGGTACCCAGTTAATAAAGATTACAGGTATTTTCAAATCCGGCAGAAAAGTATAAGCATTGTGACTTACCTTCAATAGTAACGGTCGTATGTAGAATTGGCCACACCCATCTCAGTTATACCTTATTGGGGGCTAACATGTGTAGTTTAAGAAAAGGACAGGATATTAGGATCCGGCTGGGTTAGAGTAACCCAAAATGGTAAATGTATTGTTTGTGTTAGTTGGCATTTTTGAAGGATATTACAAAGGTGCTAATAGATCTCCTTGTGAGGCACCTAGAGGGTGCACTCTAGAATATTACAATTAGATGTGAATAATGCAAAAACAAAAAAAAATCAGAAGAGCGATAAATATTACCTTAGTGTGGCTCGCGTCTATAAGGGATAAATATTACCTTAGTGTGGTTCGCGTCCCTAGTAGAGCGAGAACGTTAAGCAACCCCAAGAGCCACTGGATAGAGCAAGGGAGCTAAAAGCAAAAGAATGTCTTGTTCGAGTTTTCAGAATAAAGTGATAGACATAAATGTTAGCGGGAAATAAGAAAAGAGTTAATGAAGTATTATGAGTAATATATGATACATGGATGACAACGGTGTATCAAAAAGATGACAGTATTATAGAGTATATAGTCAATTGAAGGAAAAGACGAGAGGTGACAGGCCTTGAGACAACAAAAGAGTATAGGCCATAAAGTCATATCCTCATTTCAAGAAATAAGTTCGTAACTCCAACGCGACTACCGGAAGGAAACGTTAGACTCCAGAAACAATAGAAATCGGTATGGGCTGGTGAACAAGATAAACTAAACATGAATTAGGGACTGAGTGATTGGATAATAGTCAGCATCATAAGAATTTCAGATTTCGTTCCGGCGATAATAGAGTGGATAACAGAAGAAGATTCATGAGAAATTCATAGAATGGTCATTCAGGAAAACGCTTCCCTAAAGCAAGCAAGGTGAGTAAAGTTAAGCTTAAGGGACTGTATGTGCCAGTTACACTAAGTGTCACCCTCGCGAGTGAGGAATTTCATTATCCTTGGTACTGAAAGATTACCGCGAGGCGAGTAAGGATCATCGATGATGTGAAAAGATGCCAAAGATGAGAGGGTAAAACATCGATACGTAGATCATCGTAGCACTAAATCTTAGTACTCCCCTAAAGGGGGGAATATGGTGTGATGTGGTATTAGGTCAGAATTAAGTGGTTCTAGTAACTATGGAGATGGTAAAGGAAGAATGTGATAAGAAGCAGAAAGGGATAAAATTGTACTATTCGAGTCCTGCAGATACGCTACGATTCCAGAACATTATGCAAACACGACGTCAAGGAGAGGAGGTAAGGATTCCTACCTGAGATGTTATTGATAGATAAGGAGCCAGTGCGGGACGTAAGTTAAGATAAAGGAAATGACCCATGAAAGATTACGCAAAATAGTGATATGAGAATGAGCCAATGAGTAGTTAGTAGTTGATTCAGGAAGAGCCTAGTTATGGCTAGACAAGAGGATACAGACAAATCAATAGATCATGCAAGATAAATGGAGTGAACCCCAACATGGGGAATTCAGTCTCGCAGACATGACATCGTGACCTTGAGAAATATTCGGATAGGAGTTGGGGTAGTTAAAGATACCGTATGAGTGTTAAGGGAAGACAGTCAAAACTTCAGTTCGGGAGCAACCATACAAGCATATAAGTATGGAGGTAAGTAACTAAGGAATTTTATATGTGAGTACGAACATCAAAAATTCCGTCAAGTATACGATGTAATAAGCTCGCAGCTTTGCAAGAATCAGAGGGTCCTCCCTAAGTACTACAATGAAAGACTAGCGGAGGAAATAAGGAAGAAGGCTTTAACCAAGCACAGTCACCTAAAGAGGAAATGGTCATGTAACAAGAGTCTCACAACAACATTGTATGCACTCCATCAGCAGGTGGCACCTATCGTGGCTAATGAACGGGAAGAAGAAAATATATATATATATATATATATATATATATATATATATATCAAAATCAAAAGGTGATATTCAAGATCATATGGGTTGTATGGAATTCCAATATGTGTGAGCACTAAAATAAGCTAAGTATGCACGCAACAAGGAGGCAGAACGACCAGGAAAAGTAATTGCTTGCATTTAAAGAAGGTTGAAAAAGAATGAAAGGAATTATTCAATCAATGATCCAAAGATAATTACATAATGAATGTACCTAAGATTTTGGAGTATTATCCATGCGGCATATATGTTGACAATCATACAGCCGTAGAAGATTCCGGTATAGGTTAAAAGAAAGAATTGAGCCCAGGTCATAGACAAAAGATTGAACTGTTATAAGATTGTATCATGGATATTCCGTAGCGTCCATGAAGGGCTAAAGTAATAACTACTGCCTTGAGCCGTAGATCGGAAGATAGCTTAAGCCTACATAAAGGTTGATCACAAGGAAGAGGAAACTAAAGAGTTACAACAACGAAGTAAATCAGGAGTCTGATTATTGGACCTAGAAAATTATAGAAATTGCGCTTGAGAACATGGCAGAATCACTCTTAATATCATAGGTGCAAGAGATATAATGCAACAACCATATTCTATAATGGCTCTATAAGGAATCCAGTTAGAAGAAGTACCAACCTCATAAGAAGTCGGTATGAAGCTCTCACCGAATTGTGTATACACTAGAGGTGCAAGAATTATAATAGAGCTTTAAGTTGTGAATATGAATTATACCTACGTGGAAAGGAGGTCATGAAAGAGATAAAAAATGTGATGCGAGTTTTTAAGGTAAGTAAGGTAAAAGTGAACAACATACGAGATACTCAGATGCAGAAGGTTGGGAATAGTCCATACTTCGGATAGAAGGCTAGAACCGCAGGGATTCAATATCCAGGAATGATAGCGGCATCGTCAGTGGCATATCTTATAACCTATGGTTTCTAGGTATCGAGAGGTCTAGTTAAGAAAGTAAAAGAAGAGTTAGAGACGATGTGATGTCTCATTTGATGTTCCAGAATAACACAAGGAAATCTATGGTGCAAGGAAGTTGAAGGAAGGCTGCGAGTAGCATAAATGGATATGTATGGGTCGTAAGCTAAAGTATGGTAGAGCGACAAGATTGTAGGAAGATAGGAGTAAGGATAAGAAAGTGCAAGTGAGAATTTGACGATAATGGATAAGCCATCGGGATTAAACCCACAAAAATGAGAGAGAGCTGATGGGTGCCTGAATAAGCTCAAAGGAGTCTATGACTAGTAGCATTTAGAAGAGATGGAATGTTTCCCTGGTAGTGAAATAAAGGTGTGATTGCGATAGATAAAGGATGTCGTTTAGGCCTTCGAGTGAGTAATGATTTGAAGAGGATTTCAGGGATTGTACGAGATTAAAATACCCACGTAAGTGAATCACATTAGGATGCTATAAAATACGGTCATTGAAGTACAGTATCACCCCTAAGTGGATTAGGAAAGTCACTTCAGACGTTCTCCGATGAGACGTGAGCCCTAGCGGTAGTGTTACATAAGAGGCCAAGTTATCGGTATTAAGATGAATCAATAATGGATGGACAAAGGTCACAAAGTATGAGATGAGATTAAGCCGTCATTATTAAGATGAATAGTAATGATGGGGCATTAAAGGACTTAGTTTATTGCATATAGGATAAGCAACGAAAGTAACCTGGAGTTCGGTAGCAGCCCTCAATAATGATAAATCAAAGTAAGAGTTATGGCAGTAAAGTCATACGGATGGATAAATGAATCTATGCCAGAAGGTTGCAACAGTTACGAGATTAGAATGATTTTGACTACAAGTCATGGTGTGAGAAAGAAGCTTAAAGAGGGGAATGCCCTGGCCCTTAGAATTATTCACAGATTAGTTGCTTAGATGGCAAGAAAAGTACTAAAGTATTCAGAGGACATAAGTTATGAAAATGATAAGTATATTAGTCAACATTCGAGGACGAATGTTCCAAAGGGGGGAATGATATTACATCCCGCATTTCGTACGTTAAAGTTTCGTCGTAAGTTAATCGACATAGACTCGGGAATGGGATTATTTTGAGATTATAAGCATTATGCTATTTCAAACAAGTGATGAGTAAATTCGTGAAGGTGAGAGGGGAAGCAAGTCAAAGAAAATGAATTTTCGTCCAAGTTTGACATATTGGGATAAAATACGGGCCGAGCGATAATACCCGATATTTATGGACTAGTACCGTACAAGTTACCATATGACCAGGATAGTAGGATGTATAAAGTGTATTAAAAATAAGTAGAATTTTAAGTAATTTGAGACAATAATTAATTATGCGGGTAATTGGTTAATTACGGGTAGCGGAATATTACCTAATTAATTATTGGATAAGATTAAAATTCCCACCCACTCCCCCCCCCCCCCCACGTGGCAGCAAGCCACTAAACCAAACAAATGACTCTTAGTCATTTTTGGTTAGGTGGCAAAGTAAAGTATTAAGTGCAAGACACTTCATTTCTCATTTTGAATACAAAGACTTGTAAAAGTAGTGTGTTATATACAAAACACTTCATTTCTCATATTTGGATACAAAGACACTACAGAACGTTAGCAATTCTTTCTAGTTTTCAACAAGACTTCTTGCAATCAAACGATTCCAACAAGAATTATTAGAACCTTAGCACCGTAAACTTTTGTAGTTCTAAAGGAATACGGTGCAACCTTATCCAAGAATATCATACGTATTTATCCTACTCCAGGTATGTTAAGTCTAATCCCTTCCTACATTTTGGCATGATCTCATAATTACACGAGTTTGATAATGAGGCATAAAGAGAAATTCATATTCCGGAATTTACGTATATTTTTCTAGTCTTGTAAGTTACAATATTCTCCTTATCGGGACTTCATATTCAATTGAGTATTTTCTTTTTCCAGTCAAGAGAGCGGAGAGTCTATATATACAGTAATAAAGTATTTTCACTACCATCGAGCTATAATCGATAGGCAAGCCCTTATTGGGCAACCTCTGATCAGATGGTAAGTTATATACCGAGCCTACTGTGGCCGAGCGCCTATGAGCGAGCCCAGTTGGCCGAGATACAGAGCCTAGTATGGCCGAGCGCCTATGAGCGAGCCTACTATGGTAGAGCAGTTATATATATACCGAGCCTTATAAGGCTAGACAGCTATTTTACTTACTATATTGAGAGAGTTGAGTCAGTATAAGCAGGTAAGCATATCTTCAAATTATCATTGACTTCCAGTTGCTTTCAGTTATTATATTATCAGTTCAGTTTCAGTATAGTGCCTTACATACTCGGTACATTATTTCGTATTGACGTCCCTTTTCTGGGGGCGCTACATTTCATGCATGCAGGTTCAGACAGACAGACGGGTAGACCTCCTTATTAGGTGTTGCCCAAGTTTAGCTTGATCGGTAAGCTTCATACCCTTCGGAGTTGCCGGGTCTAGAGCTTTACGTACATCTTTGTGTGTATATATATATATATATATATATATATATATATATATATATACATATTATGAGTAGGTCGGAGCCTTGTTCCGATCACAGTATATCCATCAGTAGAGGCTTGTAGACATATCCTGTCAGTTAATGCAGTATGTTGGGCTTGCAGGCCTTTTATGTACATTTTGTTGGATTGTCAGTTGTAGTAGTTATGCCGGCCTTGTCGGCCCAGCTTTTTATTGATATATAGTCAGTATTCGCAATTGTCTTGCAATGTGTCCCATGGCCAAAGTATGATATTATATGTTCAGAGTCCTTTAGTCACAAGTTGGTAGGTGAGGATAGGTGAGGCACCGAGTCCCAGTCTCGCCCCCAGGTTTGGGGCGTGACAACTTTGAGGATTACTTGAAGAATTTGGAGCTTGTGCTTAAGAGTTGTGAAGCCACTCACTTGGTTCTTAACTGGGAGAAGTGCCACTTCATGGTGAGAGAGGGAATTATCCTGGGCCACAAAGTGACTGCACATGGCATTAAAGTTGATAGAGCTAAGATTGATGTAGTTTCTAGGCTCCCTCCACCAAGTTCTGTGAAGAGCATAAGGAGTGTTTTGGGACATGCTTGGTTCTATAGGAGGTTCATCAAAAACTTTTCTAGCATTACCAATCCGCTGGCTGCATTGCTAGCGAAGGATGTCAAGTTTGTTTCCAATGTGGAGTGCTTTAGAGCATTCGAATTGATAAAGGAGAAGCTTGTGAGTGCTCCTATTATGGTGACACCTTATTGGAGCCAGCCATTTGAGATAATGTGTGATGCCAGTGATGTAGTTGTGGGGGCATATCTAGGGCAAAGAAAAGATAAGATGCTTAGGTCCATATACTATGCAAGCAGGACGTTGAATGATGCGCATGTCTACTATGCCACCACTGAGAAAGAGTTCTTTGCTGTGGTCTTTGCTTTTGACAAGTTTAGATCATATCTGATGGGGAGTAAAGTAATTGTGCACACTGATCACTCAGCCTTAAAATACATGTTGAGTAAGAAGGATTCCAAGCCATGTCTGATGCGATGGGTGTTGTTGCTCCAAGAGTTTAACTTGGAGATCAAAGATAGGAAGGGCATAGAAAATTAAGTCACAGATCATCTATCTCGACTTGAGAGATCTTCGGTTAAAAACAGTTGAAATAAGGGAAAAGTTCCCTGATAAGCAGATTTTCTCCATTGTCGCAGTCTCCGAAAGGCCGCCTTGGTATGCTGATGTAGCCAACTTTTTGGCTAGTGGATGGTTGCCTCGTGACCTCTCTCATGATCAAAGGAAGAAGCTTCAAGGCGAGGTAAAAAGTTATTTTTAGAATGACCCTTTCTTATTTAAACTGTGTGCAGATGGTGTGATTCGAAGGTGTGTGTCTGAAGGAGAGATGGCAAGCATTATTTCTCATTTCCATGATGGAGTAGCTAGAGGACACTATGGTGGAAATCGCACTGCAGCAAAGGTCATGGAAGTCAGTTTCTATTGGCCTACTTTGTACAAAGACACACGGGTGTATATAGCTGCATGTGATAAGTGTCAAAGGGAAGGTAACATTAGCAAGAGGGATGAGATGCCACCAAACTCCATTCTGGTATGTGAAATTTTTGACGTTTGGGGCATTGACTTCATAGCCCCGTTCCCATCATCTCATTCATATGAGTATATCCTAGTAGCCATTGATTACGTCTCTAAATGGGTTGAAGCAATCCCTTCTAGTACTAATGATGTTCGGGTAGTGTGTGAGTTATTACTGAAGAACATCTTTACCTGCTTTGGGACACCTCGAGTGATTATCAGTGACAATGAGTCGCACTTTTTGAACAAGCAGTTCGCTGCATTGTTGTCTAAGTATGGGGTCACACACAAAACATGAACCACGTACCATGCCCAAACTAGTGGGCAAGTTAAAGTAGCAAACCGTGAACTTAAATGAATTCTTGAAAATACAGTTAGTGCTTCTCGTAAGGATTAGTCCGTAAAGCTGGATGAAGCTCTATGGGCATACAAAACTGCGTTCAAAACAACCATAGGGACTTCACCATTCAAGCTAGTGTATGTAAAATCATGTCACTTACCTATTAAGATAGAACATAAAGCTTATTAGGCAATTAAGATGCTTAATCTTGATATTAGTCTTGTAGGTGGACACAGGTTGGCGCAAATAAACGAATTGGAGGAGTTTAGACTGGACACGTATGAAAATGTGCGAATTTTCAAGGAAAAGACAAAAATGTGGCATGATCGTCTGATTAAGCCAAAGGAGTTTCATGAAGGGGAAAAGGTCTTACTATATAATAGTAGACTTAGGTTATTCCCCGAAAAAATCAAATCAAGATGGACAGGTCTATATGTGATGAAACATGTCTCACCGTATGGTGCCATTGAAATTCAGGATGAAGAAGGGAATGAAAGCTTTAAGGTGAATGGGCACAGGTTGAAACCGTACCTTGTTGGAGGATTTGACAAGCAATCCTCTAACATCGTGATCAAATGAGCCAACGTGACGGAGTCAAGCTGACGACTATAACTCAGAAGTACTTCTATCCTTTTTTCCTACTTTTGTAGAATAGTTTAGATAATTGTAGATTATGATGATTAGAGTTTAGGAGTTTTGGTACTCGTTTGGACAGGTATAATCATGAACTGAACACAAAATAAATACATAATAGAGTCCGAGTGCAAGCCGTGGGCTAAAAAGCAAAAATTGCCAGAACTCTCAGAAATGTGGCCTAGCGCACCACATGGGGCACCGCATAGGGCACCGCGCTAGGCCAAACAGGCCCCTCTGACAGAAATTGAGCCTTTGAATTTTCCCACTACCGCGACGCGACAGTGCAAAAATACGGCCAAAATTTATTTAATTGATAAACAAAATCTGGAAAGCTTAAAAAACTATACGGATTTTCCCCTCCCCTTCTACCATATCTCTTATTCTCTCTCTCAAGTCTCTCCTCTCTAACTCACCCCCAAATCCCCTATTTATCTTCTTCTTAAAATTTCTTCCAACTCTCCACTTTCACCATTCATCAAGGTATGTATTCTTTTCTCATCTCTTCTCTTTTAGTAGTAATTCTAGGTAGTTTAGTTCATACATCTAACCCTAGGTAGTGTTTTAATTTCATTTGTTAATACTCATGTTTTGGCCGAAAATTGTGCATAAATTTGTGGGGTTTTCATTGTTCTGTTGATTTTGGGTGATTTTTTGTATATTTTGATGGTATTGGATGAATTGTGTGGTGAACTATGGTTGGGGTTCCAATATGGCCGAAAGTTGAAGGGTGTTTTGTGAAAAATTGGACCACTTTGTGCTATTGTTACATTGTGGTTGTGGTCAGGTGGGTTGTTGATTACTTGTGGCGTGCTTTCAATGGGGTAGTCTGAGTCCCCGATATATATTGTACTTCTGAACATGACAATAACATAAGTGTGGGGTGGTTACCCCGTTTTGTCTTGTTTTTGTTTTAAGTGTTGTGGCTAATGTTGTTCGACTTGTGCAGGTACAATGTCTTGCCGCCCTAGCAAACGTTCTAACACAGGTTCCTCAAATATTGCCTCTAGTAGCCGTCGAGGAGGTAGGCGGGCACCTCCCCCCGCCCCAGTAGAGGATGAAGAGGAGTGCATTGATCCCGATGCGGATGTAGTGCTAGGCTGTAAGTATGGCATTCAGGTTGTGCCAACTAATGCTAGAATATGGTACCAGACCTTTATTCAGGCGTTGAGTCCCGACCCGGAAGTTGGTATTGATGATGGTAAGCTAGCCAGGAAATACTCGGGGATTTACAACAACATCAGATACCTGGGCTTTGAAAGCTTGTTTCGTCCCGCTGAGTCAGTGAACGTGAACATGGTCAAGGAATTCTATGCTAACTGGCAACCTGAGGCCAATTTAGATGCGGTGTATGAAGTGGAGGTGCGAGGCAAAATGATTCCTTTTTCTTTCCCGGGTAATAAATCAAATCATGGGGTAAATAGAGCACTCGCATAAGTTGTTCCTGAGGTTGCTGCGTCGGCCCCCCTATCTTGATATTAGACGCCAGCTGTGTGGCACGGGGTCTCTTGCCACATGGACGCGAGACGCTAATGTGTTCCACAAAGACATGAAGAAGTGCCATACCCAGCGTCTCGCCAGAGTCATTCTCCGGTTGATTAATGCAAAGATCATGGTTACCCAGAACGATACTGATGTCTCCCGGTTGAAGGTATGTCTTATTTATGCTATCTTGACTCGGATGAGGTTTGATCTGGGTAAGATTATGCTTGAGCACATGTCTCGAGTACGATCACTTGGGGCCCGCCGCCTGTATTTCCGGAGCATGATCACACGGCTTTTGCGGACACACCATGTGGTGGAGGAGTACCATTATGATCGGACGATTCCAGTACTGTAGCCTCTTAAGCCTTTTGATGTCACAACTGTGACGGGCCCTCCCCCCCCTCCCTCGATGTTGTTGTTCCTGTAGATTAGAGATTTATTCATATTGAAAAGACATTGTAGTTGCTATTTGCTGATACGCGCCTTCGCGCTGCTCGGGGGGAGATTGACTTGGCAGAGCTGCAGGAGGACCATCCCCTCTCCGTGGTCACTCGACATAGGTTGGGCGTAGCCGAGGGAGCACAGATTCCACCGGATGAGGACGCAAACTCTATTCCCTCTTATGATGAAGAGTACATGCGCACCTTTGAGTGTGTTGATGAGGAGTAGGCCACGGTACTCGGAGAGTTACCTTTTTACTCTTGTTTTACTGTTTTTGCAATGGGGACAATGCAGTTTCTTAAGTGTGGGTGGGGTGCTCCTATTTGATTGTATTTGTACTTGTTTTCTATTTGCCACTTGGTTTTGTTTGATTTGTTTCTTGCTTTCTTAGACAATATGGTTTGTAATCATAACTCTGAATTCTATCAACCTGTAATAGTTAGTAATTAATTGTAGTTTCGACTCTTCCCGACAATGAATTTCGTTGATTGGCTTCTTGAGAGATTTGAAGTCGAACGAGAAAAATTCAAAAAAATTAAAAAAAATTAAAAAATTAAAAATCCAAAAATATGTCTTTTATTCTATTTTATTTTACTTTCTTAGGTAGTGTAGTAATTCCCCTTAATTTTTTTTTGTGCCGCGGTTCTTTTTCATGGGTTTTACTTGAACCGGATATAGTTAGTTTTTTGTTTTATAGGAATAAAGAATCTTGAGTCTTAGTGCTAATTTGATGTAATTTTCCTTGACTGCATATGCCTTAAGAGTGGTGAGTGCCTTAGTTGTGAAGCCTAGGCTCAGTTCTTGACTCTTAGATAAGTACCTTAAATTGGTTGATTGTAACTTTGCTTAACTGCTTTGACTAGAGAGTCGGGAAAGATCCGATCCTAAGTGAGTTATGTACCAATGTGCGAATGAGGTTTTTGTTGATATTATGTGCATTTCAGTGATGTCTAGAACTTGCCCCGTGTATTTGCAAGGCGAAATAGTAGTCTTGTTCAGTCTAGAAAGTGATATATGCATTTCTTTGTTGAGTCAATTATATGTATGGGAACCGCCTAATTATGGTGTATCCTAGTTAGCCTTTTTGAGCCTGTAATCCTATTTTCTTTGGCAACCACACTACAAGTCTGACCCCTTTATTTGAATTGACTATCTGTTTGAACTGTTTACCTCTCTTGAGCACTTGATATATTTATGAGCTTGTTAAAAGCTAAGTGGAGGTATGGTTGGCTTTTTAAGTGGAACTATAGAAAAAGATAAAGTGTGCACTGTTTGAAAAAAATTGTTGTAAGAGCCACTTATAGGGAATCGAAAAAAAAGAAGAGAAAATCAGAATCTAGAAAAAGAAAAAAAAGTTGGTGTGTAAATATTATAAAGAAAATTATTCCTTGCTAGTGGTAAATCTTGCTTTGTCTGTGCTTAAAGAAATTGGGAGCTTGGTGTTAATATAATATGAAGGTTGGGATTTGGTTCAAAATAAGTATGGGGTTTAATTTATGAAATTGTAAGTATTAAAGTGCTCAGGGGGGTGTAGCCACTATATCCATATGTATCATACCCGTCCCGCAGCCTACATTACAACCAAAATAAAGTCCTGCTTGATCCTTGACTGAATGAGCTCAATTAGTAGAGTATTACACTAAGGGCAAGCTTATGGTACAGTTTCTGTGGCGTATGAATTTTATTTCTGAGAGTGAGATAATTCTTTCTATTTAGAGTTCCTATTGTTCTTGAATTTTGTGTGTAGAACTAATCTCTATTGTTTGTGTGAGGGCACATGACTTGTGAAGGTAAGGTAAAGTCTTTGACCTTTGTATTAGAGTAAGTGAACAGGTTGTGAAAAACGCATGGTGCTTTTGAGTCGAATCTTGAGGATAGGATGTTATGACATGGTGCATGATGTGTTAGGGAGGTTGTTTGATGAAAAGGTCGCCCCTATGTGAAGTGTAGTTTGATTGCTCGAGGACGAGCAATGGTCTAAGTGTGGGGTGTTGATGATAGGCTAGAAACCCGTATTTTAGCCATAGTATTGCACTCTAATTACTGCATTTTACGTGTGTTTGAGCCTAAATGATAGTGAATTACACTTATTACGTGTTTTATACCTTGCAGAAAACGATTCTGAGCTATGAAGGTAATTGGTGCTAAATCGAACAAGTTGGAGCTTTGACGTTTGAGTAGAAGCCCAAGAAATTATGTCGGGATTACGTTCGGGGGTCGAATACCAAGTCTGGATGTCAAAAAATGGATGAACAAATTTACTTTAAGAAAAAAGCACAACCGCGCCGCATGGGGCACCGCGAGGCGTGGCGCTGCAGTGCAAAATGGGTCTGGCAGACTTTTGGCAAGCTCTCTGGATTTACGCGGCGCGGGTGTGCAAAAATTTCAAAGTGATCTCCTAGTTCGATTAGGAAAGGGTAGTTTCATCCGGGCTTGTTTTTACATGGTATAAATACACCAAAAATACAATTTTGAGGGGACTTTTGACCTACAAAATATTGGATAATGAACCAAGGCAAGAAGACTCAAGAACTCATCAATATTTCAACCTGTAATCGGTGCAATACGGGAGTTTGTATCAAATCAGTAGATTGATATTTTCTTTGTTTTTGAACCTTATTGAGATGTCTTACTCCATTGCTATGGAGTAATTTCCATTAGGGAGTTAACAGATACGATGTTTCGATAACTTGATTAGGGATTCGATTCTTAATAATTATTAGAATTAATTGATGGAGCTTTAATTTATATTGTGGAGTTATTTATTATGTTGCTTAATAGAAAGAGGAGTTTGATATTGAATTTCTTCACATCGTATGCTCTAGTTTGAATTTGTGATTCAAATAGGTAATCGAAAGAGCCTCTTGAATTGTTAATCGAACTAAAAAATAGGAGAATATTCGTGAGAAGTTACTATTTAGATCATAACCATCATTTTATTGTTGTAATTGTTTACTATGCTTTAATTGAATTAATTACTGAAATTAATATTTAATCGAAAGAGAAATATTAACTTCAAGTGTAATCTAATTATCTGTTGAATTCATGAGAATCAACCGTAATATAGAGTGAATTAACTCAAGAATTGGATCTCGAATCAGTTATCTTGCACCTATATAGTCAAATACCCTTATTCCTCTCATTGATATTTCTTCGTTGCTCATCTACTGTCTTTTATGATCAATTGTTATTTGCTTAATTTTTAGTAGTTAATCGTAGTAATAGTCATCAAATCAAGTGTTAATTTTCCTGGATAGTAATCAACTGGAGATTATTCGAACACTGTTTAAATTCAATCTCTGTGGAGACGATAATTAATTTGTATTATCTTTGATTAACGAGCAATAATTTTGTGTTGTGTTTTACGCTCGTCAGTAGTAGTAAAAGCCTACAAGAAAAGAAAAATGTATTATGGGAAGAAAGCATGAGAAAGAAAAGAATTACAAATGCGAAAGAGTGTCGTATATTTTCTATAAGTGTTGGCCGGACTATTCCATATTTGCAAAGTTGGTCTTCTTGATAGACGTGATGTAATGACCTGGACTGTCGTTTTGAGTATTTTAGCCTCGATCCTCTATTTATTGCCTCATCTATTTTGTACTATAGTTATAGGGGTATTTGGTTTTGGTTTCGGGTGAGTTTCGGATTGAAATGGGACACATAGTCCCTAAGTTGGAGGTTTAAGTTGAGAAAGTTGATCGTAGTTTGGCTTTTGTGTAGACGACTCTGGAATGGAGTTTTGATGGTTCCAATAGTTCCGTATGGTGATTTTAGACTTAGGAGCGTGTCCGGATGTGGATTTGGAGGTTCGTAGGTCGTTTCGGAGTGAATTGGCGAAAGTTAGAAAAATATTAAGGTTTGGAAGATTTGAAAAGTTTGATTGGGAGTTGACTTTATAGATATCGGAGTCAGATCCTGATTCCAGAAGTTGGAATAGGTCTGTAATGTCATTTATGACTTGTGTGCAAAATTTGAAGTCAATCGGAGTTATTTTGGTATGAATCGACATTGGTTTCGAAATTCGGAATTCAGAAGTTTAGAGTTCATTGGCTTGAATTTGGGTTGTGATTCGTAGAATCGATGTTGTTTGATGTGATTTTTAGCCTCGAGTACGTCAGTTATCTGTTTTGGAACTTGTTGGTATATTCGGACGGGATCCCAGGGCCCCCAAGTGTGAAACGGATTAAATACGGATCAATTTTTGGACTTATGCAATTGCTAAAGTTTTCCAGCATCTGGTGTCATCGCACCTGCGGAGGGACTGGCCACAGGTGCGGACTCGCAAAAGCGAGCAGTGGTTCGTAGAAGCGAATCTGGCCTTGCCCAGCTGGGGTCGTAGAAGCGGGACGGTCTCTGCAAAAGCAAAATCGCTTCTGCGAAGGAAGGAAGCGCAGGCGCAGGCTGGATCGCAGGTGCGACTTGTTCGCCGCAGGTGCGCATGCACAGATGTGGCTTATTTTCTCGCAGAATAGGAAGTCGCTGGGTTAAGTCATGACCGCACCTGCGATGGACATTTCGCAAGTGCGGAACCGCAGATGCGGCAGATGGTTCGCAGGTACGAGTTCGCTGGGCAAAGAAAGTCTTGTTCAAGGGTTTAATTTTCATAATCCATTATTGGACTTAGAGAGATCGGTGTGAGGCGATGTTTCAGGAGATTTTTAAGGGAAACATTGGGGTAAGAATTCCTGGTCAGTTTTGGTTAAATTACACGAATCTATTGTTGTTTTTATCATTTAATTAGTGTTTTGAGTTGAAAATTCGGGAAAAATTTGTGAAACTTCTTAGGCTAAATTTTGAGGATTTGGAAGGTGATATGAGGTTGGATTTGAGTAATTCTTGTATGGTTGGACTCGTTATCGAATGGGTGTTCAAATTTTGTAATTTTGGTCGGGTTCTGAGACGTGGGCTTGGGTTGACGTTTTAAGTTGAATTTTTATTTCTTTGTAAAGATCATAATTTTATTGTTCGAATTAGTTTCCTATAGTTTATATTTATAGTATGAAGTTATTTTTGCTAGATTCGAGTCGTTCGGAGTTGAATAATCGAGGAAAAGGCCTACTAGTGGATTAAGTTAGCGTGATTTGAGGTAAGTGTCTTGTCTAACCTTGCGTGGGGGAATTTTCCCTTAGGATTGGTGTTTTTTGTGATAAATGTGTTGTGTGAAAACTGTGTACGCAAGGTGACGAGTGTGTACACGTCACGGGCTAAATGTGGAAATTACCAATTTTATCTATGTAGATTCTTTTCATGCCCTAATTGAGTTATCTTATCATTATAAAGGTCGTGATTCACATTGAGGCAAAGTGTTAAGTTGTGAAATACTATTCTGTTAAGTCATTCACTTCTGGTTTTTATTGTTGAGACTTTGTATACGTTGTGGTTGAGCCGTGGGCTCCTTATTGTGAAAATATTGTTATTGTTTATTTCTTTGGCGAGTTGTGATATTGGGCACTTGAGGTGCGATTTGTGATACGTTATAATATTGATACGCATGCGGTGGTATAAGGTTTTGGGGTTGAAACGCATGCGGTGAGATATGGTGGGCTTGATACGCGTGGCTCTAGTAGAGGAACTACTAGAATCCATGCGGTGTGATAAGGTGGGCTAAAATGCGGGATGCTATTTCAGGAAAATAATTTTTAAAACGAAATGCAAGGTTCCCACGGTGATATTAGGAAATGTTGTGATTTATTCTTGTAATTTGAGACTACGAGACGGTACCTCGGTAGTGACTCTTGTTGATATTTCTCTTTGGCTGCACTTATCTTTGGTTGTTTTGTTTGCTTAACATATCATCTCTTGTTTTCTTCCGTGATGTATTATTTGCCTTGATTCTATGTAGTTAAATTTTGGCATACTCCATTACTTGTTTCATTTCCATTATCTTTATTATTTTATTGTTAAATCTTTCGTCATGTTTCTTATTAATTCCAGTAGGTCCTTGACCTGACCTCATTACTACTCTACCGAGGTTAGGCTTAGCATTTACTAGGTGTCGTTGTGGTGTACTCATGCTACGCTTCTGCACATTTTTTGTGCAGATTCAGGTACCTCCTATCAGTCCCGGCACTAGTGAGCTGAGTTCATATTTGGAGACTTCAAGGTACATTTGCGCGCGTCCGGAGGCCTCGGAGTCACCTTCTATCCATTTCGTATTTTTTTCTTTACTAGATACAGTTGTATAGGGATGACTTTGATACTGTTGTAGAGCTTGTGACTCGATATCGCCAGGTTTTGGAGAAATTGTAAACACTGAGTGTAGAGTTTCTTTATGTTAATTGTTGAGTATTTGAGAGATAATTGTCATTTCATTTATATTTCGCATGCTTGCTAGGCTTACCTAATTTTAGAGAATAGGTGTTATCACTGACATGCTATCGAGAAAAATTGGGCTTATGACACTTGATGAGTATAGAAGAACAACTATTCTCCTTTTATAGAGATTGAAGGGCCGTGGACATTCTTTCCGTAAGAGGAGTTCTAAAAGGTCACAAATCCTAGTTCCTTTAGAGGTAATGAATTTTACTTCTCCTACAATTACATATATATTTGCTTGGTGAAGTTCTAGTGGATAAGGAGTATCCAAGATTTTTATTTTAAAATAATATAACACAATTAGATATCTCCTATAATTTCTCAAATGAAATTATGAGAGCAAAGTCCAGGAAAAAGCCAAAAAAAGGGAAGGAATGGCTTAAAGCCACGTAACCACTGCGTTGTTAGTGACTTACTGTGTGGAGAGTTGTAATGTGTACTAAATATAATGATTTGTTCTTAAAATCAAATGGATCCAAATTCTCTTACTTAGAAGTTCCAAGCATTCCCTAATAAAGTCCCTACAAATAATCATAAAAGTGGCATCTGGACGTTCATCAATTTGCACATCGTTGGACTTGCCAATTTGATGAATCATTTAATTGTGTGCAATATAAATTGTCACTCATTATTTTTACATGACATGTGCAATTTGATTCCTGTGAGAGATGGAGCCAATGGCTCTATTGTGTGATGACTCAAAAGGTCATCTTATGTTTTAGAACTCGAATCTGCGCTCTTAAGCCTTAAAAATCTCATTTTTACCTTTCTTGATTTGCGTACGCAGTCCGGGCAGATTTTCGAAAAGCTTTTATGTTGAAAACTAATAAAAATAAGAATTTTTGCCTTAAAAGTTGATTTTAGTTGACTTCGGTCAATATTTTCGGTAAACGGGTCCGGATTCGTGCTTTGACGGTCCTGATAGGTCCGTATCGAATTATGGGACCTGAGCGTATGCCCGGAATCGAATTCAGAGGTTCCTAACTCAAGTTATGAATTTTTGATGAAAATTAAAAGTCTAAAAATTTATTATTTTTAAGAATTGATTGATGTTTGGCATTGTTAGTACCGGGTTCGTATTTTAGTTTCGGAGCTCGGTATAGGTTCATTATGATATTTAAGACATGTCTGTGAAATTTGGTGAGAAATGGAGTTGATTTGACGTGATTCGGACGTCCAGTTGAGAAATTAGAAGTTTTAAAGTGTTCTTGAGAATTTCATTTGATTTGGTACTAAATTTAGAGTTCTAGGTGTTATTTTGGTGATTTGATCACGCGAGCAAGTTCGTATGATATTTTTAGACTTGTGTGCATATTTGGTTTGGAGCCCTAAGGGCTCGGGTAAGTTTCGGATAGGCCACGGGATGTATTGGACTTGGGAAAAATCTGATTTTCTGCAGATTATGGTATCTGTCATTTCCTTCTTCGCGTTCGCGACAGTCCTCTCGCGAACGCGAAGAGTAATCTGATGAGGCTGAGACTTCTTCTTTGCGAATGCGAAGGCCTGGTCGTGAATGCGAAGTAATGGGGGATTTACCCTTCGCGAACGAGACCGGCTCAACGAGAGCGCGAAGCATGAGGGGACCCGGGGGGTGGGGCCCAGCACCGGTGTTATGCTTTCCCAGTCAGGCTTGAGGCTGAGTCATATGACGCTGTTATCACAGGTACTGTTTCAGTTTGCAGTAGAGATGCTTCAGTTCTATTTGATCCGGGATCTACTTACTCCTATGTGTCATCCTATTTTGCTTCCTATTTGGTTGTGCCCCGTGATTCCTTGAGTGCTCCTGTGTATGTGTCCACACCAGTGGAAGATGCTATTGTTGTAGATCGTATTTATTGTTCGTGTGTGCTCACCATTGGGAGTCTTGAGACTCGTGTAGATCTTCTACTTATCGACATGGTTGATTTTGATGTCATACTGGGTATGGATTGGCTGTCACCTTATCATGCTATATTAGATTGTTACTCCAAGATGGTGACCTTAGCCTTACAGGGGCCTCGATTAGAGTGGAGAGGGAATCTTGGCCACTCTGCCAGTAGGGTTATCTCTTATGTGAAGGCTCGGCATATAGTCGAGAAAGGGTGTCTAGCTTATTTGGCTTATGCCCGCGATTCTATTGCGGAGGTTCCTTCCATGGATTCAGTACCGGTTGTTCGTGAGTTTCCAGAGGTATTTCCTGTAGACCTGCCGGGGATGCCACCCGACAGGGATATTGATTTCTGCATTGATTTGGCTCCGGGCACTCAGCCCATTTCCATTCTGCCATACCGCATGGCCCCGCCAGAGTTGAAAGAATTGAAGGAGTAGTTGCAAGATTTGCTTGATAAGGGCTTCATTAGACCTAGTGTCTCGCCCTGGGGTGCACCTATGTTGTTTGTGAAGAAGAAAGATGGATCGATGAGGATGTGTATAGACTATCGGCAGTTGAACAAAGTCACCGTCAAGAATAAGTATCCATTGCCGAGGATTGATGATTTATTTGATCAGCTTCAGGGTACCAAGGTGTTTTCAAAGATTGATTTGAGATCTGGCAACCAACAATTGAGGATTAGGGCATCTGATGTTCTAAGACAGCTTTTCGGACTAGGTATGGGCATTATGAGTTTCTAGTGATGTCATTTGGGCTGACAAATGCCCCCACAGCATTCATGGATTTGATGAACCGGGTGTTCAAACCCTACCTGGATTCCTTTATGGTTGTGTTTGATCTACTCCCACAGTCGAGAGGAGCATGAGCAGCACCTTCGGATCGTTCTTCAGACTCTGAAAGACAGGCAGTTATATGCTAAGTTCTCAAAATGCGAGTTTTGGTTGAGTTCAGTTGCTTTCTTGGGTCACGTTGTATCAGCAGAGGGTATTTAGGTGGATCCTAAGAAGATTGAGGCAATCCAGAATTGGCCTAGACCCACATCAGCTACAGAGATCCGTAGTTTCCTGGGTTTGGCGGGCTATAACCGTCGATTTGTGGAGGGATTTTCATCCATAGCGGCCCCGTTGACCAGATTGACCCAGAAGGGTGCCCCGTTCAGGTGGTCAGACGAGTGTGAAGCGAGCTTTCAGAAGCTCAAGACAGCTTTGACTACGGCACCGGTATTGGTGTTACCCACAGGTTCAGGATCTTATACAGTATATTATAATGCATCTCGTATTAGTCTGGGTGCGGTATTGATACAGGGTGGCAAGGTTATTGCATATGCTTCACGGCAGCTGAAGGTTCACGAGAAGAATTACCATGTTCATGATCTAGAGCTAGCAGCCATTATTCACGCGCTGAAGATTTAGAGGCACTATCTTTACGGCGTGCCATGTGAGGTATTCACTGATCATCGGAGCTTGCAGTATTTGTTCAAGAAGAAGGAACTCAATTTGAGGTAGAGGAGGTGGTGGTCGATGATATCACCACCTTGAAAGACTATGATATCACCATATTGTATCATCCCGGGAAGGCCAATGTGGTGGTCGATGCTTTGAGTAGAAAGTCAGTCAGTATGGGTAGCCTTGCATATATTCCAGTCGGTGAGAGACCGCTTGCATTGGATGTTCAGGCCTTGGCTAACCAGTTCGTAAAGTTAGATGTTTCTGAGCCCAGCCGTATTCTAGCTTGTTCAGTTGCTCGGTCTTCTTTATTTGAGCGCATCAGAGATCGGCAGGATGACAATCCTCATTTACTTATCCTTAGAGACATAGTGCGGCATGGTGGTGCCAAGCAAGTTACTGTTGGAGATGACGGAGTTTTGAGGATGCAGGGTCGTATTTGTGTGCCTAATGTGGATGGACTTCGTGAGTTGATCCTTGAGGGGTCCCACAGTTCCCGGTATTCTATTCATTCGGGCGCCGCCAAGATGTATCAGGACTTGAGGCAGCATTATTGGTGGAGGCGAATAAAGAAGGACATAGTTGCCTATGTAGCTCGGTGCCTAAATTGCCAGCAGGTAAAGTGTGAGCATCAGAGACCTGGTGGTTTACTTCAGAGGTTAGATATTCCTGAGTGGAAGTGGGAGCGTATCACTGTGGACTTTGTTATTGGACTCCCACGGACTCAGAGGAAGTTCTATGCAGTTTGGGTCATTGTGGACAGGCTGACTAAGTCAGCACATTTCATTCCTGTGGCAGTTACTTATTCCTCGGAGCGGTTGGCAGAGATTTATATTCGTGAGATCGTCCGTCTTCACGGTGTGCCCGTGTCTATCATTTCTGATCGAGGTACGCAGTTTACCTCTCACTTTTGGAGGGCAGTACAGCGTGAGTTGGGTATGCGGGTTGAGTTGAGCACAGCATTTCATCCTCAGACGGACGGGGCAGTCCGAGCGTACTATTCAGATCTTGGAGGATATGCTTCGCGCCTGTGTTATTAACTTTGGAGGTTCTTGGGCTCAGTTTTTGCCGTTAGCGGAGTTTGCCTACAATAACAGCTACCAGTCGAGCATTTAGATGGCTCCCTATGAGGCATTATATGGTAGACGGTGCAGGTCGCCAGTTGGGTGGTTCGAGCCGGGGGAGGCTCGGCTATTGGGTACAGATTTAGTTCTGGAGGCCTTGGATAAGGTCAATATTATACAGGATCGACTTCATGCAGCTCAGTCCATGCAAAAGAGTTATGCTGATTGTAAAGTTCATGATATTGCATTTATGGTTGGAGAAAGAATATTGCTTCAGGTATCGCCCATGAAGGGTGTTATGAGATTTGGGAAGAAGGGAAAGTTGAGCCCTAGGTATATCAGGCCATTTGAGATCCTCGAGATAGTGGGGGAGGTAGCTTATAGACTTACGTTGCCTCCAGGGCTATCCTCAGTTCATCCGGTATTCCATGTGTCTATGCTCCGAAAATATCATGGTGACCCGTCCCACGTGTTAGATTTCAGCTTTGTCCTGTTGGACAAGGATTTGACTTACGAGGAGGAGCCTGTGGCCATTCTAGACCGGCAGGTTCGTCAGTTGAGGTCAAAGAGTTACCCTTCAGTTCGAGTGCAGTGGAGAGGTCAGCCTATTGAGGCAGCTATTTGGGAGTCCGAGTCCAATATGCGGAGTAGATATCCCACCTTTTCACCAGCTCAGGTATTTTTCTATGTCCGTTCGAGGACGAACGGTTATTTTAGAGGTGGAGGATATGATGACCCAAAAGGTCATCTTATGTTTTAGAACTCGAATCTGTGCTCTTAAGCCTTAAAAATCTTATTTTTACCCTTCTCGATTTGCGTGCACAGTCCGGGCAGGTTTCCGGAAAGCTTTTATGTTGAAAACTAATAAAAATAAGAATTTTTGCCTTAAAAGTTGATTTTAGTTGACTTCGGTCAACATTTTTGGTAAACGGTCCCGGTAGGTCCGTACCGAATTATGGGACATGGGCGTATGCCCGGAATCAAATTCGGAGGTCCCTATCTCAAGTTATGAATTTTTGATGAAAATTAAAAGTCTGAAAATTAATTATTTTTAAGAATTGATTGATGTTTGGCATTGTTAGTACCGGGTCCGTATTTTGGTTTCGGATCCAGGTACAGGTTCATTATGATATTTAAGACATGTCTGTGAAATTTGGTGAGAAATGGAGTTGATTTGACGTGATTCGGACGTCCAGTTGAGAAATTAGAAGTTTTAAAGTGTTCTTGAGAATTTTATTTGATTTGGTGCTAAATTTAGAGTTCTAGGTGTTATTTTGGCAATTTGATCACGCGAGCAAGTTTGTATGATGTTTTTGAACTTGTGTGCATGTTTGGTTTGGAGCCCCGAGGGCTCGGGTGAGTATCGGATAGGCCACGGGGTGTTTTGGACTTGGGAAAAATCTGGTGTTCTGCAGATTCTGGTGTCTGTCATATCCTTCTTCGCGTTCGCACAGTCCTCTCGCGAACGCGAAGAGTAATCTGATGAGGCCGAGACTTCTTCTTCGCGAACGCGAAGGCTTGGTCGTGAACGCAAAGTGATGGGGGATTTACCCTTCGCGAACGTGACCGGCTCAACGCGAACGCGAAGCATGAGGGGACCTAGGGGGTTTTGGTCGTTCCTTCAGCGCGAACGCGAGACATTCCTCGCGAACGCGAAGGCCAGAGGGGAGTAATCATCGCGAACGCAAACTGGGACTCGCGAACGCAAAGCCAACAAGATGACGCCACGTGTGAAATGATGTAGCAATCCCAATCTAAAACAGTGACCAATCAAGATTTGTCAAGTGTCTAAAATGACATGTCTTGGCCAATCACAAGCAAGCTTATCACATAACTTATGTGATAAGTTTGATGACTCGCATGAGCCAATCAGAATCAAGCAAGAGAGTTCATATGTAGCTGGACTGTCCATCATCTACCATTATAAATAGAGGGGTTACATAACTCTCTGGAGGACATTCAGAGTTGGAGGAGAGCATTCCGCAAATGGTGAAAGCATCCGCAAACAGAGAGATCAATCATCAAGCGCAAAGTTCTTCAACAGAGAAGTGATCAACTGAATTCTTCCCGGAGATCAACTAGAAACAACGAAGTGTTGCTCGATGTTCTTGGCGATTAACTACATCACAAGGAGGTCTGCATCATCCTACATTCGAGAAAGACGCTTCTCAAGCCCTCGAATCACGGAGAATCAAAGGATACATAGAATTGTACTCATAAATATTCATCAATAAAATATCTTTTTCTTCGTATTAGTTTTGTTGCAGTTTATTTTTTGTATCACAAATAATTCGTTGCAAATAGTCCTAAAGTTGCCAAGTGTCTTCTTTTTAGCTTGTCACTTGGCTTAACCACAATGCGAGTAATTTTCATGGGTGGTCATTTAACTTTGTGTTTATTACCCAAAAGTCACTTTTCTTTCTTTTGTTAAGTAAAAGTCATTAAATTTTGTGTTTATTACCCAAAAATCACTTTTTCTTTCTTTTGTTATACAAAAATTATTTTACTATGCTCTAGTTATCACAATAATCACTTTAACTAGATTTTACAAACCATTCACTTGAAAAGTTGATTATGCCCTTGACATTATAGATCCTCCCATTTATGCAACACCTTCTATATTATATGCTATATAATATACTTTTACCCAAGTATTTTCCTTATAATTAAAATAACTTAATATTATTTTATTTATTATTTTATAAAATATTTATACATTTAATTTTTTCTTAACATTAATTTTCAAGATATATAAATAACATTATTAAATTTGTCAGTCACATTACCGTGAATAAATCTCATGTTCATGTTCTTAACCATGCTTAATAAAATATTTTAAATGAAAATTATAAAAACAAAGCCCACTGATTTGTCAGCCAGCCATACTCATTAATCCAATAAATAAAATACTTACATTTAGCACAATGACACATCGGATTAATACTTTTAAATAAATAATATTAATAAATAAAGCTTTAAAAAACTTAATTAAACACAAATATCTTTGAAACTTTTTTTAAAATTCTTATTAACTATAAAACACTATCATTTGTTAAACAAATCTATTTTTCTTATTTCAAATAAATATTAAAAAATAAATATTTTTATTATTTTTATATTTAAAATATATTCATGTTTGAATATGATTAAACAAATTAAGTGCCATGAAAAAATTTAATGTATGAATACATTATAAAAGTAATAAATAAAATAATATAAAGTTATTTAATTATAAGTAAAATACCTATGTAAAAATATATTATATAGTATATAATATACAGAAGGTGTTACATAAATGAAAAGATTTATAATGTCAAGGGCATAATAGACTTTTTAAGTAAAAATATTATAAAATCTGGCCAATATGACTTTTGCGATAAATAGAGCAAAGTAAAATGATTTTTGTGTAACAAAAGAAAGAAAAATGACTTTTGAGTAATGAATACAAAATTGAATGATTTTAACATAATAAAAATAACTTTTTCGTAATGAACACAAAATTGAATGACAAAATTACTCATACTATCCTCCTTTTAATATAATATAGAATTTATATGTTGTACGAAAAATAGATGTTGCATGTTGATAATCAACTCGATGCTATAAGAATATTCGTTGTCTATTTTAAAACGGTAAAGGGCCAAATATACCTCTCTACTTTCGAAAATGATCTAAGAATATCCCTCGTTATATTATTGGGTTATCTATACCCCTGCAGTCATACTTTAGGTTCAAATATACCCCTCATTTAAACGGAGGGACATGTGTCATCGTCGTATTGGTCAATTCTAAATATCTCCTAATTAATTAAAAAGACACATTATCCATACCCGAATTTCTTTTTTCTTTTTTGTAAAAACTGGAAAAAACTAAAATGTTTTTTTACTAAAATCTGAAAAAAAAAAAATATTTTTTTTTCCAGTTTTTTAAAAAAAAAACTGCTTTAAAAAAACTGAAAAATATTTTCGAAAATAATATTTTTGTAAAAACTGAAAAAAATGAAAAGCAATTAAAAACTGGAAAAACTGAAATATTTTTAACTAAAAACTGAAAAAGCAGAAAATATTTGTTTTTTCAGTTTTTACAAAAATATTGCTTTAGAAAATTGCTTTTCAGTTTTTTTTCAGTTTTTAGTAAAAAATAATTCAGTTTTTTCCAGTTTTTTACAAAAAACATTGCTTTAGAAAATTGATTTTTAACTTTTTGTTTTTTCAGTTTTTACAAAAATATTGTTTTAGAAAATATTTTTCCGTTTTTTCTAAAACAGTTTTTTTGTTAAAACTGAAAAAAAATATTTGCGTTTTTTTCAGTTTTTAGCAAAAAACAAAATTAGTTTTTTTCAGTTTTTACAACCAAAAAAAAATTCGGGTATGGATAATGAGTCTTTTTAATTAATTAGGAGATATTTAAAATTGACCAACAGGACGATGACACGTGTCCCTCCGTTTAAATGAGGGGTATATTTGAACCCAAAGTATGACTGCGGGGTATGAATAACCCAATAGTATAACGAGGGGTATTGTTAGACCATTTTCGAAAGCAGAAAGGTATATTTGGACCTTTACCCATTTTAAAATCGAATCTGAGTGATTTCCCTTTGAAAGCACTTTTGGATGGTACTGAATTTATGAGGATCGTGGAAATCAATGTAGGCCCTGTGGCTTAGGATTAAGTTAACATTGATTGATAAGGCCATGTACTACAAGTAAATTGACACATGGTTGAGAATATGGTCCCAGTAAAGCCATGGTTTCCGTTTAAATATAAAATCTAAGCCACTCAGTATGATGTGTGTTCAAGTGTCGACACTTAATTTTATAATTGCAAAGTTAATCTTTTGTACCACTTGTTTCATATGCATTTGGAGTGAAGATCTTGTCTGTTTCAGAAGAAACTATGCATATGCACTACAATATTCGGCTTTCACTTGTAAAATTTTAAATGTGTTACTTTTTTTTTTGGTTATATTATCCTACTAACAGCAGGTCTGCAATAAAATGTGTTGCGTTTAGAATATGTATTTCCTTCTTCATTCATAAAAAGCATTAACCACATTTGTGTGATAGCATAAGATGATTGAGATTCTTTAATCCTTAATACAAAAATTCCGGATTCAAACTATGGAAAAAAAAAAGAGTATTTCATGGAAGGTTTTTCATCCTTTCTGACTCTACTAGAATTCAGATTACTAAAGTCCACTGAATTTCTAATACTAAATGGTTAAACAAAATTAGAATAAAATAGAAAAAATATACAGTGAGTTAAACAAGATGTATTTTGTACTCTAAAAAGAATTGGGGTCACGGATAAGTCTTCGGTGAGAGTAGGTTGGCGGATACGGGGAATTTATAAAAACACTTGTTTCATTCTCCTGTTTTTCTTTCTTTTATATTTTGGATGCCTAGTAACAGAGAGAAATACATCCCAAAATAAAATTTCTATTTCAACTCCAATCTTGTTTTTCGTGTTAAGATGATGTTTATTTTCTTATAAGACTTACGCTTTAATTATTTATAATCTATAATAAGTTATGTGAATGCATATGTATTCTTTATATCCAAAAGATCTCATATCGCCTAATGTTCTAACGGTTAAGAAACTAAGCTCAAAATAACAATATAAAACAAGAAAATAAACAAGAAATATAGAGGGAAAAGAGAGAATTTTCTTGTTTCATCAAGTATTTTTCAAGTGTTTACAATATTAATTCGCACCCTCTATTTATAGTATTACATAGAGGTATATTAAAGATTGCCATAAATATGGCATTAAGTATTTGAGATCATGGAGGAGATAATGGAGATGGAGGTATGGGAGTTATAACAATAAGTGTTGGAATAGTGGGAGTTACGGAGATAATGGTGAAGAGTAGTAGGTACTACTCCCATAGGAGTTATGGACATCCACCATAATCAAGTATTTCATAACACTCCCACTTGGATGGCCAAAGATAATATGCCTCGTTAAAACCTTACTAGGAAAAAATCTATGGGAAAAAAATCTCAGTGAATGAAAAAGAGTTCACATATCATGTAATACGCATTGTTTGGTGCCTCATTAAAAACCTTGCCAAGAAAACTCAATGGGAAAAAATTATAGCTAAGAAAAAAAGAGTACAACACATATTTGTCTCCCCCTGATAAAAACATCACTTTATTTCTCGAAGAGGATGCATTCCAATTTTGCATCTCAACTTCTCAAACGGTAAGGTTGGTAATAATTCATTAAATTGATCTACCAAATTATCAAGCAAATAAATTTGTTGAACATCTATTTTACTATTCTGTTGAATATTATGTTTGATAAAGAACTTTCGTGAAATATATTTTATTTAGTTTTCTTTCAACATATCCTTCTTTCAATTGAGATAAGCAAACAATATCATCTTCAATATCATTGGAATCTTCTCTTCAGAGAAAAGTCACATGTCTTGTGTGTTGAGTCACTTGCTTTATCAGTTGCTACTATTTTGGCATGACTTGAATAAGTATCAATAATTAACTGCCTTGTAGAATAATAAAATGACAATAACCTCACATGCAAATAGATTGTTTGAAGAACGAACTTCAGGAATAACCAACAAAATCTTGATAGTATTTGTTATAATAAACAAATCTATATGAAGGAATCCTTTTGCAATATAACATTAATCGTATTTCAATATATTCACATAGGAGTAAAACTATATCTCGCTACCATATTACATACTTATTGTTTCAAGATACATTAGTGCACCAATTGCACTAGATACAAAAATAAATTATGTACGCCATGATTGCTCTAATCCACATAAGGATTTGCTGAAACTTTATTTAATAAATTTCTTGAAAACCTTAAATATGCTTAATTTTCATTATACGCATATCAAATATATTGTTAGACCAAAACCTGAAGTGACTGCATCCACCACAGGAGACCATGTCTACATATAATCAATGCCAGGAAATTTATAAATCTTCTTGTGCCACAAGTCGTCTTTATGTATATAGACTGGATTTTTATTTAACTTTTCGTACAAGAATACATTTATACCTCCACTGGCTTTATACTTTTAGGTACTGGGACTATCCGTTCAACTTTATGTTTTTCAGGAGAAGTCAATCTTTATTGCATATTTTTCATTTGGTCATTCATTTATCTGTCCACATTCCATGACAGATTTGAGCTCAAGATCCTCGTGATCGCTACTGTATATCAACAATATCGTCGACGATCATTTTATATCGGCTCCATCGCTATCCAATAAAGACATAACTTATTGAGATCTCATTATTTTCAAGTACCCGAGCCTCTCCCATGAGGTCTTATGAAGTGTTATGTCATGGTACTCTTCTAGAGCACTTGCCTCCTTATTATGACCATCTTGATGATTTGCTCCTCTTATTCTTCAAAGAGTTTTATCTTTGGAACCGATTACTCTATTACGTTTTATGCGTGCCATAGACTCTGTCCATCATGGATTTTATTCTATTTGGGGCATTAGCAATTGAAATATGTGTCACGTCCCAAAATTCCAAGTGTCATGATGTCGCCTATCATGATACTAGGCAAGCCGACAACTCACACATACCAATATCTTGAAATTTAAATTATACGGAAATAAGCTTAAGTAAGTAAAAGTCTCATAAAACTGAATAAAAACATCACAGCTCAATACAGAATTTTTCAAAAACCGAGTGTCACTGAGTATATGAGCATATATACAAATACATAGTCTGATACACTGCCTAAGAAAGTAGAACTGAATAAGTAAAACTGGAGATAGGGGAGGAGAATCAAGGTCTGCGGACGCCAAGACAGCTACCTTGATAATCTCCGAACGGATGAAACTCTGAGATCAACAACAACCGTGCCCGAAAATACCTGGATCTGCATATGAAGTGCAGGGTGTAGTGTGGGTATAACCAACTCAATAAGTAACAAGTCTAACCTTTGGACTAAAAGCATTAACGAGTCCAAATAATATGATCCAAATACTTAATTAAACAGTACGGAAATTTACAGAACATATGACGGTAATATCTCAGAGAAACTCATAATTTGCAGGTACCAGTACAGGAATGTAGACATGCTTCTAGGTTTAACAATTAAACTCAGAACAGATAAAATATGTCAAGTCTGAATGATATGAGAAATATGACATCTCTATATCTACATGTCAATATGCATATCATATGTGATGCAACATAATGAAAGTCTCGCGTACTCACACTCTTGGAGTACTCAACCTAACAATCTTAATTCTCACTCATCACACTTAATCACTCAGCACTGTACAAGACAGATCCAACTCAAATGCAAATAAATTCTGTTGCGGCGCGCAGCCAGATCCTATCGTGAATTAATAGCAATTGCGCTCACTGTGGGTGTGCAAACTCCGGAGGGGCAGATCCAAGCCAAGTGCTATAATAAGCCAATCATGACATGAATCAATAAAATCTGCTATGGCGTGCATCCCGATCCCATGAATATCACTCACAAACAAGCCCTCGGCCTCACTCATTCATAAATCTCTACAGTCTCTCGGGCTCACAACACTCATGCTAAGAAGCCCAAATCAATAATACATGATGTGACAATATACGATAACAGAGACTGAGATATGACGTGCAATGATGAATGCTACTGCGTACATAACTACAATTAAGCAACTAACTCAACGGCAAAGAACGACCATTATAGGTCCTAGTAGTACTAACACATAGTCTAAACATGATTTCTAGCATAAATCACAGCTCAAGTGCTCTAACACATAGAGTACAATAATAATATTCAGATAAGATAGCTACAGAGTTCCATGGAATCAACAAAATCACAATTACTACAGTTCACGCCTACACGCCGTCACTTAACATGCGCGTCACCTCAACACCAATCACATAGCATAAAATTTCTAGGATTCATACCCTCAGAACCAAGTTTAGAAGTGTTACTTACCTCAAACCGTGTAAATCTCTACTCCAACAAGCCCTTGCCTCGTGAATCGGCCTCTGAATGCCTCGAATCTAGCCATAAATAATTCGATACAATCAACTCAAGTTATATGAATCAATTCCATATGAAAATGCTAAGTTCCAAATCAGAAGTCAAAAAGTCAACTTAAAAGTCAATCCCCGGGCCCACGTCTCGGAATTCAATAAAAATTATAAAATCCGAAAGTCCATTCAACCACGAGTCCAACCATACTAAGTTACCAAATTCTAACACCAAATCGCTACTCAAATCCCCAAATTAAACTCTCCAATCCCTAGCCTAAAACTCCCAACATTCCACCTAGAAAACACACAAACTAGGTGAAAAATTCAACAGGGAAATAATATTATTGAATAAAAATTATCAAGAGTGACTTACCTCAAGAAATCCCTCGAAATCCCTCTCAGAAATCGCCTTAGTTCGAGTTTGCAAAGTCCAAAATAATTAAAATCATGAAACCCTCGAATTTTAAACACTGCCGAGGCATTTCCGCACCTACGGAGCCTGGGCTCACACCTGCGCTTCCTCTTTTGCGGAGAAAAACTCGCTTCTGCGAAACTCACTTAACAGCCGACCAAGCGCACCTGTGGTCCCAGCTTCACACATGCGGGACCGCATCTGCAATCATTTCCTCACTTCTGCGACTCCCAAGTTGCGTGTCCAATTCCGCTTCTGCGGTCGACCTCGCGCAGATGCGCATTCGCATATGCGGAAACTTTTTCGTGCCTACGACCCCTAGTGACCTTTCTCCTCTTTGAAGCTGCGCAAGCTTAGCCGCTTCTGCGGCTCCACACTTGTGGCCAATCCCACTACAGGTGCGATGACACTAGATCTGCAGCACCTCAGCATAACACTTAAGCCAATTTCGATCCGCTAACCATCTGAAACCAACCCGAGACCCCCGTAACCTCAACCAAATAAACCAACAAGTCCTAAAACATGATACGTACTTGGACGAGGCCTCAAATCACATCAAACAACATCAAAAATACGAATCACACCCCAATTCAAGCCTAATGAAAACTATGAAATTCCAACTTTTACAATTGATGTCGAAACCTATCAAATCAACTCCGATTAACCTCAAATTTTGCACAAGTCATAAATGACACAACGAACCTATTCCAACTTCTGGAACCAAAATATGAGCCCGGTAACCACAAAGTCAACTCTCGGTCATGCTTCTCAATTTTCAAACTTCTAATTTTTCAACTTTCGCCATTTCAAGACAAAATCAACTACGGACCTCCAAATCACTATCCGGACACACTCCTAAGTCCAAAATCACCATACAGAGCTATCGGAACCATAGAAACTCTATTCCGGAGTCGTTTATATATAAGTCAATATCCGGTCAATCTTTTCAACTTAAGCTTCTAACCTTGAGACTAAGTGCCTCAACTCATTCCGAAACATCCCCGGAACTAACACAACAACCTCGGTAAGTCACATAACGATAATTGAGCATAAAATAAGCAGTAAATGGGGGGTACAAGGCTACAACAAAATGACCAATCGGGTCTTTACAATATAATATTTAGTTTTGGGTCAGGAAATGCACCTGACAATATTTTACAAATGAATTATCACTTGAACTTCAAGTTTACATTTTCTTTTACGAGGATCTAGATGTACTCATAAGAATTTATTCCATGTATTACTTTTTCAGCTGCTCATTTTCTCCCCCTAATGTTGGGATCACCAACACGTATCCCCAACCTTCTTTGGGGAACCATCTTTGTGCATTGTGGTGGAATAATTAAATTATATAGCACAATAATATTTCTATATGGAAATTATGTGGTTCCTAACTCTGAACCAATTGTGATAGGGAGAATTTATCATAACTTGTTGGCTAGATGCGTACAAGTGCTGTTGTATATTAAATAATACACCTCATATCAAATTTCTTTTTGGGAGTTTTATTATCATAACCAATGATTTAGCTATAATTGGAGGCATATAATTTCTGCTAAACCAACTTGGATTTAAAGCAGCATTATCAAGAAAAATCATCATAATTTATATTCTCGAACTCCGCTCTAATAATTTAAGCAAGCAACCTTGCAAAATCCAAATTGCAAGTTGATAACAAACGCACATGTGACCATACAATAGATGCATCTATTTAAAATCATATAATAGTAAACGGTCTACATAGCAAGTGACTGGGCCTATATATATATATATATATATATATATATATATATATATATATATATATCACATTTTATTTGTTCTAGAAATCAAGGGATTCAATCCCAACTTTAACCGGTATATCATGAGAATAAGTATCACAAGAGAATTCTTGACAAATCTTCTATTTCTTCAATATATGTCAATGTGAATTCTCAATTAATTTTCGCATCATAATTGAACCGGAATGGCGTACCGGTCATGCCAACTAATATTTATTTTAGTAAACCTCTAGTTTACTTGTGACATGTGATTCCATCATCATGATTATACTTGTATAGTACAAATAGAAGGAAAGTCACGTAACCTTTCATATTTACCAGATATGACTATAGTAATATGAAGATATTCAATCTTCCTTTCATTTATAGTCCCAATATGCCAACCACTTTGGCTAATATCTTTGAAACTCAAAAAGTTTCTTTTGAGACTTACTACAACACCAATGCCATAAATAATTTTATTTATTCGGCTAGTAAAAAATTCGCTCTTCCGGAGCTCTCAATAATTTTATACTACAAGATCTTTTATAACACCATCCAAATGGTGAATTTTTGCTCCACAGAGAAAATTGTATTATCAGTGTCACAGTCAAAATCATTATAGGCAAGACGCGTTTCTTGCTTTACTTTTGCCTTTAATAATATTTAATAAAGCATGAAAAAATATATATGCCGTACCATAATTACGCGACCGATAACTAATTCATGTAATCACACAGTAAAATTCATTATCTTTCTCAAACTTCCCTTAGAGGTGAGTTGTGGTATTTATCTAACCATGCATGAGCACGTCCTTATTCATAATTTTTTATCACATATATATTTTCACATTCACTTTTAGAAATGATTCTGCATTTACAATGCTTATCACAAGTCACAATTTCAAGGAATGGACCATAATCATTTGAATGTGCATCATATTTACAGGCCACACTGATACACATTTTCTTTACCTTTGAAGAGTTATTTTGAGAACCCTTATTGTTCTCCTTTTTACAATTACCACAATGATGACTATTATTATTTTGGTCTTTGCCACGCCCATATTCATTCGTCAACCACTTATCTTCATTTAGACTTATTATACACCGTTACCATATTCACTTAAAAAATAGAGCAAATCAAGTGGGACAATTTTCATGATGTTTCATCAAAAGCGTAATATTAATTTGCCTCAATCATCATTATATTATCAATATGGTGCATTAGGACTCAAACCCAATGTCTTATCTATATAAAGGCATGTTAGGCCATAATAAGTTGGGACTCGACAAACTCTTATCATCATGGTGCACCAGGACTCGAACCTGATATCTTATCCTTGTGGTGCGTTGGGACTTGAACCCTCAATTACTGACATAATAAGCCGAAGTGCATGTACTGGGACTCGCCTTGGAACATTTAAAAATATTACATCACTTTTGGCAACCATATATATCTCGTAACTCTATTATAGTTCAAGAATATTTTCTAATGTAAGACATTAATTCAACTTAAAGAACTATTACATGATAAATTCTAGTCTTAGGTACTAATAAACCAAACCAAAGTAGTAGCAACCAAGTGTTAAGGAGAGTATAGTCATAAAATATCAAAACGATAAAACGTTTTTTCAATTATTTTAGGCAAACTCACAAATTAATTTTGGAACGGTGATCCATACGCACTAGAACCCCATAAAATACGATTAACAATACGATTATATCCTTTCATCTTTATTAATATCAGTGAATTACAAATTATTAGATTGAACTTTTAATAAACCAAAACCACGGGTTCATTTGGTAAGAACACGTAAGCGTACAATTTTTTTATTTGGTATTGGACAGTGATGCAAGCACAAAGAGAAAATGACAAATAATCAAACATTCGGTAAATTACCTATTAGCTCGGTAGGTTTCTATTCTGTCAGACTAAGAGTATTAATGCATTAATCAATATATTCTAGAGAAGAAACCACTCAATAATAAATATATGTATCACATAATTGTTATCCTTGTTTGTATCGTTAGATAGAGCATGATGAAGAGAAGAAGATTTCATCTACAGAAACACATGTTGCAGTACCTATTGGCATACCTGATTTTCATCCAAATATTTTTCAAGTGTTTACAATATTAATTTTCATCCTCTATTGATAGTATTACATAGAGGTATATTAAAGATTGTCATAAAAATGACATTAAGTATTTGAGATCATGAAGGAGATAATGGAGATATGGGAGTTATAACAATAAGTGTTGGAGTAGCGAGAGTTATGTAAATAATAATGAAGAGTAGTAGGTGTTACTACCTTAACAGTTATGAACATCCACCCTAATCAAGTATTTCATAACACTAATAACTTACAATTTAGAATTATACAATAATGGTGTTATACATTTATTCAAATCTCAACAAAAAGCCTTCTTCTTTGCTCTTCCCTTAATCACTAGACAACATTTTCCAAAAGAAATTTATTCTTAAAAGTTTTTTAATCATGCATAGTATTTGTTTTTCTCCATTTAATCATGTATAGTATTTTTTTTTTCTCCATTTAATCATGTATATAGTGAAATTGAGACATTGAATGGAAGATTAATTCGCCGAAAAATCAGAAAATATAGAAAAAGAGTAGGCCCCATTGGTCCTTGTCTTTCCAAGTGCAAAACCATGTATTCCTCTTTGCTCTTATCAGCCGAGAGTTATCTCTCTCATCTTCTATCCACAAACAAACTCCATTGAATAGAAACCCAAATCTACAAGTCAAATACAGACAGCGCAAAAGGAAGAAGAAGAAGAAGAGATATGGCTGTGGCCAACGCTTGGGCTGCGGCTGGACACGCCACCGTCCGTATACCTCCGTCGAGGCCTTCCCTCTGCTCTTCTTCATCAGCTTCTTCTAATTCTTTCGTTAATTTCCCAAATAAATTATTTCTTAAGAACAGCAAAAATTCGAGGCTTTGTTGTCGATGCGTCAATGTCAACAGCACCTCCTCAACTCCCTCTGCTGATGAAAATTGCAACAATAGCTGCTTCGCTACTTCTTCATCAGGTTGGGATTGGAACCGCTGGACCCGCTATTTCTCTGAAATTGAACAAGCTGAGAGCTATGCCTCTGTGCTCAAGGTACTTTATTCCTCTCTCTCTCTCTCTCTCTTTGATTTGAAGTGGATTTGCTTGATGTATTTTGTATGAAACGGTAATATCTGTTGCAGTTATTCAGAATCCATGTGGACTTAAGCCCGTATAGGATAGGTTTAGTTGTTGTTGCTACCAGTCCTTTTAGTTTAGTTAGCAATCTGTATATAAGAAGTGTAAGATTTGGAGAATTGATAAAATAGAATTCGTCCTAAAAGGCGCAAATTCTTGAGTATTGGAGTCAAATAGGTCCAAATATAATTGTATAGATATAGAGGATTCATATAGTTGACTCTAAAAGACAGAGCTTCTAGGCAAGGAGGGACCTATCCTTATGTCAAAACCTATTTGCCCCATGCCTTTTAATTAATCCCTTTTTACTTATAGTTAGATGCTCAATTAGCCTCTTCGATTGTTGTTAAGAGACTAAGACCCCTCTATTCCCAAAAGCTGATGAAATAAATAAGAGGTGATTTAGTATAGAATTTGTATGCTTGGGGTAGTTGTTGTGTCCTACTTAATTTGACATCTCTTATTGACTAATGGATCTATAAACAGCAAGAGTCCCCATGAGATATTCTCCTGTCTAAAGGCGTAGTTTTGGTATCTCAACTGTTCATGCAAGAATTATAGGAAGTCCTTTCCAGAATAAGTGCCTCAAGGAGTTAAAGAGGGGTATGAGCATATATAATTATCCAAAGGTTGTAGTCTTCTTCAAATGTGGGACATGAGGCAAGGTCCCATTGTACCATTTGAGTCTCTTTAGATGAAAGACTTGGGAAGAGGTATAACCATCTTCTATGCAGATGGCACAAATTGTGACCGTCAGATTCTTCAACATCAAGAGTCTTGGTAGGTGTTGTCCTCTCTACACACACCATGTCGCGGCATTTTACGTGAGATGTGGTGGGTTTTGTCCTGAAAAGATCTCACTAGGCGAGAGAGGAGAGGGAACTTATAAGATGGCCAAAGTTGTAGTCCCCTTTCAATGTGGTACATGGGGAAAGGTCCAATGGTATCAACAACTCTCAAAGAGGGCTTCACAATTCCATATTCAAGATACTTAATTTATCAAGTCATCAGCTGCTTGACCATCCAATTCAGTAAAATTACTGGAAGTGTGTAAAATTGATTAGTAGGGAGTTGACAGTTGATCTGCATGCAAGTTCACAGTGCAATGGATCTACTTTTACGTCCTTAAAAATAGTAATAGTGTCCTCTGTAAAAGCTAATCTAGCGGTTCAAATCAGCACCAACGTGCTACTTTTTCATTATTTGCTTGTCCAAATGAAAGTCCTAAGTCCTTATAAAAGAAGAGAACACTTGTTTTTCAGTTTGTTTCTTAGACTAGTGCACATATATGTTCTCCATATTTTAATTTGCATCGACTAGAGATGGGTGCTTAAATGGGAAATTTACCATTTTGTTGTTACATAATAACATGATAAAAGGGAGCAGGGGTACAAGTAGGGGCTTCTTGAATGGAAGAATAGCTTTCTGGATGTCCCAGAAATAAGGCCTCCAACTCCTTTATAAAAAAGAAATAAGGCCTCCAACTCTATGTTATTGCCTTCATGCCCTCGATCCGACGGTCCTCGTTCTCCCACTTGGCAAGCTGCTATTGTGAACATCCCACTTCAGTTCCATTGTGAAAATTTAGATATATTGTGAACCAGTGTTCTAGTCCATTCCACTGGCATCTCGACCGTGCAATGATCCAAAGCCAGTAGCCGACCGAAGAAATGGTAAAAGCTATCTTGTCTGATAGGTCATCATAATCAATTGCAATTTGATTTTCTTTTCTGCTGTTTTTCTATCGTATAAAGTGACTGCTAAATGCTTCCTCGTATATTAGCACGAGGCACGGGCAACTCCTGGTTTTTTATTATTTAATAGCAATTTCTGTACGCTTCTTTGAAACACTAGAAAAGTTGCTTTATGGAACATGTGGCTCCAACAGCAATGAAATTTCGATGGTTCTCTTCTCTTTTATTAAAAAAATATATCCCAGGAAGCTCTGATTCCTATGAGTTCTAACTAGTTATATGTTTTGAAGTTTCAACTGGAAGAAGCAATTGAGAAGGAAGACTTTGAAGAAGCTGCAAAATTGAAAGCAGCTATCGCAGAAGCTACAGCGAAGGACTCTGTTGCTGAAATTATGTCCATGTTGAAGGTATTTATTGCAGTTAAAATAGCATTAAGCTCCTTTGCGTCGGAATATTGGCAGTGATCTCTTTTCTCCTTCTGCTACCAGAATGCAATAGATGAAGAGCGTTATCATGATGCTTCAAGATTGTGCCAAAGTACGGGAAGTGGGCTGGTAATACATATCTTCTAGCACTTAAATCCATAGGCCCCTTAGTGAGTCTCCACTGTACAACCATATTACTAGCATAAGACCATGCATGCACTTTTTTGTTTATTTATTTATTCATCCTGTATCTCTATAAGACAGAGCTGTGTTTGCATCTTTGTACGTCTATATATGATAGATTGCCTTTTGCATCTTAGAAGCAACTATATAGCATAAAGTTCACGAGTGACCTTACCTCGCCTCTTCTTTTGCTCCAAACTGCAGGTTGGTTGGTGGGTTGGCTATTCAAAAGATTCAGATGATCCATTTGGCAGACTAATACGTATTACTCCAGGTGTGGGCAGATTTATTGGCAGAAGTTATAGTCCAAGGTAAGAATACAAAAATGGAAGTAAAAGCTATAAGTTGTAATCATATATTCTTCTCAACGAATTCTATTGGTTGTTTCAGGCAGTTGGTGAAAGCCTCTTCTGGAACTCCACTGTTTGAGATTTTCGTCGTCAAAGATGGAAATAATACTTACAACCTGCAGGTGACGTGCAACTCCAACTGATCTAATTTACGAAGTCTTGTGTTATTCATTTTTATTTTTATTTTTGAACTTTGCTGATGTCTACTGCTTGTCTTTCACTGGGCTAGCACGAAAATGAGGATTTACATTATATTTTCTTGATTTGTAAATCATAATGCTGACACATACTCTCAAATTTATAATGTTATAAAGTGGATGCTGAGCAGATATCCACATGTGCACCAAGTGATAGCTTGTTTTGTATCATTATACCAATCTGATATGATTACCAGAACATTGTGCTTGAAGGTTTTATTGTATGTTCCCAAGATGAGCTAACTCACTGTTACCTCTTCCTAAATTTCATATCAGAAAACTCCACCTTTAGTTAGTATTCATATTTAGGTGTACTCTAATAACTATCAGTGTCTTGCACATAATTTTAGATGTTGCTGCTGTTTAGGGTTGGTTCTATATGTTATACTGCCTCCCCGACTCTGTCAATGCTGCTTCTGATGTCTGTTATCACTGCCAGGTGGTATTCATGCAGCGAACCAAAGGAAGTGCAGCAAGTTTAAGTCCATCATCCGAGTCAAAGCCAATAAAGGGGCCTTCAACTGCTGAGATTGAGAACAGAGCTGTAATTGATGTTAAAATAGATGAAGCTGAAGCAGAGAAAAGCAATGAAAAGAGCATAGATTTTGAGGGAGCTGCTGAAGAGGGAATAAGAAGTGTGATAAATTTTCTTAAAGATAAGATACCTGATCTGAAAGTGAAAGTAATGAAAGTTAATATTACGGAAGAAATAACAGATGATGGTGATTCGGTGAAGCAATTTCTGGAAGGAGAAGATGAGAACACTATTTCCAGTGAGGAGGCTGAAGAAACAACTAGTGATTTGGATGACATCAATCCTGATCGAGTTATAATAGGAGATAGTGGCACAAGTGAAGATGGAAAAACTGTAGACACCAAGCTTTTCTTAGGGGGTATTTTACATAATAAAGAAGACAATCCAGTAAAGGACGAGTTTATTCGTTTACCTGCTGAAATCAAAGATGTGGAAAGAGATTCCTTTATGCTTCATATTCCTAAGAGACCTGGAGATCAAGATGGTGAAGAAAATTCTGCGTCCAGCATTAATATTGCAGCTCTTGAAGCTCAAGGTGTCTCTGAATTAATGCCTCCTGACGTGGCAAAGGCATTTTGGAGTTCTGATAAAGTTTCTTCAAAAGTATGCAAACATATTTTTAAATATAATCCTGACATTCTGCTTGCAGTTGTGGCCTGAGGATATCATCTCAGGTCACAGTAAGCTCTATCATTTGGGTTTCACTTCTTTTTTCTTTACAATTAGAGGAAAATTGTAGTTTGTATTCCATCATCACAAAGTAAAATGATGGAAAGTCAGCAAGCTACCCTGTCGTACTAAGAGAGTATCTGGGTCCTAAGTGAGAAAACTTGAAATGATTTCATCACCTTTTTCCAGACTGTTGCCTTTCTATTTTTTCCCTTCTAGCTCAAGATTTCGCTTTTGCATTGTCAAGATTTTATTGCTTCAATAATTTTAGGTGTATTGATATATTGATTCATTGAATGTACACTTGATGTAGGTTTCCAGAAATGTGAAAGAGATATTAAAGCTTGCAGTTAGCCAGGCGCAGAAGCGATACAGGTTATCTGAATACACAAATTTTAGTCGAATTACAACCTCTCCTGGGGATTTAGATCCTTTTGAAGGTAAGACATTTCTCTGTCCCCTCTCTCTCTCTCTCTCTCTCTCTCTCTCTCTCTCTCTTATATATATATATATATATATATATATATATATATATATATATATCCTGCAAACACATAAATACAGTCTTGTCCGACACTAAAATGTACATCCCTCCATACCTCACTAGACATCCATGCGAATACATTTGTGTATCTCATTTGTTTCTCTTTGACATCTATTCCTAGAGAAATGGGGGCGAGGGGAGAGCTAGTGATGTGGGACTTTGTCAGTAATGTAGTTTTTTCCTAATTCTAGGTCTATATGTTGGTGCATTTGGACCTTATGGAACTGAGGTAGTGCAATTAAGGCGGAAATATGGTAACTGGAATGTAAATGATGCTGAGAAATCCTCTGATGTCGAGTTCTTTGAGTATGTTGAGGCGGTAAAGCTAACAGGGGATATCAATGTGCCTGCTGGCCAGGTTCGTGTAGTTCAATCTGTACTGTTTCTTTTTATTAAAGCATAATGTAAAGGTTTTGATTTTCAGGTGACATTTCGAGCTAAAATAGGTAAAGCAAGTCGCTTAACCAACAGGGGGATGTATCCAGATGAACTTGGTGTGGTAAGTAAAGTTGGTGGATAATTGCCCCTTTGAGTCTGCTTTTTTGTGCTTGTCGTTAGCGTTTTGTTGGCTTTCCCAGGTTGAACCATGTCTTATTGCCTGTTTGGCCAAGCTTCCAAAATCGGCTTATTTTGAGAAGCGCTTTTTGTCCGAAGTGCTTGTGGAAAATTACTTTTTGAGAGTAGCAGTTTTTGTTTGGTTAATCAAATTGATAAGCACTTTTGCCAATATTAGAGCAGCAATTTGTGCTTGGCTAAGATTCCAAAAGTGCTTCTGGGGAGAAGCCAATTTTTCTAGCTTCTGAAAACGGTTTCTGCAATTACTCAGAAGCAATTATTTTTTTTCCTAAAAGCTTGGCCAAACACCTCAGCTCTCTAAAGTAAAGCAGTTTTTTAGAATAAACGAGCAAAGCACTTTTGGCTTCCCAGAAGCTTGGCTGAATAGGCAATTAGTTATCAGAAGTATCTTTAACTGTCCTTTTCGTACTATTTATTCTATGCTCTGGTCAACTAAACCGTTAAGAGATATTTCCTGAAATTATAACTGCTATTAACAGAAAACATTGAAGTTCTGTGATCATAATTCTAAAGATGACTGATAAATGCCAGATGGATATCTCTAATTAGAACACCACCTTCCCTTACCCCCCCCCCCCCCCCAAAAAAAAAAAAAAAAAAAAGATGACTGACAAATGGACTACAGCATTGGTTTGAGAAATTTCTTTTACCATGTAAAACACTAACCATCCAATATGCTACTTGGGTGAGGATTCCCAGATGGGTGAGAGAGCCCAAATGTTATGCTTCTAATCTCCATGCAAAATTGCGCAAGTCTCTTTATTTATTGAGGTCAAAGTGATTAAAATCAAATTGGTCAATAATTGAATATCATTTCTGTATGAAATCTGGATATGACGAAATATATTACTGATTATAGGTGTCCTGAAAGGGGTGGTCTAGCGGTCAAAGAGCTGTAGCAAGAGTAACAACCTTAGTAACCAAGGTTCAAATCTTAGAAAAGATGATAGTAGGTGAATTCTTCCCATCAGTTGGTTACCCAATAGCTCTACTAGTAGGATGTCACACATACTCTTGACTGTGTGCAAGTAGCTTGGAGATTATAGACTACTACTACAGTACACTACTAGCTGGAAAAGGCTAAAACAATCGGCATATCACACATGGTTTGTTTATTTTGTGCACATAAACCATTAGTTGTTAACCATGATATCATATTACGCTGACCAATGCAACTTTCATGGTGAGCCCTAGTTTTAGCGTGACTCGGCATCAATAATTTGGCTACAGGGGAAGAAACTATCGGGGTTGAAACATTATAAGATTTAAATCCTCCAGTTTAGATTGCATCAGAATTACAAGTGCGACTCATCGTGTTTGTTTCTTCCAGGTTGCAAGTTACAAAGGTCAAGGAAGAATAGCTGAATTTGGTTTCAAAAACCCAAGGTGGGTTGAGGGGGAACTTCTGCAACTCAATGGAAAGGTACTAAAATTGCTGTCCATCTTCCCTTAGATTTTCTATCTCACTGATAATAAAAAAGATGTAGGGGAGAGGTCCTTGTTTCTTTCTATTCATGTGCTTGTTAATTTTCATTAGGGAATGGGGCCGCACATGAAAGGTGCAGACCTTGGCTTTCTTTATGTCATTCCAGAGCACAGCTTTCTTGTACTCTTCAATCGTTTGAAACTACCAGAGTAAAGAGCAAGTTGGGTTAGCAGATTCCTTCTTACAGCAGGTTTTTCCCTTTTGCCGGATAACTTATGTATCATTTTCATCAGAGAGGCATCACCCTGCAATGTGACTGAGAAAGTCAACCCTTTCCCCTCCCTTTTCGGCATAGTGAGTGCTTTGCTGTCCAATAATGGTACATCCTTTCAGTTTTCCTCTTAAACCCTAAAACTCATATCTTGTAAGCATACTTTTGCCAAGAGATGATCTGGAAATAATATTATAGTAGAGTTGAAATTCATATTAATGAGTTCCTCTTCTTGTACGGTCATAGAAAGTTGTCCATATTAGCTAATGAAGAAGATGGCATGGCAATGTTTTTGGAAGGCAGAATGTCACATCTTTTGGTGGCTTACTTTGCAATAAAGGCAGCTTCGATCAAATGCTCGCTTTTGTGCTTCCACTATTTAGAAAAAAAAGCGTTTGGAGGACACGCGCGCGCGCACTCTCTCTCTCTCTCTCTCTCTCTCTCTCTCTCTCTCTCCCTCCCTCCCTCCCCCTCCCTCTCTCTCTCTCTCTCTCTCTCTCCCTCTCTCTCTCTCTCCCTCCCTCCCTCTCTCTCTGTAAAAGCGAGTAGGAGAAAAGAATCTGATCCTTTCCTTAATTGTCAGTGAGTATCCAGGTTCAGGAATCACATGTATTAAGAGAATATGTTCCAGTGCTTAGAATAAAGTTTCCTTCTCATGTATGAACTTATGGGATATGAGTCTGAAGGATTCAATTTGAAGTAGGAAGATATATTGTGAAAACAAGAATCTGTCTTTGCTGCACAAAGCCTACCCTGAAAGGAAACCAGTCCTTTTTGAGACGTGATGCAATCTCTTGTCTGAAGTATGTTTATATCCCCTCGACAAAACTTTATTAACTTTGCTTGCTGGGGTCACCAGGCACCGCTACTGAAGTGTCAACAAAGAAAAAGTGTCACAAGCTACATGTTTACTGCCAGGCATAGGTTAATTTGACAGATTAATTCAATCCTACACACAAATTCAAAGTTGGTTCGGGTCGACTATATAAACTTTTTTATTTATAGGATGAGTTTAACTTTTATGTGTTGATAGTGTAAAAGGAAGTTTTAAAATTGGGCATGCAACCTACTAAACATGTTAAAGTAGTATATAGTTTGTGTAATTTTTTTTTTTGTATTGTCGGTGTATACACTTTAAATTCCTAAATTACTTTTGTGAATTTCAATATACCCCACGTCTCTTTTTTATTTGATTTTGGATCTATCACGCCCCAACCCTCTATGACGGACAATACCTTAACTTGATCGAGCGGACCAATCTGTCATGATATTTTCTATACTTATTATCATGACCGGATGATATGGTATAAGTTCGTAGGCCTCGCTGTCACGCAGAACGTTAGTTTTAATCTTCGTTGGTGCACTTTAGAATCCTTCGAAATTTTGCGGGGCTTTACAAGAGCAAGTTAATGCTTTCTAACTAGACAAAAGTTTATGTTAATTGATAAGATACTTGAAATATATTGTGGTCTATACACAGGCTAGAGTTTGATGAATCAACTTTTAATTGAACTATACGTTTATGCTTTTCTTTGATTGGCGACGCTGCTACACTTAGAGCTTTTGCTCTTTTCCCAACCCGTTTTTGCCTTGACAAGCTTCTGAGACTTTGCTGAATTAAAATTAAAAGGGGACATCTGTACTTCCACAATACACTCTTTACTCAAATGATTCGAATCAAATCCGATTGAAAAGCTTGAAATCAATTGAAGAAAGGGACTGCTAATGATAAACGTCGAGTATTCTACTTTAAAGCATGTTGGGAATTAAAAACACTTTCTAAGCCCTCCAAAAGATAGAATTGAGGTTTCTTTAAAAATTTAAAGCTTCTCGTTACAGTACAGGAATAGGAGCGAGCCTTTATCATGATACATTTCACTTTGTCGCCTCAGGCCTTTGTTCATAGAGTTTTTTTTCCTTTTTTCGATCTCTTTTTTAAAAATGTGTTTGTCCATGAAAAGCTATAAGTTTTGGAGATTTTTCGAAAAAGACTTTTTTCAAAAACCAAAAAATAGTTTTGACCACTTTTTCAAGTTTTTCAGAAAAAAAAAAGTGAAATGCATATCCACACATAATTTCAAATTCTAAATGTCATTTTTCCACTTAACTTCAAATACTATCTTTTTTAAAAGTCAATCATTTTTATGTCCAAACTCCTACTTAATTTCTTGGTACAAGTGTGCAATCCCTTTATGTCTCTTTCTTATGTGAAGTGGTCAAAAGTACGAGGAAAATCTAATAGCAGAAACCTTGTCCTAGAATTAAAATGCAATGGTACAGTCGAATTTATACGTGATTTCTAGACAAGTGAATTAATTTGATCCTGAAATAAAAAAATAATTAAAGAAATGCGCAATACTTAGCCTTGAAATGAAGGTAAAATCACGATAAACAGTAATTCCGGGGGCAGAGCTTCCAGGCTCAACAGTTGTCATGACCCAATTTCTCCTATAGGCCGTGATGGCGCCCAACGTCGCCGCTAGGCAAGCCAACAGTGAACTAGCCATGTATTTATTCTTTTTAATAATTTCAAAGTAGTGAATTTGTATTTATTAAGTGAAAGAGAAGTGAAAATTTTAATAAAGTAAGCGTCAGCTCATAAAGGAGCAAGTGCAGTGATATAAATACCCAATAACCATCAAATATCTACTAGTATGTTTTCAAGACCCGGTGTCACAAGTGAATGGGCAACTAGCAGAATATACAAAACACTAAGCTACTGTCTGAAATAGGGTAGACAGAAAGTAAATACAAAAGAGAGACTCCGGGTGCTACAGAACGACTCAGAAAGCAGCTCACCACTAAGCCTCGGGGTAACGGGGGTGCGCGCCTGACTGACTGCTAGATGCACCTGCCTCAGATCCTGCACGATTAGTGCAGAAGTGTAGCGTGAGTACATAAACAATATGTACCCAGTAAGTATCCAGTCTAACCTCGAAGAAGTAGTGCCGAGGGGTCGACATCGACACTTACTATGGGCCAACAATAAAAATACAGAAAATTCTAAATAGGAATGGAATATGTGAATAATAATAATAACATAATAGCAAGTAGTGAATAAATAATTTTTTAACTGATAGTAATTTTCAAAAAAAATAATCTCCAACTAACACATACTAACTCCAAATCAATTCCAGGTCAATAAATGAATTATAACACCTCATTTCATAAAAATAATAATATCAAGTGTATCCGGCCCCAAGCATTAACACACACGATTTATGTGGAGGTCGTACGCTCCGATCCAGAATAATGTGTACATTGCCGAGTGTCGAGTGGTACGAACCATAGATGCATCTATTATACTGCCGAGGCGTTCGGCCCGCTCTACAAGAAGAGAAAATACTCTACGAACATCCGATTTAAAAGCTATTACAAGACTAATATACAAGGAAGCACAATTTCCATTAACGGTCAAGTAACCCGCTAAAACTCAAAGTACGTGAAATTCGGTCTTTACGAATCCTTTATCAAGTTTCAATATAGTTTAGGCACTTAAATTAACAAGTAAGTGCAAATAGTACAAGTATCTCATGATTTGGGTTCGAAAAATACCCGGACTTAAGCATAATTAGTAGTTACGCACGGATTCTCATCACCTCGTGCATGCGTAGCCCCCTACAATTAGAAGCAAATAGAAATTTAAAACACCAATGGGGTAAATTCTCTCTTACAAGGTTAGGCAAGAGACTTACCTTGTCTCAAAGCTCACTTTCCGGCCCACGAACCCACTTAAAAGCCTCAACTTGATGCAACAATCCGAAGCTAGCCAAATATTATATAAATTAATCAATATACGCTCACAAATTCATAATTTAGCTATTAGAGTAATTACCCAACCCAAATTGCAAGATTCCTAAAATTCACCCTAGGCGCATGTGCCCGGATTCCGAAAATTTTCGAAGATAAATATTACCCATAGCCTCACGAACTCAAATATATAATTTTTTACTAAATTCCATAACCAATTTCGTGGTCAAATCTCATTTTTACCAAAACCCTAGGTTTTTCACAAATTCCTTTTAATTTCACAAGTTTTCCATGTTAAATCTACCTATGATCCGCGTATTTAGCTAAAGAATTGATAGGGATCACTTAACTCTTGATGTTGATGAAATACCTCAACAAAATACTCTCAAAATCGCCTAAGACCAAGTGAAAAATGAGGGAAATGAAGCTAAGTCCCGTAATAAAAAGCCCTTGCACCAGTTGCAGATGTCGCATTTGCGACATAATGTTCGCAATTGCGAAGGTCGCAAATGCGAAGCCTGACCAACTCTGCCTCAGTCGTAAATGCGACACAAGGCTCGCAAATGCGAAGTATTTCATCTCGCAAAAGCGGAAGAAAACTTCGCAAATGCAAAAAATGCTACGCCCACGTGACTTCGCAAATGAGAATCCATCAGTTCCGCCCCAACATCCCCAACCTCGCAAATGCAAAGACATTCTCGCAAATGCGAATAAGATCTCGCATTTGCGAGACTTGCAGAACCAGCCAAAACCAGCAGAACTGAAGTTCTTCAAAACACTCTGAACCGCGTTCGAAACTCACCCGAGCCCCCGGGGCTCCACACCAAACATCTACACAAGTCTAAAAATGCCATACGAACTTGATCGCGTGATCAAAACACTGAAATAATATCTAGAATCACAAATCAGATGCTAAAATCCATGAATTAAATCATGAAACTCAAAAACATCTAGAAACACTTCCCCACGTTCGATTCCTATCAAATCAACTCGGAATGACGCCAAATTTTGCATACAAGTCATAAATCACCATACAGAACTATTCCCTGGCTCGAAATCCCAAAAGGACCTCGATAACACCAAAATCTACTCCAAACCAATCTTAAAGAATTTGAAAAACCTTCAATGTGCCAGCTTTCAATATTAAGCGCTGAAATGCTCCCGGGTCATCCGAAACTCGATCCGAACATACGCCCAAGTCTAAAATCATCATACGAACCTATTGGAACCGTCAAATCTCGGTTCCAAGGTCGTTTACTCAAAACGTTGACTCAAGTCAAACTTAACCATTTTCAGCCAATTTAAGAAACAAAGTATTCCGATTTCAACCTGAACCCTTCCATACCCTAACTAACCATCCTCGCAAGTCATAAAACAGTAAAAGAACATACGGGGAGTCTTAATTTAGGGAACGGGGATCTAGAAATAAAAACGACCGGTCGGGTCGTTACATTCTCCATCTCTTAAACAAACGTTCGTCCTCGAATGGGTCTAGGATCATACCTGGAGTGCCGAATAGGTGTGGGTATCTGCTCTGCATGTCCTCCTCGGTCTCCCAAATTGCCTCCTTGAATGGTTGACCCCTCCACTGAACCTTTACCCCAGAAATCTTCTTGGACATCAACTGGCGAACATGCCTATCAACAATGGCAACTGGCCCCTCCTCATAACCCAGGCTCTCATCTAATTGAACCGTGATATAGTCGCTCTCATCTAATTGAACCGTGATATAGTCTAACACATGCAACTTGTCGGTATGATACCTCCGGAGCATAGACACGTGGAAAACCAGATGAACTCCCGATAGACTGGGAGGCAAAGCAAGCTCATAAGCAACCTCCCCAACCCGTCTCAACACCTCGAATGGACCTATAAACCTTGGGCTCAACTTGCCCTTCTTCCCGAACCTCGATCCCTTTCATCGATGAGACTTTCAAGAGAACCTTCTCGCCCACCATAAATGATAAATCACACGCCTTATCATCCGTGTAACTCTTCTATCTGGATTGTGCTATGCGAAGTCGCTCCTGAATCAACTTCACCTTCTCCAAGGCATCCTTCACCAAATCAGTACCATATAACCTAGCCTCGTCGGGCTCGAACCAACCGATGGGCGAACGACATCACCGACCATACAAAGCCTCAAATGGAGCCATCTCGATGCTGGACTGATAATAATTGTTATAAGCAAACTTGGCCAAAGGCAAGAATCGATCCCACTACCCTCCGAAGTTAATCACACATGCTCTGAGCATATCCTCCAAGATCTGAACCGTCCGCCCCGACTGCCCGTCAGTCTGCGGATGAGAGGCTGTGCTGAGCTCTACCCGGGTCCTTAACTCACTTTGTACTGCCCTCCAGAAATGCGAAGTAAACTGAGGGCCTCTATCTGATATGATGGAAACAGGCACACCATGTAACTGAACAATCTCCTGAATGTAAATCTGGGACAATCTCTCTGAAGAATACATAGTCACAACCGGAATGAAGTGTGCCGACTTGGTCAACCTATCGATAATGACCCAAACTGCATCAAACTTCCTCAAAGTCTACGACAACCCAACTACAAAGTCTATAGTGATGCGCTTCCACTTCCACTCAGGTATAACCATCTGCTGAAGTAGGCCACCTGGCCTCTAGTGCTCATACTTGACCTGCTGGCAATTTAGACATCTCGCCACATACTCAACTATATGCTTCTTCATCCGCCGCCACCAATAATGCTGCCTTAGATCGCGATACATATTCATAGCCCCTGTATGAATAGAATACCGAGAACTGTGTGCCTCATCTAGGATCTTCTCCATCAAGCCATCAACATTAGGAACACATAGGCGACCCTGGAGTGCAGAACACCATCCTCACTGATAAAAACATCATTAGCACCACCATGTAGTACCGTCTCCCTAAGAATGCGGATCATCGAACTGACGAGCCTAGATCTTCTCAAATAATGAAGACTGAGCGACAACGCATGTAAGAACTAGGCTGGGATCTGAAATATCCAACCTCACAAGTCTGTTAGCCAAGGACTGAATGTCCAAAGCTAATGGCATCTCCTCTGCTGAAATGAATGCCAAACTACCCATACTTTCCGCCTTTCCGCTCAAGGCATCCGCAACCACATTCGCCTTAGCCGGATGATAAAGGATGGTAATATCATAATCTTTTAGTAACTCAAGCCACCTGCACTGCAACAAGTTGATATCCCTCTACTTGAACAAATGCTGCAAGCTGCGATGATCGATTTAAACCTGAAGGACACCCCATAATGATAATGCCTCTATATCTTGAGAGCATGAACTATCGCGGCCAACTCCAAATCGTGTACGGGCTAATTCTTCTCGTGGGGCTTCAGCTGACATGAAACATATGCAATAACTCATCCCTCCTGCATCAATACACATCCCAAGTCAATGCGTGAAGCATCACAATACACAGTATATATCCCTAAACCGAAAGGCAACACTAACACTGGTGCTGAAGTCAATGCGGTCTTGAGCTTCTGAAAGCTCACCTGGCAATCATCGGACCATCGGAACGGAGCACCCTACTGGGTCAATCTAGTCAAAGGTGTTGCAATAGATGAGAAGCCCTCCACAAACCGTCTATAATAACCTGCTAACCTCAAGAAGCTCCTGATCTCGGTCGCGTGGTAGGACGAGGCCAACTCTGAACTGCCTCGATCGTTCTGGGAACTACCTTAATACCCTCGCCTGATACAACATGCCCCAAGAATGCCATAGAATCTAACTAGAACTCACACTTTGAGAACTTAGCATATAGTTTTTGTTCCCACAAGGTCTGAAGCACCACTCTCAAATACTGCTCGTGCTCCTCCATGCTAAGCGAGTAGATCAATATGTCATCAATGAAGACAATGACAAACTAGTCAATATATGTCTTGAACACCCGGTTCATCAAATCTATAAACGCCACAGGGGCGTTAGTCAAGCCTAAGGACATCACTAGGAACTCATAGTGGCCATATCTAGTCCAGAAAGTCGTCTTCGGATCACCCGAATCACGAATCTTCAACTGATGATACCCCGATCTCAAGTCGACCTTAAAGAACACCCTGACACCCTGCAACTGGTCAAACAAATCATCAATACGTGGCAATGGGTACTTGTTCTTAATGGTAACTTTGTTCAACTGGCAGTAATCAATGCACATCTGCATAGTCCCATCTTTCTTCTTCATGAATAACACCGGTGCACCCCAAGGCGACACACTCGGTCTGACGAACCCCTTTTCTAGCAACTCCTCAAGTTGTGCTTTCAACTCCTTCAACTGTTTCGGAACCAAGCGGTACATAATAGAGATAGGCTGGGTACCTGGAGCCAAATCAATAAAAAAATCGATATCACGATCTGGTGGCATGTCTGGTAGATCAGAAGGAAACACATCGGAGAACTCCTAGACCACGGGCACTGAATCAATCGCCGGAGTCTCTATAGTATCCCGAACATAAGCTAGATAAGCCAAACAACCCTTCTCGACCATGTGTCGAGCCTTCAGGATAGAGATAACCCAACTAGAAGCACTGACATACAAACCCTTCCACTCCAATCTAGGCAGCTCTGGCATCTCCAAGGTTACAGTCTTGGCATGGCAATTAAGGACGACGTGATATGGAGACAACCAGTCCATGCCCAGGATGACCTCAAAGTCGGTCATATCCAGCAATAGAAGATCCGCTCTAGTCTTATAACCACAAAAAGTCATAATACATGACCGATAGATTTGATCCGCAATAACAGAATCGCCCACTTGCATGGACGCATATACAGGAGCACCCAAGGACTCACGAGGAACACCCAGAAAGTGAGAAAACAGAGATGAAACATAGGAATATGTAGAACCTGGATTAAATAATACCGAAGCATCCCTACCCCAGACAGAAATAATACTTGTGATCATGACATCTGAGGCTACTGCATTTGGTATGGCTGGAAAAGTATAGAAACTATAGGTGGAGGCCCCTATGCTGGAAAAGAATAGGGCCCTCCACCTATAGGACGGCCCCTACCCACCTGTCATCCACCTCTGGGCGACCGGATGGCTAGCGTGGCAGCTGGTGCTGTAATCATAAGCTGTTGACCCTGATGTACTGCCTTGCCCCGAAGCCTGGGGCAGAACCTCCTCACATGACCAAGATCCCTGCACTCAAAGCAACCTCTTGGAACAGTAGACTGCTGACCTGAAGTCTGTCCCTTATGGCCCGAATACCCACCAGAGGAACCCTGAATAGTAGGTGGATGGTAGGAACTGTTTGGAATGGCGCTGAAATAGGGCCGCACTAGAGCACCCCGAGGAGACGGCAGTGCTGGATATGTGGGCCTGCTAGACTGACCCCTCACAAACTAACCTCTTCCCCCAGCCAGAACACCACTGAACCCTCCAGAATATCAAAACTTCTTGTCTCTCGACGTCTGCTCTCGGCTTCGCTGATGAACACCCTCGATCCTCTGAGCTATCTCCACAACCAGCTCGTAAGAAGTCCCCATCTCGACCACTCGGGCCATAGTGGCCTGGATACCAGAGTGCAAACCCACAACGAACCTCTGCACTCTCTCTGCATCGATATGTAGTATCATAAGTGCTTGGCGAGACAACTCAGAGAATCTCGCCTCATTGTCGGTCACCGACATCTGGACCTAATGGAGATGCTCGAACTGAAATCATAACTCTTCCCTCTGAGAGGGTGGAATATATCTATCTAGAAAGAGACGTGTGAACTGGTCCCAAGTCAAGGGAGGAGAATCTATTGACTTGCCAAGAAGATAGGACTGCCACCATCTACGGGCCCTGCCCTCCAGTTGAAAGGTGGTAAAGTCCACCCCATGGGACTCTAATATCCTTATGTTCTTCAGTCTGTCCCTACAACGATCAATAAAGTCTTGGGGGGTCCTCATGTCGCTCACCTCCAAAGACAAGAGGATGTAGCCTGGTCCATCTATCCAATAGCTTCTGCGGCTCTGGCCGCAGCTAGTCTGGGCTCAGGTATAGCTACTGCAACTAGCTGAGCTCCGCTCACGGGTAGTGTACCTGGGGTCTGATATACGATAGCTGCATGCCCTAGAGCCTGAGCGGTAGGGGTCTGTGCTCCCCCTCCTGCCTGAGATGTGGCTGGGTCTGCTGGAAATAAACCAGCCTGAGTCATAGAATCTATGAACCGTAGCATACAGCCCATGACCTCCTAGAATCCTGGTGCAGACATGAAATCCACTGGGGCTGGCTCCACTGTAGGCACCTCACCCTGCTCTTCAATAGCAGGATCCTCCACCGGATCCACTAATGGTACAACTGGAGCAACTCTAGGACGCCCTCGTCCTCTACCACGAGCTGGAGCCCTCCCTCGGCCTCAGCCTCAGCCTCTAGCAATAGGGGGCAACTCCTCCATGGTCGGGTACATCTGTCGCACACGTTCTCACCATCTGTGAGAGGATAAGAGAAAAACACTTAGCACAACATCAACTACACTATAAGAGACGAAGAAAGAGTAGTTTCCTAACACCCTATAACCTCTAGAAGATAAGTACGAACGTCACCGCACCGATCCACAAGACAATATTAGTCCTGCTCATAACTTGTGAGAACTACATGAACCTAGTGCTCTGATACCGTGTTGTCACGACCCAATTTCTCGTCACCTCGTACAAACAGTACACGTATTTCATGATTTGGGTCCTAAAAATACCCGGACTTAAGCATAATTAGTACTTGCGCACGAATTCTCGTCACCTTGTGCGTTCGTAGCCCCCACAATTAGAAGCAAATAGAAATAAAATACCTATGGGGTAAATTCCCTCTTACAAAGTTAGGCAAGTCACTTACCTCATCTCAAAGCTCACTTTCCGGCCCATAAACTCACTCTAAAGCCTCAACTTGGTGCCTAACAATCCGAAGCTAGCCAAATATTATATAAGTTAATCAATATACACTCACAAGTTCATAATTTAGCTATTAAAGTAATTACCCAACCCAAATTGGAAGATTCCTAAAATTCATCCCCGGGCCCACGTGCCTGGATTCCAAAAATTTGCGAAGATAAATATTAACCATAGCCTCACGAATTCAAATATATAATTTTTTACTTAATTCCATAACTAATTTCGTGGTCAAATCTCATTTTTACCAAAATCCTAGGTTTTTCACAAATCCCCTTTAATTTCACAAGTTTTCCATGTTAAATTTACATATGATCCGCGTATTTAGATAAAGAATTGATAGGGATCACTTACCTCTTGATGTTGATGAAATTCATCCATAAACTGCTCTCAAAATTGCCTAAGACCAAGTGGGAAATGAGGAAAATGAAGCTAAGTCTCGTAATAAAAAGCCCTTGCACCAGTCGCAGATGTCGCATTTACGACATCTGGTTCGCAAATGCGACAAAGGCGTCACAAATGCGAAGCCTGACCAACTCTACCTCAGGCTCGCAAATGCGAATCTACTTTCGCAATTGCGAGTTTCGCAAATGCGAATAATATCTCGTATTTGCGAGACCTGCAGAACCAGCCAAAACCCAGCAGAACTTAAGTTCTTCAAAACACTCCGAACCGCACTCGAAACTCACCCGAACCCCCAGGGCTCCACACCAAACATCCACACAAGTATAAAAACACCGTACGATTTTACTCGCCCGATCAAAACACCGAAACAACATCTAGAATCACTAATCAGATGCCAAAATCCATAAATTAAATCATGAAACTCAAAAACATCTAGAAACTTCCCCACGTTCGATTCCTATAAAATCAACTCGGAATGATACCAAATTTTTCATACAAGTCATAAATTACCATACGGAACTATTCACAGGGTCGGAATACCAAACGGACCTTGATAACACCAAAATCTACTCCAAACCAAACTTAAAGAACTTGAAAACCCTTTAATGTGCCAACTTTTAATATTAAGCGTCGAAACGCTCCCGGGTCATCTGAAACCCAATCCGAACATACGCCCAAGTACAAAATCATCATATGAACCTATTGGGACTGTCAAATCCTGGTTTTGAGGTTGTTTACTCAAAACGTTGGCTCAAGTCAAGCTTAATCATTTTAAGCCAATTTAAGAAACTAAGTGTTCCGATTTCAACCCGAACCCTTCCAAACACGAACTAACCATCCCTACAAGTTATAAAATAGAACAAGCACATGCAGGGAGTCTTAATTAGGGGAACAGGGATTTAGAAAGCAAAACAACCGGTCGGGTCATCATAACAGTGATGAAAACAAGGAACAAAAAAGTAAAATTATGCAAAGCTTTTGATCGATTATAGCGTAAATTTGCTAGAAAAGCCGTGTGCTTTACAATGATAACAGAGCTCACTATTTATAGCTACGCCTAGGGAACAAGGTCCTAGGATCGTGCCCTTCTTTAATGTCAATTATGAAGGCCATTGATGAAGGTGTAATGGTGAGCATAAATGACAAATTCTCTGTAACGAGCAGCACACTAAATACTATGGAATATTCTCCATTAAGTGCTACTGGTCGGGGGGTATTTGTTGCATCTTTATGAGTGTCATTCTTTCCGATGACAAATAGGATAACTACCTTCGGTTCTAACTATCCCCCGTCTTAAGTTCCATGTGTCATTCTCTTAAGCGTCCACGTATCATAACGTATTTTACAGTATACAGATAGTTCCCCTGCTTTCTGGTGACATAACTTTGTGTCATCAGAAAGTTGGTAGAAACACTCTTTTTGGCGGGAACTACTATGATTCCTTCTGAAAAGCTTCTAACGGTTGATTAGGTGCACGTCTCTCCGCATTTAATGCCCCGAACACGAGTTTATCGAGGTAATCATGGCCACGAATTTAGCCAACCTTTACTTATATGCATCAACCTTCTTCACTCATACTCCATAACACATCAAACTCTCTAAAACTCTCTTTATTGTTCTTCAACCTTTCTTTAACTTCCTTCAAATGAAAAAGCTTTTCCTTCATCCATAACATATAATGGCTTCTTCTTCAAAGAATACCAGCTCTTCAAAGGGCAAAAGCAAAGTCGAGGACGCTGCTCCTCCAATAGTGGGAACAATCACTCCTAAAAGTCTTATTATAACAAAAGACTTCAAAGAGAAATTCCCTTCAGCTAACCCTCACACGTTGGCCGTTGGCAGATACCCTTGTTCCATCCATCCTTCTAGTATTTCTGTTGAGAAGGAAGATTGTCGCTGCCAAGATTTGGACATTATTTTTCCTGATATAACAGAGTGAGTAACCCTACCCAGGGAAGGTTTTACATACTTTTACACATATCCCTTTACTTTGGGTGTGTTTGCTTTGAGTGGAGAGCTTGACTCCATTATTACGGAGTTCTGCCTCTGCTATCAAGTGTTTTTGGCACAAGTAAGTCCTTCTGTGTGGAGGACGATTGCTTGCCTTTGGCGTTTGTGCTAAGATATGGGAGAGGAGCTATCCTTAGTTCATGTGATAAATCTCTATTCCCCCAAAGTCTTCCGCGGGAGAATGATAAAATTTAGCAAACGCGGCCAAACGACCGTGGGTGGATGGAACGGTTCGTTGCAGTTGCCACCAATGATATCACTCCGAAAATGGCTTCATCCTTTCCGGAATCATAGAACCTAACTCATAAGCTCCTTGTTCAATATCTCTTTTATCTGGAATTCCTTCATATCCATATTGATCCTTCTCCTTTTGCATATTTCAGCAACTCGATGGGTTCCATCTAGGGTTGAAGGCTTGGCCCAGTGGGTCCATAAAATCTTGGACGTTACTACGCCCAAAATCCACACATGGAAAAAACTGGTCCTCAAATACGGGTGGAAGTCCAAAAACCATGGTAACTTAAACTCGTCTTGTTTTTGCTTTTTACGCAAGGAAATTGATTAATCCTTTCTCCCTTTTTTTCTGAAATCAGGTCTACCTGCGGGTTCGGTTGTTGTTCCCGATGAGGACATTTAGGGTGATCCTACTGATGTAGCAAGGCTTCTTTAGGAGGCGCTTACTCGAAGAGGTGTCTCTGGGCCTGCTTCGGGTATAAGTGTTTCTTCACGGAGTAACCGGCCGGAGGACAAGCAATGAAAAAGAAGACGCTCCTCCACAGCCGGGGAAAGGAATAAGAGGGCGAAGACTGTTGCCCCCGAGTCATCTCAGAAGTTGTGGTGACTAGCCCTCTTCCCGGGCTGGTCATAGGCACCATGATGATCGACAATGATGGAGAAGCTAGTGATGGGAAAGCTTCTCTACATAGAAGATGACGATCCTCATCAACTCAATAGAATACTCAACTTGTTGAGTTAGTTACACCAACCGAGGACGGTGTCTAAGCACTTTGAGGGGAGTTTGAGATGGTAGAAAATTCCAACTCCCATTTCTGTATCGGGTCCCTGTCGTGTTTTGCTGGCGGGCAACCAATAACTAGCACTGCATTTGTCATAGCTACTTCTCACCCTTCATCACCATCAACTTTATCTCCTTCTTTACTAGCTCTTCCCTCAACAACTGCTACATCATCTCCACCGGCCGTATCTGTCCGAGAAGAGGATATTACTCTTCCCAATCCCTTGTTCATGGGAATTTGGGGCACAATTATGCTACCCCCTCTGCAGATCCGCAAAGGAGGAGGAACGTTACTCTCTTGGTCTCTACCAGATGTAACTTGTTATCCCGGCCAGGGGAACATGCTAATTATCTGAAGCCTTTGGCTTTAGAGAAAGATTGAGAAAAGATACAAGCTTTCTCGTGAGAATGCTTGTTAAACAACGCCATGCACAACGCCGCAATGATATATTCTTTACTTCCTTTGTTATTTCTTCTATTTTTGCCTAAAAATATCTTGAGTTTGCCTTTCTTGATTTGTAGGCCAATTGTCTTGCTTACGAAGGCCTCCAAAGGTTGATTCGGGAAAAGGAAGAACTTACCTCCGCACGGGATCAGCTTTTGGCCGAGCGGGAGCAAACTGTTGTTCGCCTCTCATAATTGGAATCCAAAGCTGCTGAGACCGTTGTATTGGAAACTCATTTGCAGCAAAGCGAGCAAGAAGTGGTAACCCTTAGCCAAGAGATTAGCCCGCTGGGGGTTAAATTTGACGAAGTCAGGGCCAAATGGGCTGAAGTACATAATGTCATTCTTGCTGCAACTGACCGCGAGGCTACCTCCGCTGAAAGATTGACCAACTTAGAGGTAGCCTTGAACTCCAAAACTGAAGAGCTTGTTGCTGCGGGGGTGAAACATGCTCAGCTGGAGGAGAAGTATAAGAAGACTATTGAGCATAATAGGCTCTTTAGTTCAACTGTCCGTGACCTTGATGTTAGCCTCAGATCCGTTAGATCCGCCGAGAAAACCTTTCTGCCGAGGTAACCTAACTCAAAGAAGAACTTAAGCGTCGAGCGGCTTCCCTCGTTGTTGAGATAACTTACGTTATGTACAGCATGAGGAGAGAAACCTTGGAAGCGGCCAAAACTGGTATCATTGACTTTGATGCTGAAATTGCTAAGGCCCGTGAGCTTGAGTTAGCTGCTAAACGTGGTCTCCCGACAGAGCCTGATGCTTCTGGTTCTTCTGGTTCCGGTTCTGAAACTTTGGGAATTGAAGAGGAAATGAAAGGTGAAGATGTTGAAGGCCAAACTGATGAAGGGAAAAATGTTGAGCCATTGGCGGATCTACCCACTTCCCCTGGGGGCGCGGACACTTCTCTTCCTCCGAGTTCCGAAGATGTAGCAGTTTAGCTTTTCTTTTTCTCCAACTTTTGTATTTGTGCTACTTTGGCATGTTATTGTAAGTAAAGACATCTTTTACTCAAGAATTGTTTGAGTCTTTCTTTCGTTTGAACGTTTATGCAAGTTTTGCACTCTTTTTTTTTCTTTTGCCTATGTCTTTTGCGCAAGTTTTACTGTTTGCGTCTTATTACGTAATGCCTTGGGTGTATTTTTTCCCGAAAGCATTTTGATTCTGTGCATAAGTTCTTCCGAAATCAACCCTTTAACATAAGGGTTTTTATAAGAGAAGGCCATCTTATATTTACGATGCTCTTGAAGAGGACGTCTCCTGTTCATTACGGCACTAGCATTTGAAGTACTTGTTTAACTTTCAAATGATAAAATTAATTCATCGATCAGACAAGAAACAAGATGAAAAATAAAAAGGACTTTATTTTATTCCTTCCATTTTCAAAAAGTACATAAGCTTTTGTTATGTTAAAGAGAAATTGTCATTTCTTGTGGCTAATTCGTACAACTTATTTCTATGGGGCTGGCCGTGCAGTCTCCGGTCCCGATGACATAATTATGTTGCCGGTTTTCATGCTCCGGTCTACGTGGCAGTCATTGTTGTTGCATTCTCATATCATTTCCCCTTAGTGTTCTAATGCGAGGAATGTGAATTAGAACGCTAGGAATCTTGAACCTTCGAGGATCCTACTAATGAATTGCTAGACAATCTTCTGCACAGTAACAAACTTTGCTTCCCCTTAGGAATTTATGCTATCGAGCAAAAGATTATCTAACAATCCTCTATTGGTTTGCACTTGTGAACGGTCGGATAACCTTTGCTGGATAGCAAACTCATTTTCCCGGTGGGAACTTTGCAATCGAGCCAATGATTATCTAACCGCCCCGGAGTGGTTCTTCGCTTGTGTGCCTTGCTATTAAAGGTCTTATTGCTGCCATTGAAACTTTCTTCATAGTATGTTTTCCGTTACTACCTTGTTAAAAATCTTTCTAGAAAAAACCAATTGGGACAAAAACTGGATGAAGGAAAAAAGAGTGCAGCACATACTTTCAGTACATGCAATGTTTGTCAGTAATAATATCTCTTAAGATGTGCCACGTTCCAGTTGCTTGGCAGCTTTTCTCTACTCTGATTCTCTAACTCGTATGAACCTTTCCCGGTGACAACTGAAACCCGATAGGGGCCTTCCCAGGTTGGACCTAGCTTCCCTACGTTGATTTCCCGGGTGTTCTGAGTTACTTTTCTTAGAACCAAATCTCCCACTCTGAAATAACAAATATTGGCTCTTCGATTGTAATATCTTTCCATTCTCTACTTCTGTGCCGCCATCCTTATTTGTGCTAAGTCCCTGCGCTTATCGAGTAACTCTAAGTTGACCAACGTCGCTTCATTGTTCGCTTCTTTGCTTGCCTGGAAATACCTTAAGGTAGGTTCCCCTACTTCCACCGGAATTAAGGCTTCTGCTCCGTATACAAGGGAAAAAGGAGTTTCCCCCATGCTCGATTTAGCCGTCGTTCGGTATGCCCATAAATCTTCGGGTAGTTCCTCAGGCTATTTACCTTTGGCTGCTTCCAACCTTTTCTTGAGGTTTGTATAATCACTTTGTTCATTGACTCCGCTTGACCATGTGCACTCAGATGATAGGGTGAATATGTGATTCTCTTTATTGTCAAATCTTCAAGTAACTTTGTGATCTTTGCATCGATAAATTGTGGCCCATTATCGCCTGCTATTTCTTTTGGTATTCTGAACCTGCAAATTATGTTTTCCCACAAGAAATCCACCACTTCGCGTTCACCGATCTTTTGATAAGGACCTGCTTCCACCCACTGAGAAAAATAGTCAGTTAAAATCAAAAGAAATCTTACCTTACCGGGAGCCAGCGACAGTGGTCCGACGATGTCCATCCCCTATTTTATGAATGGCCACGGAGATAGAACTGAATGTAGTGGTTCTGTCGGTTGATGTACCTGCGGTGCGTAGCGCTGGCACTTATCATTTTTGTATGAAAGCTTTGGCATCTTGCTCCATGCGCGGCCAATAATATCCTGCCCTTACCAGTTTTAGCACTAAAGAATCTGCACCCAAATGGGTCCCGCATATCCCTTCGTGGACTTCTCTCATAACGTAATTAGCTCCGGATGCTCCCAAACATCAGGCAGCGGGCCTTGGAAAGATTTTCTGTACAATTGGCCTTCTTTGAAGCTATACCGTGTTGCTTTGACACGCAACGCCCGGGATGCCTTCGAATCTTCAAGCAATTTTTTGTGCTCGAGATAATCGATGATCTCATTCCTCCAGTCCCAGACCAAATTAGTAGTATTTACCTCGTAGTAGCTATCTACATCCAGGACCGAGTGCATCATTTGTACTACCATCCCGGACTCTGCTCCCTTCATTTCTGTTGATGAACGGAGGTTAGCCAGTGCATCCGCTTCTGCATTTTCTTCCCTCGGGATATGAGTAATCGACCACTCCCGATATTGAGCCAGCAGAGCCTAGACCTTCACCACGTATTGTTGCATGCGCTCCTCTATGGTTTCGAAGATCCTATAGACCTGATTTACCACCAGCTGTGAGGCTCACTTGATTTTTATGACCTCAGAATCTAGTCTTTGGGGCAGTTCGAGTCCTGCAATCAAAGCCTCATACTCTGCTTCATTGTTAGTTAAAGGGACCGTTCTGATGGCTTGCCTTAGGGTTTCTCCCGAAGGCGTGGTTAATACTATGCCAAGCCCGGAACCTTTTACGTTGGAGGCTCTGTCCGTAAATAAGGTCCAAACTCCCGATATCGATTCTGACACCATTACTTCCTTATTAATTGCTAGAGGCAGCAATCCCAGACTGAAATCGACCATAAAGTCAGCCAAGACTTGTGACTTAATCATAGTCCTTGGTTTATATTCTATGTCGAATTCACTCATTTCGACGGCCCATTTGGCCAACCTACTCGAGAGTTCAGGTTTGTAAATGATGTTCCACAGGGGAAATATGGTCACTACAACTATCGGGTAACAGTGAAAGTATGGCCTCATCTTTCGAGCGGCGACTACAAGAGATAAGGCCAGCTTCTCCAAATGTGGGTAGTAAGTTTCTGCTCCCGTTAAAATTTTACTATTGTAATAAATGGGAGATTGCGTACCTTCGTCTTCACGGACTAAAACTGCACTTACAGCTACTTCCCAGATTGCGACCAACATTGTTTCACCCTCCTTTGGTTTCGAAAGTAATGAAGGGCTTGACAAGTACCTTTTCAAATCTCTCAAATCCTGCTGACACTCCGGGGTCCATTCGAAGTTGTTTGTCTTTTTGAGTAGTGCGAATAAACGGTGGCATTTCTCTGATGACCGGGAAATGAACCTGCTCAAAGCGGCCAATCTCCCCGTGAACCTTTAGACTTTTTTTACGCTTGACATCTGGTCCGGGATGTCTTCGATGGCCTTGATCTTATCGGGGTTTAACTCAATCCCTCTTTGCGATACCAGAAATCCTAGGAACTTGTCGGAGCTGACCACGAACGTGCACTTCTCAGGGTTAAGCTCCATGTTATGCTTCCTTATGATGTCAAAAGTTTCTTGCAAATGCTTAATGTGGTCACCTGCATTCAAAGACTTAACGAGCATATCGTCTATATAAACTTCCATAGTTTTCCCTTTTTATTTTTCAAATATCTTGTTTACGAGCCGCTGATAAGTGGCAACGACATTCTTCAACCCGAAGGGCATCACATTATAGCAATATGTGCCAAAATTCATTATAAACAAAGTCTTTTCCTGATCCTCCGGGTTCATCTTAATTTGGTTGTACCTGGAATAAGCATCAAGGAAACTCATTAACTCATTTCTGGTCGTCATATCAATCATTTGATCGATGTTTGGCCGTGGGAACGAGTCTTTCGGGCACGCCTTATTCAAGTCCTTATAATCTACACAAATGCGAAATTTATTGTTCTTCTTAGGAACTAATACTACATTAGCTAGCCAGTCTGGATACTTTACCTCTCTGATCGAATCGATATCAAGTAAGCGAGTTATCTCTTCTTTGACGAATTTATTCCTGGCCTCTGCAATAGGGAGCTTATTTTGTCTTACCGTAGGGATGTCGGGATCTAAACTTAGCTTGTGTACAGCCACCTCTATTGGGATACATATCATGTCCGCATATGACTACGCAAAACAATCGATATTAAATTTAAGAAATTCAATAAAGCCAAACCTGAGCTCGGGATGCAGTCCTGTCCCCAAGTGGAATTTCCTTTCTAAGAACTTTTCAAATAATGCAACTTGCTTGATCTCCTATGTCGTGGATTTTGTTGCATTCGTCTCTTCTAGTACCTAGAAATATCTTGGCACCTGATAAGATTCCGACGCCTCTACCCTCGGACCAACTTCATTTGATTTGGGAGAGGGCGCCGGTTCCTGTAGTTGCTATGTTGCATGCTCCTTCCCTTTGCTATTGGAGACCAAAATCGCATTCATATCCCTTGTCACCGGTTGGTCGCCCCTTATCTGTTTAATTCCTTTGGGCGTTGGAAATTTCAGCAACTGATGATATGTTGACGGTACAGCTCTCATCTCGTGCAACCATGGTCGTCCCAGAATAATATTATATCCCATATCACCATCCACCACTTCAAAAAGATTCGTTATCATCACTCCTTCAGCATTCTGGGCAACAAAATCTCTCCTCGGGTTGTCACACCCGCGAGGTTGAATCCGACGAGGAGTTTAGTGGCCAGAATGATGCTTCCGGTGAGTTTAGCTTACTCTAATACTCTCCATTGTATGATATTGGCCGAACTTTCTGGATCTACTAGAACACGTTTGATTTTAAAGTCTAGCACATTTAAAGAAATTACCAATGCGTCATTGTGCGGTAGCAACAATTTGTCTGTGTCCTTCTTCGCAAAAGTGATATAGTCTTCAGCAACTTCCCGGAGTCTCTTGCTATAGGTTATTGATACTTTCGTCTTTTTTATTGCCGAGAAGGTGACCCTGTTGATCTCGTTCCCCCCGAAGATCATGTTGATCGTCTGGCGCAGGGTATCTTCTCCTGCTTTCGAGGATTCCGTGTTATCTCGGTTGCGACCATAGTTATTCTTGGCCCGGTCACTTAAGAATTCTCTAAGATGCCCATTCTTCAATAGTGTCGCCACTTCTTCCCGGAGATGTCGGCAGTCCCCAGTCGGGTGGCCATTCGTCCCGTGGTACTCACACCACAAGTTGGGATCCCTCTGGCTGGGATCAGATCTCATTGGCTTTAGGAACAGTGATTCTTTGATGTTTCTCATAGCCGATACCAACTCTAATACACTGACATTGAAATTGTAATCTGAAATCCTGGGGGAAGGATCCCGCGTACCTAGCGTTTTTTTGTCCTGCAATGATCTATTGTTCCGACCGCAATTAGTCCTTCTGTCGGTAGCGAACCTGTCTGCTGACCGGAAGCCTCTGTCGCAGCCTTCGGTTCCTTCGTATGGCAAAAATCGACCCCTCAAAAAACGTATGTCCGTGTAGAAATCGTCTTTTGTTTTTTCTTTACTCTTCTCCCGTCCTTTTGCCGATGACGGGAAGCCAACCTAATCATCTTCGATCTTTATCTTTGACTCGTACAGGTTGTGGACATCCGCCCAAATCATTGCTTGGAACTCAAGAAAGCTTTCCTTCAGTTTCCGGGAAGTGTCTGAACTTCTCAGATTCAGACCCTTGGTAAATGCTTCAGCCGCCCATTCATCTGGAATAGCTAGGAGCAACATCCTCTTCTTTTGGAATCGGGTAACGAATTCTCGCAGCAACTCGAATTCTTCTTGTGCAATTCCGAATATGTCGGCCTTTCGAGCATGCACCTTTCTGGCCCCGATATGAGCCTTAATAAAAGAATCCCCGAGCATCTAAAAGTAATCTATGGAATGCTCGGGTAACAGCGAATACCACGTCAAGGCTCCCCTCTTGAGAGTCTCGTGAGGAGCTAAATCATTCCCCTTCGTCGTCATTGTATAGGTGGTAATATGCTCCTCAGAATCTAAATTTCCATCATACTTTGGCACGTCGGGCATTTTAAATCGCATCGGGATTAATTCTGGTGTCGCGCTTGGTTTGTACGGCAACTGAGTATACTTCTTTGAATCCGTACCTTTCAGTACCAATGGTGCACCCAGGATTTGGTCCATGCGAACATTCACTTCTCTTATAAATCGTAAGAGTTCATTCTTGAAGGGATCATTTTAATTACTGGGGCCGGATCCGCTCCCCCCAGCCCCATCGAAACCAACCTGTCAACCCTCTGTGTTATTTGATTTGCGGGAGCGCAAGGAGGAACTAGACCTCGTCTATTCACCTTATTGGAATCCCCCGATAACGCATGCTTCAACTCCGTCATAACCTTATCCTGTCGTGTGAGGTGACGTAGAATGATCGTTTGTTGCTCTTGTAGGACCCTTACCGCATCAACAATATGCTCCTCTTCAGCGTCATCAGGAGTTGCCTCCCGAACATGTCATGGGTACCGCCGGTCGTACCGGCGTGGCATCGTTCCCCTCATTGTAGGTGTCACTGATTGAATCCTCGAGATGAGGCTGGTCTCCTTGAACCTCAGGATTGTGTGTGTTGTTAACACCATTATGTGTCATTTCTTATGATTTTTTGCTAAGACAAATAATCAAAACACGTTAGTAAAATAGGCAATGATCAACTTAATTACACAGCTGTCTAGGCCCCACGGTGGACGCCAAACTGTTTACCCGTAAAAGGGTACAGTCGAATTTATACGTGGTTTAGACAAGTGAATTAATTTGATCCTACAATAATGAAATAATTAAAGAAATGTGCAATACTTAGCTTTGAAATGAAGGTAAAATCACGAAAAATAGTAATTCCGAGGGCAGAGCTTCCGGGCTCAACAATGTTGAAAATAAGGAACAAGAAAGTAAAATTATGTAAAGCTTTTGATCGATTATAGCGTAAATTTGCCAGAAAAATTGTGTCTTTTACAATGATAGCAGCTCACTATTTATAGTTACGCCTAGAGAACAAGGTCCTAGGATCGTACCCTTCTTTAATGTCAATTATGATGGTCATTGATGAAGGTGTAACGGTGAGCATTAATGACAAATTCTCTATAACGGACAGTGCACTAAATGCTGTGGAATATTCTCCATTAAATGCTACCGGTTGGAGGGTATTTGTTGTATCTTTACGAGTGTCGTTCTTTCCGGTGACAAACGGGAAAACTGTCTTCAGTTCTAACTATCCCCGCCTTAAGTTTCACGTGTCATTCTCTTAAGCGGTCCTATATCATAACGTATTTTACTCGTATACTGTAGTAGAATTATTTATTTGAATCAACTGATAGTGAATCAAACTTATGGATGTCATATCCTGGAACAGAGGGAAAAAAAAAAGGTCAGAGCTCATCCCCAGTTATAAATATGCCGACCACAAAAACTTTTGAACGGTGAACTTAGAGGAACCGTTTAACATATGCATGCTGCAATATATTCTATCAATCGGAAATGAAAAAGTGACAGACCAAATCCCAAGGGAAGGGATATAACTTTTCTAACAGATTAAGAGTCCGTTTGGACATAAGAAATTTTTTACTTTTTTCGAAAAATTTTCACTTTTTTCCGAAATCAGCGTTTGGTCATAAATTTTTCAATTTTCACTTGAAAATACCTTTTGGAATTTTTCGAAAATTTGAAAAACTCCAAAAAAACTATTTTTCAAAATTTTCACTCAGATCACTCACAAAACTTCAAAAACAACCCAAAATTATATTCATGTCCAAACACAATTCTAATTTTCAAATACCATTTTTACTTGAATTTTTTTCAATTTTTTTGAAATTTTACAATTCTTATGTCCAAACGCCTACTAAAGAAAGTGGGGACAGAAAAGAGGGTAGGGGTGGCATGTGGGCCGGGCCCGGTCCTAACTGGGCTTCGCGGGCCCGTTCCTAAGTGGTCCGGTCCTAGGCGGGCCGGTCCTAAGCGGTCCCGAGCTTCGCGGGCTTCTCGTTGGAACCGGTCCGGGACCGGGACCACGAACTAGCGGTTTCGTGTTAAGTGGGCCGGTCCCGGCCCTAAGCGGGCCCAAACGGTCCTAAGCGGGCCCAAGTGGGCCCAACGAAAACTTTCTATTTTTTAAATTATTTTTATACAAGTTAGAGAAAAAAATGGTAATAAAAATATCTAAGGCAATTCCTAGTAAATTATATTATAGAATTGTCACCTAAATTTTTTAATTTAAATTTAAAGACAAAAATATTGTAAAGAGATATTCAAAGCAATGCGTTATAATATATATATATATATATATATATATATATATATATATATATATATATATAGAGAGAGAGAGAGAGAGAGAGAGAGAGAGAGAGAGAGAGAGTATAGTATATACTATATTATACTATATGTATAGCTTAAGGTATATAAAAAGACAAAAATATTGTAAAGAGATATTTAAAGCAATGCGTTATATTTTATTATAGCATTAAAAAATTATGGCAATATCTTTCTTAGTCTTCCTCCCCCCTATGTAATGAGCACAACAAGGTGCTAATGCCACCATTGAGAAGAAAAAGAAACTAATCAAGATGTGCCAAAATACAAGTTACATATTAATTTACATGGTATCTCTTACAAATTTCATAAATCCTTCAAGGTCCGGAGGAATTTCCGTTAGTGGTGGCGGAAATGAAGCTTGGTCATCACTGCTTCCAGGCGAAGCATCATCCTCCGCAAGTTCAGCTAGCATTTCTTCATAAGCTTCGTCTACCTCTGGTTGTGATTCAGCAAGTCCAAAATTTTTTCTTTCCGAACGGATCCAATCTCTGAAAAGTACTGATTTTTTCAAGCTCTCCCTCATAGACGCTCTATAATCACCGAGTTGAAGTCTTGCTTGACTGAAAGCGCTCTCTGATGCCACTGTTGAAGCTTGAATAGTTAAAATATCTCGGGCCATCCTTGAAAGAATCGGAAAGTGTTTTTCTTTGTCTTTCCACCATTCTAAAATATTAAAGGAGCCGTCGGGATTCACTTCCTCAATTCCCTGTGACAAATAAACTTCAAGCTCATTTAGTTGTGAAAAATCACTAGTACTAGAACCTTGAGAACCCTTGAACCCTGCCCAAGCACTAAGTGCTCTTACTCCCGCAGTTCTTTTAGATGATTGAGAACTAGAAGAAGAAGGAGTTGGAACATTTGGTCTAGCATGGTCTAATGCAACTTGATAAGCATTATAAATAGTTTGAACATTTATTTTAATTGAGGCTATTACGTCCACAAGTGTAGATAACTCCTCATCTTCAAGTGCTAAACCATTATAAACAGTTTCATACCAAAATTGAGGACCTCCTAATTTCATAGTAGGATTTAACAATGCAGCAACACCATAAATAGGGGGAATAGGAAAAAAATATTTTTTTAATTTTTTCCTCATGGAATCAATAGCAAGTTGATAAATTTCCCCACCCTCTGAAAAATGATCAAACAAATTTGCAAGTTCGGCAATATAAACTAAACAGTTAGAAATAGTAGGATAATATTGCCCAGAAAATTTATTTGTAGCAATATGAAATTTTTCTAAAAAATTTACAAGCATTTTAACATTAACCCAATCCGCATTTGTAAGGTGCTCATCATCATCACTTACATGAGCATTAAACGTTGAGTTTATGGGGTTTCTATATTCATATGCAACAACTAAACTTTCATACATGTAATTCCATCTAGTTGGACAAGGTTTAGGAACCTTTCTTTCTCTTAGGCCAAATTCATCGCATCTTTTAAAATATTCTCTAAGTCTACTTCTACGGTTTGAATAAAAAAGCCAATTAAGAGCCATTTTAACCTTTTTAATTTTAACATTTAAAATTCGCATACCATCACCCACAATTAAATGGTAAATATGACAAATACATCTAACATGAAAAATGTTACTAAATGCAGGACTTAGTGTAGTGGTAAGCAAGGCTACAACATTTGTGTTACTAGTAGCATTATCCATTGAAACTGATATTATTTTATCACTAATGCAAAAATATCTACAAATATCCGTAATCGTGCTAGAAATAAACTGCCCTGTGTGACGTGAATTAATTATTCTATAAGCAATAATACGCTTTTGCATTATCCAATCCTCATCAATCCAATGACTGGTAACAGTAAGGTAATCACAGTCATTACCACTTCTACCAATATCAGTTGTAATAGCAACACGATAATTTATATGAGTAAATAAATAGCGCAAATATTGTTTATATTCATGTTTATATTTATAAATATCACTCTTTACGGTTGTGCGAGGAAAACCTTTATAAGTAGGATTATAAACTTTTCTAATAAAGTGAGGGTTAGAAGAAAAACTATAGGGTAAACACATAACAGTAACAATTTTTGCCAATTCTTCCCGATCTTTTTTTGGATCATAATATAAAATACCACCGGTAACAGGGTTAATTTTCGGTTGAAATTGATTTGACCCGGTACTAAGGTCAGTCATACTAGGTGCACTTGTCCCCTCGGCCAAAGCTTTCATACGAAAATATCTAGCTTTATCTTGAGGGTGTAGTAATATGTACTTCCCGTCCTAGTCAAACTTTCCGTCCCCCCCGACTTCCAACATATTTAAAAACTAACTCTTTGCCACAAGTTTTACACTTAGCCCTATTTTTTCTCTTAGTTGAGTAAAAAATGGCCAAACAAGAGATGTTTCTGCCCGTTTAGAAGATTGTCTAGAAAAAGTAGGGGCAGTAACAGGAGGGTCAGACGAGGAATCATTTGGATTATTATTAGTTGGGTTAACTTCAGGAGCAGGACTAGTGGGTGTATCGTCATCCGGTTGCGTTTCATCAAAATCTATTTCTTCATCATCATTTTCATCAATAGTTGGATTACCATAAAGAGCATTCATATATTCATGATTTAATTGTTCACCGAGTGCAATATTATGGCAAAATTGACTCTCGGTAAATTATAATAAACTATTATCGCTATCAAGAATAGCAGGTGTAGGACGGGTACCGGGTTTCGGCCGAGGAGCCGGGGGAAGTGGAGGAGGAACAGATTGGCCACTAGATTCACCACTCTTGGATTTTTTCTTATTTTTACTAAATATTTTTTTAGGGAATAAGCCATCTTAATTAATCAAGAAAAGTAAATAAAACAAACAAAACTATAATATTAAAACTTAAGAGTTGGAACGTGTTTACCGAATTGACGAACAACTTGTTGAAAAATAATTATCGTTGAAGACTTGAAGACTTCAATTCACCAACTTCACAATTTTGCACAAATTGTAACAATTAAGTAAGCAATTATAGAAGAGTATTAGAGAGAGATTGAGAGAGATTGATGATTTTGTGAGAAAAATGAAAGAATGAGGGGGTATTTATAGTTGAAAATAGGGAAAAAGTGTAATTATAAAAAGTTTGGGGTTAAAATAAAATTTGGGGGGTTAAATGGCTATTTTGCAAATAGCCAACGGCTATTTTGGCAGACCAAACGGCTAGTTTTTAAATGGCCAAACGGTCAAATTTTTTTTTTTAAAAAAATAAGCGTTGGGCCCGTTTAGGATGGCTTGAACCGGCCCACTTCTGAGCCGGTCCCGGTCCTAAACGGTTCCGGTCTCACGGGCCTCCCCTATGAGATCGGCTCATTACCCGGCCCACCACCCCACGGTCCCGGTCCTATCCGGTTAGGACCGTTTAGGCCCACTGCCCATGTGGGCTTGCAGTCCTGGGCCCGTCACGGTCCTAACCGGCCCACTAACCACCCCTAAAAAAGGGGGTGGGGGTGGACGGGAAGCTCCTTATAGCAATTATTATTACTTTATTTTCTCGAGATCAAAAGAGTTAAAGTGGGAAAAAGAAATGGCATGACAATCTTTGGCTTTTTCTAAAGTTTCCTTGCTCAAATTTTGAAATATGCCTCTAAAATGACTAAAGAGATTGTTCGTGACTAAATATCATAATTCACAGTTTATACCATAGTTTCAGGAGTTCAATTTTTAATAATTAAACTACTACTCAACAACAACAAACTTAGTGATTTTCTACAAGTGGTATTTGGGGAGGCTGTAATGTATACGTAAGGCTTACCCTTATCCTGAGAGGGCAGAGAGGCTATTTTCAATAAACCCTCAGCGAAAGAAAATAAGAAATAAAGTAGTGGCAACAAACCGTAACAACAATAAGATATTATAAAAATCGAAACGAAATATAACAATCAAACAGTAAGTAGTAATAACAATTTAAGAATCAAATATACCATACTAACACTAATACTACCGGTAAGGGGACAAAAAAGAGAATCGCTCAACTACCAATAACCTTCTGTTCTAATCCTTGACCTCTACACCTCCTATCAAGGGTCATGTCCTCGGTAAGCAGAAGTTGTGTCGTGCCTGCCTAATCACCCCTCCCTAATACTTCTTAGGTCTACCTCTCCTCCGACATACCAAAGTCAACCTTTCACACCTCCTAACTGGTGTTGCTCTTCCGTTCTTCACTTGTCCGATTCATCTCAATCTCGCCTCCCGCATCTTATCCTCCACAGGGGTCACTCTCACCTTTTCTTGAATAACTTCATTCCTAATCTTATCTAATCTGATATGCCCGCACATCCATCTCAACATCCTCATTTCGGCTACTTCCATCTTCTAAACATGAGAGATCTTGATTGGCCAACACTCTGCCCATATAATATAGTCGGTTTATTCACTACTTTGTAGAACTTACTTTAAGTTTTAGTAGCATATTCTTATCGCATCAGGGCCGGGTGGAGCCTAAGGCTACTAAGACAATGGCCTTAGGTCCCCAAAATACTTAGGACCCCAAAATCTATAAATAATATTATATTATGCACTATTGATAGAATTTTAAATCATTTGGTAAAATAGTTATAGCTAAAGTTTTACACATCTTAAATTGTAGTTATTAGTTATTTTTCTGACTTTAGTTCGTCCCAACTTAAATTGATCTTCTTACGATATTAGTTTTAGAACATTTTTTCTTGATTTCTTGAGTGCCTTTTTAGATATTTTTCAAACTACTTTGATAAGTAACTATTAAAATTTGTCCTTAACATTGAATTACTCTTGAAACATAGTAGTTATTATAGTATTATTTATTTCAACTTATATTTAAAATTAAAAGTGTTAAGAGAAACTGTATAAGTAGAAGAATACTCTAATTGGCAAACTCAATCAGGTAAAAAGCGTTAACTCAATTGTCGTTAACAATTACTATATTAGTTGCCTCGGTTGAATTTTTTTTTAAAACTAAATCAATAAATTTCAACATGATAACACGAGAGATTAAATAAATTGGTTAGACATTGGCAATAATTAAAACTGATTATAACTTCTTTAGATTTCGATAAATTATAAAAGTAAAAAAAAAAGTAATTAAAAAATTTTAAGGCCTCACTTTCTATTTTCGCCTTAGGCCCCATATTATGTCGAGTCGCCCGTGTATCGCATAAGACACCAGATGCGAGTATCCATTTATCTACCCTGCTCCGATACGATGTGTGACATGCTTATCAATCATTCCATTTCTTTGTATAACTGACCCAAAGTACTTGAAGTTTTCTCTCTTGGGGATGACTTGTATATCAAGATTTACATCCATGTCCGCTTCCTGAATCACGTCCTGCTCAACTTTAAACCTTTAGACTCTAGGGTTTGTCTCCACACCACCAGCCTCTCGTTAACACTGTCTCACGTCTCGTCAATCAGAACTATGTCATCTGTAAATAACATACACCATGGCACCTCCCCTTGAATGTGTCGCGTCAGTGCATCCATCGCCAAAGAAAATAAAAACGGACTAAGGGTTGATCCTTGGTGCAACCTCATCACAATGGGAAAGTGTTCTGAGTCCCACCGACTGTTCTTGCCTTGGTCTTAGCTCTATCATACATGTTATTAATCACCCTAATGTAAGCTACCGGCACACCTTTAGCCTCCAAACACCTTCATAGAACCTCTCTTAAGACTTTGTCGTATGCTTTCTCCAAGTCAATATGCAAGTCCTTCTTCATTTTCCTATACTGCTCTACCAATCTCCTTACAAGATGAATGAATTTCGTAGTCGAACGACCCGACATAAATCCGAACTGGTTCTCAAAAATAGACACACTCCTCCTCACCCTCACTTTTACTACCCTCAAAAGTAAATATTTCTCTGCACCTAATATTGATATTGACCCAATCAATACAACATACTTCCTCCGTTCACTTTTACTTGGCACATTTTGACTTTTCACGTCCCTTAAGAAATAATAAATGAAGTACATAATTTATCATGATATACATATTAATTGATGCATATTTTATTTGATTTGAGAAAATAATTTGAAATGAGTAATAAATATTGTGTGTATAACATGAAATTTTTTTTTGTCTTCTCTTGATATGTATAAAGTGACAAGTAAAAATGAAAATCTATTTTTAGTATACATGCAAAGTAAAAGTGAACGGAGAGAGTATGTGTTTTATATGTATTTTTATTACTTATTACTCGTAATTAACTGATACAAATTTTTACCTTACTTTTAATGACTTAGCTATGATAAATTACTGAATTTGATGTAAACATCAACGGACAAGAAACATTTAGGTGAGATAGCAAGTATTCAATAGTTATGCCATAGCCGCTTAGGTGGAAGGATGGTTAGTTAAATATAGTAATTTTTTATGGAAATATTAATGTGTGTTTATAAAAAAATTTATTGTGTACTTGGGTCAAAATTAGTTTTTAAACATATATATTAGACGTTTATCAAAATTGAGTTCGCCACTACACCAACGAAATAGTCGAATCGAGCTTTGTATAAGGTCTCATACAGTACGAGTATAAAAATAAAATAAAATTACTAATAAAGAGCTCAAGTACGAATAATTTATTTCCAATAAGGAAAACAGCATCGTATTTTAGCATGCATTACCATTCAAGAGCTCCCACGTAAAGAATCACTTTCCATAAAGATTCACGTACAATCTAAAGCGGAGCACAAAATCCTTAGCCAGATCATCTGTACTTGCCACATCACACTAAATTCCAAAAGTTCCACCTGGCACAATCTCATTCATGATTAAAGAAGAGAACACCATAACAAGTATGGAACTCATTACACTCCAGTTATTATTCAAAGACTCGACAGAGACAGCCCCCTTTCTTTTCCAAAGTATTTTTTACAGTTCCTTCCTTTTTTGTGTTTGCTCTTCATTCAATCATACTTTTTTCCTCTCTCAATAAAGCTCACATCTTTTTCATGAAACCCATAATGAAAAATTCAAACTCAGAGCACAATTCAAATTCCAGTCATCGGAATCTCCAAAAACACAACAGTCACATATCAATGTCGGACACCGAGTCACAAGGGAGTCAAATTGACTCGTTCCACTCACCTCTCCGGTCCGACTCACCAATACGTTCCGACGACCCTTTCCCTGAACCACACCCCCCTAAATCCCCCTCTAAGGCAATTGTTAAGTACTTCTCCCCGCTCAGATCACCGCATAAACCCTCGTCGGAAAATTTGAGCTCGACGCCGCCGTCAGAACGGAGATCGCCGGTTGTGTATTTTAGTAGGGCGATTAGGGAGGATGCGGCGCCTGGGGTGACGAAGGTGGGCCCGGTTCGCGGTGGGGGTGCTGACGTGGAAGCTGGCGAGGTTGGCGGCGAGCGGCGGTCGAGGGCGGCTGTGGCGTCGATTATTGGACGGTCGCAGAGGGATGTTTTGCTGAACCGGGCGGCTTTAGGGTTTAGGGTTTGTGAGGTTATTTTTTGCTTGATTTCGTTCTCGGTTATGGCAGCTGATAAAACTCAAGGCTGGACTGGTGATTCGTTTGATCGTTACAAAGAGTACAGGTTCGCATTTGCTTTTCCTTGCTTAATATCTGTTTATTATTATCCCTTTATTTATTTTATTTTTGTTTCAATTGTAAAGATATCATTTTGAAGTGGATTTGGTGGCTAATATAGTATTGAATATAAAGTTGGGTTTGTTTTATAGATGGTCACTCAATTTTCACTTTATTGCACTAAAGTTAACGGAAATATCTCTAAACTTCACTAAGTATTACGGAAGTCATTAGACTAAGTCACTTAAGTTTGCCTAATAATCACAGAAAGTCATTAGGATGAAACAAAAGATAAATTTTATATGATACTTAGACAGAGTCAATTTACTTTTTGTTTACAAAAGAATTGTTTAGTGATTTTCTGTGATATTTAAGCAAAGTTGAGAGATTTTTTTATTACAAAAAATACTTTAGTGACTTTTTTGATACTTTGGCAGAATTGAATGATATTTTTGTCACAAAAAATGGTCTTATGATTTTGGTGCAATAAAATAAAAGTTGAGCGACCATCTGTGAAATTAACACATAGAAACTTGTATCTGGTCTAGTTGTAATTGGAAGATAGTAGTAGTAGTTTTTTTTCTCTTATTATGTGAACTAGCTTGTGTGCAACTCAGCTGATAGATTTTAGCTGTAGATACGAGTTTCTGTTGCTTTGAAGTTTTCTTTCATCAGAAGCAAATGAATTCTATTTTGGTTGATCCAAGGGATTCACAGTTGATTTCTTTCTTTCATTTTTTCCCCCTGTTTCTACCAGGGGCAGATGCAGCATACAGTTATCGGGTTCGACTGAACCCAGTACTTTCGACGCGGAGCATAAATTTATATGTAAAAATCACTAAACTATAATAAATACTTCCTTTGTTCCAGTTTATGTGAACCTATTTCCTTTTTGGTTCGTTCCAAAAAGAAGACCCCTTTTTAAATTTGATAATAATTTAGCTTTAACTTACCATTCTAACCTTAATAAGAAGCTTTTATAACCACACAAATACTTTGGGCCCCTTTTTGACTTGTTTAGGACCACAAATTCCAAAAGTCTTCATTTTATCTTAAATTCCGTGCCCAGTCAAACAGGTTCACATAAATTGGAACGGATGGAGTAATAGATATGAACCCATAACTTTAAAATATAATGGGTTTAATGCTAAAAACTTTAAATATTGAACCTATAGAATTAAAATCCTAGATCCGCCTCTGGTTTCTACGTTTACTATTTCCCTATGAACTACTTTCCTTATGTAATGTTAAAAATAATTTTTGCCACAGGTATTGCGTAGCCGTTAATGTTATCGGATTTGCATATTCTGGATTTCAAGCATTTGATCTAGCATACAGTTTGGCAACTGGGAAACACTTCCTCTCTCACCATATGCGATATCATTTTGATTTCTTAACGGATCAGGCAAGTAATACCATTTCAGCTGGTGTACTTCTGTAAACATGTGTTTCTAGTTTGAGATGAAGTTGGTAATCTATAATTGGTTTTGCTCTTAAAATGTTGCTAACAGGGGAGGGTGCAGAGTCGTGATATTTCATGCTCTACAGGTCCAGCTTCTAAGTGCTTGTGTAGATTTTAGTTTAGAAGCTACCAAAAAAGTTTCTGTGGAGTTTGGGCGAAAAAGAACTCCAAGTGCCTTGTTTAGGAGCTATTTATTTACTTCATTCAGCTCTTAGTGTTGAAGAAAATCTTTCCAATGCCTCATCTAGGCTTTGGACAGCCTCATTCAAAGTTTTTGATTCACAGTGGTTAGGATAGAATCAGAGGTAAGTTTACCACTGTCTGTCTGAGGCAAGCCCAACAACCGGTAGCCAATAGCATCAATTATAGCACATAGATATCCATAACTCCCAAAAGATCTTGGGACCATCACTTTTGAGCAAGAATTCGGAGCTAAATAACTTATAGCCAAATTTGGGGCAAGAATTCAATGAACTAGGAAAATATGTGAAATTGGAGATTATCAAAGCACTCTTTGCCCAATAAGTGGTAGGACACTAATAATCCCGACTAACAGTTCACTGTCGTAATATGACATACTTTTAAGTTTTTAAGTAAGAAGTTTCACTCAAAAACTACCAGGTACATCTGATGATGGACCATAAGGGGTCCTCGTTTGTTGCAGTGTACTAAGTACTTCCCAAGTGTATAGTTTCTATGTAGCCAGTTGAAAACTTCTGGATCAATTTAATTTGCTCTGATTGTGCCTGTTACATACCAAATGCTAGCTTTATTGGTATTGCTGCTGTTCTATGTATTATATGCTCTGAAGATGGTCTTTATTTCTTGCATGTATCTGTGCAGATATTGGCATATCTTCTTATGTCAGCATCCTCTTCTGCTGCAACGAGGGTAGACGACTGGATATCAAATTGGGGAAAAGATAAGTTCACAGAAATGGCAAGTGCATCAATCGCGCTGTCCTTCCTGGCTTTCGTTGCTTTTGCCTTCAGCTCTCTTATATCTGGTTATAGCCTCTGCAACCGTAGTTCCTCATGATCCTGAAATCAGTTACCACTATTTATTCATTGCGTAATTTTGAGAAATTGAGCATTAGTTTTTAATTTCTAGTGGATCAGAAGTTGTACAGAAGTAGTTAATAGATTTAGCAGTATAATTTTTTTTTCAGTCCTATTGCAGAGAAATAAAGTGTCCAAATGTGGTTAGCGAAATGCATTGTTGAGTATATAAGAATAATAATGTCGAATATCCATATCTTTTTGGATATAGTATACTACTAAATCTAATCTGTATCATATCGTCAGATGAAGGTTTTCATAAGACTCGCAGCCTAATTCTTAATTTCTTATCACACCCTAACTTTTTATCGCAATCTTCTATTTGTTTAGTATTTTACTCCAAAAATTTGCCAAGAAACAGAATCTGTAATATCACTTCTTTGAATCATGCTGCACTAGTTGGTGTATAAAAGCATGTAAAGTAAAACCTTATGTTATTTTGAATTAGAAAAATTGGCCTAGAAACAGAAAAAAAAAAAATTGTCCTTTCGTATCTTACACAAACCTTTCTTGAGGTTTTAGATTTATAACGCTTGTCTGTTCGTAATTTCAGATTACTTTTTCCGTTACAAGTATTTGTAAAATGATCGGCTAGCAAATTTTACTTGTTCCATAACAAGTCTATATCCATCTATCTATATTCTATATCTATATCTATATCTATCTATCTCTATATCTTCTATATCTATATCTATCTATCAATATTATATTAAAAGTAGGAAGACTTTAACTGAAAAGTTAAATTACATAATTGCCCTTCTAATTAATTTAAATATTCTACTTATAAAAAATATTAAATAAAAATACTAAATTTATTTGAAGAGGTGTAACTTTTCATAGTAGTATCAGTTAATAATGTGTCAAGGGAGGGAAGACCCGATTGTTTAACTTATATTTTTTCCTGTGTGTGACAAAAATTATATAGTGGCAAACTCTTTCCATGTGGGTTATATTTCTGTCAAAAGGTGTGTTAATTGGTGATTGTTTCCTTTGTGGATCTTCTTCTCATACAAAGGAGTCTACATAACGCGTTTAGAAGATAAAAATTCATTGATACCTTGCATGCAAAAGGAACAAAAGGAACAAAAACGAAAGGCAACAATCTTTGACAATATGCAAATCTCTTGGGTGAGACTCGATAAAAAACAAGTTCTGTTTTCCTAACTTTACTTTATTATTTACTTATAAATTTCTACCTTTTGTGGATTTTGTGAAATTTATGTTTTGTAAATATTAGGATAAATGACATACTTATAATGATGATCTTGAAATGTATGCTAAATTTACATTTTTGATATGTTTATAATTGTTATTTCGTTGCCAAATAGTATTTAGATGGCAAAAATATATATGTTGCATACTTGCATGCATAAAACCATGTGAAGTTCATTTTTAAATTGTGGGATGAAATATCTAATCACAAAGAACATTAACCCTTAACCAATATTTAAATATAACGATTGTTTACTATCATGATCTCAAGTTGGTGCAAAATAGTGTTTATTCTCAAAGTGATGTTGCAGTATAAATTTATAGTACAACTATCCCATTATTGCCTCTAAATTGAAACTATGATCAATAAAAGAATTGGCAATATGAATGGTATAATATTGTTGAGAGAGGAATTTTATGATTTCCGTATTGCAATAAGTAGAATACAGAATAAATTAAAGTTCTTGTGAAAGAATGAAAATATGATACGAGAAATTTTTGTGGTCGTAAAACATTCTAAGATAACCAAAGAAGTAAAATTGAACTATATGTTATAATGTATAAAATATTTAATGTTAAATTGATGGAATCTTCAATCCATTGTTCTCCATTATTCTTTCGTTCCGAAAGAATAGAATATATACGCCAATTGTTTTCTCTTCATACAAATTTCCCAATCTCATTTATAACCATTCCAAATACTAAATCTTACTCCAATAAATTTATGGCAGACAAACGAATTGAAATGAAGATATCCAACATGACTTGTTCGATAAAATCATTAATTCACCCTATAATGTTCATTGCTGGGAATGAGAGATGTGTGCTTGTTTGTTAAATTAAATTTGATGAAACTTTATATATATTTACAGTATCAGAAATATATCTGATGGAAGTGAACGGAAAGGAAGTGAAAATTGTGCTACTTATTCTTATTTTGGCGCAGTTGAAAAATTTCTTGTCATCCAAGCATGCATGTATTCACTTTCAATGTTACAACTGAACCATCCCTTCAAATTTTCTATTGTATGATTTAAGGGATGTTTTAAATATCCTAATAAATGGAGGAGGGTTTCTTTAAAGTGCTAATAGTTTCAGTTTTTTTCTAGGCAAATTAAAATTTAAATGCAAAAATGAATACGATAAAGAAAGTTTCATTCAAATGAGATTCCTTTGATGCAAAAATATCACTTTGTTCCTAGGTGTATTAGTTTTAAAATGTTGTTACACAGAAGATATATTATCTCTTATGAAACTAGATCATTTAAAGAATTACAGTTTTAAAACTTGATACCGTTCCTATCCAAACGCTAATGAAAAAAAAGTGACTTCTCAATATTTTATTTTGTTCTGAGATGTTTGGCATTATTTTTTTACAAAAACTTAGCTCTTTTAGTTAGTATCCTTGCATATGGGACGGTTTTACTTGGTAATAGACATACTATTTGGCTTAAGTTAATCATTTGTTTGCAAAATTTTTTGTTTGTTTGAAACAAACTCTCAAAGTTTTGTATTTGTTTGGCACATACTTTCATTTGAAAATTATTATTCTTTCACTATAAATTTTATATTGCATCCAATGTAAATTTGTATTCTATACTTTCTTTTCTCCTAATATTTTACTTGGATTACTCGGTCACACAATTGATAATACTTCAATTTTTAATTAATTAAAATATTTTAATGTACTAACTAAAAAAAATAGTTACTATCAGCACAAGATGTTAAATTATCTTAATTTATTGTATATCTCAAACAAGAATGTTGATCACGGTAGAAAGTACAAAACCTATATATAAATATATATATATTATTAAACTTTTTTTACTCTCTCTACCTAACCATATTATGTTCAGTCAAAATGGCAAGCAAAGTAAAATTAGTAAAATAATTTGTCGTTAACAAGCTACGTACAAAACATATCCAATTAACTTCTTTTAATAATTATGTGAAAAAGTGAAAGGACTTATATGAACCAAATAAGAGCTAATATATTAATAATGGTTGATTAAATCGTGTTAACCCCAACAACACTTCAGTGCACAAAGAAGTTGAAATAACTTTTACTAATAACACCATTGCAAAGGAATCGGCCAATAACATACGTGGTGCGTGTGAGTCGAGTCTTGAGGCTAAGATGTTATGATAGGGTGTTTAGTCTGCTTTAAATATTTTTGGCATGATGCGTTAGATAAGTGTCTGATAAGAAGGTCGTCTTTATGTGAAGTGCAGCTTGATTGCTCGAGGACGAGCAATGGTTTAAGTGTGGAGGGTTGATGGTAGACTAGAAACCCGTGTTTTAGTCATAGTTTGCACTCTAAATACTGCATTTTACTTGTGTTTGAGCTTAAATGATAGTGAATTGTACTTATTATGTATTTTATGTCTTGCAGGAAGTGATTCCGAGTTAAAAAGATAAACGGGAGTTAAATCAAACAAGTTGGAACTTTGAAGTCTGAGTAAAAGCCTAAGGAATTAAACCGGGATCGAGTTCGGGGATCGGGAGCCAAGTCTGGATGTCAAAAAGTGAAGAAAACGACTCTATAAAAAAACTACTCCCGCGGCGCATGGGGCGGCGCGCCTGAACAATTTTCTCATTGTTTTGGCTTGGAAAGAGTAGTTTCGTCCGGGCCCACTCCTACATGGTATAAATACACCAAAAAGACGCTTTTGAAGGGACTTTTGACCTGGGAAGCTTTTGGAGAGCATTGGAGGCTACAAGACACAAAATTTCATCATCTTTCCATCAATTCAATACGGGAGTTTGAATTATAACGTAAGATTGATGTTTTCTTACTCTTTAATTATATTTGTGATGACTTCCTCCGTGATTATGGAGTAGTTTCCCTTAGGGTTTGACGGATATGGTGTTTTGATTGTTATTTGTGAATTTTAACTCTAGTTCTTTGCTTGAATTCGTTTATGAAGCTTTGAATTGTTTGCAATTTCATTCACCAGTTTATTTAATCGAAAGAGGAATATTGTGATGATTATCTTGCATTATTTTGTTTGGTTTAATTCAGTGATTCACTTAAGTAATCGAAAGAGCTTGTTGAATTGTTGATTGAATCAAGTTAGGAGAATATTCGAGAGACGTTCTCCTAAAGACTAAACCATTAACGCATGCTTGCATATTTTCACAGTGCTTATATTAGTTCACCTCGTAGAGTTAAGATTTAATCGAGAGAGGAGTCTTGACTACACGTTTGAACTAATCATCAAGTGAAATTGTGAGAATCATTAGAACATTAGAGTGAATTGAACTAGAATTGGATCCCAAATAGCTATCTTGCATATAAGTTGCTCGGACTCGGGTGCGGGCATCCGATACAAGCACGGATCCGAGTGTCGGATTCGGCAGAATCTAAATTTTAAGATTCAGGGGTGCGGATCTAGGTATGGATACGGGTGCGGGGATTCGGCTAAAAAAATTAAAAATTATAAAAAAAATAGAGCTATTAAGAGAAAAAGAAAGTCATTCAAGGCCTTCCACCAACTCTCTATCTATATCGCCGCTACTGTCTACCGGAAGTCCGAACTTAAAAAATGACCCGTTGAATTCTTGGTTTTCTGAAACACAAAGCAGCAAATATGAGACAAAAGTACTACAATATTGAAGGTATGTCATTTCCCATGTCTTAAATCTGTTTTATTTTTAATTTTGAGAAATCAAAATCTCAATTTCCCTCCAATTTTGTCAATGGACTCAGGTCAAAGTATCCGAAGTTAGTTGAACGAATCCGGGACGTATCCCGCTCTCGTTCCGTGTCGAGACGGGTGCGGCACCAAAAACGAAGAGTCCGCGCAACTTAGTCTTGCATCTATCCTGTCATGGCCCTTATTTCTCACATTGATAAGAAATCAATTCCGCTAATCTCTACTTTGATGCAGTCAATTATCAATTGCTTTACTTTAGTAGTTAATCGTAGTTCGTAATCATTCCAAATCAAGTTTTGATCATCCTGAATAGTAGTTAAACCAGAAACTACTAGAGCATTGTTTGAATCCAATCCCTGTGGAGACGATAATTTTACTATACTATCTTTGGCTAGCGAGCATCAACTTCGTGTTGTGTTTTGCGCTCGTCAAAGCAATGAACCATTGTAATTCATGCTAAGTGAACAAAATTTTGAACATAAGATTATACAACAATTACATCTTCATTCATGATTTTATCAGCTCCTACGCACTTAAAAAGTCATAGCATGAACATTTCACCTGTATTGCTCAGACTCGGATGCGTGTAGCTGATACAGGTATCAATCTAGAGGACGGATTCTTCATCACAAAAAATTTAGATCTAGGGGTATGGATCCTTGTGCCGAATACGAGTGTTGGGATACGACTATACATGTTAATCGGGCCGGGCTGACCCGCTTACAGCCCGGTTCAGCCCGGTACTGTAGCGTGGGGGGCGGGCTGGGACGGGTTGGGCAGGGAGCGAGTTTCAAACGAACAGTTTTTTGATACCGGTGCACCGGAACCCGCTAAGCCCGTTAACCCATTAACGGGTTGTTAATGGACTACAATCCGGTTCAGCCCGTTAACCCGTTAACGGGTTGTTAACGGGCTACAGCCCGGTTCAGCCCATTTATTAACGTTTTTTTTTAATTTGTTTTTTTTTTAATGGACCAACTGAAACTCCTGATATTGACACTTGTATTTCTTATCTACACAAACATTTAGAAACATTATATAATTATTATGCTAACATTGTTGATGCTTCTTCTGCTGTAGATGCAAATATTCCTTCAAGTTCAGTTTCAACATCTGGGACCAGTGCTTTGGATGATAATGATGGTGTTGAAGATTATTTGATTTGGTCTACAATAGAGGAGCATCAACAAACCAGTAGCAGGAATATTGATGAACTTCAATTCTACTTGCAAAAGTCAGCAGAGCCCCGCACAAAGGAATTTCTACCATTGGGTTGGTGGAGGAGCAACTCAAATCAATTTCCTGTTCTTTCGGCCATGGCTCGAGACGTGCTAAATGTGCCGATTTCAACAGTCGCATCAGAGAGCGCATTTAGCCAAGCAAGGCAGCAACTAGGAGATACCCGTCATTCATTGGGTAGCAACGCTTTGGAAATTCTAGTGTGCTTCAGAGATTGGATAAAATCAGAACGACGAAATCAAGGGCGTGACGAGGTAGATGAAGCGGAGGACCAAGAAATTGGAGATATAATGGTTTATGGTTCTAATTCAACCAATGTCGGAAACCAAGAACCTCATGTTGACATGGATGAACTTCCAAAAATGATGCAAAGCATGTGATGTACTATTTGTTTTTTTATAATTGTTGTAAACTTTTAATTTGCAAGTTCAAAAATAACAAAATCAGAAAGAACTTGCAACTTAATTTGAAGTATTATATATTATTCAATAAAAATATCAAATGAAAGTTTTCGGAGCTTGATCCTTACATATAGGTCTAATTAAATAATTTTTTGTAGCCACTTACTTTCAAATTTTAATTTTAACATTATAAAATTCAAATTTCAAATTTCAAATTTTAAACTTCAAAGTTTAATTCTAAACCTTAAAAGTTTACAAACACTTAAGTATCAATAACATTGAATAAGAAAAACAAAATTTACTTTAAAAAAAAAAAAAAAAAACAATCCACAGCCCGCTAACAACCCACTAAGCCTGAACCCGGACGGACAAAAAAAACCCGAAAAAGTACAGCCCGCAACATTAAACGGACGGGCTGATTTTTTTTTTTTGGTCCAGCCCGCCCCAGCCCGCCCGTTAAACACCCATAGATATGACCAATAAATGTATATTAGACTTATATAAGTATATATTTCAATTAATTAAAGTTAATGAACTACTAAAACTAATTAATTTAATTCTTTGTTTTTATTTTTGGTCAGGAAAGGAAAAGATTTTATTAAAAAGTACCAAGAAGGTACATAAAAGAGTACATCAGAGAAAGGAGAGAGCTTCCTTTTTTTGATTTTGCACCGGGTGTCCGAGTCTCTTTGAGCCCCGACTAATTCCGGGGGTGCACAGGCCTTCGGCAAGGAGTTTCTCGCAAGTGCACCACGGTTAATTCAAGTTTTACCCAGTCCGATGGCCCTCAGAATTTGTTTGCACCCAGTGGGTTTCGAACTTGAGACCTTGAAAGGGAGCAAACCCCAAGGCTCAAGTCAATTGCCACCAGGCCAACCCTGAGGGTTAGGAGAGAGCTTCCTTTTGTAGACTGAAGGAGTGCAACATGTCTAACAGTGAGTCAATATGGGTTACAATATTCCTCCTACTTCACAAGTAAAGACATGTCAAGCACCTACATTTTACAAGTGATATGTTTTCCTTCCCATTGTTAAAGCATCTGTTATTCCTTTCTAGTCAAACATTCCAACAATGCAAATGGGAATAGTTTCCAGTAATGTGTGCTACTGGCAAAGATCTGTCCATACTAGCTACTTAAAGCAAGCTTAATGCATCCTATATCTGGCAAAGAATATTTCCTATATCTGCCTGGTAATTGAGCAATGAAGCAGTAGGTGATTCACTGATTCGCTAGGCAGGCTTCATGAGCAGCAATCCAAACAAAACATGCATCTGTGGGGGGTGCAATGGTTTTCCAGATGGATCTCCATGGCCAACATTCATTGGTTCCTCTTATATTCTTTTAAGAAATTTTGTAACGAGCCTTCACTGTGAATTTACTAATCCTTCTGATACTTCCCCCATAGAGTGTCCTCTGCCTGATCATTAAAGGAGACCAGTTCCAGCTTCTGGATTAGCATGCTCAATTTCCCAATCATATAAGTTCCTCCTCAAAAGTAAGTTCCATTCCCCATTGGTGTAGCAATCTGCCACAGTACAGTTATTTTTGTGCTGATTGAATAAAAGATCTAGGAATATCTCCATTAAAGTGGTATCATTTATCCATTTGTCTATCCACATCTTCACTTTCATGCCATTACCAACTTTTAATTTGACGCAGTCACAAAAGTCATCCCCGAGGCTTATAGTTCCCTATACATGTTCCCTCCCCCACCCCCCACCCAAAAAAATCCCCCAACGTCATTGAACATTGGGATTTATTCAGTCATATCTTTTCAATGACATTATTATTAATCCCTACCACTTGGTTGGTCACTGTATATCCAACTACAACAGAGAAGACTACATATGAAAAGATAGAAAACAGATATGCAATGGAAAAAACTCTTGGCAGGTCTTTATAGCATAGGCTCCTTGGTAAAAGCATTACATATAATAAGCAAATCAAATCAGTTCAACAAGCTTCCAAATCAGATCGGATTCATGCTTAAAGGAAGCCACTGCAGAGTAGGGAAAACTTTAAGGGGTTGTTTGGTATGAGGTATAAGAAGGTATAGTGCTGGTATAAAAATTTAATACCACCTTAATACTTTGTTTGGTTAGCAAACCTGGTATAAGTTATCCCGGGATTAAAATTAGTACCGGGATAACTTATACCTTCTTCTTAGAAATTATGCAATTGTCATTTTTTAATACAACATACGAAACAGTGGATAAAAAACAATACCAGCATAACTAATCCCAGCATAACTTATCCCGGCATAAGCCGTATTCAAACCAAACGACCCCTAAATGTTTGATGCTGGATATAAGCTACTGAGGAGTTAAACTGGTAAGCTAGAGATAACTTAGTCTTTACAAATTCAACAACACTTACCGAGACATATTGAAACAGTCCATCTGATACTTGGGGTTTCAAATATACACCACCAGTGATGTAAGAGGCCTGTCCACAGATATGCACCATTACATCAGTGAGCCAAAAAGGAACTAGTACTGGGAAAGAAAAGATTTAGGACCAAATATTGCAGGTAGAGAAATGATACCTGCTGAAGAAAGGCAGAATGCTGGGATCCTATTACACATGAATCAATCGGTACCTGCAATAAAATGCATTTCTTAGAGTAGAACCACAATATAACAATCTGAGTCCCATTCCCTAGTTTATAGAGATTACCTTTATGAAGACAGTGTTGTTATTTTCGAATTAATCTAGAAGGAAATGAAACGGCTACAAAATTGAAGAAAAGAATTACTAAACCTCTACATACCATTGAACGTTGAGCTGAGAAAATTGCATTCATGACTGCGACATATCTGCCCAAGAAAAAAAAGTTTCAGCGGAGATCCTAATGATGAAAAGATTGTAGGCTGCTCAGATCAAACATATTGTCCGGGCCCATCTGGCGATCCATGCAGACACAATATCTGCCATCATTTCAAGCACAAACTTTTGGCAACTTTGATATCCAACATAACAGAAAAGGAATTAAATTTTGAAGCACAATACAAGAAAAGATTCGTATTTTCCCAAAAGTGTTATCAAAGGCGAAAAGCGCAAAAAAACTCTAAGGTACTTCGCGGCTTTAAGCGCAAAGCGAAAACAAAGCGTGGGCTTTAATGAAGAAAAGCGCAAATGGAGAAAAAATATAAATATGTATGTGTAATCCAAGACTAATAATTATAAGCATGAATAACAAATATATGGATAAAAATTTTGAATTTTGTTTACAATAAAGTGAAATATCAATTGTTTAGGTCTGCCTCTTCAGGATTACGTTCATTGGCAAGAAAAAATATGTCTTAGAGCATTGATGACAACACCGAAGCGCCCGGTAAGCGAGGCGAAGCGCTCATCATGTTTTAATCCTCGCTTTAGGGCTTAAGCGCGCCTTTGACAACATTGTTCCCAACAATAACCTTACTTCTAAAAGACACTAAAAGATCAAATTAAACTAGTAGTACATGCAGTATCAATTTTGTCGCAATAGCTGGTAATATTACGTAAATAAAATTGCCCATGAAATGGGACAGAGGAAAAGGCAGTTAATATTAGGCATTTCACTGGGAATGGTAGTTTCATTATGCCATTTGGAAAAAATTGTAGTACAAGTAGATCAGGACACTTCAAAATTTAAACTGATGTTTTTATCAAGGTACATAAAACATCAAACGAATTAAAATATTACCTTGCCACACCCACCCACCCACCCAAATTAAGTTGGTTATGCACCTCTGGGCTAAGAAACACTCTTTCAGAAGTAACATGAAACAGAAAAAAGCCAAAGAAGTCACTGAGAAATTTCCGTGGATAATGTGTTTGGAGTAACAACATTTTATGCTAAACTTTACTATCCCCAAATGATCAGCCAGTAAAATATCATATAGCAATAGAATCTACAAGTGGAAGTGGGCAACAAAATCCACAGAACACTAGTAGAAATTTTCATATCAAATTCTACCAATTTAAATACCCAAGAACCCATTTTCAGTATCTTCTGAATTGAGGAACTTACCCGAGGCTGTGGATGAAGAGGCCAGTACGAAATACCCGTTGAATATCTAACCATTCACGCAGGTTAAGAGAAGCACACTTCCTCTAAACAAACATGAATTTATAGCTATGCACCATAAAAGATAAAAAAGCACTAAACTTGCAATTCAATGAGGATAAAAAAAGCCAAACCAACATGAAGTGATTGAGGATACAGCAGAGAGCCATGGAAAGGGAACCAGAAAGAAGTGAAAATCCAACTCCATCAACAGAGTCTTCTTGACTCAAGGATTCATCTTTATCCACAAACTCCTCCAGTTTCTCCAACAAGCATTCAGCCCTTTGCATTGAGGAACTAGACGAATCAAACACATAGTCACATGAATTGTAACCAGTTGCAATCACAACCACTTGGTTCATCTGATTCAGCAGAAGTATTGAATTCAAGAAAGCAAGAACCTGCATTTTTTCCCAAAAATTCCAGCATCAAACTTCAATGAATAGAAACTACAAGGACTATTTATTTAAAAAGACAAATTTTTTGGGTTTGGGGGGTTTTACATGAGATAGGAATTTAGAGAATGTGAAGGCAGTATTCTTCATGGAGCTCCAAAAGTACGGATTTGTATCGATCAGAACCATCAATAGGCTTACATCATCTGAAATTATTCAGAAAGAAGATTAATTTAAGACAATCAATTTATGTGTAGTTTTATTTTAGTCCATTAGCATATACTTATTGCAAAAATACAGCTACTTAGAGAGGGAGAGAGAGACCTGTGTAAAGCTTTGATGAAACCGGAGTCATGGCCGCCGGCGGAACTTACTGGAATACTGAAAATGGGAAATAGAGGAAAAGCCTAAGTGCGGGTTCGGGGTGTGACTTCCAGTGAAACCTTTGCTGCAACGTACTGTCGGATTTTGCCTTTTAGCTCTCCCGTTGTAAAGTTTTAAGTGAAAACACAGAAAAGGAGCAGAAGAAAAAGAGAGAGAGAGAGATTTAGAGAGAGGAGTAATTTAGTACCGTTCGAGTTTTCTCTGATCGGTAAGTAGAAAGTCCAAAGTGACTTTACCCGTGAGGACAGTTTGGCCGAGTGGTCTAAGGCGCCAGATTTAGGCTCTGGTCCGAAAGGGCGTGGGTTCAAATCCCACAGCTGTCAAAATGAACGTACGTTCTAAAATTATTTCTTTTTCCAATTTGCTAACAATGTGACTATGAAGGGTCGTTTGGTAGGGTGTACAAGAATAGTGCGGAATAAGTTGTATTAGTAATGCATGCATCAGTTATGCAGATATTATTTATTATTTTGGTGTGGTGTATTAAAGAAATAGTTGTTTACAAAAATGCACTCCATATTCTCTAGCTTAAGAGACTTTAAGGACAATTTTATCTTTAACCATACTAATACATGCATTAATAGCTTTGGTATTACTAATGTCATGGTTTTCTATGCATTACTTATACATAGGATAATACAAGTATGATGTACAACTAATACAAGCATTAATTATACACAAATTGAAAAAATATACCAAACAAGATATTAGTAATGCAAATAGCTATTGTTTGCATTATTTTTTCTAATACCTCCTACCAAACGACCCCTTAAGCACATCCCAAGTAGGTTTGTACAAGCCAAACCGAACCGCCGAACCAAGTCAAACCGAAGAAAAAATCGACTTGTGGTTTGGTTTGTTGGTTTTAGGGGTGGGCGTTCGGGCAGTTCGGATTGGATATGAGAATTTCGGTTTGAATTTCTAGTTTTCGGATTGAAGAAATGACAATCCAAATAAGTTCAGATTGAATCAAATTTTTTAAGTTCGGTTTCGGATTAGTTGGTTTGGATATTATGGATTTTCGATTTTGAGCATATAAGTTAAAATGTTTCTACTTTTTACAAAAATAAATATCCAAATGAAGTACTCATATTAAATTACCTGAAAAGTTCCTCATTCTTGTCGCAATCATCCAAACAAAGTATTCAAGTAATGAAATTATTATTAAAAAAAAATACAACAGAGATATTAATACGGCTGATAAGAAGCAACAATAGTAAAATCATGTCCAAATAGAAAGTATTCTGACAGTAACTTAGTAATTAATATTGAATGTATGAGATAATATCTAATGGGTAGGGTTGAACTTATTACTATTGGCATATGGATAATGGACTAAATATAAAGTATAAAAATTTTGGATTTTCGGATATCACAAAATCTGAATTATCAAATCCAATATCCAATCCGAAATTCAAAAAAATTTAAAATTAAATCCAAAATCTAATCTGCGTTCAAATCCTAGTTTGGCCGAGTGGTCTAAGGCGCCAGATTTTGTAACGGCACGATCAGTCATTTTGAGTATTTTAGCCTTGATCCCCTAATTTATGCTCCCTCTATATTATATTGTGCTTACGTGACTTATCGGGGTGCTTGGTGTCAGGTTCGGGAGAGTTTCGGAGTGATATGGGACACATAGTCCCTAAGTTAGAAGTTTAAGTCGTAGGAGTTGACCATAGTTTGATTTGTGTGAAGATGACTCTAGAATGGAGTTTTGACGGCTCCAATAGATCCTTGAGGAAATTTTGGTCTTAGGAGCGTGTCCGGATATTGGTTTGGAGATCTGTAGTTTATTTCGGCATAATTAGCAAAAATTGAAAAGTTGAAAGATTTTGGAAGGTTTGACCGGGAGTGGACTTTTGATATCGGGGTCGGATCCCGATTCCGGAAGTTAGAATAGGTATGTGATGTTAATTATGACTAGTGTGCAAAATTTAGTGTCAATCGGAGTTGTTTTGGTATGAATCGGTGTTGGTTTCGGAATTTGAAAGTTCACAGTTCATAGGCTTGAATTTGGGTTGCGATTAATAAAATTTGTGTTGTTTGATGTGATTTGTGGCCTCAAGTAGGTCCATTATGTATTTTGGAACTTGTTGGTACATTCGGACGGGGTCCCGGGGGGCCCGAGTGTGATTCGGATCGATGCCGGATCATTTTTGGACTTGTACAATTTCTTAAAACTTCCAGCTTCTAGTGTCATCGCACCTGCGGAGGAAATGACCGCATGTGCGGACTCGCGTGTGCATGTGGGGGAGCGCAGAAGCGGAGAAGGCAACCCAAGTCTGGCTCGCAGGTGCGGAAAAGGTTTCGCAGAAGCGGCTTCGCTTCTACGATGGAGAAGTTCGCGGTTGCGTCCATAAGCGCAGGTGCGACGCGTGAGCCGCAGGTGCGCATGCGCGGGTGCGTGCCCTTTTCCGCAGAAGCGGATTCTCTGGACTCAAGTGAAGTACGCACCTGCGATGGTTTTTTCGCAGGTGCAGAGCCGCAGATGCGGCAGTGTGGTCGCAGGTGCAGCGTAACTGGGCAGAAAAGGGGATTTTTCAAGGGTTTTGCTTCATTTTCATTTTGGGATTTTCAGAGCTCGGTTTGTGGCAAAAGTTTTAGGGATTTTTAGAGGAATTGTTGGGTTAATTATTGTTGACTCGTTTTTGATTAATTCCCATCAATCTACTGTTAATTACATCTTTTAATTAGTGTTTTGGAGTTAAAATTTGGGGGAAATGGTAGAAACTCCTTAGGCTAAACTTTTGGGTTTTGAAAGGGGAAATGAGGTCGGATTTGAATAATTCTTTTATGGTTGGACTCGATATCGAATGGGTGTTCGGATTTTATAATTTTGGTCAGGTTCCGAAACGCGGGCTCGAGTCAACTTTTTGGGGCGATTTTTCAATTCTTTGCTAAGATCATAATTTCATTATTTAAATTAGTTTCCTATAGTTATATTTATAGTATGAAATTATTTTGGCTAGATTCGAGTCGTTCGGTTCGGAAAATTGAGGGAAAGGCCTTCTAATTGATTGATTTGGCGTGGTTTGAGGTAAGTGACTTGCCTAACCTCGTGGTGGGGAGGGGGGGGGTTTCCCCTTAGGATTTGGTATTGTTGTGCCAATTGTGATATGTGGAGGCCGTGTACGCAAGGTGACGAGTGCGTACATGAGCTAAATATTGAGATTTTGGTTTTAGCTACGTAGTTTCTTTTTCATGCGTTAATTGAGTTACTTTAGCATGTTATAACCACCATGTTTAGTCTAATTTTACATATCTACTTGTCTTATCTCTTGTTTGCAACTTGTACTACATGTTTTAGTTGAATTACTTGCTTTCTTAATTCCGTATTCATTACTTAACTGTGGGATTCTTTATTTGAAATTCGCTATCCTTGAAATATCTTGTTGTTGAGTCTGGTGTTGAGTTGCAAAGGTTGTGGTTTCTATTGAGGCAAAGTGTAAGTTGTGAAATATCATTGTATTGAGTTGTTATGTTTTTGGCATTCGTGTTATTGTTGAGATGATTGTTTGGTTGGTTGCATGATATTTCTATCTTGTTGTTGTTACTATTTGTTCGAGGTTTCTGCAGTGTCGTTGTTACTATTGATACGCATGCGGTGGTATAGGGTCTGGGTGTTGAAACGCATGTGGTGAGATAAGGTGGGCTTGATACGCGTGGCTAGTAGGGAAACTACTAGAAGCCATGCAGTGTGATAAGGTGGGATAAAACGCGAGGTGCTATTTTGGAAAAATAATTTTCAAAACTAAATGTAAAGGCCCCACAGTGGTATAAGGAAAGACTGTGAGTTACTTTTATGATTTGGGACTACGAGGCGGTACCTCGGTAGGGGCCCATGTTGATCTTTCTCTAGTTGTTGTATTTGCTTTGGTTGTTGTTTCCTTAACATGTAAAATCCTTGTTTTCCTTTCGTGTTGTATTAACTGCTTTGATTCCGTGTTGTTAACTTTCCGTAGATTCTTTATTGTTTCACTTCCTTTGTCATTATCATTATATCATTATGTCTTATGTCTTATTTTCTTATTATCTCCAGTAGGGCCTTAACCTGACCTCATCACTACTCTACCGAGGTTAGGCGTGGCACTTACTAGGCACTATTGTGGTGTACTCATACTATGCTTCTGCACATATTTTGTGCGGATCCAGGTACATCTTATCAGTCCCGGTACTAGCGTGCTGAGCTTGTTTTTGGAGACTTCAAGGTACACTTGCCCACGTCCACAGGCCTCGGAGTCCCCTTATATCTTCTTCTTCCTTATTTTATTTTATTTTTTATAGATAGTGATGTATAGGATTGTTCATCACTGTACTTAGAGCTTGTGACTTATATCTCACCAGGTTTTGGGAGGTGAATGTATTGAGTTTACAGATTTTATTGGAGTTTTGAAATTCTAAGCTTTTATTTAATATTTTCGCATGTTGTTAGGCTTACCTAGTCTTAGAGACTAGGTGTCGTCACGATATCCTACGGAGGGAAATTGGCGTCGTGACAAGTTGGTATCAGAGCTCTAGGTTCATAGGTGTTATGAGTCATAAGCAGGTTTAGTAGAGTCTCGCGGATCGGTACAGAGACGTCTGTACTTATCTTCGGGAGGCTATAGAACTGTTAGGAAAAATCTTCACTTCTTTGATTCCTTATCGTGCGAAGTTGTTGACTTCGGAATTCTAAATTTTTGTCTTTCTATTCTCTCACAGATGGTGAGGACATGTACAGCTGGATCAGATGACCAAGCACCCGCGCCCCTGCTAGAGCCGCGAGAGGCTGGGGTCGGGGTAGAGGCCGAGGACGTACACATGGTGCAGCCAGAGCACTGCACGAGCTGCTATAGAGGAGCCACTAGTAGGTCCAGTTGGAGAGCAGGCACCTGAGACGCCTGTTACTGCACCAACACTCCGGGAGACTCTCGCCCAATTTTTGAGCATGTTCGGCACCTTAGCTCAAGCAGGGTTGATCCCACTTGCTCCTGCCACATCTCAGGTCGGGGGAGGAGCACAGAATCCCATCGCCCGTACCCCAAAGCAGCGGGTCCAGGTTGACCAGGTCCCAGAGGTCATACCAGTGCAGCCGCCAGCCGGTCTCCCCAGTTCAGCCCGAGTTTAGGGCAGTAATTTCTGAGGGGGAGCAGCTCAGGCTCGAGAGGTACAAGAAATACCACCCTCATACTTTCAGCATCTTTACTTCAGAAGATGCCTAGGGTTTTCTTGAGGAGTGCCATTGTATCCTCTATACTATGGGTATTGTGGAGTCTAGTGGGGTTGCTTTCACTATGTTCCAGCTTAAGGGAGCGACTTATCAGTGTTGGCGAGCATATGAGTTGGGTAGTCCGGTCGAGGCAGCTTCACTCACTTGGACTCAGTTCTCGGATATGTTCTTGAGGGAGTTTGTTCCCAGAGTCTCAGAGATGCATGACGCGCAGAGTTTGAGCAGTTGCGCCAGGGTTCTATGACCGTGTCGGAGTATGTGATCCGGTTCAGTGATTTGTTTAGGCATACACCAGCCTTGGTTGCTACTGTTAGAGAGCGAGTCCGTCGATTTATCAAGGGGCTCAACCCCGGTATCAGATTTAGCATGGCCTGAGAGTTGGATATGGACATCGCATACCAGCAGGTAGTGGGGATCGCTAGGATATTGGAGGGTATGTGGACTTGAGATAGAGAGGAGATCGAGGACAAGAGGCCTCGAGATTCTGGCACATATAATGGTACTCGTGCCCCAATTGCAGCTCGTCATGGTAGGGGCTATGCGAGTCGCCCTGTTCATTTAGCACTTCTAGCCTCCAGCGGTATTCCGGCCACTCCTAGGCCTTAGGCTCCTTATTATACACCATCATTGTCTAGTGTACCTCCTGCACCGGGTGCTATCAGCGGTCAGTCCAACCGATCAGGCCCGAGCCAGCCACAACAGCCACGTCCTCCGAGAGCTTGTTTTGAGTGTGGTGACACTCGTCATATGGTGAGGGATTGCCCCAGACTTAGGAGGGGTACACCTCCACTGACTACTCAGGCTCCGTGTATTCCACTGGGTCCTCAGGCTTCTCAGTCTATGGTCGTCGCACCAGTTGCCACTCCACCTGCACAACTAGCTAGAGGTGGAGGTCGAGCAGGTAGAGGTCGCCCTAGAGGGGGAGGCCATGCCAGATATTATGTTCTTCCTTCTAGGACGGAGGCAGTTGCATCTGACTCAGTCATCACAGGTATTGTTCCAGTCTGTCATAGATATGCATCAGTCTTATTTGATCCAGGCTTCACTTATTCCTATGTATCGTCTTATTTTGCTCCATATTTGGGTGTATCCCGTGATTCTTTGAGTTCTCCTATCTATGTGTCCACACCTGTGGGAGATTCTATTATTGTTGACCGTGTGTATCGGTCGCGGTTAGTTGTTCTTGGTGGTTTTGAGACCATAGTCGATCTATTATTGCTCAGTATAGTAGATTTTGATATTATTTTGGGCATGGACTGGTTGTCGGCCTATCATGCTATTCTCAATTATCACGGATAGAGTGGAGAGGTGCTTTAGATTATGTTCCTATCAGGGTTATCTCATTTCTAAGGGCTCAGTGTATGGTTGAGAAGGGTGTAATGCTTATATAGCTTTCGTGAGGGATGTCTGTAAGGACTCAACCGATCGTTTTGCCTTTTAGAACCCCGTTCCCCTAAATAAAACTCCTCGTATGTGCTTTTACTAATTTATGACTTACGAGGATGGTTAGTTCAGGATTTGGAAGGGTTCGGGTTGAAATCAGAACACTTGGTTCCTTAGTTTGGCTTTAAAAGGCCAAGTTTGACTTCGGTCAATATTTATTTCTACCCCAGAATCGAGATTTGACGGTTCCAATAGGTTTGTATGATGATTATGGACTTGGGCGTATGTTCGAATCGGGTTTTGGACAACCCAGGAGTGTTTTGACGCTTAATAGTGAAAATTAACTATTTAAAGATTTAAGATTCTTTAAATTTGGTTTGGAGTAAGTTTTGGAGTAATTGAGATCGGTTTGGAATTCTGAGCCTAGGAATAGCTCTGTATGGTGATTTAAGACTTGCACGCAAATTTTGGTGTCATTCCGAGTAATATAAGTATATTTCGGCACATTCGGAGTAAGTTTGAAGAATTTGAAAATTCTAAGTTGAATCAATTTGGTTTGAGGTAGGATTCTTAGTTTTGATGTTATTTTACACGTTTCGAGGGTTTGAGAGAGTCCGTTTTATGATTTCAAACTTGTTGATATGTTCGGGCGGGGCCCCGGGGGCCTCGGGTGTTAACCGGACGAGGCTCAGACCAATTTTGAAATTTGGAGCAGTAGTTGAAGCTTCCAAATTCTACTGTAATCGCACCTGCGCTTGGCCAGCCGCAGGTGCGAGCTCGCAGAAGCGGACTAGCCAAAGACGCCTAGGGATCGCATATGCGAGATTTTTGGTGCACATGCGAGCGCGCAGGTGCGATGCAAGAGGGAGCAGAAGCGGCTAGGGCCGCAGGTGAGGACGAATAGCCTCAGAAGCGGACGCGTAGGAGCTATCCTTAGGCCGCAGATGCAGAGCTTGGCCAAGTGGGGGAAACTCGCACCTGCGAGGATTTTTTTGCAGGTGCGGAGCCCCAGGTGCGTCTAGCCTTCCTCAGGTGCAAAAATATTATTGGGCAGAATGTTTTAAAGCGAACGAGGCTCAGCCATTTTAGCCCATATTTCCTCCATTCTTGGGCGATTTTGGAGATTTTTGAGAAGGGATTTCAACTAGCAACATGAAGGTAAGTTAATTCTACCGACTTTGAGTTAAATACATAGATTATGGGTAGATTATAACCTGTAAATCGTGAAAATCAAAGGTTTAGATGAAAAACTTAGGTTTTGATAAAAATGAGATTTTAACCACGAAAATTATTATGGAATTGGATGGAAATTATATATTTGAGTTCTTGAGATTATGGGTAATGTTTTCCTCCAAAAATTTCCAGAATCCGGGTACGTGGTCCCGGGATGAATTTTTGAAATTTTACCATTTCGGGTCGGGTAATTAATTTAATAGTCTAATTTTGAATTATTGAGCATGTATTTATTATTTTGTATAATATTTGGATTGTTTCGAATTTTTCGGCATCGAATTGAGACTTTAACGCGATGTTGTGATCGAGAAGTGGACTTTGAGACAAGGTAAGTCTCTTGTCTAACCTTGTAAGAGGGAATTTACCCCATAGGTGATTTAAATTAATAATTATTGCTAATTGTAGGAGCTACGTACGCACAAGGTGACGCGAGTCCGTGCGTAGCTACTAATTATGCTATGTCCGGGTAGTTTAGGACTCAAATCATGAATTATTTGTAATAATTGCATCCTTTATTAATTAATGTACTGGAATTATATTTGAAATTGTTAGAGAAAAATAGTAAGAGACTGAAATTTCACATACTTGAATTTTTGTGCAAATTACTTGACTGTTAATAGAAATTGTTCATCCTTATGTGTTAACCTTATAATATCTTCTCATTTTCGGAGGTTCATAAGAAAATGTCCTCCTTTCTTGTGGAGCGGGCCGAACGCCTAGGTAGTATAGATGCATCTACAGATCGTGTCGCACGTCCCTTAGCAGTGTACACGACACTCTGGACCAGGCCGAACGACCTCGGCAAAAATCGTGCCTAAAAATAATAATTACACGATACCTTGGCATTTTATTGCAGCTTGTGAAGCTAATTGATAAATTTGAAATTATTGAAATTGAAAGAATTAATTATTTCTGCTTGTTAAGGAAATTATTGTTGTTCACATAAATCATGTTTATTTAAATATTTCTACTTTAATATTATTGACCCATATTGAGTGTCAAGGTCGACCTTTCATCACTACTTCTTCGAGATTAGGCTTGATATTTAATGGGTACACATTGTTTATGTACTCATGCTACTTTTTGTGCAAGATCTGAGACGGGTGCAGTAGGTGGTTCTATCGGCATGTACCCACGTTATCCCGAGACTTAGTGGTGATCTGCTTCTCCTGGCCGTTCCGCAACACCCAATGTCTCCCTTTGTATTTGTTTCCTATCTATTTGTGTTCAGACAATATTTTGGATTTCTTTTGTATAATCTACTAGGGGCTCATATACTTGTGACACCAGGTCTTGGCACACATGCTGGTAGAATTTGTTGATTTAATTATTTATTTTTTTGACTTTTAATTTAACCAGAACCTTTTTATTTTTCTTAAATTTTGCAAGTAAGAAGAGCTTAATTACTCGAAAAAATTATTGAAAGAATAATTTTATGTTTAATTCACTAGTTGGCTGACCTAACTGTGACGTTGGGCGCCATCACGACCTATAGGTGAAATTGGGTCGTGACAACATGGTATTAGAGCACTAGGTTCACGTAGGTCTCACAAGTTATGAGAATGCCTAATAGAGTCTTACAGATCAGTATGGAGACGTCTGCACTTATCTTCGAGAGGCTATAGGGTGTTAGGAAACTACCTTACTTCATCTTCTATTGTGCAATTGATGTAGTACTAAGTATCTTTCTCTTATTCTCTCACAGATGGTGAAAACGCGCTCTAATGAGGTTTCAGACCAGGAAAGAGCTACTCCCCCAGTTGTTAGAGGCCGAGGTAGAGGCCGAAGGAGGGCTCCAGCCCGTGATAGGGGACGAGGACGTCCCGGAGTTGTTCCAATTATGCCACCTGTGGCTATAGTAAAGGATCCTATCATTGAAGAGCAGGGCGAGGTGCCCACAACAGAGCCAGCTCCGGTGGATTTCACCTCCGCACCAGGATTTCAGGAGGTTATGGGCCGTATGATGCGGTTCATGGAAACTATGACTCATGCCGGTTTATTTCCAGCAAACCCAGCCACGTATCAGGCGGGAGGGGGAGCACAGACCCCTACCGCACAGGCTCATGGGCAGGCAACTGCTGTATATTAGACCCAGGGTGCACTACCCGTGGGTGGAGCCCAACAAATGGCAGCAGCTACACCTGATCCCAGACCAGCTGTAGCCGCCGAGCCGCAGAAGCTATTAGACAGATGGACTAGGCTACATCCTCCTGTCTTTGGAGGTAGCGACATAAGGATCCCCGAGACTTCATTGATTGATGCAGGGACAAACTGCACAACATGATGATATTGGAGTCTCATGGGGTAGACTTTTCTACTTTTCAGCTGGAGGGCAAGGCCCGTAGGTGGTGGAAGTCCTATCTTCTTGGCAGACCAGCAGATTCTCCTCCCATGACTTGGGACAGGTTCACCCGTATTTTCCTGGATAGGTATATTCCACCCTCCTAGAAGGAAGAGTTACGGTTTTAGTTTGAGCAGCTCCAGCATGGTTAGATGTCAGTGATCGATTATGAGGCGAGGTTCTCTGAGTTGTCTCACCATGCACTTATGATACTCCCTACTGATGCAGAGATAGTACAGAGGTTTGCTGCGGGTTTGCATACTGGCATTCAGGCCATTATGGCCCGAGAGGTTGAGATGGGGACTTCTTATGAGTTGGTCGTGGAGATAGCCCGGAGGATTGAGGGTGTACGTCAGCGTAGCTGAGATCAAGTTATGAGAGATAAGCAGTTTAGATATTCTGGAGAGTTCAGAGGTGTCCCGTCTAGGGATAGAGGTCAGTTTGTGAGAGGGCAGTCCAGCAGGCCCCCATATCCAGCACCACTGCCTCCTCGGGTTGCTCCAATGCGACCTTATTGCAGTGCTATGCAGAGAGTTCTTACCGCCCACCGGCTATTCAAGGTTTTTGCAGTGGGTTTTCAGGTCACCAGGGCCAGACTTCGGGTCAGCAGCCCATCACACTGAGAGATTGTTTCGAGTGCAGGGATTTCAGCCATATGCGGAGATTCTCCCCAGGCTTCGGGGTACACCAGTGCAACAGGGTCAGTAGCCCATGATTACCGCATCAATTGCTCCACCAGCCGTCCGGCCGCCCAGAGGTGGAGGGTAGGTGGGTAGAGGTCGTCCTAGAGATGGAGGCCAGCTAGGTAGAGGCCAGCCAGTTGGCGCTCCAGCTTGGTTCTATGCTTTTCCGACCAGACCAGATGCAGAGGCCTCAGATGCCGTGATCACATGTATTATTTCTGTCTGCGGCAGAGATGCCTCTGTATTATTTGATCCAGGGTCTACATATTCCTATATGTCATTTCTATTTGCTCATTTCCTGGGTGTTTCTCGTGGGTCTTTGGGTACTCATATTTATGTGTCCACTCCTGTGGGCGATTCTGTTATGGTAGACCAGATCTACCAGTCCTGCATTGTCATATTCTAAGGTTATGAAACTAGAGCAGATCTTCTACTGCTTGAGATGACCGACTTTGAGATCATACTGGGCCTGTACTGGTTATCTCCATATCATGTCATCCTAGATTGCCATGCCAAGACTGTTACCTTGGCGATTCCAGCATTACCTAGATTTGAATGGAAGGGTTCGTCTGTTAGTGCATCTAATCAGGTTATTTCTTTTCTGAAGCCTCGACACATGGTCGAGAAGGGTTGTTTGGCTTATCTAGCCTATGTTCGGGATACTACCGCAGAGACTCCGGCGATTGATTCAGTGCCTGAAGTCCGAGAGTTCTCCGATGTATTTCCTTTAGATCTTCCAGGCATGCCACCATATCGTAATATTGATTTCTGTATTGACTTGGCTCCAAATACCAAACCTATATCTATCCCACCGTATAGCATGGCTCCAAAAGAATTGAAGGAGTTGAAAGAACAACTTGAGGAGTTGCTAGCCAAAGGATTCGTCAGATCGAGTGTATCGCCTTGGGGTGCACCGATGTTATTTGTGAAGAAGAACGATGGGACTATGCGGATGTGTCTCGATTATCGCCAATTGAACAAAGTTACTATTAAGAACAAGTACTCGTTGTCGCGTATTGATGATCTGTTTGATCAGTTGCAGGGTGCTAGAGTGTTCTCTAAGATCGACTTGAGATCGGGGTACCATCAGTTGAATATTCGAGATTCAGATGTTCCGAAGACTGCATTCCGGACTAGATATGGTCATTATGAGTTTCTGGTGATGTTATTCGGTTTGACTAACACCCCTACGGCGTTTATGGACTTGATGAACAAGGTGTTCGGGCCATATATTGATTTCTTTGTCATTGTCTTCATTGATGACATTTTGATCTACTCGCGCAGTAAGGAGGAGCACGAGCAGCATATGAGAGTGGTGCTTCAGACCTTACGAGAAAAAAAGCTATATGCTAAGTTATCCAAATGTGAGTTTTGGCTAAATTCTGTAGCATTTTTTGGGCATATTGTATCAGGCGAGGGTATTAAAGTTAATCCCAAAAAGATCGAGACAGTTCAGAATTGGCATCGTCCCACTTTGGCGACTGAGATGGGGAGTTTCCTAGGTTTAGCAGGTTATTATCGTTGGTTTGTGGAGGGTTTTTCATCTATTGCCGCGCCTTTGACTAAGTTAACCTAGAAGGGTGCTCCGTTCCTATGGTCCGATGATTGTGAGGTGAGCTTTCAGAAGCTCAAGACAGCATTGACTACAACACTAGTGTTAGTGTTGCCTTCCGGTTCGGTGATGTATACAGTGTATTGTGACGCTTCACGCGTTGGTTTGGGTTGTATATTTATGCAGGAGGGGCGAGTTATTGCATATGATTCAGGTCAGTTGAAGCCCCACGAGAAGAATTACCTTGTACATGATTTGGAGTTAGCTGTGATTGTTCACACTCTTAAGATTTGGAGGAATTATCTTTATGGGGCATCTTGTGAGGTTTACACTGATCATTACAGTTTGCAACATTTATTCAAGCAGAGGGATCTAAACTTGAGACAACGCAAATGGCTTGAGTTACTAAAAGATTATGATATTATTATCCTGTATCATCCGGGCAAAGCAATTGTAGTTGCAGACGCCTTAAGTAGAAAGGCGGAGAGTATGGGTAGTTTGGCTTTTATTTCAGCAGAGGAGAGGCCATTAGCTTTGTATATTCAATCCTTGGCAAACAGACTTGTGAGTTGGATATTTCAGAGCCTAGTCGAGTTCTTGCATGTGTTGTTGCCCAGTCTTCACTATATGAGTGGATTAAGGCTCGCCAGTTTGATAACCCGCACTTATTGGTTCTTCGAGAAACGATACTACGAGGTGGTGCCAAGGAGGTTACTATCAACGAAGATGGTGTTCTATGACTCCAGGGTCGTCTATGTGTTTCTAATGTAGATGGGCTAAGGGAAAAGATCCTAGAGGAGGCACACAGTTCTAGGTAGTTTATTCATCCGGGTGCCACGAAAATGTATCGTAACCTGAGATATCATTATTGGTGGCTGCGAATGAAGAAGGACATAGTTGAGTATGTCGCTTGGTCCCTAAATTTCTAGCAAGTTAAGTATGAGCACCAGAGGCCAGGTGGCCTACTTCAGCAGGTGACTATACCAGAGTGGAAATGGGAACGCATTACTATGGACTTTGTGGTTGGGTTGCCGCGAACCTTGCGAAAGTTTGATGCAGTTTGGGTCATTGTCGACAGGTTGACCAAGTCGGCACACTTCATTCCGGTTGTGACTACATATACTTCAGAAAGGTTGGCCCAGATTTATATTCAGGAGATAGTTCGGTTGCACAGTGTGCCAATTTCCATCTTATCATATAGAGGCTCTCAGTTTACTTCATATTTCTGGAGAGCACTACAAAGTGAATTGGGGACCCGTGTAGAGCTCAACACAGCTTTTCATCCGCAGACCGACAGACAGTCAGAGCGGACAATTTAGATTTTAGAGGATATGCTTAGGGAATGTATGATTGACTTTGGAGGTCAGTGGGATCATTTCTTGCCTTTGGCTGAGTTTGCTTATAACAATAGTTACCAATCCAGCATCGAGATGGCCCCCTTTGAGGCTTTATATGGTCGGCGATGTCGCTCGACCATCGGATGGTTTGAGATCGGTGAGTCTAAGTTATATGGTACTGATTTGGTGAAAGATGCCTTGAAAATGTAAAGTTAATTCAGGAGCGACTTCGTACAACACAGTCCAGACAGAAGAGTTACGCGGATCAAAAAATGTGTGATTTATCCTTTTTGGTGGGTGAAAAAGTTCTCTTGAAGGTTTCGCCGTTGAAGGGAATCGTGAGATTTGGAAAAAAGGGGAAGTTGAGCCCAATGTTTATAGGCCCATTTGAGGTGTTGAGAAGAGTTGGGGAGGTTGCTTACGAGCTTGCTTTGCCTCCCAGTTTATCGGGAGTTCATCCGATTTTCCATATATCTATGCTCCGGAAGTATCATGCCGACCTGTCACATGTGTTAGACTTCAGTACAGTTCAACTAGATAAAAGCTTGGGTTATGACGAGGAGCCAATTGCCATTGTTGATAGACAAGTTTGCCAGTTGAGGTCCAAGAAGATTTCTGCGGTAAAAGTCCAATGGAGGGGCCAACCAGTCAAGGAAGTGACTTGGGAGGCCGAGGAAGACATGCGGAGCAGATATCCACACTTATTCAGCACTACAGGTATAATTCTAAACCCGTTCGAGGACGAACGTTTGTTTAAGAGATGGAGAATGTCACGACCCAACCGATCATTTTGCCTTTTAGAACACCGTTCCCCTAAATAAAACTCCCAGTATGTGTTTTTACTAATTTATGACTTGCGGGGATGTTTAGTTCGGGATTTGGAAGGGTTCGGGTTGAAATCGGAACACTTGGTTCCTTAGTTTGGCTTTAAAAGGCCAAGTTTGACTATGGTCAATGTTTTTAGAAAATGACCCCGGAATCGGGATTTGACGGTTCCAATAGGTTCGTATGATGATTTTGAACTTGGGCGTATATTCGAATCGAGTTTTGGATAACTCGGGAGCGTTTCGGTGCTTAATAGTGAAAATCAACTATTTAAAGGTTTAAGGTTCTTTAAATTTGGTTTGGAGTAGGTTTTAGAGTATTTGAGGTCCATTTGGAATTCCGAGCCTGGGAATAGCTCTGTATGGTGATTTAAGACTTGCAGGCAAAATTTGGTTTCATTCCAAGTAGTATAAGTATAATTCGACGCGTTCGGAGTAAGTTTGAAGTTTTTGAAAATTCTAAGTTGAATCAATTTGGTTTGAGGTAGGATTCTTAGTTTTGATGTTATTTTACACGTTCCGATGGTTCGATAGAGTCCGTTTTATGATTTCAAACTTGTTGCTATGTTCGGGCGGGGCTCCGGGGGCCTCGGGTGTTAACGGACGAGGCTCAGAGCAGTTTTGGAATTTGGAGCAGTAACTGAAGCTTTCAGCTTCTACTACAATCGCACTTGTGCTTGGCCAGTTGCAGGTGCGAGCTCGCAGAAGTGAGCCACGAGCTGCAAAAACGGACCATCCAGAGACGCCAAGGGATCGCAGATGCTAGATTTTTGGCGCACCTGCGAGCGCGTAGGTGCGATGCAAGAGGGCGCAGAAGCGGCTAGGGCCGCAGGTGCGGACGAATCACCGCAGGAGCGGATGCGCAAGAGCGGTCCTTAGGTCGCAGATGCAGAGCTTGGCCAGGTGGGGGAAACTCACATCTGTGAGGATTTTTCTGCAGGTGCGGCTAGCCCTCCGCAGGTGCGAAAATGCTGCTGGGCAGAATGTTTTAAAGATAACGAGGCTCAGCCATTTTAGCCCATATTTTCTCCATTCTTGGGCAATTTTGGAACTTTTAGAGAGGGGAATTTAACTAGCAACTTGAAGGTAAGTTAATTCTACATACTTTGAGTTAAATATATATATTATGGGTAGATTATAACTTGTAAATTGTGAAAATCAAGGGTTTAGATGAAAAACCTATGTTTTGATAAAAATGAGATTTTAACCACGAAAATAGTTATGGAATTGGATGAAAATTGTATATTTGAGTTCTTGCGATTATGGATAATGTTTTCCTCCGAAAATTTCCAGAATCCGGGCACGTGGACTCGAGGTGAAATTTTAAAAGTTTACCATTTTGGGTCGGGTAATTAATTTAATAGTCGAATTTCGAATTATTGAGCATGTATTAATTATTGTGTATAACATTTGGATAGTTTTGGATTTTTTGGCATCGAATTGAGACTTTAACGCGATGTTGTGATCGGGAAGTGGACTTTGAGATAAGGTAAGTCTCTTGTCTAACCTTGTAAGAGGGAATTTATCCCATATATGATTTAAATTAATAATTGTTGCTAATTATGGGGGCTACGTACACACGAGGTGACGAGAGTCCGTGCGTAGCTACTAATTATGCTATGTCGGGGTAGTTTAGGACTCAAATCGTGAATTATTTGTAATAATTGCATCCTTTATTAATTAAAGTACTGGAATTATATTTGAAATTGTTAGAGAAAAATAGTAAAAGACCTAAATTTCACATACTTGAATTTTTGTACAAATTACTTGACTGTTAATATAAATTGTACATCCTTATGTGTTAAACTTATAATATCTTCTCATTTCTGGAGGTTCATATGAAAATGTTCTCATTTCTTGTGTAGCGGGCCGAATACCTCGGCAGTATAGATGCATCTATGGTTTGTGCCACACGTCTCTCGGCAGTGTACACGATACTCTGGACCGGGCCGAACGACCTCGACAGAAATCATGCCTAAAATTAATAATTACATGATACCTTGGCATTTTATTGCAGCTTGTGAAATTAATTGATAAATTAAAAATTATTGAAATTGAAAGAGTTAATTATTTCTGCTTGTTAAGGAAATTATTGTTGTTCACATAAATTATGTTTATTTAAATATTTCTATTTTAATATTATTGTCCCATAGTGAGTGTCAAGGTCGACCTCTCGTCACTACTTCTTCGAGATTAGGCTTGATACTTAGTGGGTACACGTTATTTTACGTACTCATGCTACGCTTGCTACACTTTTTATGCAGGATCTAAGATAGGTGCAGTAGATGGTTCTACCGGCACATACCCACGTTATCGCGAGACTTAGTAGTGAGCTACTTCTCCTGGCCGTTCCGCAACACCCAATGTCTCCCTTTGTATTTGTTTCTTGTCTATTCGTGTTCAGACAATATTTTGGATTTCTTTTGTATAATCTACTATAGGCTGATATACTTGTGACACCAGGTCTTGAAACACACTCTAGTAGAATTTGTGGATTTAATTATTTTTTTTACTTTTATTTAACCAAAACCTTTTTATTTTTCTTAAATTTTGCAAGTAAGAAGAGCTTAATTACTCGAAAAAATTATTGAAAGAATAATTTTATGTTTAATTCACTAGTTGGCTGGCCTAGCTGTGGTGTTGGGCGCCATCACGACCTATAGATAAAATTGGGTCGTGACAATGTAATTGTTGATACTCCTACCGTGGAATTATTTCCGGTAGTGAGGGAGTATCCAGATGTATTTACGGCGGATCTTCCAGGCATGACGCCCCACAAGGATGTCAATTTTGACATTGACTTTTTACCACGCACTCAGCCCATTTCCATTCCACCCTATCGTATGGGCCCAGCAGAGTTAAAAGAGTTAAAGGGGTAGTTGCAAGAGTTGCTTTATAAGGGCTTCATTCAGCCCAGTATGTTGCCTTGGGGTGCCTCAGTCTTATTTGTAAAGAAGAAGGATGGTTCTATACGTATGTGTATTGATTATCGCCAGTTGAACAAGGTTACAGTGAAGAATATGTATCCATTGCCATGGATTTATGACCTATTTGATCAGTTTTAGGGTGACAGAGTGTTCTCTAAGATTGACTTGCGTTCAGGCTATCATCAGTTGAAGATTCGGGAGCCAGATATCGCGAAGACTGCCTTCAGGACTCGGTATGGTCATTACGAATTCCTTATGATGTCTTTTGGGCTGACCAACGCCTCAACAACATTCATGCACTTGATGAACAGTGTATTTCAACCCTATCTTGACTCATTTGTTATTGTGTTTATTGACGACATTCTGGTGTACTCCCGGAGCCGGGAGGATCATGAGTAGCACGTGAGGACCGTGCTTCAGATCTTGAGAGAAAATAAGTTATATGCAAAATTTTCAAAGTGTGAATTCTGGCTTGATTCGATGGCATTTTTGGGTTATATAGTATCAAGTGAGGGGATTAAGTTAGATCCGAAGAAGATTGAAGTAGTGCAGAGTTGGCCCAAACCGTCTTCAGCTACGGAGATCCAGAATTTTCATAGTTTGGCGGGGGTATTACCGTCGATTTGTAGAAAGTTTCTCGTCTATTGCAGCACCTATGACCAGACTGACCTAGAAGGGTGCTCCGTTCAGGTGGACTAAAGAGTGTGATGAGTGCTTTCAAAAGCTCAATACAACTTTGACCACAACCCAATATTGGTGTTGCCTTCGGGTTCGCGGTCTTATATTATGAACTATGATGCGTAGTGTATTGGTCTCGGCACGATGTTGATGCAGGACGGTAGAGTGATTGACTACGTGTCTAGACAAGTGAAGGTGAATGAGAAGAACTATCATGTCCACGACCTCTAGTTAGCAGTTATTGTTCATGCCTTGAAGATCTGGCAGCACTATTTGTATGGTGTCCCTTGTGAGGTATACACCGACCATCAGAGTTTACATCATCTGTTCAAATAGAAGGATCTTAACTTACGGCAGCGGAGGTGGTTAGAGTTGCTCAAGGACTATGATATCACCATTCTATATCATCCCGGGAAGGCCAATGTAGTGGTCGATGCCTTGAGTCACAAGGCTGAGAGTTTGGGCAGCTTAGCATATCTACCGGTAGAAGAGAGGCCATTAGCCTTGGATGTCAGGCCTTGGCCAACCAGTTTGTTAAATTGGATGTTTTTGAACTGAGCCGAGTTTTGGCTTATGTGGTTTCTCGGTCTTCTTTTTATGATCGTATCAGAGAGCGTCAGTATGACGACCCCCATCTATTTGTCCTCAAGGATACGGTTCAGCACGGCGATGCTAAGGAGGTCACTATTGGAGATGACGGTGTATTACGGATGCAGGGCAGGCTATGTGTGCCCAATGTAGATGTTTTGCGTGAGTTGATCCTCCAAGAGGCTCATAGTTCGCGGTACTCCATTCATCCAGGTGCCATAAAGATGTATCAGGAATTGAGGCAACATTACTGGTGGAGGAGAATGAAGAAGGACATAGTGGAATATGTAGCTCGGTGCCTAAACTATCAGCATGTGAAGTATGAGCATCAATGGCCTGGTGGATTGCTTCAGAGGTTAGAGATCCCAAAGTGGAAATGGGAATGAATCACTATGGATTTAGTTGTTGGGCTCCCACGGACTCATAGGAATTTCGATGCAGTTTGGGTGATTGTAGATAGATTGACCAAGTCATCTTATTTCATTCCAGTGGTGACTACTTACTCTTCAGAGCAGCTGGATCAGGTTTATATTTGTGAGATTGTGAGGCTTCATGGCATGCCGGTATCTATCTTCTCTGACCAGGGTATGCAGTTTACATCGCGATTCTTGAGGGCCATACAACATCAGTTGGGCACGCGGGTGGAGTTGAGTATAACATTTCACCCTCAAACAAACGGACAGTCTGAGCGCACTATTCAAATTTGGGGGTTCTTGGGATCAGTTCTTGCCGCTCGCGGAGTTTGCCTACAACAACAATTACCAGTCGATCATTCAGATGAACCCGTATGAGGCTTTGTATGGTAGGCGGTGCCAGTCTCCAGTGGGTTGGTTTGAGTCGGGTGAGGCTAGGCTACTGGGTACAGACTTGGTTCAGGATGATTTGGAGAAGGTTAAATTGATTCAAGATCGACTTCGTACAACCCAATCCAGACAGAGAAGTTATGCGGACATTGCATTCATGGTTGGGGAGTGGGTCTTACTCCGGGTTTCGCACATGAAGGGTGTTAGGAGGTTCAGAAAGAAGGGCAAGCTAAGCCCTAGGTATATCGGACCTTTTGAGATTTTTAAGAAGGTGGAGATGTGTACCAGGCCGGTCGTTTTAATTATTTTAACCCCGTTCCCCAATTTACTACTCAATTTATGCCTTACAATTGATTTATGACTTATCGGGTTAGTTGGTTCGGGTCCGGAAGGATTTCAGAGTGAAATGAGACACTTAGTCTCATAATTGAAAACTTAAGTAGGAAAAGTTGACCAGATATTGAGTTATGTGTAAACGACCTCGAAATTTAATTCTAATGATTCCAATAGTTCTGTATGGTGATTTTGGACATAGGAGCGTGTCCGAAAAATTATTTGGAGGTCCGTAGTGGAATTAGGCTTGAAATGCCGAAAGTTGAATTTTTGGGAAGTTTGATGGGGGGACTTTTTGATATCGAGGTCGGATCCGCTTTGTTGTGTCATTTATGACTTGTGTGCAAAATTTGAAGTCATTCCGGATTGATTTGATGTATTTCGGCACAAGATATAGAATTTGAAAGTTCAAAGTTTATTAGGCTTGAATTGAGGTGTGATTCATGATTTTAGCATTGTTTGATGTGATTCGAGGCTTCGACTAAGTTCGTATAATGTTTTAGGACTTGTTGGTATATTTGGTTGAGGTCCCGAGGGGCTCGGGTGAGTTTCGGGGTGGTTTCGGACCATTTCTAGGCCATTTTAGTTGCTGATTTTGGCCACTGAGGTATGAATCGCGATCGCGGACAAAAGGTCACGATCGCGAAGAGCAATTTTGCTGTTTGGGCACTGTGAATCGCGATCGCGAAACCCTTTTCACAATCGCGTAGAAGAAAATTCTACTGCACTGACCCGACTTTGGAAGCTTATATCTCGTAATCTATAAGGAATTGGAGGATGATCCAAAAATGAAAGTGTTAGTCCTTGATGTCTAGTTTTCAGAAATAGAAACCATTAGTCATGTGGAGTTGTGTACAAAAAGTTATGGTAAATATACTATAGGCTGGCTGGGAAGAGTTCGGAAATCTCTATTGCACAGGGCTGACTTTGAAAACTTATATCTAGAAATCTATAACGAATTGGGATGAGAAACAAATGAAAGTTATATCCCTTGGTGTGTCTAGTTTTCAGAAAGTTTAAACATTTGTAATTTAGAGTTTTGTACAAAACGTCATGACCATTATACTAGAGGCTGTCTGGAAGAGTTGGGGGAGTTTGTTCTTGGCGATCGCAAAGAGCAATTTTGGGGCTAAAAAATTTTGTGCTTCGCGATCGCGAAGATCAAATGTTTGGACAGAAGATATATTTTGAGGTTTCGGCCATTTTAACACATTTGGAGCTATGGAGCTCGGATTGGAGCGATATTTGAGGCGATTTTCACCATATGGATTGGGGTAAGTGTTCTATATCCAAAAGTGATTATACTTCATGATTCTATGGTTATATTCATCATTTATTTCGGATTCAAATGGAAGAAAATCAAGATTTTTGCAAAATCTTTCAAAAATGAAATTTAATATTTGGAGGTCGAGTTGTTATCGGAATTTGATAAAATTGGTATGGTTGAACTCGTATCAGAATGGGTGTTTGAATTTTGTAACTTTTGTCAGGTTCCGCGATACGGGCCCCACAGGCGCCTTTTGAGTTAAATTTCAGATTTTTATGGAAAACTAGCATTTTCTTATGGAATTAATTCCAATAAATTTTATTGACTGAATCTTATTAATTGTGGATAGATTTGAGGCATTTGGAGGCCAATTCACGAGGCAAAGGCATAGCGGAGTAAAGAATTACACGGTTTGAGGTAAGTAACACTTCTAAACTTGGTTCTCAGGGTATGAATCCTCGAATTTGGTATGATATGAATTGTTGAAGGTGACACACACGAAAGGTGATGAACATGTAGACGTGCACCACAGAAATTGTGTCTTGAATAAATCCTGTGAAGTTGTAAAAATTAAAGAATCGTGTTATTATCTGAATATATGGCCCGTGTTAGAGAAATTGAGCCGAGGCTCCTATTAAAGATCATGTTTAGGCTACGTGCCAATATTTTGGGACCCATGAGGTCGTGTTGCTATTGAATTAATTATTCAAAAATATACATTTCGCACTCAGTAATATTTTTCCATTGTTAGGATATTTATGGGATTGAGTTGCGCGACGCAGCAGCCATAATGGCTTTATACATTATTATTATTATATGGATCGAGGCTTCCCGCCTGCATCAGGCCTTATTGGCTTTATTATTAAATTGATCGGAGTTGCCCGGCTGCAACAGACCTTAATGGCTTTATTATTAAATGGATCGGGGCTGCCCGCCTGCAGCAGGCCTTATTGGCATTATTATTATACGGATCGGGACTGCCCGCCTGCAGTAGGCCATATTGGATTTGTATCACGCTTGAGCTGAAGGAGCCCCTCCGAGAGTCTGCACACACCCTTAATGAGCGCGGTCGACTTATAGCGCTTAGGCTGAAGGAGCCCCTCCGGAGTCTGTACACACCCCCAATGAGCGTAGATGATCATATATATTCGGGATGGACTTCCCAGGGCATGGACTTGCCTTACTTACTGCTTATATATATATATATATATTTGGGATGGATTTTCCCAGGGCATGGACTTGCCTTACTTATTTGTATTATAATGAGTTTACTTGGACATGGATCTTGATCGTATTATTTATATTTGGGTATAAATTATCCCAGGGCTGGATTGGCCTTATACGGTACTGAGTGACTGACTGTCATTCGATGTGTATTTATATACGGTTTGGAACACCCCTGGGCTGGATTGGCCATAAACAGCACCGAGTGATCGAATAATTTGTGACCAGTATTTATACGAGGTCTTTCTACTGAGATGCCATATGCCTCATATCATGCAGTATTGATCTATTTCACTTGTACTGAGTTTAACTGTTAAATTTGAAAGCATACCTACATTTTTGTACCATTATTTATACTGGACTGTACCTGTGGAGCTCGTCATTTCTTTCAGCACAGAGGTTAGTCTTGTTACTTATTGAGTTAGTTGTACTCATACTACACTCTGTACCTCGTGTGCAGAACCAGGTGCTCCCGGATACGCCAACTGCTAGAATTCAGAGTTATTTCTGTTGGAGAGTATCAAGGTAGCTGCTTGACGACCGCAAACTTGATTCCCTTCCTGTTTATTTATTGTATTGTTCTATACTTCAGACAATGATATTTATCAGTCAGACTTTGTATTCATTTAGATGCTCATGTACTCAGTGACACCGGATTTTGGGAGTATTTATATTTGTACATGTGAGATTTCTTCCATTGAATTTAATCATTTTGTTTTCAAATTTAAAAGATATGTGGTTTATTGAGATTTCTGGCTTGCCTAGTATTGAGATAGGTGCCATCACGACGGGTGAGATTTTGGGTCGTGACAAGTTGGTATCAGAGCTCTAGGTAATATAGGTCTCACGAGTCATGACCAGGTTTAGTAGAGTCTTGCGGATCGGTACGGAGACGTCTGTACTTATCTTCGAGAGGCTGCCGAACCCTTAGGAAAATTTCACTTTCTTGTATTCTATCATGGAATCGATTTAGCTTGAAACATAACTCTTTGAATTCCTTCCACGCATTTCGTATGCACATATGAGCGCTCGGTATCAGCTGTGCATTGCCGACTTGGGATTCTATGAACGAGGTTCAAGATGTGTATTCTGTGTTTTGGTGATGAGCCAGTATGGAGAACTTGAGGCTAGGTTTAGACTGCAGCTTAGGCCCGGTAACTTCAGTTGTAACCTGTACATTTGGACTCATATGTCCGGTAATGTCCCTACGAGTGGAATTTGTGGCTCGATGAGCGGTGGAATGGCTTTGTGATAAGTATGATATAACTACGGGATATGTTAAGACGATTTGAATTTGATGAAAAGTGTTTCCTTGAAATGTAAAGGAAGGACATTGGGTGCTTTATTTTTGTTTTGTTGTGTTGTACAGTCTCAAGTGTGAATATTTTGAAAGATCTTTCACGTTGTTAAATTTTGTGCCAAATTAAATTCTCGTGTCGGGTTAATGAGTTTGGACTCAGAAAGATTAAGTGATTTCATAGTAACTGTGGCTGCGAAAGAGTATAACAAGATGCAAATTTGAGATTAAGCAGGTGGGTTATCTCCTGCGGGGTAATCTATGTAGGTGTGTTCCTTATTATGTGAATAGAGAGTTTCTTTTCTGCCAGTGAGGCGTATGTGTTGGGATTTGAATTTGAATCTGGTTGAGAAAGTTGACTTGAGTGTTAAGAGATGAATGCGAGATTAGCGGATGATTGAGATATTTTATGGTTGGTGTGTCTTGAGCTTGAGGAGAATTTCCGTTGAACTGACCGCGGTATCAAGGCAGTAATAAAGTATGGGTATTATGAGTTATCGAGTGTTTTGTTCTATGGCTTTGAGCCAAGTGGAGGAGTCTGCTATTGACAATTCAATTTCATGGATATATGTTAAAGTTTAGTTTTGGTTTGAGGCATATTTGTGGGTTAGTTATGACTTACAGAGGTGGAAATCGAGGAAGACTCGAGTAAGCAAATTTCTGGATACAGGTTATATTACGCTTTATGAGTATATGAATCGTAGGATAAGTGAGTTGTTATTTGTGAATGATGTAGTGCGCACGGAGTATGAATTTGATAGGTGGTATTAAAGTAGATTTACTTCTTTGAGTGTTGTTGTACTATGTGGCACGTGTCTTTTGGCCCATTTGGGCGGTGTAATGTGGATTGGAACAAAGGGGGTGACTCTCGAGGAAGTTCTAATGGATTCGACATTAATATGTAACAATTGAGAATTTTTGGCAGATTTGTTTATGGCTAAAATCTGAGATTTAAGTTGGATGGTGTCGAGACTTGTGGCATTTTTGTATATCATTATGAATTTTCTATTTCGGTATTAGGAAGGTGAATGAAACGACCTTAGACTCAAATAAGGTATTTTCAGAGTGGGTGTTTCGGTTGTGGTATTTATAGGGGTACTTATGATGTGGTGAGACTCTACAGATGTTTTGATGGTAATATTCTTGGGTTTTGGTGACCTACATGGTTTGGTCGAGTTAGAGGAATTTAGTTCTAATAGCTTGGTTATGTGCAGATGGATTTCAAAGTGTTCTTGATGGTTTCTACCATGGTTTGAACCGGATATTTTCTATTGGTGTGGGAAACGTGTTATGTATTATGATTTTCTCCTGGAAGGAAGCAAGAGGAAGGTTTCTAACTAATCGGGTATGTAATTTGCTGGTGACTCAGAGTTGATAATGGGATTCTTGTGCTTGTCAAATGATGGTATAATAGATGTGGTGTGTTGTGCGAGATTAGGATTTACATGTACAAGGTGACAGTTCAGTCTTGAAGAGAAGGTAACGAATGTTGGACAACATGGTCAGTTTCAAATATTTTGATGAATATTATAACTGCTCGGTAATTCCTAAGAAAGGTGCGCATTTTAGAAGGCGCGTTGTGTTTTAACTTACGGATGTTCATCGGTATTGTAGTACTCACCTGGTTGATAGACTACTGATATTCAAATTATTGCCATGTGGCACGGAAGAATTATGAAAGTATTCCTCATGGGATTATCATGAATGGAAGATGTGTTAGTCATTTTAGTGCTGGAGTTGGGATTAGTTACGGTGATTCATGTGTTCGATGAATTTTGAGGCTGGAAGTTCTCAACAGTATATTGTTTCGGGGTTGCGACCTATTTGAGGTGACTATTATATTTAAAACTCGGTGGATGCACTAGTTGCGTTAATTATTTGTGATAACTATGCGCTATGAGAGCGCATATATGTGAGGTTTGAGCCATGTGCGGGCATTAGAGCAAGTACTCATACTATGAAGAATGCTTAGGCTATAATATGCTTAGAGTTGACTGTTAAGCATAAAGTTATAATGTTTCCCGTATTCGTACCTTTGTTGAGAACTATCTGGGCTATACTTGAGATTACAAAGAAGATGATTCCCTAAATAAATGGGGTAGTGACTAATTCTGCGTTAAATTGCCGATTTGAAGTGTGATAGCATACTTTGCACATGCTTACATTATGGCGTGCTATTTATACTAGTCCATGAGCATGATAATCTTATTTCATTATCATATACAAGTGTACTTGTTTAATTTCTCCTGTATGATATGCGGGGACTGGAGGCCTGTGACCATGCCGGACAATTCATATTATTGGCACGTGAGTTATCCATGCCGTGTGTGAGAATTTTATTTCTATGATAATTTATCTGATTCATTAATTTCCTAATTGTGCACATGCGCCTACGGTTATCATCTTCACGAAATTTGAGGAGTTGGTTGTAACATTATGGTTGTGGTGTTGCTTGTTGAACTTGCAATATGGTCCTCTTCCTTGAGACATCTCCCATATTTGGGTACACGGATTGCGCAGTGGTGGCTGGAGTTATATTGATGTGGCGTGCCTATGGAATAGTTGTGTTTAATAATATAAGGTCATTGGACCTAGAATGGGTACTATCAGGCTTGATTATGGTATATTCGAGAGGATTATGGTTCTGGTTGGGGCGAAAGAGCTCTATGGCTAGTTGATCTGATGAGTGGTTATGAGTTTTTGATTGTTTCTTTCATCATTGGCAGTGTATGAAGGTTTTGGAATGAAGTTCTGTTGAATGCGGGGTTTTATATTAGTACTTGGTTGGTTTTGAGTAATTACTGTGATCAGAAATGGTGCTACGAGTATGCGAGTTGTGTAGTATGTTATGTGATTATATGAGATTATGGTTATGGCTGGATACAGCTTGTTCAAGCTTATACAGTGTGTAGATGTGAGATTCGGGTCTTGAAAAGAATTATGAATGTTAGAAATTTGGCTCCAAGTTTTTATTTTTGGGCTAAGGTTAAATTAAGGATTTTCAGTTGTATTTTGTTGTTAGGCCTATGTGGAATAGGATGACGTGGGATCACCCCCGGGTACGTGCGTGGTAAGAATGAATAGTGATGTGGTGGCTTGGAAACAACTCCTGGAACGTTCGAGGACGAACGTATGTTTAAGTGGGGGAGAATCTAATGACCCGGTCGGTCGTTTTGAGTATTATAACCATGTTCACCAATTTACTGCTCAATTTATGCCTTACAATTGATTTATGACTTATCGGGTTAGTTGGTTTGGGTTCGGAAGGATTTCAGAGTGAAATGAGACACTTAGTCTTATAATTGAAAACTTAAGTTGGAAAAGTTGACCGGATATTAACTTATGTGTAAACGACCTCGGAATTTAAATTCTGTTGATTCCAATAGCTCCGTATGGTAATTTTGGAATTAGGAGCGTGTCCGAAAAATTATTTGGAGGTCCGTAGTGGAATTAGGCTTGAAATGCCGAAAGTTGAATTTTTGGAAAGTTTGAACGGGGGGTTGACTTTTTGATATCGAGGTCGGAATCCGATTCTGGAAATTGGAATAGCTTTGTTATGTTATTTATAACTTGTGTAGAAAATTTGAAGTCATTCCGAATTGATTTGATGTATTTCGGCACAAGATATAGAATTTGAAAGTTCAAAGTTCATTAAGCTTGAATTGAGGTGCGATTCATGGTTTTAGCATTGTTTGATGTGATTTGAGGCTTCGACTAAGTTCGTACGATATTTTAGGACTTGTTGGTATATTTGGTTGAGGTCTCGAGGGGCTCTCGAGGGGTGGTTTTAGACCATTTTTAAGCCATTCTTAGTTGCTGGTTTTTGGCCACAGGGGTATGAATCGCGATTGCGGACAAAAGGTCGCGATCGCGAAGAGCAATTTTGCTGTTTGGGCACTGTGAATCGCGATCGCGGAACCCTTTTCGCGATCGGGTAGAAGAAACTTCTGCTGCACTGACTCGACTTTGGAAGCTTATATCTCGCAATCTATAGGGAATTTGGAGATGATCCAAAAAATGAAAGTTGTAGTCCTTGATATCTAGTTTTCAAAAAAAGAAACCATTTGTGATTTGGAGTTGTGTACAAAAGGTTATGGTAGACAAAACTATAGGTTGGATGTGAAGAGTTTGGAAATCTCTGTTGTACAGGGCTAACTTTGGAAGCTTATATCTATATATCTATAAGGAATTGGGAGCTAAAAAACAAATGAAAGTTATAGCTCTTGATATCTAGTTTTTAGAAAGTTAAACCATTTGCAATTTGGAGTTTTGTACAAAACGTTATGACCATTATACTAGAGACTGTCTGAAAGAGTTGGGGGAGTTTGTTCTTCGGGATCGCGATTGGTTTTCCGCGATCGCGAAGAGCAATTTTGGGGCTGAAAAATTTTGTACTTCGCGATCGCGAAGAGTAAATGCCTAGACAGAAGATATATTTTGACGTTTTGGCCATTTTAACACATTTGGAGCTATGGAGCTCGGATTGAAGTGATTATTGAGGTGATGTTTATCATACGGATTGGGGTAAGTATTCTATATCCAAAAGTGAGTATACTTCATGATTCTATGGTTATATTCATTATTTATTTCAGATTTAAATGGAAGAAAATCAAGATTTTTGCAAAATCTTCCAAAAACGAAATTTTTAGATTTTGAGGTCGAGTTGTTATCGAAATTTGATAAAATTGGTATGGTTGAACTCGTATCGGAATGGATGTTCGGATTTTGTAATTTTTGTCGGGTTCCGAGTCGTGGGCCCCACAGGCGATTTTTGAGTTAAATTTCGGAGTTTTATGGAAAATTAACATTTTTATGAAATTAATTCCAATAAATTTTATTGACTGAATCGAATTAATTGTGGATAGATTCGAGGCGTTTGGAGGCCAATTCACGAGGCAAAGGCATATCAGAGTAAATAATTACACGGTTTAAGGTAAGTAACACTTCTAAACTTGGTTATGAGGGTATAAATCCCCGAATTTGGTATGATATAAATTTGTTGAAGGTGACACACACGATAGGTGATGACACATGCAGACGTGCACCACAGAAATTATGTCTTGAATAAATCCTGTGAAGTTTTAAAAATTAGAATAGTGTTATTATCTGAATATGTGGCCCGTGTTAGAGAAATTGAGTTAAGGCTCTTATTAAAGATCATGTTTAGGCTACATGCCAATATTTTGGGACCCATGGAGTCATGTTGCTATTGAATTAATTATTCAAAAATATACATTTCGGACTCAGTAATATTTGTCCATTGTTAGGATATTTATGGGATTGAGCTGCGCGACACAGCAGACCATAATGGCATTATACATTATTATTATTATATGGATCGGGGTTGCCCGCCTGCAACATGCCTTATTGGCTTTATTATTAAATAGATCGAGGTTGCTCGCCTGCAGTAGGCCTTATTGGCTTTATTATTAAATGGACTAGGGCTGCCCACCTGCAGCAGGCCTTATTGGCTTTATTATTAAATGGATCGGAGTTGCCCGCCTGCAGCAGGCTTTATTGGCTTTATTATTATACGGATCGGAACTGCTCGCCTGCAGTAGGCCATATTGGCTTTATATCACGCTTGGGCTGAAGGAGCCCCTCCGAGAGTCTGTACACACCCCTAATGAGCGCAGTCGACTTATAGCGCTTGGGCTGAAGGAGCCCTTTCAGAGTCTGTACACACCTCCAGTGAGCGTAAATGATCATATATATTCGGGATGGACTTCCCAGGGCATGGACTTGCCTTACTTACTACTTATATATATAGTTGGGATGAATTTTCCCAGGGCATGGACTTGCCTTACTTATTTGTATTGTAATATGTTTACCTGGACATGGATCTTGATCGTATTATTTATATTTGGGGATAAATTATCCCAGGGCTGGATTGGCCTTATACGGTACTGAGTGACTGACTGTTAGTCGATGTGTATTTATATACGGGTTGGAACACCCCTGGGCTGGATTGGCCATAAACAGTACCGAGTAATCGAATAATTTGTGACCAGTATTTATATGAGGTCTTTCTACTGAGATGCCATATGCCTCATATCATGCAGTATTGATCTATTTCACTTGTACTGAGTTTAACTGTTAAATTTGAAAGCATGCCTACATTTTTGTACCATTATTTATACTGGACTGTACCTGCGGAGCTCGTTATTTATTTCAGCCCAGAGGTTAGTCTTGTTACTTATTGAGTTAGTTGTACTCATACTACACTCTGTACCTCGTGTGCAGAACCAGGTGGTCCTGGATACGCCGACTGCTAGAATTCAAAGTTATTTCTATTGGAGAGTATCAAGGTAGCTGCTTGACGACCGCAGACTTGATTCCCTTCCTATTTAGTTATTGTACTGTTCTATACTTCAGACATTGATGTTTATCAGTTAGACTTTGTATTCATTTAGATGCTCATATACTTGGTGACACCGAATTTTGGGAGTATTTATATTTGTACTTGTGAGATTTCTTCTGCTGAATTTAATCATTTTGTTTTTTAATTTAAAAGATATGTGATTTATTGAGATTTATGGCTTGCCTAGTATTGATATAGGCGCCATCACGATGGGTGAGATTTTGGGTCGTGACAAGAGGAGGCTTAAAGACTTGCACTACTACCTAGTCTAGCTGCAATTCATCTAGTGTTCCATGTTTCTAAGCTCCAAAAGTATCACGACGATCCATTTCATGTATTATACTTCAGCTCAGTCCAGTTGGACAAGGATTTGTCTTATGTTGAGGAGTCGGTGGCCATTTTGGACAAGCAGGTTCGAAAGTTGAGGTCGAAGAGTATGCTTCAGTGAAGTTTCAATAGAGGGGTTAGCCAGTCGAGGAAGCGACTTGGGAGACCGAGCATGATATGCATAGTTGTTATCCTCATCTTTTCACCACTTCATGTATGTCTCTATACTCGTTCGAGGACGAATATTTGTTTTTATTGGGGGGGGGGGAAGGATGTACCGGCCCGTCCGGTTGTTTAAAGTATTTTAGCATCGACCCCCTAATTTATGCTCCATCTATGTTATATTGTGGTTACGTGACTTGACGGAGTGCTTGGTGTCGGGTTCGGGAGAGTTTCAGAGTGATATGGGATACATAGTCCCTAAGTTGGAAGTTTAAGTCGTAAGAGTTAATCGTAGTTTGACTTGTGTAAAGATGACTCCGAAATGGAGTTTTGACGGTTCCAATAACTTTGTAGGGTGATTTTGGTCTTTTTAGCATGTACGGATGTTGGTTGAGAGGTCCGTAGGTTATTTCGGCGTAAATTGGCGAAAATTAGAAAGTTGAAAGATTTTTGAAAGGTTTGACCAGGAGTGGACTTTTGATATCGGGATCAGATTCCAATTTTAGAAGTTGTAGTAGGTCCGTAATGTCATTTATAACTTGTGTGCATAATTTAAGGTCAATCGAACTTGATTTGATAGGGTTTAGCATCGAATGTAGAAGTTAAAAGTTTATAAGTTCATTAGGCTTGAATTGGGGTGCAATTCGTGTTTTTGATGTTGTTGGATATGATTTAAGGCCTTGACTAAGTTCATATCGTATTTTAGGACTTGTTGGTATGTTTGGTTGAGGTCCCGGGGGCGTCGGGTATGATTCGGACCATGTTCGGCGCAATTCGGATCATTGAAGAATAGCTGAAGTTGTTGGTTTTCTCAAGTCTGGTTTTCCTTCAACGCGATCGCGTGATGTTAAAGGTTCTCTAAGAAGTAACTAGAATTTGAGCAGCTTCAAAACTTCTCCTTTTCTCATTTTTTTCTTTAAATTTCAGTAAGTAATTCTAAAGTTCTATTATATGCAGAAACTCTCTTTCTAGATGGAAACTACCACTGAAATAGATGTGGAGATTGTCAATGACCCTCCGACTGTGCTAGTGGCACCTCAAAAGAAAGGTAAAAAGCACTCCGCATACACGCACTCCTCCTAAAAATCAAAAAAGGACAAATCCTTCAGATCTCGATTCTAAGCATGGTAATATTGGAAGAGAAACATGTGAGATTTGGAATCACTTTACCAAATTTATTGATAAAGGAGGTAGACATAGAGCAAAATACAATTATTGCATAAAACGCTTTGCTTCCGAGACCAAGACTAATGGAACTTCTACATTTTGGAATCATTTAAATTTGATGTGTCTTAAATCTCCCTTTAAATTTGTTGATAGGAAGCAGTCTACATTGAAATTTACACCTATCCAAGAAGGGAGGACAAGAAACTGGTAAAGGTTCTACTAAAAGGGTGGTGTATAATGAGGAGTATATTAGGGGGGAATTGCCGAATTTGTTATTATTGACGAGCAACCATTTAAAGTTATTGAGGGAGAAGGATTTAAGAAGTTATTGGCTAAAGCTTTGCCTAATTTTGAATTACCTTCTCGTGTAACTATTTATAGAGATTGTTTGAAGATTTATCAAATGAGAAAGAAAAACTGAAAAAACTTATCAAGAACCAACATGTATGTCTTGCTAGTGATACACGGTCATCACTCCAAAATATTACTTATACGGTTGTCACCGCCCACTGGATTGATAATAAATGGAATATACAAAAAAAGATACTTAACTTTTTCCAAACACCATATCACAAGGGACAGACTATTGCTAATGCTATTGAAACTTACTTGGTGGAGTGAGGGATTGAGAACTTGTTTACAATGACGCAGGATAATGCAAGTGCGAATGATGCTGCTATTATGCATTTGAAGACACGTATTGATGACTGAAAATGAGTAATATTAGGAATGCGTTTTTACATATTAGATGTAATGCTCATATTTTGAACTTGATTGTAAAATATGGGTTAGATGAACAAATTGAGCCCATTTATTATATAAGAAATATGGTAAAATATGTCAAGTCTTCCTCTTCAAGGTTTGCTTCTTCTAAGTCATATGTTAAGAAAGTTAAGACAGACAGTCATGGCCTTTTTAGTCTTGATGTTGAGATCAGGTGGAACTCTACATATACAATATTAGATACAACTGTAAAATTTGAAAAAGCCTTTAAAAGAATGCATGTGGATGACTATAAATACCAAAAGTATTGTCGAGAGGTAACAAAAGGACATCCATCTGCTGATGATTGGAAGATTGTGAAAGCTTTTATCATGTTTCTTAATTTTTTCTACCAGACCACTTTAAAATTTTCATGAAGCTTATATGTTACTTCGAATGCATTTTTTCATGAATTTTTTAATGTTCGAAATGCTATTATAAAGTATTCTTATAGTGAAGATCTTATTTTGATTGATATGTCTAACAAAATGAAAGGAAAGTTTGATAAATAGTGGGGTAAGTGAGAGAATTTGAACATGTTATTGTTCATTGTTGTTGTGTTGGATCCCAGATATAAGATGAAGTGTGTGAACTTCATTCTTAGTATATCATATGATCCTTTGGTGGAAAAATTGAAAATCAGATCAGGTGGCAGGTGTTTTGACTCGTTGTATGATCATTACAATAATTCTTTCTCTGAATCTTCTAATGACAATTCATGAGGTGAAACTAGTACGGTGAGTGAAGTTGGTGATATTTTTCTACCTCGCTAAGCAAAACATTTGGAAGATGAGGGAGATGTTGAAAACAAATTTGAGCATGAGAAATACTTGACGGATAATGTGGAGAAGACCAAGGATTTAAATATCTTGGCTTGGTGGAAAGCTTCATCTAGTAAATATCCAATTATTTTAAAAATGGCAAGGGATGTTCATTCAATTCCTATTTCTACTATTGCATCTAAGTTAGTTTTCAGTACCGGTGGTCTAATTCTCAATTTTTACCAAAGTTCTTTATCACCAAAGACGGTATAAACTCTTATTTGCACTCAACAATGGGTAAAGTCACCTAAGGTATAACGACCCGGCCATTCGTTTTGAGAATATTAGCCCCTATCCCTAATTTATTGCTTCCTCTATTTTATTTTGTGGTTATGTGACTTGTCGGGGTACTTGGTGTCGGGTTCGGGAGAGTTTCAGAGTGAAATGGGATACTAGTCCCTAAATTGGAAGTTTTGGCGGTTCCAATAGCTTTGTATGGTGATTTGAGTCTTAGTAGCGTGTCCGGATATTGATTTGGAGGTCCGTAGGTCATTTCGGCGTTAATTTGCGAAAGTTGAAAAGTTGGAAGATTTTTGAAAAGTTTGACCATCAGTGAACGTTTTGATATCGGAGTAGGATTCTAATTCCGGAAGTTGTAGTAGGTCTGTAATGTCATTTATGACTTGTGTGCAAAATTTGAGGTCAATCAGACTGGATTTGATAGGGTTCGGCATCGAATGCAGAAGTTAAAAGTTAATATGTTCATTTGGCTTGAATTGGGGTGTGATTCGTATTTTTGATATTGTTGGATGTGATTTAAGGCTTCAACTAAGTCCGTATCGTATTTTAGGACTTGTTGGTATGTTTGGTTGAGGTCCCGGGGGCCTCGAGTGTGATTCGGACCATGTTCGGCGCAATTCAAATTATTGAAAAATAGCTGAAGTTGCTGGTTTTCTCAAGTCTGGTTTTCCTTTAACGCGATCGCGAAGGGGTGTATGTGGTAACTGGTGTTTTACTCTACGCATTCGCAGATAAAGGGATGTGATCGCGGAAGTTTGGTTTCCAGTGAGTCGCGAACGCGTGGTGAAGGTCGCGTTCGCATAGAGGAATTGGGTGCAGCAGGTTCACGCGCAGTTGTGCTTCGCGATCGCGTGGGTGAGTTCGCGATCACGTAGGCTGAGGAATTGGTTCTTCGCGTTCACATGGTGATTGACGCGTTCGCGTGGTGATTGAGTTGTGCTTCGCGATCGTGTAGAAATTTCCGCGATCACGATTAAGGATAACTGGGCAGCAGAACTTAAATTTCATAACAAGCGTTCATTCTCCTATTTCACATTTGGACTTTGAGAGCTTAGATTAAGGCGATATTTTGAGGGGTTTTAAGAGGAAGTGTTGGGGTAAGGATTCTTAATTCATTTGTGATTAAATTTCACTAATCTATCATTAATTTCATCATGAAATTAGAGATTTGGTGTGAAAAAATTTGGGGTGGGGGTGGGGGTGGGGGATGTAGAAGCTCTTAGACCAAGTATTTGGGTTTTGAAGGGCTAAATGAGGTCGAACTTGGATAATTATTATATTGTTGGACTCGATATTGAATGTGTATTCAAATTTTATAATTTTGGTCAGGTTCCGAGACGTGGGCCCGGGTCGACGTTTTGGAGCGATTTTTCAATTCTTAGCTAAGATCATTATTTTATTATTTAAATTAGTTTTTTATAAATATATATATAATATGAGATTGTTTTGGCTAGATTCGAGCCATTCGGAGTTGGAAAATCGAGGAAAAGGCCTTCTCTTTGATTGATTGAGCGTGGTTTGAAGTAAATGACTTGTCTAACCTTGTGTGGAAGAAATTCCCCTTAGGATTTGGTATTTTGATGATAATTTGTGATATGTGAAGGCCGTATACGCGAGGTGAGGAGTGCGTACACGGGATAAATATTGAAATTTTGGTTTTTGCCACGTACTTTCCTTTTCATGTCTTAATTGAGTTACTTTAGCACGTTATAATCGTTAGGTTTAGCCTAATTTTACATGTCTACTTGTCTTATCTCCTATTTGCAACTTGTATCACATGTTTAGTTGAATTACTTGCTTTTCTTGATTTCTGTATTCATTACTTAACTGTGGAACTCTTTACTTGAAATTGCTATCATTGAAATATCTTGCTGTTGAGTTTGGTGTTGAATTGCAAGGCCGTGGTTCTTTTGAGGCAAGGTGTAAATTGTGAAATATCATTTACTTAGTTGTTGTGTCTTGGCTTTCGTGTTATTGTTGAGGTGATTGTTTGGTTGTTTGCACGAGGTTTCTACCGTGTTGTTATTATTTTTATACGAGATTTCTGTCGTGATGTATTTACTATTTGTACGAGATTTTTGTCGTGCCGTTGTTGCTATTGATATGCATGTGGTGGTATAAGGTCTGGGTGTTGAAACACATACGGTGAGATAAGGTGAGCTTGATACGCGTGGCTAGTAGGGGAACTACTAGAAGCCATGCAGTGTGATAAGGTGGGTTAAAACGTGGGGTGCTATTTCAGAAAAATAATTTTTAAAACTAAATATAAAGGCTCTCGCGGTGGTATAAGAAAAGACTGTGATTTGTTTTTACGATTTGTGACTACGAGGCGGTACCTCGGGAGTGCCTCTGTTGATATTCTTTATTTGTTGTATTGTTTGGTTCTTATTTCCTTAGTATGTAAAATTCTTGTTTTCCTTTCGTTTTGTATTAGCTTTACTTGATTCCATGTTGTTATTTCCCGTAAATTCTTTATTGTTCACTTCCCTGTCATTTTTATTATATCATTCTATCATTATATCTTCTGTCTTGTTTCTTATTATCTCAAGTATGGCCTTGACCTGACCTCGTCACTACCCTACTGAGGTTAGGCTAGGCACTTGCTGGGTACCGTTGTGGTGTACTCATACTACGTTTCTGCATATGTTTTGTGCAGATCCAGGTACATCCTATCAACCTCGGTATTAGTGCACTGTGTTACTGCTTTGGAGATTTCAAGGTACACCTGCCCGCGTCCGCAGGCCTCGAAGTCCCCTTCTACCCCGTTTTCCTTATTTCTTTATTTGACAGACAATGATGTATAGGATTGTTCATCATTGTATATAGAGCTTGTGACTTATATCTCACCGGGTTTTAGAAAATTGTACGTATTGAGCTTATAGTCTATTGATGAAATAGTTAAAAATTTGAAATTTTAAGTTTTTATTTGATATTTTCGCATATTATTAGGTTTACCTAGTCTTAGAGACTAGGTGTCGTCATGACATCCTACAAGGCGGATTTGGGGTCATGGCATAAGGAATGCAAGCTTCAAGACTACCTAGAAGAAATTAAGAAAATTGTGCAAGTTGAAGATTTTATATATTTAATTCGTAATAAATTTGATTATATTTTTAAATTGTTTAATATGTAATTATTTTTTTCTTCAGAATGTACAAGTTAGTTTGGATGAACAAAATAGTGTGTGCCCCTTTGAGTATTGATTAGTTTGGATGAACAAAATAGTGTGAGTTCTATTCATTGTACTTGCTGCTTATTTCTAACTTTTATCAACTAGAGCTCATGGCCAGTTTTATTTAACTTAATATTTTTTATGGGAACTACAAGTTGTGATGTAACTTTTGGTTTACCAAGTTTTTGAACTAGTTTTCTTTTTTATTTTGTTTAGATTTCGCAATTGCTGGACTAAGCTCAAAGAATTACATACTAGTTCTCTTCTTTTGCTTTGTACTCATTTTGTCAGCAGCTTGAGATCTGGTAAATTTAGCATATTGAACCTGGATGCTTCAATATAAGTATTTTATACTAATGGAAGTTTCAGTCGTTGGTAGAGATTATTTTAGATTTTTAGTTTTATTTTTTTGGTGCAGTTGCTTGTCATTTTGCTCACATCATTGGTGATTATTTTAGCGTTAAGGTTTATCAAGTTTATAGTGCTTTGCTTCATCACAGGTTTGTTGACATTTATAATTATGGAAGGTCTTGGAATTATGATTCATGCGAACAATTAGTATTCCTTAGAAATTATCTTAATGAACAATAATCATGCGGATACTTGTTGATTATTTAATTTATTTTTCAAGTAAAATATAATTAAAAAAGAAAATAGAAAACAAAGCGAAAAATCGAGAAAACCGAAAAAACCGATTAAAACCGAGTTTATATTGGTTTGATTTGATTATAAATTTTTGTAAACCAACATAGTTGGTATGATTTTGGTTTAATAAAAAACCGAACCAAACTGCCTCATGTACACCTCTAATCCCAAGTATTCTCTCCATCCCACTTTATTACTACTATATATAATTTTGGCTAAGGTGTACGAACTCTGCAATAATATGTTGCATTCTTCTTCATCCTAAGGTAGTCATTCTTTTGCACATTTTTGTTAATGCATGAACATGATCTATACTTCTCGATTAGAAAAAAATCAAGAGAAAAAGTAAGAAAGTTCAGCTACATAGGGTAAAGAGAGAGGTGGACGAGAGTTCTAATAATTCTCCTCATTCCATACAGGTCTATGAGGGTCCCATCTTTTCTTACTTGAATGGGAAAGACAACCTTTCTTTTTGGGCATGGCCAGTAATTCGCTTTTCGCTTCGAATATCAAAGAGCGATTGAGAGAAGAGCAGTAGCTTAAGTCTAACGCATGAAAATGATCATAAATGTGGTGAAATCTAATAGTACATGGTTATCACTTTATCGTATAGTGTAGTACAGGTCTTTATTTTGAGAAGCCAAGTAGGGAATTAGCTTCTTCTTCTTTTTCCGCAAGCAAGGAATTGGCTACACATCCTCATCTTCATCAATCATAAATACGATAATCCGATAAACCTGCCGTGCGGAGGGACAAAAAAATTAAATGTTAAACGTGCAGCGTCTATATATCAGATTATGTGTGCAACGGAAAAATAAATTAAAAAAATGAAAAATTGTGTGTGAATGTGCATTGGGAGTAGGGCTTCCTTTTAATACAGTACAATGTTAAATATAAATATAAGACAAAGTAAAGAGTAAAAAGGACATAGCCGTTCTTATTATATTCAGTGTCTCGTTTTAGTGTTAGGCAACCTTCACGGCTTTAACTAGTATGTTGGTGTTGTCCGTTCGCGAGTTCAGTTGTCGATTCTTTAAGTGCTCTGATTCAGTTTGTCAAGTTTATGCTTGCTATAGTATTTTTGAGGTCTAACTAATATAGATTCATCCTGAAAAATCTCATGTACGCATCATTCATTCCGATTCTCTTTATTTTGCAAGATTTAGAATGGAGCATGAAAAATAAATCGGAGGGGCAAATTTAAAAAGTCTAACGTATTTTTGGAAGTTTAAATAATACTTATTGGTTTTTGATACTTAGTCCAAATGATACTAAAGGTACTTATTCAAACTAAACTCAAAATTTTGCAAATATTTTCCCATATATATATATATATATATATATATATATATATATATATATATTGTAATTTTTACTTAGTAATCCTAAGGAAGAGAATTGATTCTAAGCTCATAGAGAAAAAATTAATCGTCTTGTATGGAAGAGAATAAAACAAGGTAAGATAAATTGAACAAAATATGAATAAGATAATTTGGAAAAAAATGGAGTAAAATTTGGTGTCTACGTTCTACACCAAAATTTTATTTGAGATATTTACACGGTAGAACTCTTATTACAAAATATTTATACGAATAATAGTACTTTTGCTTTATTCCAAAAATAACATATTCATTTACCATTATAGCATTTTCAACACAAACTCACAATTTAAGGGATTATCTTTTAGCAATATTAATCTATTTATAATTCTCTATCATTATTAATCAGAAATTTCTAAACTTACATTTTTCTATGAAAATTTCCTTCTCGTTAATAGTTGCTCTTAAAATCACATTTTTCATTATTCTCTCAAACAGAAATGCATTAATACATGCATATCTTTTATGTATATAGTATATATTTGACGCATAATAAATTATAGATTCGGTGTATGTATTATGTATATATTGTATAATTTATGTATATTTAATGAAATTTGTATATATTTTATGTATATTTGTCATATAAAATATATGCTTTATCCATGTGAGGAATGTATTATTTATTATTCAATATCCATTTTGTGTACAAACAATAACAAAATTTAATATTTGTAAGCTTATATATACCATTATTATTCTTTATCTATAAATATAAGATAAAATAAATTTTAAATTTAATGTAATATAATATAAATAATATTAAATAACCTTTTTATCGAATTAAATTCTTTTTGTGACAGAAGATCCTCGCTCAAAAAATGGGATACTATGCCTACAGGGAGGAAGAAATTATTTTTAGATTGAAATTATGTCACGACCCAAAACCCAACATGTTGTGATGACGCCTATCGTGGTACTAGGAAAGCCGACTACTCAGACATTTCCAACACTGTTAATCTCTGAAATATACTAAAACAGTTTAAATAAATAAAAATCTTATAAAACACGATAGAATATCATAACTCAATACATAAGTTTTTTCTAAAACCGGAGTGTCACTGAGTACATGAGCATCTACATAATGACATAGTCTGGTACATTGTCTAGAAAGCATAACTGAATGAATAACTGAAAGATAAGGGAGGAGAGTCAAAGTATGCGGACGCTAAACAACTACCTCAATGATCTCTGAATGTCTGAACTCTGTGAATCAGCACCCGCCGTGACCGAAAATACTTGAATATGCACATGAGGTGCAGGGTGTAGCGTGAGTACAACCAACTCAATAAGTAACAAATCTAACCTTTGGACTGAATGCAATGACGAGTTAAAATATTACAGTCCACATGCACTATAAACAGTGCGGAAATTACAAAAGATATGACAGTGATATCTCAGTAATTCATAATCTACAAGTAAAGGTACAAGAATTTAGACATGCTTTCACGTTTTTGCAATAAAACTCTACATAAACCAGGGCAGATCCAGCCTAAATGCAAATAAACCAGGGCAGATCCAGCCCAAATGTAAATAACTGCTAGCATTGCGCTTACTATGGATGTACAGACTCCGGAGGGGACGATCTAGCCCAAGCTCTATAATAAGCCAAATCCTGGCATGAATCAATAAACTTTGCTGTGGCGTGTAGCCCAATCCCGTGAATATCACTCACAATGGACTCTCAGCCTCACTCAGCAATTAATCTCTCCAGTCTCTCGGGCTCACAAGAATCATGATAATCAGCCCAAACAATGGTGGTATGATATCAATAAAGGACAACAAAGGCTGAGATATATTATTAAAATAATAGCTGTGACTGAGTACAAATGACAAATTAGGAAAATAATTCAACATGTAACACGACCTCTGTGGATCCCAATAATACCAACACGGAGCATGTGTAGGATTTCTAACATGACTGGTAGCTCAATTGCTCTAACACATGGTGAAAATACGGGTAACAACAATTTTTTTTCAACTATACAATTCCATAGAATTGACCAAGTCACAATTCTTACGGTGCACACCCACACGCCCGTTACCTAGCATGTGCGTCACCTCAACAACAATCACATAACACGTAATTCGGGGTTTCATACCCTCAAAACCATGTTTAGAAGTGTTTATTACCTCAAACAGTGCAAATCTCTACTCCGACAAGCCCTTGCCTCGCGAAATGGCCTCCAATAGCCTCGAATCTAGCTACAAACAGTTCGATACAATCAACACGGGATAAAGAAATCAATTTCATAAGAAAATACTAAATTCTTAATCAAAAGTCAAAAATTCAACTCAAAAGTCAACCCCCGGGCACATGTCTTGGAATCCGATAAAAGTCATAAAATTCGAACACCCATTCAACCACGAGTCCACCCATACCAAAATTACTCAAATCCGATATAAAAAGCTCGATCAAATCCCCAAAATTCGGCCTAAGAACTTTCCTCAATTTTTCCCAATTTTTCAACCCAAATCACTAATTAATGATGAAATCAAAGACATAAACATGGAATTTAACCAAAACTAAATAAGAATCACTTACACCAATCACTCCCTTGAAAGTCTCTCCAAGAATCGCCTCCAACCGAGCTCCCAAAATCAAATTTGTGATATGAACTCAAGCACTCGTTTTGAAATATTTAAGTTCTGCCTAGATGACCCTTCATCGTGATCACGGAAAATGCTTCGCGATCGCAAAGCACAACTCAGCTTCCCTGAATGTTCACCTTACGCGACACTACACCTGCGAACGCGAACCACTGCCTTCTCAGACCTACGCGATCATGACCCTCTACACGCGATCGCGAAGAACAAATGCGTGACTCAAATCCTACCTTATTTCCTCTTCACGAACGTGGCCTAGCCTATGCGTTCGCGATGCACAACTTCCCTAAGCTACACGATCGCAACTGTAATGACCCGACTGGCCATTTTGAGAGCATTAGCCTCGACCCCCTATTTATTTCTCCTTCTATTTCATTTTTGGGGTTCGTGACTGTCTGGGGTGCTTGGTGTCGGATTCAGGAGAGTTTCAGAGTGGGTTGGGACACATAGTCCATAAATTGAGAATTTAAGTTCTTGAAAAATACCGTAGTTTGAATTGTGTAAAGACGACTCTAGAATAGAGTTTTGATGGTTTCAACAGCTCCGTAGGGTCATTTTGGTCTTAGGAGTGTATTTGGATGTGGAATTGGGCCGTAGGTCATTTCAACGTCAATTGGCTAAAGTTGAAAATTTCATGATTTTCGGAAAGTTTGACCGGTAGTGGACTTTTTGATATCGGGGTCGGATTCTAATTTCGGAAGTTGGAGTAGGTCCGTAATGTCAATTAAGACTTGTGTGCAAAATTTGAGGTCAATCAGACTTGATTTGATAGGTTTCGGCGGCGGATGTAGAAGTTTGAAGTTTTAAAGTTTATTAGGCTTAAATCGATGTGTAATTCGTATTTTTAGCATTGTTTGATGTAATTTAAAGGCTCGACTAAGTTCGTATGGTGTTTAGGACTTGTTGGTGTATTTGGTTGAGGTCCCGGAGGCCTTGTGTGAGTTTCAGATAGTTAACAGATCAAATTTGGACTTAGATTAAGTTCAAACCTGCTGCCTACTGATGCAATCGCACCTGCGGAACTTATCTCGCAGGTGCGAGCTCGCAGAAGCGAGCCTAGATTGCGCAGAAGTAGATTTGGGGCTGTCCTGGGGCTAGGTCGCAGGTGCGTGAAGGTCTCCGCATCTGCGAGCCATGCTCCACAGATGCGGAGTGAATGAGGGGCAACTGGATTCCGCATAAGCGGCTTGGGCGACCGCAAAAGCGATGCCACAAAAGCGGAGCTCTTGTCCGCAGAAGCGGACCTCTTGTCCACAGAAGTGAAAGAGGCCACAAAAGCGGGGAGGACCTCGCATCTGCGAGACCAAAGATGCGGTTAAGTTTTCCGCAGAAGCGGAAATGGTGGTGAGGTTACAAAAACGGAAGGGTCCGACATTTTTGCCATTTTGGACCTTTCAAACACGGGTTGAGGCGATGTTTGAGCAAGAATTCATGGGAAAACTTGAGATAAGTTACTTGTGATTATTGATAGTCAATAATATTGAATTATCGTCGAGTATTTCGACTAGATTACGTGTTTTTGAGGTGAAATTCGAAGAAATTGGGTCTAGGGATTTGAAAATAAGATTTGAGGATTTGAAGGTCGTGTTGATATCAGAATTTGGTAATTTTGGTATAGGTGAACTCGATATCGAATGGGTGTTCGTATTTTACAAATTTTACCCGATTTCAAGATGTGGGCCCAGGTCGACTTGTTGGGGCAATTTTTCAATTCTTTGCTAAAGTAATTAATTTTTTGTAGTTGTATTTATTGTATTGTAATTGCTTTTGGCTAGATTTGGGTCGTTCAGAGTCGGAAAGTCGAGCAAAAGGCATTCTTATCGTCTGATTGAGCGAGATTTGAGGTAAGTGACTTATCTAACCTCGTGTGGGAGAAATCCTCTTAGGATTTGGTACTGTTGTAATAATTTGTGATATGTGAGCTCCGTGTACGCGAGGTGACGAGTGCGTACACTGGCTAAATGTGGAAATTCCGGTTCTTGCTGAGTTGTCTTCTTTTAAATTCCTTTACTGAGTTTTTCTAGTCTATTTAGTCATCATGTTTAGCCTAATGTCGCAGGTCTACGTGCCTTAACTCTTACTTGCAATTTGTGCAACATGTTTAGTTGAATTACTTGCTTCCTCACCTTGTATCCAGTCTTTAACTGTATGATTCTTGCTGTAAATTCGTTGTTCCATAGGTTATGAGTTGTGTATTTACTTTTGAGACTACGAGGCGGTACCTCATGGGATACCCATGTTGTATATTTACTTTTGGGACTACGAGGCGGTACCTCGGGAAAGCCCCCTATTGTATATTTACATTTGGGACTACGAGGCAGTAACTCAGGAGAACCCTTGTTGTTTACCTCTCTTTGTCGTGTTGTTACCATTTTGTAACTTCTCATTGTCTAAATTCTCAGTCATATCAAAATATTATTATATCTTTAGTCTTGTTTCTCTTTTTAACCTGTAGGGCCCTGACCTGACCTCGTCACTACTCTACTGAGGTTAGGCTTGGCACTTACTAGGTACCGTTGTGATGTACTCAGACTACACTTCTGCACATCTTTTTTGTGCAGATCCACGTTCTTCCTACCTGACCAGATACCAATGAGTTGGACCGTACGTGGAGACTTCAAGGTATATATGACAGCGTCCATAAACCTCGGAGTCCCTCTCTATCCTTATTATGTTGTTTTACTTATTCTCTTTAGATTCTGATTTATAGGGACACTTAGTATTTTCTCTTAGAAACTTGTGACTTATTTCTACCGGATTTTGGGAGTTGTAATTATTTAAATCACAGTTTTTGTTTATATTTCATATGTTGAGATTTGAGTTTAGTTTTATATTTAGTTATTCCGCAAATTGTTAGCCTTACCTAGTCTTAGAGACTAGGTGCCATCACGACATCGTATGGAGGGAAACTGGGGTCATGACAACAACCCTCTTCACGCGAACGCGTAGAGTAAAGTCCTCCGCTGCCCAATTAAGCCTACGCGATTGCGGACCTATCCATGCAAATCACGTATAAGGAAACCAGATCAGAGACACCAGAAAACTTTAGCCAATCTCCAAGTCCAAAATTGATCCGTTAACCACCCGAAATCCACCCGAGGCCCGCGGGACCTCAACCAAACATACCAACAAGTTTTAAAACATCATATGAACTCGCTCGAAGCGTCAAATCATATCAAACAACGCTAAAACCACGAATCACGCATCGATTCAAGTCTAATGAACTTATGAACTTCCAATTTCTACATTCGACGCCTAAACCTATCAAATCAAGTCCAATTGACCTCAAATTTTACACACAAGTCACAAATGATACAACGAACCTACTCCAACTCCTAAAACCCCAATTCGAGCCCAATAACAACAACTTCAACTCTTGGTCAAACTTCTAAATTTCCAAAGCTTCTAATTTTTCAACTTTCGTCATTTCAAGTCTAATTCAACTACGAACCTCCAAACCACTATCTGGACACGCTCTTATGTCCAAAATCACCCAACAGAGCTAACAGAACCATCAAAACTCCATTCCGGAGCCATTTACACATAATTCACATCCGGTCAACTTTTTCAACTTAAGCTTTAAACCCTTGAGACTAAATGTTTTATCACATTCTGAAACATCCCCGGAACCGAACCAACTACCCCGATAAGTCACATAGCAACTATTAAGAATAAAATGAGCATTAAATAGAGGAACGAGGCCATAACTCTCAAAATGACCGGTCGGGTCGTTACATCCTCTCCCTCTTAAGCAAACGTTCGTCCTCGAACGGGTCTAGAAACGTACCTGGAGTCTCAAATAGGCGTGGATATCTACTCCGGATCTCCCGCTCGGTCTACCAAGTAGCATGATCAATTGGATGACCTCTCCACTGCACCTTTACCGAAGTTATGTCCTTTGACCTCAACTTTCAAACCTGCAGACCCAAAATGGCCATCGGCTCCACATCATAAGTCAAATCACTATCCAATTGAACCGTGCTGAAATCCAAAACATGAGACGGATCGCCGACATACTTCCGGATCATAGAAACATGAAATACTGGATTAACACTCGACAAACTAGGTGGCAAGGCAAGTTTGTAAGCCACCTCTCCAATCCTCTGCAGCACCTCAAACGGTCCAATATACCGAGGGCTCAACTTGCCCTTCTTTCCGAACCTCATAACACCTTCATGGGTGAAAACTTCAGCAGTGTTTTCTCCCCTACCATATAAGAAACATCGTGAACCTTCCGATCAGTGTAACTTTTCTGTCTAGACTGCACTGTGTGAAGCCGATCATGAATCAATTTAACCTTGTCCAAAGCATTATGAACCAAGTTAGTACCCAATAGCCTAGACTCACCTGACTCAAACTATCCCACCGGAGACCGACACCGTCTCCCATACAAAGCCTCATACGGAGCCATCTGAATGCTCAATCGGTAGCTGTTGTTGTAGGCAAACTCTGTGTGTGGCAGAAAATGATCCCAAGAACCCCCAAAATCTATGACATAAGCGCGTAACATATCCTCAAATATTTGAATAGAGCGCTCGGACTGCCCGTCCATATGAGGGTGAAACGTTGTACTCAGCTCAACCTGTGTGCCCAATTCCCGCTGCACGACTCTCCAAAATTGTGATGTAAATTGCGTGCCTCGATCTGAAATTATGGACATTGGCACATCGTGAAGGCGAACAATGAATGCAAGGCTACCCATGCTCCCCGCCTTTCTACTCAAGCAATCGGCCACCACATTGGCCTTCCCAGGATGATACAAAATGGTGATATCATAGTCCTTTAGCAGCTCCAACCATCTCTGCTGCCTCAAATTTAGATCCTTTTATTTGAACAAGTTCTGGAGACTCCGATGATTCGTAAATACCTCACAAGACATACCATAGAGATAATGCCTCCAAATCTTCAATGCATGAACGATGGCAGCAAACTCCAAATAGTGGACGGGGTTGTTCTTCTCATGAGACTTCAACTGACGCGAAGCATAAGCAATCACTCTACCCCCATGCATTAAGATACACCCAATACCAATCCGAGAAGCATCATAATACACTATATAAGAGCCAGAAGCTGAAGGCAATCGGCCAAGCCGAGAAAGCTCCGAATCTCCGTAGTTGAGGATGATCTGGGCCAACTCTGAACCACCTCTTTCTTCTTTGGATCCACCTTAATATCCTCACTGGACACCATGTACCCCAAGAAAGCCACCGAACTAAGCCAAAACTCACACTTGGAGAACTTGGTATAAAGCTTCTCCTCCCTCAACCGTTGTAGTACAATCCCAAAATAATGGGCATGTTCCTCCTGGCTACGTGAGTACACTAGGATATCATCAATGAATACTATGACAAACGAGTCGAGATAGGGCTGAAATACAATGTTCATCATATGCATGAATGTTGTTGGGGCATTGGTCAGCCTAAAAGACATCACAGGGAACTCATAGTGACCATAACGAGTCCTGAATGTTGTCTTTAGAATATCCGAGTCTTGAATCTTCAATTGGTGATACCTAGACCTTAAATCAATCTTAAAAAACCCCTCGCTCCCCGAAGCTGGTCGAATAGATCATCAATGCGCGGCAAAGGATATTTGTTCTTGATTGTAACTTTGTTCAACTCCCTATAGTCGATGCACATCCGCATAGTACCATCCTTCTTCTTCACTAACAACACTGTTGCACCCCAAGGCGACACACTATGCCTAATAAACCCCTTATCAAGAAGTTCCTAAAGCTGCTCTTTCAATTCCTTCAACTCAGCTGGTGCCATATGATACGGAGGAATAAAAGTGGACTGAGTGTCCGGCACCATGTCAATACTAAAGTCAATATCCTTGCAGGGCGACATGCCCGACAAGTCTGCAGGAAACACATCCGAAAAGTCTCGTACCATAGGAACATAATCAATAGTAGGGGTATCAGCACCAATATCCCTCACAAAGGCCAAATAAGGCAGACACCCCTTCCCAACCATCTGTTGGGCCTTCAAATAAGAAATCACCCTGCTAGGAACATAATCTAGAGAACCTCTCCACTCGATCCTTGGCAACTCCGGCATCGCAATAGTCACGGTCTTAGCGTGACAATCCAGAATAGCATGACATTGAGATAACCAATCCATACCCAAGATCACGTCGGATTCGACCATACTAAGCAAGAAGAGAACAACTCTAGTCTCTAATCCCCCAATAGTCACTACACACGACTGATATACACGACCTACAATAATAGTGTCACCCACTGGCATAGATACATGAACAAATAAAACTAAGGACTCACGTGGCATATCCAGATAACGAGCAAAATACGATGATATATACGAATAAGTGGAACTAGGGTCAAATAATACAGAAGAATCCTTGTGGAATATTGAGATAATACTTGTGATCACTATGTCTGAAGCAACAACATCTGGCCTAGAAGGAATAACATAGAATCGGGCCTGATCACCCTCCCCCTCTAGGGCGACCTCTAACTGCCTCAGCCCTACCCTGAGCTGGCTGGGCGGGTGGTGAAGTAACTGGTGTTGATGTCATGGCCTGACTCCTCTGCTGAGCTGGACCTCCTGTAAGGCGGGGACAAAACTTCTTCATATGACCCAACTCTCTACACCCGAAACATCCCCTCTCGAAAAATGGTGGCAAATACTGAGGCAGACACCGAGAACTATAATAACTACAAGAAGAACCTGGTGCAGATGATCCCTGAACTAAAGGTGCACGAGATGAACTTTGAGCTGGGAGAGCACTGAGAGATGACTGACCCGGTCTAGCACTGCATGAACCTTGGCTAGATGATGCGCCACGATGAACTGGACTAGACATCTGAGCCGGCCTATAAGGACGACCCCTGCTATGATGGAACTGAGCCCAGAAGAAACACCGCTGAAACCACCCAAACCACGAGGCCTCTTGGCCTCCCTCTCCTCACGCTTCTCTACTAACCATCTCTAGACGTCGAGCAATATCAATCCCCTCATCAAACGTAGCACCTGATACACTCTCCCGAGTTATAACAAACGATGCTGATAGTAGAGTCCATCAATAAACCTCCTAATCCTCTCCCTCTCAGTGGGAACCAACCAAACTACATGACGAGCCAAGTCTGAAAACCTCATCTCATACTGGGACACAGACATGACATCCTAAAGTAGCTGCTCGAACTGCCTGTGCAGCTCCTCCCTGCGGGTCTGTGGCACAAACTTCTCCAAGAAGAGAATGGAGAACTCATGCCATGTAAGTGGTGCTGCATCGACTGGACTTCGCCACTTATAGGCCTCCCACCATCTGAAGGCAACCCCAGTAAACTGAAATGTAGTGAACGAGACCTCACTAGTCTCCAGAATACCCACCGTACGAAGAATCCGCTAGCACCTATCCAAGAAGTCTTGGGCATCCTCTAACTCTACCCCACTAAATGATGGAGGCCGGAGCCTCCCAAATCTCTCTAGTCTCCTCTGCTCATCATCAGTCATAACGAGACCCACATGGGCCTGAGCAACTACAACCGGCTGGGCTGGTAGTACCCCCAGTGTCTGAAGTCTCTACATCACCTGAGCTAGCATAGTCTGAACAGAAACCTCCTGAGCAAGGCTAGTGCACACCGTCAAAATCTAAGCCAAAACCTCCTGAAGGCCTGGAATCACAATGGGCACAGCTAGTGCCTGAGCTGGCCCCACTGGCTCAACCACATCTGGAACCTGCTCCTCAGTTGTAGCAACTGGTGGATTTGCAGGTGCTGCTCTAGCTGCTGAACGAGCTGCACCTCTGCCCCTACCGTGAACCCAACCTCTCGTGGCCCTAGTCGGTGATACTGGTGGTTGTCCGTCCTGTCCGGTAGCACGTGTCCTCACCATCTGTGATAGACTAGAATAACAAAAGTTTAGTTCCCGGAATCAACAAATACGCACGACAAGAATACAAGAGTGTGAAGTTTCCTAAGGGTTCGATAGCCTTTTGAAGATAACTATAGACGCCTCTGTACCGATCCGCAAGACTCTACTAAACCTGCTCATTACTAGTGAGACCTATGTAACCTAGGCTCTGATACCAACTTGTCACGACCCAAAGCGCAATCTGTCATGATGGCGCCTATCATGGTACTAGGTAAGTCGACTACTCAGACATTTTCAACGCTATTAATCTCTGAAATATACTAAATCAGTTTAAATAAATAAAAATGTTATAAAACAGGATAGAATATCATAACTCAATACATAAGTTTTTCCCAAAACCGGGGTGTCACTGAGTACATGAGCATCTACATAATGATATAGTCTAGTACACTGTCTAGAAATTAGAACTAAATGAATAACTGAAAGATAAGGAAGGAGAATCAAGGCATACGAACGCCAAGCAGCTACCTCGATGATCTCCGAGTGATGAACTTTGTGAATCAGCACCCGCCGTGATCGGAAATACTTGGATCTGTACATGAGGTGCACGGTGTAGCATGAGTACAACCAACTCAATAAGTAACAAATCTAACCTTTGGACTGAATGCAGTGACAAGTTAAAGTATTACAGTTCACACGCAATATTAATAGTACAATAATTACGAAAAATATGACAGTGATATCTCAGTAATTCATAATCTACAAGTAAAGGTATAAGAATTTAGACATGCTTTTAGGTTTTTGCAATAAAACTTTACATAGAACAGGGCAGATCCAACCCAAATATAAATAAACCAGGGCAGATCCAGCCCAAATGTAAATAACAGCTAGCATTGCGCCTACTGTGGATGTGCAGACTCTAGAGTGGACGATCCAGCCCAAGTGCTATAATAAGCCAAATCCTGGCATGAATCAATAAACTTCACTGCGGCGTGTAGCACAATCCCGTGAATATCACTCACAATGGACTCTCAGCCTCACTCGGTCATTAATCTCTTCAGTCTCTCGGGCTCACAAGAATCATGATAATCAGCCTAAACAATGATGATATGATATCAATAAAGGACAATAGAGGCTAAGACATATTATGCAAATAATAGCTGTGACTGATTACAAATGACAAATTAGGCAAATAATTCAATATGTAACACGACCTCTGTGGGTCCCAACAGTACCAACACGGAGCCTATGCTGGATTTCTAACATGACTGGTAGCTCAATTGCTCTAACACATGGTAAAAATACGGGTACCAACAAGATTGTTCAACTATACAGTTCCATGGAATCGACCAAGTCGCAATTCTTACAGTGTACGCCCATACGCTCGTCACCTAGCATGTGCGTCACCTCAACAATAATCACATAACACGTAATTCAGGGTTTCACACCCTCAGAACCAAGTTTAGAAGTGTTACTTACCTCAAACTGTGCAAATCCCTACTCTGACAAGCCCTTGCCTCGCGAAATAGCCTCTGATAGCCTCGAATCTAGCCATAAACAATTCGACACAATCAACAAGAGTAAGTCAAAATACTAAATTCTTAATCAAAAGTCAAAAAGTCAACTCAAAAGTCAACCCCCGGGGCCACGTCTCCTAATCCGATAAAATTTATAAAATCCGAACACCCATTCAACCATGAGTCTACCCATACCAAAATTAATCAAATTCGATACCAAAAATCTTCATCAAATCCCCAAAATTCGGCCTAAGAACTATTCTCCATTTCCCCCCAATTTTCCAACATAAATCACAAATTAAATGATGAAATCAAAGACATAAACATGGAATTTAACAAAAACTAAGTAAGAAACACTTACCCCAAACCCTCATTTTGAAATATTTAAGTTCTGACCAAACGACCCTTCATCGCGATCGCGAAAAATGCTTCGTGATCGCGAAACACAACTCAGCTACCCAGAAAAATTCACCTTACGCAAACGTGACACTACACTTGCGAACACGAACCACAACCTCCTCGGACCTACGCGATCACAACCCTCTTCACGCGATCACGAAGAACAAATGCATGACTCAGCTCCTACCTCATTTCCTCTTCGTGAACGCGGCCTAGCCCACATGTTCGCGATGCACAACTTCCCTAAGCTATGCGATCACATCCCTCTTCATGCGAACGCATAAAGCAAAGTCCTCCACTGCCCAGTTAATCCTACGTAATCGCTGACCTATCCACGCGATCGCATATAAGGAAACCAGATCAGAGATGCTGGAAAACTTCAGCCAATCTCCAAGTCCAAAATTGATCCGTTAACCATCCGAAATCCATCCACGGCCTCCGGTATCTCAACCAAACATATAAAAAAGTTCTAAAACATCATATGAACTCACTCGAAGCGTTAAATCACATCAAACAATGCTACAACCATGAATCGTGCATCGATTCAAGCCTAATGAACTTATAAACTTCCAACTTCTACATTCGACGCTGAAACCTATCAAATCAAGTCTGATTGACCTCAAAGTTTACACACAAGTCACAAGTGACAAAACGGACCTACTCTAACTCCTGAAACTCCAATCCGAGCCCGTTAACCACAAAGTCAACTCTTGGCCAAACTTCTAAATTTCTAAAGCTTCTAATTTTCCAACTTTTGCCATTCCGAGCCTAATTCAACCACGGACCTCCAAATCACTATCCGAACACATTCCTAAATCTAAAATCATTCAATGGAGCTAACGGAACCATCAAAACTGCATTCCGGAGCCAATTACCCATAATTCACATCTGGTCAACCTTTTCAACTTAAGCTTTCAACTCTTGAGACTAAGTGTCTCATCACATTCCGAAACATCCCCAGAACCGAACCAACTACCCCGACAAGTCACATAGCAACTATTAAGCATAAAGTGAGAAATAAATGAGAGAACGGGGCCACACCTCTTAAAACGACCCGCCGGGTCATTACAAATTATCCTCCTAATACACTTCCATTCATATGTTCTTATTTTTAGGAGTACTTATTCTTAGGAAATTGAATCGTTTTGTACATTTTTTAGAAATTGAATTCTTTGATTTTTTTTATCAAACGTGATTATTGATCCAAATGTATAGATTTCTGTTGAGAAATATATTTATTTAGCTGTCGTGTAAAATACCTTCATAGGTTTACCTCAATTTATTTTGGACCAGCGGAGGTACTATTAACTCAAAAACGTGCAGTTTGGGTCTCTACTCTCTAGGCCTATTCTTATCATTGAACCCAAAAGCCTGAATAAATAGCCACACAGTGAAATGAGTTAGGGCCGGGTATGCACTGGAAGAAGTGCAACAATAGCCACTTTTAGGTCCGCTATTAAAATATAGGCAAAATGGCCTCCCGCCACTTAAACTTGCACTAATTTTTCCTACCGGTAAACAAACTTCCGAATTTCCTATTTTGACACTTATACTTTACAAAATAATTACTAATAAGTATTTTTGACCGTTGACCATGCCTATGTGGAGGCAATATAGCTGACATGGCCAAAGTACGTGCAACTCATGCTTAAAAGGTGTGCGGGTATGTTAGTTTTGTTAGAAAAAGTATTAAGAATATATTAATAGCAAAAATATGAAAGAAGAATAAATAAATAAAAAAGCAAACCTAAACACTTTTCAGTTCTTCTCAGCCCCTCCGTCCCCTTCTCCTCCCATTACTTTTTGTTTCTTATCCTTAAATTTTTCACGTCCCTCTTTATTCCTTTTCATTATTGTTCTCTATTTAAAACGAATTTAGGGTCTTTTCTTCTTCTACTGAGTATAAGAATTTAGAGAGGAGGAAAAAAGATATAGAATATAACCCACAACTTTATAGGAAGTAAATCACCGGAGAAGTTGCCGGAGAAAAAATAATCGGCTTTCTGAGATTTGAAATTGGGTCAAATCTTTAGGCTTCAATGGCCACAATGGCCGGCGACCAGCCATATTTTTCGGCTGGTCTGCCCTCCCCCAGTGTTACACAACAACATACAATAACTAAATCCAACACAGCTCCTCTAGATTACTCTAAGATTTTGAAACCAAATACTTTAAATCCTCCAACGATGGCTACTGCTGTAGCTTCAGTTCAACCCATTCCATTGCGACGAGCAGTGTATTTGAATGGCCAACCAGTGGTTAAATTCACAGAGGCAGAAGTAGATGCAATGAATGTGATTGAAGGCCTCTAATATACTGTCGTTGGCAAGCTTTCATATGGATCTCCGGAGATTCACGAGCTTCGCCGAATAATTCTATCTCAATGTGGTATCAAAGGTGAGTGTAATATCGGATTCCTTAGAGATCATCATGTGTTAATTAGACTAACTCTATGGCAATACTTCCTCGATTTCATATCGAAGAGTACGTACTACATCAAAGCCAAAGATGGGTACAAATACCAATTGCATACTTTTATCTACGATGCAAAATTTAAGGCGGGTGAAGAAACTCCGATGGCGATGGCGTGGATTTCTTTTCCTGGACTGCTGCCTACTTTTTTTGTAAAAGAAACTCTGTTTTCTTTGGCTACAGATGTGGGAAGGCCAGTGTGTCTTGATGCGGCAACTACAAACAAAACTAGGCCGAGCTGCGCAATAGTAAAGGTTCTTGTCGATTTGTTGGCCGAACTACCTAAAAAGCTGCGATTGGATATTGATGATGAAGCTTCTGGTGGTGTTCGAACAGAATGGGTGAGAATTCAGTATGACATGCTACCAAAATATTGTAAGGAGTGTAAACTACAAGGACATGATGAAATTGAATATTGGAGTTTGCACCCCAAGATTATTGAGAATTGAAGCAGCGAGAAAAGGAATGATCTTGCTAAGTCGAACAACTGGAATACTGCTGCTGATGAACAAGGAAAAACCAAAAATCACACTACCCCTTTAATGATTCTCATGAGTGGAAAAGTAGTCGAGAACGTAGGTGAATAGTAGAAGGAAGTTTGGGATAATCGGGGAACCAACAAAAATAACAAAACCCAGGTACAAGGGCAAACTGGCAATGCAATCGTGCCAGTGAATGCTGGTGTACAACAGGTGCACACTACAAATAACTTTGCACTGGTGGAGGTCAAAGAAGATCAGACAAACAAGGTTCAAGCAAGGAATAAATTTGCAGTATTAGAGGAGGAACAAAGTGATATAAATGAGAACAACCAACTAGTTTTGGTGGGGGAAAAAACAGTCTTCAGTTCTAAAGATGGTCCTACTCCTTCTAGGATTCAGTCCACAATCGACTGGGTTCATAGAAGGTTTGGGACTAGCAAAGAGGAGCCAAAACAACTCAATGTGACCACAAACCAATCTTGTCATGAGATTTCATCTCAAACATTTAAAGAGTCTAGGCAGATTAAGGATCTTGATGACGTAAACTCTACAAAGGTCTTATGGAGCGATGCACTTGAGGTTAAGGATGATCAGCTGGGCAAAACAAAGACAACAAAAGATAAGGTGAATAAGGACAACAAGTCAAGCTCACCTGGCGATAGGCTGGCAACGCCAGGCCTAAAGCCAGGCTCACCAAGCGTTAGGCTGGCGACGCCAGGCCTCCCAAAGCCAGGCTCACCAGGTGTTAGGCTGGCGATGCCAGGCCTAAAGCCAGGCTCCCCTAGCATTAGGATGGCGATGCCAGGCCTAAAGCCAGGTTCACCTGATGAGGCAGCTACAGTAAACCCCAACCTTCGTGCAACAGGAGAGATTTTGGCCTATATAGATGGTGTTCCGGTGTATGCATCAGAGAAAAATTTGACAGAGATGTTGATGTGAAGATTAGGGATGATATAGTAGGTTCAGACCAAATATCATGCAATAGGAAGGGTGGTGATCTCACTAGAACAGTGCTTTCAGAGCAGACTGCTTCAGTAACTCCTGGGCTAGGCAGTGTCTATGAGCTACAATTCAAGGAGTATGAACAGGCTGTTGAGCGAGCAATTGTTCCAAGAGCATCTGGGGAAATAGAGGAAGTGCCTATGGAATCTGGCACTGATCAAATTATGTAGCTACATCTTAATGTTCCACTTAAGACTCCTCTACAACATCTACATGATTTAGTTACACACAATGTGACACCAATTGATGTAGACTTATTGAGACAAAATCCAAGGGAGGATGAAAGAGATGATGAATCAACTGCAGAAAACTTAAAATAAGTGGCTAGAGAAGGGGATTTATCACCCATAGCTAGTGCTAAACGAGGTAAGAAAACTAAGAAGAATCAGAGTAAAGATCCATCACAACCTTCAAGAATAATGCCTAGGAGGGCAACTTCTCTATATAAATGATGATGATAAAAACATTAATATGGAACATAAGGTCTGTGAATACACAACAGGCCTTTCCTAGGGTGATCAACATAAATGGGGAGCATAATTTTTGTGTAATTGCATTGATGGAGACTTTTCAAAAGAAGGGACTCATTGATAGATATAGAAGGAGGTTGAATATGGAGACTTCTTATGCAAATATTAATGGACAAATATGGTTGTTCTTCGATGCAGTGGTGGAATGGGAATTAGTGGAGGATACTGAGCAACAGGTGAATGTGAGAGTGTTTCACCATGACCTGGGGTAGCATATGATATGACATTTGTTTATGCAAAATGTTCAGCAATGGAGAGGATGGAATTGTGGGATCACTTGTATTACTTAGCAAGTGATATGGAATTACCATGGTTGGTAGGAGGGGATTTTAATGTGGTATTGCATGAAGATGAGAAAATAGGGGGACTTCCAGTGCACCCTCCTGAATATGAGGATTTTGCATTTTGTGTAAACTCTTGTGGTTTGTTTGAGCAAGGGTACAAAGGAAGTCCATTCACATGGTGGAATGGGAGATCCAATGCTGAGTGTATATTCAAGAGATTGGATAAGATTTTTGTGAATTTGCCATTTCAGAACACGTTGCCAACTATTGAAGTTGAGCATCTAATCAGAACTGGATCAGATCATGCACTATTGCTAATGACATGTGGGGAGCAGACAACTATTTTGTCAAGCCTTTCAGGTTCTTGAACTTTTGGACAAAGCATGCTACATTCATGGATGTGGTGAGGCAGAATTGGGAAGATGATTTCATAGGTTATCCATTTTTGATGTTCAAGCAGAATATCAAGAGGGTGAAGGCAGCACTTTCAAAATGGAGTAAGGAAACATTTGGTGATATCTTCAAGCAATTGGCTATTTTGGAGGACAGTTTTAGGGTGAAAGAGATGTTGTTTGAAGAAGAGCCTACAATTAAGAATAGGATTGTACTTCAAAAGGCTCAATCTGAATTGAAGAAATATTTGAGTATTGAGGAGCTGTATTGGAAGCAAAAAGCTGGGATGATTTGGTTTACTGAAGGAGATAGGAATACAAGTTTCTTTCACAATCATGTCAATAGCGAAAGAAAGAAATTGCAACTGAAGAGGATTAAAAGTGGCAGTGGGGTATGGATTGAAGACCAGGAGCAATTGGCTACAACTACAGTGGACTTCTATCAAAAACAATTCACAAATGAAGGTGATGCTTCTGAATTTTTCTTACTCAACAATGGTCACTATGGATCAGAATTTGGAACTTAGCAGATTGCCAACAATTGAAGAAGTAAGGGCAACAGTTTTTGAGCTTAGTGGGGAGAGTACTAGTGGTCCTGATGGATTCACTGGCCTGTTTTATCAAACATGCTGGGATGTTATTGGTGCTGATATACACAACATGGTGCTACACTTTTATGGAGGAGCTACATTGCCTAAATCCATCACTCACACCAATCTAGTGTTGCTGCCCAAGAAACCTAGAGTTGCAACCTTCTCTGACTTAAGACCTATTAGTTTGAACAACTTCATCAACAAGGTCTTGTCTAGGGTGTTACATGACAGATTGGAGAGTTTTTTCCATCTCTAATATCTCCTAATCAATCTGGATTTGTAAAGGGTAGGAGTATATTTGAAAACATCTTATTGACTCAAGAAATTGTCACTGATATAAGGTTAAAGGGAAAGCCAGCTAATGTGGTGATCGAGCTTGATATGGCTAAGGCCTATGATAGGGTTTCATGGAAGTACTTATTGCATGTGCTAAGGAAGATGGGATTTTCTTAGCACTTCATCAATATGGTGTGGAACTTGATGTCAAATAACTGGTATTCAGTATTGATGAATGGGCAGTCCTCAGGGTTCTTTAAGTCTACAAGGGGTGTGAAACAAGGGGATCCCCTATCTCCAGCATTGTTCATTCTGTCAGCTGAGGTACTTTCCAGGTCTTTGAATAAGCTCTTTGAAGACAAGTCATTTGTGGGATTTGGAATACCTAAGTGGTCTGATCCTTTAAACCACTTGGCATATGCTGATGATACGATAATCTTTGCATCTGCTCATCCTCCTTCCTTGAGCAAGATTATGGCAGTGTTAAGGAACTATGAGAAGATATCAGGTCAAATGATCAACAAATATAAGAGTTCATGCTACATGAATTCAAAGGTTGCTAATGGATTGTTTCGGGCAGGTGGATCTATTATAGGATTTGCAAGAGGTAAATTCCCCTTCACATATCTAGGGTGTCCTATTTTTTATACTAAAAGGAGGAAGGACTATTACGAGGATCTTATCAAGAAGGTGAAGGCTAAATTGCATTCATGGAAAGGAAAGCTGCTGTCATTTGGAGGAAAGGCAACACTCATCTCTAGTATGTTGCAAAGTATGCCAGTTCACATGTTATCAATCGTTGATCCACCAAACAACATCCTAGAGCATATACATAAGACTTTTGCTAGGTTCTTTTGGAGCACAAAGGAAGAAGGGAGAAGCAGACACTGGGCTTCATGGCAAAATCTTTGCCTTCCTAAATAGGAAGGGGGCCTAGGTTTTAGGTCCTTACATGATGTCTCAAGGGCACTGTTTGCTAAACTATGGTGGAGGTTTAGGACCACAAAATCTTTTTGGTCTAATTTCATGTGGAATAAGTATTGTGAGAAAGAGCTACCAACAATGGTACATTTTAGGGGAGGGTCTCATGTTTGGAGACAAATGCTGAATGCTAGGGAAGAAGTAGAACATGAGATTATATGGGAATTGAAGAGTGGAACCACTAATATTTGGCATGAAAATTAGACTGGATTAGGTGCACTTTATCACGTATTACCTGAAGACTTTCCAATCAATGAAGATCTTCAAGAGGTGGCAGAACTGCGGCAAGGGGAAGCATGGGATGATCAGCTGCTAGATCAAACTTTTAATGAGGAAATTACAGAACATATAAGGCTAAATGTGCATTATGAAGGCAGTGAGAGATATTGGGATAGGCCATACTGGATGCCAACTCCTTCAGGCAAGTTCAGTGTTAGTAGTGCTTGGCAAATATTAAGGCATAGGGCTGATCCTAATCAGGAATTCAAGTTAATATGGATTAAAGGGTTGCCATTCAAGATATCCTTCTTCTTGTGGAGATTGTGGAGGCAGAAAATAGCCACTGATGACATGTGGAGGAGGCAAGGGCAAATGGTGATGTCTAGGTGTTGGTGTTGTCAGCAGCCCCAAGAGGAATCCATTGAGCATATATTTGTCACAAATTCTACTATCTCTATGGTATGTAACTTATTCATGGGGGCTGCTGGAATTACTGTGCAATTGATTCAATTGAAGCAGATTATAAGGCATTGGTGGTATACTCAGTGTTGTCCAAAATTAAAGCCACTATTTCAAGCAGTACCAGCTATCATCACTTGGGAGCTTTGGAAGAGAAGAAATGCAGGTAAACATAGGGGTTCAATGTCCACAAATAGGGTGATTCATGAGATAAATAGGACATTGCATCAACTGGCAAGGGTGAGGTATGCTTGGATGCCTAATATTCCATTGTTATGGCCAGACATGATTCAATACTTTAAAGGATATAAACCTATATTGATCACTACAAGAGTAACATGGCAGCTTCGTTTTCATGGTTGGTACAAATGCAATACTGATGGAGCCTCAAAGGGAAATCCTGGACCTAGCTCCCTAGGCTTTTGTGTGAGGGATGATGAAGGTGATGTAGTGTATGCTAGGGCAGTAGACCTGGGAGTGACAACTAATGTGGTAGCTGAAGCTAAGGCTATTCTTCAAGGATTGGAATACTGTGTGGAGCATGATCTTCACCCTCTCATATTGGAGACTGATTCATTGGTGATAAAGAAGGTGATAGAAAGGGAATGGGATCCTCCTTGGGTAATTTCACAGGATGTGAAGAAAATTATAGAGATGAAGGACAACTTCAATGTGATCTTTCAACATGTGTTCAGAGAAGGCAACTAAGTGGCTGATTTTATAGCTAACATTGTGTTTTCTTTTGCAGGTACATCTGAGTTTCATTCATTCTCTGAACTGCCTAGTGCAGGGAGGAGGTTGATCAATCTAGACAAATCTCAATCACCTAACTTTAGGGTTAGGATAGCAAAGAGAAGAACCCCAGACTGATGGCTTCACAGGATTAGACTCTGCACAAACCTGCATGGCTCTTTGTCTCATTCAGTATGCTATTAAGGTACTTTCCAATGGTATTAGCATGGTCCCATGCTCATTCTGGGGGTGCTTTGATAGTGTACAGAGAAAATGTGATAGACAGGTGTGGGATGGTACAATTTATCCTACTTCTGATATGTCCAAATGCTAAGGAAAATGTTGAACCCATCATATGGTATTTTTGGAGATTGTTGAATCATTTCTCAGTGGTATTAGTATGCTTTCATGCTCAATCTGAAGATGGTTTAGCAATGTTTAGAATGATGTCTACATTAAAGGTTCTAGTAGGGAAGGATCTGAGCTTACAAGATCACAAAAAGGCACAGTTTCAAAGCCTGGCCTTTGCCTTGCAAAGCCTGCTTAAAGCCAGCTCATTCCTGGCTTTTGCCTTACAAAGCCGGCCTAAAGCCAGCTCATGCCTGACTTTTGCCTTGCAAAGCCTGGATAAAGCCAGCTCATGCCTGGCTTTTGCCTTGCAAAGCCTGCCTAAAGCCAGCTCAAGCCTGGTTTTTGCCCTGCAAAGCCTGCCTAAAGCCAACTCAAGCCTGGCTTTTGCCTTGCAAAGCCTACCTAAAGCCAGGCTCCTCTTCTACATATTAATTTTGATGAGTGAGCACATAATTAATACTTGGACAAAATCAGTCCACTACATATGGAGATCATATAGTAGCTACACTTGGAAGACTATGCTGGCTTCAACTCTGTGGTGGAGATATTTGAAATTCATTTAGTCTATGGACAGTATACCCTGGCGCCTGGTGAGAGCTTGATAGGTGTTGCTTGGTATTTGCCAATGACAATTGGATTCACATACACTGATAGGAGAAGGAAGCATTCAACTTATTATGTTGTAATAGCTAGCTCATTAGATTTTAGCTTTTCTATCTTTTTAATATCTAGTAGCTTCATGCAACCTCTATTTTGGTTTGGACATCTTGTAAGCTTTGGACCCATTTTGGGATTTTATTTATATATTAGCCTCTAGGCAAGTGCTGCCGAGTGGTATAGTTGCTTAAAAAACAAGTTGGGTCAAATCGGTCATAAAGAATTTTATTTTCCTATTTATTGGGTCTGATTCTTCGAATCAATCAATCAGGCTCCAACCATTTTTTATTTTTATTTTTATTTTTTAATAGAAACTGAGCATTTTATTTATTTTTAAAAAAAAGAGGTACATTGAGCTGAGGGGGTCAAAATATTTTATCTCCTCCCTAGTTCATCTTGTAAGATAGAATCAACTATCTTATAACATTTTGAGATGAGGTAAATGCATTTGGAAGGGGGAAGCAAGAATATTGTAAAAAAAGAAAATGAGGACTCCAACATATACAATAAGGTCCTCTAATAGTTAGTACCCCTACACATGTACAAAAAATGATGATCATAGTGGTTCAAAGGCTATGTTTGATTTCTTCAATTTGGACCTTCAAAGAATAGGAATATTACACCTATCCATATTCATCAAACCTCTAACTTGAGGTGGTAGATCAGCAAAATCATAAAACACTTGAGCGTGAGTAAGAATATGACTGAGACTGGCGAGCTTATCAGCAACTTGATTACTCTCTTTGTAGGAGTGTTTAAGGGTGAATCTTGACTGAGCCGTGAATTCTTTAAGCTCCTCTACTTCTTTTGAGATCCTCCAAGGAGTTGTATATCGACCATTTACGCACTCTACAAGCAACTTTGAATCACTTTCAGCAATAATATATTGCAACCCATTTGACAAGCAATAATTAATGCCATAATGCAGAGTAGAGGCCTCTGCCCAGTTACTGGTACCCGTGCCGAGAGATAGGGAGTATGCAAAAATAAGGTAGCCATCTTTGTCTCCGATCACACCTCCACCACCACAATTCCCATCTTTACAACAACCATCGGAATTTAGTTTGACAAATTGAAGAGTAGGCGTGGTCCATTTAACAATAATGGATTTTTCAAAGAGAATTGTGCTTCTCATAAGCTTGCTAAAGTCATCCCAGTTAGGAGACAATTGAACCTACTGAAATTGACTATTAACAAGTTGAGTTACAGAGAAAAGTATTAAAGAAAGGGATCTCCTCACATTTGCTCGAACATAGTCATATTTGGCCTTACACCTTGCTCTCCAAATTTACCAAGAGGCAATAACATGCAGACATCTAACAATGAATGTATGGACTAGATTTCTAACCTTGCACCTCCACCAATTCACCATTAATTATTGTCACGACCCAAAATCCTAACCTATCATGATGACGCCAATCTCAATACTAGACAAACCGATAACCTCAATAAATCACAATAATCTCTTAAGTTTGAAAATATAATATTTGAATTCCATAGAAAACCTCACAATTTCAGATACAAAACACTCCCAAAATCTGGTGTCACTGAGTACATAAGCATCTAAATAATAATAAAGTCTGACTGATAAGAACACTGTCTAACAATATAGAACAGTACAATAACTGAAAGAAAAGAGAGTCAAGGTCTGCGGACACCAAGCAGCTACCTTGATAGTCTCCAATAGATAAATCCTCAAATCTGGCGACTGCCGTACCCAGAAGTACCTGGATCTGCACGCGAGGTGTAGAGTGTAGTATGAGTACAACCAACTCAATAAGTAACAAGACTAACCTTTGGGCTGAAAGTAGTGACAACATCAACAAGTACAGTCTAGTATAGAAATAACAGTACATAAATGTAGGCATATTTTCCAGTTCAACAGTTAAACTCAGTACAGGAAAAATAGATAAAATCTGCATGATATGAGAAATATGACATCTCTATATCTACATGCCAAAGTATATGTTTTATGTGATGTACCACAATGGAAACCTCGTGTACTCACACTCTCATAATACTCAATCACTCAGCATTGTATATGGCCAATCCAGCCCAAGGAAGATCCATCCCATATATATATATATATATATATATATATATATATATATATATATATATACACACACACACACATACACACACACACACATCAACTGACAATCAGTCACTTAGTACTGTATAAGGCCAATCCAGCCTAGGGGAAGGTCCATCCCCAAATATAAATGATTCGGACAAGATCCACGTCTAGGGAAGATCCATCCCTTAATATAAATGATTCGGACAAGATCTATGTCTAGGGAAAATCCATCCCTCAATGTAAATGATTCGAACAAGATCTATGTCCGAGGAAAATCCATCCCTCAATATAAATGCTTCGGACAAAATCCATGTCCAGGGAAAATCCATCCCTCAATATAAATGCTTCGGGCAAGATCCATGCCCAGGGAAGATCCATTCTTCAATATAAATCAACCGCACTCATTGTGGGGGGTGCAGACTCCGGAGGGGCTCCTTCAGCCCAAGCGCTATAATAGCCAGATCCAAGCATAAATACATAAACAATGATGCGGCGTGCAGCCCAATCCCATAAATATCACTCAAAATCTTCAGTCTCTCGGGCTCTCAATGACATGAAAATCAACCCGACATGATGATATGATGTATCAATGAATGACAACAGAGACTGAGATATGATAGGCAAATGACAGATGTGACTGAGTACAAAATTAAAATTCAAACAAGTAATTCAATAGCAATAAGACCTCTATAGATCCCAAAATATCGGCATGTAACCTAAACATGATCTTTAAGAGTTTAACATGAGTCTCCACTCAATTTCCTCTAACATATGGAGGATTAGTGGATAATGACATGATTATTTGATTATGCAACTCCACAGAAACAATTAAGTCATAATTTCTATGGTGCACGCACATACGGCCGTCACCTAGCATGTGCATCACCTCCATACAATTTACATAATACGTAATTCGGGGATTTATACCCTCAGAACCAAATTTAGAAGTGTTACTAACCTCAATCCGAGCAATTCCTTATTCCAATAAACCTTTTTCTCGCGATTCGGCCTCCGAACGCCTTGAATCTTAGTCAAAATAATTCGATACAATCAACACGAGGTATAGGAATCAATTCCATATGAAAATGCTAAATTTCACAATAAAAATCCGAAATTAATTCAAAAACCAACAGTGTGGCCCACATCTCGGAATCCAACGAAACTTACAAAATTCAACAAACCATTCAATTATGAGTCTAACCATACTAATTTTACTCAAATCTGACTCCGAATCGATGTTTAAATCTCGAAAAATCATTTTATGAAATTGTAGAAACTTCCTCTGATTTCTTTTGAAAAAATCAATAATCTAACACTGAAAACGAAGATTAATTCATGGATTATAATCACAAGGGAGTAAACAACACTTACCCCAAGTTGTGCGGTGAAATTTTCCTCTGAAAATCGCCCAAGCCGAGCTCCCTAACTCTGTTTTTGTCACAAATGGCAAAAACCTCCCATTTATAGGGATTTTTAGTGTTCGGGCGCCACGGTGGTGTGGGGAGCTGCCTGTGGCGCTGTTTCCAGAACTCCAAAAGTTCCAGCACCAGGGATAGCACCCCACGCTACCCTGGACGCTGACGACGACGAAAAATATTTTTCGACACGAAAATGAGCATAACTCTCTCATACGATGTCTGGATTTGACGATTCTTTTTGCTATGGCTTCGAAATTTCAATATGGATCTAATGCTTCAATCAAAACTGAATTTGAAACTCATTTGCTTAATGTGATACCACTTAATCTTGAAGAAATGACGTCAAAACATTCTACATTCAATGTCGAAACTTAGCAAATCAAGCCCGATTGACCTCAAATTTAGCACACAAGTCATAAATGACATAACGGACCTATTCTAATTTTCAAAATCGGATTCCGACCCCGATATTAAAAATCAACTCCCTGGTCAAACTTCCAACTTAAAATTCTATTTTAGCCATTTCAAGCCTAATTTAACTACGGACATCCAAATATTTTTACAGGCATGCTCCTACGTCCAAAATCACTATACGGAGCTATTGGAATCATCAAAACTCTATTTCAGGATCGTTTATACATAAGTCAATATCCGGTCAACCTTTTCAACTTAAGTTTTCATCTTTGAGACTAAGTGTCTCAATTCATTCTGAAACCTCACCGAACCCGAACCAATTACCCCGGCAAGTCACACAACAACTGTAAAGCAAAAATTAAGCAGTAAATGGGGAACTGAGGCTGGAATACTCAAAACAACCGGCTGGGTCATTACATTCTTTCCTACTTAAACATACGTTCATCCTCGAACGTGCCAAAAGTTATTTTCAAGCCATTACATCACTATTCCATCTTACCATGCACATACCCGGGGGTGATCCCACGCCACCCTATTCCATATAGGCTTATTAATACCATGTAATTAAAGATCATTACTTCAACCTTAGCCCATAAACCTTGGAATTCAATTTTCATCATTCAGAATTTCTTTTCAAGACCCGAATCTCACATCGACACACTGTATGAGTCTGGACAAGCTGTATCAATCCATAACCATAATCCCAAATATAATCATGTAACATAATACACAACTCGCATGCTCGCAGCCCCATTCTCAATCATAGTAACTACTCCAAACTAACCCGGTACTAGTATTAAACCCCATATCAAGCCAAACCTCGTTCCAAAACCTTTTGATATTATAAGAAACACGCCGAATCTTATAACCACTTATTAGATCAATAAGTCATGTAGCTCTCTCGCCCCAACCCGAACCATAATCACTTTCTAAGCCGACTTTCGATGTCATCCTCCCAAATATACCGTAATTAAATCTGATAGTACACATTATAGGCCCAATGACCTTATATTATTAAACGCAATTATCCCACAGACATGCCACACATATATAACTCAAGCGACAACTGCGCAATCTGTGTACCCAAAAATGGAAAATATCTCAAAGAAGAGAACCGTATTGCGAGTTCAACAAGCACCACCACAAACGCAATGCTATAAGCTCATTATATATAACAGAACCAAGTTACAAATTTAATAACAGTAACCAACTCTTCTAGAGCTCACATTAACATCACTAGCATAGACAACTCACATGCTATAATATTAATATCTGGACCCGCACAGACAACTCACGTGCCAATAATATCAGTATATGGATCCGCACGGACAACTCACGTGCCAATAATATAATCCGCCTGACATTATCACAGGCCTCCAGTTCAAGTGTATCATACATGAGCAATCAAATAAGTACACATGTATATGATAAATGAATTAAAATTCTCATGCTCCTGGATTGGTATAAATAACATGCCATAGAGTAGGCAGGTGCAAAGTGTGCTATCACCACTCAAATCGGCAAGTTAACGCAGAAATAGTAACTACCCAATTTATTTAGGGAATTAGCCTCTTTGTAACCTCAAGTGTAGTCTAGATAGTTCTCGACAAAGGTACGGATATGAGAAACGTTATAAATTTATGCTTAACAGTCAACTCTAGGCATATCTTTGCCTAAGCATTCTTCCGAGTATGAATACTTGCCCCGATGCCCGTACATGGCTCAAACCTCACATATGTACGCACTTGTGGCGTGCAACTACCACAAATAATTAACGCAATTAGTGCCTCCACTGATTTCGAATAAAATACTCACCTCAACTAGGTCGCAACCCTGAAACAATTTGCTTATGAGAACTCCCAGTCCCCCAAATTCATATAACACATGAACCACCATAACTGATCACAACTCCAGCACTCGAATGACTATCTCATCCTTCATGCACGATCATCCCACTAGGAATACTTCCATAATTCTTTCATGTCGCATAGAGATAATTGGAGTATCAACAGTCTATCACCCAAGTGAGTACCACAATACCAATGAACATTCGTAAGTCAAAACACAATGCGCCTTCTGAAATACGCACCCTTCTCAGGGATTATCGAGCAATTATAATATTAATCTAAATATCTGAAACTGACCATTCTGTCCAGAATTCATGACCATTAATCTAAATATCTGAAACTGGCCATTCTGTCCAGAATTCGTGACCTTCCCTTCAAGAATAAACTGCCGCCTTGTACATGTAAATCTTAATCCCGCACAACACACCACATCTATCATGTCATCATGTGACAAGTACGAGAATCTAATTCTCAACTCTGAGTCACTAACAAATTACATACTGTTCAGTTAGAAACCTCTCTCTTGATTCATTCTAGGAGGAAATCACAATATACAGCACGTTCCACACACCGATAGAAAATATCCGGCTCAAACCATGGTAGAAACCATCTAGAACACTTTGAAATCCAATTTCACATAACCAAGCTATCAGAACTGAATTCCTCTAACTTTACCAAGCCACGCAAGTCACCAAACCCAAGAATATTGCCACCAAAACATATGTATAGTCTCACCACATCATAATTACCCAAAAGAACTGAGCATACCATTACCATATTGGTCTAGCCTACTACCCAGTTGTCCTAGTTACTTAGAGTTTCTTCTGAATTACCCTCAAGTTGACACTTCTACTTGTCAGAACACTACGATCCTTACCCAAAGCTCACTACAAGACATCCTAACATAAAACCATACCGCCCGAAGGCCCATAAGCCACTATATTCTTCTTAAGCACTACAAAAATACCATAACCGAGACCCCCACAGTAAAAAGACCTTATGTGGACTTAAAATTGTTCCTTTTTTACCTTTCTTGCACTAAATGTAGAATCTAGAGTCATACAGAATTATCGCAAATCCCGATACCATCCAGTGTAAATAACTGATTCTGCCGATATACAAATTCTGAAAAAATTCAATTGACACATATACATTTTGAATCCATTAGAACCCTTTCGAAAGTTACCCACTATGCTCAAATCTAAATTGCCATGCCCAAACGGGCCGAAAGACACAAGCCCCATTAGCATAACAACCCCCAAAGAAGTAACCCTAGCTTAATACCACCAATCAAATTCAGACTCCGTGCGCATGCACTACATCCTTCAAAATAACAATTTAATCATTTCATGATTTGTCATATTTTCATAAAGTGCAATATAACCCGCATTCAAGAAATTTTCTTACTCGAGTCATCCCCGATCTCAACCTCTGCAAGTCATAACTAATCAACAAGTATGCCTCGGACCAAAACCAATACCGCACATAAACGTGCAATTAAATTCTAGATAGCAGACTCCCCCACTTGGCTCAATGCCATATGACAAAACATCTGATAACTCACCATACCCATACTCTACTATTGTCATAATCCCGCAGTAAATTCCACAAAAATTCTTCACAAGCTCAGGTAACACAAACCATAAAATACCTTAAATCATCTACTAAGCTCGCCTTCATCCAGGTGACAATCAAGTCAACTTTCTCAACTAATCCAAACACAAATCTCAACACATATACCCTGTTGGTAGAAAAGAAACCCTTCACTCAACATTATAAGGAACACACATATGTAGATTACTCTGTAGGAGATAACACACCTGCTTAGCCTCAAATTGACATCTTTCTATACCCTTTCGCAGCCACAATTACTACGGAATCACTTAATATTTCTGAGTTTCAACTCATCAACACGACATAAAAAATCTACTTTGCTCTACAATTAAACAGCATGACAGATCCCTCAACACACTCACAACTCAAAATTGTACGTTACATCAAAACAGGAATCAAGTACCCAATAACAAACTCTTGAGTCACAAGTAAACTTTATTTGTCTCATTCAACCCATCTAAACACATCCCGCATTCATATCATACTCATCATATAGTCATTCAACCCATCATCGAGCCACAAATTCCACTCATAGGGATACTACCAAACGCATAAGTCCAAACGCACATGTTCTCACAACTTAAACTACCAAGCTTAAGTTGCAGTCTAACCCCGGCCTCAAGTCCTCCAGACTGGACCATCACCAAAACACCGAATACTTATCTCAAACCTCGTTCATGGAATCAAAAGCTAGCGATACATAGACGATACGGAGCGCTCACATGAGCACACGAATGCGTGGAAGGGATTCAAAGAGTTATGTTTCAAGCTGAATCAATGTCACACGATAGAATACAAGAGAGTGAAATTTCCTAAGGATTCGGCAACCTCTCGAAGATAAGTACAAACATCTCCATACCGATCCGCAAGACTCTACTAAACCTGCTCATGACTCATGAGACCTATGTAACCTAGGCTCTGATACCAACTTGTCACGACCCAAAATTCTAACATGTCGTGATGGTGCATATCTCATTACTAAGCAAGCCGATAACCTCAATTAATCACAATAATCTCTTAAGTTTGAAAATATAATATTTGAATTCCATAGAAACCCTCACAATTTCAGATACAAAACACTCCCAAAATCCGGTGTCATTGAGTACATGAGCATCTAAATAATAACAAAGTCTGACTGATAAGAAGAATGTCTAACAATATAGAATAGTACAATAACTGAAATGAAAGAGAGTCAAGGTCTGCGGACACCAAGAATCTACCTTGATAGTCTCTAACAGATAAATCCTCAAATCTGGCGACCGCCATATTCGGAAGTACATGTATCTGCACACGAGGTGCAGAGTGTAGTATGAGTACAACCAACTCAATAAGTAACAAGACTAACCTCTGGGCTGAAAGTAGTGACAAGCTCAACAGGTATAGTCTAGTACAGAAATAACAATACATATATGTAGGCATGCTTTCCAGTTCAACAGTTAAACTCAGTACATGAAAAATAGATAAAACATGCATGATATGAGGAATATGACATCTCAATATCTACATGCCAAAGTATATGTTGTATGTGATGTACCACAATGGAAACCTCGTGTACTCACACTCTCAGAATACTCAATCACTCAGCACTGTATATGGCCAATCCAGCCCAGGGAAGATCCATCCCATATATATATATATATATATACATATATATACACACACACATACACACACACACACACACATTACTGATAATCAGTCACTCAGTACTGTATAAGGCCAATTCAGCCCAGCGGAAGATCCATCCCTTAATATATAAATGATAGATGTGACTGAGTACAAAATTACAATTCAAACAAGTAATTCAATAGCAATAAGATCTCTGTAGATCCCAAAATATCAGCACGTAGCCTAAACATGATCTTTAATATGAGTCTCAACTCAATTTCCTCTAACACGTGGAGGATATGTGGATAATGACATGATTATTTGATTATGCAACTCCACGAAATCAATTAAGTCACAATTTTTATGGTGCACGCCCACACGCATGCCACCTAGCATGTGCGTCACCTTCATATAATTCACATAATACGTAATTCGTGGATTTATACCCTTAGAACCAAGTTTAGAAGTGTTACTTACCTCAATCCGAGCAATTCCTTATTCCAATAAACCTTTTCCTCACGATTCGCCTCTGAACACCTCAAATCTTAGTCAAAATAATTCGATACAATCAACACGAGGTATAGGAATCAATCCCATATGAAAATGCTAAATTTCACAATAAAAATCCGAAATTAATTCAAAAATCAATAGTGGGGCCTATATCTCGAAATCCGATGAAACTCAAAAAATCCGACAACCCATTCAATTACAAGTCCAACCATACTAATTTTACTCAAATCCGACTCTGAATCGATGTTCAAATCTCGAAAATTCATTTTATGAAATTGTAGAAAATTTCTCCGATTTCTCTCGAAAAATCAATAATCTAACGCCGAAAACGAAGATTAATTCATGGAATATAATCACAAGGGAGTCAATAACACTTACCCCAAGATGTATGGTGAAATTTCCTTTGAAAATCGCCAAAACCGAGCTCCCCAACTCTGTGTTCGTCAAAAATGGCAAAAACCTTCTGTTTATAGGGATACTTAGTATTCGGGCGCCACAGGTGACGTGGGGAGCTGCCTGTGGCGCCGTTTCCAGAACTCCAGAAGTTCCAGCGCCAGGGATAGCGTCCCACGCTACCTTGGACGTTGACAGGAAATATTTTCCGACACGGAAATGGGCATAACTCTCTCATATGATGTCCGAATTTGACGATTCTTTTTGCTATGGCTCTGAAATTTCAATACGGATCTAATGCTTTAATAAAAACGGAATTTTTATCTCATTTGCTTAATGTAATACCACTTAATATTGAAGAAACGACGTCGGAACATTCTATATTTGATGCCGAAACTTATCAAATCAAGTTCGATTGACCTCAAATTTTGCACACAAGTCATAAATGACATAACAGACCTATTCTAATTTCCAGAATCGGATTCCGACCCCAATATCAAAAATTCAACTCCCCGGTCAAACTTTCAACTTAAATTTCTATTTTAGCCATTTCATGCCTAATTTCACTACGGACTTGCAAATAATTTTTCGGACATGCTCCTAAGTCAAAAATCACCATACAGAGCTATTGAAATAATCAAAACTCTATTTCGGGGTCGTTTACACATAAGTCAACATTCAGTCAACCTTTTCAACTTAAGTTTTCATCTTTGAGACTAAGTGTCTCCATTCATTCTGAAACTTCACCGGACCCAAACTAATTACCCTGACAAGTCACACAACAACTGTAAAGCACAAATTGAGCAGTAAATAGGGGAACGAAGCTGAAATACTCAAAATAACCGGCTGAGTCGTTACAATTATCTATATGGAATGTCTGAGAATGCAATGCCCATAGGTCCACATAAAATTTTCCATAACTCTTTCGCAAATAAGCCATTGCAAAATAAATGATCCACAGTTTCTACACTCGGAGAACCACAACAACAATATCTGGGAGATATAGAGTATCCCAACCTGGTCACTCTTGTATCAGTAGGAATCTTGTCCCTCAAGGCCCTCCAAACAATAAAATTCATCTTGAAGGGAACACCGTTTTGCCAATTCATAATATTCACCCAAGATTTCTGTTTCTTTTTCCTAAATAACTGCCAAGTTGAGGCCACAGAAAAGGTTTCATTGTTGTCAGCTATCCATTTTGGATCATCAGGAGTTGCAAGATTCAAACTAATTTGTAAGTTATTATTTTTATCCTCAACATGTTGAGGAAGCAGAAGATCCAGAACTTCCCAATTAATTTGGATGTTAAAAAATATATCAGAAAGCTTCACATTCTTTGGTTTATGGTTCATAGGTAAGAAGTTACACAAGGAACCCAACTCTGATCAGTTATCAAACCAAAAAGATACATTACCTCTTCCAATCTTCATAAAAATTTGTTTGTCAACAATCTTTTTGATCTTGAACATAGCATTTCAAGACTGAGATTGGCCAGAATACCATCGCTTGACTAAAGAATGGAGACAATATTTGGCCATAAGAAAACTCTTCCACAAATACTGGCATGTTCTAAAGTTCCACCATTGTTTTGTTGTGAATGTATTATAAATGTCCTGAAGTTTTCTAAAATTAGTACCTCCCTCTTCATACGAAAAATAAAGATTATCCCACAAAGCTCGGTGATATCTTTTCTATTCTGCTGAACCTACCCAAAACAATCTATTCAACAATCTTTCTATCTGGTTAAGAACACCTTTTGGGGGATGGATTGCGGCTAGAAGTTGAGTTGGTAATGCCATCAGCATATGTCTGATTAATACTGCCCTACCACTAATGGAAAGAAATTTTGAATGCCACCCTGAGATTCTGTTGATAACTTTGGTTATCATTTCAGAGAATATGGAAATCCTTTTCCTCCCAACATATATCGGACATCCCAAGTATTTCATACGTAAAACTTTATGCTCCATCTGAGTGATCCCTTCCACCCTTGAGATCTCATCTGGTGGTGTGTTGGAAGCAAGGATAACACATGACTTTTGCTTATTGACCAATTGTCTTGAGATTTTCTCATATCCAGTAAGATCGTCTATCAAAAGTACCAACGATTTCTTGCAACCACTAGAAAAAAGAATGATATCATCTGCAAAGGCAAGATGATTAATTAAGTGTCCATTCTTATTCATATGAAAATCTTTAAAATGATTAAGAGAAGTAATAAGATTTAATTTTCTGGAAAAATATTCAACACATATGACAAAGAGAGAAGGAGAGATGGGATGTCCTTGTTTTAGATCTCTTTCAGATTTAAAAAAAGCTTGTCTAGTATCATTAACAAGTAAAGAATACCAGTTACTAGAGATATGTCTAAAAATAATATCAATCCAAGTCTCACAAAAGCTAAGTTATCGCATAAGAATACATAGATATTACCATGACACCCTATCATATGCCTTGGCCATATCTAGTTTCAAAACAACATTTTCTTTCTCATTTGGTGTTCAAATATCTTGAATGATTTATTGTGCAAGTAACATATTTTCTGTAATGGCTCTACCCTTTACAAAGCCACTTTGATTCCAGCCAATCAAATCAGGTAAAATAATGCTCAATATGGAATTAAGTAACTTAGCAAAGAGTTTACTAATAACATTGCACTGGATAATAGGTATTATGCCATTAAAATATTGGGGAGAGGGGACTTTGGGAAGCATGACCATGCATGTATGTGTAAACCACCTAGGAAGTTCTGCTTCACAAAATATTACTAAATGATTGAACAATATCAGAAGCAATAATGGACCAACATGTTTGAAAAAATTTAGCAGTAAAGCCATCGGGGCTGAGTGAATTATCTGGATCCATTGAAAGGATACAAAATTTCAATTCCTCTTCAGTAGACAACGCAATCAACTTGTGATTAACATCCTCTGAAATAGCAGGTTCTATAATATCCAAATCAAAGAAATCATTATGCTCATGTTTTTGGGAGAAGATTCCTTGAAAATATCTCACTGCAGTTTCTGAGACATCCTTAGTCCCTCTCACCCATTGAAAAAATTCATTCTGGATATTGTTAATTCTCAATCTCCTTCTCTTATCTTTGATGACATTGTGGAAGTAGGCAGTGTTAGAATTACCATCAGCTAGCCATTTAAATCTAGTGTTTTGTCTTAAATAGAATCCTGGATCTTGAGATATTTGATGTACTCTGCCCTGATTTTGTTCAAGTTGGTTCTATTAACATCACTGTTATCATTTATGGTAAGAATTTCAAGATTGGAGATTTCCAATTCCAATCTTTAAGATTCTTCATGAATATATCCATAAGCCTCCCTAGACCAAAAACTAAGTCTCAATGCCGTCTTCTTCAACTTCTGATGCAAGATCCATAAAAGAATGCTTTGGCATTCTTATTCCCATGTGCTTTTAACCACATCAAGAAAATCCACATGCTCAGTACAGAAATTGAGAAATTTGGAGTATTTAACATGTCTCCTCGGTATGGCAGAATTGAGCTAAGAGTGGCACATGATCAGAGCAAGTATTGGCCAAATGTGTAATAGTAGTTCTACCAAACAGGTTAAACCACTCAGAGTTGTACACCATCCTATCCAATCTCTTCCAAACAGTATCACGAGCTCCTCTGTTGTTGCACCATATAATAATATTCCCCAGAAAACCTGCATCCTGCAAACCATATTCTATCAAACATTCCAAAAAATCAAAACTTTTGTCAATTCTATAAGGATTTCCTCCAATTTTTTTCTTAGGATCAGAGATGACATTAAAGTCACCTACAATAGCCCATGGTCCCATAATATAAACAAAAAAGATAACTAAGTTAGCCCATAATTCTTTTCTCAAATTGGATCGACATTTAGCATACACGGTGGAAAAGTGAAACTTTATATTAGATATGATATGGTGGACCTTACATGATACAATTTGATCAGTATCATTAACTATGTTAACATCTAAATCTCTGGACCAAAAAATCCAAATTTTATTATTGATATAGAGTAACAGTAGTTCATAACAAGTTGTTTCATGTGTTGATTCATTTTTATCCATTTCACCTTAGGTTCTTGCAAACAATGAGGGATATATTATATTGAAGCTTGAGAGTTTTGAGTCGCTCAAAAGCACTTTGAGTTCTTATACTCCTAATATTCCAAGATAGTGTATTAATCATCAGAAATAATTGGAGAAAGAACTTTGTTTGACTTCTTTATAAATTTAGTCTTCTGGGAATTAGACCAAATATTTTGATTACCGTCTAATCCCCTCGGAGAGAGATTGTTCACATCAGAAATCAATTTTTGATTCTGAGTTAAAACCTTCCCCGTCTCAAAGTCCATGTCGTCCATATTATTTTTGCCAGTATTGCTAGCCTCTCCTTCTCATAATGAGGCTTGTTCTTTTTGGAATTGAGTTTCTTCAACCTCCTCCTCTGAATCTGTTTCAAAGTGAGAGTAATCATCAACTCCATTGTCCTCATCTTGTGAATTTATTTCTATTGCTATGTTATTCATAGCCACAACCTTATCCTTTTCACTAAAATCTACCAAAATATGATACCCATCCGGATCCTCTGGTGGTCTTAGGGTCCCAATTATCCCCTACAAGTTATGAGCTTGAGAGGCATTCTTCATTGATTGTTGAATTTTCTCTATTTCTAATTTCCAAATTTCTTCATCATTGGATTTGTCATTATTTTCTCTATTTTCAAATCTCTACTGATTTTTATTCCTCTCATATGGGGGACCAATTTTTCCAAAAGAAGAGATATTTTTTGGTTGTTTGATCTTTCTAGTAGTGTTGCTTTCAGCTTGAGACTTAATAGGTACTATCTTGGGAAGATTTGGTTTTTGTTCCATGAAGTAAGTACTCACATTATGATCCTTCACTTTAGTCAACTCCTTTGGTTCATTGATAATACATTTTGAAGAGGACACAGTCCTTTTATTCATACCCTTTTGTATCTTCTTTGAAGTATTTTGGTTATCTCTAGTCACCTGTGTGGATTGAACCTTATTAGTATTGTTCCTCACTTTCTTTTTTCCCTTACTATTTTTCATAGTGGTCAACCCTTCCTCCTCATCTCTATTCTCCATTTTCATAGTGGATGTTGTTTGCTCTTTGTTGATTTCACTAATGTTAGCCCTTTTATCCACTTCTGTTTCATTACTTACATTTTCACTAGTAATTTCTATGATCTTGTTCTCCTAAATGGGTGCTTTATTACCTTTGTTTTCGAAGATTGTAGCAGGTTGCCTAAGTTCAGGGTGTTGAATACCATATTTTAGATCACTATGACCTTACATTTTGCAATGATAACAATATCCCATAATAGTTTCATATTCTATCTTTTGAACAACAATTTCCTTTTGGCCTGCCTCATTGAGAATGTCAATCAGAACCTCTTTTAAAAGAGGTTTGGTAATGTCAATTTCAATCTTAATTTTAGCCGTTGTAGGCCTTGTTTTTTATAAAGTGGATTTATCACAAATGATAAGGATTCCAATGGGCTCGACAATTCGACAAAGAGCAACTCATTCAAAAAAATGCCACCTCAACTCATGAAGGTTAATCCATACCGGAGCCATAGTAGTTTCAACTCCAAGTTTAAAATCTGCAGTCCATTTTTGCAATTTCATTTGCATACCACCAATTACGAGAGGAGACCTGCCATAAACACTTTTTTGATCTTCCTCCAAGCCAAAATCGATGAACACATTCTTGAGATTGTAAGCTCCTATTTTGTCAGTACCTTTGAGAGGAATGGTTCTCAGAAACTCTCTCCGTATCTTTTCGATAGATGGTTTAGATCTTGGAAAAATGCTCACAATAGTGAGACGACAAGTTTCATCCAATAAATCGTGTTCTTCCTTTGTAAAACTCACCACTAGTTTTCCTTCGACAATCTCGTATGGCCTATGTTTGAGTTGAATATTTTTCTTTGTTGTGTTGCCATTGGTGCTGCAAACTCCAAGTGCCGTAGCATAATGATAGGATTTATCTCCTACCAGTGTATTTCTGATGACCGGAGGAACTTCAATTTGAGGTGAAAGAGTTTGGGTAACAACTTGATTAGGATGGAATATAGTAGGGAATGAAGGGATTAATGGAGGAAAGACACTATTTTTTCTGTTGATTGAGTCCAGAGGAGCCAGAGGCGGTCCGGAAACTATCCTGACGGAAAAGATTGGCCGCATTTTTCCCTAATTTTGACTGTTATATGACCGTTGACTGCAAGTTGAAAAAATCGGAAAAGGGAATGTTTATAGAAATGTTGGGCTTCTCCCACTAGTGAGGACATTTGATTTGGCTCCAAGAAGTGAAAAATGTCTCTTCAATAAAGTGATAATTTCTTTATGAAGCCGGGGGAGATAGGAAATGGATTTCTGTTGTCGGATGAGTGGAGTTTGATTTGATCTGAAAGTGATAGATTTTGGAAGTCTCTTAAAAATGGTTTTAAGAAAAAGAATGAAAGGAAAATAAAGTTGATATTTTGAAGAAGAAATATGGCACTTGAGAAACTTTTTTTGGTGATTAGTCTGGTGGAATGGTATTAGTGATGGTGGAACTGGTCTTAACCTATGAAGAAGAAAGAGAAAGAAAAAAGAAAAAATAAATTTTATAAATTGAAAAGGTTGGGATCCACAAATTACATGTGTCAGATAACAACAAGCTAAGCATATGACATGTTATCCACGTCATGGAGATTGCATAACACGCTCAATCAGAGATGTTCATTAATAACTATTTTGTGAAGTATAAGTGTCAAAATGAAAAATTCGTAAGTTTGTTAACCAGCTTGAAAAATCAATACAAGTTTAGGTGGATGTGAGGCCATTTTGCCTAAAATATATCCACACTTTATAATGTATTTAATGATTAGCCAATTCACTCAAACTTTAGGACTAAGTATCCTGAATTTGGAAATTCAAGACTTAGTATCCTGAATTTTCGATGTGCTAATTTAAAATTCAGGACTAAGTATCTTGAATTTTTGTATTACTAATTTAAAATTCAGGACGTAACATTCGAACTTGTGGACAAAATTTTCGATTTTTAGGACACGATATCCTGAAGTTTGAACTTGAGGTTTAAACTCTAGGATGTTGTGTCCTGAAATTTGAGCGAAATTAGCCAATCTTTAAATACATTATAAACTGTAGATATATTTAAAACAATATTTAAAAGTGACTAAATGGTGCCATTTCCCCGACGGAAGGAGAGAATCTAGGATAACACCAACCATCTCTACAACCCAATTTTACCTCCAAAAAGGATCTCAACCCTGCTCAAATTCCAGTGTCAAGTAATCCCTTTTGTCCTCTTCATCACTTTAGTCAATTTCATCATACGATAAAATATCTAAATTGAACCAACCTTGTTGTTTGCAATCACACACCTTAAAAAATGGCTCCATTTTTTTCTTTTTCTCTCTGAAAAAGTATTATTACTAGTTACTATATGACACGCACTACTAGAAAATAGCTATTTTCCGACTGCCAAAATGGTCGGAATGCGGTCAGAACCGACTACATTCCGACCGACATATCGTAGTCGCAAAATAGCTAGTCTGAAAAGGTTAGCGACCGAATCTGTCTGTAATTTGAAAAGAAAAACGACTAATAAATGACGCCAATTGTCCGACTGACGCGGTCGCAAATAATTTAAATTAAATTTAAATTTTTTATTAACTTTTCCACTACTTAGGTCGCAAACGATATATTTAATTATAATTTTATTCAATTTTTCCCACCGTAGTGGTCACAAATAATATAAAGTATTTTTATTTTATTTGAGTTTTCCCACTAGTGTGGTCGTAAAATTAATTTAATATTATTTATTTATTTACATTTCCCACTACTGTAGTCGCAAATCTAATTTAATATTATTTTTTAATTTAATTTTCCTACTACAGCAGCCTCAGATGTTTTTGAATCTGAAAAATTTTGAAGCACTTTGCGACTACTGTGGTTAGAAAACTGGGAACTTTTTGACAAATTCCAGCTGTTTTAAAGCATTACCACCTGCCAATTTAAATATACAAGAACTAAACAATTAATCCAGCATGCCAACCAACCAATCCATCATTCCAACAAATTAATCCACTATTTCAACTAATCAAATCCATAAAATGCAAACAATTATATAAAACATAAATATTTGTAACTAAAACATCCAAACACAAGTTAAACATTGAAGCACCATTCAATCTAGTCTAAAACATTACAATCATAGTCAAGTTTAAACATTACTAAGTCTAAACATCCAACCACAACAAAAAATAATGTCTCAAACATCACAACCACAACAAACTAAAACTCATCATCTCTGTCATCCTCTTCATTCAAAGGATCCAATGGACATTTGCTCATAAATTTCTCCACTAGACTCTGCAATTTGTTAAAATTTGCGCGATCTTCTTTCCGTTCCTCCTTCAACTCTTCAACTTCTTTTCGTAATGCTTCCACCTCTTCGTGATTCTGCGAATAACTAGCATCACCAGACAACAATGTCATAGAACGACCTACGGAATGTTGTTATCCAAGACCGTAAGTTCTACCTTTCTTTGCGCCACCAACCACCTGCGTCCATATTGAAGCTACATCATTGAGTGACACTTGGGTTGAGCTACCATCCTCGGTATCAGGTTAACTTTGACGCCATTCCTTGAAACGTTTTTGATAGGCTTCCTGGAATTAAAATGTTAAGCATTAAATTATGTTATAACAGCAGAACAAAGAATGCAAGCCTACAGATCTCTTATCAACTTAAATTAGTTATTAATGACACGAACAACGTCCTAAGACAAAGAGGGCGATGCCAAATGAAGCATCCATTTCTTGGATTTCTCCAATATCAGATTGTTAGCAGAGACTCTGGGAATCGTTCCATCTTGCAGAATCGGCAGGAATAATTCCTAGCAAACGTATTGTGGTAACATACCATATACAACCAATGAAACAGAGAATGGACGGTTCCCATCAAAATACGAAGCAACTACATGGTACAAGACACATAAGATACAACATAATGGCATTAGGGACAGAAGAGACCAATAGTTAACCTCCACGAGAGCATAACAACAACCAAACGTAGGTTACATGGTAATAAAATCCAGCATTATATGATTATGTGGAGAAGAGTAAATGGTAGATTTATTGCTCTTTATCAGATTGAATTATTTCAGTACATGGAATCCCAATTTTGTACAGATCTGCACTATCATAGAGCTGGTATAACTTTTGCAGTTAAAAAGTTTTATACTTCCCTTCTCAAGAAAATTCCAGCATTATATGGTAATCTCCCATGAAATGCTTTAATCAATCATTGCTCTATCTTTCCCTTTTCTGTATGGGACCATAGCAGCACATAGATCTAAGAAATGTGCTATAAATGGTAATAATAAACCTTCACAACTACACTCTGTTCCAACCAACATGAATATGGAAAACAAGACATATACTTTCACTCGAGCCTAGCTTGTACTTCTATTATTAACATTGTTTCAAGAATCTTTTGTATCGAGTGCACAACTATGTCATCGTTGGGCTGTTAAAAATTATGGAGGTCGCACGTGACAGTAATAACTAAGTGTAAAGATAGAGATACCAAGCTTCAAGGTCTGGTAAGTAGAAAAAGCTAATAATAATAATAAGTGTAAAGATATGTTTTATGTATAGTATATGCCTTCCGAGTGTACTGGACTATCAGCCAAGTCGCATAAAAATTTGCAATTATATGCTTCCTTCACCACATTCACTACATGGGAAACATATATAAACCTCTTAGAAGATTAGTTTGCCCTGTGAAAGAGTCGATTAACAGGCATATTTGTCCAATTGAAGCAAAGTGGTGGTCCAAACCACTCAAAGAAAATGGCAGATAGTGTACTAGAAAAGCAGCTAAACATTTGGAGTTCTAGTCTTGATTTCCATAGGGCTCTTCTACTTCAATTGTAAATACAGCACCTCTACCAGTCAGAACCAAATTCAACAAACTAAGAATGAAGTCTTAAAGGGTTCACTAAGAGCAGTATGATTTTCAAGACGTTGAAATGAGCTTTTAAGATTGAAACATGAGGGAATCACCAAATATGGCTTTTATTTGTTCTTTTCACTCTGCCTCAGCTTCCTAATATTCCCACTCAGCCACTCAATATCATTTCATTCTACATGGATACCAAAAATACAAAAAGCTCGTAAAACAGAAAGGTTGTATACATAGAGAAACCTTAAACATCCCTTTCAAACAAACAGATCATTTTGAACTAGCAAATACCCCTTATGAGAATTTCTCTCAAGATTCTACAACCATGACCACTATTAACTTAAGTTTTTCACATAGACATACAACAATACACTGGTTGTCACATATAATGTACATTTCTTGACTACAGCCTACTAATCCTTCGACATATTTAAGTAAACATTTGATCTGGATACATTCCATTCTTAGTACAAGGCATTGTAAGAACAAGAAGCACGGGACTTCTTAGCAAATGATAATCATATAGGAGTACACCAATATATAGAACTCAGACTGAACTACTGTTCTGGAGTGAGAACAGAAGCATCAAGGTGCTGTTAAAATTTCCATTCTTCACTGGAAATGCTATAGCATATTACTGACCCAATACATCGCATATGCACAAGGATCTACAACACGATTATGACCGACTAAATTTAATATTAAAGTCTCAAACTCCACTAGCTTCAGGATTTACTCCAGGAGCCTATATGATATGAACATGAATACCAGGGAACAAGAAATTGTCTAATACATGATTTTTTATTTTATCAGTGATATAGGATAATTTCTAAAGTTCTAGTGCATGCAATTTCAGGCAATCAATATAAATTACACATAGCCATGAACCTACCATCATCTACTTAATTACTTTTTGTTACTTAATTACTTTTTGTTTCCATAACCAACTAGAGAAAATATATATATAGATGACTCCTTAAATTATTGGTCAAAATTGAGAAGCCTATCTTAAGACAACGAGACAAAATCAAATCATCCTAGGACCTAACTGAGTTTGACAACCTCCCTCCTCAAGCACACCGTACCCTTACCTATATTGTTTATTGCCAATCATATGAACTTTATATTTTCCAAGTGATCAGTCAAGTTCATAGGTTTTCTTTTAGTACCTAAAATATCTTTTAGGAAGGCTAAACTAGAATCAGAAATTCATATATGGAATCTATACATGAAAAACACGCATATAAGCTTTCAATCGGCAAACAAAACTAATTACAGCTGCACAGATGACTTTTAAACAAACAACGAAATTTCACATGATTTGACCTTTTTAATTTGAAGTAGTTCTCAAAGATCGAACACTAAATGGACCAAGGACAAAGCATTTGAGTTGGTGAGTTTCTATTCACTCTCAAAATTCCAGGTCGCTTGTGAATGATTGTGCGAGAAACTAAAACCACATGCTAAACAAGTATTTACGCCAATGATTAATACTTTTGAAATCATTAGTTAGTTTTCCTCCCGTTTAATTAATATCCCCTCCGGTTCAAAACACAAAATTACTACAGCTACAGTATTGTATCGTCAACTATTTTACAAAATTACTACAGCTACAGTATTACGTAAGTAATTCCTACCGAAAGTACTACAACTATTTTCTTTACTTACCGTAAGATTTCAGCCGTTTGCCTCTGTCAGCCTTTGCCTCCTTCAGCCGTTTGCCTCTGTCAGCCGCACAGATGAAATTGGAATAGAAAATCAAGAAGAAAAAAGATACGGAGAGAGAAAGGGGGGCGGAGGGAAATCGGGGAAAAAGACGGCGCCGAATTTGGGGAAATAGGGTTTTGGCTGAAATATTAAATTTAGATTTGTGACTACGTCGCAAAACCACTTAAATATTATTTTACCATTTTAATATTGACTTTGTGACCGACCCAATGGCTTTGTTGGTCAACTAATATTTTTAACTTTTTATTGGCCGACTGAATCGGTCGCTAAAGAAAAGGCGGGAAATTAGCACACTATTTCATATTATTTTCGTCGGAATAATAGTCGAATTTCTTTTTAAAAAAGTAAATAAAAATTCAGTCTGTTTCCGACTACAACAGTCGCAAAAATAGTCTCATTAGCGACTGCATAATTTTCAGTCGGAAAATTCAATCACAAATTAATATTTTTTTTAGTAGTGACAAGGGCCTAATTGTTTAATTTTTTAATGTAAATTTAAACATAAACTATTTAAACTAAAATTTATATATTCATAGTAAAAAATCCGTTGATTTATCAAATAACATTTTTATCACATGTATGGAGTACAACTTTTAACGACTTAAAAAATAAGGAAAACAAGCAATATATACCTCTTCTCTTACGCCGTTTCCTTTTCTTCTCCTACAACAGGTTACCGTCCCAGCTGCTCTGAGTTAAAACAGAGTTAAAACAGCCGTAAGTTTGTAAACAGAATTAAAACCAAGAAAGACAATGGCTTCAAAGCCCTTACCTACTCGTTCAACCTTCATTGATAAACATGTAGTAAGTATCCACTTTTTCCCCACTTATTTTTTTCTTCTTTTTTATGTGCCAAGATATTTATGTCATGAAATTCACGCATGTATATTCAATGCAAAAAAGATTGTATTTTTGATTTTAATCAGGTTCCTGGTGATGTGATTTTGGATCTTTCTAAGTTGACTGACCAAACCATTAAGCTGGGTGGCGGCCTCCAACAGGTTTTGTTTCAGTAGGGTTAATTTCATATAGATGCTTTGATTATTTTTCGTGTAGCTACTGTGATTTTCTGAACTCTGCTTGTTGTGGCACATGGGTTTTGATACATTTTTGTTTTTTTGTTCAACACTTATTAGCAATGAGTAAAAGAACTAATTTTCTTCCACCATTTTCCCTGTATATGGTTCCCTTTTATATAGCTCAAACAATTTCATTAATATAACACCAAGATTGTTGGAAGATTATGTTCAAATTGTGTATATGACTCAACTCGTGTCAACAAGAGTCATCTAAAGTTTGTCCAGCTTTCTATAGAACACGGTCTTATCTCCCTGCACAAAAAAATACATATAAAAAAAGGTTCCGTTTATACTTTATACATCGCTCTTGCCATTTTTTCCTTCAGCAAGTTGGGATTTCACTACTTAATGCAACCAAATGCTAAAAACTATGTACATTTATAATGCTTTAGTTCTTCTCAAATTCAGGGTGTCCGCCAAATCTATCAGTGATTCTGGATCATTTATATACTTGACTTTACACCACGAACTCAAATTTGAAGATACCTTTCTTGCTATTTTGGGAAAATCTTCTATTTCTTTCATTCCATATGTACCAAAAAGAGATACATAGGTAATGTATTCAAGCTAGACACTGATCCTCTGAGATCTCCAACTTGTGGTTGCTTCCCCCACTGTTCTGTTCCGGGACATTTCCTTTATATATGTTATTTTCCTCTGTGGATGATAGTAATCGATTTTTGCATTATTTGAGTTATGGTTTGAATATTGGTACTTGAGAAATTTCTATCCTACTTCTAGTATGCTCAAAATACAATGAGGCAATACAGCAGTATCTTAGATTTTCTAACTGCCGTCAAGATAAATATCTCTGATCTTCTATACATATTTTTCCCGCTTTGGCAGGACCATGACGCTATAACTGTCGTCAAAGCTGGTATTTTGAGGTTTTCAAAGCCAAACAAATACTGGATTGAAAGCTCACAGAAGAGAGTGAGTGCAGTGCTATCTTTTTAGATTTTTTTTTTTGCTGACGAGAAATCCCTCTGGGGCCAACCCTTAGGTACAACCACAACCTTCGAAACTTCAGGTGGTTGACCAATATCTTAATACATTTAAAGTAACCTGAAAACTATTTCTTTTCACTACTGCATTCTTCTGATGATTGATGGTAAACTGGGCATTGGATTTTCTTACAGGGAAACACACAGGGGATGAGTACTAAGTAAAATAATGTAGCACTTATTCATTGTTTAGGTTGAATTTTGGAAATTGATGTAACTCATCAGCTTTGAGGTCATACTATAGTCTAAATAGCTGTAATATATAAGTTGCTCTGTTGGTAAAATGAAAATCTCATATAGGGTTTTATGTTTCTAAGCCAATGTGCATTATGGCTGGATCTCCAAAATTTAATCTCTTAAAATTTAATCTCTTAAATCAACTATTTGCACAAGTCCGTTAATATTACTATGTCTAAGAGATGAAGCAAGATTATCCAATTCAGAATTATCGGAGTCTTTTGTGTTTTTTCTTGTACTCATTTAACTCGGGAAAAAACTTTATAAAGGAAAAAAGAATGAAATTACAAAGTTAAACATATTGTGTTGAACCATGGACTGAAAAGGGAGCCATAGTACTAAATGATACCATCAGTGATACTTGATTTCTACTGTAGTTTTAACCGTCTTCATCTGTTTTTGACATTAGATTAGGATGATCTCTTTTTCTTGAGAAAGTAGATTAGGATGCTCTCTTCTAATCGAGTTGAACTTTCTTTCATTTGCTGACCCACTGTAATATATTTACAGTATATACCTACCGTGGGGGATACTGTTCTTGGAATTGTGGTGGACACAAGAGCGGATGTAAGCATTTTTAATTATTTTAAAACGGCTGCTTATTCTTCTTATTTATAAGTAATATCCCTGCTTATTGTGAGTTCCTTATTTCTGATTTCTTTTGAATAGTTATAATTACTTTGGTCCTAGCTGTGTAATCGATGCTTTAACTAGGAGCTTCCTGCTGCATTGGATTTTTTGCTTTTGTGTAGTTTGTTTCTTCTGCTTCCTGTTTTTGATCTAGTGTAGAATCAGATCTGTGGTGCACTTATCTAAAACATAATGAACAACCAATGCATGAATTTTGCCCCCTAATATTTGAGGAGGTTTATGATGTGTTTTTGGATATTTAGTGTAATTTGTTAAAGTTTTGTTGAAACCAACTGTAGGGTTTTAGGTTCTAAACCACCACTAAGGACATATCAGCGGATGTTGCGCAAAAAGGGAAGGGTAATGATCCAAGTCTGCTGGGGAAAAAGTTTTTCTTTGGAGTGTGTTGATCATTGACCATATAAAATTACATTCATATTACTGTCATGGGGAGTATATGTTGATAATTGACCATACAAAATTACTTTCATTGAGGTAAAAGGTTGGTCCAAAAATATTTTCCTCTATTTTCTAGTACTTTTGATGATAGGTTTCCGGTCGTTTGTCTATTTTCCTGTCATTTTCATGAAGTCGTCAACATTCATCACAGATATAATGATGGTCCATGCAGAAAACGCATAAAATCTGAAAGCTTATTTTGATTCTTATCTGAAACTATAGTTGATGTTATTAAGATCTATGAATTTTCTTTGTACACTTCAAATTCACTTTTGAGTTTTCTGGCAGAACTTTTTTGTGGACATAAAAGGGCCAATGGTGGCATTCTTGCCAGTGCTAGCATTTGAAGGAGGGACTAGGAGAAACATACCCAAATTTGAGGTGCAATCCTAAATTCCATGATATTTGCTCATATTTTTTGTTCTTTTCTCCTCTGATTTTCTTTTTTTATGATAAGTAATTGTGCAAGTATGAGCAAATGTCATGGAATTTAGAGATGCTTCTTGCACTTTTATCTGATTGCACCTCAAAAATATCATAAGAAGAATTTGATTTTCAAATGGAGGATATTATCTCTTAAATTTATTGTTATGCATTCCCATTGTTTAAAATGTAAAATAAGATTCAGAAAAAAACTAATAGTGCTGCCAGCAGTGTTGTACGATCATAATGGCTCAAGATTATTAGTATTCCTACTCAATGTAAAAGGAGATATTGTGCCAAATGCCTTTGAGAGCAGTGCTTTCCTCCATGGTGGCAAACAAATTACTCGACTACTTAACTCATAAATTAATGTGAGTGCCTCTCAGTAACTGGCCTTCACATTACTTGTTCACTTGTATCGATAGCTTTATATGGTATTCACGTCCAATATGCCTGGATAAAACACGTACAGTTCTATAGCTATCCTTTCAGAAATATTCAGTTGGAAAAATGAGTTGATTCCTGGGATTATTAGCCGAGAAGTGGAGAATAGAAATGAAATAGAAATAAACGAGAAAAGAAGAATGAATGAAGAAGCAGAAAAGAAGCTCAAAGGAGAATTTGCAGAAGACGACTTGCACAAAGAAGAAAAAGAACAAAAACTCATCTTGAAGAAGAAAAACAATAAAGAAAGAACAAAAGGGAAAAGCAAAGATAGTAGAGTCTTAGCCGTTGCAAACCAGAGAAAAGGAACAAGACAAAAGCCATAGAGAGAATGCTCAAGCATATATGGAGAGGAATCCCAATACTCAATTCTATTTATCCTTTATTCTATCTCTCCCTCCCTCCCTCCCTCTCTCTCTCTCTCTCTCTCTCTCTCTCTCTCTCTCTCTCTCTTTCTCTCTCTCTCTCTCTCTCTCTCTCTCTCTCTCTCTCCCTCCATCTTTTTACGTCAAATTCAAAAGATGTCAAATTCAAGCGAGGACCCTTCTCTTCACATTGCTGCATCTCTTTAAGCGATGAAGCAATCGCTTTTAATAACACTGGATTTTGGATTTACCTTTTAACCTCAATGTAAAGTTTGTGATTACCTGGACAAAAAAATGATGATTAGATTAAATCTCGACCGCATGAAAGGAAGTCTTATGACATGAAATTTTTATGTGAGTTTGTCTGATCAGAACCATGAATTAGATTTGGTCCAATTTGTTTATCTACTTAAAGGTTGAAATTGCTCCAGTGAGCTTAAAATAAGAAAAGGGAAATAAAAACAACTTGATAGGTGAACTAACTATTATTCCACACACAAAAAAGAAGTTATCCAGTATATAGCTTTTCATGTATCATTGTCAGGCTGAGTTTCTGCTTGTAAACATGCCGGCACCATCTTATTACTATTGTGCAATAAAATGACTTTCTTTCTTTCAACAATAAATTGATATTGTACTAATTAAAGAAAAGGACTATTTGCCTACCGGAACACCAAATTAATGTCATGTCCCCATATTAAATTCGAATAAACCATATGATTTATCTTAATAAATTTTTTTTATCATGTGTATATCAGGACCTATTTTCTTATAAGTTATCATGTTCTTTCAGGTAGGTACTCTAATTTATGCCCGTGTAGTCAAGGCCAACCCTGGAATGAACCCTGAGTTATCTTGCATGGATGGTTGGTACCTTCCTAATTAATTTGCAACAGGATTTTTTGTATATCATAATCTATCTGCTTTTATTCCTAATTTTCAAATAATTATCTTATTCAATACAGCTTCTGGAAAAGCTGGCGAGTTTGGCCTCATCAAGGATGGCTACATGTTTGAATCGTCAACTGGTTTATCACGGATGTAAGATTCTGTTTTGGCTTTAACTTGCAACACAGATCTTTTCTTAGGTTATACTGTAAACTTGCTGATCAGAAAAGAGACAAGAAAAAGGGTGAAGGTCTTGTTGCATGCTATTCAGGCTTAAGCTATTCCCTTAGCTACATGTTCATCATTTTGTATTTTCTTCTTAGGTTGCTGAGTTCACCAACATGTCCAGTTCTTGAGGGTCTTGGAAAGAAGCTAGCTTTTGAGATAGCTGTTGGTTTAAATGGCCGTGTGTGGGTATGAAATTAGTTCACTCTTTTTTGTTGCGGTTGGTTGGTTCATCTCTTTCAAATTGTCAATTAGTGCTTCCTTTTTCAATTTAGACATTTATTCTGCTATAGGTAAATGCTGAGCACCAATCCACAATCATTCTTGTTGCAAACGCAATAATGAACTCTGAGTCCTTGACTCCAGTGCAGCAAAAGATCATGGTGGAGAGGCTACTTGATAGAGTAAATTGAACTCGATTCAGCACTTTGACCATGTAGCTTCTACCAGCCAAATGAATTCATGTATAATGTGAAGCCAAAAGTAAAATTTAGCTTCTTCCTCCCAATTCTTCACTCATGTAACTGCACTGCGGTGAGATTATAACCAAAGGGTGTAACTTTATGAGTATAATTCGATTCGATGTTTAGAGACGAATGTCTATGGTTGTATTTGTTCTTCATATACCAATACCAATCTTTTTTCCATCATCCAACAGATATAAATGACTTGAATTTGTGACTGCTCAGTTTTGCAATATGAATTATCCCTTTTCACGACATGGGTCGCTCCATTTCCTTATATAAGTTGTAACGATTTCTCATATCATTTTTTCGTGGATTAGCATCTCCAACTCAGTTTTCTTTTGTCCAAATGACTAGGCACAAAGTTTTGCCCAGCAAACCAGCTTCACGATGACTTTAAGAAATGAAAAATGGGTGATATGTAACGGCAATCAAGATTATCACAGACTATTATAATGCGTCAAAGCCCCTAACCTAGTCCTAGATATATAATTGAGAAATCTTTGAGGTATAGTGGTGCACGAAATTTAATAAATAATGGATTTGTCCCTCTGTAACCGAAATTTGATAGATAATGGATTTGTCATCTATCCTTCACCAACTTAAATAATTAGACTTTTATTTGCAGCATGGTTTGAACTTTGAACGGATGACGTGGTTTAACATTCATACATCACGCACTATGCTTTTACCACTAAATCAAATTCATGTGTGCAGTTAGTAAGGAGTATTCAGTTCTTCGAGTTAATCAAAATAATTAATAAAATTTACTCTTATTCCGATATATATAAATATAAACTTTATGAGAAGTATAATTTTCTTTGTACAAAATAATAAAAATATATTATAATACTTTAGACTAAATTTACTACATTTGAATCTAGCATCTATACCTTGTAATGAGTAACTTGTTATTGTTACACCAAGGGTGTGTTTGGTAAACGAAAAATAATTTTCGGAAAATATTTTTCCATTTTTCACTGTTTGGTTGCACAAAATAGTTTGAAAAATATTTTTCTAGATATCACATTTTCCTGAAATTGGAGGAAAATGATTTCCCTAGAAAAAGTTAGGAAAACATTTTCCAAAAATTCCACCTACTCTAACCCCAACCCCCTCCCCCTTCTCTCGCCTACCCCAATCCCCTCTCCAAAAAGTTTTTTTTTCTTTTCAGATTTCAGTTTCTTTTCTTTTCCGTCACCCCCCTTCCCCAACCCCCCACGTGGTAATTTTTTTTTTTTTAAATATTTTCAGTGTTGGTTTTTTCATTTTTTCGGTTTACAAGTTCAAAATTTTGCAAGTTCCAAAGTTATGAGTTCAAAGGTTTATGTGTTTGGAAGTTTGCGAGTTTAGAAATTATAGAGTTTAGAGAAATTATAGAGTTTACGGGTTCAAAAGTTTGCAGGTTCGAAAGTTTAGCGGTTCAGAAGTTTATCAAATTTATGGGTTAGTAAGATTGTTGGTTCGAAAGTATATGGCTTCATGTTTATTGTATCTAAATTATCTATGAATACTCTTGAGAAGTTATTTTCCTTAATTTGCGTACCAAACACCGGAAAATGAGTAAAATTACTACTTGTTTTCCAAGAAAATATTTTCTACGGAAAACATTTTCCGTTATACCAAACGCATCCCAAATCCAAATTATCATATAATTAATCCCTTTTGTGATATTCCAACCAATTGATTTTTCTTAACTCTCTCTAGTTTTAATATTTTTTCAAATACAACAACAACCCAATATAATCTCACTAGTGGGGTCTGGGGAGGGTAGTGTGTACACAGACCTTACCCCTACCTTGGGTAGAGAGGCTGTTTCCAATAGACCCTTGGTATCCTTCTCTCCAAGAACTTCCACCTTGCTCTTGGAGTGACTTGAACTCACAACCTCTTGACAACCTTCTCTCCAAGAACTCCCACCTTGCTCTTGGGGTGACTCTCTACCTCTACCCTGGGGTAGAAAAGCTGTTTCCAATACATTCTTGGTATGCTTCTTTCCAATACACCCTTGGTATGCTTCTCTCCAAGAACTTCCAACTTGCTTTTGGAGTGACTCGAACTCATAACCTCTTGTTTGGAAGTGAATGACGCTTACCATTAGAACAACCCATCTTGTCAAATGATTAGTAAATTGTTTTACATCTTCCAATAAATTTGCAGGTAAGAACCAGACAATTATAGTCCTTTTTTATCTAGTTGTTGCGAGCAAGAGTTAAGAAAGAACCAAAGAAAAAAAGAAGAAGAAAACGAAAAAAATAAAATAAAGAGAGGCCCTTGAGGTCATGTTATCTGCAAAGATTTTGTCTGGTACCGTACTAGTAGTTTATAACTTTATATTATCAATCAATAATTACCCACAGAGAAAAAGGTAGTAATATTTGCTTCTTGAGATGAGCAAAAACCACTTGTGCGTTCTGACATTCTATCATCATCAATAATCATAGGTAATTCGGTGCCCACCACTCCTATTAAATGGAGTAACAACTTCAAAAATGTTGTTTCCTCTTTTTCTCCTCTAAATTTGCTATGTTTTTTTTTCCTTTGCTTTCCCTTGAAATTCAGTTCATAGGAGTTGGTTAACATGGCGTCTCAATCAGACGAGAATAACCAGAATCCAGGTACCCTTTTGATTGCTCTTCATTCTTAATTCTTTACTGAAATTATTCCAAAAAAATTTGATCTTTTTGTACTTTATGAAGTTTGTGCCCTTTATCTTTAACTCGATAGGAGTATGTTATTCTGCTTCTTTTTCTTTTATGGTTGGTTGCCATATTTAGTTTGTTAAGCAATGAAATAGTCACTTGATAGTATTACATTTAATTGCCATTTATTGAATTGAGAACATTGGACGAATCTTTTGCTGAATCTAAAAAACTGGAACTTATGTTGTTGTAGAAGCTGCAAGATTTTGGGTTCGAGCAATCGCAAATCCCTGAAATTAATGAGGTCTTTTTCTGTATTCTTGAAAAATTGCTTTAGCAACTAATGGAATATATTAACCTAATTTCTCATATGAATGGACTGATTTAATATTAATTAGCTGGACATAATACTGTGCATATTCGATAACTAGATAGTTTTGTTTTCAGTATGAGGATTCTGATGGTACTAGGTTCATTAACTAGATAATTTATTTTTTAATATGAGGCTTCGCGATTAGACCGCACCAGCAAACCCTGTCAATAAGAGATATGAAGTGTTATGAAAAACCCAACAAATTCTGTGGCCCAAGAATGAATGGGTAGTAGGAGTACTAAATTACAGTTTATTACTAGGAGAGGAAAATATGAGACTGAGGACAATACACTCTGTTAAGTGAAAGCTTTCTCATCCTATAGAAATTATAAAATGCTGCTGAGATATTTTCAAGTTGAGCAGGACCAAGACAGAATATCTGGAGTGCAAGTTCAGTGGAACGACTCAGGAAGTGGACGAAGACGTGAGGCTTGATTCACAAGTTATCCATAGGAAGGATAGTTTCAAGTACCTTGGATCAATTGTATAAGGGAATGGGGAGATTGACGAGGATGTCACATATCGTATTGGAGCGGGGTGGATGAAATGGAGGTTCGCTTCCGGTGTTTTGTGTGATAAGAATATGCCACTAAAACTTAAAGCTAAGTTATATAGAGCGGTGGTTAGACCGATTATGTTGTATGGGGTTGAGTGTTGGCCAGTCAAAAACTCTCATGTCCAGAAGATGAAGGTAGCAGAAATGAGGATGTTGAGATGGATGTGTGGGCATATCAGGTTAGATAGAACTAGGAATGAAGTTATTCGGAACAAGATGGGTATGGTCTCTGTGGAGGACAAGATGCGGGAAGCGAGACTTAGATAGTTCGGGTATGTGAAAAGGAGAGGTACAGATGCTCCAGTTAGGAGGTGTGAGAGGTTGGTCTTGGAGGGCCTAAGGAGAGGCAGAGGTAGGCCGAAGAAGTATTGGGGAGAGGTGATTAGGCAAGACATGGCGATTCTCCAGCTTACTAAGAACATGACCCAGGATAGGAAGGTGTGGAGGTCGAGAATTAAGATAGTAGGCTAGGTAGCCGAGCGGTATCCTTGCTCGTTCAAGTAGTTTTAATACATCCCTCCGTGTAAGTCTTGTATTTTCTTATTATTAGATTTCTGTTATTGCTTACTGATTCTCTCGCTTCGTTTTCTGTTTGGTCTGCTGGTGTTGTTGCTTGCTGTTACTCTTTCCTGAGCCGAGGGTCTTCCGGAAATAACCTCTCTACCTTCTTCGGTTAGAGTAAGGTCTGCGTACATTCTACCCTCCCTAGACCCCACTAGTGGGATTACACTGGGTTGTTGTTGTTGTTGTACCTGGGGAAATAGTGAACTACAACTAGCTGAATTTAGATATCTGCATACACATGGGTTGATAGTTGGAGTTGCCACAAAAGACAAAGTAGTTTTGCTTTTGATATCAAAATCAAGAATACTGTCTTGTTTTGGTCAAATAATGAACTTCCGAGGTAGACGGAAAGCATGCAATTTCCATGACCACTTTCAAACGAGGTTTTGTTAATCTCAAGACTCCATGGAATTGGGAGCAACATATAGCTGATTATCTCATTATCCAGTGCATACATTATGCAGTCTGAAGTAACAACCATCTCCATTATGCATATTATATATACATAAGTAAGATTTTAGGTAATATCTGTACATATGGTGCAAACAGAAGGATCTAGTGGAACTCAGAGGTTACTTTAAAAATATTGGTTCCCTTGTGATCTTCTGTTTTTCCAGCCTGTCTTGCATTTAAAGCTAAATTGACTCTTGATTGGAGAGAAGGTATCTGTAGCATAAATACCTAACTGAGCTGCTAGCATGTAGGTAAACTGAGTTGCGGAGCATGTCCATTTGATATTAACTTTTTGTTGTCATGTTCTCTTCTTCATTACTTCAACATGTTGGGTTTCATGGGCTATATCTTCTTCAACCACTAAATGCAGCACAGACTTCTTAACAGCAATTATCAATATGCATCTTGAAAGTGCATATATGTTGCTGATAAAACGAAAGTGCACATATGTTATGCACGAAGAAAAATGACAAGATATTAGAATATGTGGTACTCCAAATGGCTCTAAATTTCTTGTATTCTGAGAACTGCTTACTGCAAACTTCTGTCATAGTTGAGATCTAATAGTTGTCGTGCACTGCAGCCAATTGTTTATTAACTTATCTACTCAGCACTCTCCTACTTTGCTCTATGCAGTCCATCGCTGAATTTTATATTTAACAGTGACGTGCTAAATTTTTGAGTTAAATAGAAGTCTTGCTATATTATAATACAAACTTTAATTTCATGAAGCAACAGCTTCACAACCAGCAGCTGAAGATCATCAAGATTCCAAGCCTGAGGCTACAAATGGGAGCTCTCCGACTTCTGTGTTTGTAAATTCCGAACCAATTCGGGAGGAGCAAGTCCAAAATGCTATGAAGTTTCTTTCACATCCAAAAGTTAGGGGATCTCCAGTCATGTATAGGCGTTCTTTTCTCGAGAGAAAGGGTCTCACGAAGGAGGAAATAGACGAAGCCTTTCGTCGAGTTCCTGTAGGCCACTTTTAGATCTCTTAAAGTTGATTTTGACTTAAATGTAATCGAAACATCCACATGAAATTTAAGATATATATTGATCTTGTCTAAATTACAGGATCCTACCCCAACTGTTACTAGCACACAGCCAGTTGCTGCAAATGAAGGTAGTTTATATCGTCCTCGAAATGAAATTTGTGTTTGGCCTTTTATTCATTTTTTGAGATTGATAATGTTTGGATCCTATACTTGTCATGTTGCTCTTCTGATATTTTGATGGCAGATGGGAAGCTGAAGCCTTCATCAACTAGTCCACCACAGGCTGCATTACAAAATATGCAGCCTGCATCAGCTACACCGAGCAATAGCATGACCAAAATGGGGTATCTCTCTCATTTCCGTTGGACTCATGCAGTTATTGCTGTAGGTTTACTTGCTGCTTCTGGAGCTGGAACAGCCGTACTCTTCAAGGTAATGCATAGTAAAGAACCTCCAATTTGCCATGCTAGTTGGTATCACATCTGTACTGTCTATCCTATATCAGCCATTTTTAGTGTATCCAATTACTGTATGATGCAAAATATTTGTCAATTAGATCATTTTACCCCTTTTGTAAACGACAAGAAGAATAAGAGAAAAGCTGGAGAAGTACTGCTTATGGACTATTAGTAGAATCACACATTTGAAAGCCATTCTATCAATTTTAATATATATGTGGATATTCTGAATGAGAATTTAGCCTGAATCCTCTCTTTCGCTGTTCAATCTTACAATGTGATGTGATGCACATTCAAACTTTTTTAGAATTGCTAGGCAGGACCTTTATTGGAAGATGAGCATCTTGCTATCGCATACTGTCCAACTTAATAAATGGCCTTAGAAAAGTAATCCGAGATCCTTCAACGTAAAGTACAAGATCCTCATCAAATGCGGAATGCTCTACACCAAACTCAAGTTTTTCCTTTGAACAAGGATGTAGCTTCTATAATTTCTTTGTGATTAACCTAGTACCAAACACAACTTTTTCTTGTTACGAAAACAGTGTTGTTGGCTTCTCGATGCTGCAAGTCCAACAGCTTATTCCACGAATCACTTAATATCTCAATGAGACTCGGAAGGAGCTTTCCTTTCAAATGTAAATTTGCGGACAGCTTGACCTCTTGTGCTTTAATTCCACCAGAAAAGGAGACTTTCCATACATATTCTTTGTTAATCAAAGTGGAAAAAGATACTGGTGGTTAATTATTTCTTAATGTACGTTTCCTTTAGCTCATAATTCTCTTGGTACACTTGTTACTTTTTGATTGCATATATTGGTTTAGGTTTTAAAACCAAAATTCTATTCTCCATTAGTTGGGTGTGGGTTTCTTTTTCACATGCGAGACATCTCAAACTTTCACTTGTGCTAGTTTTACTTGGTAGTAGCTTGGTGATTAGTTATTTCTTATAGAACCGATCCAAAATAAAAGAATGAAGTAAAACCTAGTTCTGATTTCATTTTCTTTTTACTTATTCTTAAGAAACCCTGTTGTGAATATTTTCTTCAGATTTATTCGGACTCCTCCAATGCCTTATTTTTATTGGATTCGTCTCTAAACTAGGATATTGCTGCTTATCACGATCTAATTGGAAACTTTGGTCATGACCCAATATATATAATTATCATCCCACTGTTAAGTGACATGTGCTTTTGCAGAAATCTATTATTCCCCGATTGAAGTCTTGGATACGCAAAGTTGTAATGGATGAAGAAGATGAAAGAGATATTGTAAAGGGAAAACCAAGTTTGGCAGAAGAAGCTGCTGTTGCTGCGAAAGCTGCTGCAGCCGCTGCTGCTGATGTAGCCCGAACAAGCCAGGAGATGTTGGCATCAAAATCCGAAGGTTGGTTAATGTAAAATCTCATAATAGTAACAAGTTAAGAACTGGATATGAAATAAAATGAACTGAAAAATTGTTTCAGCATTGGTGACTGAACTCTTTCATTCTCTTTTGTCTCCAGTGCTTAACCTGTTACCATTAATGATATCATGGTGATTTAACTTGTGTTCCTCCACAGAGAAAAGGTATTTTGAGGAGCTGACAAGTCTGTTAAACTACCAAGTACGTGAGATGAAATCGATGACAAGTGCTGTAGAGAAATTGGAAGGTAGTAATACATTTGCTTTTCATGACGTACTTCTGTACCCACTCTCTCACCTTTTTCCTTTTACATTTCATTCACTATTAAAGTGGAAAGTCTCTTCTTACGCTATAGGCTTTTTGTGTTTTGACCTTTTTTTCCTTTTAGTAAAGTCATGTAAATTAAAAGGGACGTATTATGAAATAATAGGGGGCTAGAAAAGAGGTAAACTTTAGCAATACTATTGAGAAGTAAAGAGTTATATGAGCGTTCATAATTGAAAAAGCAATGGGGAAGATAGTGATAATAAATTGTGCATAAACTGTGCATTGTTAGTTTGCTGATTCCACCTTCAGTTGAGGCTGGTACTTTTCGGCTCTAGATATTTTTGGCCTGATAACCTTGGTGTTCGAATGTCATTGAACATTGTTTTAATGAGAGATTTTCATGGTGCCTGTACTGTTAAGCTACAAAAACTGACTCGTGAACGTGTTCAAAGAATCATCTGAAACTTCCATAAGGACGATCTTCCTGGCTTTTGACCATCAGTGGACCAGGCCGGCTATTGGCCTCTATGTCTCTTAAATGCATTATAGCATGACTTTGTTTCTTTAGTTCTTTCCTAAAGGTTTCAGTTCTTGGTCCCCGCAGTTCTGTCTAAGTTCTTTCTCCATTCCATCAGTGTTCCCTTTTATATATACTAGCTTTGTTCTCGTTATAATGTTGTCATTGCCCTGGAATTTTAGCAGTCATAAAGTAAATGCCAGGTTCTTTAGATTTCATCATGAATAGTTTAAATTTTATATACCATGCACCCCCTGCCGTTACGTGGCGGGTGGCCCACCTTCAAAGAAAAAAAAGGAGATAAAGGGATCCAAGTCATCCTCAGACAGGACGTGGTACCTGATTGTAGTTGCTCTATACATGCAGGGCAAAGTAATACTTCTGGAAGAATACCAATTACAGAACTAGATGATCGCAGAATTTCAGTTACTCAATCTAGGGTAAGTTGTATAGCAACACAGAAGTCTGGATCTTATAATTGATATCTCTGTTGGCTTTTAAGATACAGTTTCTGATTTGCTTTTATGGTCCAGCAGTCTTATTTAAATGGAAAAGTGGATGGTGATGCACGTTCAGGTTCTACTTTCTGTTTCTAGCTGCCAAATTTTGTTCAATCGGTTTTTACTGATTCTTTAAATACTAATGCTACATGATTGGTTTATTTTGTGCAGTGAGATCTTTGTCGCCACCTGCATCTGTGGAACCATCTGTTGCACCCCATCCAAAGTCTTATATGGAGGTGACTCTTATACTCTTTGGCTTATTAGTGTTTCTCCTAACTACCAGCTCATCCGTTAGTAATTTCATCTTATGATTTACCAATCTAAGAAGGGAAAGCATGCAACTTTCTGGCTGGTCAACAATCAGTTAAAACATTTCTTAGTTACCTTTTGAGTTTCACCGTGGAGTTTTTCAAATCAACTTTTTTTTAAAAATATTTCTGCTTGGATAGATATGGAACACTATGTAATGGAAGAGGAGAGTGGGCGGCTGGACAGTATCTTCAGCCGACCAATTATCGGGGATCTTTTTCTCCTCGTTCAATCCTCTTTATTTTCATTCGTACTCTCATATGATAAGCTGCTTTAATCATGTAAAACTGTCAGGCTTCTCTTCTTCCAAGCTGGAAAGAGAGAATTTTTATTTGAAATTCTAATAGAGGTGCTATATGCATATGGTTGTAAGCAGTCACAACTTATGAGATACTTCTATCTGCCTTTGAACAAATCAATGAGTAGCACTGGTTGAACTTTCTTTCTCTTCAATGAAGATGCTAGTAAAACGGGTCAGATGTTTGCTGGAAGAATTAGGTAATCGTCTCTTCTAAGTTCTAACTTCATAATCATTTTGCAGATTATGGCTATGGTTCAAAGAGGAGAGAAGCCTTCCAACATCCGAGTAAGCCCAGGGTTCTCACCAGTGGTTGACATACTTTTATCTTGAAATATAAAGTTTTGTTGAATGTTTGTACATCCATCTTTTGATGCAGGATATAAATGATCAGCCACCAAATCCTAACCAGCCTGTACCTGATCCTCGTGTTGTTCCAAAGCCCAAGGTTTTGTTTCCCTCCTTTTGTTTCTTCTACTGACAATGTCTCAACTGGGTCAAATTTAAAGGTCGGAATTAGGTCAATTTAGCTGTGTAGACATAGTAACTACAAATTTATTGTTCTTTTAAATTCTGCTATTTAATGTTCTTTCTAGTTAGTCTCTGTTAGTTTGACTTTAAGAGCCATGCATGGACATTCTGGCAGCTGGACGTGAAAAAATAAGATTAACTAATCGAATCTATGATCCTATGAAATTGCTGCTTTTTGATGAATTAATCACTGCAACTAAGGATATTTAAGAATATGTCCCTGCCATCGTATGGATTAAATTCTATGAAAACCTGTCACTTTGGTTAGGATACAAGGACTATGGTTTTCTATTATCTTTTCTAGATAGAACTTTCTATTCAGTACGTTTTAGTTTTTGTTTTTGGTTTGTCTGGGGTAAAGGTGGAGGTAGAGGGGTAATATGAGGTTTAAACTTGAGATTTTCTCCATATACTAATTTCTGCTTGTCAACAGCCTTGGGAAGTTGGCCAGATTCAAAGTAATTCAACTAATTTGCTTCAATCTCAAGGGAGTGGCGATGGCTTAAATTACGGTTACCAAGACAATCTGACTAATGGAGATAGTTCAGCATCTTGGTGGCAGCGCAAGAATGCCAGGATAACTGAAATCGAAACTGAAGGTGAACAAAACTTTGGTTCTCCAGCTGCACCAGTCCAGGAACGACCAATTCAGAGATCCTGGGTTCCTCCCCAGCCTCCTCCAGTCGCAATGGCAGAAGCAGCTGCAGCCATTCGCCAACCTAAAAAGCCTATGTTTCAGAATGAACAATTGACTGATGATCAGTTGATGGCTCGTTCATCAGAGATAACGGATGAGTTGCAGAGGGTAACTAGAATCTCCGAATCTGGTGGTGCCCCTGAAGCTAATGGCTCGAGTTCTGCTCTGCAGATAAGTGAGACATCAATTGGAGAAGATCAAGTTTTGAACAGCTGAAAGATCATTTGATTTTCTTGATATAAAGGCTGGGTATTTGGTATCGAGGTTTTCCAAGAGGTTCATCCTGATCTTGCAGCTACATATTCTTGATGAACTCAAGCCTCCGAATGAGTTCTACAGTTACATTTAAGAACTTTAATTTCTGGTATGTGAAAAGATCATCAAAATGTAGCAAAAGCCATTATGTTTCTTCTTGCTGGTCTATTGATACACTAAAATGGCTGCCTAACTTATGTACTAAAAGATAAGTTATATAATTCTACAGTTTGAATGAATTGAAGAATAAATTAATTCTCTTCAGTCTGTGTATCTCAGTATATACATTATTTTTCTGATGGATTGGTCCCGAGTCCATCTACATAAGCAACAATTGTCTATATATATATATATATATTCCTAAAAGATGTTCTTAAATTTTGGTAGCATCAATCATGGGGCTCTATATTTTGGTGAAAGACACTTATTATCATTACTTAAAAGTAGATCAACATTATCTAGTAGCAACTCATAATCTACGTGAAGAATCTATCCCTCTCATTACACTTTCTAGATGGGAAGTTCACACATGTAATATCAGTTAAGATAGCCTTTAATTCTTTTTCTTCTTTTTTGTTGATTCCAATTTATAGCCAAGGATAATGGTGATTTGTTAGAACTTGGCATAACTAATAATAATTCAGATTTGCAAACAAAGGCACAAAATAAATAAGAAGATAAGGATAAGATTTACATGCACATTTTTAAACTTGATTTTCCATTTTCTTCAAGAATTTTAGACTCGGGGTGATTGTCAATGAGATATTCTAAGTCAGTTTTTACCTCTAGTCTAAATTCCCCCTTACTTGTAAATGTTCTCCTTTTCATTTGTATATATGTTTTGGTTCCCATTCTATGCTGTTGAAACTTCGAATCAGGGTTCATCTGAAATCTCCTTAATCGAAATATATATATATTACATGTTACATGATGAATTCCCTTGACGTTTTCACTTTTAAAAACTTTTAAATCTCTTTACTGAAAATTCTGTTTCTGCCACTGACTCAAACGATTGTTTAAATCGCCATGAGTAAAGGTGTTCAAACCGAACCGGAAAATCGCACCAAACCGAAAAGTCAAACCAAATCGATTAAAAAATCCTAGTAGGTTTGGTTTGATTTGGTTTGGTATTGAGTAAAGAAATCCGAACCAAACCGACATATAAATATATAATTTTAATGTATACTTTTAAGACTTATATAAAATTTTCTAGAAATATTTGTGATCCTCTCATGGGATGTTATATTTAATAGAACTATGAAGTGCATCTACTGTTATTTACTTTAAATAATGGTTTGTATCACTACTATCTTATCAAGTATTATTGAAATGTATCAATTTCTTTGTTCTTAATTCCATATTCATATGTCAAGATCTATTAAGTTCTTATATCTCTTTTCGAATTTGAAATGACATTTTATTGATAATTTTAGAATTAAATAGAGCATATCATTATTTAGGTTTCATATCGATTTTTGTGTTTAATTATTAAATTCGGTTAACCTTGAAAGCATACATCAACGAAAATTATTGTTAGACGACTAAGAAAATAACTATCATGTATTACTAAAAAAAAATACACTCATAAGAATATTTTAATAGATCGTGTTTGTCAATTTTTTTAATTTTTACCAAACATATTCACTTATCAAAATTCTATCTATAATTTTAACAAAATAAGATTGAAATAATATTTATGTAACGAAAAAAATCAGAAAAATCCAAAAACAAAACCTCCCAACAAAATTGAACCAATCCAAACCGATATAATTAATTTAATTTAATTTTAATAAAAACGGAATCAACACGACTCATGTACACCCTAGCGCGAGGATAATATATGAGTTTGTAGGTTAGCTCATCAGTTCCGTCTTAATTTACATAATGCGGGGGTGAGCTTTATGGTATTTTAACTATCTAATAAGAGAGAGTTAGCAGACAGCTGGACGACATGTGTGTTTAGGATTTAGGGGGGCATTAATGTCTTTTTGGTTTAATTTGTGCTTCCTCCTGGAAGTACAGTAAGCTAGCCTGTTTGAACTCCCTCCTAACATTTTAGGCCAACAACCGAATACTCTTTTGTGACGTCAGGGGGACATGTGAAGAACCCACAGGTTCATCCCAACTTTATGGCACGTGGCATACGTCAGCTGTGACAATGCTACAGTAATAATGTTCAATTTTCTTTCTCCTGCATTACCATTAACATAGCTTGCTTTCCCGAGGAGTCTTCACTTTTTTTCATTACAAAAATTTTAGAGTAAAATGTTGTACATTAAAATTAACAAAGTACTCAGTAAAATTAACAAAATTAGAAAGCATAAGTCACATAACGAGCATATTGTCTAACTGCGTGATTCACTTTATAAAAATTCATTATATAATTTTGGAAGTGTTTGGAGATAGATATATGTTTACGCTTAAAATTGGATAACAATTAAACTAATAATGGGGTTTTAAGAATACGTGATTTCACTTAATACCAGTTGATAAATATGAAGATTAATAACAGAAATAAACTATAAAGTAAAGCAAATCAGTGTTAGAATGGAACTCAGTCTTCGAGTTTGGATACCCTTGAACTGGTTGATGCAAGAATAATTAAACTATAACGAGCTGATGAACATTATTATAAACGAGAAAGAAAATTATATTGCTTTTATATCTGTGAACAATGTTCTTTACAAATGATTAAAACTCTCTTTATATAGTAGAGGAATCTCACTTATGGTATAATTCTAATTACAGAAGGAAATCTCATGATTAGCTAATTAACTGTTTCTGATTTGATCTTTTTCGAGATTTACGCCATGATCCTAGACCAGTCACGGATATCTTGCCTTTATGTTATTGTGCTATCTTCGATCTTGCTCGATGCCTGTGTCATTTGGCTTCGATCGCTACTAGCCTCGATTTCGACAAGTACCTCGATTCTGAACTCAGTACCTTATCCTCGTGATTTAATCTATTTCGTTACGAGGCCGTCCTTCGATGCAACCTCCCGGTCTCAGTCAAATAGTAAAATCGGGTGGGCCCGAATTCAACCGTATACAGATAGTCCCCTCATTTTTGAAGTGTAATGACAAGAAAATGAATTGAGCTTTCGATTTTTTACCTCGACCTGTCATGACGTCATCCCCGTGACGTAAGCGACGGAAGTGACCGAAACGTCCCGTCGGTACAGTTTTTCAAGTCATTAATGAGTGTCAGTTAGCGGTCGGCCACTAGTGCCTTTGAACCGTCTCCGTGAATCCAATAAATAGACCTCTTTCTCATTAATTCAAACTTTACTTTCACTTCCTTCTAATCTCTAAAGCTTTTATATCTCTTAAGTTCTTCCCTTCTACAAATCTTCAGGTTTTGCTGTTAATCCTTTCTCAAATGTCAAGTCCTATTATCTCCCTCTTCTTCAAACTCATACAAAAATGACAAAAACATCGAAAACGGTACCACAAAAAGAAGCTGCTTCATCTTATCAACCGGCAGGCGAGAAAATGCCGGTGGAACCCCATCCTGAGGAATGCATTCCTGGGGGTGCGCGCTAAACTCCGATTTCAAGATCGATAAAGCCTCGTCGATTCCTGGTCGATGCGAGCTAATGTCGAGGTATATATGCTTGATAACTAAGAGATACCTTAAGCAGATAAAGAAAGACTGCAACTGGGAGGGCAAAGAGGTGATGTTCCCGACCCCCGAAGAAGACATCACCACTCATGTGGAAGGGTTTCTAAGTGTCTACACTTACCCTTTCACGCTAGGCTCCCTCGACCCCGTCATCGTTGATTTTGCTATCAATATCAAATAACCCTAGGCCAAATCTATCATTCCTTTTGGCGAATTGTTATTCTGCTCCGATTCTTCGTGAGCAAAGTCGAGGGGCTTCCTTTCACCCTCGATCACCTTATCAGACTATATAGCCCCTGCCTCTATTGAGGCGGGTTAATAAAACTCCAACGTCGGGCTACCAAAGTGTTATTCTCGAGCACAGATGGGGACACGGATCGAGGCTGGATGGGCCGGTTCGTTCGAGTGAGGACTTCCGACCTAATCCCAGCCGAGAAGATGCTATTTCCTGAGAAATGGAACATCAATCGTAAGTACCGTCTCACTGTTAGCTTCCATGTATTATTTGTTCCTTTGTCTTTTCTTATTGATGTCTTTTTCCATGATGTAGCAGCCGCTTGGATGCCCCGTGTGATTCCCGACCTTGAGAGCTGGGTTCGGAACCTGGCCTCGACCTCTACATACGCCGAGCATTCATGGCGTGATTTAGCAAAGGGCCGATAAGAGGGCAAGAATCATGGTAAGCCCACTTTTTGTGTATTTGATGATTTGATTAAGATGCCCTTCTTCTACTTATTCAATTCTCTCATGTACAGGCCTGGGCAAGGATGTGGTCATGAGGCCCCCGTCTGGTGAGGAGGAGACTTCGACCCGAGTTCAGAAGACGGCGAAGGATAAGAAGAGGAAAAGGACCTCTTCCTCCGAGGATCCAAAGCCTAAGAAGAATCCTGTTTGTAAGTCAAAGAAAGACACAGTTGCCCTGCCTGTAGATGTGATTCAACATCTAAGGGAGGAAAAAGAAGAAGATGAAGACGATGGCTCTGAACTAGTGGCCCGAGTGAAGAAAACCATCGAGGCCCCAAAGGCCGCCGAGTCGGTGGTGGTTAAGGAGATTCCGCCTCGAGCCGAGGGGGTCTTGGAAAAGGGCTCGGGAAAAGTACCCGAGTCGTCGAAGATTGAAGATGCCTCCCGCCAAGATGAGCAAAAGATGGGTATGTCTGAAGGGGCCGGCTCTGAGGCCCTTCGCAGCGAGGAGAACGCCCCAAGTGGCTCACTTGGGCAATAGATATTGGAGACTCACCGATTTTCCCTGCATTTTTCGAGGAGGCAATTCGGGAGGCCCAAGCTACGAGGACTCCCAAAGTAGATGGGGCCCATGGAGGGGAGGACCCCTTCCGTGGTTACTTTATCGGGGTCGAGGATTCCACCGACCTGAGTGAAGCATCGAGTCTCTTTGATGAGGCTCAACAAGCCTTGAATCGGGTGAGTCTCAACTCCCTTTGTCGATATCATACTTAGTTTATTTCTTGTCTTCACGTCTAATTTCCTTTCTTTTTTCCATATAGGCTTTGGCACTCCATCAGGAGGCGTTTTCAAAGTCCCGAGCAGAGCTGAGCCAATGTGAGGCTGACCTCCGAGGGCTCACGGAGGAGAGGAATGCCCTTAAACTTCTCAGTGGGCAAAAAGAAGAGGAGATCAAGGACCTCCAAGCCAAGTTGGCCAAGGCTCACCAAGATCAGACCGACCTGATCGAGTAGGTAATGAAAATCTTAAAAGCTCATGGGCTCGATTCGGGAACAGTGGATAGCATTTCAATCTCACAGCTGCAGCAGAAAGTCGAGAGGATCGAGCAGTTCCGCGAGGAGGTCAACATGATAAAGGCGGAGACCTTAGGGTGAAAAGAAAGTATGGACCGCTTTGCTGCTGAAAAAGAGGTTGCTCGAGTCCAATTGTCATCGGTCGAAAGTCAGATTCGAGGAATGAAGGAGAAGAGCTCAGCTCAGGCAAAGAAAATAGAAGAGCTCAAGGCTCGGTTAGCTTCTAAACTTGCAAAGGCCAAATCTGATGCTGAAAAGGCAAATGCTGAGGCAGAGGCAATCGTGGCCGTCTACCGGGCCGATGCTGAAGCCGCTCAAGTCCAAGCGAGAAAGGTAGCCGAGACTGCTCAAACTCAAGCACATTGGATTGCTGAACTCGCCAAATGCCAATCTCGGAGGGAAATCCTCGAGGAGATCCATGCTCGAGGTTTCGATCTTACCGACGAGATAATAAAGGCTAGAGAGCATGAAGCTGATGCTGGAACATTGGCCTCTTCCGATGATGATGATGATGATGATGATGGCAGCAAGAGCGGGTCCGAGAATGGGGAGGACCTCGATGGAGAAGAAGCTGCCCCTGAGAAAAATTAGGAATCTTAGGCTTTTTCTTTTTTGATTTTTTTGTGCGGGACCTTGATCGGTCCTTGTAAATATCTTTGTATATATAAAAGATCTTTTTTATTTTTGACTTGTCTTTATTCTATTTTCTGCCTCGTGAAAATTCAATTTCATTCATGCCTTCATGCCTTATGGAGATTTTGCTTACAAGTTTGGGACTTTAGGCAACTAGACCGAAGTCGGACCAGTGTAGTCTTTAAAATCGAGTGAGTACTTGCTCGAACTCGAAGTAGAGTGACCCTTAGATTTTAGTTGAGTAAGGATGATTTCTCGAACTCAAAAAATAAAATAGCCCTTAGGCTCTTGAATTAGGCCGATATGGCCTCAAAAGAATGGCTTTTCCCATTTTTCGGCTTGAAAATATTAATCATAAAAATTTGTACCCATTAGGTTTTCCGAGGATTGGTGTTATCGAAATCCTTTGCTTTGTTATGTCTTAGCACAAAATTATCTAAGAGTTCGAACAATTCGATATCCCTTAGGGTTTTTCGAGGGTCGATATTATCGAGACCCTTAGTAATTCAGCCGAGGGTTGCCTTTTTTAACCGGTTTATGAGAATATTTGAAGGCCTGTTTTATAACAGAATTCGGACGTTTCCGAACCGTGTTAATTTGGCCGTAGCCTTCAGTTTGGGATTTGCCCCTTAGGCTTGTTTTCCTGCTATACTTCGAACTCGTTCGGAGTGTCAGTCCTCGAGTGAGGTGGTCGTGGCCTATAAAATCGAAGATTACCTTTTTAAGGTCTTACGATTTCGAGGTTTAGTACTTTTATCATGTCAATTTTTTGGACGACAGTCCCCGAGTACAGGGTAAATTGTTTGAACTTCAGTTGTGATCGGCCCTTAAGCCAGTTTCCACAATACATCATAAGTATGAAATTGTAAAGTATAAATTTCTCTAGGGCATGGAGCATCTGGTAAGTAAAAATACTTCTTTTAATAGATTATACACGCGTACATGTTTTGCCATTAGGGCTCGAGTAATCTACATGGACACGGTTCATTTGACCGTTCGATACTTTATAAAATTTTCCTATCGAGACCCTGTCGACACAAAGTATTTTCCTTGTAACTATCTGAGGGTGATGTCCCCCAGTATTCGAGGTTGATTTTAAAGGAGCCTCAGATACTGTTGAATTGCTCTAAGTTAGCACGGACAATGGTTGCCTCGTTAAAAACCTCGTCGGAAAAACCCATTTGGGACAAAAATCGGTCCAAGAAAAAAAGAGTGCAATGCGTGCTTTCAGACCTGAGGACTTTGTGTTTGAAGAATCCTTTGCTGTCTTCGATTAAACACATATAAATGGTTAGTATAAAATATAAACGAAAATGGAGAAGGTCGTACCATAGTAGTAATATCGTTTGAGGAGTGATATGTTTCAATTGTTTGGTAATTGTTCGCCGTTCATCGTGCCAAGTTTGTAGGATCTCTTTCTGATGATATCGAGGACCTGATACGGTCCCTCCCAGTTCGGGCCTAGTTTTCCTTCGTTTGGGTCTCGAGTATTGAGGGTGACCTTCCTCAGAACCAAGTCCCCGATACTAAAGTGTCAAAGATTGGCTCTTCGATTGTAGTACCTTTCGATCCGTTGTTTCTGTACGGCCATTCGAACGAGGGCAGTTTCTCATTTTTCATCTAGCAATTTGAGGCTTGTATTCATAGCCTCGTGATTTGACTCTTTCATTGCATATCAAAACCTGACGCTAGGTTCCCCGACTTCAACCGGGATCAGAGCTTCAACGCCATATACTAAAGAGAACGGTGTTGCCCCCGTACTGGATTTTGACGTTGTTCGATACGCCCAAAGGACTTCGGACAATATTTCTCTCCATTTTCCCTTAGCGTCGTCAATCTTTTCTTTAGATTTTGAATGATGTTCTTGTTTGTCGATTCGGCCTGTCCGTTCCCACTAGGATGATATGGAGTCGACATGATCCTTTTTATTTTGTGATCTTCGAGAAACTGTCACTTTGCTGCCGATGAATTGCTTTTCATTGTCGCATACGATCTCAGCAGACATCCCGAATCGGTATATAATGTGGTCCCAGATGAAGTCTATGACTTCTTTCTCTCTAATTTTCTCGAAAGCCTGTGCTTCCACCCATTTAGAGAAATAGTCAATCATAAATAAAATAAATTTAGTTTTACCTGGGGCCGATGGTAGAGGGCCGACGATATCCATTCCCCATTTCGTGAATGGCCATGGGGATAAGACTGAGTGGAGTTGCTCTCCGGGTTGGTGATTCATCGGCGCATACCTTTGACATTTGTCGCACTTTCGAACAAACTCTTTTGTATCATTTTCTATATCGGCCCAATAGTATCCTGCTCTGATGACTTTGTGAACCAATGATTCGGCACTAGAATGATTTCCGCAGGTGCCCTCGTGAATTTCTCGTAGGACGTAGTCGGTATCTTTTGGCCCCAAACTGTTACAACCCAAATTCGCATATCATAGATCATGCCATAAGGTAGTCGACGTAAATCCAAGAAGAGATTATCTTTGAGATGATAATAAGTTAATCCTATTGGTCTTAAACGATACAAGGGTGTATAAGAGTGGTTAACAAGTATTTGAAGTTAAGCTAATCAAGGATGTTGTAACCCGTATTTTCGGATAACACTAGAGGTGATTAACTGTCCCAAGAGGTCTTGTTTTAATGTATTTGAATCATATAATATCCGCATCATAAGTCTTGAAGTCAAGCGAGTTATGAAATAAAAGTCGATAAAAGTTGTCGCAACTTAGGTTTATAATTTTACTTAAACTTTAGGTCAAATGTTACTGCATTTTACTCCCAATATGCTTGGAATTATGGGGTGATCTACCTATCAAATTGAAGATCTATGAGTCTAGTTTCCAACGCATTAAACCGTTCATCGATACGATCTCGGAATAGAGAGATATTCACGTTTTCGCGAGAGTGCGCCAAGCTGCTCTCTATGGGGCCCACAAAGGCGGTTTAAGACATTTGGACATATATAAGATAACTCAACCCCGTTTTAAGTCATTATTTTTCAGTATATTCAGACCTTATAACCCTAAAAACATTCTCTCAAGGTTCTCTCATGATCCAAGACCCAAACAAAGGGCAAACAACACAAATCAAATGTCGGGAATCCCGTGGTGCTAGTAAGTTTCTTGTTTTTCTTGTTGTTGCTGATTTTTGTGTTGTTCCAGATCGTGTGGGAGGTTGTTTTAAGTTCTTTATGTTCTCTAAATACACCTTCAAGTTTTTAATATCAACCCTAGGTGATTTCAAGTCTTCTAAAGTAATTCTAGTGCCGAAAAACCCGAATTAATTGCTAGTTTCGCTTCCTTGTTCTTGTGGCAGAATTGAAGGGATATTTCGAGGAACATTAAGGTCAAATTGGAGTTGTTCTTTCTTTTTAAAGGTAATGAACCTCTTACTCTATATATATTTAAGATTATCCAAGTTGTGGCTAAGTCGTTAATGCTAGAACTTGTGAAATATATATCGAAAGGCTTGGTAGTAATGTTGTTAGTTGGTGGACTGTTTTGGAGACTCAATATGATTATTAATGATGTTGTTTGGGCTGTTTGGTGATTTTATTGACTTGTGGGAAGTCATATAAATAGGGGAGGTGCTGTCCGTTTCATCGTAAAATAGGTTGCGGTCGATACATAATAGTTACGACGCTTAAACGATAATGATAGTGTCATTTCTCTTATTGTAGACTAAGGAGTCGTGACATTTGCATAGCTTGAGGTTGGGCAGTATATACAAGGTATGTGAGGCTATCCCCTTCATTCTTTTGCACGACTCCAATTGTACATAATGTAATGAACGAGCTCCCAAAGATACTCTACTCTTAGAAGCTAGCAGTACTTACATTGCTGCCCTTCTTATGAAACGATTGATATTGATGTTACTTCTCTTATTCTTATATTATCAATGTTGTTGGTAGTTCCTGATTCTTATAAGATTCTTGATGAAGAGTTAATCCTAATAACGTGTACGAAGGATACCGACCTTACGTCACTCCGAAAGGTTCAAATTATGATTCCAACGAGTCCAGCATGCATCATATATATGTATCTATTTTACTCTACCGAGCCGCGCTATAGTCGGCCGGGTATGGCACCTATTGTGCAACCACTGATCAGTTGGGTTTTACCGAGCTCCACGTGGCCGGGTACGATTCTACCGAGCCCTATGATGGCCGGGTACGTTTTACCGAGCCTATTATGGCCGGGTACGATATGATGATGATGATGCCCACAAAGGCATATGTTTTAAACGTTTACGTATATATATATATATGTATGTATCATGTATTTCATGTCAGTAGCCCTCAGAGGTACCCAGATGTCACAGGTTGTATATTCCCTATCACTGTTTACATTATTGTTCTTACTTATGCTATTCTGCCTTACATATTCAGTACTTTATTCGTACTGACGTCCTTTTTATTTGTGGACGCTGCATGTCGTGCTACAGGTCCTGATAGACGGGTAGACGCAGCTCCCCCATCACAGTAGGCTATCCGGTTCAGCGTTATTGGCAAGATCCTTTCTCCGGACTTGCCGTGGTCTTGGTATGCATTTTTGTTATAGACATTATGGGTATGTCGGGGCCCTGTTCCGGCAATGTTGTAGCACTTATGTTCTTTTAGAGGCTCATAGACAGGTGTCGACTCATGTATGGTTTGGAATGCCTTGTCGGCTGATTTTTGTTGTATAGTCTTTCATGGCACCATGGTAGCTCGTACCTTATATATAGTTTCTTGACAGTCTTGTCGTCCCATGTTACGTATGTTCATGACATTATCTTTCATTGTTGGATGTTCATGATCCATGTCTTTCATTTATATTGGTCTTGTCGGCCCTTAAAGATAATAAGGAAGGTTAGAAAATGTACGTTGGTGCTCGGCAAGTATGGCCCGGGTGCTAGTCATGACCCTCCAGTTGGGTCGTGACAAACTTGGTATCAGAGCAAGTCTGTCCTAGGGGTTGTCTATGAGCCGTGTCTAGTAGAGTTTTGATTATGGATGTGTAGCGCGCCACATTTATAATCAGGAGGCTACGTGACATCTAGGGTTGTTACTTTCTTCCTGAATCTAGATCGTGCGTAGAGTTGAGTCATAAGTGTTCATATCTAATATTCACCTTGTTTTCTTTTAGCGATGCCTTCGACTAGGAAGAAAGAGATTAGTAAACGGCTTGATACAACTGTGGGAGAGGGTAACATTCAGGTGCCTCCAGCCAGAGCAGGCCAAAGTGAGCCTCAGAGTGAGATGCCGTCTCATACCTCTCTGTCTCCTCCAGAGGATATTAGGAGGCACCCAGTACATCCAGTTCCTCCGTCTGGCACTACAGACCACGATATGCGCAGTGAGGTGCAGTTGTTGAGTAGATTAGTAGCTGCTCAGGCTCAGAGGTAGAATACTGGTGCTGCTGATAAACCGGTTAGTGCGAGAGTTCATGATTTTATTAATCTAGACCCTCCAGTGTTTACCGGATAAAACCCCAAGGAGGACCCGCAAACATTTATTGATCAGGTTCATTGTACATTGCGGGTTATGCATGCTAGTGATACAGAGGCAGTAGAGTTGGCTTCTTATCGGTTACGGGATTTAGCAATTTTATGGTATGATAGTTAGGAGAGATCTAGGGGTCCGAACGCTCCTCCAGCCGTGTGGAAGGAATTTTCTGAGGCCTTTCTTCGTCACTACTTGCCAGCTGAGATACGACGAGCTAGAGCTGATAAGTTCTTAAACCTTCGACAGGGTAATATGAGTATACGAGAGTATAGTATACAGTTTGATTCTTTAGCAAGGTATACTCCCCATATCGTGGCCGAGATGAGTGATAGGGTGCACCTGTTCGTGAACGGGTTGGGACCACATCTGATAAATGAGTGCACAACAGCCTCCTTGGTAGAGGGCATGGATATTTCCCGTATTCAGGCTTATGCCCAGACCCTTCAGGATCATAAGTTATATGCTAAGTTCTCTAAATGTAAATTCTTGCTGAACTAAGTAGCATTCCTTGGCCATGTGATATCTGATGAGGGTATTAGTGTCGACACTCAGAAGATCGATGCAGTGAAGAATTGGCCGAGACCTACAACACCGTCAGAAGTCCGCAGCTTCCTGGGGCTAGCAGGATATTATAGGCGGTTTGTAGAAGGGTTTTCCTCTATATCAGCACCATTGACTAAGTTAACACAGAAAGCTACCAAGTTCCAGTGGTCTGATTCTTGTGAACATAGTTTTCAGGAGCTAAAGAATCGATTGACATCTGCGCCAGTGCTCACTCTCCCAGAAGGAACAGAAGGTTATGTGGTATATTGTGATGCCTCAGGTATAGGTTTGGGGTGCGTATTGATGCAACGTGGGAAGGTGATTGCTTATGCATCACGACAATTGAAGAAGCATGAAAAGAATTACCCGACTCATGATTTGGAATTGGCTGCAGTAATATATGCTTTGAAGATATGGCGGCACTACTTATACGACGTCCATATTGACATCTACACAGATCACAAAAGTTTACAATACATCTTCAAGCAGAAGGAGTTGAATTTGAGGCAGCGTAGGTGGCTTGAATTACTGAAAGACTATGACGTCGAGATATTGTACCATCCTGGTAAAGCCAATGTTGTGGCAGACGCTCTCAGCCGTAAGTCAATGGGAAGCTTAATACATATTGAGGCAGGTAGACAAGGGTTGACCAAAGAGCTTCACCAGCTGGCCAATATGAGAATCAGATTGTTGGACTCTGATGACGGAGGTGTTACTGTACAGAATACAGCAGAATCATCTTTGGTAGCCGAGGTAAAAGCACGGCAATATGAAGATCCTACCTTAGTAAGATTGAGAGAGGGAATTCAGCAGTGTAAGATTACAGCTTTCAAGATCGGAGGAGATGGGACACTGAGATACCAGGGCCGATTATGTGTGCCTAGTGTGGCAGGGTTGCGAGAGAAGATTATGATTGAGATTCATCAGTCCCGATATTCTATCCATCCTGGCTCGACAAAGATGTATCATGACGTTAAGGAGCAGTATTGGTGGGACAACATGAAGAAGTCTATTGCAGAATTTGTAGCCCAGTGTCCTAATTGTCAACAAGTAAAGATCGAGCATCAGAAACCCAGTGGATTGATTTAGAATATAGAGATTCCGACCTGGAAATGGGAGGTGATTAATATGGACTTCATTATTGGATTACCTCGCTCTTATCATAAGTTTGACTCCATTTGGGTGATAGTTGATCGACTTACAAAATCTGCCCATTTTCTACCAGTTAAGACAACTTACACGGCTGAAGATTATGCGAAGTTGTATATCAAGGAGATTGTTAGGCTTCATGGTGTGCCGGTATCTATTATATCAGACCGAGGAGCTCAATTTACGGCTAACTTTTGGAGGTCTTTTCAGAAGGGTTTAGGCACACAAGTAAATCTCAGCACTGCATTCCATCCGCAGACTGACGGACAGGCTGAACGTACCATCCAGACGCTGGAAGATATGCTACGAGCATGTGTTCTAGATTTTAAGGGGAATTGGGATGACCATCTGGCACTTATAGAATTTGCCTACAATAATAGCTACCATTCCAGTATTAAAATGGCCCCGTATGAGGCACTGTACGGGAGGAGATGTAGATCACCAGTTGGATGGTTCGAAGTCGGTGAGACAGAATTATATGGGCCAGATTTGATTTACCAAGCCATTGAGAAGGTGAAACTGATACAAGAGCGGCTGAGGACGGCACAAAGCAGGCAAAAATCTTATTCCGATGTCCGACGTCGTGATCTGGAATTTGAGGTTGGTGATTGGGTTTTCCTGAAGATCTCGCCGATGAAGGGTGTTATGCGTTTTGGGAAGAAGGGTAAGTTGAGTCCACGGTATATTGGGCCGTACAAAATTCTTCGACGAATTGGACAGGTTGCTTACGAGTTAGAATTGCCATCTAAATTGGAATTTGTCCACCCGGTATTCCATGTATCTATGTTGAGGAAATGTATTGGAGACCCTTCTCGGGTCGTCCCTATCAAAGATGTACAAGTTACAAAGGATCTATCATATGATGAACTGCCAGTGGCTATATTAGATCGACAAGTCCGCAAGCTGAGAACAAAGGATGTAGCTTCCATGAAAGTATTATGGAGGAACAAGAATATAGAAGAAATGACATGGGAAGCAGAAGAGGAGATGAAGTCTAAATACCCTTACCTATTCCAGAGTGAAAATAACGAGGATACCGGGGGAAAAAAGGACGCATTATAAGGTGAAACGGCTCTATGAGGTAAGCAATAGCTTGTGAATACTCTTTTTTTTAATACAAAATGGTGATATGCAGATAATGTACATATCCATAATGCTTTGTATAGTCTTGTATGGCCATAGGTTGGGTTTAACTGCTTGCAAGTTTGGCTAGTGTCCATTTTATAAGGGAAACTCAGCCGGAAATCTCCGTCGGAATCCACGATGAGTTAGACACCCAATAAACCCTTACATTCGAGGACGAATGTTCCTAAGGGGGAGAGGATGTTACAACCCAAATTCGCATATCATAGATCATGCCATAAGGTAGTCGACGTAAATCCAAGAAGAGATTATCTTTGAGATGATAATAAGTTAATCCTATTGGTCTTAAACGATACAAGGGTGTATAAGAGTGGTTAACAAGTATTTGAAGTTAAGCTAATCAAGGATGTTGTAACCCGTATTTTTGGATAACACTAGAGGTGATTAACTGTCCCAAGAGGTCTTGTTTTAATGTATTTGAATCATATAATATCCGCATCATAAGTCTTGAAGTCAAGCGAGTTATGAAATAAAAGTCGATAAAAGTTGTCGCAACTTAGGTTTATAATTTTACTTAAACTTTAGGTCAAATGTTACTGCATTTTACTCCCAATATGCTTGGAATTATGGGGTGATCTACCTATCAAATTGAAGATCTATGAGTCTAGTTTCCAACGCATTAAACCGTTCATCGATACGATCTCGGAATAGAGAGATATTCACGTTTTCGCGAGAGTGCGCCAAGCTGCTCTCTATGGGGCCCACAAAGGCGGTTTAAGACATTTGGACATATATAAGATAACTCAACCCCGTTTTAAGTCATTATTTTTCAGTATATTCAGACCTTATAACCCTAAAAACATTCTCTCAAGGTTCTCTCATGATCCAAGACCCAAACAAAGGGCAAACAACACAAATCAAATGTCGGAAATCCCGTGGTGCTAGTAAGTTTCTTGTTTTTCTTGTTGTTGCTGATTTTTGTGTTGTTCCAGCTCGTGTGGGAGGTTGTTTTAAGTGCTTTATGTTCTCTAAATACACCTTCAAGTTTTTAATATCAACCCTAGGTGATTTCAAGTCTTCTAAAGTAATTCTAGTGCCGAAAAACCCGAATTAATTGCTAGTTTCGCTTCCTTGTTCTTGTGGCAGAATTGAAGGGATATTTCGAGGAAAATTAAGGTCAAATTGGAGTTGTTCTTTCTGTTTAAAGGTAATGAACCTCTTACTCTATATATATTTAAGATTATCCAAGTTGTGGCTAAGTCGTTGATGCTAGAACTTGTGAAATATATATCGAAAGGCTTGGTAGTAATGTTGTTAGTTGGTGGACTGTTTTGGAGACTCAATATGATTATTAATGATGTTGTTTGGGCTGTTTGGTGATTGTATTGACTTGTGGGAAGTCATATAAATAGGGGAGGTGCTGTCCGTTTCATCGTAAAATAGGTTGCGGTCGATACATAATAGTTACGACGCTTAAACGATAATGATAGTGTCATTTCTCTTATTATAGACTAAGGAGTCGTGACATTTGCATAGCTTGAGGTTGGGCAGTATATACAAGGTATGTGAGGCTATCCCCTTCATTCTTTTGCACGACTCCAATTGTACATAATGTAATGAACGAGCTCCCAAAGATACTCTACTCTTAGAAGCTAGCAGTACTTACATTGCTGCCCTTCTTATGAAACGATTGATATTGATGTTACTTCTCTTATTCTTATATTATCAATGTTGTTGGTAGTTCCTGATTCTTATAAGATTCTTGATGAAGAGTTAATCCTAATAACGTGTACGAAGGATACCGACCTTACGTCACTCCGAAAGGTTCAAATTATGATTCCAACGAGTCCAGCATGCATCATATATATATGTATCTATTTTACTCTACCGAGCTGCGCTATAGTCGGCCGGGTATGGCACCTATTGTGCAACCACTGATCAGTTGGGTTTTACCGAGCTCCACGTGGCCGGGTACGATTCTACCGAGCCCTATGATGGCCGGGTACGTTTTACCGAGCCTATTATGGCCGGGTACGATATGATGATGATGATGCCCACAAAGGCATATGTTTTAAACGTTTACGTATATATATATATATATATATATATATATATATGTATGTATCATGTATTTCATGTCAGTAGCCCTCAGAGGTACCCAGATGTCACAGGTTGTATATTCCCTATCACTGTTTACATTATTGTTCTTACTTATGCTATTCTGCCTTACATATTCAGTACTTTATTCGTACTGACGTCCTTTTTATTTGTGGATGCTGCATGTCGTGCTGCAGGTCCTGATAGACGGGTAGACGCAGCTCCCCCATCACAGTAGGCTATCCGGTTCAGCGTTATTGGCAAGATCCTTTCTCCGGACTTGCCGTGGTCTTGGTATGCATTTTTGTTATAGACATTATGGGTATGTCGGGGCCCTGTTCCGGCAATGTTGTAGCACTTATGTTCTTTTAGAGGCTCATAGACAGGTGTCGACTCATGTATGGTTTGGAATGCCTTGTCGGCTGATTTTTGTTGTATAGTCTTTCATGGCACCATGGTAGCTCGTACCTTATATATAGTTTCTTGACAGTCTTGTCGTCCCATGTTACGTATGTTCATGACATTATCTTTCATTGTTGGATGTTCATGATCCATGTCTTTCATTTATATTGGTCTTGTCGGCCCTTAAAGATAATAAGGAAGGTTAGAAAATGTACGTTGGTGCTCGGCAAGTATGGCCCGGGTGCTAGTCATGACCCTCCAGTTGGGTCGTGACACAAACATATTGCCAATGGTCCATCGAACATCCTTTTATAAAGTGTTCTATCTCCGGCCAATGTGAATCGCGCGACCTTCGTACGTAGAGTCCTCGATTCCTTAGGATCCGATGGAAGCTTCCTGTTCTTTAGGTACTCGATATATTTGTTCCTCCAATCCCAGGTCAGACTTGTGGAGTTGATTTCGGCATGGCCTTCTTCGATTACTGACCTTGAAAGTTGTACGACAGTCCCCGAGCTAATCTCGTTGTCTTCGACTGATGATCCCAAATTTGCAAGGGCATCGACCTCGCTATTTTGTTCTCGAGGCACATGTTGTAGGGTCCATTCTTTAAACCAATGTAGAGTCACCTGTAGCTTGTCCAAGTACCTCTGCATTCGATCTTTTCGAACCTCGAAGGTTCTATTGACTTGGTTTACCACAAGTAGGGAGTCACATTTGGCCTCGATTACCTCTACTCCCAAACCTTTAGCTAGCTCGAGACCTGCAATCATGGCCTCATACTCGGCCTCATTGTTAGTTAACTTGAAAGTTTTGATAGCTTGTCTAATTGTATTACCCGTGGGTGACTTCAAAACGATGCCTAGCCCGGACCCCTTCACGTTCGAAGCGCCGTCTGTGAAGAGGGTCCGCACCCCCGATGATGTACCTGAATTTAATAATAGTTCCTTTTCGACCTCGGGTACGAGGGCTGGCGTAAAGTCGACCACAAAGTCCGCTAAGATTTGAGACTTGATGGCCGTTCAGGGTCGATACTCGATATAGTACCCACTGATCTCGACGGCCCATTTGGCCAATCGGCCCTAAAGTTCGGGCTTATGCAAAATATTGCGAAGGGGATAAGTAGTCACCACACAGATCGGGTGGCACTGAAAATATGATTTTAATTTCCTAGAGGCGCTTATTAGGGCAAGCGCTAATTTTTCTAAGTGTGGGTACCGGGTCTCGGCCTCACCTAATGTTCGACTAACATAGTAAACAGAAAATTGCGTACCTTGCTCTTCTCGAACTAGGACCCCACTTATCGCGATTTTCGAGACTGCTAACTACAAGTAGAGTTGCTCGTCCGTTTTCGGAGTATGAAGCAGTGGCGGGCTCGAGAGGTACTGCTTTAATTCTTCCAATGCTTGTTGGCATTCCGGGGTCCATGCAAAATTGTTCTTCTTTTTGAGCAGTGAGAAGAACCTGTGACTTCTATCCGAAGACCTCGAGATGAATCGGCCTAGGGCAGCTATGCGCCCTGTTAATCTTTGTACGACCTTAAACATTGTTCACGACTGTGATGTCTTCGATTGCCTTGACCTTATCGGGGTTGATTTCGATACCTTGATTTGATACCACAAAGCCGAGGAACTTGCCCGAGCCGACCCCGAATGCACATTTCTCCGGGTTGAGTTTCATGTAGTGTTTCCTTAGTATATCGAAGGTCTCCTCCAAATATGTCAAATGGTCCTCTACTTGCAGGGACTTAACTAGCATATCGTTAATATAAACCTCCATTGATTTACCTATTTGTTCTTCGAACATTCAATTTACTAAGCGTTAATAAGTGGCACCAACATTTTTTAGTCCAAATGGCATTACATTATAACAATAAGTGTCGTACTTAGTGATGAACGTAGTCTTTTTCCTAATCCTCTAGGTTCATTTGTATTTGATTGTACCCGGAGTAGGCATATAGAAAACTAAGGATCTCGTAGCCGGCCGTGGCATCGATCATGCGATCGATATTCGGCAGAGGAAAAGAGTCTTTAGGACATGCTTTGTTTAAATCTTTATAGTCTACGCACATTCTAAGTTTATTTCCCTTTTAGGGACTATGACTATGTTTGCTAACCATTCAGGATATTTTACTTCCCAAATGGATCCTATTTTGAGAAGTTTGGCTACCTTGTCCTTGATGAATGCATGTTTTACCTCGGACTGGGCCTTCTTTTTGTTTTACCGGACGGAACTTCGAGTCCAAGCTCACTTGATGTGTAGTGATCTCTGGCGGGATCCCTGTCATATCTAGGTGGGACCAAGCAAAATAATCCATATTATTGATAAGAAATTTAATGCGTTTTTCCCTGAGCTCAGGGGTTAACCCCGTACCCAGGTATACCTTTCGATCGGGTAGATTCTAGATCAGTATGACTTGCTCCAGCTCTTCGACTGTCGATTTGGTGGCGTCGGAATCCTCGGTGATTATGAAGGATCGAAGGATCCAGTAGTCACCATCCTCGTCCGTTCCCTGCTTCTCCGACTGAGTCGAGGCTGGTGGCTGTGGTTGCTATTTAGCTTCCTGTTTTCCTTTGAACTCCGATCCCTTTGTTGACGAAAGCGCTGATACCGGTATTACTTTGCCGACTACAAACATCTCTTTGGCAGCATGTTGTTCCCTAATATACCGTTTTTAATCCATCTGGTGTTGGGAACTTTAGTATTTGGTGAATGGTTGAGGGGACCGCCCTCATATTGTGAATCCAGGGTCTTCCGAGTAATGCGTTGTATCTAATATCGCCCTTGATCACATGGAACTTTGTTTCTTGAATAGTTCTGGCTACATTTACTGGTAGGATGATTTCACCTTTAGTTGTTTCACTTGCCATGTTGAAGCCATTGAGAATCCGAGCTGCGGGTACGATCTAATCTTGTAGGCCGAACTGCTCCACGACCCTCGATCGAATAATATTGGCTGAGCTTCCTGGATCAATCAAAACACGTTTAACTTGAATTCTATTCATAAGGATAGAGATTACCAAAGCATCATTGTGGGGGTTGTGAGATCCCTTCTGCTTCCTCATCATTGGATGATAAAGTGCCTTCTGGCACATAGTCTCGAGTTTATTTTTCTCTGGTGATTGATACTTTAGTGCGTTTGAACACGGGCCCTTGTGGAATATCGACCCCACTAACGATCATGTGAATCACATGTTATGGCTCTTCCTGCTCGTTTTTCCTGTTTGTATCCCTGTCTCTGAAATGGTTTTTAGCTCGGTCGCTCAAGAATTCTCGAAGGTGACCCTCGTTGAATAGATGAGCCACCTCCTCCCTTAGTGTTCTATAGTCTTCGGTTCTATGACCGTGTGTACCATGGTATTTGCATATTTGATTGGTATTTCTTTGGGATGGATCGATTTGTAGGGGTCTGGGCCATCTAGTATTTTTTATTCTCCCAATGGCTGACACAATACCTGATGCATCCATGCTGAAGTTGTATTCTGATAATCGTGGTGCTTCTATGGGATCAACATGTTTATCAAAGCCACTTTTGCTCATGAGCCCTCGAGAGCTCTGTCCTCGATCGTTCCTTCGATTATTTAGGATGGGATTGCGTCCTGGGCCGTTGTTTCTACGATCTGCGTTGTATGGTTGATACCGATCTATGTTTGACCGGGGTTCTCTGTCAATATCCCTTTGAGTTTTGCCGACGTGCCTATTTGGATAAACGGAACCGGAAAGGGTCCCCAATTGATCATCCCCGACCCTGATCTTTGATTGGTACCGATTATGTACATCGGCCCAGGTTACCGCTGGATATTCAATTAAATTCTGCTTTAGCTGTCGTGATGCCATCGAACTTCGTTCGTTCAATCCCCGAGTAAAGGCTTGAACAACCCAATCGTCTGTGACCGGTGGTAGTTCCATGCGTTCCATCTGGAATCGAGATACAAATTCCCTCAATATTTCGTTGTCTTTTTGTTTCACCTTGAAGAGGTCCGACTTCCTAGCTATAACCTTTATTGCTCCGACATGTGCCTTTACGAAGGAGTCTGCAAGCATGGCGAAGGAATCGATGGAATTAGGCGGCAAATTGTGGTATCATATCATTGCTCCTTTCGAAAAGGTTTCTCCAAATTTCTTCAGTAAAACAGATTCAATCTCATCGTCTTCCAAGTCATTCCCTTTTATTGCGCATGTATAAGAAGTGGCATGCTCATTAGGGTCGGTGGTCCTATTGTACTTAGGAATTTCTGGCATTCAGGATTTCTTCGGAATAGGTTTCGGAGCCGCACTTGGAGGGAAAGGCTTCTGTATGAATTTATTTGAATCCATACCCTTTAGAATCGGTGGTGCCCCCAGTATTTGGTCAACCCGGAAGTTGTATGTCTCTACTTTCTTGTCATTTGCCTTGATTTTCTTTTCTCCCAATTCAATCTGTTTAGTGAGCTCCTCGAGCATTTTTATAATGGCGGGGTCAGTCCCCGATTCGTTGGGGTTCGACCTTTCAGGCACAGGCTCGGTCCTGTGGACGACTTCTGGTTTGATCCTACTCAGTATTCGGTATTGATTTTGTAGTTGTGCTATAGCGGCTTGTTGAGCCTGTAACATTTCGCATATTAATTGGAGGCTAACTCCATCATCTTCTCCCCCCTGCGTACCTCGACCACCTGATCGAACTTCCATGCGTACACTACCTTCGGGATCAATGCCCAAATTTGCATTTAGGGCGACATGTGAACTGACATCGACGGGATTTGCAATTGGTGCTCCCTCGAGGTCAGCCTGAGGCACCTCGATTGTTGGGGCGGCTATATTGTCATTTTTCCCGTGAAATCCGAGGTTGTTGTCACCATGTGTAGGCATTGCTTGTGAGTTTGGCATGTTTATCCTGAAAACAAAGATTCTTACGAGAACAAGTGTAAAGCAATGTGTGTTATCGGAATCAGTATTAAGCAATCACTATTATCCTTGGCCTCACGGTGGGCACCAAATTATTTACCCTTAAAATTGGATAACAATTAAACTTATAATGAGGTTCTAAGGACACGTGATTTCACTTAATACCAATTGATAAATATGAAGATTAATAACAAAAATAAACTATAAAGTAAAGCAAACCGGTGTTAGAATGGAACCCAACCCTCGAGTTTGGATACCCTTGAACTGGTTGATGCAAGAACAATTAAAATATAGCGAGTTGATGAAAAATAGTATAAACGAGAAAGAGAATTATGTTGCTTTTATAGCTGTGAACAATGTTCTTTACAAATGATTAGAACCCCCCTTTATATAGTAAAGGAATCCCACTTATGGTATAATTTTAATTACAAAAGGAAATCACATGATTAGCTAAAAAAACCATTTCTGATTTGATCCGTTCCGAGATTTACGCAATGATCCTAGATCAGTCACGGATATCTCGCCTTTCTGTTATTGTGCTATCTTCGATCTTGCTCGATGTCTGTCTCATTTGGCTTCGATCGCTACTAGCCTCGATCTCGACAGGTACCTCGATTCTAAACTCGGTACCTTATCCTCGTGATTTAGTCTATTCCGTTACGAGGCCGTCATTCGATGCAACCTCCCGGTCTCGGTCAAATAGTAGAATCGGGTGGGCTCGGATTCAACCGTATACAATATACCATTTAAATGTGTAAACATTTTTTGTCTTAATTTATTATTTAATATTAAAAGTAAGAACAAGCAAAATATTAACTATTATAAACAAGTAACTAAACCACAAGTTATTTGCATAAAACTAATCCTTAAATATTACTATGCAATTTCAATTTTTATGCCAAATCCGTAGGTATTTGTATGGATTTCAAACCAATTGAATCCTCATGATAATTTTAGATGCCAGGCAAAAAAATGTAGGTGCACTTATTAATACATACGGTTTTAATTTAGGCACTTAATGCGAAAAAAGATAGCGTCGACCTAGCACTTCTTTAGAATTTTTTTTTTCTATATTTTTCATTTTTGTTTAACCTACTTCTTCCAAAGTTTTTCTTGATAACGATTCACGAGTACATAATATAAGGAAAAAGTTATTATGAAGAGGAAATGAAAAAAAAGTCTTTTTTTTTATTTTTTTTTATTTTTTTTTAGCTTTCATATGGGTTCAACATTTGCCTTTAAGTTTTGTGCAGATTTGACATTCATGCTAAAATTTAACATGTTAGAATTGTATTTTGTGATTTTGAACTACTTGAAGATGAAGCTTAAAATATGAATTTCATTACAATGAAAAACGCATGATAAAGGATAACATTTAGGTTGAATTACGTTCATGCAATAAAACTGTGAATTTATAAAATTTAATTGTGACAAATAGTGGTGCTCGATTGTTTTGTCTTAAAACCAAACAAGGAATGAAGAATTGCCATAGAAACAACTTAAATAACTACATATTAGATAGACTAATACATGAATTAATGAACAAGTTTAATTTGCAGCAAATGAGACAATATTAACAAAATACAACTTCAATACTCCAGTTTGTAAAAATGCAAGCGAAAAGATAAAGTTGTTCGAAAAAATAATACTAATAACTCAAAATACTCGAGATATATGAATGGATAAGGATGAAAAAGGTTACATCAAATAAAGAATTCAAGTTTAACAAGACTTACACACAATAACTTCACTATTTGGAGTTTATATAGTGATAATTGAATATTGATGTTAATTCCAGCATAAATTAAATATGAAATCAAATGGTTAACTCTGAATAAATCTGCATGTAAAAGTTCCATTAATTAAGTGACCATGAGTGCTCTTTAGAGAACAATTGCAATATTACACTTAAAAAATTATTTTACAATTACATGTTGGGCCAATGATGAGCATGGGCCACACCTCATCTAGTTTGTACCAGGGGTCGTTTGGTAGGATGCATTAGATAAAATAATGCATGCATTAGCTTTGTATATTAATAATACCTTCTTTGGTATACTTTTTGAATACATGCATTAGGTATGCAAGCATTAGTTATACACCATATTTGGTATTATCCTATGCATAACTAATGCATATAAAATCATAGTATTAGGAATGCAATGGATTTTAATACATGCATTTGCTTAGTTAAAGACAAAATTGTCCTTTACAATTTATACTTGATTAAAGTATGCTATTATATTAATGCAAGTTTAAAATAATCCAAATAGTGAGAAATAAAATTATATCCCTAGTAAATAAATAAATACTTAGCATATTTCTTTTTTTATAAATAAATATTTAGTTCTATACTACAATATAGGTAGACAAATCAAATAATTTTTTAAAAACCTTTTCATATAAAAACATTTCCCAACATATGTTTCTTTTAAAAAGATAGAGTGATGGACTGGTTTTGAGGGCATTTTTGTAAGCAAACAATTCTTTTAGAAATTGTGCAATACTTTAATACATCAAACCAAACAATGGATAAGAAATATGTCAGCATAATTAATGCCAACATAACTAATGCAAGCATAACTAATACTAACATTACTAATACACCATATTCAGCATTATCTTATGCACCCTACCAAACGACCCCCAAAAAATTTGCAAGATTGTGAAAGTTGAGTAGAATATATGCGCTCTGCAAAAGTAGGGTACATGGGCAAATGCTCAGTATATACTACAATAGATAGGGGTGTATATGGACCGGATTAGTTCGATTTTTATCAAAATCAAATCAAACCAATTATATCGGTTTTGATTGATTCAGTTTGTCGGGTTTTATGGGTTTTCAAGTATTTTTGTTACATGAATATTATTTCAATCCTACTTTATTAAAGTTATAGATAAAGTTTTGATAAGTGAATATATGTTTAACAACAATTGAAAAGATTAACAAATATATGATCTATTAATATATTCTTATGGGGGAATATTTTTGGTAACACATGATAGTTATTTTCTTAGTTGTCTAACAATAAATTTTTTGTTGATGTACGCTTTCAAGGTTAACCGAATTTAAAAATTAAACATAAAAATCAATATGATACCTAAATAATGATGTGTTCTATTTTATTTTAAATTATCGAAATACAATTTCAAATTCGAAAAAGATATAAGAAATCTTGACATATGAATATGGAAGAACAAAATTGAAAAGATGATTGATGCATTTCGATAATACTTGACAAGAAAGTAATACAATCCATTAATTACCGTAAGTAAAATTGAATGTACTTCATAGTTCGATTAAATATTACATTCTATGAGAGGATCTCAAATATTTCTAGATATTTTTTAAAGAAAATTTCATATAAAGTCTTAAAATTATATATCTATATATCGGTTTGGTTCGATTTTTTTTTATTCAATACCAAACCAAATCTAATCGTATTTTTAAATCGGTTTGATGAGGTTTTTCAATTCGGTTTGAACACCCATAACAATAGATATAGGATTTGATTATGTTCCCAAGAAGTTCCTATCATTTATCAAGACTGTAGCTTAGCTTATGCATGCTGAGTAAAGTAAAGATGTGATAATAGCCCCTAACTAAGATTCACATGCCCTTGCTTCTACTCCGCTGCTTCCTTTCATTTTCTTTCCAAGGATACCAAAAATAGACTGTGACACCTTATCGTGTTACCTGTTTTCCAAATCTTCCTTTGCATGCTGAGTAATGCTTTTGTGAATTAACGAGTGAAGATCTCCTTCTCTAATAGTAGTATCGCTGCCAAAGAAAACAATCTTTCCTATTTGGCTATTTTTTTTATACGGTTGACAAGACTCGATCATTTATTCAGCTTGAATCTCGTTCAATTCATAAACACGTATAATTCCAGTTCCAACTGAGACCACTCGATTAATCTAATAGTGTAAAAGTTATTAATTCAAACTTTTTTTTACCCCAAAATGTTACAAAGGAAATATATTAGTACGACTTTGTATCTTTTGGTTCAAAATTATGACGAAGACATGTCGCAATTTTTCCAAAATATAGTGGAAGTTTTTGCCAAGATGATGAGGACATTGATGAATGAATTAATAATATAGTACGGCTGGTTAAAATTTGGTGGAAGATTTTTGCTTTGCACTTTCTTGTTATAAAGGAGTTTAATTTTCTTTTCTTTATAACTGTCCCTATTATTGTCCTGTTGGCTACAACTAGTGGCAGGTTCTAAAGTTTTTGGCACTATGCTTATCATTTGCCCCAAAACAATCTTAATTATTTGCTACAATATTACTTTACTGGTCCATGCTTCTACTAAAAAAGTAGAAACAACAACAAATAATAGAACTCAAGAAATAATAGTATTAATTTCTTTTCTTTTTTCGGGACTACGTACAGAGAAACAGGATGCAATTTTTATGCCTTGTGGTAACCAATCAAAGAAGAGGGCATAAGAAATTCCATACAAGATTAATTTCCTGCAGAACTCTAGTAGGCATTCAAACCCAAATAAAGGAAAGAGCTCCTCTTTTGGTATAACCATATGGTTCACTGGTCTAACAAATCCAAATTTGCACTACTTAATTAAAGTAAGAACATTTCCTACCCAGAGTTTCTCTATTGATAAGAAAGTTCCTAGAGATTTTCCTGAAACAGTGTACCCAGTGAATAGTGATGGAGCCACCCATTTGACAGCTTTATAGATAGGTAAAACAATTATGTATACGTTCTATATATTTAATTTGTTTGACTTTTTCGTATATTTACTTCTCGTATTATCTTATTTTCTATAAAAATTATAGGTTAACCATCGATTTTACCCTTTATTTTTTTTTTGGGGGGGGGGGGGGGGCGGTTAAACTGTAGCCCGCTTTAATTAATAGTACTCCATTTCGTTTTCTTTTCTTTTTTGACGTTCTCCTCAAGTTTTATTTTATGGAAAAGATGTAAAGAGCACTGAGCACCGAATTAATATATAGTCAAGAGGAATAGACAGATATGTGTTTCAAATTTCAATCAACTTCATTTTCATATATAGTTTTCCATTAGCTGCTTCAGAAAATAAGTATAAAGTGGGATCGGAGCAGTTATAAAGTTTCGTTAATATCTTGATAGACTTTTGCACTTCTAGAAGCCTTAGGTAAACTTTAATCTATGTTTTGATTCTAATAAGAGCATACCCTCAAGAAAAAACTTCCTCTTACTTGCAAGAAATTTTACATGATTTATCTGAGTGTTGATTAGATCTTGAAATGAAAAGCAACGTGCAAACCACAGTTAACAAACAGTATCTGGCGGCAGAATTCCTATCAACGGTCTTGTGGATGTGTGTGTGTGTTTCTTGCAATACTAAGGAATAAGAAAATTCAGATCATTTTCTTACACTTGTCAAATCAGCCAAAAACCAATGTCTGGTGGTTGGATATGGGAAGTTGAGGATTAAAATAATGCAATATATACCAAGACTTCTAAAAATTTTAGTTTCAAGACAAATCAATGCATCTACATCTCTTCTTAATTCATTTTGCTATTGCCTTTTTTATTTTTTGGACAAAGGACTAACTAATGCAATAAAAATTGTATAGGAAAAGAAATTGACTTAAACATTTGATAATGCATGGAAGTCAGAAGTCTTACCACGTGCCTAGAACATCAATATCAACACACACAGATATACACCTATGTTTTTTTCATCACCAAACGTCTGATCCCTCATATTTGAAAATGATATATAAACACTAATAATCTAATTGTTGTTATAAATTATAGCTCAAAGTAACAATATGAAACAAAGAAAAACAAGCTAAGAGATATAGAGAGAAAGAGATGAGAGATTCTTGTTTCTTTTTCAATTGTGTATTCTTTCCATCTATTACAAAACCTTTATATAGGCATGAAAAATGAAGAAATATATTATTGAATATGTCATTAAGCATTTGAGATCATGGAGGAAGATCATAGGGAGGTTATGGAGTTACAATCATAATTTCATAAGTATTATAGTAGTAAAAGTTATGGAGATAATGGAGAAGAGTGGTAAGCATTACTCCTTTGGTGGTTATGGACATCCACCATAATTCAAGATTTTATAACACTTCTCCTTGGATGTCCATAGATAATGTACTCCGTTAAAACCTTGCTAGAAAAAAAAACCTTATGGAAAAAAAATCCTAGTGAAGGAAAAAGAGTACACATATCATGTAATACGCATTGCTTGCTGCCTCATTAAAAACTTTGCCAGGAAAACCCAGTGGGATAAAACCGTAGCTAAGGAAAAAAGAGTACAGCGTGTATTTGCCTCCCCCTGATGAAAATATCAATTTATTTTACCTAGATGATGTGTTCCGATCATATATACCAACTTCTCAAATGTTGAGGTTGATCATGCTTCGTTGAATATAATCACCAAATTATCAAGCGAACAAATTTATTGAACATCTATTTCACCATTCGGTGAAGATTGTGTCTGATAAAGAACTTTGATGAAATATATGATTTATTCTGTCTCATTTAATATATCCTTCTTCCAATTGAGATAAGCAAACAACATTGTCTTCACTATTATTAGAGTCTTCTCTTCAAAGTAAAGTCACACACCGGTTGTGTATTTAGTGACTTGATTTATCAGTTGCTAGTATATTGACATTGTTGAATAAGTATCAACAATTGATTTTCTTGTGAAATAATAATATGGCAGTACCCTCACATACAAATAGATTATTTGAACAACGAACTTCAGAAAATACCTGCATTTGCATAACCAATAAAACTTTGGCAATATTTGTTAGAATAAACAAACCTATATCAATGACTCCTAGGATTTCAATATCTTCATATAGGAATAAAATTATATCTCACTAGCATATTATTATACTCATGGTCCTAGTAAGATACATTAGTGTACCAATTGCAATAGACACAAAAATAAATTATATACGTCATGACTGCTCTAATCCACATAAGGATTTGTTGAAGCTTTATTTAATAAATTTCTTTAAAACTTTATTATGCTTCAGAATAATTTAAATCCTTCAATGATTTCCATTATACACATATCAATTTTTTCATGTATTGCCAGATTAAAACCTGAAATGACTACATCCACCACAGGAGAACATGTCTCTATATAATCAATGCCAGGATATTTATAAATCTTTTTGTGCCACAAGTCGTCTTTCTGTCTATCGACTTGATTTTTTTTCCGTACAAGAACACATTTATACCTCTACTGCCTTTATATTTTCAGGTGTTAAGACTATCCGTCCGACTTCACATTTTTCAAGCGTAGTCAGATTTTCATTGTGTATTTTTTATTTGGCCAATAATTTATCTGTCCAAATTTAATGACAGATTTGAGCTCAAGATCCTCATCAATAATATTAAGCGCTATATTATATTAATAATATCGTCGACGATCATTTTATGTCGGTTCCATCATCACTCAATAAAGACATAACTTATCGAGATCTCATTATTTTCAGGTACTTGCGCCTCTCCCACGAGGTCTTATAAAGTGTTATGTCGTGGTGCTCTTATAGAGCACTTGCCTCCTTAGTATGACCATCTTTATCATTTGCTCCCCTCCTTCTTTAAGGACTTTATCTTTGGAACCGATTAGTCTATTACGCTTCATGCGTTCCATAGACTATGTCTATCATGGACTTTATTCTATTTGGAGCATTAGCAGCTGAAATATGATATTTAGCTTTGGGTCAGCAAATACGTGTGGCAATAATTTGCAAATGAATTATCACTTGAACTTCAAGTTAATATTTTCTTGTACGAGGATCTATATGTATTCATAATAATTCATTCGACGTATCACTTTCTCAGCTGCCCATTTTTTCCCTTAATGTTGGAATCGCCAACACATTTCTCAACCTTCTTTGGGAACCCATCTTTGTACATTGTGGTGGCATAATTATATCATATAGCACATCCATATTTCTATATGGAAATTATTTGATTCCTGACCCTGAACCGATTGTGATAGGGAGAACTTTTCATAACTTGGCTAGATGCGTACAAGTGCTGCTGTATATTAAATAATACATCTCATACCAAATTTTTATTTGGGAGTTTTGTTCTCATAACCAACGATTTAGCTATAATTGGAGGCATTCAATTTCTGCTAAACCAACTTGAATTTAAACCAGCATTATCAAGATAAATTATCATAATTTATATTCTGGAAATGTGCTCTAATAATTTGAGCAAGCAACCTTGCAAAAGTCAAACTGCAAGTTGATAACAAATGCATATGTGACCATACAATAGATGCATCTATTAAAATCATATAATAGTAAACGATCTACATGGCAGGTGACTGGGTCCCATATATTTATCACATTTTTATCTGTTCCAGAAATCAAGGGATCCAATCCCAACCTTAACTGGTATATCATGAGAATAAGCAGCACAAGAGAATTTTTGAAGAATCTTCAATTTCTTCAATATATGCCAATGTAAATTTTCAATCAATTTTTTGTATCATAATTGAACCGGGATGGCCAACCGGTCATGCCAACTGATATTTATTTCAGTAAACCTCTAGTTTACTTGTGGCATATGATTCCATCATCATGCTTATAATTGTGTAGTATAAATAGAAAGAAAACGGGTAACCTTTCATATTTATCCGATATGATTATAGTAATATGAATATATTCAATCTTCCTTTCATTTATAGTCTCAATATGCCAACCACTTTGGCTAATATATTTGAAAATAAAAAAAGTTTTATTTGAGACTTACTACAATATCAATATCATGAATAATTTCATTCATCCGGGTAGTGACAAATTAGTTCTTCCGGAGCTCTTAATTAATTTTGTATTACAAGATCGTTTGTCACACTAATGTCTTCTCACAGAGAAAATCATATCATAATAAATTGTCACAGTCAAAATCATCATAAGCAAAATTATTTCTTGCTTTAATTTTGCCTTTAATAACCTTTTATAAGGCACAACAAAATATTTTTTGGCGTATCACATGTACGCGACCAATGACATATTCATGTAACCATACAATAATATTTATTCTCTTTATTTCACTCACACCTCCCTTAGAGATGAGTTGTGTGGTATTCATCCAATCATGCATTGCATGTCTTTATTCATTACTTTTATCACATATTGCCACATTCACCTTTAGGAATGAGTCTCAATGCTTATCACAAGTCACATTCTCTTCAAGGAATGAATCATAATCAGCGGCGTACTTTATTATTTTTTCATACCAATTTGATGGTAAATATTGCCTTCACACTTTGAAGGACTATTTTGAGAACTCTTATTGTTCTCCTTTTTATAATCATAGTGATGACTATTATTATTTTGATCTTTGGAACGCCCACGTCCATTGGTCAACCACTTGTATTCATTTAGATTTATTATGTCCTGCTATCATATTCACTCTAGGGAATGGAGCATATCTAGTGGGACGAGATTTTTATCTAAAGCACATTATTTTGCCTTAGTCATCATTATATCATCAATATGGTGCATTAGGACTTGAACCCAGTGTCTTACCCTTATAAAAACATGTTAATCCATAAGGCATTGGGACTCTAACCCAAAATCTTATTATCATGGGACACCAGGACTTGAACCCAATGTCTTACCCTCATGGTGTGGTGAGACTTGAATTTACTGTCTTACCCTCAATTAATAATATAATATGCCAAAGTATATTAGACTCTTCTGACCCTGTAAAAATATTACTCATCTATTTTCATATACCGTGAACATATAAAATGGACGTACCTTTAGTTAGATTTGGTGCAACGTTTTTCCTTTTCACGGCTACAATACAAAAACAATGCAACAAATCAATTCTTGGGTTATATTTTGTGTCCGACTTTGAAGATGAAAAACACCAAAATTTTATGGCTAAACAGAAACTTACATCTTCTAAGATTTTTTCTTCTAGTTTAGGCGACAATCGAAAATTAAAAATCATTCATACCTCACGCACAACCATAAAAAAAAAGTAAAATCACTGTATATAAAATATCAGATGATAAATTTAATATGTAATATAACGAAGACACTTGGGCGCATACAGTAATGAATGAATATTATATATGTATATATATAGTATTCATGTTGGTATATGATATTCACAAAATATTAATACTATATCAACGTAACCAACTTGTATTTATGATAATAACTAAGCCAATACCACCTTATCAATTTCAACAAATATAAACTCATGCATGCTAGAAATGCTCGTGTATGCATAAACAATGTAGGTTATATAAATAGGTACCTTATTTTACTGATACTCCGAGATGTTTTCTTAGTAGACATTATTACGAAGAACAATGAAACTCGAGTGTTAAAGCTCGATTCTAGTGGCGCTGCTCAATGGAAAGGAATATATTCATCTTTGCTTCTTGGCAGTGGTGACTCATGCTGGCAGAAAATAATTGTAACTACTATTATCAATTTCCTCTTTCTATATTTATGATACATAATTTAAATTTAAAATATATGGTATAATTAAAAATAATACTCCTTGGACAACATAGAAGCAAACTGATTAACGTGGCATACGAAATGCAGAGGTTTTCATTGCCTCAACCAAATTAATTTTAGGTTGTTGGCTTTTCCTATTCTACCAAAAAATATGTTGTCTTCTGCCTTTGGAGGTAATGATAGAAATGAAAAATTAGAGCATCGTGCTGATAACGTGTTATAAAATATAGCTCAAAGTAACAATATGAAACAAAGAAAAACAAGCTAAGAGATATAGAGAGAAAGAGAGGAGAGATTCTTGTTTCTTCTTCAATTGTGTATTCTTTATAAGACCTTTATATAGGCATGAAAAATGAAGAAATATGTCATTGAATATGTCATTAAGCATTTGAGATCATGGAGGAAGATCATAGGGAGGTTATGGAGTTACAATCATAATTCTATAAGTATTATAATAGTAAAAATTATGGAGATAATGGCGAAGAGTGGTGAACATTACTCCTTTGGTGGTTATGAACATCTACCATAATTCAAGATTTTATAACAATTGTATATTAGTTATCATTTTTATTTGATTGTCAATTAATGCTTATAATAAAGATTTATCTATAGTTACCTTACCTTAGTGATTGTGCAAATAATTTTTAAGTCACTAGTGCATAGCATAGAATTTAAACACTATTGAAAATCGTGAAGTGATTTTGCATTATATGATATACTTAAGACTTGACAAACCTATACCCTCTAGAACGACAAAAGAAAAACAATCTGAAAGTGTATGATTATGAAAATGGATATGTCGTTTCAGATGCTAGTGCTTGATCATGTCTGTGTCTTGTTTTCTCTGTTTGCTTAAAGCGATCTTTGAATATATAATTACAAGTAATCTCTTGTCAAGTTTACCGAATAAAAGAGATTCTTGATTGGTGTTGGTGGACAACGCGAGAAATTACGTATGATTACAATATATATGAAGAAACTATCACCACCGCATATGCTTATCTCTTAGCAAGTTCTGGAATCTGGAGAACATGCACTACTAAAAAACAGCTGATTTGCGACTGAAAATTTCCGACCGAAAAAATTAGTAGGAAATTTCCGACTGTTTCGATCGGAGTTTCCAAAAATAATATTTGTCACTATATTTTTTTTAATTCTTTCGATTATTTTTCCTACAACATTGGTCGCAACGTTAGGCGTAAAAATCCCGGATAAAAAATTGCGACGGATTCAGTCGGAAACTTAAAGTCAAACAATTTTATTTGATCATTTTCGTCCGTTTTGGTTGCAAATTTTTTTAAACCTTGGTCAAATTATTTTTTTAATGTTGCGACTGAAACGGTCGCTAGTTTTGCGACAGAATCAGTCGCAGATCCCTTAATACAATCAAATTCGAATTTATTTATTTATATATTATAGGACAGTCAAAGAAAGGTTATGATGACAAGTTGCATAGTATTAAACTCACGACATCCACTTCTATTATACTCGGTAACCATCTCAAATACTCTAACTCAAGAGAGGTTGGCATAGAAACTTGATACCCATCAACTTTGATTTTGGCCGTGATATCAACTTCCTTCGATCATCCCATGATCTCAACTCCTAACCCACCAACCCTTTTTTTAAGGAAACTATTATAAAAAATGAAAAAATATATATAAATATATAACTTCAATGTAGAGATATATAAATAATAAGACTAATTTAGGTTTTGAGATAAAAACGTTTTTGAATAATAATTCATATGGTCATGCTATATACTCTATGGATACGATAAAACTAAACACAAAAACATAAATAATAATTTTAAGAAATAAATAAAATATATAAATATATAATTTAACTTCTTATATAGTAATCTTAATAAAAAAAAAATTAAACTTTCATATTAAGTACAAGCAGGAAGAAGAATTCAATTTAATTTCTTATTAAAAATAATATGACAATTTAATAATATTAAGTAATGGATAATTAGATAATCAAGGTAAAAGGGAGAAACAAATTTCAAGCGATAGCGTAAAAATGTATATACTAATTAAAATTCTCATATAGGAAATTTCAGTTAATAAATAGAACTCATAATTTCATAATGAGAAATACAAAAATATAAAGATACTATTAGGATAATATACATAAGATAAGCATATTATATATATATATATATATATATATATATATATATATATATATATATATATAACATAAATTAATAATTATTAAAAATATTCGTAGGTTTTTAATAAAAATAATAAAAAAATAACATTTAACTTATTATGTAGTAATTTTAATAAATAAAAAAAACTTTTATATTAAATACAAACGGGAAGAAGAATTCAATTTAATTTCTTATTAAAAATAATACAACAATAATAATTATTATAATTATTAATAGATTTATGATATATAATAAAAGCATTTCTCTATTTAACCTTTGAACTAATTCAATACCATCCATTTAAAAAAATAATACAATAATATTCGTATTACAGATAAACACTAAATAAAAAAAATTAAAATATTGTAAGACAAAAACTAATGTATAAAGAGGAGAACATATATAATGTGATTCTCTCCATACTTTAAATTTATTTGATAAAATTAAGTAAATAAATAATACTCGAAAATATTATTGATAAATTTAAATATCGAAATAATTATGACAGAGTCATACAGGATGTCAAGTTAAATTTCAAGAGTAATACGGGGTAATGTTGACTCTTCAAACTTACCCAATCACGTTGAAATATCTCGTCAATAAAATGATAAATGTTAATTTAATAATATTAAGTACTAATAGATAATACAATTGGATAAGCAAGGAACCAAAAAATTATAAATTTATGGGAAAAGATAAAAATATAAGACTTATAATTAGAATTATGATGAGAAAAGTCGTACATATACACATAACTAAAATCATAATAAACAAATAGTCATAAAGGAAGAATACCATACAAACAAAAAAAATCAAGCAATAGCGTAACAATATATATCCTAATTAAATTTCTCATGTAGGAGATTTTATTTAATAAATACAACACATAATTTCATAATAAAAAATACAAAATATAAAGATGCTATTAGGATATTATACATAGGATAAGTATATTATATATATAAGACAAATTAATAATTGTTAAAAATATTGGTAGTTTTTTTATAAAAAATAATAAAAGGCTTATCTCTTTATACCTTTGATGAGTTCAAAATTATAATTTAGTAAAAAAAATTATATTATTTAAATTTTTAGTAAAATACTGAATGGGAAAACTAATCAAATATTATAGTGAAAAAGAATGTACAAAAAGAGGGGGATAAAGATAATTTTATGATATTTATATTTGAATTAATTAATAAATAAAAGATAAATAAATAGCACTCAAGATAATTATTATAAATTTAGCCAGTTGTGTTAAATATGAGTTTCAATGATGAAAAAAATAATATATCACGTTTGGTGCAGGATCACAAGGGATAAAATAAAGAAATCAAGATTCCCTATCATTCAAGCATGGACTAAGGAAACAATCTATCAACGGAAGCAAAGGAAAGGAAAAGTATCAATGATTAGCTATGAAAAAGGAAGAAGCAGCGGAAATCCGGAAGAAGAATCAATCAATGATTTGATAGATGATTGACGGAAGCTAGTATAGGAAGGTCCCAAAATCAAAGGAAAGCAAGAATGCAAAGCCCTACACTGGAGATCGTTAAAGCCGGAAATCAGGGGATCCATCATCAATCACTCAAGTAACAGAAAGATCTGCCCAACGGAAGAAAATCCTGTCAAGTCCACAAGTCAAGGAAGATCAACAGAAACCTGACCTTATTCTTAGAAATAATCAATTTGCGATTCCGTTCAAGGATCAATTCCTTTGGGTTTGTAATCTCTCAAGACTCGCATCAATCAAGAGTCAAGAAGGCCTCACGAAGTATATATACATCTGTTCCAGGCTTGAAGCTCACTTTTTTTGTTTTACTCCAAACAAATATTGTATTTCTTTTTAGATATGTTGTGTAATTAGTGAGAGAAGAAAAAGAGATAAACACTGGTGAGGCATTGTATCAAGAAGGGAAAAGTGACATAGAGACTAAGCTATTGGTGTAAAGCTACATCAACCATCTTGTACTCAAAAAACTTCAAATACTGAAAGAGATCGCCCTTACAACCCAAGGGGACTGGACGCAGGATTCACATTAAATCCGAACCAGTATAAAAATTCTGGTATTTTTATTTCATGCACTTTATTTTTGTATTATTATTATTTTGTTCTTATCTCTAGTCGACTAATTGGTAAACTAGTAAACTACTTAGAGTACTGAAAATAAAATCGACAATTCATCCCCCCACCTCTTGTACTTTCAATTGGTATCAGAGCAAGTCTCACACTTTTTGCTTAATAGCTTGTGAGAAAGATCATGGCAAATCAAGTAACTACTGTTGGAGCACTCTTTCAAGAAGGAACGTCGCAAGTCAGGCCACCATATTTCAATGGACAACACTTTTCTCACTGGAAAGTGCGAATGGAAATATATGCAAAATCCTATGATTTTAAAGTATGACGCATTATCAAAAAGGGTAACTATCCACTACCAGCAACAGCTCAACCACCCGCTGATTCGGAAGATATAGATGAATACACAGACAAGCAAATGTCAGTTGTTCAGGTCAATGCTAAGGCACGAAATTTACTCTATAATGCAATATATGGAGAGGAGTATGAGAAAATCTCAAGAAGAAATGTGGGATAAACTGGAAGTTACTTATAATGGAACCAGCAAGGTGAAAGAAACTCACATAAATATGTTGGTTCATGATTATGAACTCTTCCAGATGAAAGAAGGAGAATCCATTGAGGAAATGTTTGCAAGGTTCAGCAAAATCATTAGCGATCTAAAAGCCTTTGGTAAACCTTAATCAAGTGGTGATCAAGTTTGAAAAATTCTAAGGAGTCAACCTACCACTTGACAGACAAATTAAAAGTAGTCGCACTCGAATCTCAAGATCTAAACAAACTTTCATATGATGATTGTAATGACCCGACCGATCGTTTTGAGCATTTGCACTTCGTTCGATAGTTTGAGGGCATGAGTAGCTCCGTATGATGTATTATGACTTGTGTAAATCATCGGTTTTGGTTTTCAGGTTATTTAGAATCGATTTGGAAGAATGAATTTCATGATTGAAGCTTTAAGTTGGAAGAGTTGATTAAGTTTGACTTTTATGAATTTGACCCCGAAACAGAGTTTTGATAGTTCTGTTAGGTCCGAATGGTGGTTTTGGACTTGGGCATATGCCCGAATTTGCATTTGGATATTTTTAGAAGGATTCAGCGCTAATTGGCAAAAGTTGGAAATTTTAAGGCTTAAAAAGTTCATAAGTTTGACTGGGAGTTAACTTTGATGATATCAGGTTCAGATTATGGTTTCGAGAATTTAAATAGCTTCATTATGTCATTTGGGACTTGTGAGCAAAATTTGAGCTCATTCCGGGTTGATTTGATATGATTCGACGCTAGTTTTTGAACTTAAAAGTTCAAAAGTTCATTAAGTTCGATTTGAGGTGCGATTCATCATTTCGATGTTGTTATGCGTGATTTGAGGCCTCGAGTAGGTCCGTATTATATTTCAGAACTTGTTGGTATATTTGGGCGGGGTCCCGAGTGGCTCGGAAGAATTTCGGACGAAGTTCGGATCATTTGGATCAATTTTTGGCTAAGGCTACTGGTGGCAGGATCTGGTGTGATCGCACCTGCGGCTGGTTTGAGCAGGTATGATTGTCACAGAGGCGACAAAGGAGATGCAGAAGCGAGGTGAGAGCTGGGTGAGGAAGATCGCAGAGGCGGAATGATGGGCGCATCTACACGTCCGCAGAAGCATAATTTTGAGTTGCAGAAGTGGCGTGTGGCACAGAAGCGTGAGTTATTTGTCGCACCTGCATGTGCGCAGAAGCGTGAAAAGCTTCGCATGTGCGGAAGTCTGGTCTTCAGAGGAATTTGTAGAAGCGAGAATTTTTCGCAGAAGCGGAGGTCGCAGATGCGACAATGTGACCGCATATGCAAAAATGCTGGGCAGATTCTATACATATCAAGGGTTGGCCATTTTTATCACATATTGAGCTATAGACTTCGGAATTGGGCGATTATTTAGGTGACTTTTACCACATAGATTGGGGTAAGTGTTCTCTACTCGATTTGGGTTATATTTCATGAATCTATCTTCGATTTTGGCATTTGGATTATGAATTTTAAAGAGAAAATTGGGGGGTTTTGTCTAAAGTTTCATAGAGTGTAATTTTGAGTTTTGAACATCGATCCAGAGTCGGATTTGAGTGAAACTAGTATGGTTGGACTCGTAATTAAATGGGTTATCGGATTTTGTAAGTTTCATCGGGTTCCGAGGTGCGGACACGAGTTTGACTTTGGTTGACTTTGGGCTTTTGATTAAAGATTCAACCTTTAACATTTGGAATTATTTCCTTAGGCTTTATTTGATGTATTTGAGTTGCTTTTAGCTAGTTGTGAGCCGTTCGAAAGTCGGTATGCACGAGATAGAATTTTTGGAGCATCGTTTGGCTTACTCGGTATTGGATTTGGCTTATTCTAGGTAAGTAACACTTCTAAACTTGGTGCTGAGGGTATGAAACCCCGAATTACGTGCATTGTGATTGATGTTGAGGTGACACACATGCTAAGTGACGGGCGTGTGGGCGTGCACCGTGTGAATTGTAATTTAGTCAATTCCATGGGACTGCATAGTTGAATAATCTTGTTGTTATCAGTATATTCCTCATGTGTTAGAGAAATTGAACTGCAAGTCATGTTAGAAATCATGCTTAGGCTATATGTTGGTACTATTGGGACCCACATATGTCACATTACATGTTGAACTATTTGCTTAATTTGAAATCACGCACTCAGTCACAACTATTAATTGCATATCATATCTCAGTATCCATTGTCATTTATTTATACATTATATCATCATTGTTTGGACTGATTATCATGATTCTTGTGAGCCAGAGAGACTGGAGAGATTGATGACTGAGTGAGGCCAAGGGCCTGATTGTAGGAATATTTATGGGATCGGGCTGCACGCCGCAACATGTTTATTTGATTCATGCCATGATTGTCTTACTATAGCGCTTGGGCTGGAATTGCCCCTTCGGAGTCTGCACATCCACAGTAGGCGCAAGTACCTATTGAGTGCGAGTGCCGAGTGACTGTGAGGACTGAGTGACTGGGAGGAGTGAGTAAATTGATACTCTGAGAGTATGTATATGGTTTATTCACTATGTTGTATTGCATTCGACAGGCACACTTGACATACAGGCATAGAGATGCATTTTTTCTTATGCTGTACGGTATCACGTCTGTCATGACTTCTCATACACATTGACATGTAGGCCTAGAGATGCACTTTCCTCATGCCATTTGATAATGAAACATTTACATGTTGAAAAGTTTTGGTAAGGAAATCACGGTTTTACAAACTTACTCATATTTCAGTGCTTTCGGTAAAAGATTTGGGTTTTACTGTTTTACTTGAAAAACATGCCTATTTTTCCGTAACTGTGAACGCGTTGAGCATCATACCTCTGGGTTATTTTTCTTGCACTATTTTTACTATGATTGTTATGAACTGTTGCTGGTTATTGGAGCTGGATTCTGACCCTTGCCCCAACTCATCATTACTTTCAACCTAAGGTTAGGTTTGTTACTTATTGAGTACTTGGGGTCGGTTGTATTCATACTACACTTCTACACCTTATGTGCAGATGTTGGATGCTGATTGTTGCTGCGTACGAAGGGAGCTGGATCGAAAGATATACATGCGCTAGAGTTATGGATATCACTAGTCCTTGGTAGCATTAGATTCGAATTCTGTTCATTATCATTTCAAAAAGATGTTGTAATTGTTTCAATTTAGTTTGTAAAGAAATCTTAATCTTAGACGCTCATGATTTGTACTACCAGTCCTTGGGAAATTCTTTGTATAAAAGCAGTTGTATTATCTTTTCTTCTCTTAATAAATCTCATTAAATTGGATAGTTGGTTATTGTCTTACCTAGCGGGTTGGGTTATGTGCCATCACGACTAGTTGAATTTTGGATCATGATAATAAACTATGAGGAGATCTTATAGCATTCGAGAAAACACATCTCAAGAAAACAAACCAAGAAGAAAAGAAGAAAATAGTTGCTTTCAAAGCTACAACTTAAAGACCTGAAAATGATATTGATGACGACCCACAAGGTCTTGAAGAGGAGATTGCCATGGTATCAAGAAACATGGATGGTTTAATGAGAAGGTATAGAAATACAAGAAGGGGAAGGATGTCTTCCTGATGAACCAGGCAATATAATGAACAAGACAAGAATGATGGAAAATGCTATGAATGCAGAAAGTACATGCATGTTCAAGCTGAATGTCCTGAACTTAAAAGAAAAGCCTCTAGAGGATTTAACAAAAACAAATCTTTCAGAAGCTTGAGTGATGAAGATAGCTCAGAACATGAAGAAATAGCAAACCTGTGCTTCATGACAATTCTAGAAAATGACATGAAAAAATACTCTGGATACTGGACTGATGAAGACACATCAGATGATGAAAGCAAAGAAAATACTGAAAATTGTTTCATGGCACGTGGTGAAACAAGCAAGGTAAGATCCTATAACTGTGATAGATGTAATGAATTGCAGGATATTCTTGACCTCACCCTAAAGGAGTCTCAAAAGATGTTGAACGAATTGAGAAGACTCAATAGGGAAAAGAAGGACTGGGAACTCAAACTTGAAGTATGTGAAATCAAAAGGGATGTACTTCTAGATGAGGTTCAAGAATTGCAAATGCAATTGAATGGCATGCGTAAATCCACCAGTCACAGTTCCGTCAAGTCCAACCAGGAGACTTACAAGTCAACTGGAAAAGGGTCGGCTAGAACTGAATCCACAAGTACTAACACAAATGATATATGAAAAAACTAGATCAATCAATGTGTTTCACTACTGTAACAAAGTTGGACATAATTACTCTTTTTGCAGATTTTGTAAGTCTAATGTTTCAAGATGGATTTGGAAACCCAAAGACAAACCTGATTCCAGTAGAAATAACCATCAAGGACCCAAGCAAGCTTGGGTACCTAAAATAAAGTGATAATTTTATTTTGCAGGAACACCATAGAAAGAGCCACAAAGGAAAATGGTACTTAGATAGTGTGTGTTCTAGTCACATGACATGTGACAAAAATCTGTTCAAAGAAGTTACTAAGATAAATAGAGGAAGTGTCAAACTTGGTGATGATTCAAGAGGAAAGATAGTTGGCACCGGGACAGTTCCATTCAATAACAAGTGTGATATTACTGAAGTATATCTTTTAGATGGACTCAACTATAATCTCCTGAGTATGTCTGCTATGTGATTCAGGGTACGAAGTTAAATTCAAGAAAACATGATGCGCTATTGAAGACGAGCCAGGTAAAATTATACTCCCAGGAAAAAGGTATGGAAATGTTTACATTCTTGATGACATTGAAAATTTAGATAGTCACATCTGCTTAGCATCTATATCTGATGATCCATGGTTGTGGCATAAGAAACTTGGTCATGCAAGCATGCATCTAATTGAGAAACTCTCCAAGCATGATTTAGTTATTGGACTTTCTAAACTCAATTTTTCAAGAAATCATGTATGTGATGCATGTCAGATTGGTAAACAAACCAAAAACTCCTTCAAAAGCAAAGACATTGTGTCTACCACCAAGCCATTACAATTACTTCACATGGATTAATTTGGACCCACCAAAACTGCTAACATTGGAGGAAAACAATATGCTTATATTATTGTTGATGACTACTCACATTTTTCATGGGTGATCTTCTTATCTCATAATGATGAAGCTTTAAAATACTTTGTGATTTTCTGTAAAAGAGTTGAAAGAGAAAAAGGGTATCTCATTACAACCATCCAAAGTGATCATGGAGGAGAATTCAAAAGCAGAGCATTTGAAGATTTCTACAATGATCAAGGATATACTCACAACTTTTCAGCTCTAAGATCACCTCAACAGAATGGAGTAGTTGCGCAGAAAAATCGAACTCTTCAAGATATGGCAAGAACAATGATATTGGAATATTCCCTACCAAATCATTTGTTTTTGCAGAAGCAGTAAGCACAACCTGCCACATTCTTAACATATATCTTATAAGACCTATCTTGAAAAAAACTCCATATAAATTATGGAAAGGTAAACGGCCCACCATAGGCTATTTTCATCCATTTGGAAGCAAGTGTTTTATCCACAATAACGGTAAGGACAATCTTGAAAAATTTGATCCAAGAAGTGATGAAGGTATTTTTCTAGGTTATTCCATAAACAATAGATCTCTTAGAGTTTATAATAAATGTACTTTATCTGTATAAGAATCAGTACATGTCATATTTAATGAAAATAACACTACGACTGAGAAAGGAATTATTGTAGGTGATGAAGACATCAACCAAGAAACATCACAGACAAGCAAATCACAAAAGTCGACTGGTAATATAGACACTGTCACAGAGTCGACTAATGAACCTGTCAATAATCAACCAGAATCACAGAAGGAGTCAACTACTCATACGATTGCAACACGTCTAAATGAGTGGAGAAGTGAACCGAAATATCCTCAGCATTTTATCATAGGAGATCCAAGTGAAGGAATAAAAACTAGGGGATCTCTCTAGAAGAAGGAAAATGTAGCACTCATCTCTCAGATCGAACCATTGAAGGTTGAGGAAGCCTTAAAAGACTCCAGCTAGGTACAAGCAATACAGGAGAAACTCGATCAATTTGATAAAAATCAAGTCTGGGAACTGCTACCTAAGCCTGCAAATGCTACCATAGTTGGAACCAAATGAGTTTTCAGAAATAAGCTAAATGAAGATGGAAAGGTTGTGAGAAACAAAGCCATATTAGTAGCCCAAGGCTACTCATAGCAGGAAGGAGTCGACTATGATGAAACATTCACTCCAGTAGCTCAACTAGAGTCCATACATATTCTTCTTACATATGCATCCTTCAAACGATTTAGACTTTTCCAAATGGATGTCAAAAGTGCCTTTTTAAATGGCTTTATTGATGAGGATGTATATGTAAAACAACCTCCTGGTTTTGAAGACTCAAAATTTTTCTACCACTTGTATAAGTTGACTAAAGCTCTGTATGGACTCAAACAAGCTCCACGAGCTTGGTACGAAAGACTTAGCTCATTTCTACTTGATCATGGCTTTACAAGAGGTAAAGTAGACACTACACTATTTATCAAAAGATCATCAGGAGGTAATCTCATTATTCAAGTCTATGTTGATGATATTATCTTGGGAAGTGATAACCCTCTTTTGTGCAAGTGAGTTTGAAATGAGCATGATGGGAGAGTTTACTTTTTTTCTTGGACTTCAAATTCAACAATCTGAAGAAGGAACTTTTGTGTGCCAGACGAAATATACAAAGGAATTAATTCAATAGTCTGGCATGAGCAGTACTAAAGCAATTGGTACACCAATGAGCCCGTCAACAAATCTCAACAAGGATGAAAAAGGAAATCCAGTTGATGAAACTAAATACCGTGGAATGATTGGCTCTCTTCTTTACTTGACTACCAGTCGATCAGATATTATGTTCAGTGTGTGTAAATGTGCCAGGTTTCAGTCAGCTCCTAAGGAATCGCATCTGACTACAGTAAAGAGAATAATTCGTTATCTCATTGGAACTATTTCATATGGATTATGTTATCCACATTCTAACAATTTTAAGATTGAAGGTTTTTCAGATGTTGATCTTGCAGGTGATAAGGAAGACAGAAAGAGCACCAGTGGAACATGTCAATTACTGGAAAAAATACTAATATCATGGAACAGTAAGAAACAAGGCTCGGTTGCATTATCCACAACTGAGGCAGAATATGTTGCCATTGGATAGTGTTGTGCACAATTACTATGGATATCTCATCAACTGGGTGACTATGAACTACTTTTTAAACCTATTCAAATATTTTGTGATAACTCTAGTGCTATATGTCTCTCAAAGAAGCCTGTGCATCATTCTAGGGCTAAGCATATAGATATTAAACATCATTTCATTAGAGATCATGTCCTTAAGGGAGATATAGAATTATCATTTGTTGGCACCACTGATCAATTATGTCACGCCCCGAACCTGGGGAAGAGACCGGCACCCGGTGCCTCACCTATCCTTGTGTACCAACTTGCGACTAAGGGGCTCTGAACATATAATGTCACACCTTGGCCATGGGCCACATTGCAAGACAATTTGCGAACGCTGAGTAGACATCAATATAAAGCTAGGTCGACAAGGCCGTCATAACTACTACAGCTGACAAACCAACAAAATATACATACAAGGACTACAAGCCCAACATACTGCACTAACTGACAGGATATGTCTACAAGCCTCTACTTATGGATATACTGTGATCGGGATAGGGCCCCGACCTACTCATAACATATATACATATATACACAAGATGTACATAAAGCTCTAGACCTGGAAACTCCGAAGGGCATGGAGCTTATCGATCAAGCTGAACTCAGGAAACACCTAATGAGGAGGTCTACCCGTCTGTCTGACTGAACCTGCACGCATGAAATGCAGCGCCCCCAGAAAAGGGATGTCAGTACGAAATAATGTACCGAGTATGTAAGGCAATATACTGAAAGCTGAAACTGAACTGATAGTATAATAACTTAAAGTAACTGAGAGTCAAAGATAATTTGAAGATATGCTTACCTGCTGATACTGACTCAACTCTCTCAATATAGTAAGTAAAATAGATGTCCGACCCTATAAGGCTCGGTATATATATAACTGCTCTGCCATAGTAGGCTCGCTCATAGGCGCTCGGCCATACTAAGCGATGTATCTCGGCCAACTGGGCTCGCTCATAGGCGCTCGGTCACAGTAGGCTCGGTATATAATTTACCATCTGATCAAAGGTTGCCCAATAGGGGCCTGCCCACCAATTATAGCTTGATGGTGGTGAAAATACTATAACACTATATATATATATATATATATATATATATATATATATATATATATATATATATATATATATATATATATATATATATATATATATATATATATATACACACACACACACACACCCCTCTGCTCTCTTGACTGGAAGAAGATAATACTCAATGGAATATAAGGTCCTGATAAAGGGAATACTGTAACTTGTGAGACTAGGATAATGTATATAAATTCGGGAGTATGAACTTCTCTTTATGTCTCGTTATCAAACACATGTAATTATGAGATCATGCCAAAATGAAAGAAGGGCTTAGTCTTAACATAACTGAGCCGATTCTCTTGACAATCCCTTTAACACCCGTTGATTGCGACAACACGTAACGGCGGATCGAAGTAGGGGAAAATTCGTATGATATTCTTGAGAAAGATTGCACTGTACTCCCTTAAAATTACAAAATCTCATGTTGCTTAGGTGCTAAGAAATCTCGTTGGAATTTTTGTTTCAAGAGATTCACGTTACTGCTACATGAATTTTTGTTTCAAGAAATCTCGTTGGATTCATGTTGCTAATGTTGGAATCCTTATATGAATTGGTTGAAGATTGTCACGACCCAAACTAACCTCTGTCGTGATGGCGCCTATCGTAGAACTAGGCAAGCCGACTCATTTTTAAAACAGATCGATATTTTCATTTCAAAGAAAATTTCAAGGTTATTTAACATAAAAACCTCCATTTAAAGAGTTCAAATCAAAGAAAAATAGAAGTGCGGAAAAGAAAAGCCCGACATCGGGGTGTCACTAGTCATGAGCATCTACTACAATCTGTCTAACAATATCAAGGCTAACTCAGCCTGGAAAATATCTAAATACAACTAGAGAAAGATAAGAGGGAGAAGAGCAGGGGATGCGATCGCCAAACAGCTACCTTACTATCTCCAAGAAAACCTGCAACCAGAACACTCAATAACCGCTACCGTGTCCAGCTACACCTGAATCTGCACACAGGATGCAGGGAGTAACGTGAGTACGCTAACTCAGTAAGTAACAACAATAAATAAAGACCGAGCAGTAGTGACGAGCAATAAAGCATATAACGTTCATATTATGAAATCTCAGTAAAGTACAACATGCTTTAAAAATCAGTATTTGAATCGAATCATCTCGTTTAATGCCGGTTCCAGTAAGAATCATTTAAAGATAATTTTTTCAACAGTTTTTCACACAAAGGCTCAATGCAAAGGTGAGAAAAAATAATAAAATCATAAACAGCCCCTCGGGCAAAACATCACTCATATACAGCCCCTCGGGCAAACCTCACAGTCACTCGTGCTACTCGGGCATACCTCACAATCACTCTTGCCACTTGGGCATACCTCACAATCACTCATGCCTCCTAGCCACTCACCACTCGGCACTCGGCACTCACACTCAGTAGGTACCTGCGCTCACTAGGGGTGTGTACAGACTCCGAAGGGGCTCCTTCAGCCCAAGCGCTATAATCTGTACGGACAACCCACGTGCTATAATAATAAAGTATGCTGCAGGCGGGCAGCCCCGATCCACACTCATCCTCACAAATCAGGCCCTCGGCCTCACTCACTCATAAATATACTGCAGGCGGGCAGCCCCGATCCACACTTATCTTCACAAATCAGGCCCTCGGCCTTTCTCAGTCATAAATATGCTGCAGGCGGGCAGCCCCGATCCACACTCATCCTCACAAATCAGGCCCTCGGCCTCTCTCAGTCATAAACCTCTCAAGCCACTCGGGCATTTCAGTAAAACAGGGCATTCGGCCCAAAACACCATTTATATGCATCAAAATAGAGTCAAAAATTGAGTTATGCGGTAAACAAGTATAAACATGACTGAGTATAGATTTTCAATCGAAAATAACCCTTTAGTTCAAATGGTTTAACCTAAGTATGCAACTTTACAATTGCTACTGGACGGACTAAGTCACAATTCCCCAACAGTGCACACCCACACGCCCATCACCTAGCATGTGCGTCACTTCAAAATAGTAGAATGATACGAAATCCGGGGTTTCATACCCTCAGGACTAGATTTACAATCGTTACTTACCTCAAACCGCGAAATTCTTATTCTGCAATGTCCTTTCCTCGTGAATTGGTCTCCAAACGCCTCGAATCTGGTCATAAATAATTTGTTTCAGTCAATAAAATTCATTGGAATTAATTCCACAAGATAATAATGATTTTCCATAAAAATCCAAAAATTAGCTCAAAAATTGCCTGTAGGGCCCACGTCTCGGAACTCGACAAAAGTTACAAAATCCGGAAATCCATTCAACCACGAGGCTAACCGTACCAATTTTACAAAAATATGACCCCAACTCGACCCTCAAATCTTCGATTTAAACCAAGAGGGTTTTCAAATTTTCCCAACTCAATTTACCCATTAAATGATAAAAATAACCATGGATTCGGGTAATTTAACCAATATTGAGTTAAGAATACTTACCCCGTTATTTCCTCTGAAAATCACCCAAAATCGCCTCACTTCCGAGCTCCAAATCGCCAAAAACTGAAAATGGGACGAAGTCCCATTTTCAGAACGTAAACTCAATGCCTAGACTTTTCTTCTTCGCGAACGCGGTCAGTACCTCGCGTTCGCGAAGCACAAAATAACTCCCGTCCAAATTCCTCTTTCACGAATGCGACATCACCCTAGCGTTCGCGAAGCACAAAATGCCTCTGCTTCAATGCCTTCTACACGAACGCGTTCAACCCATCACGAACGCGATGCTTCGTTCCCTCTCACTACGCGAACGCGACAACCCCTACGCGAACATGTAGACCAATTTCCTGGGGGCTTCGGCTGCTTCCTCTCTTCTTCGCGAATGCGTAACACATCTCGCGTTCGCGATGCACCCCCGGTCCACCCTTCGCGAAAGCGAAGAGCAAATATTGCCAGCCTCTCAGTTCCTCTTCGCGAATGCAAGGCTCCACTCGCGAACGCGATGAAGGAAACCAGATGGTGTATCAGAAAAATTCCAGCAGAGTTCCAAGTCCAAAATCCAACCCGTTAACCATCCGAAACTCACCCGAGCCCCTCGGGACCTCAACCAAATATACCAACAAGTCCTAAAATATCATACGGACTTAGTCAAACCCTCAAATCACCTCAAACAACACTAAAACCATGAATTACACCCCAATTCAAGCCTAATGAACTTTGAAATTTCTAATTTCTACAAACAACTCCGGAACCTATCAAATCACGTCCGATTGACCTCAAATTTTGCACACAAGTCATAAATGACATAACAGAGGTATTCCAATTTTCAGAGTCGGATTTCAACCCCGATATCAAAAAGTCAACCCCCCGGTCAAACTTCTCAAAAATTAAACTTTCGGCATTTCAAGCCTAATTCCTCTATGGACTTCCAAATAATATTTCGCACACGCTCCTAAACCCAAAATCACTATACAGAGATATTGGAATCATCAAATTTCAAATCCGAGATCGTTTACACATAGGTCAATATCTGGTTGACTTTTTCAACTTAAGTTCTACTTAAGAGACTAAGTATCTCAATTCACTCTAAAACCACTCTGGTCCCGAACCAACTAACCCGATATAACATAATGCAGCTGAATAACACAAAAGAAGTAGAAATGGGGAAAACAGGGCTATAACTCTCGAAATGACCGGCCGGGTCGTTACATCCTCACCCTCTTAAACATCTGTTCGTCCTCGAACGGGTCTAGAAACATACCTGGAGTCTCGAATAGGCGTGGATATCTGCTCCACATCTCCCGCTCGGTCTCCCAGGTGGCCTCCTCCACAGGATAACCTCTCCATTGCACCTTTACTGAAGCTATATCCTTTGACCTCAACTTTCGAACCTGCCGATCCAAAATAGCCACCGGCTCCACATCATAAGTCATATCACCCTCCAACTGAACCGTGCTGAAATCCAAAACATGGGACGGATCTCCAATATACTTCCGGAGCATGAAAACATGAAACACTGGATGCACACTCCACAAGCTGGGTGGCAAGGCAAGCTTATAAGCCACCTCTCCTATCCTCTGAAGCACCTCAAAAGGCCCAATGAACCGGGGGCTCAACTTGCCTCTCTTCCCAAACCTCATAACACCCTTCATGGGTGATACCTTCAGCAAAACCTTCTCCCCAACCATAAAAGACACATCACGGACCTTCCTATCCGCGTAGCTCTTCTGCCTAGACTACGTCGTGCGAAGCCGCTCCTGAATAAATTTCGCCTTATCTAATGCGTCCTGGACCAAGTCTGTACCTAAGAGCCTAGCCTCACCCGGCTCAAACCATCCAACCGGAGATCTACACCTCCTCCCATATAAAGCCTCGTACGGAGCCATCTGAATACTCGACTGATAACTGTTGTTATATGCAAACTCTGCGAATGTCAGAAACTGGTCCCATGAACCCCCAAAGTCAGTGACATAAGCACACAACATGTCCTCCAATATCTGAATAGTGCGCTCGGACTGCCCGTCTGTCTGAGGGTGAAAAGCTGTGCTCAACTCAACCTGAGTACCCAACTCTCGTTGCACGGCCCTCCAAAACTGCGATGTGAACTGAGTACCCCTATCTGAAATGATGGAAACTGGGACACCATGCAGGCAAATGATCTCTCGGATGTAAATCTCAGCCAACCGCTCTGAAGAGTAAGTAGTACCAACTGGAATAAAGTGTGCAAACTTGGTCAGCCGATCCACAATAACCCAAATAGCGTCGAACTTCCTCGAAGTCCATGGGAGCCCAACTACAAAGTCCATAGTGATCCGCTCCCACTTCCACTCTGGGATCTCTAATCTCTGAAGCAAGCCACCCTGTCTCTGATGCTCGTACTTAACCTGCTGATAGTTTAGACACCGAGACACAAACCCAACTATATCCTTCTTCATTCGACTTCACCAATAGTGCTGCCTCAAATCCTGGTACATCTTCGCGGCACCCGTATGGATGGAATACCGCGAGCTGTGGGCCTCCTCAAGAATCGACTCTCGAAGCCCATCTACATTAGGAACACATATCCGGCCCTGCATTCTCAGCACGCCGTCATCACCAATAGTCACATCCCTAGCATCACCTTTCCGAACCCTGTCCTGAAGAACGAGCAAGTGAGGGTCATCATATTGACGCTCCCTGATACGGTCATAAAGAGAAGACCTGGAGACCACACAAGCCAATACCCGACTAGGCTCAGAAATATCCAATCTGACAAGCTGGCCCGCTAAGGCCTGAACATCCAATGCCAAAGGTCTCTCTACTGCTGGAAGATATGTTAAACTCCCCAAACTCTCTGCCCAGCGACTCAAAGCATCGGCCACCATATTGGCCTTCCCCGGATGGTACAAAATCATGATATCATAGTCCTTAAGAAGCTCTAACCATCTCCGCTGACACAAATTAAGATCCTTCTGCTTTAACAGATACTGCAGACTCCGGTGATCTGTATAGATCTCACAATGAACCCCGTACAAATAATGACGCCAAATCTTCAAGGCGTGAACAATGGCTGCTAACTCAAGATCATGGACAATATAGTTCTTCTCATGGGTCTTTAATTGGCACGAGGCATAGGCGATCACCTACCCTCCTGCATCAAAACACAACCAATGCCTATCCTCGAGGCATCACAATACACGATGTAAGAACCTAAAGCTGATGGCAGAACTAACACTAGAGTTGTGGTCAAAGCAGTCTTGAGCTTCTGAAAGCTCTCCTCACACTCATCCGACCACCTGAATGGATCACCCTTTTGGGTCAATTTGGTCAAGGGCGATGCAATAGATGAAAATCCCTCCACAAAGCGACGGTAGTAACCCGCCAAACCAAGAAAGCTCCTAATCTCCGTGGCTGAGGATGGTCTAGGCCAACTCTACACCACCTCTATCTTCTTCGGATCCACCTGAATACCCTCGCTGGACACCACGTGCCCCAGGAATGCTACTGAACTGAGCCAAAACTCATATTTGGAGAACTTTGCATAAAGCTTCTCCTCCCTCAATCTCTGCAATACAATCCTCAGATGCTGAGCGTGCTCCTCCTGGCTACGAGAGTACACCAGGATGGCATCAATGAATACAACAACGAATGAGTCCAAATAGGGCAGGAATACGCTATTCATCAAATGCATGAACGCTGCTGGGGCATTGGTCAGCCCAAAAGACATCACCAAGAACTCATAATGGCCATATCGGGTCCTGAAAGCTGTCTTAAGAATATCTGAATCCCGAATCTTCAGCTGGTGATAACCGGACCTCAAATCAATCTTGGAGAACACCCTCGCTCCCTGAAACTAGTAGAATAAATCATCAATATGAGGCAAAGGATACTTGTTCTTGACTGTGACCTTGTTCAACTACCTGTAATCAATACACATTCTCATGGAACCATCCTTCTTCTTCACAAATAGAACCGGTGCACCCCAAGGTGACACACTAGGCCGAATAAACCCCTTATCAAGGAGTTCCTGAAGCTATTCTTTCAATTCCTTCAACTCTGCCGGTGCCATACGATACGGTGGAATAGAAATGGGATGAGTGCCCGCACCAAATCAATACCAAAGTCAATATCCCTGACAGGCGGCATGCCCGGCAGGTCTGCAGGAAACATATCCGGAAAATCACGTACCACCAGAACAGAATCAATGACAAGAGTCTCTGCACTAACATCCCTCACAAAAGCCAAATAAGATAGGCAACTCTTCTCAACCATGCGATGAGCCTTCAAATATGAAATCACCCTACTTGGTACATAATCTACAGAACCGCTCCACTCAACCCTTGGAATTCCCGACCTAGCCAACGTCACCATCTTAGCATGACAATCTAGAATAGCATGACATGGAGATAACCAATTCATACCCAATATCATATCAAAGTCGACCATACTGAGCAGCAAAAGGTCCACTTGGGTCTCCAGACCCCCAATAGTCACCACACATGACTGATATACGTGGTCCACAATAATAGTAATGCCCACAAGAGTAGATACATGTACAGATGAAACTAAGGACTCACGGGGCATATCCAGAAAATGGGCGAAATACGAGGAACATATGAATATGTGGAACCAGGGTCAAATAATACTGAGGCATCTCGGTGACAAACTAAGACAATACCTGTAATCACAGCATCTGAAGCAATAGCGTCTAGTCTGGTAGGGAGAGCATAGAAACGGGCCTGACCATCCCCTGATCTGCCTCCCCCTTTAGGGCGTCCCCTAGCTGACTGACCTCCACCCCGAGCTGACTGGGCGGGTGGTGGGGTAGCTGGTGCTGTAGTCGGAGGCTGACTCCTCTACTGAGATAGACCTCCATGACGACGAGGATACTACCTCCACATATGCCCAAGCTCCCCACACTCAAAACAACTCCCTGGTGTTGGCAGTGGAAACTGAAGGGAACCCCTAGACCCGGGATGACTGGTAGAAGAACCTGGCATGGAAGAGCCCTGAACAGGTGGAGCACGGGACGAACTCTAAACTAGAAGGGAACTAAGTGATGAGTGGCCCTGATGAGAACTGTGAGAACCATGGCCAGATGATACACCCCGATGAAATGGCCGAGCTGACTGAGCCTGTCTGAAATGACGACCTCTACCGTGCTGGAACTGACCCCCAAAAGGAGCACCGCTGAATCCACCCTGACTACGAGGCCTCTTGGCCTACCGCTCAACCCTCTCTTGACCATGAACCATCTCAATCTGCCGAGCAATGTCGACAACCTCATCAAAGGTAGCACCCGAAACCCGCTCCCTGGTCATGAGCAAATGTAGCTGATAAGTGAGGCCATCAATAAACCTCATGATCCTCTCTCTGTCCGTGGGAACCAACCATATAGCATGACGGGCCAACTTAGAGAATCGCATCTCATACTGTGTCACAGACATATCGCCCTAGTGAAGCCACTTAAACTATCTGCGCAGCTCCTCTCTGCGGGATTGAGGCACGAACTTCTCCAAAAAGACCACGAAGAACTGCTGCCAAGTAAGGGGTGCTGCTCCAATAGGCCTACGCCTCTCGTAAGTCTCCCACCATCTGAGTGCAGCCCCAAAAAATTGAAAGGTAGTGAATGAGACCCCACAAGTCTCCAAAATACCAGCAATACGGAGTATCCTCTGACACCTGTCCCAAAGGTCCTGAGCATCCTCTCTCTCTGTGCCACTGAAAGGTGGTGGCTGAAGTCTCCCAAACCTTTCCAACCTACGCTGATCATCCTCAGGCATAGAAGGAACCATATAATCCTGAGAAACAGTAACCGGCTGGGCTGGTGGTAGCTCTAGTGTCTGAAGTCCCTGAATAACCTGCTCGGGTGTGCGAGCGATGGGAGTCTGAGTGCCTCTTCTGGCCTGAGAAGTGGTTGCGGCCGTCGAAATAGAGACCGCCTGAGCAAGGCCAGTACACGCTGTCAGAATCTGAGCTAGGGCCTTCTGAAGGCCTGGAATCACAATAGGCACAGGTGGTGCCTGAGCTGGTGCATCAACAACTGGAACTTGGTCCTGATCTGGGACAACCGGTGGATCTGCAGGTACTGCCCCAGCTCCTGTACGGGCTACACCTCTGCCCCTACCACGACCTCTACCGCAGCCTCAGCCTCTCGTGGCCCTGGCTGGTGGTACTGGCAGCTGGCCTTCCTGACCAGTAGCACGAGTCCTCACCATCTGTGAGAGAATGATACAACAGATGTTTAGTTACTAGAATCAACAGATTCGCATGACAAGAATTCAAGAATGTGGAGTTTCCTAAAGGTTCTGCAGCCTCCTGAAGATAAGTACAGACGTCTCCGTACCAATCCGCAAGAATCTACTAAACCCGCTCATGACTCATGAGACCCAGGTAACCTAGGCTCTGATACCAATCTGTCACGACCCAAACTAACCTCTGTCGTGATGGCGCCTATCGTGAAACTAGGCAAACCGACTCATTTTCAAAACAAACCAATATTTTCATTTCAAAGAAAATTTCAAGGTTATTTAACATAAAAACCTCCATTTAAAGAGTTCAAATCAAAGAAAAATAGAAGTGCGGAAAAGAAAAGCCCGACATCGGGGTGTCACTAGTCATGAGCATCTACTACAATCTGTCTAACAATATCAAGGCTAACTCAGCCTGGAAAATATCTAAATACAACTAGACGAAGATAAGAGGAAGAAGAGCAGGGGATGCGATCGCCAAACAGCTACCTTACTATCTCCAAGAAAACCTGCAACCAGAACACTCAATAACCGCTACCGTGTCCAGCTACACCTGAATCTGCACACAAGGTGGAGGGAGTAACGTGAGTACGCCATCTCAGTAAGTAACAATAATAAATAAAGACTGAGCAGTAGTGACGAGCAATAAAGCATATAACGTTCATATCATGAAATCTCAGTAAAGTACAACATGCTTTAAAAATCAGTATTTGAATCGAATCATCTCGTTTAAACCCGGTTCCAGTAAGAATCATTTAAAGATAATTTTCCAACAGTTTTCCAAACAAAGGCTCAATGCAAAGGTGAGCAAAAATGATGAAATCATAAATAGCCCCTCGGGCAAAACATCACTCATATACAACCCCTCGGGCAAACCTTAGAGTCACTCATGTAACTCGGGCATACCTCACAATCACTCTTGCCACTCGGGCATACCTCACAATCACTCATGCCTCCTAGCCACTCAGCACTCGGCACTCGGCACTCGCACTCAGTAGGTTCCTGTGCTCACTGGGGGTGTGTACAGACTCCGGAGGGGCTCCTTCAGCCCAAGCGCTATAATCTGCATGAACAACTCACGTGCTATAATAATAAAGTATGCTGCAGGCGGGCAGCCCCGATCCACACTCATACTCACAAATCAGGTCCTTGGCCTTACTCACTCATAAATATGCTGCAGGCGGGCAGCCCCGATCCGCACTCATCCTCACAAATCAAGCCCTCGGCCTCTCTCAGTCATAAATATGCTACAGGCGGGCAGCCTCGATCCACACTCATCCTCACAAATCAGGCCCTCGGCCTCTCTCAGTCATAAACCTCTCAAGCCACTCGGGCATTTCAGTAAAACAGGGCATTCGGCCCAAAACACCATTTATATGCATCAAAATAGAGTCAAAAATTGAGTTATGCGGTAAACAAGTATAAACATGACTGAGTATAGATTCTCAATCTAAAACAGTGAGAGGATGGTAAGAAACAACCCCTAAGGGTCCAAATAGCATTGGCGCAAGGCCCAAACATGGCATTCAGCCCAATTTACAGAAATTCTTTCTAAAACATATAAGTATCAAATGGTTTCAACAAAGTATGCAACTTTACAGTTGCTACGGGACGGACCAAGTCACAATTCCCCAATAGTGCACACCCACCCTCCCGTCACCTAGCATGTGCGTCATTTCAAAATAGTAGAATGATACAAAATCCAGAGTTTCATGCCCTCAAGACTAGATTTACAATCGTTACTTACCTCAAACCGCGAAATTCTTATTCTGCAATGTTCTTTCCTCGTGAATTGGTCTCCAAACGCTTCGAATCTGGTCATAAATAATTCGTTTAAGTCAATAAAATTCATTAGAATTAATTCCACAAGATAATAATGATTTTCCATAAAAATCCGAAAATTAGCTCAAAAATTACCTGTGGGGCCCACGTCTCGGAACTGGACAAAAGTTATAAAATCCGAAAACCCATTCAACCACGAGTCTAACCATACCAATTTTACAAAAATATGACCCCAACTCGACCCTCAAATCTTCGATTTAAACCAAGAGGGTTTTCAAATGAACTCAATTCACCAATTAAATGATAAAAACAACCATGGATTCGGGTAATTTAACTAATATTGAGTTAAGAACACTTACCCGTTATTTCCTCTGAAAATCACCCAAAATCGCCTCACTTCTGAGCTCCAAATCGCCAAAAACTAAAGTCCCATTTTCAGAACTTAAACTCACTGCCCAGACTTTTCTTCTTCGCGAACGCGGTCAGTGCCTCGCGTTCGCGAAGCACAAAATAACTCCCGTCCAAATTCCTCTTTCGCTAACACGACATCATCCTCGCGTTCGCGAAGCACAAAATGCCTCTGCTTCAATGCCTTCTACGCGAACGCGTTCAACCAATCGCGAACGCGATGCTTCGTTCCCTCTCACTACGCGAACGCGACAACCCCTATGCGAACGCGTAGACCAATTGCCTGGGGGCTTCAGCTTCTTCCTCTCTTCTTCATGAACGCGTAACACATCTCGCTTTTGCGATGCACACCTGGTCAACCCTTCGCGAATGTGTGCTTCTCTTCGCGAACGTGAAGAGCAAATATTGCCAGCCTCTCAGTTCCTCTTCGCGAACGCGAGGCTCCACTCGCGAACGCAATGAAGGAAACCATATGGTGTATCAAAAAAATTCCAGCAGAGTTCCAAGTCCAAAATCCAACCCGTTAACCATCCGAAACTCACCCGAGCCCCTCGGGGATCTCAACTAAATATACCAACAAGTCTTAAAATATCATACGGACTTAGTCGAACCCTCAAATCACCTATAACAACACTAAAACCATGAATTACACCCCAATTCAAGCCTAATGAACTTTGAAATTTCTAATTTCTACAAACAACTCCGGAACCTACCAAATCACGTCTGATTGACCTCAAATTTTGCACACAAGTCATAAATGACATAACAGAGGTATTCCAATTTTCAGAATCGGATTCCGACACTGATATCAAAAAGTCAACCTCCGGGTCAAACTTCTCAAAAATTAAATTTTCGGCATTTCAAGCCTAATTCCTCTACGGACTTCCAAATAATATTTCGGACACGCTCCTAAACCCAAAATCATCATACAGAGCTATTGAAATCATCAAATTTCAAATTCGAGATCGTTTACACATAGGTCAACATCTGGTTGACTTTTCCAACTTAAGTTCTACTTAAGAGACTAAGTGTCTCAATTCACTCTATAACCACTCTGGTCCCGAACCAACTAACCCGATATAATATAATGCAGCTGAATAACACAAAAGAAGTAAAAATGGGAAAAACGGGGCTATAACTCTTGAAACGATCGGCCGGGTCGTTACAAAGATGTTATGAAAAATCCTCACGTTACTTAAGAATGGATGTATGATTCTCATGTTCTTAAGACTTACAATGGCTCTCTTTTAATAAATGGGTATGTGACTCTTGTTCTTAAGACTTACGAAATCTCGCATCTCTAATCTTGCCACATATATAATGACTTAAGAGTCACAATTCTTGGGGTGGCTTGCTGCCACGTGGGGGAGGGTCTAACCTTATCCAATTCTTTAATTAATCACCCAATAATTAATCAATTACCCACATAATTAAGAATTATCTCAAATTACTTAAAATACCACTCACTTTTAACACACTTTATACACCTTATAATCATAGTCATGTGGTACCTTGTATGGCACTAGTCCATAAATACGGGGTATTATAGCTTGGACCGTATTTTATCCCAAATTGCCAAACTTTGACGAAACTCATTTCCTTCGATTTGCTTACCCTTTCTCCTTCACGAATTTACTCATCACGTGTTTGAAATAGCATAATGCTTATAATCTCCAAATAATCTTGTCCTTGAACTGAGGTCAATTATCTTACGACAATTTCATGTATAATATTATAGGGTGTAACATCTTCGTAATATAATTCTGCGGAGCGTAACATCATCGTAATGTAATACTGCAGGGCATAATATCGACGTAATACTGTGGGGCGTAACATCATTGCCCCCTTTTGAATATTCGTCCTTGAATGTTGACTAATTCACTTATCATTCTCATAACCCATAGCCCTTGCGAATACTTTAATATTCTCCTTTCCATTTAGACAACTATTCTTTGAATAACTCTAAAGGCGCGGGTGTTCCCCCCCTTTAAGCCTCTTTCTCATACCACGACTTATAGTCGGAATCCTTCTAATCTCGTAACTGTTGCTACCTTCTATCATACAGCCTGTATGACTCTATCTTTGTATGTGCGCCTATGCGATGCTTCTCTCCTCTTTCCTCCAGCTCTTAGCCACTCTCTAGGCCTCACTTGTGAACATATACAAAATTATGTCAAGTTGTCCCTCTGGGCGTTATTAGCTTTACTACATCTAAGTAGGCCATATTATACCATAACTCTTACTTCGATTTGTTGTTACTGAGGTCTGCGACCAAAATCCAGGTTACTCTCGTTGCTTATCCTATATGCATAAACCTAAGTCTTTTAACGCTTCTTCATTACTGTTCATTTTAAGACTGATGGCCTAATCTCATCTCGTACTTTGTATCTTTTATCCATCCATTGTCGATTTACCTCAATGTTGATCTACAATCTTCCATTGATAACTTGAAACTTCTTACGTAATACATTACCACTAGGGCTTATGTTGCATCGAGGAATATTTGAAGTGATTTTCCTGACCCACTTAGGGGCGATAATGTACTTCAATAACTGTATTTCATAGCATCCCAATGTGATTTACTTTTGTGGGTATTTTAATCCTGTACAATTCTTCAAATCCCTTTTTTTTCTTCTTCTTCAAATCATTATTCAATCGAAGGCCCAAACGTCATCCTTTATTTGTCACAATTACACCCTCATTCTATTACCAGGGCAGCATTCCATCTCTTCTAAATGCTACTAGTCTTAAACTTCTTTGAGTTCATTCAGGCTATGCTGAGCTTTCTACAACTTAGAGGAACCATCAGCTCTCTTGTTTTCATGGACTTAATCCTGAGGACTTATTCATTCTCATCACCTTCTCACTCGCCCTTTCTTATCCTTACTCCTGTCTTCCTAAAAATTTATCGCTTTACTATACTTTAGCTTGTGACCGTTTTTCTTATGTTTTTCTGGAACATCAAGCGAGACATCACATCGTCTCTACTTTTCTTTTACTCTCTTAACTAGACTTCTTGATACCTAGAAACCATAGGCTGGAAGATATGCCACTGATGATGCTGCTATCATTCCTGGATATTGAATCCCCGTGCTTCTAGCCTTCTATCTGAAGTATGGACTATTCACAACCTTCTACATTTGAGTATCTCGTACGTTGTTTACCTTTACCTTACTTACCTTAAAGTATCGTATCACATCTTCTATCTCTTTCATGACCTCCATTCCATATAGAAATAATTCACATCCACAACTTGAATTTCTATTATAATATTTGCACCTCTTTACATGATTTGGTGAGAGCTTCATACTGACTTTTTATGAGGCTGGTACTTCTCTAACTGGCTTTATCATAGAGCTATTATAAAATATGGCTACTGTATTGTCTCTCTTGTACCTCTGATATTAAGAGTGATTCTGCAATGTTCTCAGTCACGATGTCCATAATTTTCTGGGTCCAATAATAAAACTCCTAGTTTACTTAGTTGATATAACTCTTTAGTTTCCTCTGATCAACCTTTATGTAGGCTTAAGCTATCTTCCAACCTGCGGCTCATGGTATTAGTTATTACTTTTTTCTGGTCTTTCTGCCCCCTTTTTGCGTGCATACTTAGCTTATCTTAGTTCCCATATATATTGGAATTCCATACAACTCATATGATCTGGAATATCACTTATGATTTTACTTTCCTTCATTAGCCACGGTAGGTGCCATCTTCTCATGGAGTGCATATAATGTTGTTGTGAGACTGTTGTTACATGACCATTTCCTCTTTAGGTCACTGTGCTGAGGTTGAAGCCTTCTTCCTTATTTCCTCAGCTAGTTTTTCATTGTAGTACTTAGGGGAGACCCTCTGAGTCCTCCACACTCATGTGCTCGTACGGTTGCTTCTGAAGTTTTGACTGTCTTCCTAGTGGGGCTTTCTTTTATTTCCATAATACTCATACGGTACCTTTAACTACCCCAACTCCTATCTGAATATTTATCAAGTATTATAATGACATTACTGCGAGGCTGAATTCACTATATTAGGTTTTAGTATGTTTATCTTGCATGATCTGCTAATTCGTCTGTAACCTCCTGTCTAGCCATAACTAGGCTCTTCCTAAATCAACTACCAACTACTCGTTAGCCCATTCTCATATCAATATTCTGCGTAATCATTCTTGGGATATTTCCTTGTCTTAACTTACGTCCCACACTAGCTCCTTATCTATTAATAACATCTCGGGCAGGAACCCTTACTTCCTTTATTTGACGTCGTGTTTGCATAATGTTCTGGAATCGTAGCATATCTGTAGGATTTGAATAAGTGCAATCTCATCCCTTTCTCATTTTTTATCGCATTCTTCCTTTACCATTCCATAGTTACTAGAACCACTTGATTCTGACTTAATACCACATCATTCCATATTCCCCCCTTTATGGTACTAAGATTTAGTGCTACGATGATCTACATATAGATGTTTTACCTCTTTGTCTTTGGCTTCTTTTCACATCATCGATGACCCTTACTCGCCTTGCGGAAATCCTTTTGTACCAAGGATAACAAAATTCCTTATTCACGACACGAGGGTGATACCTAGTGTAACTGGCACATATATTCCCTTAAGCTTAACTTTGCTCCCATTGCTTACTTTAGGGAAGCGTCCTCCTAAATGACGTTTAAGGGTTATTCTTCTATTGTCCGTTCTATTATTGCTGGAACGCGATATGAAATTCTCATGATGTCGACCATTATCAAATCACTCAGTCCCTAATTCATGTTTAGTTTATCTTGTTCATCAGTCCATACCAATTTCTATTATTCTGGGGTCTAACTTTTCCTTCTGGTAGTTGCGTTGGAGTCACAGACTTATTTATTGAAATGAGGATATGAATTTATGGCCCATACTCTTTTGTTGTCTCAAGTCATGTCACCTCTCGTCTTTTCCTTCACTTGGCTATAGACTCGGTGATACTGTCATCTACCATTGTCATCCATGTATCACATCTCACTCATAATGCTTCATTATCTCTCTTCATATTTCCTTGCTAATATTTTTGTCTACCACTTTATTCTTAAACTTCAACAAGACATTCTTTTGCTTTTAGCTCCCCTTGCTCCGTCCCCTGGCTCTTCGAGTTGCCTAACATTCTTGCTCTACTAGGGACGGGAGCCATACTAAGGTAATATTTATCCCTTCCAGGATTCCAGTGCCTATCTTTGTAGTATTCATATCCATCTGTACCATTTTAGAGTGCACTATCTGGGTGTCTCACAAGGAGATCTATTAGCACATTTGCAATACCCTTCAGAAATGTCAACTAACGCAAACAATCTATTCACCATTTTGGGTTACTCTAACCCCAACCGGATCCTAATACCCCGCCCTTCTATTAAACTACACCTGTTAGCTCCCATAGAGCATAATTGAGATGAGTGTGATCAATTGTGTGTGTGTGTGTGTGTGTGTGTGTGTATATATATATATATATATATATATATATATATATATATATATATATATATATATATATATATATATATATATATATATATATATATATATATATATATATATATATGTTATAATTGAAGGTACTCAAAAGGCTTACATTTCTCTATCTGAATTGTAAATACTGATAATCTTCATTAACTGGGCGCCTCGTACCCTTCTTCACCTTGCTTCTTTTACTTGTTGAAACTTGTATTTACATTTTGAATCTCATATTACTTTTCACTATATGGGTGAATAGATATTCTTGCCTTAAGGCTCCTTATCAAAGAGGCTTACACGTCTTAGTACACACATGTTCTGCGGAAGACCTTATATTTACTCATCAGAATCATGATGCAAAATCGAGTTCCTCTGACTCAACTCTTCCATAGCCACATGCAATCTCTTACCAACTGTCTTTCTGGATGTCGGTATTGTCTTACTACGAATATAATAGAAGTTAGGAGTTTGAATTCATATAAGTGAGCTCTACCACACGATCTAGAGTAAGAAGAAAGAGTGACAGTCCTAAATGCCCTGTAGCCTCCTACTCATAAGTGTGGTGCACAACACACCCATAAACAAGACTCTACTAGACACGGCTTGCAGATTCCCTAGGACAGAACTGCTCTGATACCACTTTTGTCACGTCCCGAACCTGGGGGACGAGACCGGCACCCGGTGCCTCACCTATCCTTGCGTACCAACTTGCGACTAAGGGATTCTGAACATGTAATGTCTCACCTTGGCCATGGGCCACATTGTAAGACAATTTGAGAACGCTGACTAGACATCAATATAAAGCTGGATCGACAAGGCCGTCATAACTACTACAGCTGACAAACCAACAAAATATACATACAAGGCCTACAAGCCCAACATACTACACTAACTAACAGGATATGTCTACAAGCCTCTATTGATAGATATACTGTGATCGGTATAGGGCCCCGACCTACTCATAACATATATATATATATATATATATATATATATATATATATATATATATATATATATATATATATATATATATATATATATATAATGGCGGATCGAAGTAGGGGAAAATTTGTATGATATTCTTGAGAAATATTGCACTGTACTCCCTTAAAATTGCAAAATATCACGTTGCTAAGGTACTAAGAAATCTCGTTGGAATTTTTATTTCAAGAGATTCACATTACTGCTACATGAATTTTTGTTTCAAGAAATCTCGGTGGATTCACGTTGCTAACGTTGGAATCCTTGTATGAATTGGTTGAAGATGTTATGAAAAATCCTCACGTTACTTAAGAATGAATGTATGATTCTCATGTTCTTAAGACTTACAATGGCTCTCTTTTAATAAATGGATATGTGACTCATGTTCTTAAGACTTACCAAATCTTACATCTCTAATCTTGCCACATATATAATGACTTAAGAGTCACAATTCTTGGGGTGGCTTGCTGCCACGTGGGGGAGGGTCTAACCTTATCCAATTCTTTAATTAATCACCCAATAATTGATCAATTACCCACATAATTAAGAATTATCTCAAATTACTTAAAATACTGCTCACTTTTAAAACACTTTATACACCTTATAATCATGGTCATGTGGTACCTTGTATGGCACTAGTTCATATATACAAGGTATTATAGCTTGGACCGTATTTTATCCCAAATTTCCAAACATCGATGAAACTCATTTCCTTCGATTTGCTTACCCTTTCTCCTTCACGAATTTACTCATCACGTGTTTGAAATAGCATAATGCTTATAATCTCCAAATAAGCTTGTCCTTGAACTGAGATCAATTATCTTACGACAATTTCACGTATAAATAATACTATAGGGTGTAACATCATCGTAATATAATACTGCGGAGCGTAACATCATTGTAATGTAATACTGCAAGGCGTAATATCGACGTAATACTGTGGGGCGTAACAAATTAGCAGACATTTTTACTAAGCCTTTACTTGAAGATAGATTTTGCTCCCTAAGAGAACTACTTTGTATTATTTTGCTTGATCATAAAAATTAGGACCTATGTGTCAATTTTAATTCTTGCGTGTCTAATGTTTTTTCAGTTTTAGTTTCTCTGTAAGTATGCATTGATTAAGCGCCTCCGATTTCCCTCTCTTTTCCCATCAGTAGCAGCTTTTAAGAAAGGAAAATCAATCATCATGACCCTTCACTGACACCCTTTCCTTTCTGTACTCAACCGTCAAAAGCTTTTCTTTTTTAATCCTCTGAACGATCCCATCTTGTCTTCATTGTTCTTATCGCTCAGAAACCCTTCTGTAAAATCTTCCAATGGCTAAACACTCCAAGAATCCATCTGCCTCCACAAGAAATATTACTCGTTCTAAGGGAAAACCCTTTTCTCAGCCTCCAGAACAAGTAGACCTAGGGTCTGACCACTCAGAAGGGTTTGCCTCTTCTCAGGCAGAACCATCTAACCACTCACACCGAATAGGAGAAAACACTCTTGGCAAAAGGCCCATGGAAGACCCCCTTGAATCTTTTACCCCCCAAAAAACAAAGGTGGACCTCTCGAGTTCTCTAGAGTCCGACCTCAATTTCTGGAATACCCCAAATAGGGATTTCTTTGTTGCTCTCAAAGACAAGCCCATTGCTCACGGGAGAGTAATCGATCTTGATGACATGGATGCCCTCAATTGTAAGGTAAAGGATTTGTTTGTTTTTCAAAGATGGTCTAAATTCCTCTCTGTACCCCCTCCCAAAGTTTATAAACCTTTAGTGAGTATGTTCTATGCCAATCTTTATTCCAGCAAGCCTGATAGGTTAGAATCCCTAGTTATAGGAAAACGCATTGTCCTTGATTGTGCAATATTTGACTCAATTTTTCAGTGTAAGTGCTATGGTTTTCCCATAATTTTCAAAAATACTTGGCATGATGACTTTGAAATCTCTTTTGATAAAGCAAAACACTGTATAGCTGAGTGTCCATCTGATTTTCTTCCTAACCAGTTAGGTCCCAGCGATGTTAGTTTCGAAACCCAAGTTCTAGCCCATATTGTTGCAACTACCCTTCTTCCTTGCACTGGCTCATTATCCACCTTCTCTCAATGAGACACCTTTCTTGTCTACTGTCTTATGACCAAACTTAAGGTTAAACTGTCCTCATGGGTCATAAACTTCATGATTGAAAGTGTTGATGACCCCACCAGTCTACTTTATGGTATGGCTATCATCCACATCTTGGAAGCCCACAACATCTCTATCTCAGAATACCCCTTTGTTTCTATTTCAAAGTCCTACAAATTTAGAGCCTTTTCCAGTATGGGGTATGTGTGTGTTAAAAGTTCCTAGGTAAAGAAACATGAGGGTGAAGTCAAGAATGTTCAACCTGATTCGAAGATCAAAGCCTCAGTTTCCCATCATAGTGTAAGTGATCCTGATCTTGTAGAAAAATTGATTGATATTGACAACAAGCTGACCATCATCAAGGACCTTCTTGCTGCAACTCAATCAACCCATGCCATCTCCAAAGAGACTGGGCCCAATGTTTCAAAGATAAGGGTCAAAATTCTCAAACTTGTAGAAAACGCAGTCAAAGCCTTCAAGGAAGTACATGACAAGATTGATAAGGTGACAGTTTCAGCTAATGCCAGCTTTGAGCGTCTAAAGGAGGCGATTTGCAACACTCTCACTTATTTCTTGCGTCGTTAGTTGTGGATGTTTCAGACAATCTTTTGCCATTTTGCTGTTTTGGACTGGATAACCAGTCGCTGGATATTTTCTTTACTTTTGCTAAACTCTGCATGCCTATAATTTGCAAATATTTGCCTATGATGTGCCCGTCTCTTCTTAATTTCAACTGTACATATGCATGTCCCCTCTTTGCTGATGACAAAAAGGGGGAGAAAAGATAGTCATACATTGCAGGACAAATAACAACACTTGTTGAGGGGGAGTCGACTAAAGCATATGCAGCACATGTTGAGGGGGAGTCGACTGAAGTACATGCAACACTTATTGAGGGGGAGTCAACTACTGCAGAGCAAGCCGACATGGAAGTAAACTATTGTTTATATATAGGGAAAAGGGCCAAATATACCCTTCTACTTTCAGATATTGTCTACATTTAACCTCCGTTATACTATCTGACTAAATTTACCACTACCGTTATACTATCAGGCCAAAGTTACCCCTACAATCAACAAACTTTTAAAAATTACCCCTCAATCCGTCAGGTGACCCAGAATCTCCCAAATCATTTTAATTAAGTTACTGTTCTTCTTCTTGGTCCACTATTTTCGAAATAATTGGCATTTACCTGCTTTCTGAATTGGAGAAAAAAATAAGAGAAAAAACTATTAAATAATACAACAGTTAATAAACGAAATATAGTTATTTGAAAAATCTAAATTAGGTAGTTTGTCTAAATTCTAAAAGTATTTACAATATCCCAATTTTAATTAATTCGTTGCACCAAATGTATGAGGACTTTGCAAGTATTAGTGATTGAAGTTGAAGTTCCTCGGAGACTTTACATTATCGAATTCAACTTTGCTTTAATCAAATGCATACACATTGTGCACTTTTAAGTTAGTCGATCGAACTTTATACTAACCAGATAATGACAAAATATATTTGAATATACATGTACATACATAATGATCAGTTGCATATAATTCACAATAAATAGACCCACTAAATTTTACAGTATGTATATGGTTGAAAATTAAAATAAAATAATTAAACTAATTCCAAACCCATTATTACAAGAAGAGAAGTGGGTGCATCAGTAATTAAAAATATTCATGAATAATTTGTATAGTCTAGTAACTTTAGCATTCACATCAATAGTAATTTCTAAAAATAGTGGAGCAAGAAGAACAACAAGTGATTTAAATAAAAGGAATTTGGGAGATTTTGGATTACTTAACACATCAAAGAGTAATTTTTAAATGTTTGCTGATGATTGGGGTAAGTTTGGCCAGATAGTATAACGGTAGGGGTAAATTTGATCGAATAGTATAACGAAGGTTAAATGTAGACAATATTCGAAAGTATAGGGGTATATTTGACCCTTTTCTCTTATATATACTCCTTCCGTTTTAAATTAGATGAGGTACTTTCCATTTTAGTCTGTTCCAAATTAAATGACATATTTATAAATTTGGAAATAATTTAACTTTAAACTCTTCATTTTACCCATTTTATCCTTAGTGGGAAATACACAAATGTCATGGCCCTACAAAGCTTTTACCCCTTAAGCTTTTAAGACTACAAGTTTCAAAAGTCTTTTTTTTTTCTTAAACTCCGTATCGAGTCAAACTATCTCATCTAAATTGAAACGGGGGAAGTATTATTTTTGTCATCATCAAAGGTGGAGATTGTTAAATATGAGTTTCAATGATGAAAAAAATAATATATTACGTTTGGTGCAGGATCACAAGGGATAAAACAAAGAAATCAAGATTCCATATCATTCAAGCATGGACTAAGGAAACAATCTATCAACGGAAGAAAAGGAAAGAAAAAGTATCAATGATTAGCTATGAAAAAGGAAGAAGCAGCGGAAATCCGGAAGAAGAATCAATCAATGATTTGATAGATGATTGACGAAAGCTAGTATAGGAAGGTCCCAAAATCAAAGGAAAACAAGAGTGCAAAGCCCTACACTGGAGATCGTTAAAGCCCAAAATCAGGGGATCCATCATCAATCACTCAAGTAACGGAAAGATCTGCCCAACGGAAGAAAAGCCTGTCAAGGCCACAAGTCAAGGAAGATCAACGGAAACCTGACCTTATTCTTGGAAAGAATCAATTTGCGATTCCGTTCAAGGATCAATTCCCTTGGGTTTGTAATCTCTCAAGACTCGTGTCAATCAAGAGTCAAGAAGGCCTCATGAAGTATATATACATATGTTCCAGGCTTGAAGCAGATATACTTTGAACAAACCATTATCACTCTTTTTGTTCTACTCCAAACAAGCATTGTATTTCTTTTTCGATATGCTGTGTAATTAGTGAGAGAAGAAAAAGAGATAAACACTAGTGAGGCATTGTATCAAGAAGAGAAAAGTGACATAGAGACTAAGCTGTTGGTGTAAAGCTATATCAATTATCTTGTACTCGAGAAACTTCAAATACTGAAAGAGATCACCCTTGTAACCCAAGGGGACTGGACGTAGGATTCACATTGAATCCGAACCAGTATAAAAATCTTGGTGTCTTTATTTCCTGCACTTTATTTCTGCATTATTATTATTATTATTCTGTTCTTTTCTCTAGTCGACTAATTGGTAAACTAGTCAACTACTTAGAGTACTGAAAATAAAATCGACAATTCACCCCTCTCCCCCCCCCCCCCTGTACTTTCAAATTGAGGAATTTTATGTTTAAAAAATAAAACTATTTCCAGACTAAGAAAATATATATCTATGTTATATTAAAAGAGAAGTAATATCAAAATATTAAGTCAGTTGACAAGTTAATAAAACTTTATATTAGTAAATATATAGTACTAAGTAATTGCTAATTTAATAAAGAATAAATAAGTAATAAATAATTTATTTGATTACTATGTGATGTGTATCCTTTGGTTTTGAATAGATTTTGTTATATTTCTATATACTACACTAAATAATGAAATAACAACTAATATTTATTAAAATAATATGATATATTAGATTATAATTTTATAAGATTAATAGTCTATCAAATTATTCGCGCATCGCGCGGGTTCTAACACTAGTGTCTAAAGAAAAAAAAAAGAACAATTTGAAGAAACTGAACACACACATTCTTTCTCTGATTGGTTGTGAGAGAACAACCATTACCACATATATATATATATATATATATATATATATATATATATATATATGAAGATAACAAACAGTAAAAATGAAGCGTATTTCTTGGGTTGTTTTCTTAATCTATTATGCGAATCTACTTTTTCTGACGGGTTAGTAGTACTCACGTCATCCTTTTTACAGTGATCAACTAATAATTGATAATGCATTGGTAAATAAAATCTGGAGGAGTTGGAGAGCCTACAGAAATTTGCTAGTGTCCGCTGACCAACGCTCTTTATTTTCTCGAGTATAGAATACGAGGGAGATACGTTTTTCTAGTGACTGGAATTTAAGATTCATTTGATTAGCTGGTTTTATAAATAAAGTGATTGTTTCTGATGAAACAGAAAAAGCATACGGGGGAGGTAAAGTACAGTAGGAAAGCTCGAAAAAAAAAACCCGTAAAAGCACATACTACAATTTTAGACATACTCCATATACCATTGTATCTAATTACTGATTTAATCCGTAAAGATCCAGATAAAAAATTCTATGTTGTATAGATATTTAATTTACACATGCTTAAATCACGTTACAATCTAGTTATCCACAGACATAAATAATAAAGAGTACAAAACTTTATACAAATATTTACACAAGCTTATTAATCACTAATTTATTACCCATAGTAACCACTTATAATAATAATGATAGAATGAAGATTCCATTAACCTCGGAAAGGCGGTGAACTCCGATTCTACCCATTCACCTTACCACAAAACCCTACCAAATCTTGCCTGTACGGCAAGTACGACTTCCGTTTAATATCACCTCCGATCTTCGGGCAACGCACTGCCGGAAAACCATTACCGACGGGAATCCCGGCAACTTTTCCTGCGATTTTAGCAGAGTCAACCGCCGTCGTACTCTCTGCTTTCTCCTCTCTTCTTATTAAACGCAGTCGTCAAAAACACGAAAGTATCTTTACCGTCGCTGTTACTCCGGTGAAGAAAGTCTCTTAACTTCCACCGCTTAGAGGAGGAGCCGGTGGATTTGCTCTTCTTACATTGTTCAGTTAGAGTATCTTCCGCCGCTCTCGGCCTCCACACGCAGTAAGTTCCCGGAGGAATGCTTTCTAAGTCGTCGGCTTCCGACGACGAACAAGACGGCGTAGTTTCACGCTCCGCGATGAAAAGCTTCCTTAACGGAAGTCGAATTGACGCCGTCGGAGCCGAAACCTTGAATTGAACATCGCGTGAGCATAAATCTGTGTTGAAAATTGGACGGATCTGACCGTTGTAGAAGATTTCATCAGCAGAAATAGGTGAAAATTCAGATTCTGTATTAATAAAAGCAAACTCAAAATCATCATCACCGTTCTCTTCGTTTTGTTGTTTTTCCAGTTCAGCTTTCTCATTCAAAATCTGTACTGCACAGCTGAATGTCTCATTATTATCACTGAAGAAAAATTCGGAATCTGTTTCATCTTCAGCGTTGAATTCTTTGACAACTCTAGCAGCAATTTCGGTGAGATTTGTGTTGGAATTATAAAGAGTGAAACTCGAAGACTGCAGGGACAACATCGGACTCGCTTGCATTTCTCTGATATATATATATATATATATATATATATATATATATATATATATATATATATATATATATATTGCAACACTTTTCCTTTAAACCTTCTTCTAAACTGTAATTTCCTTGTTTTACAGTGTTTCTTTTCTCTTCAGATTATATAGGCTAGTTGGAGGACAGGAGATAAAGACGACATGGTTCAGAACGCGGTAGATAAATAAGAGTAGTGACAAGTGATGATTGTTGGAATATGTACAGAAAAATACATTGTATTAGATAATTCATGCACCAAATTATGTTAATATGACAAATCTATATATTTATATAATATAGGGGCTTAAGGCAGGTGAAGTGGCACTCTATATGATTAGGAAAGCCATTTATCTTTTTTCACATTTTTTTTTTCTATTTACTATAACTATTCAGGGAAAGAATGTGATGCTTTTTCTCTTGCCCGACGCAACATATGGTACGTTAATTATGCACTTCAATTGTTGAGTATTCAGGGAAGAGGTCAACTTAAATGAATGATAGATGTGCTACTCAAAGACCAATTATCCTACTTTATTACAAAAAATCTTTGTAGAACTTATCATTCTGGTAGTAATACCAATAACAGTAGTTCATATCACAAATAATTTTTATTGATGTATAATATTTCTGTATTTGTTTGGTATACTTCATGTTTACTCATTCATATGAATAAGAGAGCATTGATCCAAGATTAAAAAGAAATCTCTTTTACATTCTCAACTTATTGTAAAATTTGACGTCTAAAGTGATTGAACTAGAAGTATTTTATTACTTTATGTCAGTCCTCTTATAATTATGGTATACATGATAAGCAATTCTCAGGTGATTTTCTGATTTAAATACTTATAGTATCATAGAAATAAGTGTTGTTTTTCTTTTCTATTATTATTATTATTATTGTTGTTGTTGTTGTTGTTGTTGTTTCTCTTGATTTAAACAAAATAGTTTCCTTTTCTCTTTTGGTAATAGGATTAAAATAACCTTAGTAACTATTCTGAAGCGAGATATTTGAGATTATACCTTATATCATAGTGCATCAAGAAGGCCACTTGTAGAAGCAGATAAATCGAATTTTATATGTACCCTTATAATTTATGTTTAACTTTTCTGGAACTGCTATGATAATTTCATTTATTTTCTGTACCATTTGTTAGTGGGAAAAGGAGTCCTGGCTCTAACCAAAGACCGCCATTTGTCAGAATCAAATCTAAATTTTATTACAACTACTATCTTTAAAACTAAAATTTGTACGTTAACTGTGTGAAAGATTTAAAATTAGTTTTTCCTTTTCCTTTCTTCCATTTTCAAGAGTTAACCATAACGAAAATAAAGTTTTGATTATTGATTCAGTATAGAACTTTCATCTTATCTAAAACCTTATTAAATATATAACTTGGTTCAGTGAAAGCAAATAATATCAAAATAGGATCTGACATATATTCCTTGACAGGAGTGATATTCAATCCAAAAGAAAAAAACACTTTTCTTTTCTTTTTGATCAATTTCTATGGTATCAACTTACTAGATAGTTCTGTTTTTTCCTTTTTTGTGCTTTCTGTTAGTAGAGGAAAAAAGTTTTGGCTCCAAGCAAACAAATATTTTATCTCTTCTATCTAAATTTATGTTATTAAAAAATTATTTCTAAATTCACAAACTTAACGCGCGAAGCGCGGATAAATATACTAGTTTAAGTAATAAATTAAAATGATACTTACTAATATAGTAGGAGTAAGTAACGATGGTTAAGTAATAAATAAAACTTAATTAATATATTTAGAAGACGTATATCGTAATATTTTATTCTTGTTTTTGTTTTATTGATACATCCATCGTATGTAAGCACTTCACTACTCTTGAAGAATAATGGTTTAACCAAGTTATAATAAAATACTAGGTCTAAATTTTAATTATATAAAGTTGTCGCAAATTAATTATAATGTTCTGATGGATTAATCTATTTCATTTTTACTAATTATAAAAATGCAATATACATATTCTTACTTGTTTTTGGTGTGTCTGTGAATGATTATAAAACTTTTATATATGAGTTAAATTAAATATATAAAATATAAAAAATGCTCCTGCTACTGAGCTATTTGATTTAATATCAAATGATCTCTACATTAGTCATGTCAATGGTATTAAATATATAAAAGCTAACTAGTTTTTAAGGAAAAATGTACAAAATCAAAGTGTAAAACAAAATGGACGGTCAACATACTATCTACATTTTAATCACGTTTAGTGTTGATTTGGTTGGCTGCATAAGAAATTAATTTTGATATAAGATATCGCATAATATACATATTATTATCACCTTAATCATCAGAATATTATAATATTTGAAGTATATAGACCAATAAGATATCTATCGATTTTCTTTTTAGTAGGGATGTTCAAAAACGAACCGAAACCGAAAACGGAAGCTTAATGGCTTGTTGGTATCGGGTTAACGGTTTAACGGACGGGAAACAAATTGAAATTTTTTTATTAACGGCTTATCGGTTTGGGGGCGGATTATTCAATTTTCTTAACGGATAATCCGTTAACCCGTTAAGAAAATATATATATATATATATATATATATATATATATATATATATATATATATATATATATATATATATATATATATATATATATAAATATAAAAAACTCTTCCACTTCTTCCAGTACTCTATCTCTAAGTTCTAACGCCTAATTCCTAAATAATCAGAACCCTGACGTACTATGCATTAGAAGATCCTAGGCTTGGCTTAGCTTAGCTTATTCTCCCATCCTACAACAAGATTGTTTAAGCTGCTGTCTATGGTTCACCTATGCTTTTATTTTTTTAAACTAATGCTTGTTGTTTATGTTTAATAGAAGAACAACAAGGTTGTGCCACAGCTTTTTTCACTCTACAACACATGATACACTACATCATTCTTATGTAGGCGTTAACAGACATGTATGTCTGGACTCAATGTGTAATTTTCTATTCTAAATTTGTATGCTAGGCGGTCAGCAAACAATTAATGCACGCAATATAGATTGAATTAGGCCGATAAACCGCTCGATAAGAGCTAAACCGATACCAATCCACCCGATATCTTATCAGGTGGCTAGCGGATTAATACATTTAAAAGTCGATAACCATTAAGCCAAATCGTTAAGAGTAATTAACCGTGAAATTCGCCCAATAAGCAGCCCTACTTTTTAGTACTGAATAGATATGCATAGCTAAGTTGTGGAGTTTCATGGTGGAAATCAGAAAATTGACTGTCGAGTTTTGAGGTGGTTAGTCAATGCATATGATGAGGTAATGCATGCCGAAGATAAGCTGTAGTAGATATGTATCTAAAATTTTAAACGAGAATTCTTCTTTGGTTGGTTCATACGTAACAATCACACGCGAAAGTTCTACAGAAATGGACCTACTATATTTTTTTGGATTGTTACACTACTAACTTATATTGTTAATAAAATAATTTCACAAACACTGCAATTTAACAATAATTCAGTGTAATTTTACAAGTGTGGTCTGAGAAGGGTAAGATGTACGTAGCCTTACCCCTACCCTAGAGGGAAGTTACACTACATAATACTTTGATTATAGCAAATTAACACTTTACTTTTGGATCATTGGTTTCATGTCCGTTAGGTTCAAATGATATTGCTATTATGGGTGTGTTTGGTACGAAGAAAAATATTTTCAATAAAAAATATTTTCCAAAATGTTTAAGCCAACTAAACATAGAAAAATTAAAAAATATTTTTCGGAAAATGTTTCACTTGGTACCAAACACACCCTATATTACTATTGCAGTTTGCACCATATCTTTATTTTCAATGATGAAAGCGTTTCACAATTTCTACCTATTTTCATTTGTGAATGCTCAGCAAAGTTATGATATATTGTTTTTGTTTAAGAAGAACAACAAGGATGACATATTAGTTAAATATTTTACGTTTAAAAAACTCCCAGGTTCGTTTAAAAGGTCCTTTTAGTTAGGGAATCTTAGGGGAATGTATTAAAAAAGACACTATTTACAAATAACTAGCCATTTTAGTCAAGCTACTAAAAATAGCCAAAAACATTATCAATGATATACAACATTCAAAAAATCTACGCAATTTTTTTTTTTTTTCAATGGATATTATTGAGATTCATTGAAAACACATGATGAAATAATATACAAAATTTGACGAAGTTTGAAGGCGAGTTAGACTATTTTGGAGTCAAAATTCATTACCTATGACATAAAATATTTAAAAAGTAGGCAAAAAGGATTTTTTTTTTTCAATGGGCATAGTTGAAAGCATGTAGATGAGGCGGTACACAAAATTTGAGCAAGACTAGAGGTGATTTGGATTGGTTTGGTATCAAAATTCGTAGTTAAAATCGAGTTTAAAAAATTCTTTTGCAATACATGTATCAAACATGTATCACGCATGTATCTCATACACAGGTATACATGGATATACATGTGATACATATTTGATACACATATAATGCATATGTGATACATAGTGTAATACACATATCATCTTTTTTTATGTTTATCTTCTACTTCGAATTTTCAATTCAAACCACCTCAAAACTCCATCAAATCATCCCAAAACTGAGATTCAAACTCCTTAAGATGTAATCAATCTATTCAAACAACACTCATTCAAAAGAAAGCAAAACTTTGATCATTTTTTGATTACATAGCCAATTGGCTAATATTGATAGCATTTAGCTAATATTAGTAATATTTTATGAATTGACTAATATCTGTATTAATTTGCATATGAGCGGACATAACTGGTAGTTTCCCTTTATGTTGTGTGATGACTACCAAATTGTTTGGGCTTCCAAAATTATGGAGAACTCCCACATGTGCGGAAGATTTATTGTGGCCCAAGCTGTGCAGGCCCTTTTATCTGTTTTAGTGGGAACTTTCTTAGTTTTTGCCTTCGTCTAAGGCAATTAAGTAAAAAACTAAAAAAATGTTATAAAACAATAAGAGAAGAAGGGGAGTATTGCAGAGAAAAGTAGAAAAATAATTCTTATTGATTTGGGATCATATACAATGGAATAGAACCCCTCTATTTATAGGGAAAAAGTGACTTACCCACCAAGTAACAAACCCTAAAATCCCTCTAAAATATAGACATTCACCTTAAATACAATTATATTTATAACACTCCCCCTTGAATGTCTATTCAATAGATAATGTGCCTCGTTAAAACCTTAACTAAAATAAAATCCAGTGGAAAAAAATTCTAGTGAAGGAAAAAGAGTACACATATTTAGAAATATACTTTTTGGTTGCCTCGTTAAAAACCTTGCAAGAAAAACCCAATGGGACAAAACCTTATAAGGAAAAAAGAGTACAACGCGTATTAACTCCCCCTGATGAGAGTATCAATTTACATCTTTGAGCCTTCGCATCCCAATCTTGTGCACCATCTTCAAATGATCGTTGGTAGAGATTTGATTAACAAATCAACCATATTAACTTGAATGAGTATATTGCACCTTGAAATCATCATGCTTGAAAGATATGTAATTTCTTCATATAATGTCGTAGAATGTATTTTTCAATATCTCCATAGCGGCAAAAATTTTCGATATCACATTATCATACTTATAGTTATAACCAGTATTTTAAAAGGCGTGGGCGTAAGATGTGGCATTTTATATATGCTTCAGCAGGGCGTAAGCCCCATATGTATTTAGTTTTTAATATTTTATAAAATAATATAATGACAGTAAATATTTATAAACAGGTAAAATTGTATAAATATTGAAGAAAACTATATATATGTGTGCTCCATCCCCACAAAAAACTAATCAAAGCAATCTATTATACGTTACTTACAAGCACAAGTAATTTGAGTCAAAGAATAGAGTTTTCTATATGGAGGAACAAAAAGGATGATTAACCTGCAATTTGAACTTTGAATTTGCTGCTATGAAGAAGAATGTAGTTCTCTTTATATTTTTTTTTTTAAAAAAATATTCGTTGCTTTTGGGAGATATTAGTAGACTAGCGGACAAGATAAAAATTCGAAAACCCATGAATTAGGGCTTAAATCAATAAAAATGATCTTTACTTTTAAATTTAATACTTTTGAGTTCTTTTTTAAACCTTTTGAGTAATTACCAAACCGATTTTTGAGAATTTTGGTATTATATGAAGGACTAATTCAATAAATTTTGTTTTAATTTGAAAAAGTCTCTAGGGCTTATTCCTTACTAAAACAATGCGCCCCGAACGCCCGGGCGTACGTCCCAAATTGCGGGGCGTACGCCTCTTGAGACTTTCGCCCCACACCATCGCCCTAGGGCATTTTTGGTACCCCTCGCCCCGGGGCTCGCCCCAGAAACGCCTTTTAAAACAGAGGGTATAACAAGATACAAATGTGCCCAAATTGCACTTAGGATGTAGTACTTCATGACCAAGAATTCTATATGCTTTAAGCAAATTAAATCCTTCGGGGATCATCATATAAGTTAAGTCATATAAGCCATATGCATGGACTTTAGATGCATATCAAGTTCTTATGTCATGCTAGACATATAAGATAGATAAACGCGATTGCACATACCATTGACTTTATACTTTCAAGTATTTGAACTGTAGGTCCAAAACTGTATGTCTTTCATATGAAACCAATTCTACTTGAATTGTTTCTACATACTTAAGATCCTCATATATATATTTAGCATAATCATAGATGTAGTTGACGAACATTTTATATCGGTTCCAACCTCCTTTCTTTTTATAAAGACATAATATAGAGATCTCTTCATTCATATTTTCAGGTACCTGAACCTTTCCTGAGATTTTATGAAGTGTTATGTCATGTGATATTCTAGATTACTTGCCTCATTATTATGATCATTTTGATAATTTGTTCATCTTCTATATCAAAAATTTTATTTGAAATCGATTTATCTATACGCTTTAAGCGTACCATAGACTTCGTCCTTATATGACTTATTCTAATGTGAGCATTTACGGTGAGAATATAGTTACTTTCTTTGGGTCAACAAATACGTCTGGCATGCTTTGCAATATATTACAGATGAATTATCTTTTTATGAACTTCAAGTTCATATTATCTTATTCGAGGATCTAGATGTAGAAATGATAATTCATTCCACGTAACTTTTTCTCAACTGTTTATCCTGTCTCTTCCTCATGTTAGAAAAACTAACTTGCTTCCTTAACTTTGGAAACCCATCTTTGTGCGTTATGGTGTTAATCAAAATATACACCGCACATAAATAATAATGAGATGGAATTATTTGATTCTTGACCCTGAACCACTTGTGAGGGAAGAATGTAATATACTTTCGTACATAACGTATATCAAACTTATATAGATAATTTTGTTCTCATAAACAATAGTTTAACTATTAAGTGGAGGCACTCAATAAATTATTTTGCTAAACCAGCTGTGATGTAAATCAACTTATCAAGATGAACTGTCTTGAATAGAAAATATGAAAATTATGCTCTAAATTAAATTATTGAGCAAGTTACCTCGCAAACACCATATTGTGGGTTAATCATAATCGCACATGTAACCATCTTATAGATGCAACCAGTTGTGATGTAAACTAACTTATCAAGATGAATTGTCTTGAATAGAAAATATAAAAATTATGCTGTAAATCAAATTATTGATCAAGTTACCTCGCAAACACTATGTTGCGGGTCAATCATAATCGAACATGTAACCATCTCATAGATGCATCTTATGTGGTATACATGGCAGATGAATGAGCTCATATTCACCTTTGATATTTCTAGCATTCATGAGATTCAATCTCAATTTTAGTTGGTCTATTAATTAATGAGAACAAACAGCATAAGAAAATTCATAAAGAATCTTCTTCAACACTTACCCATTTGAATTCTCATTTACTTTGCACATCGTACTTAAATGAACATTGCTCAATATGCCATGCCTGATAAAGCTATCTCTATGAGTAAACTTCAGGTTTACATCATGACATGTGCAATTGTTTATGAAACTCCCAGTTCACTATGACATGTGTTTTTATATTAATAAACATCTATTTTACTGTGTCATGTAATTTTACCGTATTTTTTTATTTATGTAGTACAAATCAGGCAACAAAGCGAATAATTTCTATATACATATTACCCTGCTACAATTGTAGTAATATAAAGATATTAAATCTTTTCATTATTTATAGTCTCAATATAACCAACCGTTTTTGCGAATACTTTAGAAACTCAATAGGTTTCTTTGAGACTTACTACGGCACCATACCTTATTGATAATTAATTTTATTTTTTCAAAGTAGTATGATTGGCTCTTCTAGAGCTTTCAATTAATTTTGTACTACCACATATTCATCAACATCCATATGGTGAATATCTCTTTCAAGGAGAAAGTTATACCATTATGGTCATGGTCAAAATCATTATAGGCAAGATATGTTGCTTCTATTACTTTTGCCGTATAATAATCACATTTCCATAATATTTTGGCATAATCACAATAGTTACGTGATCAATGACCATTCATGCCATAATAATAAAATTATTTTTTTATTTCATCTCAAACCTCTTTCTAAAGATTAGTGCGGTATATCCACTACCACTAGCACATTCATATTCTTCCAAGAATGAATATGTATTCATAATTCAGATGTTGTCAGATTAACATCATGAATGGACCATAATCATCTATATGTACTTTACAAAATCTCATGTCAAATCGATGACAAATATTACTTTCACAGAGTGAAGAATTTGAGAATCTTTATTATTGTCATTACCACAATGATGACGATTATAATTTCATCAATTACTACATCCACATCCATTGATACCCTTCACGGTAATAATTTTGTCTTCTTTCAGACTTATTGCATATTGCTACCACATTCTCTTAAGGGAACGAGAATGAAGTAAATTCAAGGGACGTGTTTCTACTTCTTGTGCTCATAATCATACATGAATTTGACCATGGCAAGATATAGAAATTTTACCACTTCGGGTGGTTATAATTTCTCACAAACTCTATTAGAGTTATAATCTAAATTTATTGTCTTTGTTTGTATTTAAAATCAAATTATAGTATTTCAAGAATTTTGAAAGAGAAAAATAAGGTAAAATACTTATCTTAAATCCAGAATCTCGAAGGAAGTTCATGGATCAATTGACAATCATTATACTCAATATTATGTACAAGTTGAGCACCATGCATGTATCCCAAAGTCTGGTGACCAAAGCAGATGCCTCTACTCAATTGGTTAGAGTCTCGTGTTGATAACGTGTTATAAAACAATAAGAGAAGAAGAAGAGTAATGTAGAGAAGAGTTGAGAGAGAATTCTTATTGATTTGGGATGATATACAATGGAATAGAACCCCTCTATTTATAGGGAAAAAGTGACTTAGCCACCAAGTAATAAACCCTAAAATCTCTCTAAACTATAGACATTCACCTTAAATATAATTCTATTTATAACAAAAAAAATAAGTTTAAACGAACTTATATTATAGACATTAGATGACGAAAATGCTAACGTGATATCATAATGATGTTTAATATCCTCATAAAATATCTGAATTATTACAATAGCATATAATTTTAGGAAAAATAAACGTGATCAACAGTCATTTTCTCTGTGTTAATTACTCACATAGTTGGAGAAGTTTCTTGTTACTTTGCGTGCGCACCAACTCTGTAACTAAAGTTGTATTAACCAAAGCTTAATGAATCACTTTTGAGTTTTACAGACTGTCCTAGTCAGAGTGAGAGATCAGCCCAAACATTCTGTCCTGGAGGCCCAATATAATTAAAATGCACTGCTGAGTCTTAGGAGTAGAAGGCAACTAAAAGGTAGCCAAGGCTTAGTTCCTACTTTGGGTAGTGAACAAGAGCACCTTGGTCGATATGTTAGGGTACATTTTTACAAACTTGCGAAGTGCTCATGGTAGAACCGGATTCAGATTTTGAAGTTTTTGAGTTTTTATAATAACTTTAAAATAATATACAATTAATTGGTTCACGGTTAAATATTGATAGATATTTAGTCAATTTCTTAATATATATACAGAATTTGAGCAAAAATTATTGGATCCACATGAACCACATATAACATTGTAGATCTGCGCGCCCTTAGACTAACGGTAGTATTATCAATTTAGCTTTGTCTTACATCTTAACTAGTCCAGATACTACTTGGTGTTGTAAGTACGGTCTAGTGTCAGATTTAATTTAGAACTGTTACAAATTTTTCATGCTAATCACAAAGCCAACATATACACATATAATTGCATATATATAAGTTAAGGACATTATATGTCCTTCAATATCACACAGGAGGAGTGATTTGTGTGGTGTCTAATTTTCGCATGCACTGGATTATAGAAGGGCCTTATTCTTCTAAGCGTTCCTTAATCTATAATTGCGGATTAAGTAATGCAGAAAATAAAGAACACAAGTATTTTTACATGAAAAACATCCGGCTCAAAAGGTGAAAAAATCACGACCTACTTCCCAGTAGGATTTTCCCCAAAACTTTACTACAACTCTGAGCCAAACAACAATGTTAACAAATTAAACTCTTGCAAACCTAAGGATTAACTCTAACCCTAGTAGCAACCAACCATAGGTTGTTGCTACTATTTCAAGTTAACTCTAATTTGAATGATACAACTCAAGTACCTAATACAATTTGCTTCTAAGAAAAGCTGAAAGGTACAACTCGAAAGCTCCTAACACATTTGAACTAGAATAAAAGACAAACACATGGAACTGGTTCTTCAATCTGGTTCATGTAACTTCAGGTTCGCTCTCTTGAAACTCACAGGAATTGCTCACAAAATACCCTGCTATTTTGCTCTCAATTCTTGCTTAACTTCAGTGTGAGCGATACCTGTAAAAGAGAACAAAACAGATATTTATAGGTTAGTAGAATAAGGATTAACTAGAGGTCTAATTCTTTACTCTTCCTTGGTGGAAGAGTTCTAGTTATCTTCAACTTCTCTCTTTCCTTATCTTTTGGATAGAGTTCTCTTCAAGTAAAGAGTCCTACTCCTTATGAAACATGCAATCTTTTTGTTCAGGGATTATCAGAAATAATCACGTATACTTATCCCTTGCACGTGTTGCATTTTGCTTGAATCTGACTGTAATCTGTGTGCAGTGTTCATGGATTGGTTCATGCATGTGTTCCTTTGTCAATCATCAAAACCAAAACCGCTCAGGTCAACAAAGTTGTTTGGATACTTCCGAAATTACGCGAAGGCACTTCTAAAGAAGAACTATTGTTAATTGTTAGTCAGCATTAGAAGTATATATTTTGACTAAATTAGCTAGTATAAGTGTTAACTTTGTACCAAATTTTATAAGGAAATATGGCGATTAGAATTTTTTTTTAAAAAGTAGCCAAATACCAATGTTTAAAAACTCCAGGCTAGGAAAATGAGAATATGAACACAACTCTAGCTAGTGCCAATTACACTGTTAAGAAATTCAAAGGAAGACATATAGCTAGCAACCAACGACAGAAAGAAGATTCAGATTACGGCGACAAGATGATGAACGCACGGTCGGTTTTGTACATTCACGATTCATGATATATGAATGAACTATTGGACCCGTGTTGGCTTCTGCTTTTTATTGTTATTAAGACAAAAATACAAAGGTAGAGATGAACAAAATTACAAATATTAAGCGTGTGTGGAATGAAAGATCCTGGCACCGACTACTTCAAGATTTGTCTATTATTGGGCATTCACATATGTGATATGTCAAATCTTTTTTAATGAAAGCAGATAACATGAGACTCAATTTGTCATCGCTGAGTTTTCTCGCGCATGCTTGTCTAACTCTGGCTGCTGGTGGCTACATTTGGAAGTATACTTGTTTAGTCAATAACATTAGTGCTATCATAGTGGAAGATTTCATGTTCAGATTTCTCAGTTACTATATTAAGATTATTGTCCAATCCATACTAGCTAGCTAGTCCATCAATCAAACTCACTTTGTCGCCCCAAAAGAAAAAGCAAAGAATTTAGGATGTGTCGTGGCACGCTCATGCGAGGGAGGTTGAGTCAAAAAAATATATAATATCTACTGTATAAAATAATATTTGTCTGTTTTAATATCTCATTTTTTTAAAACTAACCTTATCCAACTTGGAAAGCATCGACATTAAATTTCTTTAGTCTTACGAATTTGAAAGTTATTGGAACCTGTAAGTTGGTGATATATCATATGGTCGCATGCATCATTGTGATGTCCCTTCGATTAGTTTAATATAGAGTTAAATTAAAGATTTTTTCACACTACCAAATCATTTAAAAGGTAATTATTGCTATTCCATAATAATTGGATGACTTAATCTGAAAAAATATATTATGATAAGTTGCACCAATATTAATTATTATCAATAGTTTTTATTTATACTAAACTCCACACTTAAATCATTGCTCGTCCTCGAGCAATCAAACTGCACTTCATATCGAGACGACCTTTTCATCAAACAACTTTCCTAAGTCATCATGCCAAGAATATTTAAAGCAAACTAAGCACTATGCTGTAACATCCTAACCTCAAGACTCAATTCACAAGCACCACATATTTTTCAAAACCTACTCACTTACACTAACCCAAAGGCCAATGACATTACCTTCCATTTGCAAATCATGTGCTCTCACACCAAAGATAGAGAGTAGTTTCACACACCATAAAATTCAAGAACAATTAGGAATTCAAGATGAATTCGCTCACTCTCAAAAATAAAATTCATGTGCCACAGAAGACACACCATAAGCTTGCCCGTAGTGTAATACTCTACTAATTCGAATTCATTCAGTCAAAGATCAAGTAGGACTTAATTTGGTTGTAATGTAGGTTGCGGGGACAGGTAGAATACATTTGGATGTAATAACTATACCTCCTTAAGCACTTTAATACATATACATTAATATGTCAACCTCACACTTATGTTGAACCAAACCCCAACCTTCATAACATAATTGCATCAGCTCCCAATTTCTTTACGCACAAACAAGATGACAACTACCACTAGCAAGGAATCAATTTTTTTTCTTTCAAATACATACACTATTTTTTTCTTCTTCTTTCTAAGATCTGATTTTCTTTTTTCTTTCACGCAAATTCACTTCTTCAATCTTCTTTCTCAATTCCCTACAAGTTGCGCTCATAATTTTTCAAACGGTGCACCTTTCTTTATATTTCTAAGTTCCACTCAAAAATCCAAACATACATCCACTTAACTTTTAATAAGATCATAATAATTTCAAGTGCTCAAGAAAGGTAAAAGGTTCAAACAAATAATCAATTTAAATAAAGGAGTCTGGTTTGTACTATGGTTGCCCAAGAAAATAAGAATACATTCTCAAAAGGGATAACTAGATACACATTAATTTTGGTGGGTCAAAGGCGTATATCTGGCTTAACAAAGAAACGCTTCTATCACATCCTAGACTGAACTAGACTGTTATTTCGTTTTGCAAATACACAGGGCAAGTTCTAGACATCAAGACATGCACAAAATATCTACAATAACTCACATACACATTGACACATAACTCACCCAGGACTGGATATATCCCAACTATCTAGTCAAAGCAGTTAAGCATATTCAAAATCAAACATTTTAAGGCACTTATACTGATATTCGGCTTACAGTATGCATATTTATATATGCATATTGCCTCACATTTTACTCACGTTTCATAAATTTTGGATGTGTAATCTAATAATTTGTGCTAATTTATGGTATTTTTATGTGTAGGAGTCATCCGGAGGCAATGTGGGATGAAAGTGCACGAGTTGAATAAAAAATGGAACAAAATAAAAATAATTGGGACAGTGTAGCGCCACAGTAGCGTGGGGTGCTACCTGTGGCCTAGTTTCCAGAGGCAAAAATTTTCCAGTGCCAGGGCTAACGCCCCACTCTACCCTGGGCGCTGGGTGACGGAAAGTTATCCTATTTCGTCCGGGACAAGGTTATTTCGACCCAAAATGCCTCCAACTCGTATAAAAGCAAGTCTAAACCTATTTTGGAGGGGGAGGGAACATATTTTTGGGAGTAGATACACCACTTTGAGAGGAAAACACAAGTACAGAACACTCGGGAGCAAGGATTCTAAATTTTTCTTCTCTTCTCTTCCTTTAATCTCATAGTTCATTAGTTCTAGAGTTGTGGGTGCTACATGAATGTTGTAGTTTGAAGCTTGAATTGTTTTTGTTATTTTATCATATTAGTTTATTTATTCAATCTTGCACTAAATTATTCGATTGTTTGATCACCAATTGAATACTATCTAGGAATCTAGGATTGAACTCGGGAGAGGGAATTCTAGATTGCATATAAGATTGAGTAGAGCGAGATCTTAAACCTGAGCGTCGGAACAGATTTGCAGTTAGGATAGGGATATACCTAATCGCCTTGCTTGGTTACTATACATGAATTATTAATGCGTTTTTGTTAGTCCTAATTCTATAGGAATATAAGTGTTTAGGTTAGCTTGAATAGGCGAGTAGTACTTCGGGAGAATACCACGAGTAATATTAACCCTGTCAATCAATAAATCAGATAAATTAATTAGACAAATAAAGTGGAAGACTCAACGGGATTGTTAGCTAACCCATAGCTCTAGAATATTGTCTCTCATCGAATTCGTGTCTAATTTCGCCAACTTGTTTCCTTTAATCTCTTAGTTTGTTACTCTACATTAGTTTTAGTTAAATATTCATACTTTAGGATTCGCTTGAATATATTAATTATTTGGGTTTAATTTAGTTGATAGTTAATCACAAGTCTTTGTGGGTACGATATCTGGATTTATAATTCTATATTACTTGTACGACCACGTATACTTGCGTGTGCGTTTGGGAGCAACATATACACGAGTCAAGAAATGAGCCTAAGCGTCACATCTAAGGCACTCACCAATCTCAAGGCACAACAAAGTCAAGAATGATTACGACACAAGATTCTGTATTTCTAAGAAAAGAAAAAATTAACTACGCCCGGTTCAAGCAAAACCCTTGAAAAAGAACCGCAGCACAAAGAAAAATCAAGGGGGAATTATTAAACTATCTAATAAATAAAACAAAAAATTAAAAAAAATAATTTTTAATTTTTTTTATTTTTTTATTTTGACTTTAATCCCTCAAGAAAACTGTCTAGGAGATCTATCGTTGGAAAAAGTGTAACTTTTTTAAATTTTCTAATATACTGACGAAAAAACAAACAAATAAAGAAATAAAAAAAAATACACACATATTTACATCCCCCACCCCACAATTTAAATTGTGGCATGTCCCCATGACACATAAGTAAAAAGCAAGAGGTGAAGAAAACTCCCCCTGAATTTTTTCATTTTCGAGAACTTTTGAACTCCACCCCTAATTCTAAATTCATTCCTCGTTTTCGCTCCTTCGGATTATTTATGGAGCTCATTAAGCCAAAGTCTTCTAAGGATATCTGTAGAACTCGTTCTTTTCTTTCTTTCTTGGCCTATTTTGAGCAGTGAATTGTCCTTGTAGGATCATCCTCAACTTGCTCCTGCATTCTTTCACATTATTAATCCATGTATCTTCCCGTAAATTCTCAAAAATAAAATCCACATGATCAAGGTTAGTATAAGAAAATAAAGAAGAAAGGTCATGTGAATATTCTTGTGGTATGTCCAAGGCCATTTATTTTTCATTCTCTTCTACAAAAGGTTGTAAATGTGAAGAGGTGGATGGAGCTTTGAACTCTTCTTTTATTGCTTCAAACTCAACCTAAGCCTTATCTTCGATCATCTCAATTGAATCAGAGTCTTCTTGCAGAGTAGGAACTTCTCTCTGTAGATGCGCTTCCTCTTGGGTATGCTCATTCTCACATGGTATTTCCTCCATATAGTCACCATCACAATGTAATGAGCTTTCTGAAAGTATATTTACTAAGTTTCTCACTTGCGTTGTTATGTTCTTAATGGCTTCATCATTTTATATAAGTCTCTCATCAACACTATTCATGAACTTATACATAAGCTCTTCTAAACTACCATTATCCTCTTGAGGTGGCTGCCTCACTTCGCTTTCATTCCAGTCACAATAAGGGTATTCGCTCTATTCAGAATTAAGATTATGCCCATATGAAACCTGTACAGACTAGAAACAGAGTGATATTTTTCAAAAGATGAACCATAAGAGGAATACTTACTTGCTTGATAGTCAATCCATAGATAATTTCCCCTATATTTAAAATAAATAACAGACTTGTGTTAATATTCAGTTGCTAACTCTGCAACCGCTTTCTTACGTTGGTTGTGATCCATCTTCACAGCATTTAGATTTCAATATGAGGAATATTTTCTTCAAGTTTTCTCCCTAGCATGTGTCAGGTGCTTCAAAACAAAATCTTGAAAACAAGTTAACTAATAAAAATGTATTAAAAATAAAAAATAATAATTTCCGAATTAGCACCAAAAATTATTTTGAACACTATTGATTGTCAATCCCCTGCAACGGTGCCAAAATTTGACTAGCGCAAAACACAACACAAAAATTAATGCTCGCTAGCCAAAGATAGTATAGTAAAATATCGTCTCCACATGAATTGAATTTAAATAATGTTCAGATAATTTCTGAGTTAAATGCTATTCAGCATATTCAACACTTTGAATTGGGATTATTAATACCACAACTAATAAACTAAAATTAAAGCAAGTAAAAATTAATCACGGAGAACTAGAGAGTAAATCAATGAGTTATTATGAATACGAAGAATAAGGGTTTTGACATAATAAGTACAAGAATTCTATCTTGGATTTGACATTGTATATTTCACTCTTAAAGTTCTATCGATTCTCACAAATTCAATAGGTGATTAGCTTATACTTCTAATTTAGATTCCTCTCTCGATTAAATCTAAATCTTTCAAATAAACTATTGTGAAGAGAGTAGTGAAACTTGCAAGAAGTTCGTTGGTAAGAATGATCTAAGAAAAACCTCTCGCGAATATTTCTTAATCTTAATTCAAAAGATAGATCACAAAACTCTTTCGATTACTTTAAAGAAGTACCAAAATAAATTAAGGCATGCTTTGCAACAATATTCAATATTATGCTCCTCTTCCGATTAAACACGATAATGAATAAAATCACAACTAGAGTTAAAGCTCCTCCAACAAATTTAAGCAATCAAACAATAATCAAATCCATAGATAACAATCAAGTCACCAAATCATGTCAACCCCTAAGGTAAACTACTCTATAGATATGGAGAAAGTCATTACAAATAAAGTTAAAGAATAAGAAAATATTAATCCAACATTAAAATCCAAACTCACGTATTGAATTAGTGGAAAGATGATGAAGTCTTGTATCTTGAAACCTCCAATGCTTTCCCAATCGTTCCTAGGTCAAAAGTCCCTTCAAAATAATCAGTATATTTATACCAAGTAGGAACGAGCTCGGACGAAACTACCCTCTCTGAGCCGAAGTAAGAAAGTTGGGCACTATTTTGTACTAGTGCGCCGCCCCATGCACCGTGCATATGAGATTTTTCAGAGAGCTAATATTTTCACTCTGTAGGAATTTTACACTAGCACACTGCGCGCCCCGTGGCGCGGTAGTACAAAATTTTCAGAGTAAAGTTTTCTTCTTACTTTTTGATATCCAAACTTGATTCTCGACCCCCGAACGCGATCCTTGAGCTTTTACTCATATTTCAAAGTTCCAAATTGTTTGATTCAGCTCCAAATTATCTTCTTAACTCGAAATAATTTCCTGCAAGATATAAAACACGTAATAAATACAAATCATTATCATTTAAACTCAAACACGAATAAAGTGCATTAATTAGAGCGTAAATTATGGCTAAAATATGGTTTCGAGACTACCATCAATATTATCAAAGAATATTAAATTAAATTATTATAATATTTTTTAATTATCTTTAACACCAATATAATTCCTAATAGAGTAGCAATCTTTCCAGGTCAGCTGGGCCCCATGCGATAGCCATAGAGAGGGTTCGGACTGCTCCTAAGCATAGTCGATTCCTTTGACTGCACTTATTACGAGGTGCCCTCAACTATCCAATATGATACAAAATAAAAGCATTGGATAAATAGGACAAATGGGACAGTACGTAGATGAGAATGTACAACATGTGTACATTAGCAGGAAATGCAACTAAACTGACATGCACATATAGCGTTTCAAATACACTCGTTAATTTTGATACATACATATATTTTGTAAGAAATTTGAGATTTCCATGGTTTTGAACCCCTATTATGTAACAATAATGAGTATCAAAAGTAGGGTGAAATTTAAGCAACCTGATCAATCAAAAGATTCCTGGAATAAGAATAAAATAACTACAGCATACAATTGGAAAGTGAAACGGTCCCAACCTAAACCACGTCCATTCTTTTTAAGATTCGTAGAGCCAACACAAGTTCAAATTTAAACAGACATGCACCACGTAGTAGCATGATGACATGATCATCGGTGGATAACTCAGATGGTACTGACAAGAGACGGATTAAGAATTTAAATTTAGTGAGTTTAGTTTTGTACTTAACTTATATATTATACTGTTAAATTATGGATTCAAATTTAATAATATATATATCATGTAGAAAGTTATAGGGTTCAGATAAATCCATATTTGACAAAAAGCTACATCCACCTCTGGTCCTTACCATAAGACCATAAATACAGATTGGCCCAATTTCCATGCACTTAATTCCAAGTCATGACAAGCTTGCAGTCTGGTTCTTATGATGATATATTCTCTCTATATAGCTTTTCCTTTTCATTCTCTTTAGTCTTTACCCTTGCCTACCATGCAACGACAATCTTGCACGAGAAGAAAGTTTGAGGAAATGATTTCATTTTAGAGTTACATCAGATCTACAACTTTTGGGACTACATTGCTATTTATGGATATGGTTTTGAAACTCAAAATTGGAAGTAAGTGATCATGACATTATGAAATGAGTACAGCTCTTGGAATAGCTTCAATATCAAGATTTTCCATAATAAATGTGATAATTCCTTTTAGTTTTATACCTAAAATTAAAACTGTTTTAAACGGATTCATGTAATATTCTTGCTTTAGGGAAATTCTGGAAGCGGGATTAACAAGTAATTCAAGAGAAAGTTTGATTATTTTCCAATCCAGCCTTTGCTGTAAAGGAAGGAATAAAAAAATAAAAATTGAATGAGGGTTTATAGCAAACACAGTATTTTCCAAACTTAAACAACAAAAGAATATTTACAGTGTGCATAAATTATTCCGTTAGGCAGATCTTGGATGCCTTGTCCAATGCTTGTCACGTTGCAATAAAACATTTGAGCCTATAAATCCACACATGTTATAGATCTTACACTTCTTAACATATGATAAAGGTTGATTCAAAATTTAAATTTTTTCGATTCGATTCGAGATTCTGCTCTAACCCATTGATTTATTGGGTTTGAAATGAATAATTTTACTTATTTAGTAAAATGTTTAACACATGTACAAAGTTCGAGCTGAATCTATTCGAATGAACTCATAACTCACCCTTTGCATTCGCACCTCTTGACTATGATACGTTACAGCTCACGAGTCAGTTGATGTGATATTGCTAGTACATTTGTTAAATTGAACATCGTTCTAAATTTCTTTTAATTCCTTCTTAGTCATTGTTGCTACACAACATCTCTCTCGTTGATGAGCATGCCGCGGTAAATACGTGTACTCGAATTGTAGTTGAATTGGTCAGAGTAACATCACATTAAACTGCAATATGGGTTTACATGATTATTTTTTCTCTTGATATATAAAAATATTTTTTTCATTTCATCTTTTTATTGATTCGGCTGTTTACTCCCTTATCATTAGGTTATCAATTTTCTTGACTTTCGACACTAGAAACAAAAGTCGATCTTAGTGATCTCTAATGACCAATGACAAATAAAAAGGACCTTCGTTATGACCTTAAAGTGATTTACTTCATTAATTCAGTATAAAAGAGAAAAAGAAAATTAATTTTAGGTCTTATTTTTCATCTCCAATTACTAATCACCACAAATTTCTTTTGTGATAACAAACCAGACATTTAGGGGTCCTACATAAATCCAGTCTTCTGTAACTTTAAGTGCTCCAACAATCAACATTAAGTATTTTTTAACTTCTTTGTTTCTGCTCGTTCTTACACCCCGAAGGAAACAATGACAAGAAGATTAATAGTGGTGTCTGAAACCAACAACTTTTGATTGGTCCTAAGTCACTAACTCACGAAATGAGAAATGAACACCTTATGATTAATCGTACGTACGTAAAAAACATGAAATCATTATGTTTAAGAAAAACTGTCAGGTGTACAGTATATGTCCAGTTTCTATAAAACTTTCTTTTGAACATCTTCATGATTATATCATTTGTACTTCCTAACTTTGTTAAATATTCTAGGCGTCTCTCACACGTTAACTAAAGATAGCTAAAACTTTTGATATTTGTTTCTTTTACCTCTGGTATTAGGACTTTAGCGGATTTTACGATCGATGCTGGATTTTCTTTAGCTTTTTCCTCCTCGATTTTCAAACAGAAATTTGATCGCAAAAGTAGGAGAACCCTACTTTGGAAATTCTCGATTATGGTATTCTTTTTATTTAATTTACATAAAATAAAGGGAGAAAGTAATGATGAATTTGGTCCTGTCCAAAAGCGGAGGAAGGATAATATACTAACATGTGATGAACTGATCTTTTCTACAAGTTGAGGAAAAAGATGAGTGTTCTCTCTTTTTGTTCTTTGGCTGAAGAAAGAAAGAAAGAAAGTAACATGGAAAATTTCTTTTCATGCTTCGGTAAGATTAAATGGAAAAGATGAAATAATTATTGCCATAGCTTTTCAAACTACTTTCTTCTCAATTTTGAGGTTCTAACATCCAGGCTAAAGAGTGAAAGGCGTTACGAACCATTTAATTTATCTTTTTAAAAGCACAAAGGATATAATATCCTTATCACCATGTTACTTTTGATCGGGTTTTAATAAAATCTTACCTTCTATCTTAGTCGTTGAATTTCATTTATAAATGAAGTTGTCGATTATTAATTGGATTTTTGACTAACGAGGTATATACAACTATAATCATGGAATTAATCCATATCATAAGGGGACTTAACTGACGTCCATAGTTTCCATTTTCTTCCGGCCAGGGGCGGATCCAGGATTTAGATTTTGTGGGTTCATCTTTTAAGATTTTTAGCATTGAACCTATTGTATTTTTAAAGTTATGGGTTCAGACCTACCATTTTTTGCAATTTTAATGAATTTTTATATATAAATTTATGCTCAACGGCGAGAATACTGTGTTCAGATAAACCCGGCGGATATACTCTACATTTGCCTCTGCTTCCGACCCCTTTACCTTGCGAGTTTAAGTTACATACACTGTCAGTGTAAAAAAATATTTATACTATCAGATCACCAATAAGAATATGACAAAATGGGGTAAAAATTACTTGTACTGATGATATATATAACTTAAACTCTTATCTTGCATAGTTTTTTTTTTCTTTAAGCAAGGGAATTGCAATTATTTAGTTAATGCATGTTTTCTTTTTAGTTAATGCATTGTATTTTTTTTTTTTTTTTACGTTTAAGATTCAAAATCATGCATTATTGTTAGAGAAGGATTAATGCTAATAAAATTATTTGTTCTTCAAGGAGAATTAAGGTCTCATCATGGGCGAACCTTATTGTTGCTTTCAAATTAATGGAAGGTTTCTAATATCCAATTTAAATTTTAAACTTACAAATACAACTTTACAGATAACAGAAAACATTTTACTCCATAGTTATGGTCATGCCCGTAATATGACATATCCAAAGAATACTTTGACAAATGACAAAAATATGTTTAATATAGGAATCACATTAAAGCAACAAAAACAAGGATAAAAAGGCGCATTGCTTCTTAAGAATAGAACTCACGTTGTGGAATGAAGATTTGATTTGGCAGGGGATAAGTAGCTTCATTCTAAGTCCAAAGCAAGATAGAAAGACTCAATTCGATCAGTTCCATATATACATTTAGATCTTTCTATTGTTAATAGACCTATTGAGAAATGAACGATCACATCTATAACAAATTTGACATAAGGCCACAGTGAACACTGTAATTAACATAATGTCCATTTGAGCAAGCATGCCTCACTACTAGAAAACTGTCAAAAAGTGTCTAGAGCATACCGACCGAAATTAGTCGGAATGTAATATCGACCAAAATCGGTCGGAAACGAAGTAAATTGATCGAAAAAATCAAATAACAAATTGCAAATAAAAATACCGACCGCAATCGGTTGGAAAATATGGTCCCACAAAAAAAGAAAGTTTTCTTTATCTGATACAGTTGAAATTTTCGACTGACTCCGATCGAAAAATGGTCAATCTTTGACCAAAGCCTGGTCAGACTTGCATACTATTTACAAAAGAAATGATTAATTAAAAAAATTATAGAATACCGACCAAAGTCGGTCGGAAATTTTAATTTATTTTTAGTGACCAAGTATGTATATTCACATGTTGTACGCATCTATGAGTTCTGCTCCTCATATGAGACGGCACTATTAAAATAGAAGGTCGACCGGTGTTATGTGTCATCCTTAAGATGGGGAAGCTTGGAAGCATTTTCCTAGGACGTATCCGGATTATGCTAGTGAACCAAGGAATGTTCGGTTGGGTTTGTGTGCTGAGGGTTTCATGCCATTTTCTGTTTCTGTAACACCATATTCATATTGGCCGGTCTTTATTACACCGTATAATCTTCCACCTGAAATGTGTATGACTAGTCCATATATTTTCTTAAATTGTATTATTTTCGATCCCCGCAATTCAAAGAGTTTGATTGATGTATATTTGCAACCTCTGATTGATGAGCTAAAATAATTGTAGCATGATGGAGTTGAGACATATGACATATCAACTAAGCAAAATTTTAATTTGCGTGCTAATTTAATATGGACCATTAATGATTTTCCTGCGTATGGAATGTTGTCTGGGTGGATGACTGCTGGAAAGTTAGCATGTCCTTACTGCATGAAAAATGGTAAAGCGTTCACTTTAAGACATGGTCAAAAGCAGTCATGGTTTGATTGTCATCGTCAGTTCTTGCCAGTTGATCATGAGTTCAGAAGGATGAAGAACGGATTCAAAAAGAATACAGTTGAACATGATTTGCCACCTCCAATTTTGTCCGGTGAGAAAATTTAGGAGTGGGTTCAGAACTTTACTAAAGTTACCGAGGCACCACCTTCTAGATTTCCTGGATATGGTGTTACTCATAACTAGACAAAACAGAGCATATTTTGGAAGTTTTCATATTGGAAGGATAATCTTCTCCGACACAATCTTAATGTCATGCATATTGAGAAAAATTATTTTGACAATTTGTTCAACACAGTGATGAATGATAAGAATAAGACAAAAGATAACCCGAAGGCTAGACTGGACTTTCAAAAATATTGCAGGTGACCTGAATTACATTTGCAGTTTGCGAATAATGGTAAGGTGTTCAAGCCCAAGGCCAGCTACACATTTACTTTGGAACAAAGACGACAGATTTGTGAGTGGGTTAAAAACCTAAAGATGCCCGAGGGCTATGCTTCGAACCTGGGAAATGTGTCGATATGGTTAAAGGAAAGCTGACTCATATGAAAAGTCATGACTGTCAAATCTTCATGAAAGCCTTATTCCTTATTGCATTTTGTGGTTTGCCTGAAAATATCTGAAAACCCATCACAGAGATAAGCTTGTTCTTCAAAGACTTATGTTCTACCATATTAAGGGAAGAAAACCTATTTCAAATGAATCGGATCATTCATGTAATCGGTAATAAGCTGGAAAGGATTTTTTCATGTGGCTTCTTTGATGTAATGGAATAGCTTTCAATTCACCTTGTACACGAGGCGCGACTTGGAGGGCCGGTTCAATGCAGGTGGATGTATCCATTCGAGAGGTAATGATCAAATCTTGATTTATTCTTGTAATTTTCTTTAATGTTATCGTATAATATGACAATGTGCAGGACTATCGGCAAGTGTAAACAATTTGTTAAACAGAGGAATAAGATTGAAGGATCTATATGCGAAGCCTATCTTGCAAAGGAAACTGCCCATTTTTGTTATTATTACTTCGACAGTCATGTGCCATGTGCTAGAAATAGGCCCAATCAGCACAATGTCGTGATTGAGAATGATCCATTATATCCACCAATGTCCATATTCAATCAACCATGCCGAGGTTCTAAAGATCGATAAAAAAGGGCCTAAGTAGTATAGAGTATAAATCAGCTTCAACTCATGTGTTGCTAAATTATCCGGAAGTTCAACCCTTTCTTTAGTAAGTATTGACGTAAGATTAATTTACATGGACTGCTATTTAATTCGGTTGATGCAACTAACAAAATTTTCAATGTGTCGCTCAGTGACTTCGTGAGTCAATTTGGCCATGATGCTATATATTCTACATTTGAGGCATGGTTTAAACATTGTGTAAGTGCATCTTACATACTTTCTTATATGTGAATATACATACTTGGTCACTTGTGAATATACTTGCTCACTTGTGATTTATTTTACTCTATATGTAGGTCAATAATCCACCGGAGCTCGTGGAGCAAATTTTCAACCAATTTAAGATTTTAATACAATTCTTATTTATTAATCATTATACTAACAATAATTTCATCTAACGTTACACACTTCATTTGAAGACTAAGTGTGCCTGGGAGGACCAGCATAACAGTGCTATTCTTGCAAATTTTGAGTTCAAATACCGTAAGAGACTATCTGATTCCTTTTATCCTGCTCGCAAGAAGACCAAGAAGCCTTCATAAGTTCTACCGCACATATGGGAGGATCTGCTGAGGCAGTGGACCACTGATAAGTTCGAGAAGAAGAGTAAACAGGGAAAGAAGGCTCGAGCATCTGAGAAGAGTGGCTCCTTACACTGTGTGGGTGCAAGGAGCATGAGGACTGCGAGAAAAGTACTGGTAATTCCTTAAAAATATTTAATTCTATATATATCAAACTATATTTATATATTTTAATTTACTTAACATGTTTTATTATATTTGTAGGAAAAAAAATATGGGAGGAAGATGACTCATGATGAGTTCTTCATGGAGACTCACATCCGGAAGAAGAAGGCACCGACAGATCCAACTAGATGGGTCGAGGACCGGGCGGAGACTACATATGTAAGTTTCATAACTACTATAACTTGAAATTAATGTTTATAATACTATATAGTTAATAATTTTCTATCTTCTAAATAAATGGTCGCTACAAGATTAATGTGGAGGAGTACACTCAGAGCTTGCCACCGAATGAGCAAGGCAAGTGACCATCCATTTCCGACGAAAAAGCGCAAAAAATATGGTTGGATGTTGTCGATGGTCTTAAAAAGGAGATAGCATACGGCCTTCCAGAGAGATCATTTCGGCGCTACAGGGCTGGATTGCAAGGAATAGGGATTTTCGCCCAAGGCGAGGCAATTGATAGGTCGACTATCTCGTCTATGGAGAAGAAGATCGCAAAGCTGACAGCAGAGCTTGAAGAGACAAAGGCTAAAGAACAAAAGAGAGATAAACAATTTGATACCCTTCAAGTTCATCTAGAAAAGAGGAACCAACAATTTAATCTCCTCCAAGGTCAGCTGGCCAATCTTCTTGCTAGTGGTGCTTTCCCCATTCCCCGATCTCGTGAGCCTTCCCCAGATGTGTCTCCTTCTCGTCGTGATCCTTCGAACTATGCCGATGATGAAGGTACTAGTAGTGGAGATGGAGATGATGTAGTACAAAACACTTATTGAATGATGTTTGAACTTTTAACTTGTGAAATGTTTTGTTGTTGGGTATGATGTTTTGTTAATATAGTTTAGTGAAGATGGAGATGATTTTTTGTTAATATAGTTTAGTGGAGATGGAGATGATATTTTGTTAATAATATAATTTTGATAGTTGTTATTGTTGTTGTTATTATTGTTGTTATTGTTGTTATTGGTTGAATGATAACAATGTAATGCTGCCATTATAGGTGATTGGTTGTTGGCAGGTGGTGCAGCTATAAAACAGCTGTATTCTGCCAAAACAATACCCAGAAAATCGACCGCCTACCGACCGACGTCGGTCGGAAATATTCATTTGATTTCCTATAAATTTAAATTTACCGATCGACTTCGATCGGAATTTTTGATTTTAAATATTAAATATTTTAATAATATCGGCCGATTTCGGTCGGAATTTTTTATTTTAAATTTTAAATATTTTAATAGTTCCGACCGAAATCGATCGGAATTGAAAATTTTAAAAAAATGAATAATTAAAATTCCCACCGACGTTGGTCGCTAATTTAAAAATAATTAAAAATTATTTTTAAAAATACCGACCGAATTCGGTCGGTAAGATTATTTTATGTCAGATAACTTGGTCCAAGTGCATTGACAATTACTGACCTACTTCGGTCGGAAATATCGACCGACTGCGGTCACTCTCCAATTGCGACCATTCTTTTTTCGACGAATTGAAAACGGTCGGAAATTGATCGGTTTTTGTTTGATTCCCACCGATTTCGGTCGGTTATTCTGGACGATTTTTGACAGTTTTTTAGTAGTGCCCGAATTGGAGAGGAACACTGTTATTTTGTTTTCTTCACTTTGGTATTTTGTTTCTCGACTTGATGGATGTAGGAGGAATAGATACTCGTAGTTATTCTCATTGTATTCTGTTCTGCTGATTAATAAAGCTTTTTATTTTCACCAAAACAACGGTTGGAAAGCATTTCCAAGACTGTCTACGAGAACGATTATTCCCAACACACAAGATTTCAACCTTTACTGCTTAAACCCCCAATGAGAATGAGTACTTCACTGGTAGATAAACAATTCTATCTACAAGTGTTTCCAATTATGGAGACTTTTTACTACAATTGGGTTAACACACCGTTAACAATGGCAGAAGCTAATGTGAGGTTATATATGGCTACTTTAGAAGAAATTTTAAAAACTAAAATCACCAATCCATACAACCCTAATTAGACTGCCCATGGTCAGCGGACGAGACACGTCACAGAGGAATTTATGCCTTGCTTGTAAGAGTCGAAGAAGAGAGGGGTCCATGCTGTCCTTAATTGGGCCCCCATTTAAAACCGGGTCCACAATTAGAGTGTCATTTCGGTTTTCAAGCCCATTTGTTTGCCTTCCCTTTCTCTTTATCGAGTACCCAAATATTCTCAACTATCTGTCACGTCAGATGTATCCTTCTCTTCCCAAATCCAATGTTTGACAAAATCGTAGCCGTCCAATTCACCTCTAGTGATGTGATGCAGTCAAGCTTAACCCAATGTGGGCCCTATTCAGCATCAGACAGTGGGACGACAGTACTTGGGCCCACATAAGTTGTCACCGACAGTACTTGGGCCCTACATGCATATGCCTTTTGCTTCCTTCATATTCACGATCTCAGCCCCCATATTTTTTCATTCCATCACAAGCTTCCATAAATCTCATTGTATCTTCTTTCTCACTATCTCTTCGATTAATTCCAAAGTCACATATATATATATATAACTACATAAACAAGAAGCAGGAAAAGAGTTGGGCTAAATACTGCGCCACAAAGTTTGTTCCTTTTGGATCAAGTTGAAAAGAGTGTCACATTTACTAATGGGGATTACTTCTTTGCAAGTTTGCATGGATTCATCCAACTGGCTACAGGTTTGTATATTCAAAGTGTTCTTACAATTTTCCTTTATCTTAGGGCTTTATTAGTCTACCTATTCTTACCAGCACATGTTATTTTCACATGAATATATAGCTAGTCTTGTAGCCATGCATGTTTTTTCAAAGAATAGCAATATATGTGAACAATGGCCGTGAGGTGAATATATTTTTTCACAGTCATAGCCATGTTTGGAACTTAAATGGCTAAAAGATGAACTTTTCTCAAGTGTATCTTATCTCTTTCTTGCATGGTAAAATTGCATATCGTAAGCAAAGATAGAAGGAAAATTGTACAAATGTTGTAACTTAAATGAATCCGTATAGTATGCTAAATGCTGACATTGCATAAATTTACAAGGAATGTGTCGAGAAATTTACGTGAATTATTCCGATATAAATTCTCTGACTACTTTTACTTGTTTCCCATGACAGGACACAATTCACGAGGAAACTGAACTGGGTTCTTCTTCATCACCATCTGGTGACATTTTCACATGCTCAAGGCCTTTAATAGAAAGAAAGCTAAGACCCCAACATGACCAACCTCTCAAATGCCCTAGGTGTGACTCAACACACACCAAATTCTGTTACTACAACAATTACAGCCTTACTCAGCCTAGGTACTTTTGCAAATCATGTCGAAGGTACTGGACTAAAGGAGGTACTCTAAGAAATATCCCTGTTGGAGGTGGATGTAGAAAGAACAAGAAAGTTTCTTCCAAGAAAGCATTGTCTAATGAAAATGCTAATTACCAAAATCCTGGATCATCCTCATCTTCTATTTCTAATTTCCCAGAAATGGCATATTCCCACTTCACCAACTTTATGGGAAATAATAATAATCCTAGTAACTTTATGCTTGAAAATCCTGCACCTATTGATTTTATGGAGAGCAAGTATGAAGCTTTGATGGGGAGTTCAAGAAATCAAGATTTTGTTGGGAATGTTGATCATCTAGGCATGATTAATGGATATGGTGAGATTAATGGAATTGCACCAAATTTTCATGCGGGGCTATGTTCTACATTTGGATTGCCTATGGAGGGGAACAATTTTGGAACCATGAATTATGATGGGCAAAATGCAATTGATGTGAAGCCAAATCCTAAGATTTTGTCACTTGAATGGCATGACCAAGGCTGCTCTAATTCTGGGAATAAAGAATCTTTTGGCTACTTTAATGGAGAACTAGGATCTTGGACTGGCTTGATGAATAATGGTTATGGATCATCTGGAACGAACCCTTTAGTTTAAACTTTAAACTAAATAAGCAATTGGATTTAAGTCTCAAGAGAGATTAATAGATGTTGGTTCAATTTTCCTTAGTCTAAACTAAGTCAATTTCACTTTAGCAACCACTTTCTATTAGGGTTGTAATCTCATGTTGTATGATGAGTGGTTGAGATTATCTTAGGTATAATTAAGGAATTATTAGGCCTGAATTATCCCCTACTTTTACCTAAATTACTCTGATGAAAAGGTCTACTGGTTTTGTACTCAACGTTTCTTTTTGTGAAGGATTTTGCCTAGTTTAATTAAAGTAATTAACATGTTGAGTGTGAATGGGAATTGTAGAAGCTGTTCGTATTCACGTGTCTTTGGTATTCCAATTTGTCGTTTTCCAAATTTGGTCAGCTAGCTGTATATATTAGTAATGCTTGTCTTGAGGAATTCAAAGTTGTGGGCTTGTTGGATTTGATCAGATATCGAGGAAGATATAGAAATGGACATATTGTTCTCCACAACAGTCTATTGTCTCTATTCAACAAATGTGTTTAGTACGTGGATACGGGAGAATGTACTACTAGCAATTAGTAGCATCTTTATGTGCTGACGTCTCTTTGTTTGTTGTAATTATTTACCCGTAAAACGGTATCATTAAAATTGTAACGTGATTTATAAATAAACAAATCAATTTTATCCAAAAATAATAAAGAAATAAGATTAAAATTAAGATTTAACAACTGAAATTAAAGAAGATAACAAGTCTGATTCCGAACTCAGCATTTTCGTGAGCAAAAACTAAAAAATAATAAAGCGGTGATAAAGTTATTAAATTGAGAGCAAAATAGTAAAATATAGCTTTTGTGTACAGAATCTTTCGTCCACTTACAATGACTGTTAACCCCGCTATTTATACTTCTACCTAGGGAAACAAGATCCTAGGATCAAACTCATCTTAAATGAGAATAAAAGTATAATTAATGAATATATAACGGCATGCTTTGAATGCAAATATTCTTTGTAACGGCTGCTCACTAAATGCTACAAATATTCCCTGCAACGACTGCTCATTGAATGTCATCTGATGTCGAACTTTTGAACTTCTATCGCCGACTATGTTTTCTTCGGAATCCACTTGGTACCGGTCACACACGTTGCATTCGGTATTAGCTGTTTCCCGACTTTACCTTTTGCATATCTTTGATTCCACGTGTCATTTTATCATTCAACCATCTGTTATCAACCAATTTTACCCCAAACAAATAGTCCCCCTACTTTCCGGTAACACAACTTAGTGTTACCGCGAAGTAGATGAAGATTCCTTTCTTGGCGGGAAAGTTCCTGAACAATCTCTGACACTTGAAAGGACGTACGTCTTCTTGCATTTAATACCCCGAACATGTGTTGCCCCGCGATTCAAAAAATATTTTCGCCGTTTTTTGAGGTAATCATGACCACGATTTTTGCCGTCTATAACTTCTATGCTACTCATCATTTTTACTTCTTTACTTTCACAACTTTCATAAGTCTTTCTTCTTCTCTGCATTTACTTAGAACTCCTCCAAAACCTTCAACATTCTCAGCAAAAACTTTTCTTTTACTAACGTTTTACTATCATGTCTTCATACACTGCTTCTTACCGGCCTTTTCTTTAGTGGAGGTCCGAAGAAAAATAAAGCTAAGGAGGCTGACGTTGAGTCTGATCCTCCAACTGTTAACACCATCATACCACTTCATCTCAGCACTGCAAACGATCTTCAAGAGAAAACTCCTCCTGTAACTTCTCAAGGCCACCGGTTTTGGCCAGTTCGTAGGTATCCCTCCTCCGTTCACCTTTCTAGTATCCCAACTATGAAGGAGGACTATAACTGCCCCAATATTGAAATCCTCGCCCCAGATATGGTAGAGTGAGTTACCTACTCCAAGGAAGGGTTTGTGTATGTTTATATGTATCCTTTTACCTTGCACTACGAGAAAATCACGTATTACATGAGGAATTTGTTGGGGATTATATAAGAAAATCTGCAGGAAATTTAGTTTCCTGCGGATTTTTCTTGCGAAAAAATTCTGATGGAAAAATCTTCGTAGGTAATTATTACCTGCGAATGTTAAAAATCCCCAGATAAGTTAACATTTTGAATCCACATGTAAATTACCCGGAGTTTTAAATTCGCATGTAAATTACCTACAAATATTTTCATAGAAAATTCTAGATATTTGCATGAAATATTTGGTAAAAAAATAATGAAACTTAGGATTTTTCTTGCGGAGTTTGATAGGAAAATAGCTGCGAGTACATCCCCGTGAAAATTTCCAAGTGCAATTTTTAGACGAAAAGTTAAAATTGTTATATTTTTATTAAGTCAACTATCCCATATATTATTTTTTGTATGTACTACAAACCACCCACCCGGACAAGATACTATACCACCAATCATATTATCTTTACCCATCATTACTTAGTGTTACTAATCAGCTAGTTATTAGCTAACTACTAATTACTAATTTTCCTACATGTATATGTAATGCATCCCCTGCATATTTACGATTTTCTAAAGTCCAACCTGAACCGCTGTTTTAATATGCTCAGCTTATAAAGGGCAAATGTTTACAACTCTTGGACGATGTGGGACAAGAATGTTCCAACTTCCACTTCCCCATGTAGTACTATTTACTTACTAATGCTTAACTCCCTTTTTTAAAAAAAAAAAAAAAAATTATAAAAGGATGCATTATTTAAGAATTTCATAAATCAAATGAAACACTCTTTTCCAAGTAATAGCAATTTACATTTATATTACTTTTAAATTTAAGATATCCTTAGTTATTTTTTAAAATTTCATTTTATATTTCTCGAATAACATATTAATTTCTCTTTCTATATAAAAAATACATTAATTAACAAGAATTAAATACATTATACATAATAATTAGTAATAATTATTTCACTAATCCTAATAAAATACACATGATTAAGTTTTTTTAATAATGGCGGGATGTAATCAAGAGATGATGTTAGAAAGAAGAATTATAAGATCATTCAATATTAAGTTTCAATACTAACAAAATCAAACTATATCATTTCATACTGTAAGGATCCGGTCGGTCGTTTTGAGTGTATTAGCCCCGATCCCCTGTTTACTCCTTTCCCCGTACCTTTTTCTGCTTGTGTGACTTGCCGAAAAGTTGTTGTTGTGGTTTCGGAGTGAATTGGGATACTTAGTCCCTAAACGGAAGCTTAAGTCTTAAGATTTTGGCCGTAGTTGGAACTGTGTGAAGACGACTCCAAAATGGAGTTTTGTCGATTCTGTTAGCTCCGTTGGGTGATTTTGGACTTAGGAGAGTGTCTGGAATGTGTATTGGAGGTCTGTAGCTAAATTAGGCTTGAAATGGCGAAAGTTGAATTTTTGGAAAGTTTGACCGGTAGTGGACTTTTTAATATCGGGGCCGGATTCCGATTTTCGAAGTTGAAGTGGGTCCGTAATATCAATTATGACTTGCGTGCAAAATTTGAGGTCAATCGGACGTGGTTTGGTAGGTCTCGGCAAAGGTTGTAGAAATTGGAAGTTTCAAGTTCATTAAGTTTGAATCGGAGGGTGATTCGTGGTTGTAGCATTGTTTGATGTGATTTGAGGGCTCGACTAAGTTCGTATGGTATTTTAGGACTTGTGGGTATATTTGGTTGAGGTCCCGGGGGCCTCAGGTATGTTTCGGATGCTTTACAGATTGAATTTGGACTTATGCAAATGGTTGAAGCTTCTAGTTTCTGGTATTTTCGCACCTGCGGTGGGGAAACCGTAGGTGCGGGATCGCACGTGCGCAAGGTTTATTGCAGAAGCGGAGTTGGGTGGATTGGTCAGGGGTCGCAGGTGCGTGGAAAAGGCCGCAGCTGCGATGCCCGCAGATGCACAAGGCTGACCGCAGGTGCGAAGTGAGACCGCAAAAGCGGACAGGATTCCGCAGGCGCGCATGCGCAAGTGCGGCCCCTTCATCGCAGGTGCGGAGGCATAGGGGAGTAAGTGGTTTGCGCAAAAGCGCTCATATTTTCGCACAAGCGTACGCGCAGGTGCAAGCCCAGGCTCCGTAGGTGCGAAAATGCCTGGGCAGAACCTACTTAAGTAAGACTTCGAGAATTTGGCCATTTTCATCATTTTGAGCTCGGGTTTGGCGATTTCTTAAGAGCATTTTCGAGGGATTTCGTGAGGTAAGTCCCTTGTGCTTATTTTTGATCAATAATTTTGCTTCCCCATTTATCTTTCCATCTAGTTAGTGTATTTAAGGTGGAATTTGGGAGTTTGAGGCTAGGGATTTGAAGAGTTTGATTTTGGGTTTTGAGTGGGCATTTGAGGTCGGATTTTGATAAATTTGGTATGGTTGGACTCGTGAATGAATGGGCTTTCGAATTTTGTGATTTTAGCCCGATTTTGAGACGTGGGCCCAGGTCGACGTTTTAGGACGGATTTCGAAATTTTCGTTAAAGTCTTGATTTCATTAATTATATTAATTTCTTATAGTTGTATTTATGGTATGTAATTGATTTTGGCTAGATTTGGGCCATTCGGAGTCGGATATTCGTGGAAAAGGCATTGTCACCGATTGATTGAGCTTGGTTCGAGGTAAGTGGCTTGCCTAACTTTGTATGGGGGAAATCCCCTTAGGATTTGGTACTGTTGTGATATGTGAGCACCGTGTACGTGAGGTGACGAGTACGTACACAGGCTATTTATTGTAAAACCTGATTTATTTTACTCGGTAGCAACATGTTTTCCTTTAATTTGAGTTATACCATTTAAATGAGTATTAGTCTGTTTTCATTCTTATTTGAGCTATTTCAATATGTGTAGTTATCCTGTTTTATCTAATATCGCATGTCTACGTGCTTTAACTGCTTATTTGAACTCTGTGAAGCATGCCTAACTGATTTTCTATTTTTTCTTGCTCTTTATCAGTATAAATATAGAAAACTTGTTGTTAACTGTTGTATTTTTCGATTTGAGTTGTGTGTTTACTTTTGACACTACGAGGCGATTCCTCGGGAGTTTTTCCTGCATATTTACTTTTGAGACTATGAGGCGGTTCCTCGGGAGTTTTCCCTGCACATTTACTTTTGAGACTACGAGGCAGTTCCTCGGGAGTTCTCCCTGCATATTTACTTTTGAGACTACGAGGCGGTTCCTCGGGAGTTCTCCCCGCACATTTACTTTTGAGACTACGAGGCGGTTCCTCAGGAGTTCTCCCTGCACATTTTCTTTTAAGACTACGAGGCGGTACCTCGAGAGTTCTCCCTGCATATTTATTTTGGGACTACGAGACGGTATCTTGGGATATCCCTTGTTATTTACCCACGTGTGTTGTACTGTTGTCTTGCTGTGTTTTCTTTTGTTAAATTCTAGTATCTTATTATACTGTATATTCTCCTGCCTTATTTAGTATTTACTAGTGGGCCTGACATGACTTCGTCACTACTTGACCGAGGTTAGGCTTGGCACTTACTGGGTACCATTGTGGTGTACTCATGCTACTCTTCTGCATATATTTTTCGTGTGTAGATCCAGGTACTTCTTACCAATCGCATTATCAGTTAGTCGAGATAGCTTTGGAGACTTCAAGGTACATCTGCCGCATCCGCAGACCTCGGAGTTCCTTTCTACTCTTCCCCATGTCCATTATCTTCTGTATTTCTTTTGTTAGACTCTGATGTATAGAGATACTAGGCTTTCCTTCTGTAGTTTGTGATTCATGATATTCCCGATTTTGGGAAACTGTGTACGTCTAGTGTTTTGGTTATTGTATATGTCGAGCGGCATTATTATTGGTTATTCAGTATCTAATGCAGTTAGCTGTTTAGTTTTGCTTAGATTATTGATATTTCGGCAATCTGTTAAGCTTACCTAGTCATAGAGACTAGGTGCCGTCGCGACATGTCTTGGAGGGATGTTTGGGTCGTAACAAGTTGGTATCAGAGCTATAGGTTCATAGGTGTCGTGAGTCACAAGCCGGTTTATTAGAGTCTCGCGGATCGGTACGGAAACGTCTGTACTTATCTTCGGGATGCTATGTGACTGTTAGGAAAAATTTCACTTCTTTGATTCCTTGTCGTGCAAAATTATTGACATCAAAAATTCTAAACTTCTGTATTCTATTCTTTCTCACAGATGGTGAGGACCTGTACCAGAGAATCTGATGATCAGGCATCCGTGCCCCCTGCTAGAGCCAGCAGAGGCCGGGGCCGGGGTAGAGGCAGAGGACGTCCACGCGGTGCAGCCAGAGCACCCGCACGAGCTGCCACATAGGAGCCCCCAGTAGCTCCAGCTGGAGGGCAGACACCTGAGGTGCCTGTTGCTGCACCAGCCCTCCAGGAAACTCTAGCCTAGTTTCTGAGCATATTCGGCACCTTAGCTTAGGCTGGATTGATTCCACTTGCTCCTGCCATATTTTAGGCCGGGAGAGGAGCACAAACTCCCGTCGACGGTACTCTAGAGCAGCGGGCTCAGTCGACCAGGTTCCAGAGATTATACCGATGCAGCCGGTAGCTCCATCTTAGCCTGAGGTTAGGGCAGTAGTTTCTGAGGCAGAGCAGCTCAGACTTGAGAGGTACAAGAAGTACCACCCTCCTACCTTCAGTGGATTGGCGACAAAGGATGCCCAGGATTTTTTAGAGGAGTGTCACCGTATTCTCTGTATTATGGGTGTAGCGGAGCCGATTGGGGTTTCTTTTACTACATTCCAGCTTAAAGGAGCATCCTATCAGTGGTGGCATGCTTATGAGTTGGATAGTCCGGTTGAGGCAGCTTCACTTACATGGACTCAATTCTCGGATATGTTTTTGAGAGAGTATGTCCCTCAGAGCCTCAGGGACTCATGGCGCACGGAGTTTGAGCAGTTGTGCCAGGGTGCTATGACTGTGTCAGAGTATGCAGTCCGCTTCAGTGATTTGGCCCGACATGCACCGGCCTTGGTTGCCATAGTTTGATAGAGGGTTCATCGATTTATTGAGGGACTCCACCCCAGTATCCGGATTAGTATAGCCAGGGAGTTGGAGATGGATATTTCTTATCAGCAGGTTGTGATTATTGCCAGGAGATTGGAGGGTATGCTTGCCCGGGATAGAGAGGAGAGAGAGACTGGTTCTTATTCTGGTGCTCGTGCCCCAGCAGCTCGCCATGGTAGGGGTTATGTGAGTCGCCCCGTCCATTCAGCATTTCCAGCCGTCGGTGGTGTTCCAGCCCCTGCTAGGCCCCAGGAGCCTTATTATGCACCGCTAGTATCTAGTATGCCTCCTGCTTGGGGTGCTTTTAGCGGCCAGTCCAGCAGACCTGGCCCGAGCCAGTCACGCCCTCCGAGATCTTATTTTGAGTGTGGAGACACTCGCCATATGGTGAGGGATTGCCCCAGACTTAGGATGGGTGTACCTCCACAGACTTATCAGGAACAGCGTGCTCCACCGGGTCCTCAGGCTATGATTCCAGCACTAGTTACCGCCCCACCTACTCAGCCAGCTCGAGGTGGAGGTCAGGGAGGTCGAGTTTGCCTTAGAGGGGGAGGCCAGGCCAGATATTATGCTCTTCCAGCTCGTGCAGAGGAAGTTGCTTCCGACTCTGTCATTATAGGTATTGTTCCGGTCTGTCATTGAGATGTGTCAGTATTATTTGACCCAGGCTCTACATATTCCTATGTGTCCTCTTATTTTACCCCGTATTTGGGCGTATCTCGGGATTCTTTGAGTTCCCCTGTTTATGTGTCTACTCCTGTGGGAGATTCTCTTATTGTGGACCACGTGTACCGGTCGTGTTTGATTGCTCTTAGTAGTTTATAGACCAGAGCCGATTTATTATTGCTCAGTATGGTAGATTTTGATGTTATCTTGGGCATGGACTGGTTATCGCCCCATTATGCTATTCTTGATTGTCATGCTAAGACCGTGACACTGGCTATGCCGGGATTACCGTGATTAGAGTGGAGAGGTACCTTAGAGTATACTCCCAGCAGAGTTATTTCATTTCTTAAAGCTCAACGAATGGTTGAGAAGGGGTGTGACGCGTATCTAGCTTATGTGAGAGATGTCAGTATTGATACCCCTACAGTTGAGTCAGTTCCAGTAGTGAGGGACTTTCTAGATGTGTTTCCAGCTGATCTTCCGGGCATGCCGCCCGACAGAGATATTGATTTTGGCATTGATTTATTGTCGGGCACTCAGCCCATCTCTATTCCTCTGTATTGTATGGCTCCTCCTGAGTTGAAGGAGTTGAAGGAGCAGTTATAGGAGTTGCTTGATAAGGGCTTCATTTGGCCCAGTGTGTCACCTTGGGGTGCTCCTGTCTTATTTATGAAGAAGAAGGATGGCTCTATGCGGATGTGTATTAATTACCGCTAGTTGAACAAAGTCATAGTGAAGAACAGGTATCCATTGCCTTGTATTGATGATTTATTTGATTAGTTACAAGGTGCCAGAGTGTTTTCCAATATTGACTTACGTTTAGGCTATCATCAGTTGAAGATTCAGGAGTCAGATATACCGAAAATTGCTTTCAGGACTCGGTATGGTCACTACGAGTTTCTTGTGATGTCATTTGGTCTGACTAATGCCCCAGCAACATTTATGCACTTGATGCACAGCGTGTTTCGACCCTATATTGACTCTTTTATCATCGTATTCATTGACGACATTCTGGTGTATTCCCGAACTCGGGAGGATCATGAGGAGCACCTGATGACTGTGCTTCAGACCCTGAGAGAAAAGAGGTTATATGCAAAATTCTCTAAGTGTGAGTTTTGGCTAGACTCAGTGGCATTCTTGAATCATATAGTATCGAGTGATGGGATCTAGGTGGATCCGAAGAAGATTGAAACAGTGTAGAGTTTGCTCAGACCGTCCTCAGCTACGGAGATCCAGAGTTTTCTTGGTTTGGCGGGGTATTACCGTCGATTTGTAGAGGGTTTCTCATCTATTGCAGCACCTATGACCAGGCTAACCCAGAAGGGTGCCCCATTCAGATAGACAAAGGAGTGTGAGGAGAGCTTTTAGAAGCTCAAGACAACTTTGACTACAGCCCTAGTATTGGTATTGCCTTCAGGTTCAGGATTTTATGTTGTATATTGTGATGCGTCGCAGGTTGGTCTCGGCACGGTGTTGATGCAGGATCGTAAGGTGATTGCCTATGCGTCCAGACAGCTGAAGGTGCATGAAAATAACTATCCTGTGCACGACCTTGAGTTAGCAGCTATTGTTCATGCCTTGAAGATTTGGCGGCACTATTTATACGGTGTCCCTTGTGAGATTTACACCGATCACCGGAGTTTGCAGTATTTGTTCAAGCAGAAGGATCTTAATTTGCGTAAGAGGAGGTAGTTAGAGCTGCTTAAGGATTATGATATCACCATTTTGTACCACCCTAGGAAGGCCAATGTGGTGGCCGATGCTTTGAGTCACCGGGTAGAGAGCTTGGGGAGCTTAACATATCTACCAGCAGCAGAGAGGCCCATGGCGTTGGATGTTCAAGCCTTAGCCAGCCAATTTGTCGGATTGGATATTTCTAAGCCGAGTCGAGTATTGGCTTGTGTGGTCTCTCGGTCTTCTCTTTATGATCGTATCAGGGAGAGTCAGTATAATGACCCCCATATGCTTGTCCTTAAGGACACGGTCCAGCACGGTGATGCTAAGGAGGCCACTATTGGGGATGATGGTGCATTGAGGATGCATGGCACACTATGTATGCCTAATGTGGATGGTTTGCATGAGTTGATTCTCCAGGAGGCTCACAGTTCGCGGTACTCCATTCATTCGGTTGCCGCGAAGATGTATCACAGTTCGTGGTACTCCATTCATTCGGTTGCCGCGAAGATGTATCAGGACTTGAGGCAGCATTACTAGTGGAGGAGGATGAAGAAGGACATAGTGGAGTTTGTGGCTCAGTGTCTAAATTGCCAGTAGGTTTAGTATGAGCATCAGCGGCCAGGTGGATTGCTTCAGAAGATAAAGATTCTGGAGTGGAAATGGGAGCGGATCACTATGGATTTCATTGTTGGGCTCCCACGGACTCAGCGGAGGTTTGATGCAGTTTGGGTGATTGTGGATAGGCTGACCAAGTCAGCTTATTTCATTCCTGTGATGACTACCTATTCTTCCGAGCAGTTGGCTCAAATTTATATCCGCGAGATTGTCAGGCTTCATGGCATACCAATATCCATCATCTCTGACCGGGTTACGCAGTTTATACCACGGTTCTAGAGGGCTGTACAGCAGGAGTTGGGTACTCGGGTTGAGTTGAGCACAATATTTCACCCTTAGATGGATGGACAGTCCGAGCGCACTATTCAGATACTGGAGGATATGCTCTATGCTTGTGTGATAGATTTTGTGGATCCTTGGGATCAGTTCTTGCCACTTACGGAGTTTGCCTACAACAACAGTTATCGGTGGAGCATTCAGATGGCACCGTATGAGGCTCTATATAGTAGGCGGTGTCAGTCTCCAGTGGGCTGGTTCGAGCTGGGTGAGGCTAGATTATTGGGTACGCACTTGGTTCAGGATGCCCTGGATAAGGTGGAGGTGATTCAGGATCGACTTCACACAGTCTAGTCAAGATAGAAGAGTTATGCGGACCGGAAGATTCGCGATGTTGCATTCATGGTTGGAGAGCGGGTCTTGCTCCGGGTTTCGCCTATGAAGGGCGTTATGAGGTTCGGGAAGAAGGGCAAGCTGAGCCCAAGGTTCATTGGTCCCTTTGAGGTGTTGCGGCGTGTTGGGGAGGTTGCTTATGAGCTTGCCTTACCTCCCAGTCTTGCATGGGTCCATCCAGTATTCCATGTTTCTATGCTCTGGAAATATCACGGCGATCCAACTCATGTGTTGGATTTCAGCTCAGTCTAGTTGGACAAAGATCTATCTTATGTTGAGGAGCCAGTGGCTATTTGGACAGGCAGGTTCGAAAGCTGAGATCAAAGAACATTGCTTCCGTGAAGGTTCAGTGGAGGGGTCAGCCGGTCAAGGAGGCAACTTGGGAGACCAAGCAGGATATGCGCAGTCGTAGGATTTTTTGAGTGTATTAAGAGGGGGAGAATGTAACGACCCGGCCGGTAGTTTTGAGTGTATTATCCCCGATACCCTGTTTACTGCATTCCCCGTACCGTTTTCTGCTTGTGTGACTTGCTGGGAGGTTGTTGTCGCGGTTTAGAAGTGAATTGGTACACTTAGTCCCTAAACGGAAGCTTAAGTCGTAGGATTTTGACCGTAGTTGTAACTATATGAAGATGACTACGGAATGGAGTTTCTTCAGTTCCGTTAGCTCCGTTGGGTAATTTTGGACTTAGGAGAGTGTCCGGAATGTAAATTGGAGGTCTGTAGCTAAATTAGGCTTGAAATGGTGAAAGTTAAATTTTTGAAAAGTTTGACCGGTAGTGGACTTTTAGATATCAGGTGGATTCCGATTCCGGAAGTTGGATGGGTCCATAATGTCAATTATGACTTGCGTGTAAAATTTGAGGTCAATCGGACGTGGTTTGGTAGGTCTCGGCATCAGTTGTAGAAATTGGAAGTTTCAAGTTCATTAAGTTTGAATCGGAGGGTGATTCGTGTTTGTAGCGTTGTTTGATGTGATTTGAGGGCTCGACTAAGTTTGTATGGTGTTTTAGGACTTGTGGGTATATTTGGTTGAGGTCTCGGGGGCCTCGGGTATGTTTCGGATGCTTTAAGGATTGAATTTGGACTTATGCAAATGGGTGAAGCTTCTGGTTTCTGGTAATTTCACACCTACGGTGGGGAAACCGCAGGTGCGGGATCGCACGTGCGCAAGGTTTATTGCAGAAGCGGAGTTAGGTGGATTGGTCAGGGGTCGTAGGTGCATGGAAAAGTCCATATCTGCGATGCCCGCAGATGCGCAAGGCTGACCGCAGGTGCGAAGTGAGACCGCAAAAGCGGACAGAATTCTGCAGGCGCGCATGCACAGGTGCGGCCCCTTCATCGCAAGTGCAGAGGCAGAGAGGAGTAAGTGGTTTGCGCAAAAGCGCTCATGTTTTCTCACAAGCGTACGCGCAGGTGCAAGCCCAGGCTCCGTAGGTGCGGAAATGCCTGGGCAGAACCTACTTAAGTAAGACTTCGAGATTTTGGCCATTTTCATCATTTTGAACTCGGGTTTGGCGATTGCTTAAGAGCATTTTCGAGGGATTTCGTGAGGTAAGTCCCTTGTGCTTATTTTTTATCAATAATCTTGCTTCCCCATTTATCTTTTCACCTAGTTAGTGTATTTAAGGTGGAATTTGGGAGTTTGAGGCTAGGGATTTGAAGAGTTTGATTTTGGGTTTTGAGTGGGCATTTGAGGTCGGATTTTGATAAATTTGGTATGGTTGGACTCGTGAATGAATGATATTTCAAATTTTATAATTTTAGCCCGATTCCGAGACGTGGGCCCGGGTCGACTTTTTAGGACGGATTTTGGAATTTTTGTTAAAGTCTTGATTTCATTAATTAGATTAATTTCTTATAGTTGTATTTATGGTATGTAATTGATTTTGGATAGATTTGGGACATTCAGAGTCGGATATTCGTGAAAAAGTAATTGTCACCGATTGATTGAGCTTGGTTCGAGGTAAGTGTCTTACCTAACTTTGTATGGGGAAAATTCCCTTAGGATTTGGTACTGTTGTGATATGTGAGCGCCGTGTACATGAGGTGACGAGTACGTACACGGGCTATTTGTTGTAAACCCTGATTTATCTTCATGAGTAGCAACTTGTTTTCCTTTAATTTGAGTTATACCATTTAAATGAATATTAGTCTGTTTTAATTCTTATTTGAGCTATCCCAATATGTGTAGTTATCTTGTTTTGTCTAATATCGCATGTCTTTGTGCTTTAACTGCTTATTTGAACTCTGTGAAGCACACCTAATTGATTCCCTGTTTTCCTTGTTCTTTATTAGTATAAATGTAGAAATCTTGTTGTTAACTGTTGTATTTATCGGTTTGAGTTGTGTGTTTACTTTTGAGACTACGAGGTGGTTCCTTGGGAGTTCTCCCTGCACATTTACTTTTGAGATTACGAGGCAGTTCCTCGGGAGTTCTCCCTACATATTTACTTTTTAGACTATGAGGCAGTTTCTAGGGAGTTCTCCCTGCACATGTACTTTTGAGACTACGAGGCGGTTCCTCGGGAGTTCTCCCTTTATATTTACTTTTGAAACTACGAGGCGGTACCTCGGGAGTTCTCCCTGCATATTTATTTGGGGACTACGAGACGGTATCTCGGGAGATCCCCTGTTGTTTACCCTTGCGTGTTGTACTATTGCCTTGCTGTGTTTCTTTTTGTTAAATTCTAGTCTCTTATTATACTGTATATTCTCCTGCCTTATTTAGTATTTACCAGTGGGCCTGAACTGACCTCGTCACTACTCGACCGAGGTTAGGCTTGGCACTTACTGGGTACCATTGTGGTGTACTCATGCTACTGTTCTGCACATATTTTTCATGTGCAGATCCAGGTACTTCTTACCAGCCGCATTATCAGTGAGTCGAGACAGCTTTGGGGACTTCAATGTACATCTGTCGTGTCCGCAGACCTCGGAGTCCCCTTCTACTCTTCCCCATGTCCATTATCTTCTGTATTTCTTTTGTTAGACTCTGATGTATAGAGATACTAGGTTTTCCTTCTGTAGTTTGTGATTCACGATGTTTTGGGTTTTGGGAAACTGTGTACGTCTAGTGTTTTGGTTATTATATATGCCGAGCGGTATTATTATTGGTTATTCAGTATCTAATGCAGTTAGCTGTTTAATTTTTCTTACATTATTGATATTTCCGCAATCTGTTAGGCTTACCTAGTCATAGAGACTAGGTGCTGTCACGACATGTCTCGGAGGGATGTTTGGGTCGTAACACATACATACTATAATTGAATTTTATCTAATCAAATACACGTGAACAAGTGACGCACATAAGATAGAAAGTACATTAATGAAACTTAGTTACATTTTTATAAATGCAACATAATTTTTCTCTACTTAGAAATTAAACATAATTAGGTATCAATCATTTAGTTATATTTAGTATATTTTCTGATGATATTAGTTAAAATCTATCAAATGTAGTCGTATCTTAGCTTTATTATGTTCTTTACATCAACCATATTAAATTTTTAATTCTGAAAATAATTTGCTTTGTGATCATTATTTGAAAAAAGTAATAACCAACTATGTTATGCTTAATGACTTATAATACCCAATCCAAACATATATACATCATTAAGTTTTATATAGGATCAATAATTTTACATTTACCTACACATAAATCGACAAAATATAATAGATAAAAATAATTCCTATGGATATTTTTTACATATGAAGTTTTTGTAACTTTTAGAAAAATATAATTTTTAAATTAAAAAGTAACATCTTCTTAGAAATTCAAATAATATTTTTAAAAGTATTTAAAGAATTTTTTTTATATCAAGTTCTTGTAACTTTCAAAAAAATATAATTTTAAATTAAAAAGTAACATCTTCTAAGAAATTCAAATAATATTTTTAAAACAATTTAAAGAATTTTAAACTTAAATATGTAGTTATAAAATCCTCATGTAAATTCTCAAATACTATATATCTAAGTAAAACAACAACAATAAAATTTCCAGCTAAATCCTACGAACCAATCCCCAATCAAAACTATATAATGAAATAATCAAGTAAATTCTCAAGAAACAATTTTCGTTTAAAACCACACAAATAATCTCTAGTTAATTTCTTAGATAATAAAATTTCTAGGTCAATCCCAAGCTATATTACCAAGAATAAATTTCTAGCAAAAATTATAATAATATAATCCCCATGTAATTCCACCAAATAAGTAAATCCCAAGAAAAATAATTCTAACTAAATTCACATCAACCAAATCTCTAAGTAATTTTCAAGGTAAGAAAATTCACAGGTAAATCCCCAAGAAAATATTCCTAACTAAATTTTTAGCAATAACATCCCCAGGTAATTCCCCAGCTAAAATAATCCCCAGGTAAATCTCCAAGAAAAATCTCTAACTAAATCTGCAGCAATAATATCCCTAGGTTATTTCCCGAATAAGCAAATCCCCAAGAAAATATACCCAACTAAATTCACATGTAGAATTACCTAGAGGTTTTCCTTCGGAATAACATATAATTTTTTTCCATTTTCTTTATTTTTTTACATGTGTATTTTCTTACGAAAATGTACTTGCCGATTTATTTCCGCAGGTAATTTCCCAAGTAATATTTTGGCGCATAATGGCGCCAAAGTTATCTACGGACTTTCCTAGAAAAATATTTATTGCAGGTAAAATATTTTAAATTTAGGAATTTTAATATTTCCCATGAAAATCCGCAGGTATTATCTGCGAATAAAATCCCCAGGTACAATCCCCATGTCATTAGCATTTTTCTTGTAGTGTTGGGTCCATTCTCTTTGGGGTCGAGTGAAGGGCTCGACCTAATAATTTTGGTATTTTTCTACCGATATCAGGTCTATTAAGTACAAGTAGGCCCATATATATGGCGGACAATGGCTTGCCTTCACCAATTGTGCACTGAAACCCTAACTCTTGCACATATAATAAACCTTTACTCTCCCAAGATTTTTCGTGGGGGAGTAATAAACCTTAGCAAGCGTGGTCACCACGCTCTCTTCACCAGCGTAGACGATGACAACGACCGTGGATGGATGAAACGGTTCGTCGTTATTTCTACCAGGGACATCATACCGATCACAACTCCAACTTTTCGAAAGTCGTGAAACCATTTTCGTATGTTTTCGATTATTTGTTTCCTTTCTTCGTGAAAATATCATTTCCCGTTTCGTTGATTTTCTATTTCCTTTATTTCAGATACCCGCTGAAAACCGCCATGGGTCTAAGGCCTGGACCAATGGGTTCAGAAAATTCTAGAAATTACAACCCCAGAATCCCGACGGTGGAACAAAATGGCCCCCAAATACGGGTAGAAGGCCAAGCATCATGGTAAGCCAAGTCATTCTTTCTTTTATCCTTGTTCGAACACAAGAAATCTCATGAAAAAATTGCTAACTCCATTTTTGCCTAATACAGGGCTTCCAAGGGGCTCTGTCATCTGCCCCGAAGTCGACGCCTTAGATGGCCCCGAGGAGGCCAGGAGGGTATTACAAAATGCTCTTTCCCGGAACAGATCTCGTGGATATTCCCGGGCCTCCGATGAGGGTGCCTCCTCTCAGAGTCCCCAGCCCGAGAACAAAAAACCGAAGAGAAGACGTTCCTCCTCGGCTGGGACTCAGGAGAAGAGGGCAAAGAAAACACCAAACGAGCCGGCCACAGTACCTACAATGGTCCTTGATGATGAAGGAGAAGCTAGTGATGAAGAGTCTTCTCTTGAAAGAAGAAAAGGATCTTCATCAGCTCAACCGGATGCTCAGCTGGGGGAGCTTCAAAACCCATCATCAAATCAAGTTGAGGCACTTTGGGGTGAGAAGGGTTTGGTTGAGAATGTTGACTCTCATTTCCCGGCCCCCATTGTTGTTTCCGGCTAAAGGCGTTCGAACCCCGAGCTCTTTATGCCTTCATCTACTGAGCAAGAAACAATCACCAGCCCTTCTGTCGCAACCGCTTCTTGTCCTTCTACGCCAATAACTTCACGCCCACCGATACCAGCTTCTCCTTCGCCACCAGCACCAACTGCATCTCTTCCACCGTCATCAGTTGATCAGGAAAGTAATGCTTCTCCTCCTCGGTCTCCTGATCATGGGAACTTGGGTAGCACGTATGCTATGCCTTCTTAAGATCCCCAAGGAAGGCGAAGCGCAACTCTTTCAATTTCGAAGGAGTGTCATGTCCTCTCCAGGCTAATGAAGCTTGCCAATTATATGAAGCCGCTGGCTTCAGTGATGGATTGGAAGAAAATAGGCTCCCTTTCTAGGGAGTGTCTGATAAACAATGGCATGCACAGTGCGGCGCAGGTACTACCTTAATTTTCTTCTAACTCCTTTTCCGTTTATGCGTTATAATAGTAACCTTAACTCTAACCTTTTTTTAGGACTACCTCCTTGCTTCTGAGGGCCTGCAAAGTTTGATCCTTGATAAACAAGGGCTTTCTTCTGAGCGGGATCAAATTTTAGCTGAGAGGGACCAGCTTGTTGCACGCCTACCAGTGCTGGAGGCAAAAGTTGCAGCTATGGACGAGCTCGAGGCTCGGTTATAGCAGAGAGAGCAAGATAGAATGGCCTACAGCCAAGAAGCTTCCCAATTACATGAAAAGCTTCAAGAAGCTAAGGCTGAGTGGGCCGAACTTCATGATGTAGCCATTGCCACTATCGAGCGTGAGTATGCCTTCGAGGAGCAAATCAATAATTTGAAGGCCAACTTATGCTCCAAAATCGAGGAGGCCAATGTTGTCGAGGAGAAAAGAGCAAAAATGGAAAAAAGGCTAAAGAGGGTCATGGAGCAGAACCGGCTTAACTCAACTACCAATGTTGAGCTTGATTCCCGCCTCAGTGCCATGAAGGCTAAAAGAGAAGAGCTTCAAACCGAGATCGATAAACTCCGAGCCACATTCTAGGATCAAGAAGATTCCCTCGTCTTCGAGAAGACTTATTCTATTTATCATATGAGGAGGAAGACTTTGTAGGGGGCCAAAGTGGGCATTGCTGATATTGATGATAGCTTTGCCAAAGCCTGAGAACTGGAGTTAACTACTTATGAGAATCTTCCTACTCGGTCCGCTGCAACTAACTCCTCGAATAATAGTTTCGAGTATTCGGGAATCGAAGAGCAGACTGAAGAAGATGAAGTCCCCAAACCGATAGCGGATCTTCCTGCTTCTACCGGGGGAAATGTAGACCCTTCTCCTCCTTCGGGTTCTGGTAGCAAGGAATAGTGTATATATTCATCTTTTTTTTTTTCTCTTTTGTAATTATGCCGAAACGTTTTACTAAGTTTGGAACTTGATAAATAAAAGATTGTTTTGCTTAAGTGTTGTGCCAAAATATCCTTTTTTTTTATGTTAAGTTGATAAAGCTTCGGGTATATTGTTTCATCCGATAGATTTTGATTCCGGGTTTAGGAATCTACCCTTTACTACGAGAGTTTCATAAGAGAGGGCCCTTATGTTTACGGTGCTCTTGAAGAGGACGTCTTCTGTTCATTCCTGCACAAGCATTTGAAGTTTTTGTTAACTTTTAAATGATAAAATTAACTCATCATTTGGACAAAAAATAAGATAAAAATAAAAGGGCTTTATTTTATTCCCTCTATCTTTAGAAGTACATAGGCATTCATTTGCTCAAGTAAATAAAGCTGCCAATACATGTGGCTAACTTTGTACAACTTATTTCTATGAAGCTGATCATGCAGTCCCCGGCCCTGATGAGATATTATTGATCCCAGTTCTAACAGTCCTCGATTTTCGTGGCATTCTTGGTGACGTATCATACATTCTCTCCCCCAGTGTTCGAAAGCTAAGTATGAGAGTTCAAACAGTGGAAGTCTTGTATTTATACTGCTGCTTTATTGGTGGAGATAACTTGTGAACGGGTAAATAATCTTTTTGAATTATGGAAGGCGAGGCTTTCCATCGGGCCAAAGATTATTTAACCATCCACAAGTTGTTTACCACGCGAGCTCGTACTCGTCTGTCCCATCAGTGTGAGAATTTTAGTGCCTTGATATTTAAAGGTCATGTCTTAGCCGACAATCCTTTCTTCAAAGTATGCTTTATGTTGTTTCCTCGTTAAGAACCTTGCCAGAAAAACCCGATTGGGACAAAAACTAATCAAAAAAAAAAAGAGTGCAGCACATACTTTCAGTACCAGCAAGGATCCTCAACAATAGTACCTTTTGATGTGAGTCACGTTGCAGTTGCTTGGTAGTTTGGCTCCATCTTGATTTTCTAACTCATACGACCCTTTACCGGTGATAGCAGAAATCTGGTAAGGACCTTCCCACATTGACCCCAGCTTCCCGATGTTGACTTCTCGAGTGCTCTGGGTGATCTTCCTTAGAACCAGATCTCCTACTTTGAAATAACGGAGATTCTCCTTGCGATTGTAATACCTTTCCATCCTTTATTTTTGGTCCACCATCTTCACGTATGCCAATTCACGGTGTTCATTGAGCAAGTCTAGCTTCACAAGTAATGCTTCCTTGTTTGTTTCTTCGTTTGCTCGGAACAAACCTCAAAGTTGGCTCCCCTACTTCCACTAGTATCAGAGCCTCTAAACCGTACACGAGAGAGAAAGGTGTTTCTCCCTTGCGTGACTTCGCGTTGTCCGATATGCCCATAGCACTCCCGGCAGATCATCGCGCCACTTGCTCGAGTTCATCTTCTAACTTCTTCTTAAGGTTCTGAATAATTACCTTGTTGGTCGATTCTGCCTGTCCGTTAGCACTTGGGTGATATGGTGAAGACATAATTATCTTGCTTTTTAACCCTTCCAAAAACTTTGTGACTTTTGAATCTATGAATTGTGGCCCATTGTCACACGTGATTTCCTTTGGTATTCCAAATCGGCAAATTATATGGTCCCATATGAAGTCAACCACGTCGCATTCTCTGATCTTTTGGTATGGACCTGTTTCACCATTCAGTGAAATAATCAGTTAAAACCAAGAGAAATCTTACCTTTCGAGGGCCCAGTGGTAAAGGTCCAACTATGTCCATCCTCAATTTCACGAGGACAACACCGAATGTAAAAGTTCTACTGGTTGGTGCAACAACTGTTAGGACGTTGACATTTGTCACATTTTTGAACGAATGACTTTGCGTCCTGTTCCATCTGGGGCCGGTAGTAACCTACCCTGATCAACTTTAGAACTAATGAGTCTGTACCAGAATGATTCTCGCAAATTCCTTCGTGGACTTCCCTCATCATGTAGTCTGCCTCCGAGGCCCCTAGGCACCAGGCTAATGGTCCTTGGAACGACCTCATGTATAATTGCCCATCTACAAGGTAGTAGCGAGCCGTTTTGGTCTGTAGTGCCCGGGATGCCTTTGGTCCTCGAGTAATTTACCATGCCAGAGATACTCGATGAACTCGTTCCTCCAATCCCAAACCAAGTTGGTCAAATTTACCTCGCAGTAGCTATCCACATCCAACACTAAATGAAGAAGTTGGACGCCCGTACCAGAATCAGATCCTTTCATCTCTGTTGATGGCCCCAAATTAGCCAATGCATCTGCTTTCACATTTTCTTCCCTCAGAATGTGGATGTTGACCATTCTCTGAATCGCGCTAGGAACGCCTGAACCTTGTTCAAATAATATTGCATGCGTTCTTCCTTTGTGTCAGAAAACCCATACACTTGGTTTACTACCAGATGGGAGTCACATTTTATTTTGATGACCTCGGAGCCGCCCGAGCCAGCTCAAATCCTTCTTCCTCTCGAACCAAAATGGGTCTTACCGCTATTTTCGAGACTGATAGATATATTAACAATTGTTTTCCTTCCCCCGATTTTGACAATAACAAGCAGGCCGGACAGGTACCTTTTTAGGTCTTTTATTGCATGTTGGCATTCCGGAGTCCATACGAAATCGTTCTTCTTTTTCAGAAGTGAAAAGAAATGATGGAACTTTTCTAAGGATCTTGAGATGAACCTGCTTAGAGCCGCCAACCTTCTGGTTAGTCTCTGTACTTCCTTCACACTCGTTAATTGGACTGGAATGTCCTCAATAAGTTTGATTTTATCGGGATTTACCTTGATCCCTCTTTGCGAGACCAGGAACCCCAATAACTTAACGGAACTAACCCCGAATGCGTATTTCTCTAGGTTGAGTTTCATGTTATGCTTCCTCAGAATGTTGAAAGTTTCTTGAAGATGTTTCAAATGATCCCCTGCATTCAAAGACTTGACTAGCATGTCATCAATGTATACTTCCATTATTTTTCCTATCTGATTCTCAAACATTTTATTAACGAGCCTCTGATAAGTGGCTCCGGTATTCTTAAGCCCAAAATGCATCATATTATAGCAATATGTGTCAAAGTTTGTTATGAAAGAGGTCTTTTCCTGATCCTCCGGGTTCATCTTGATCTGATTGTACCCAGAGTAAGCATCAAGGAAACTCATTAGCTCGTATCCGACCATAGCATCAATCATTTGATCAATGTTTGGCAACGGGAACGAGTCTTTTGGGCACGCCTTATTTAAATCCTTATAGTCTACGCATATCCTAAATTTGTTATTCTTTTGGGGCACTACAACTATGTTGGTTAACCATTCTAGATACTTTACTTCTCAGATCGAACCAATATTGAGTAATCGGGTTACCTCTTCTTTAACAAACCTGTTTCGAACCTCTGCTATCGGGCGTTTCTTTTTCCATACCGGTGGGAACTTTGGATCCAGACTTAGATTTGAATTGCTACCTCTAATGGGATACCTATCATATCCGAGTGAGATCACGCAAAGTAGTCAACGTTAGCTTTAAGAAAATTTATAATTTCTAACCTGAGCTTGGGACTGGTCCCAGATGAAACTTCCTTTCCAAAAATTCTTCGAATAAGGCCACTTGCTCAAGTTCTTTTGCGTTCACCTTGGTCGCGTCCGTCTCCTCTGGTACCTGAAAATATCGCGGAACCTGATAGGATTCCGATGACTCCTTACTTTTATCGTCTTCATTCGGAAAGGGAGAAGGCATCGGTTCTTATAATTTCTATTTGTTGGAGTCTTTCCCCTTGTTGCTGGAAGCAGTTACTGTATTCATATCCCTTGCCGCTGGTTGGTATCCTCTTATCTACTTAATTCCTTCCAGCGTTGAAAATTTAAACAACTGGTGATATGTTGAGGGTACAACCTTCATCGCGTGTATCCACGACCTTTCGAGGATTACATTGTAACCCATATCGCCATATACCACTTCGAATAGAGTTATTTTTGTTACTCCTTCGGCGTGTGTGGGCAGCAAAATCTCTCCTCGGGTTGTCACGCTTGTCAAGTTAAAGCTAGCAAGGAGTTTTGTCGTCAGAATACCTGTCAACTTCGCTCTCTCCAAAACTCTCCATTGGATGATGTTGGCTGAACTTCCTAGATCAACCAAAACACGCTTAAATGTTAAATCTAAAACATTGAGAGAGATTACCAAAGCGTCATTGTGTGTCAGAAGAAGTATGTCAGCTTCCTCCTCCGTGAATATGATATCGTCTTCTGCTATTTCCCGGAGTCTCTTGTTTTGAGTCACTGATATCTTCGTTTTCTTCGCTGCTGAAAAGGTTACACCATTGACTTCGTTTCCTCTAAAAATTATGTTGATAGTAAACTGGGGTAACCCTTCTGCTATTTTTGAAGGCTCCGCATTGTCCCGACTTCGGGCATATTTGTTCTTGGCTCGGTTACTTAAAAACTCTCTAAGATGGCCACTCTTCAACAATGTTGCCACCTCTTTGTGAAGATGTCGGTAGTCCCCAGTTCTATGGTCGTGTGTCCCATGGTATTCACACCATAAACTGGGATCCCTCTGGCTAGGATCTGATCGGATGGGCTTCAGGAACCGCGCTTCTTTGATAAATCTCATTGCCGATACCAACTCTACCTGGTTGATGTTAAAGTTATAATCTAATAACTTAGGATATGTAGAATCTGGTGCCCCTGGTACCTCTTTCTCCTGCAACGACATGTTGCTCCGACCACGATCGACTCTTCTATCGGGAGCAAACCTATCCGATGACTGAAACCCTTTGTTTCTACGCCTATCGGTCCTCTCGTATGGTAGAAAGCGACCTCTAGAGAACTGTCGATCTGCATTAAAGTCATTCTTAAACCATTTCCTGAGTTTTATCTCGACCCCGTCTCTTAGTCGATACTGATGATCCAAGCTGATGGTCTTCTATCCTTATTTTATACTCATAGCGGTTATGGACATCCGCCTATGTGGTTTCTTGAAACTCGAGCAAGCTTTCCTTCAGTTTTTTGGAGGCATCGAAACTTAGTGGGTTTAGACCATTCGTGAATGCCTTTGCTGCCCACTCATCTAGAACCGCCGGTAGCAATATCCTTTCTTTTCGGAATCGGATCACAAACTCTCGCCGTAGCTCGGATTCACCCTGCGAATTTCTTAATATGTCCACCTTTCTGGCCTGAACCTTTCTTGCTCCAGCATAGGCCTTAATGAACGAATCTGCAAGTATCTCAAAAGCATCAATCGAATGCTTAGCAAGAGGGAATACCATGTCAGGAACACCCGTTTCGTCTCCTTTCTTCTTCGTTGTGACCCCCTGCCTCCTTTCCCTTATAGTCTATTTTTATTGCCTTCCCACCACCATTAAACAGCCACAGAATAGAGTCACACATGGTGACTAACGTGCTGCTTCCAAGGATTCTGGAATCTGAGACTGAGATTAACGTAGCTCGGTCACTTCGTTTGTTCTTGGCTCGGTCACTTAAAAACTCTCTAAGATGGCCACTCTTCAACAATGTTTCCACCTCTTCGTGAAGATGTCGGTAGTCCCCAGTTCGATGGTCGTGTGTCACATGGTATTCACACCATAAACTGGGATCCCTCTGGCTAGGATCTGATCGGATGGGCTTCAGGAACCGCGCTTCTTTGATATTTCTAATTGCCGATACCAACTCTACCTGGCTGATGTTAAAGTTGTAATCTAATAACCTGGGATATGTAGAATCTGGTGCCCCCGGTACCTCTTTCTCCTGCAACGACATGTTGCTCCGGCCACGATCGACTCTTCTGTCAGGAGCAAACCTATCCGATGACTGAAACCCTTTGTTGCTACGCCCATCGGTCCTCTCGTACGGTAGAAAGCGACCTCTAGAGGACTGTCAATCTGCATTAAAGTCATTCTTAAACCTGTCCTGAGTTTTATCTCGACCCCGTCCCTTAGTCGATACCGATGATCCAAGCTGATGGTCTTCTATCCTTATTCTATACTCATAGCGGTTATGGACATCCGCCCATGTGGTTGCTTGAAACTCGAGCAAGCTTTCCTTCAGTTTTTGGGAGGCATCGGAACTTAGTGGGTTTAGACCCTTCGTGAATGCCTCTGCTGCCCACTCATCTAGAACCGCTGGTAGCAACATCCTTTCTTTTCGGAATCAGATCACAAACTCTCGCAGTAGCTCGGATTCACCGTGCGAAATTCTTAATATTTTAGCTAAATTTGTTTTTTTTGGTTGAAAAGGTCTTGATATGGAATTTTTTGAGGATACTTTTCGGTAACACTAAGAAAATACTACTCCTCCGGTCCTTTGTATGAGATAAAAAAAAAGGTCCAAATATTGACACTTCAGAAAATCTAAAAGGCATTAATAAACTTTTTACAATTTCACCTTTACTAATTCAAGAAGGTATATAGTCATTTATTACTCACTTAAAGAAAATAAAGTTAATATAGTAAAATATTCCGTATGACTAATGCTATTAAATAATTTTCTGAACAAAAAAAAAAGGACACGAGGGAGTAAACAAAAATTTAGAAAGAGTAGAACTATTCAAACACAATAATACAAAATTTTCTTTAGAAATAGTTCTCCGAAACTGTCATATATATAGCATACAGACGAAAATTGTTTCCAAAGTAATTATACCTCCACATAGAATATCAAAAGTACCACTAGATCTTAAGTGATTCTGTATCCCGTCAAAATCTTGGCTAATTGATCAAAGTAGGTTTGTTGAAAGAGAACACTTTCTCCTTGCTGTTGCGCGCGGACCATGTTCATCTTTGGCAAAAATGCCTAACTTACGTATATTTTATATCCTTACTTTCCATATTGTGTTGTACCGCTGATGTTCCATGTCCTCCTTTTTCCTTAACCTTAATCCCCAACTATTTCTCCATGTTTCCTGCCTCCACAATCTTTGACGACGTTTATGTTATCCTGTTTTTATTGCGAATTACTTGAATTCTGCCCTTTATATCACCGCCTTCCATGAATTATGATTACACGAACTTAACGTAAAAGACTTTGAATTAGTTCTTTTTAATCAAATAACAAATTTCTATTCAAAAAAATAAATAAAACATTTTCGTATGGATAAGCTCACATTAACCTGTCAATTTGGAATTCAAATTCGAAATTTTTCTTGGGAGGTAATGGGAAGAGTTTGGAATGGAATATTTTCCAATTTAAACTTCAAGATTTGTATCAGAAGAAATTCACATATCAGTAATCAAAGTCTCTGAGCTCTATACCAAACTAATTTCATTATAAATATGGCTCAAGAATTTCATTGTCGAATTCAAGGCATGCCATACAAATATGAAATTGACCGAGCAGTTTTTGTATCTGGATAACTTTCCTCTTATGAAATAGTAACTACTTGCCATTGATTTCATAATTCAGGCAGAAGAAAACTGAAAATCTTCTAAAATGCAACTCTATTTCTCTAAACTCATTTTTTATGGCTTCTAAATTTCTTGTGTGAGATTCACATACTCAACTTGATCTTCCCTTAATTCTATTAGTTACAGCTTCAGTTAATTTCTGGAACCATAATTTTTGCGGTTATCTGTGTCAATCCAAGACTTGGAATATAATCTTTCTAGTTGTCATTATTTGCTTCATCATCGTTAGGGAGTAGTATTAAATGGTATGATTTTCCTAGCAAGCTAAGGAAAGGAAATTCATATTGACGTGCATGACAAAATTAATAACGAACGGTTGATTGATTGAAAGCTGCAACCTAAATGCAAGTAGCCAAAATAGAGACAGACAACATTGGCTTTATTTGTACGTAAATTTGCAGTCTGCCCAGGAAGTAATCGTTTATAGTGCCAGTTATTATAGTCACAAATTTGTAATCTTGGATATATATATATACTTGATCTGGATTTGATCAGGGGCGGACCCACCTGGTAGGAAGGGGTTCAGTTGAACCCGCTTCATTGGAAAAATTAACTATTTTTACCTTGGAATTTCATCAGAAAATTATGAAACAGTAAATATTATAATATTTGAACCTGCTTAACATTAACAGAAGTTGTAGAGCAGTGGCAAGTGGGTTCAAAATAATTAAGGCCTAGGTTTGCAAGTTCGAACTTCTACAAAAGCAGCGAAACTAACTATGCAGTTTTTGCTAAACGTATATATTATTTTGCCTATTGTTAGGGCTTTATGTTTCCTATTTTGTCTTTGACTCTTTGTTTTCTTACTTCTCTATATTATTTTTTTCTTTATTTAAATCCAATAAAACTGATCTTATTAAACTCCTCATTTTACTTAAAAAAAAAATTTAAACCTTTGTACAAAGTGAATTTTTGTTCTACTGCTTTATCGAAATTACTTATAATCTTTTAATTTAGTTTGGTTTAGTTTATATTGAATTGTTAATTTGTGTTATACTCAAAATTTTAGTTTGGTGTAAATATCTTTTTCTTTAATAATTTGTATAAATTAGTTTAGTTTGTAACTCTTTTTTCCCGTGTCTTTTGTTTGTAACAATTTTGTATGTTAAATTTCTTAGAGTTATAATATGATTTTTAAGTAGGTGAAATACTTTTGGTTAAAATTGCTAAATTTTCTGAAATAAAATTTATTAATTTATATAGATAAATTAAAGGACGAAATTTTCTTTGTTATTTTTTTAAAATTTCTCCCAACCTTTTTTTTAACAAAAAATAAATGACTATTTTGAAGTGATCTAATGAACAAAAAAGAGCTATACACAAATTGTGTTTACCGCTGCACTCGACTACCGTGTTCTTTGATTAAACTCGCTTGTACAAAATCCTGGGTCCGCCACTGGATTTGATGTCTTACTTCCAACAAGATTCATGACTTGCTTAAACAGCACCACCATCTATGTTTGGACAACTTTAATACTTCAAACAACTTTGTGGCATCTGCTTTGAAATTAAATTGTGCGGAAATCAACAATGGAGGTCTTATACATCCATGATTGGGAGAGAAATAACTGTTCTCATCAATGATAGTGGCGATACCCATGACCAGTTCGTGGAAAAACAACCGGAAGCAACTAACAAAGAGACGTGGTTGAGTTCACGATAGTGAGATGTTAATTGAGCGGTTGCATATATTCTGATCGCGGGTGTCAAGAGGTGTAATACTATACTACAAACTTGAAAGTTCACAATTTTGAGTTTAGAGGAGACTAATCAAATTTGGTTACTGAGAAAGAAAACCTTGAAAGAGTGTTCACAATTCAAACACAATGGGGTTTAGGAGGCCCTCAGAATAGCAATTAAGAAAGAAAGAAAAAATTGTGTTGACCATAAGTTCACTGTTTATAGGACCATCAACTTTCCGACAAAAGCCTAAACAGACTGGGAAAACCGAACTTGTAGCCCTGAAGATCAATGCATCCTCTAAACATTGAATTCAATGAGATTTAACCTGCCTGCATGAAGCAGACGGTTCATATAACTTCCAACTACTTCACTTCCGAATTCAGACATGGTTGATTAATTGATATAAATCTATTCTTCCTAATTTATACTTGCATATCCTTTGTCCATGCAAATTGAGAAAAAATTAGGTTTCAAGGTTGTAACAGCTTGCATCCAGATTAGGACAGTAACAAGGGAAAGGCTATCTGAGGAGCAGAGAGTGGTGCCGTGCTCTGTCTCGATTACAACAAAGTGCTAGGTTGAAAGTTACAAGTACACAACTCCACATTACAACACAGTAACAACAATGCCCAGTAAGTTCTACTGAGAATCAACAGTGAAGGAAAAAGATAAAAACATGGGAAATACCAAACAATGTTCTCAACAGCAGTCACTAGCATCACATAAAAATCCTAATTAATTAGATACACAGTTAAACGTCAACTACGAAACTACTACATTTATTATCAGCTAAGACGAAGAAGAACCAACCATGGAGCTTACCTTTTTCAAGAAGCCTTTCACCTCATTTTCCAACTTGGCTCTCATCTCAGGGGAAATATTATCACCAGCCTTCTCAAGCATTGATGTCATTGCCTCCAGATTCTGTTTTATGACGACAAGATCAGGTCCTTCACCATTTGAAGGTACTGCTCCAGAAAGTGCAGCTGGGGGCTTGAGTACATCCGCGGGCAGCAAAGAATGTGACGTCTGTGTGTTATTAGAAGTTGAAACATGTCGGAGGCGATAACTGACAAGGGCAGGTCCAAACGGGTTTCTGCTTTGTAAATTCTGTAAGGCTTCTATAGCATCACAATCATTTACAAAGACAACCTGGGCAGTGGAATCATCTAGAAACTGCGTTTTGGATTCCACTAATGAACCAAACCTGGAAAATGTAGCAGTGATATATTCTTTAGAAGGCACTGAGGAACCCGATCCAAAATTAAGCAGAAGGGTATTATGATCTCCATTAGGATTGGGTATCCCGATGGCAGATTTAGCGGTTCTCCTCCTCCTCTTACGCTTGGGTTTATCTTGAATTGTGACTGAACTCAATTCTGCAAAGTCCTTCCCCTTCAAGTTGGGATCGGTGACTTGTCCATTCAAATCTGGTAGTACACCCAATACACCAATCTCAGAAACCAACTCTTCCTTCTTCCTCTTCCTCCTCTTAGGTTCAAGTTTACCTTGAGTAGGGGCAGGACCTATAACCTGCATATTTTCAACTGACAAGGCAGCATTATTTCCATTCAAGTCAGGTAGTCCACCCAAAACCCCAATCTCATGATGAACCACAGCTGCAGTTGCCGTCTTCTTTTTCTTTCTGCCAACTATTCCTTTTTCGAGTGAATCGGTTCCTGTCTCTACAGAACCAATAAGTGAAGTTGCATTTATATCTTCAATTTTCTTTCTACCTCTCTTCTTGGGGAAAGCACTAGAAGGAAGGTGTCCTTTTACTTGATTATCAGATATATTTGTACCCAATGGAGACTTGAAAGTTTCCTGACACCCTAAAGTCGCTTCATTTATTTCATCCATCTGAACTTCAAATTCGGGATTTCTGAATATTCTAAAACTTAAATAAAATTCCTTAATTGGAATGGAAGATGTACTTTGACTAGGAGAGAAACAATCAAGAGCTGTCAGACGGAGCTCTTGGAGCACTTCTGCTGAAGAAGCAGCGGCAAACCCAACATTGTTATGGCAAATGCCATTGACATTAACAGATTTTCTTGGTTTCCTTAGTGAGTTACTGCATTTACCAATTGGAGTGGCGACCATAGATGGAATAGAGGAGCTCTTTACTCCTCCAAGAGAAACTCCCTCATGATCTTCAGTTTCATCTTCTTCCTGACCAAGTGAATTCTTACGGCTCCAGCTGTTCACATAAGGATATGATAGGTACTTGCTCTTCTTCCGTTCTCTCGACTCAAATCCTTTTTCAGATTTTCCTCCAGCACTTCCGTTTGCAGTTTCTGAACAGGATATCATACTCCCCATACCTCTAGGAGATTCTAATGAGCCAGATATCTCCACCTCAGTTGTTTTACGATCATCAGAATCACTTTTACAGCTCTTAAGGACACTATCACCACAACAAAGCTGGCCATTACTGATATCTTTGGCATTATTTGTTGGCCTGAGTTTATAGACAGGCAATTGCTTATGACCCATTGAACAGTTAAAGGCTGATAGGTAACTCTCATTGACTGTAAACTCAATACTACCTGGGCTACATAGATCCAAAGCACGTAATCTAATGAAGTTGAGAAGGTTTGCAGGCTCAAATTGAGATGCCGAAAAAACACTATGTTTTTCTTTTGAAAGATTTTGAGCAGCAACTTGATTTTCTTTTGAAAAACAAGAACAGGTCATCTTCTGTTTTACACGCCTACCAATCTCACCTAAAGCCTTCTCTATTGCACCATAAAAGCTTCTAGATTTATTCTGGCGAGACATGTGTTCAAAATAATCTAGAAAGGGCTTCAACTGGAACGGCTGGCACAAACCAGAATTAGTGTTGCCAAAATACTTAACAAAGAAACAGCCCCTATGATCACACTTCCCAGCATCCTTCGATGTAGACAGATCACAAATCATTCCTGGCCACCACAAGTCAGTCTTGAGTTTTACCCATACTAAGTCACCCACAGCAAAATTGTGTTCTTGATTATCACTGGCATCTACTTCTGCTTCATTTCCGTTGACAGCCATAGGGCTGTCATTTTTCATGGAAAGCACGGAATCTGAACCACTATCGCCCAGCACTTGTCCATCCAAATTATGGACTGGGTAAAAACCATCCAATGGACCAAATACATCCACGGTCAGAGAAATACCATCTCCAGAGAATTGTATCTCTCTCGGAGAACCATTTGCATGCACATTTGAAATTGTTTCCGCAGCATCAATCATATCAACCTCCTCACCCCCATTAAGCAGAGACTCATTAAATTCAGCACCCAGTACATCACCATCTTTTGTTTTGTTAGTCTCCGGAATAATCGACCCCAACGCCTGAGTTTCATGTTCCAAAGTCTCTCCTTCCATCAAATTCTCAAAAGCAACACCCTCATTCTCCAGGCCAAGAGCCTCTAAGTCAATAGCATCATCTACATCTCCTAAATTGTTCTCGAGATCAACCCCCTCTAGATCGTTATAATTGTCCACATTTGCAAGCTTCTTCTCACTCTCAGCTCCCCCCTGCCCATCCACTAGCTTCTCCTCATAATCAACTCCCGCATTATTTTCATCCACATCTGCAAACTTCTCCTCAGAATCAACTCCCTCTAAATCATTATTATCATCCACAGTTGCTAACTTCTTCTCACTCTGAACTCCCTCCAAACAAACCTTATCACGTCCATCAACTACCTTCTGCTCAAACTCCACTCCCTCTAACTCAACATTATCACCCCCATTTGCTAACTTCTTGAGCACATCAACACTTTCACCACCATAACATTCACTCAACGATATGTTGGTGACCAACTCGGAACCAGCACAACTCTCACTTAATCTAGATAGAGCAGAAACCTCTTCTAGGGTTTTACCATCTAGGTTTTCATTTTGAAATGGCTTGCACTCCACAGAACCCTCCTCTAGGGTTTCTGATATATTCTGTGTCTCCATTGCAAGAAAGAACCATAAAGGTCTCAACTTTTGTCCAAATCAACAGCTACCCATCAAATTATCACTGGTTTAAAACAGGAAACAACAAGAATTAATCACAGAACAAAAAGCTTTCCATAAAAAAACCAAGATACCAGCAAGAATAACTAATCACCAAAACTAACAAAGAGGCAAAGAACCAAATAAATTAAAAGGCAGAATAGAGAAAAATCTTAAACCAAACTAAAGATATGAACTTTACCAATAAAAAAACAAGATACCAGCAAGAATAACTAATCACAAAAAAAAGTACTCTAAGAAGAAGAGCAGCCTAATTAGTAAGTACTTGAAAGAACAGCCTAAAAGAAGTTAGAAAGGGGATAAAGAGATCTGGTTAGAACAAAGACAGTGAAAAGGGAAAAGGGATATGGGATTTTCACCTTTTTCTCTTTTCTTCTTCTGTCACAGTGCAGTAGCAAGTGTTTCAGCAAGGAAGCTCAGCAATGAAGGTGAAGTTTTTACTTTGTGGTTTGTGAATGGTTTCTGCTAGTTTTGGTATCAAAATGGGGTGTTTTTGGTTAAAGTATACCTGAATACAGTGTGCTCTAACTGAGTGATCCTTTAGTAGAGAGAATGAGTCGGCGGTAGGGGTACACTTGTATAAGCCTAACACTTTATTTAAAGGGCCACTTCTTGCATTTCAGGTAAATATCAACCAAAGGACAACATTGCATTTAGAATTGGATTCCTCTTTTTAAAGCTGAGATATTTTTACTCCTCCCCTACTTCGTAGGAATCGTTTGGTTTGCATCATACGGGTACGAGTGGTGGGTTTACTTCCCCTCAATTATTATAATTATGTGTCTTACTTTCCCTTTACATGTGTTTCAACAAAATTCACATATTTCAGTAAATTTTTAATTTTAATATTTTTATTTTATCCTTAGTTAATCTTCTAGAGTCATTATTAGAAATTACATAGAATATTTAAAACAATAAGATACAAATAGTATTTTTGATATATCATGCACATCTATAATTTGTTTAAGATCATTAGATTCCAAGGTTTCCTTTGCATTTTTAAACTTCGTACCAATTGATAGAGGCACATACAATGAATTGAGAGAGCATATGATATTCTCTCTTATACATATTGTTTGTCTTTTAAAGTTTTGTACACTCTTAATAGAAATATTTATAGCTTTAATCATAAGAGTATTTATCTGAATTATTCTTCATCTCTTCTAAATCTCTCACTTAATCAATATTTCATTAATTAGAAAAGTAAGGATAGACTTGAAAAAATATAATAAATGTTTTCTTTATTTTTATAGTATTAAATATTTTAAAATAAATTTAGTTTGCTAAAAGAACTAATAATGGAATGTTAAATGTCTTTGCATGATAATATATGCATGGATCTAAAGCTCATAATGTTTATCAAACATAAGAACTATTAAACAAAATCCCCTTTGCTTTGAACTTTAACTAAATATTCAACATTACCATTTAGGCAATAACCTTAATAGCCAGGTCACTGACAATAACAAAACCACTTGGAACGCAATAAACATTTTATTACACTTTAATTACTCTCATGGAGAGGCGTACTCCGATATTATTAGTGTTCAATAACTTTTATAGTAATGCTTGGATCTACTATTTCCTTATCCATTGAGTATAATAGAGCAAATGATGGTATAACATTAACATTTAGGGTGTGTTCGGTACGAAGGAAAATATTTTTCGAAAAATATATTTCAATTTTTTCATGTTTTGCTGGCCAAAATATTTTTTTTATGAACCAATTTTCCTCCAATTGGAGGAAAATATTTTCCCTATCAAGAGAATGAAAAATATTTTCCAAAACTCTTTTTCAACTTTCTCTACCCTATTCCCCACACCCCATCAACCCACCCCCACACCCCACCTACCTCCACCCACCCCACCCCCACCCCTACACCGCCTCCTCACCCACCTCCACCACCTCACCCCCACCCTAAATAGAAATATTATTAAGGCAGAATAGCCTAATAGACCTTTGTACTTGTTCCGATTTGACATCCTGGTTCCTTTACCTCACTTGTTTTCATCCAGACATTTCTACTTGATCAAAACTTATATTTTAAACCCCTCTGACCATGTGTGTGTCACGACCAAGTTTTACCTATAGGTCGTGATGGCGCCCAACACTATAACTAGGCAAGCCAACTAATAAATTAAACATATATCGATAAAATTTAAATCCAAGAAAAATATAAATATCAAATTTTACCAATGTGTGTGTCAAGATCTGGTGTTACAAGTGTATGAGCATCTAGTAGATTATATAAAACTTCTAATACTGTCTGAAATAAAAATAGACAGAATGAAAAGTACAGGGAGAGACATTAGTAGCTGCAGAACGGCTCAGAAAGGCAGCTGTAACGACCCGGCCGATCGTTTCGAGAGTTATAGCCCCATTTTTCCCATTTTTACTTCTTGTTGTGTTATTCAGCTATATTATATTATATCGGATTAGTTGGTTTGGGACCGAAGTGGTTTCAGAGTGAATTAAGATACTTAGTCTCTTAAGTAGAAACTTAAGTTGGAAAAGTCAACCGGATGTTGACCTATGTGTAAACAATCTCGGAATTGAATTCTAATAATTTCATTAGCTCCGTTAGGTAATTTTGGACTTAGGATTGCGTCTGGAATATGATTTGAAGGTCCGTGATAGAATTAGGCTTGAATTGGCGAAATTGGAAATTTGGCGATTTCGGTCGGCAGTGAAAAATTTTGATATCGGGGTCGGAATAGAATTTCGAAAGTTGGAGTAGGTTCGTAGTGTCATTTGTGATGTGTGTGCAAAATTTGAGGTCATTCGGACGTGGTTTGGTTGGTTTCGGCATCGGTTGTCGAAATTAGAAATTTAGAAGTTCTTAGGCTTGAATCCGAGGGTAATTTGATGATTTGATATTGTTTTTAGTGATTCGAAGGTTCGAATAAGTTGGTATGTTGATATATGACTTGTTGGTATTTTTAGTTGAGGTCCCGAGGGCCTCGGGTTGATTCCGGGTGGTTAACGAATTTGTCGAAGTTGGAAAAATGCAGCTGAAGTTGCTGCTACTGCTATTTTTGCACCTGCGGAAGAAAGAGTCGCAGGTGCGAGCCGCTGGTGTCCATGGGGAGTGCGTAGGTGTGGGCAATGCTGGACTAGGCAAGATGCGCAGGTACGAGTTGGAGGTCGTATCTGCGAGCCTGCAGGTGCGAAACCTGGGGCGCAGATGCGGAAAAGGGAAATGTTGGGCAGGCTTCGCAGAAGCGGAAGAAACGCGCAGGTGCGCCTTCGCAAGTGCGATAGGTTTGCCGCCGATGCGGAGTCTGGGCGCGTAAGTGAGTTGCGCAGGTGCAGCTCCTTGGACCGCAGGTGCGGTCGCGCGGGTGCGAGTAAATGGTCGCAGGTGCGAGAAGCCTGGGCAGAGGGTACATATTGCACACTTCGCGAATTTTGGTGCATTCTTCACCATTTCTATTCGGTTTTTGGAGCTTTTGGGAGAGATTTGAAGAGGGAATCAAGGGAATTTCATTGAGGTAAGTTACTTGAGCCTTAATACTTGTATATATGATAATTTTTTATTGTTTAATCATTGTAATTAGTAAAAATGAGGGGTTAGAGCTTGAAATTTTTGGAGAGTAATTTAAGGATTTAAAGGACCAAACGATGTAGGATTTTGATGAATTTGGTATGGTTAGGCTCGTGAGTGAATGAGCTTTCTAGTTTTGTAAATTTTGTCGGATTTTGAGATATGGGCCCGGGGGCCGGGTTTGAGCCAATTTCGGGTTTTGGTCTAATTTTGTAGCTTTTCTTGTGGAATTCATTCCATTAGCGCGTATTGATGGTATTGTACTGATTGTGAATAGATTCGGAGCATTTGAAGGTCGAGTCCAGAGGCAAGAGCATTGCGGGATAGAGATTTGACCGGTTTGAGGTAAGTAACAATTGTAAATCTAGTCCTGAGGGTACGAAACCCCGGATTTTGTATCATTTTACTATTTTTAGTGACGCACATGCTAGGTGACGGACATGTGGGCGTGCACTGTTGGGGATTGTGACTTGATCCGTCCCGTAGCAACTGTAAAGTTGCATACTTTGTTGAAACTATATGATACTTATATGTTTTAGAAAGAGTTTCTGTAAATTGGGCTGAATGCCATGTTTGGGCCTTGCGCCAGTGCTGTTTGAACCCTTCGGGTTTTTTTTTTGTTCTTACTATCCTCTCATTGTTTTCGATTGAAAATCTATACTCAGTCATGTTTATACTTGTTTATCGCATAACTCAGTTTTATGACTCTATTTTGATGCATATAAATATTTTGGACCTAATGCCCTGTTTTACTGAAATGCCCGAGTGGCTTGAGAGGTTTATGACTGAGTGAGGCCGAGGGCCTGATTTGTGAGGATATTTATGGGATCGGGCTGCACGCTACAATATGCTGATATCATCTGAGGGCCTGATTATGAGGATGAGTGTGGATCGGGGCTGCCCGCCTGCAACACACTTTATTATTATAGCACGTAAGTTGTCCGTGCAGATTATAGCGCTTGGACTGAAGGAGCCCATCCGGAGTCTGCACACACCCCCAGTGAGCGCAGGTACCTACTAAGTGCAAGTGCCGAGTTCCGAGTGCTGAGTGACTGGGAGGCATGAGTGATTGTGAGGTATGCCCGAGTGGCAAGAGTGATTGTGAGGTATGCCCGAGTGGCACGAGTGACTGTGAGGTTTGCCCGAGGGGCTGTTTATGAGTGATGTTTTGCCCGAGGGGCTATTTATGATTTCACCATTTTTGCTCACCTTTGCATTTTTCCTCTGTTTGAAAATTGTTGAAAAATATCTTTAAATGATTTTTACTGGAACTGGGTTTAAACGAGATGTTTTGATTCAAATCCTGATTTTAAAAGCATGTGGTATTTTACTGAGTTTTCCTGATATGAATGTTGTATGTTTTATTGCTCGTCACTACTGCTTAGTCTTTATTTATTATTGTTACTTACTGAGTTGGCATACTCACGTTACTCCCTGCACCTTGTGTGCAGATTCAGGTGTAGCTGGACACGGTATCGTTTATTGATTGTTCTGGTTGCAGATTTTTTTGGAGATAGCAAGGTAGCTGTTTGGCGATCGCAGCCCCTGCTCTTCTCCCTCTTATCTTTTTCTAGTTGTATTTAGCTATTTTTCAGACTGAGTTAGCCTTGATATTGTTAGACAAATTGTAGTAGATGCTCATGAATAGTGACACCCCGATGTCGGGCTTTTCCTTTCGCACTTTTATTTTGATTGGAACTCCTTTACGAAAGTTTTATTTTAAATAGCATTCAAATTATATTTGAAAATGTAAATATCGGTTTGTTTTTGAAATGAGTCGGCTTGCCTAGTTCCACGATAGGCGCCATCACGACAGGGGTTAGTTTGGGTCGTGACAGATTGGTATTAGAGCCTAGGTTACATAAGTCTCATGAGTCATGAGCGGGATTAGTAGAGTCTTGCGGATCGGTACGGAGACGTCTGTACTTATCTTCAGGAGGCTGCAGAACCTTTAGGAAAGTCCACATTCTTGAATTCTTATCGTGCGAATCTGTTGATTCTAGTAACTAAACATCTATTGTTTCATTCTCTCACAGATAGTGAGGACTCGTATTACCGGTCAGGAGGGCCAGCCACCAGTACCACCAGCTAGGGCCGCGAGAGGCCGAGGCCGCGGTAGAGGCCGTGGTAGGGGCAGAGGTGCAGCCCGTACAGCAGCTGGGGCAGTACCTATAGATCTACCGGTTGTCCCAGATCAGGACTAAGTTCCAGTTGTTGATGCACCAGCTCAGGCACCACCTGTGCCTATTGTGATTCTAGGCCTTCAGGAGGCCCTAACTCAGATTCTGACAGTGTGTACCAGCCTTGCCCAGGCGGTCTCTATTTCGACGGCCGCAACCACTTCTCAGGCTAGGGGTGGCACTCAGACTCCCGTCGCTCGCATACCCGAGCAGGTTATTCAGGGACTTTAGACACCGGAGGCACCACCAGCCCAACCGATTGCAGTTGCTCAGGATTATGTGGTTCCTGCTATGCCTGAGGATGATCAGCGTAGGTTGGAGAGGTTTGGGAGACTCCAGCCACCACCTTTCAGTAGCACAGAGAGAGAGGATGCTCAGGACTTTTTGGACAGGTGTCAGAGGATACTCCGTACTGCTGGTATTTTGGAGACTTGTGGGGTCTCATTCACTACCTTTCAGTTTTCTGGGGTTGCACTCAGATGGTAGGAGACTTACGAAAGGCGTAGGCCTGTTGGCGCAACACCCCTTACTTGGCAGCAGTTTTCCGTGGTCTTTTTGGAGATGTTCGTGCCTCGATCCCGTAGAAAGAAGCTACGCAGACAGTTTGAGCGGCTTTGCCAGGGCGATATGTCTGTGACGTAGTATGAGATACGGTTCTCCGAGTTGGCCCGTCATGTGATCTAGTTGGTTCCCACAGACAGGGAGAGGATCATGAGGTTTATTGATGGTCTCACTTATCAGCTACAGTTGCTCATGACCAGAGAGAGGGTTTTGGGTGCTACTTTTGATGAGGTTGTCAACATTGCTCGGCAGATTGAGATGGTTCGCGGTCAGGAGAAGGTTGAGAGGGAGGCCAAGAGGCCTCGTGGTCAGGGTGGATTCAGCGGTGCTCCTTTTGGGGGTCAGTTCCAGCACGGTAGAGGTCGTCATTTTAGACAGGCTCAATCAGCTCGGCCATTTCATTGGGGTGCGTTATCTGGCCATGGTTCTCACAGTTCTCATCAGGGCTACTCATCACTTGGTGCCCTTCCAGCTCAGAGTTCGCCCCGTGCTCCACCTGTTCAGGGTTCTTCTATGCCAGGTTCTTCTACCAGTCATCCCGGTGCTAGAGGTTCCCTTCAGTTCCGCCGCCAGCACCAGGGAGTTATTTTGAGTGTGGGGAGCTTGGGCATATATGGAGGCAGTGTCCTCGTCGTCATGGAGGTCTATCTCAGCAGAGGAGTCAGCCTCCGACTATAGCACCAGTTACCTCACCACTCGCCCAGTCAGCTCGGGGTGGAGGTCAGTCAGCTAGGGGTCGCCCTAGGGGGGGGCAGATCAGGGGCTGGTCAGGCCCGTTTCTATGCTCTCCCTGCCAGACCAGACGCTATTGCTTCAGATGCTGTGATTACAGGTATTGTCTCAGTTTGTCATCGATATGCCTCAGTATTATTTGACCATGGTTCCATGTATTCATATGTTTCCTCGTATTTCGCCCATTTTCTGGATATGCCCTGTGAGTCCTTAGTTTCATCTGTGCATATATCTACTCATGTGGGCGATACTATTATTGTGGACCGCGTATATCGGTCATGTGTGGTGACTATTGGGGGTCTGGAGACCCAAGTGGACCTTTTGCTGCTCAGTATGGTCGACTTTGATGTGATATTGGGTATGGATTGGTTATCTCCATGTCATCCTGTTCTAGATTGTCATGCTAAGATGGTGACATTGGCTATGCCGGGAATTCCGAGGGTTGAGTGGAGCGGTTCTGTAGATTATGTACCAAGTAGGGTGATTTTATATTTGAAGGCTCAGCGCATGGTTGAGAAGGGTTGCCTATCTTATTTGGCTTTTGTGAGGGATATTAATGCAGAGACTCCTATCATTGATTCCGTTCCGGTGGTACGTGATTTTTTGGATGTGTTTCCTACAGACCTGCCGGGCATGCCGCCTGACAAGGATATTGACTCTGGTATTGATTTGGTGCCGGGCACTAAGCCCATTTCTATTTCACCATATTGTATGGCACCGACGGAGTTGAAGGAATTGAAAGAACAGCTTCAGGAACTCCTTGATAAGGGGTTTATTCGGCCTAGTGTGTCACCTTGGGGTGCACCGGTTTTATTTGTGAAGAAGAAGGATGGTTCCATAAGTATGTGTATTGATTACAGGCGGTTGAACAAGGTCACAGTCAAGAACAAGTATCTTTTGCCTCATATTGATGATTTATTCGACCAACTTCAGGGAGCGAGGGTGTTCTCCAAGATTGATTTGAGGTCCGGTTATCACCAGCTGAAGATTCGGTCTTCAGATATTCTTAAGACAGCTTTCAGGACCCGATATGGCCATTATGAGTTCTTGGTGATGTCTTTTGGGCTGACCAATGCCCCAGCAGCGTTCATGTATTTGATGAACAGTGTATTCCAGCCCTATTTAGACTCATTCATCGTTGTATTCATTAATGACATCCTAGTGTACTCTCGTAGCCAGGAGGAGCACGCTCAGCATTTGAGGATTGTATTACAGAGATTGAGGGAGGAGAAGCTTTATGCAAAGTTCTCCAAATGTGAGTTTTGGCTCAGTTCAGTAGCATTCTTGGGGCACTTGGTGTCCAGTGAGGGTATTCAGGTGGATTCGAAGAAGATAGAGGCGGTGCAGAGTTGGCCAAGACCGTCCTCAGCCACGGAGATTAGGAGCTTTCTTGGTTTGGCGGGTTATTACCGTCGCTTTGTGGAGGAATTTTCATCTATTGCATCGCCCTTGACCAAATTAACCCAAAAGGGTGCTCCATTCAGGTGGTCGGATGAATGTGAGGAGAGCTTTCAGAAGCTCAAGACTGCTTTGTCCATAGCTCCAGTGTTAGTTCTGTCATCAGCTTCAGGTTCTTACACCGTGTATTGTGATGCCTCGAGGATAGGCATTGGTTGTGTTTTGATGCAGGAGGGTAGGGTGATTGCCTACGCCTCGCGCCAGTTGAAGACCCATGAGAAGAACTATCATGTCCATGATCTTGAGTTTGCAGCCATTGTTCACGCCTTGAAGATTTGGCGTCATTATTTGTATGGGGTTCATTGTTAGATCTATACTGATCATTGGAGTCTGCAGCATCTGTTCAGGCAGAAGGATCTTAATTTGCGTCAGCGGAGATGGTTGGAGCTTCTTAAGGACTATGATATCACTATCCTGTACTATCCGGGGAAGGCCAATATGGTGGCCGATGCTTTGAGTCGCCGGGCAGAGAGTTTGGGGAGTTTAGCATATCTTCCAGCAGCAGAGAGACCTTTGGCATTGGATGTTCAGGCCTTAGCACGCCAGCTTGTCAGATTGGATATTTCGGAGCCTGGTCGGGTATTGGCTTGTGTGGTCTCCAGGTCTTCTCTTTATGACCGTATCAGGGAGCGTCAACACGATGACCCCCACTTGCTCGTTCTTCAGGATAGGGTTCGGAGAGGTGATGCTAGGGATATGACTATTGGTGATGATGGCGTGCTGAGAATGCAGGGCCGGATATGTGTGCCTAATGTAGATGGGCTTCGAGAGTTGATTCTTGAGGAGGCCCACAGCTCGCGGTATTCCATCCATCCGGGTGCCGCGAAGATATACTAGGATTTGAGGCAACACTATTGGTGGAGGCGGATGAAGAAGGATATAGTTGGGTTTGTGGCTCAGTGTCTCAATTGTCAGCAGGTTAAGTATGAGCATCAGAGACCGGGTGGCTTGCTTCAGAGATTAGAGATCCCAGAGTGGAAGTGGGAGTGGATCACCATGGACTTTGTAGTTGGTCTCCCACAGACTTTGAGGAAGTTCGATGCCATTTGGGTTATTGTGGATCGGCTGACCAAGTCCGCGCACTTCATTCCAGTTGATACTACTTACTCTTCAGAACGGTTGGCTGAGATTTACATCCGAGAGATCGTTCGCCTGCATGGTGTCCCAGTTTCCATCATTTCAGATAGGGGTACTCAGTTCACATCACAGTTTTGGAGGGCCGTGCAGCGAGAGTTGTGTACTTAGGTTGAGTTGAGCACAACTTTTCACCCTCAGACGGACGGGCAATCCGAGCGCACTATTCAGATATTGGAGGACATGTTACGTGCTTGTGTCATTGACTTTGGGGGTTCATGGGACCAGTTTCTGACACTCGCGGAGTTTGCATATAACAACAGTTATCAGTTGAGTATTCAGATGGCCCCGTACGAGGCTTTATATGGGAGGAGGTGTAGATCTCCAGTTGGATGGTTTGAGCTGGGTGAGGCTAGGCTCTTAGGTACAGACTTGGTCCAGGACGCATTAGATAAGGTGAAATTGATTCAGGAGCGGCTTCGCACGGACCAGTCTAGGCAGAAGAGCTACGCGGATAGGAAGGTCCGTGATGTGTCTTTTATGGTTGGGGAGAAGGTTTTGCTGAAGGTATCACCCATGAAGGGTGTTATGAGGTTTGGGAAGAGGGGCAAGTTGAGACCCCGGTTTATTGGGCCTTTTGAGGTGCTTCAGAGGATAGGAGAGGTGGCTTATAAGCTTGCCTTGCCACCCAGCTTGTCGAGTGTGCATCCAGTGTTTTATGTTTCCATGCTCCGGAAGTATATTGGAGATCCATCCCATGTTTTGGATTGCAGCACAGTTCAGTTGGAGGGTGATATGACTTATGATGTGGAGCCAGTGACTATTTTGGATCGGCAGGTTCGAAGGTTGAGGTCAAAGGATATAGCTTCAGTGAAGGTGCAATAGAGAGGTCAGCCTGTGGAGGAGGCCACCCGGGAGACTGAGCGGGAGATGCGGAGCAGATATCCACGCCTATTTGAGTGGCCGGAGTGGTTTCGGAGTGAATTAAGACACTTAGTCTCTTAAGTAGAAACTTAAGTTGGAAAAGTCAATCGGATATTGACCTATGTGTAAACGATCTCGGATTTGAATTCTGATGATTCTGTTAGCTCCGTTAGGTGATTTTGGACTTAGGACTGCGTCCGGAATGTGATTTGGAGGTCCGTGGTAGAATTAGGCTTGAATTGGCAATATTGGAAATTTGGCGATTTCGGTCGGCAGTAAAAAAATTTGATATCGGGTTCGTAATGGAATTTCGAAAGTTGGAGTAGGTTTGTAGTGTCATTTTTGATGTGTATGCAAAATTTGAGGTCATTCGGACGTGGTTTGGTTGGTTTCGGCATTGGTTGCTGAATTTGGAAATTTAGAAGTTCTTAGGCTTGAATCCGAGGGTAAATTGATGATTTGATGTTGTTTTGAGTGATTTGAAAGTTCAACTAAGTTGGTATGTTGATATATGACTTGTTGGTATTTTTGGTTGAGGTCCCATGGGCCTCGGGGTAATTCCGGGTGGTTAACGGATTTGTCGAAGTTGGAAAAATGCAGCTGAAGCTGCTGCTACTGCTATTTTCGCACTTGCGGAAGAAAGAGTCACAAGTGCAAGGCCAATAGTGCGCATGAGGAGTGCGCAGGTGTGGGCAATGATGGGCTAGGCAAGATGTGCAGGTGCGAGTTGGAGGTCGTATCTGCGAGCCCGCAGGTGCGAAACCTGGGGCACAGATGCGAAAAAGGGAAATGCTGGGCAGGCTTTGCAGAAGCGGAGGAAACGCGCAGGTGCGCCTTCGCAGGTGCGATGGGTTTTTCACAGATGCGGAGTCTAGGCGCATAAGTGAGTTGCACAGGTGCGGTAGCGCGGGTGCGAGTAAATGGCCGCATGTACGAGAAGCCTAGGCAGAGGGTACATATTGCACACTTCGCGAATTTTGGTGCATTCTTCACCATTTCTATTTGGTTTTTGGAGCTTTTGGGAGAGATTTGAAGAGGGAATCAAGGGGATTTCGTTGAGGTAAGTTACTTGAGCTCTAATACTTGTATATATGGTGATTTTCCGTTGTTTAATCATTGTAATTAGTGAAAATGAGGGGTTAGGGCTTGGAATTTTTGGAGAGTAATTTAAGGATTTGAAGGATCAAACGATGTTGGATTTTGATGAATTTCGAGATGTTGGATCAAACGATGTTGGATTTTGGAATTTAGGCTCATGAGTAAATGAGCTTTCTAGTTCTATAAATTTTGTCGGATTTCGAGATGTGGGCCCAGGGGCCGGGTTTGAGCCAATTTCGGGTTTTGGTCTAATTTTGTAGCTTTTCTTATGGAATTCATTCCATTAGCGCATATTGATGGTATTGTACTGATTGTGAATAGATCCAGAGCATTTGGAGGCCGAGTACAGAGGCAAGAGCATTGCGGGGTAGAGATTTGACCGGTTTGAGGTAAGTAACGATTGTAAATCTAGTCCTGAGGGTATAAAACCCCGGATTTTATATCATTCTACTATTTTTAGTGACGCACATTCTAGGTGACGGGTGTGTGGGCGTGCACTGTTGGGGATTGTGACTTGGTCCATCCCGTAGCAACTGTAAAGTTGCATACTTTGTTGAAACTATATGATACTTATATGTTTTAGAAAGAGTTTCTGTAAATTGGACTGAATGCCATGTTTGGGCCTTGCGCCAGTGCTGTTTGAACCCTTAGGTTTTTTTTTTGTTCTTACTATCCTCTCATTGTTTTCGATTGAAAATCTATACTCAGTCATGTTTATACTTGTTTACCGCATAACTCAGTTTTATGACTCTATTTTGATGCATATAAATGTTTTGGGCCGAATGCCCTGTTTTACTGAAATGCCCAAGTGGCTTGAGAGGTTTATGACTGAGTGAGGCCGAGGGCCTGATTTGTGAGGATATTTATGGATCGGGTTGCATGCCGCAGCAGGCTGATATCGGCCGAGGGCCTGATTGTGAGGATGAGTGTGGATCGGGGCTGCCTACCTACAATATACTTTATTATTATAGCACGTGAGTTGTCCGTGCAGCACGTGAGTTGTCCGTGCAGATTATAGTGCTTGGGCTGAAGGAGCCCCTCCGGAGTCTATACACACCCCCAGTGAGCGCAAGTATCTACTGAGTGCGAGTGCCGAGTGCTGAGTGACTGGGAGGCATGAATGATTGTGAGATATGCCCGAGTGGCAAGAGTGATTGTGACGTATGCCCGAGTGGCACGAGTGATTGTGAGGTTTGCCCGAAGGGCTGTTTATGAGTGATGTTTTGCCCGAGGGGCTGTTTATAATTTCACCATTTTTGCTCACCTTTGCATTTTTCCTCTGTTTGAAAACTGTTGAAAAATATTTTTAAATGATTTTTACTGGAACTGGGTTTATACGAGATATTTTGATTCAAATCCTGATTTTAAAAGCATGTGGTATTTTACTGAGTTTTCCTGATATGAATGTTGTATGTTTTATTGCTCGTCACTACTGCTTAGTCTTTATTTATTATTGTTACTTACTGAGTTGGCGTACTCAAGTTACTCCCTGCACCTTGTGTGCAGAATCAGGTGTAGCTGGACACGGTATCGGTTATTGATTGTTCTGGTTGCAGATTTTCTTGGAGATAGCAAGGTAGCTGTTTGGCGATCGCAGCTCCTGCTCTTCTCCCTCTTATCTTCCTCTAGTTTTATTTAGCTATTTTTCAGGTTGAGTTAGCCTTGATATTGTTAGACAGATTGTAGCATATACTCATGACTAGTGACACCCCGATGTCGGACTTTTTCTTCCGCACTTTTATTTTGATTGGAACTCTTTTACGAAGGTTTTATGTTAAATAGCATTGAAATTATCTTTGAAAATAAAAATATCGGTTTGTTTTGGAAATGAGTCGGCTTGCCTAGTTCCACGATAGGCACCATCACGACAGGGGTTAGTTTGGGTCATGACAGATTGGTCACCACTATGTCCCTGGATAACGTGAGTGTAAGACGATAGGTCCTCCACTAGTACTTGCCTCAGGTCCTGCACAAAAAGTGCAGCAGGTGTAGTATGAGTACGTAAGCAACGTGTACCCACTAAGTATCAACCCTAATCTCGAAGTGGTAGAGACGAGATAGCCGACTTTGACACTTACTATGGGTCAATAATAATAATTAAAATACAACTAGAATATCTAAATCAACATGATTCACAAAATTTACAATAATTTATTTAACCAACAGAAATAATCAAATTCCTTCAAATGCAACAATTCTCAATATATTAATTAAATTCCTTCAATTCAAATAATTTCTACTTTATCAATTAATCTCATTTACAGGAATAACAATTAATTCCTTAACAAGCAGGCATAATAATTCATTAATTTCCAAAGATTCTCCAATTTATCAATTAGCTTCGCAAGCTGAAATAAGCTATTAAGTATTGTGTGATTATTATTATTAAGCACGATTTCTGCCGAGGACGTACGGCCCGATCCAGAGTGTCGTGTACACTGCCGAGGGACGTGCGGCACGATCCATAGATGCATCTATCCTGCCGAGGTGTTCGGCCCGCTCCATAAGAAAGGATGACATTTTCTTATGTACCTCTAGAATGAGAGTATATTTATTATAAGATAAATTCAGGAGGAAGAACAATTTCTCTTAACAATTAATTAACTTAAACAGAAAATCAAGTATATGAGATTTTCATCCTTTAATATTTTTATCTAACAATTCATAATATATATATATATATATATATATATATATATATATATATATATATATATATATATATATATATATATATATACACACACACACACACACACACCAAATAATATTAATTAAACAAAGAATATAATTTACACAAGTAATTCATGCTTCGAGTCCTAAACTACCCGAGCTCTAGCATTAATAGTAGTTATGTACGGACTCTCGTCACCTCGTGCATACGTAGCCCCCACAATTAGGAACAATTATTTAATTTTTAATCACCTATGAGGAAATTTTCCCCTCACAAGATTAGACAAGAGACTTACCTCGTCTTGCTCCAATTTAATCCACTAGAATGCTTTTTCCACGATTATCCAACTCTGTTTGGCTCGAATCTAGCCAAAAATAATTCAATACAATCACTAAAAATTATTGGAATCAATTCTATAAGAAAATACTACATTTTCAATAAAAATTCCGAAATTAATTAAAAATTCGTCAGTGGGGCCCATGTCTCGAAATCTGATGAAAGTTATGAAATATGAACGCTCGCTCAACCACGAGTCTACCCATACCAAAATCACTAAATTCCGATAATAATTCGACCCTCAAATCTATCCAAGAGGGTTTTCAAACTTTTCCAACTCAATTCACCAATTAAATGATAAAAATGGTGATGGATTCGGGTAATTTAACCAATATTGAGTTAAAAACACTTACCACGTTGTTTTCTCTGAAAATCTCCCAAAAATCACCTAAATTCGAGCTCCAAATCGTTAAAAATGGACCATTTTCAGAACTTAAACTCTCTGCCCAGTGATTTCTTCTACGCGATCGCGAACTTCCTCACGCGCGAAGCACGAATATTTTTCTGCCCAAACATTAACCCTATGCGATTGCATCAAGTTTCACGCGATCGCGATGCACCAGGTTCCGACTTTACACGATCGTATCCCTCTTCACGCGATCGCGTAGCACAACGCGTGGCCCAGCTTCCTCTCAAATTTCCCCTACTCGATCGCAAACACTGACACGCGATTGCGATACACACACTCGCCAATCCTACGTGATCGCGGACGTGCCCACGCGATCGCAGTGAACAAATTTTGAGCTGCCCAAATTAACCCTACGCGATCGCAACCCCATTCACGCGATCGCGTAGAACAAATCCACCTCTGCCTAAATTACTCTACGCGATCGCAGACCCTTACGCGATCGCGTATAAGGAAATCATAAGAAAAATACAGCAGTTATTAGCAGTGTTCCAAAGGCCAAAAGTGATCCGTTAGTCATCCGAAACTCACCCGAGCCCCTCGGGACCTCGACCAATTATACCAACAAGTCCCAAAACATCATACGAACTTAGTTGAACCCTCAAATCATACCAAACATGTTAAAACTACGAATAATCCCCGAATTCAAGCTTAATGAAACTTAAGATTTCCAACTTCTACATTATGTACCGAAACCTATCAATTCAAGTCCGATTGATCTCAAATTTTGCACACAAGTCATAAATGACATAATGAAGCTATGTAAAGTTTTGGAATTGGATTCCGACCCCGATATCAAAAAGTCAACTCCCCGGTCAAACTTCCAAACTTAAATTCCTATTTTAGCCATTTCAAGCCTAATTTAACTACGGGCTTTCAAATAAAATTTCAAACACGCTCCTAAGTCCAAAATTACCATACAGAGCTGTTGGAATCGTCAAAATTCTATTCAGGGGTCGTTTTATCAAAAATATTGACCGAAGTCAAACTTGACCTCTTAAAGCCAACTTAAGGAATCAAGTGTTCCGATTTCAACCCAAACACTTTCAAATCCTGAACCAACCATCCCCACAAGTCATAGATCATTAAAAGTACATACGAAAAATTTTATTTTAGGAAACGAGGTTCTAAAAGTTAAAATGACCGGTTGGGTCATTACAGTGTGTATCTCACTTGCTTGACATGGATGACACATTATTTTTCATGTAATTAATTATATTCTATCTACTAAAAACACTTAGTATTATACTCTTATTTAAAAAAAATAAAAATAAATTGAAGAAGCGGAGAGAAATTGGATACTGCACGAGCTTGCCAAGCTTAGACCATCACCTTATATGGCTACTCCCATAATGAGCAATCATACTGTCTCTTTTTTTCTTCCTACAATTTCTATAAGACCTATTACAAAATGCACAAAATCAGATCATGATTTTTATACCCAAAAAAAATCTTTTTAACTTCCTATTTTCCCAAGCATAACTTTTCTTGGGAGCTCATAGAACATAGATAAACTCACCCCATCTCCTCTTTATTTGGTTCTTGTTTCAGTTTAGAGAGAATTGAACAGAAGTTTTAGGTATTTTTGAATTTTCAGGTATGTTTGTTAAATCTCATCTATATTCCCCCGATTCCTCTTTTCTGTTTCGGCATGATTCGCTGCTACGATAATCTTAGTCTTAGATTCTAGAATCCTTGAAAGCAGCATGTTAGTCACCATGTGTGACTCTGTTGTGTGGCTTTTTAATGGTGGTGGGAAGGCAATAAAAATTGACTATAAGGGAAAGGAAGCAGGGGGTCACAACGAAGAAGAAAGGAGAGGAAGCAGGTGTCGAAGGAGGGATTAAAGGGGGGAGGGGGAGCTATTCGCGACCAGAAGGGGGATGGGAGGGAAAGAAAAAGTTGGGCGAAGAAGAAGATGCAAAGGGATTGGGGAATATTTTTTTTAAAAATCTTTTTCTTTTCTTTGTTATTGTTTATTTTGATTTTAGTATTTTTTTAATCAAACCTAGTGCATTCACCCGCTTTTAAAGTGTGTAACCACGCACTTTATCTAACTCACAAAAATAAATGCCACATAAGCTTAGTCAGAGTGGTTTAAAATATAGGTTTTGATCAAGTAGAAATGTCTGGATGAAAACAAATGAAGTAGAGGGCCCGGATGTCAAATCGGAACAAGTACAAGGGTTTACTAGGCTATTCACTTTCTTTTCATGTTATAGATATAGTGCTTTTTTTTTCAACAAATGAGTATTTTGTTTCATGATATAATTTTTTTTTATTTAAAAAAAAGTACTTTCTTTTCATGATGTAGAAAAAGTATTTTCTTTCATTTCAAAAAAATGATGTAGTAAAAAATATTTTCTTTCATTTCAATAAAAAAGTATTTCCTTTTCATGATGTAGAAAATTTTTTATGATGTAGAAAAAATATTTTCTTTCATTTCAATAAAATGATGTAGTAAAAAGTATTTTCTTCCATTTCAACAAAAAAGTATTTTTTTTTCGTGATGTAAAAAAAAAAACTTCTTAACAAAATGAGTATTTTCTTTTCATGATGTACACAAAGTATTTTCTTTCATTTCAACATAATGAGTACTTTATTTTCATGTTGTACAAATAGTACTTTCTTTTTCAACCAAAAAAGAGTATTTTTTATTTAGTTATGGAGCACAAATTTCAATATTGTTTTGCGTAAAAAAGTAAAGTAACACATTATTTCCTTTGGGTTTGTGTGAATGTTTAGAAGAATAATTAAATTCTTGAAAATAATAGAGTCAAAACGTTGGATATTTGGATGGGGGAGAGCACAAGAAACATAGGGACTTAGGGGAAGAGGGGTAAGGAGAGTAGCATGAAAAAATATTTTCCTAAAAAATATTTTCTACTCTCTAACCAAACACTAGAAAATATTTTCCGAAATTTCTTTTTCACTTACCAACCAAACAAGGGAAAATAAGTGATAAACCAACTCATTTTCCATGAAAACATTTTCTAAGAAAACTTTTTCCATTGAAAATATTTTCCTTTATACCAAACACACCCTTATTTTTAGCAATAATAGCGAAATGGTTAGGGAGTCCAATCTATATATAAAGGAAGGAATAGAAAATGTGACTTGGCACCTTTCTTTGGCCAAGGATTCTATTTATCTTTTTTCTCCTTTTATTGCCTTTTTCTCTACTTTTTTATTTATCTAATCTAATAATAAGAATAAATGTTGTTGTAGTTATAAGATTAAATATTTCATTTATTACTACACTAATTCATATTCCTTACCGTTAGAAAGCCAAAAGTCTCTATCATTAACATTCTAAATAATTGCACCTTGAATGGCTACTGTAACAGAATATTTAAGATGCACTTTAATCACAGCATTTAATTAAATTAATAATCAGTTGTTGCCTTGATCCGAATGCCCAAAGTTCTCATCGTGAATTTTGCCTTACACTAGAAAGCTCAAAAGTCTATTTAGAAATAAATTAAAGCAACAGGATTTGGAAGCTAACGGAGATTGTACGTCATAGTCATCTTTGGTCTTTGCTAGAATCTGGTTGTAACGACCCGATCGGTCATTTTGCTTCTAGAACCCCATTCCCCTAAATAAGACTTCACGTACATGATTTTACTACTTGATGACTTGCGGGGATGGTTAGTTCGGGATTTGAAAGGGTTCGGGTTGAAATCGGAACACTTGGTTCCTTAAGGTTGGCTTAAAAGGCCAAGTTTGACTTTGGTCAATATTTTGAGTAGACAACCTCGGAATCAGAATTTGACGATTCCAATAGGTTCGTATGATAATTTCGGACTTGGGCGTGTATTCGTATCGGGTTTTGGATGAACCGAGAGCGTTTTGGCGCCTAATAGTGAAAGTTGGTTCTTAAAGGTTTTAGGAGTTCTTTAAATTTGGTTGGGAGCGGTTTTTGGTGATATCGAGTTCCAAATGGAATTCCGAGACCGGAAATAGTTCCGTAATATCATTTAAGACTTTCACGCAAAATTTGGTATCATTCCGAGTAGTTTAAGTATGTTTCGGCGCATTGAAAGTAAATTAAAGAACTTGAAGTTCTTAGGTTTGATTTAATTGGTTTTAGGGTGTGATTCTTAGTTTTAATGTTGTTTCGGGCGTTCCGAGAGTTCGAGCGAGTCCGTTTTATGATTCTAAACTTGTTGGTATGTTCGGGCGAGGCCCCGGGGGGCCCGAGTGTTGATCGGACGAGGCTCAGACCAAGTTAGGAGCATGGAGCCACAACTGAAGCTCCCAGATCTGTCATAATCGCACCTGCACTTGGCCAGCCGTAGGTACGGGCTTGCAGGTGCGAGCCACGAGCCACAGAAGAGAGATCAAGGGCAGCCTAGGAACTACAGATGCAGAAAATTGGGCGCACCTGCGCGACCGTAGGTGCGAGAGCTTTGGTCGCAGGTGCGACTAGGCCCGCAGAAGCGACCCCTTCTGTCTGCAGATACGAAGACTGGCCAGGTGAGGGAAAAGCACACCTGCGAGGCATTTGCCGTAGGTGCGAGACCGCAGATGCGGCCAAGGCACCGCAAGTGCGAAAGTCGCTGGGCAGTGAGGGTTCATTTAATACGGACTTAGGCCATTTGTATCACATTTTCTCTCACTCTTGGGGGATTTGAGAGATTTGAAGGAGGGGATTTTGACCTAGCTTTGTGAGTTAAGAAATTTCTACTTAATGTGAGTTTAATACATATATTATGGGTAGATCGTAACATAAAATTTTTTAGAAATCATGAGTTTGATGAAAAACTTAGGTTTTAATTAAAATGGGATTTTACCACGAAAAGGATTATGGAACTTATTGAAAATCATATATTTATGTTCCTAAGGTTATGGGTAACAACTTTCTTCAAAAATTTCCGGAATGCGGGTACGTGGGCCCGGGGATGAATTTTAGGAATCTTGTATTTAGGGTTGGATAATTGCTTTAATAGCGGGGGTATGAACCTTTGAGCGTAAATTGATTAATTTATATAATATTTGACTAGTTTCGAGTCGTTTGGGCACCAAATTTGGAGGTTTGAGCACGTTCTTGAATCGGAAAGTGGGCTTTGAGACGAGGTAAGTCTCCTTTCTAACCTTGTAAGAGGGAAATTTTCCTATAGGCGAATTAATTAATATATGTGACTCTATTTGTGTGGGGGGGGGGGGGGAGGGAGCTACATGCGTACGAAATGACAAGAGTCCGTACGTAGCTACTACTTATGCTAAAGTGCGGATAGTCTAGGACCCCCATCATGCCATACTTGAAATAATTGCGCCTTTACTTGTCAATTGAATTGCTTAAAATCATAATTTCCAAAAATTGTAAGAGGATCTCAAAGGGGTAAGTTTCACTTAATTGTGGGTATGGATAGAACACATGACTGCTATTAAAAACCTTGTGTTTCTTTAAGTATTTTCTATTAGTGGAGCGGGTCGAGCGCCTCGCCAGATTAAATAGATGCATCTATGGTTCGCGTCGTTCGATCCTCGGCAATGCACAATTTAATTATTGTTATATTTGTTTGGGCCGTACGTCCTCGACATTATATGCCCATGAATTATTTTTTGGGATTTTATACTCATAACTGATATTGCTCCAATGTTTAAATGGAAGATAAATTTGGGATTAATAATCGTGATAAAGGGTATTTGCCATCACTTACTGTTGAGTTTTAGTATATTTATTGTAAGCTATGCTCGGTTATGATTTAAATTTATTACCATTAGCCTTAGTAAGTGTCAAGTCGACCCCTCGTCACTACTTCTTCGAGGTTAGGCGGGATAATTACTGGGTACATATTATTTTATGTACTCACGCTACACTTCTGCACTTAACTGTGCAGGATCTGAGGCAGGTGCATCTGGATATCCATCCGGCACGCATTCTTGATCTGGGTTCGAGATTCCACGGTGAGCTGCCCTTCCAAGCCGCTTAGCAGCATGCCGGAGTCCCCCTATTATTTTTTTCTGTCTATTCCTTACAGGCAGTAGGATAGATATCTTTTATATATTCTACTAAGTTTCCCATATACTTGTGATACTAGATCTTGGCACATATTAGTAGACTTATAATTTTGGAATTGTTTATATGATTTCGATTTGTACTCGTTTGCTTCCGTTTAATTATGTCACATTTGCAAATTTCTAAATCTTTTAACAAATGAGGAAATACTATCCACTTAGTAAATTATTTAAACGGGAAACCATTAGTTTGATCAGGGTTGGCTTGCCTAACAATAGTGTTGGGTGCCGTCATGGCCTATGATGGAATTGGATCGTGACAACATGGTATCAGAATATTAGGTTCACATAGGTCTCACAAGTTATGGGCAGGTCTAATAGAGTCTTGCGGATTGGTGCAGAGATATTTGTACATATCTTCGAGAGGCTATAGAATGTTAGGAAAACTACTCCTTATTCATTTCCTTTCGTGCAGTTGATGGTATACTAAGTTTCTTCCTCTTATTCTCTCACAGATGGTGAGAATGCGCACTACAGACGTTCCAGACCCGGGAAGGGCTGCTCCCCCTGTTACTAGAGGCTGAGGTAGAGGCCGGGGGAGGGTACTGGCCTGAGGTAGGGGGCGAGGATGTCCCATAGTTGCCCCATTTGCACCGCTAGTGGATCCATTGGAGGATCCTATAGTTGAGGAGCAGGGCGAGGTGCCCGTAGCAGAGCTAGCCCCGGTCGATTTCATGACAGCACCGAGCTTCCAGGAGGTCATGGGCCGTATGCTACGGTTCATGGATTCTATGACCCAGGTCGGTTTACTTCCAGCAGACCCGGCCACATCTCAGGCGGGAGAGGGAGCACAGACCCCTACCGATCAGGCTCCTGGGCATGCAGCCGCTGTATATCATACCCCGGGCACTCTATCCATGGGCGAAGCCCAGCCAGTCGCAGCAGCTGTACTTGAGCCTAGACTAGCTGCGGCCGGTGAGCTGCATAAGCTTTTGGACATATGGACTAGACTTCACCCTTTGGTCTTTGGGGGTGAGCGACATGAGGATCCTCAGGACTTTATTGATAGGTGAAGGGACAGACTGCACAACATGAGGATATTGGAGTCTCACGGGGTGGATTTCACTACCTTCTAGTTGGAGGGCAGAACACGTAGATGATGGCAGTCTTATCTTCTTAGTAGACCAGTAGATTCTCCTCCCATGACTTGGGGCCAGTTCACGCGCCTATTCTTGGACAGGTATATTCCACCCTCTCAGAGGGAAGAGTTGCGATTCCAGTTTGAGCAGCTCCAGCAGGGTCAGATGTTCATGACCGATTATGAGGCGAGATTATCTGAGTTGTCTCGCCATGCACTCATGATACTCCCTAGTGAGGCGGAGCGGGTGCAGAGGTTTGTTGCGGGGCTGCCTTCAGGTATTCAGGATAGTGTGGACCGAGAGTTAGAGATGGGGACTTCCTACCAGCTAGTAGTGGAGATTGCTCGGAGGATCGAGGGCTATCTCCAGAGGGGTAGGGAGCAGATGCAGCAGGACAAGAGTGTCCGTTACTCCGGGGAGTTCAGAGGTGCCCCAGCTGGGGGCAGAGGTCAGTTCAGGAGGGTTCAGCCCAGTAGATCCCCATATCCAGCACCGCCACCTCCACGGGGTGCTCCAGCGTGACCCTATTTCAGTACTATGCCGGAGAGTTCTTACCGACCGCTAGCTGTTCAGGGTCCTTGCAGTGGGTACTCTAGTCATCAGAGTTCTTCTAGTGCTTACTTCAGTGCCATGCCAGAGAGTTTATATCGCCCATCAGCTATTTAGGGTTCTTCCGGTGGGTATTCAGGCCATCAGGGTTAGACTTCAGGGCAGCAGATCACCACACCGAGAGGTTGTTTTGAGTGAGGGGATCTTAGTCATATGCGGATATTTTGCCCCAGGCTTCGGGGCAAGGTAGTGCAGCAGGGCCAGCAGCCCATGATTACAACTCCAGTAGCCACACCAGCCGTCCGACTACCTAGAGGCGGAGGGCAGGGGGGTAGAGGCCATCCCAGAGGTGGAGGTCAGGCAGGCGGAGGCCAGCCGGAGGGCGCTCCAGCTAGATTTTATGCTTTTCTGGCCAGACCAGATGCAGTGGCCTCAGATGCCGTGATCACAGGTATTATCTCTGTCTGTGGTAGGGATGCTTCAGTATTATTTTATCCAGGATCTACCTATTCGTATGTGTCATCCCTGTTTGCTCATTTTCTGGATATTTCTCATGAGTCCTTGGGTACCCCTGTTTATGTGTCCACTCCTATGGGCGATTCTGTGATTGTGGATCGGATCTATCGGTCCTGTGTAGTCATATTCTATGGTTACAAGACTAGAGCGGACCTTCTGTTAATTGATATGACCGACTTTGAGGTCATCTTGGGCATGGACCGGTTATCCCCATATCACGCCATCCTTGATTGCCATGCCAAGACTATTACCTTAGCAATGCCAGAGTTTCCTAGATTGGAGTGGAAATGTTCGTCTATCAGTACGTCTAGTCGGGTTATCTCTTTTTTGAAGGCTCGACATATGGCCGAGAAGGGTTGTTTGGCTTATCTAGCCTATGTTCGGGATACCACCGTAGAGTCTCCGACGATTGATTCAGTGCCAGTAGTCTGGGAGTTTGCCGATGTGTTTCCTTCTGACCTTCCAGGCATGCCACTAGATCGTGATATTGATTTCTATATTGACTTGGCTGTGGGTACCTAGCCTATATCTATCCCACCGTACCGTATGGCTCCGAAAAAGTTGAAGGAGTTGAAGGAGCAGCTTGAAGAGTTGTTAGCAAAGGGGTTTGTCAGGCCAAGTGTATCACCTTGGGGTGCACCAGTGTTATTTGTGAAGAAGAAAGATTAAACTATGCGGATGTGCATTGATTACTGCCAGTTGAACAAAGTTACCATTAAGAACAAGTACCCGTTGCCGCGTATTGATGATTTTTTTGACCAGTTGCAGGGTGCTAGGGTATTTTCTAAGAGCGACTTGAGATCGGGATACCATCAGTTGAAGATTCGGGACTCAGATGTTCCGAAGACTGCCTTCCGTACTAGATATGGCCATTATGAGTTTCTAGTGATGTCCTTCAGCCTGACTAATGCCCCAGCGACATTTATGGATCTGATGAACAGGGTGTTCAGGCCTTATATCGATTCCTTTGTTATTGTCTTCATTGATGACATCTTGATTTTCTTACATAGCATGGAGGAGCACGAGTAACATTTGAGAGTGGTGCTTCAGACCTTAAGGGAACAGAAGCTATATGCGAAGTTCTCTAAATGTGAGTTTTGGTTAGATTCTGTGGCATTCTTGGGGCATGTGATATCAAGCGAGGGCATTAAGATGGATCCCAAGAAGATCGAGGCTGTTCAGAGTTGGCCTCGTCCTACTTCGGCGACTGGGATCAGGAGTTTCTTGGGGCTAGTAGGTTATTATCGCCGATTTGTGGAGGGCTTCTCATCCATCGCAGCACCTTTGACTAGATTGACCCAGCAGAGTGCTCCATTCCATTGGACCGATGATTGTGAGGCGAGCTTTCAGAAGCTCAAGACAGCTTTGAGTATATCACCAGTTCTAGTGTTTCCTTCTGATTTGGGGATATATACGGTGTATTGTGATGCTTCACGCGTTGGCTTGCGTTGTGTATTAATGCAAGAGGGGCGGGTTATTGCATATGCTTCACGTCAGCTGAAGCCCCATGAGAAGAATTATCCTATGCACGATTTGGAGTTGGCCGCGATTGTTCATGCTCTTAAGATCTGGAGGCATTACCTTTATGGGGTGTCCTATGAGGTTTACACTGATCATCGCAGCTTGCAACATTTGTTCAAGCAAATGGATCTTAATTTGAGGCAGCGCAGATGGCTTGAGTTACTGAAGGATTATGACATCACTATTCTTTATCATCCGAGCAAGGTGAATGTGGTTGCGGATGCCTTGAGCAGAAAGGCAGAGAGTATGGGTAGCTTGGCATTCATTTCAGCAGAGGAGAGACCACTAGCCTTAAACATTCGGTCCTTGGCTAACAGACTTGTGAGGTTGGATATTTCAGAGCCCAGCCAAGTTCTTGCATGTGTTATTGCCCAATCTTCACTATTGGAGCACATCAAGGCTCGATAGTTTGATGATCCGCACTTGGCAGTTCTCAGAGAGACGGTACTATAGGGTGGTGCCTAGGAGGTTTCTATTGGCGAAGATGATGTTCTGTGACTCCAGGGCCATCTATGTGTTCCTAATGTCGATGACGTGAGGGAGAGGATTCTAGAGGAGGCACACAACTCTCGATATTCCATTCACCCAGGTGCTACGAAGATGTATCGCGAGCTGAAGCAACATTTTTGGTGGCGGTGGAAGAAGAAAGACATAATTGAGTATGTAGTTAGATGCCTGAATAGCTAGCAGATTAAGTATGAGCACCAGAGGCTAAGAGGCCTACTCCAGTAGATGACTATACCCAAGTGGAAGTGGGAGCGCATCACTATGGACTTCGTAGTTGGGTTGCCGCGGACCTTGCGGAAGTTTGATGCAGTTTGGGTCATTGTAGACAGATTGACCAAGTCGGCACACTTCATTCTTGTGATGACTACATATACTTCAGAGAGATTGGCCCAGATTTATATCCAGGAGATAGTTCGGCTACACGGTGTGCCCGTTTCCATCATTTCAGACAGAGGTACTCAGTTTACTTCACATTTCTAGAGAGCAGTACAGAGTGAGTTGGGAACCCGCGTAGAGCTCAGCACAACATTTCATCCGCAGACCGACGGTCAGTCGGAGCGGACATTTCAGATATTGGAGGATATGCTTAGAGCATGTGTGATTGACTTTGGAGGGCAGTGAGATCGATTCTTGCCTTTGGTCGAGTTTGCTTACAACAACAGTTATCAGTCCAGCATCGAGATGGCTCCGTTTGAGGCTTTATATGGTTGGCAATATCGTTCTTCTATCGGGTGGTTTGAGCCAGGTGAGGCAAAGTTATATGGTACTGATTTGGTGAAGGATGCCTTGGAAAAGGTAAAGTTGATTCAGGAGCAACTTTGCATAGCACAGTCCAGACAAAAGAGTTATGCGGATCAGAAGGCACGTGATGTGTCATTTATGGTAGGCGAGAAGGTTTTCTTGAACGTCTCGCCGATGAAGGGGATCATGAGATTTGGGAAGAAGGGCAAGTTGAGCCCAAGGTTCATAGGCCCATCGGGAGGGGAGGTTGCTTATGATATTACTTTACCTCCCAGCCTATCGGGAGTTCATCCAGTCTTCCACATGTCTATGCTCTGGAGGTATCACGCCAACTTGTCACATGTGTTAGACTTCAGCACGATTCAGTTAGATGAGAGCCTCAGTTATGAGGAGGAGCTAGTTGCTATTGTTGCAAGGCAGGATCGCCAGTTAAGATCCAAGAGGATTTTCGCGGTAAAGGTTCAGTGGAGGGGCCAACCAGTCGAGGAGGTGACCTGGGAGTCCGAGGAGGACATGCAGAGCCGATATCCTCACTTATTCAGCACTCCAGGTATAATTCTAAACCCGTTCGAGGATGAACGTTTATTTAAGAGGTGGAGAATGTAACGACCCGACCGGTCGTTTTTCTTCTAGAACCCTGTTCCCTTAAATAAGACTTCTCATACATGCTTTTACTATTTTATGACTTGCGGGGATGGTTAGTTCGGGATTTTGAAGGGTTCTGGTTGAAATCGGAACACTTGGTTCCTTAAGGTTGGATTAAAAGGCCAAGTTTGACTTCGGTCAACATTTTGAGTAGACGACCTCGAAATCAGAATTTGATGGTTCCAATAGGTTCGTATGATAATTTCGGACTTGGGCGTGTGTTCAGATCGGGTTTTGGATGACCCGGGAGCGTTTTGGCACATAATAGTGAAAGTTGGTTCTTGAAGGTTTTAGAAGTTCTTTAAATTTAGTTGGGAGCGGGTTTTGGTGATATCGAGGTCCAAACAAAATTTCGAGATCGGGAGTAGTTCCGTAATCTCATTTAAGACTTGCACGTAAAATTTGGTGTCATTCCGAGTAGTTTAACTACGTTTCAGCGCATTGGAAGTAAATTGAAGAAATTGAAGTTCTTAATTTGATTCAATTGGTTTTGGGGTGTGATTCTTAGTTTTAATATTATTTCGGGAGTTCCAAGAGTTCGAGTGAGTCCGTTTTATGATTCAAGACTTGTTGGTATGTTCGGGCGGGCCCCGAGGGCCCCTAGTGTCGATCGGACGAGGCTCCGACCAAGTTGGGAGCATGGAGCCACAGCTAAAGCTCCCATATCTGTCATAATCGCACCTGCGCTTGGCCAGTCGTAGGTGCTGGCTCGCAGGTCCGAGCCACGAGCCGTAGAAGCGAGAGATCAAGGACAGCCCTGAACCGCAGATGCAGAAGATTGGGCGCACCTGAGCGACCGCAGGAGCGAGAGCTTTGGTCGCAGGTGCGACTAGGCCCGCAGAAGCGGCCCCTTTTGTCTGCAGATGCAGAGACTGGCCAGGTGAGGGAAAAGCGCACCTGTGAGGCATTTGCCGCAGGTGCGAGACCGCAGATGCGGCCAAGGCACCGCATGTGCGAAAGTCCCTTGGCAGTGAGGGTTCATTTAATACGGACTTAGGCCATTTTTATCACATTTTCTCTCACTCTTGGGCGATTTGAGAGCTTTGAAGGAAGGGATTTCGACCTAGATTTGTGAGGTAAGAAATTTCTACTTAATGTGAGTTTAATACATAGATTATGGATAGATCTTAATATTAATATTTGTAGAAATCATGGGTTAGATGAAAAACCTAGGTTTTTATTAAAATGGGATTTTATGACGAAAATGATTATGGAACTTAGTGAAAATCATATGTTTATGTTCCTAAGGTTATGAGTAACAACTTTCTTAAAACATTTTCCAGAATCCCGACACGTGGGCCCGGGGGTGAATTTTAGGAATCTTGCATTTAGGGTTGGGTAATTGCTTTAATAGTGGGGGTATGAACTTTAGAATGTAAATTGATTAATTTATATAATGTTTGACTAGTTTCGAGTCATTTGGGCACCAAATTTGGAAGTTTGAGCACGATTTTGAATCGGGAAGTGGGCTTTCAGACGAGGTAAGTCTCCTTTCTAACCTTGTAAGAGTGAAATTTCCCCATAGGCGAATTAACTAATATATGTGACTATTTGTAGGGGGCTACGTGTGTACGGAATGACGAGAGTCCGTGCGTAGCTACTACTTATGCTAAAGTCCGGGTAGTCTAGGACCCCCATCCTGCCATACTTGAAATAATTGCGCCTTTACTTGTTAATTGAATTGCTTAAAATCATAATTTCCAAAAATTGTAAGAGGGTCCCAAAGGGGTAAGTTTCACTTAATTGAGGGTATGGATAGAACACTTGACTGCTATTGAAAAACTTGTGTTTCTTTAAGTGTTTTCTATTAGTGGAAGGGGGACGAGCGCCTCGGCAGATTAAATAGATGCATCTATGGTTCGCGTTGTTCGACCCTCAGCAGTGCACAGTTTAATTATCGTTATATTGGCTCGAGCAGTACGTCCTCGACATTATTTGCGCATGAATATTATTTTCGGGATTTTTTTACTCATAACTGATATTGCTCCAATGTTTAAATGGAAGATAAATTTGGGATTAATAATAGTGAAAAAGGGTATTTGCCATCACTTACTGTTGAGTTTTAGTATATTTATTATAAGTTATGCTCGGTTATGATTTAAATTTATTACCATTATCCTTAGTAAGTGTCAAGTCGACCCCTCGTCACTTCTTCTTCGAGGTTAGGCAGGATACTTACTGGGTACATATTGTTTTATGTACTCACGCTACACTTCTGCACTTAACTGTGCAGGATCTGAGGCAGGTGCATATGGATATCCATCTGGCCCGCATTCTTGATCTGGGTTCGAGATTCCACGGTGAGCTGCCCTTCCGAGCTATTCTGCAGCATGCCGGAGTCCCCCTATTATTTTGTTTCTGTCTATTCATTTTCAGGCAGTAGGATAGATATCTTTTGTATATTCTACTAAGTTGCCCATATACTTGTGACACTAGATCTTGGCACGCATTAGTAGACTTATGATTTTGGATTTGTTTAAATGATTTCGATTTGTACTCGTTTGCTTCCGTTTAATTATGTCACATTTGCAAATTTCTATATCTTTTAACAAATGAGGAAATGTTATCCACTTAGTAAATTATTTAAACGGGAAACCATTAGTTTGATCAGGGTTGGCTTGCCTAACAATGGTGTTGGGCGCCGTCACAACCTATGATGGAATTGGGTCGTGACACTAGTAATATTCTGGAGATGCATTAAGGTTTGTCACTTACGCAAAAGCTTCCACTTCAAGGTTTAGGGCTAGAAAACTCGGGTTTCAGTTCTTTGAAAGTATACAAAGAAACTTCATAGAATGTGTTAACAACAAGAAACGTCAAGGAATTTTAGAATTTTCCTTAAGTAAGTTATTAGGTATAATAAACTAGTTGGTTGTAACGACCCGACCGGTCGTTTTGAGCTCTAGCTCGTCGTTCGGCGGTTTGAGACCTTGAGTAGCTTCACATCATATTTTATGACTTGTACGTGTGATCGGAATTGAATTTCGGGAAGTTCAGAGTTGATTCAGATGAAAAATTCTAATTTCGGAAGCTTTAAGTTGGAAGAATTGACTAAGGTTTGACTGTTAAGTAAATGACTTCGGAATCGAGATTTGAAGGTTTCAATAGGTTCTTATGATGATTTCAGATTTGGGCGTTTGATCGGGTGGCCCGAGAGCATTTCGCGCTTATTATGGAAAGTTAACATTTTTGAAAGTTTAAGAGTTTCTTAAGTTTGATTTGAAGTGGACTTTGGTGTTATCGATGTTCGTTTGGGGCTCCGGGCATTGGAATAGGTTTGTATCGTGATTTGTGACTTGCACACAAAGTTTAGCATCATTCAAGAATGTTTTGATATGGTTCAGACGCGTTCATCGAAGTTTGGAAGTTTGAAAGTTTAAAAAAGGATTTCGATCGTCGATTCATAGTTTCGATGTTGTTTGGCGTGATTTGAGACCTCGGCGCGTTGGTATATTTGGTTAAGGTCCCGGGACTTCGGCTGGATTTCGGATGGTTAACAGATCGGATTTTTGACTTAAGGAAAAGATGGAAATTTTGATTTTTGGTGTTTTCATACCTGCGCATGAAGGACCGCAGGTGCGGTGTTGTAGAAGCGAGGCAGTGGATCGCAGAAGCGACTAGGGCAGGGCTGGACTGAGGTCGCAAGTGCGAAAATGTTTTCCGCACCTGCGCGATCGCGAAAGCGAAAAAGGAATCGCAAAAGCGGATTTGCTGGGGGAAAGGCTGGGACCTCAGATGCGGTCGAGTTTCCGCAGAAGCGAAACCGCACCTACGAATGAGGCGTCGCAGAAGCGTAGGCGTAGAAGCGTTGGAGGGGCCGCATATGCGGTTGGCGACCTTGGCTGGAGTCTCGCAGGTGCGAGCTTGATGTCGTAGAAGCGACCTTTGGGACTGCAGAAGCGGAATTTTCTAGGTAGTGTGGTTTTTAACGGAATTTGGCCCATTTTCTTTCATTCTCTCTTGGCTTGGGCGATTCTTGGAGAGATTCAAGTGGTGATTTTCATCATCTATGTCAAGGTAAGTAATTCCGACATATTGTGAGTTAAATACATGGTTTATATGTGAATTTGAACATGAAAATGAGTATAAATTTGGGATTTTGATAGAAAACCTAGAAATTGGTATTTTTAAATTTTGACTGCGAAATTGGACATGAAAATTGGAATAAATTATATATTTAAATTTGTGGTGTTATAGGTAAAGTTTATCTTCGAAAAATTTTAGAATCCGGGCACGTGGGCCCGAGGGTTGACTTTATTGACTTTTCGAGCGGAGTTGGAAATTATTATAAATTATTAAAATATAAGCATTGGAGTATATTTTGATTGATTTACACATTGTTTGACTAGTTTCGGATCGTTTGGCTTGGAGTTGAGTGTTAGAGTGGAATTGGAGCCGGTTATGGAACTTCGGAACGAGGTAAGTCTCTTGTCTAACCTTGTGAGGGGAAAACTACCCCTAGGTGATGTAACTACTATGTGATACTAGTTGTGGGTGTTACGTACGCACGAGGTGACGAGAGTTCGTACGTAGCTAAAGCATGCTTATGTCCGAGTAGAATTAGGACCTTATTATGAAATAATTGAATTATTTGAACTCGTTCTGATGGCTTAACTAATTGAACTTATAATTTAAATTGATTTAGAAATAAATATATGTATACTAGGTCAGTCCTTATCACCTTGAGTTGTTGGCTAGTTATTTGAGAAACGGTAAAGATTATATTCACATTGTACTCATATACTGTATTGTAAGCACGTATCTTGTGATTCGATAACTTCCTTCCTTTCTTGTGGAGCGGGCCGAACGCCTCGGTAGTATAATAGATGCATTTATGGTTCGTGCCGCTCGAATCTCGGCAGTGTACACATTATTCTGGATCGGGCCGAACGACCTCGGCAAAATCGTGCGTTATATCGTTGGTAGTCCGAATATTCACGAGATAATCTTTCTACTGATGCCCGGTATTTTACATGGTACTTCTTATCTATTTGTTACTAGTACTTGAAACATCTGAGCCGATGAGGTAGAATACAAGACTGAGGAATTCATACTTTAAAAGAAATATTTGAAAGATTAGGTAATTTACAGATTTACCCCATTATAGCTGTGTGCTTCACACCTGCTTATTGTTTTATTATATTGCTTTGTTGGATCTCTAGTAAGTGTCGATGTCGACCCCTCGTCACTACTTCTTCGGGGTTAGGCTAGATACTTACTCGGTACGCGTTGATTTACGTACTCATGCTGCACTTCTGCACTAAATGGTGCAGGATCTGACAAGTTCATTTGATGATCATTTTGGCGCGTAGGCGCAGCTGCTGAGGAGGCTTCATGTGAGCTGCATCCCAGGCTACGCATCACAGTCCACAGAATCCACATCGTACTATTTATTTTATCCAGTCTTATTTGTATTATTATTGTACTCCTTAATAAATGCTCATGCACTTGTGACATCGGGTTTTGGGGTATACTAGTTGATGCTTACAGTTTTGTATATGATCATTGCCTTTCATTTCTCTTATAAACTATAATTTTGTACATTTTTTGTGGATTTAACCGTGTAAATTTCTTTTTTTTATTAAAATTTGTGATTTCGAAAGTAATAAATTGAGTAATTAAATTGATAAGTAACCGTTGGCTTGCCTGACGGCGGCATTAGGCGCCATCACGACCTATAGTGGATTTTGGGTCGTGACACTGATGAAGATTTTTCATTTTCTTTTCCTTTTTGAAATAATACGTTCTTGGAATCCTGCACATCATCTTCCTTCTGTCTTAGAAAAAAAAATCCTTTTTAATTGATCTAAGACAGTAACGTTATTATTTAGAGGTATTCATAGTTATTAGTAAGAGTTTTTCAATGTCAATGCAGAACAAACACTTTATATTAAAGATATAAAGACTCATACATACACACACAGACATATATATATGAGAGATGGCTTTGGATATGGAAGGAGCGCAGAATTGCTTTGCGCGCGGCTTTCTTTATGCAACTAAACATGATCATATTTAATTTGCTTCAAATGAATTAACAAAATAAGTTTAGTTTCTTCTCTCTCATTTTAGCGGCTCAAGAGTCAAAAGTTCTCTTTCTGTTACTTCATATTGTTGGTGCAAAAGTGGACATATCACATACCTACTTCTATATCATTTATTCTTCTATGATATGAATTTGAAGTGGAAGGGACTCTTGTGTAGAGGTAAATCAGGATTCAAAATCAATTTTTTCTGTGGCAATAATTTGTGCGTATCACTTTCCTTAATTTTCCATTACAATCTCTCTATTAGAGTAATTTTTTTATTCTCTTCCCATTTCATAATTGATGTTTATTACTAATATATTAGTACATTTGTACTATCACTAACGATACAGAAATGGTTTGTTGCTTAGGTACACATGTCCACCATCCGCGGCTTATTTCCCACAAATCCAAGAGAAATTCATTAAAAAACAGACCTCCTTTACAAACAGGATGTGAGCTTTATAAATAGTCTTTCTGAATGCAAATCGAGAGAGAACTTACGTCCGTAACATATTTATTGGAATAACTTCCTTTATATTTTGTTCTATTTCTTAAAATTGTACTTTTGTATCTTTCCTAATGTTTGTTCTATTTTTTAACTTTTGGTATTATATTACATTTGGAAAGAGTTTATGTGATCGCGCTTAACTAGTTAAAGAATAAGAAAAAAACTCATGACTTGCCTCCATATACTCTCCATATTTAGATAGAATTGTCTTTTGCTTCCTTAACAGTTAACATATGTGCACAAAAGCTAAATGTCGATATAGCATCCCAACAAAAAAATTTAGTCCCCCCCTATTCAATTTTTGACTAGCCGGAAGGGTTTGTGACATTATTCAATCTTTACTCGTAAAGTGAGCAGAGCAATTCTTCCTTTTCTTATTAAAAAAATCATCAATTTTACAAGTAAAATTGCAGTCTTCTTGCGTTAGCAGTTCAATTGTGTAGCAGCCCAGTCCGTTAGTAATATTGTCCACTTTGGACCTAGGCCTTCACGACTTTAAAACACGTCATTAGGATCTAAGACTTGTTAACTTATATACCCAGCATCCCTCTTGTGTTTTGCCGATGTGGGACTCTGTCTAAAGTCTGAGATATTACATACACCCCATTTTATGGACACAGCGTCCTCGCTGAGGTTTGCCTCACCACATGAGATTTGTCTAGACTCAGCACTAAGGTTTGCCCCATCTAACCAGGATTTGCCTAGACTCAATTGAACTCTGACCCACCATTGGCAAGGCTGACATAAGAGTGGCTCTGATACAAAGTTTGTCACCACCCGATTTCTAATCAAGTCTTAACCGGCACTCGGTGCCTTAACTTGACCGAGCGAACCATCTTGAATTTTCTATTCTGTTCTATTTCTGTTATACAATGCATCTCAACAAAACTCGATATAATTTAAATTAAATTCTTTTCTGAGTTTTTAAATGAAATAATAGTCTGAAAAGAAATTCATGTCATTATCTTAAATACATTGAAAAACAAATGTAATACAAGGTGGACACCTATGACTCTGTTCTGACTCTGTCTATGAAGCCTTTAAGAAATACTGAATAATAAGACAAAATTCTGGAATCAACGAACTCCATGAACTATAATGGAGCTCACCAGATCTTCTGGTAATAAGAGGAGAATATCTTAGCTCGTAGCCTGCTTACCTGCAAAATATGTGCCTACATTGACATATGTCAATGTAGGTTCCCACGAGAGAACATTAGTACACCATAGCGGTACTCAATAAGTAAAGCAATCCTCCCACTAAAGCTGGAACAAGACTTTAAAAGAAATATGTATGCATGATATAAGTAAATTCTAAAAGCTTCTAATAAGTAGTTGAAACAAACAACCCACATGTCTATTGTAAAGTTCTTCTTGATATCATTCATGAGTTTTTTTTTTCTTTCTTTTCTCCTCTTTTTTGGGAAAACTATAAATCTCAAATAGATAAATATATGAACTTTTCTCGAAACAATCCTTGTAAATTTTCTAAAATATTTTCTTTTTCTTTTCTTTTCTTTCATGTTCTTTTCTTTTATGGGGAGTACCATTGACCCTGACATTATTTCATATTCTTGTTCTGCAAATATCACCATATGATCGGTATGGTGGACGATCCCAACCCGATCACCTGGACCCCATTCCCTTGGTGCCTCATAGTTCAAGGTTCTAGCATGCCCGAACCAACGATACCCTAATCTCCTACTCTGGCACAAGTAGTTTCGGGCTAATAGAAACCACTAGAGACTATGAACCTTTCTCAGAGATCTAAGGAAACTCTCAAAATATTCTTCTAAGTAATTCTTGTATCACAAAATTTAAAACAACAATATATCTTCACAATTCTCATCAAAACAGTTCCACAAAATCATATAAAAGAAATTTTCAATAGTCTATTCCTTAAAGAAATATATGCAAGTCATGAATGCACGAGACATGATTTACGGAACAAGAGACTCTTCTTGAGTTATTAACCTTAATATCATCTAAGATCTTTTTTACAATTCTAATGGATAATGTGAGTCCACTTGTTCTATTTAGAGCCCACATTAATATCCTATACAGTCTAACAAATACTTATGGCATGATCTTTGTGAGAAGATAACTTTAGTAAAAGCATTGTCCTTACTCACCTTATTTTTTCTTTTGAGCACCCTCGTTGCTTCTATACAAAACATTCAACTTCTCAAATCAACCGATACATAATTACATCAAAAATTAATACTAGAAGTTCTAAGATTTTCAAAATATAGAAACTCTGGATTTGATTCTTCTCTCCTTCTAGGGTTCATCGTTAATCTAAGTAACATTTTTCTAAGTAGTAGTTTATAGGAATAAATATCAACCATAAACCTTTTTAATAATCATGGTTAAAAATGTTTACGAAATGCACCGTGAATCACGAAACCCTAGGTTCGCGTTCTTGTTAACAATCTAATGATTTTGAGATAGAATATTATTATAATTGATGTTTGGAAGTAATATTCTAATATTAATCACATGAAAAACTCACCTTAGGTAGTATGAGAACCGTTGGATGTCTTGATGATGAGAGAGGAGGTTTAACCTTTAAAGAATGAAGTTATTTTCTCTCTCCCCGTTCCTTTTATCTCAATTTCATGACTTGGGTATCACAGTCCGTGCCCAACGGCACCCACGACGCCCAAATATTTTGTTTTTATGGTTTTGGCATTCTAACGCGCGCACTGCGCACCCCTGGGTGCCCAAAACTGCGGCCCATTTGCCTGACAGGACAGTCTTCAGTAAAATGCCTATAACATTTTATAGGAATATCGAAATGACGAACGGTTTAAATTGTTAACAATTAGACTTCAAGGGATTTAATTTGATAGGTAGTTGATCCTACAATTCTTTATAGATTGGGAGATATACTTGTTTGAAATCAGGTCTCTTACGACTATAATTGTGCTCTTACCTTGAACATTTCTATTTTGTTCCAAACTACTTTTTCCCTCTTATAAACATCCATATCACCTCCTAACGTAAAATATAGTTGTTATACACCTTTTATAGTATTTGAATATCCTTGTATCCTACTTAAATCTTGATCGAGAATATAATACATAGCGAAATATTTTTGGGGATTTACAATAGTTTGTCACAACCCGATTTCTAACCAAGTCGTAGGCGGCACTCGGTGCCGTAACTTGACCGAGAGAACCATCTTGGCTTTTCTATTTTGTTCTATTTCTGTTATGCAATGTATCTCAATACAATTCAATATATTTTAAAGTCTGAATGTTTAAACAAAATAATAGTCTGAAAAGAAATTCATGTTGTTATCTTAAATACTTTGAAAAACAAATGTAATGCAAGGTGGACACCTATGACTCTATTCTGATTCTGTCTATGAAGCCTCTAAGAAATTGAATAGTAAGACAAAATTTTGGAATCAACAAACTTTATGAACTAAAATGGAGCTCACCAAATCTGCTGGTAATGGGAGGAGAATATCCTATCTCGTAGCCTGCTTACCTTCAAAATACGTGCCTACATTGACATAGGTTAATGTAAGTTCCCACGAGAGAATGTCAGTACACCGTATGGGTACTCAGTAAGTAAAGCAATCCTCCCACTAAAGCTGGAATGAGATTCTGAAAGAAATATGTATTCATGATATCAGAAAATTCTAAAATCTTCTAATAAAGAGTTGAAACAAACAACTCACATGTCTATTTCTAAAGTTTTTCTTGATTTCATTCATGAAAATTCTTTTTTTCTTTTTCATTCTTTTCTCTTCTTTTTAGGGGAAAATATAAATCTCAAATAGATAAATATATGAACTTTTCTCAAAATAATCCTTGTAAATTTTCTAAAGCATATTCCTTTTATTTTATTTTCTTTTTTGTTCTTTCCTTTTATGTGGAGTACCATTGATCCTGCCATCCTTTCTTATTCTTGTTCTGAAAATGTCACCATATGATCGATATGGTGGACGATCCCATCCCGATTGCCTAGATCCCATTCATGTGGTACCTCATAGTTCAAGGTTCTAGCATACTCGCGTTCATGAGCCTTACCAGGGCAATTCTATTATAGTGCCCGAACCAACGGTACACTAATTTCCTACTCTGACATGAGTAGTTTCGGAGTAACACAAACCACTAGAGTGTAACGACCCAGCCAGTCGTTTCGAGAGTTATAGCCCCGTTTTCCCCATTTCTACTTCTTTTGTGTTATTCAGCTGCATTATGTTATATCGGGTTAGTTGGTTCGGGACCGAAGTGGTTTCAGAGTGAATTGAGACACTTAGTCTCTTAAGTAGAAATTAAGTTGGAAAAGTCAATCGGATATTGACCTATGTATAAACGATCTCGGATTTGAAATTTGATAATTACAATAGCTCCGTATGGTGATTTTGGGTTTAGGAGCGTGTCCGAAATATTATTTGGAAGTCCGTAAAGGAATTCAGCTTCAAATGTCGAAAGTTTAATTTTTGACAAGTTTGACCTGGGGGTTGACTTTTTGATATCGGGGTCGGAATCCGATTCTGAAAATTGGAATACCTCTGTTATGTTATTTATGACTCGTGTGCAAAATTTGAGGTCAATCGGACGTGATTTGATAGGTTCCGGAGTTGTTTGTAGAAATGAGAAATTTCAATGTTCATTAGGCTTGAATTGGGGGTGTAATTCATGGTTTTAGTGTTGTTTGAGGTGATTTGAGGGTTCAACTAAGTCCGTATGATGTTTTAGGACTTGTTGGTATATTTGGTTGAGGTCCCAAGGGGCTCGAGTGAGTTTTGAATGGTTAACAGGTTGGATTTTGGACTTGAAACTCTGTTGGAAGTTTTCTGATGCACCATCTGGTTTCCTTCGCGAAGAGGAACTGAGAGGCTGGCATATTTGCTTTTCGAGTTCCCGAAGAGAAGCACGCGTTCGCGAAGGGTGGACTTGGTGTGCATCGCGAACGCGAGATGTGTTATGCATTCGCGAAGAAGAAAGGAAGCAGCCGAAGCCCCCAGGCAATTGGTCTATGCGTTCGCGTAGTGAGAGGGAACGAAGCATCGCGTTCGCGATGGGTTGAACGCGTTAGCGTGAAAGGCATTGAAGCAGAGGCATTTTGTACTTCGCGAATGCGAGGGTGATGTCACGTTCGCGAAGGAGGAATTTGGACGGGAGCTATTTTGTGCTTCGCGAATGCGAGGCACTGACCGCGTTCGCGAAGAAGAAAAGTCTAGGCAGTGAGTTTAAGTTCTGAAAATGGGACTTCGTCCCATTTGCAGTTTTTGGTGATTTGGAGCTCGGAAGTGAGGCGATTTTGGGTGATTTTCAGAGGAAACAACGGGGTAAGTGTTTTTAACTCAATATTGGTTAAACTATCTAAATCCATGGTTGTTTTTATAATTTAATTGGTGAATTGAGTTGGGAAAATTTGAAAACCCTCTTGGTTTAAATTGAAGATTTGAGGGTCGAGTTGGGGTCGGATTTTGGTAAAATTGGTATGGTTAGACTCGCGGTTGAATGGGCTTCCGGATTTTATAACTTTTATCGAGTTTCGAGACGTGGGCCCTACGGGCAATATTTTAGCTAATTTTTGAATTTCTATGGAAAATCATTATTATCTTGTGAAATTAATTTCAATGAATTTTATTGACTGAAACGAATTATTTATGACCAGATTCGAGGTGTTTGGAGATCAATTCATGAGGAAAGGACATTGCAGAATAAGAATTTTGCGGTTTGAGGTAAGTAACGATTGTAAATCAAGTCCTGAGGGTATGAAACCCCGGATTTCGTATCATTCTACTATTTTGAAGTGATGCACATGCTAGGTGACGGGCGTGTGGTCGTGCACTGTTGGGGAATTGTGACTTGGTCCATCCTGTAGCAACTGTAAAGTTGCACACTTTGTTGAAACCATCTGATACTTATATGTTTTAGAAAGAATTTCTGTAAATTGGGCTGAATGCCATGTTTAGGCCTTGCGCCAATGCTATTTGGACCCTTAGGGGTTGTTTCTTACCATCCTCTCACTGTTTTTGATTGGAAATCTATACTCAGTCATGTTTATACTTTTTTACCGCATAAGGCATTTATATGACTCTATTTTGATGCATATAAATGTTGTTTTAGACCGAATGCCCTATTTTACTTAAATTCCCAAGTGGCTTGAGAGTTTTATGACTGAGTGAGGCCGAGGGCCTGATTTGTAAGGATGAGTGTGAATCGGGGTTGCCCGCCTGCAACATATTTATGACTGAGTGAGGCCGAGGGCCTGATTTGTGAGGATGGGTGTAGGTCGGGGCTACCCGTATGCAACATATTTATGACAGAGTGAGGCTGAGGGCCTGATTTGTGAGGATAAGTGTGGATTGGGGCTGCCCGCCTGCAACATACTTTGTTATTATAGCACGTGAGTTGTCCGTGCAGATTATAACGCTCGGGCTGAAGGAGCCCCTCCGGAGTCTGTACACACCCCCAGTGAGCGAAGGTACCTACTGAGTGCGAGTGCCGAGTGCCGAGTGCTGAGTGACTGGGAGGCATGAGTGATTGTGAGGTATGCCCGAGTGGCAAGAGTGACTGTGAGGTTTGCCCGAGGGGCTGTTTATGATTTCATCATTTCTTTTGCTCACCTTTGCATTGAGCCTTGGTTTGAAAAACTGTTGGAAAAATATCTTTAAATGATTTTTACTGGAACCGGGTTTAAACGAGATGATTCGATTCAAACACTGATTTTTAAAGCATGTTGTACTTTACTGAGATTTCATGATATGAACGTTATATGCTTTATTGCTCGTCACTACTGCTCAGTCTTTATTTATTGTTGTTACTTACTGAGTTGGCGTACTCACGTTACTCCCTGCACCTTGTGTGCAGATTCAGGTGTAGCTGGACACGGTAGCAGTTATTGAGTGTTCTGGTTGCAGATTTTTCTTAGAGATAGTAAGGTAGCTGTTTGGCGATCACAGCCCTTGCTCTTCTCCCTCTTATCTTCCTCTAGTTCTATTTAGCTATTTTTCAGGCTGAGTTAGCCTTGATATTGTTAGACAGATTGTAGTAGATGCTCATGACTAGTGACACCCCGATGTCGGGCTTTTCTTTTCTGCACGTCTGTTTTTCTTTGATTTGAACTTTTTAAATGGAGGTTTTATGTTAAATAACCTTGAAATTTTCTTTGAAATGAAAATATCGGTTTGTTTTGGAAATGAGTCGGCTTGCTTAGTTCCACGATAGGCGCCATCACGACAGAGGTTAGTTTTGGGTCGTGACATAGAGTCTATGAACCCTTCTCAGAGATCTAAGGAAACCCCCAAAACATTCTTATGAGTGATTCTTGTATCACAAAACTTAAAACAATGATATATCTTCGCAATTATCATTAAAACAGTTCCATAAAATCATATAAAAAAAATTTCAATAGTCTATTCGTTAAAGAAATATATGCAAGTCATGAATGCATGAGACATGATTTATGGAACAACAAACTCTTCTTCAGTTATTAACCTTGATAATCATCTAAGATCTTTTCTACAATTCTAATAAATAATGTGAGTCCACTCGTTCGATTCAGAGCCCACATTAACATCCTATACAATCTAACAAATACTTATGGTATGATCTTTGTGAGAAGATAACTTTAGTGAAAGCATTGTCTCTACTCACCTTAGTTCTTCCTTTGAGCACCCTCGTTGCTTCTATCCAAAAGATTTACCTTCTCATAGTTGTTATACTTAACCCGCCGCGACCCGCTCTGCCCTGCCCTGCTCTGCCTTGCCCCATTTCCATTCCTATATTTGATAGGAACCACAAAGTACTCAATGCAACTACCATAAGTTTCATCCCAAGAGTAGGTATAATTCTTATCTGACCCATGTACGTAACTTATTGGCATTTGTAAATAACTTATTAGCCTTGTTGTTTTGAACAAAGTTTGATCTCATTTATGGATGCAAATCTTGATATGTCTTTCTTACGCCTAATCTCTTCACGTTAACAGTGGCCTATACCCTGACTGACCTTTTTGGTATCTAAATTAAATTTGGACATAGCTTGGGAGTATAGTCTTTTATTGTGTCCCTATTAACCTTACTAACACCAATTCCGTGTGAGCCCCACGACAACTTTAACAATATTGGAGAGACCATCACCTTATCTTTTCTGTACAAAGTCTTTGATATGTTTATGATAGTTCTGATTTGTTACAACCCTGAATCAAATAATCTCAGTCTTATCTCATTCTCCTTTTTGGGATACACGTTTCTTGATCAGTTCCCGACTTAGAGTTCATTCTCTCATAAAGGAAATTAGCACCGCAAACCACCTCACTTGTAGACGGCGAAGTCTTGATAGCTTTTCTCCTTAAAGACTCTAATGGCATCGGTATGTCAATCGTTCTATTGATCGATGGAAATAAGAGTCTGATTCACACTTTAAGCTTTAATGCAAGATCTAGAGTAAGAAAGAATAGGAAACTTTACTTAAATGTTTGTAGTCCCTCGTTTATAGAAGTGGGGCCCTCATAACGATAAACGAGACTCTACTGACATGACTTCATAGACCCTTAGGACTCTCGAAACCTGCTGCTCTCATACCATCTGTAACAGCCCAGTCCGTTAGTGATATTGTTTGCTCTAGGCCTAGTCCCTCACGGGTTTTAAATACATCACTAGGGTTTAACGCTTGTTAACTTATATACCCAACATTTCTTTATATTTTGCTGATGTAGGAATCTATCTAAAGTATGAGGTGTTAGACAGTGTTCCAGATCGACAAAACCCAAGAGGGATACTGGATATATAAGTTAATAAGCTTATACCCTGGTGATACATTTTAAACACGTAAGGGCCTAGGTCTAGAGTGAAAAATATCACTATTGGGCTAGGCTATTACAGATGGTATCAGAGCCACTCTTGTGTCGGCCTTGCTGATAGTGGGTCAGAGTTCAATTGAGTTTAGGCAAATCCCGATTAGGTGGGACAAACCTCAGTGATGAGTCTAGGCGAATCCCATGCGGTGGGACACACCTTAGCGAGGACGCTGAGTCTATAAGAGGGGGTGTATGTAACACCCCATACTTTAGACAGAGTCCCACATCGGCAAAATACTAGAGGGATACTGGGTATATACGTTAACAAGCCTTAGACCCTAGTGATACATTTTAAACCCGTAAAGGCCTAGGTCTAGAGCAGACAATATCAGTAACGGGTTGGGTTATTACAAATTAATTTTAAAAAAAGAATTGTAGTGTTCCATAATGGAAATTAGGATAAAGATAAAATAAAAAGATCGATTCATAGGAAACTCTCTTAATGGACTAGAATTCTAGAACCTATTTTGGGGAACTGTAAAAGTACAAAAAAAAGAAGCCATAATGGGCTGATCACTCGTCACATTGGAGTAGAAACTTTATGATTCTCGGTTAATTTTGGGTGAGTTTTACGGGTTGTATTTGAAAAATTTAACGGGTCAGAATGAGCTATTAAAAAATGATTGACTAAGTTGGGTTCAACCCAGATAGACCCATGGACAAAATAATATCTTGCCCAACCCATTAAAACATGGGCAGTTGGGCGGGTTACTTAAGCGTGGGACTGATTTTGACAATCCTAATATTTAGTATATTCTTCAGAAACACAAGCATTAATGGAATTCCTTGGACTTTTTTTGGGGAATTCATATCGAGGTTTCAACTTTTAAACACTTGAATGTTCATGCGATGGGTATGAGTCACAATTGGGAGAAAATTAAAACAATAAAATGCAGAGTTGAAGTGGTCTAGAATGATTGTCGTCTAAAGTTGAATGCAATTCCCAAAGGTTGATATTTATTGTTTTATCCAAGTTGGTTAAGTAGTTTAGTTGAGTTGACTTAGCAGTCAGTTGAGAGGTCAAAATTAGATTTAACAACTGTGCATAATTAGTAACATCAAAAGTAGATATGTTTTTTTCTAACCTCAGTTGTATATAAAGATACTTTGTCCCATTTTCAGATATTGGCGATTTGGAGCTCGGAAGTGAGGCGATTTTGGGTGATTTTCAGAGGAAACAACGGGATAAGTATTCTTAACTTAATATTGGTTAAATTACCCGAATCCATGGTTGTTTTTATCATTTAATTGGTGAATTGAGTTGGGAAAATTTGAAAACCCTCTTGGTTTAAATTGAAGATTTGAGGGTGGAGTTGGGGTCGAATTTTGGTAAAATTGGTATGGTTAGACTCGTGGTTGAATGGGCTTCCGGATTTTATAAATTTTGTCGAGTTCCGAGACGTGGGCCCCACGGGCAATATTTTAGCTAATTTTTGGATTTCTATGAAAAATCATTATTATCTTATAGAATTAATTCCAATTAATTTTATCGACTGAAATGAATTATTTATGACCATATTCGAGGCGTTTGGAGATCAATTCACGAAGAAAGGACATTACAGAATAAGAATTTCACGGTTTGAGGTAAGTAACGATTGTAAATCAAGTCCTGAGGGTATAAAACCCCGGATTTCGTATCATTCTACTATTTTGAAGTGACGCACATGCTAGGTGATGGGTGCCCACTTGGTCCATCCTGTAGCAACTATAAAGTTGCACACTTTGTTGAAACTATCTGATACTTATATGTTTTAGAAAGAATTTTTGTAAATTGGGCTGAATGCCATGTTTAGGCCTTGCGCCAATGCTATTTGGACCCTTAGGGGTTGTTTCTTACCATCCTCTCACTGATTTCGATTGGAAATCTATACTCAGTCATGTTAATACTTGTTTACCGCATAACTCAGTTTTATGACTCTATTTTGATGCATATAAATGTTGTTTTAGGCCGAATGCCTTGTTTTACTGAAATTCCCGAGTGGATTGAGAGGATACTTTATTATTATAGCACGTGAGTTGTCCATGAAGATTATAGCGCTCGGACTGAAGGAGCCCCTCCGGAGTCTGTACACACCCCAGTGAGCGAAGGTACCTACTGAGTGCGAGTGCCGAGTGCTGAGTGACTGGAAGGCATGAGTGATTGTGAGGTATGCCCGAGTGGCAAGGGTGACTGTGAGGTTTGCCCGAGGGGCTGTTTATGATTTCATCATTTCTTTTGCTCACCTTTGCATTGAGCCTTGGTTTGAAAAACTTTTGGAAAAATATCTTTAAATGATTTTTTACTGGAACCAGGTTTAAACGAGATGATTCGATTCAAACACTGATTTTTAAAGCATGTTATACTTTACTGAGATTTCATGATATGAACGTTATATGCTTTATTGCTCGTCACTACTACTCAGTCTTTATTTATTGTTGTTATTTACTGAGTTGGCGTATTCACGTTACTCCCTACACCTTGTGTGCAGATTCAGGTATAGCTGGACATGGTAGCAGTTATTGAGTGTTCTGGTTGTAGATTTTTCTTGGAGATAGTAAGGTAGCTGTTTGGTGATCAGTCGAGTATTCAGATGGCTCCGTACGAGGCCTTATATGGGAGGAGGTGTAGATCTTTGGTTGGATGGTTTGAGCCGGGTGAGGCTAGGCTCTTAGGTATAAACTTAGTCCAGGACGCATTAGATAAGGTGAAATTGATTCAGGAGCGGCTCCACATGGCGCAGTCCAGGCAGAAGAGCTACGCAGATAGGAAGATCCATGATGTGTCTTTTATGGTTGGGGAGAAGGTTTTGCTAAAGGTATCACCCATGAAGGGTGTTATGAGATTTGGGAAGAGGGGAAAGTTGAGCCCCCGGTTCATTAGGCCTCTTGAGGTGCTTCAGAGAATATGGGAGGTGGTTTATAAGCTTGTCTTGCCATCCAGCTTGTCGAGTGTGCATCCAGTGTTTCATGTTTCCATGCTCCGGAAGTATATTGGAGATCCGTCCTATGTTTTGGATTTCAGCACGGTTCAGTTGGAGGGTGATATGACTTATGATGTGGAGCCGGTGGCTATTTTGGATCGACAGGTTTGAAGATTGAGGTCAAAGGATATAGCTTCAGGAAAGGTGCAATGAAGAGGTCAGCCTGTGGAGGAGGCCACCTGGGAGACCGAACGGGAGATGCAGAGCATATATCCACGCCTATTCGATACTCCAAGTATGTTTCTATACCCGTTCGAGAACGAACAAATGTTTAAGAGGGGGAGGATGAAACAACCCGGCAGATCGTTTCGAGAGTTATAGCCCCGTTTTCCCCATTTCTACTTCTTTTGTGTTATTCAGCTGCATTATGTTATATTGGGTTAGTTGGTTCGGGACCAGAGTTGTTTCAGAGTGAATTGAGACACTTAGTCTCTTAAGTAGAACTTAAGTTGGAAAAGTCAACCGGATGTTGACCTATATGTGTCCGAAATCGGATTTGAAATTTGATGATTCCAATAGCTAAGTATGGTGATTTTGGGTTTAGGAGCGTGTCCGAAATATTATTTGGAAGTCCGTAGAGGAATTAGGCTTGAAATGCCGAAAGTTTAATTTTTGAGAAGTTTGACCGGGGGTTGCCTTTTTGATATCAGGGTCAGAATCCGATTTTGAAAATTGGAATACCTCTATTATTTCATTTATGACTTGTGTGCACAATTTGAGGTCAATCGGACGTGATTTGATAGGTTCCGGAGTTGTTTGTAGAAATTAGAAATTTCAAAGTTCATTAGGCTTGAATTGGGGTGTAATTCATGGTTTTAGAGTTGTTTGAGGTCATTTGAGGATTCGACTAAGTCCGTATGATGTTTTAGGACTTGTTGGTATATTTGGTTGAGGTCCCGAGGGGCTCGGGTGAGTTTCGAATGGTTAACGGGTTGGATTTTGGACTTGAAACTCTGTTGGAATTTTTCTGATGCACCATCTAGTTTCCTTCGCGAAGAGGAACTGAGAGGCTGGCATATTTGCTTTTCGAGTTCGCGAAGAGAAGCATGCGTTCGCGAAGGGTGGACTGGGTGTGCATGGCGAACGCGAGATGTGTTACGCATTCGCGAAGAAGAGAGGAAGCAGCCGAAGCCCCCAGGCAATTGGTCTATGCGTTCGCGTAGGGGTTGTCGCGTTCGCGTAGTGAGAGGGAACGAAGCATCGTGTTCGCGATGGGTTGAACGCGTTAGCGTGAAAGGCATTGAAGCAGAGGCATTTTGTGCTTCGCGAACGCGAGGGTGATGTCACGTTCGCGAAGGAGGAATTTGGACGGGAGCTATTTTGTGCTTCGCAAACACGAGGCACTGACCGCGTTCGCGAAGAAGAAAAGTCTAGGCAGTGAGTTTAAGTTCTGAAAATAGGACTTCGTCCCATTTGCAGTTTTTGGCGATTTGGAGCTCGGAAGTGAGGCGATTTTGGGTGATTTTTAGAGGAAATAACGAGGTAAGTGTTCTTAACTCAATATTGGTTAAATTACCCGAATCCGTGGTTGTTTTTATAATTTAATTGGTGAATTGATTTGGGAAAATTTGAAAACACTCTTGGTTTAAATTGAAGATTTGAGGGTCGAGTTGGGGTTGGATTTTGGTAAAATTGGTATGGTTAGACTCGTGGTAGAATGGGCTTCCGGATTTTGTAACTTTTGTCGATTTCCGAGATGTGGGCCCCATGGGTAATTTTTTAGCAAATTTTCAGATTTCTATTGGAAATCATTATTATCTTGTGGAATTAATTCCAATGAATTTTATTGACTGAAACGAATTATTTATGACCAGATTTGAGGCATTTGGAGATCAATTCACGAGGAAAGGACATTGCAGAATAAGAATTTCGCGGTTTAAGGTAAGTAACAATTGTAAATCTAGTCCCGAGGGTATGAAACCACGGATTTTGTATCATTCTACTATTTTGAAGTGACGCACATGCTAGGTGATGGGCGTGTGGGCATGCACTGTTGGGGAATTGTGACTTGGTCCGTCCCGTAGCAACTGTAAAGTTGCATACTTTGTTGAAACCATCTGATACTTATATGTTTTAGAAAGAATTTCTGTAAATTGGGCTGAATGCCATGTTTAGGCCTTGCGCCAATGCTATTTGGACCCTTAGGGGTTGTTTCTTACCATCCTCTCACTGTTTTCGATTGAAAATCTATACTCAGTCATGTTTATACTTGTTTACCGCATAACTCAGTTTTATGACTCTATTTTGATGCATATAAATGTTGTTTTAGGCCGAATGCCCTGCTTTACTGAAATGCCCGAGTGGCTTGAGAGGTTTATAATTGAGTGAGTCCGAGGGCCTGATTTGTGAGGATGAGTGTGGATCGGGGCTGCCCGCCTGCAACATATTTATGACTGAGTGAGGCCGAGGGCCTGATTTGTGAGGATGAGTGTGGATCGGGGCTGCCTGCCTGCAGCATACTTTATTATTATAGCACGTGAGTTGTCCGTGCAGATTATAGCGCTTGGGCTGAAAGAGCCCCTCCAGAGTCTGTACACACCCCCAGTGAGCGCAGGTACCTACTGAGTGCGAGTGCCGAGTGCTGAGTGACTGGGAGGCATGAGTGATTGTGAGGTATGCCCGAGTGGCAAGAGTGACTGTGAGGTTTGCCTGAGGGGCTGTTTATGAGTGATGTTTTGCCCGAGGGGTTGTTTATTATTTCATCATTTCTTTTGCTCACCTTTGCAATGAGCCTTGGTTTGAAAAACTGTTGGAAAAATATCTTTAAATGATTTTTACTGGAACCAGGTTTAAATGAGATGATTCGATTCAAACACTGATTTTTACGGCATGTTATACTTTACTGAGATTTCATGATATGAACGTTATATGCTTTATTGCTCGTCACTACTGATACATGTGCTAAGCTACTCATAGATCAGCGACTTAATGCTTATGCGACAACATTAGATTTCCCTGGATGGTAGAGCCTGTTAACGTCATAATCTTTCAATAACTCTAGCCATCGCCTTTGTCGCAAATTCAAATGCTTTTGCTTGAAGATATATTGCAGGCTTTTATGATCTGTAAATACATCCACATGAACACCATATAAATAATGTTGCCATATCTTAAGTGTGTAGACAACCACAACTAACTCGAGGTCGTGAGTCGGATAATTTCTCTCATGCTTCCTCAACTTCCTTGAAGCATACGGAATTACCTTCCCAGGTTGCATCAGGACACATCCTAACCCGATACCTGAGGTATCATAATACACGGCATAACCCTCTAGACCCTATGGAAGTGTTAGAACTGGAACTGAGGTCAACCTGTTCTTAAGCTCTTGTAAACTCCGCTTGCAAGCCCCTGTCCACTGAATCGTAGCTGCTTTCTGAGTCGGCTTCATCAATGGTGCCGAAAAGAAAGAAAACCCCTCTACGAACCTTAGGTAGTAGCCCGCTAAGCCTAGAAAGCTACAGACCTCTGTCGGAGTAGTAGGTATAGGCTAGGATTTCATGGCCTCAATCTTCTAAGTGTCTACCTTTATACCTTCATCAGATACAATATGCCCCGGGAATGCTACCAACCAGAACTCACATTAGAAAACTTAGCATACAACTTACGATCCCGAAGTGTTTGGAGTATCGCTCGCAACTTACTACCCAGAGACTGCTCCTGATACCAGGAAAATCTCATCCTCTTACACAGCCCTTACTCATTCCTCTCTATACCCTACTGCCGATGCCTATCCTTATCTATATTCTAGGCGAATGCCTAAATCCGGGAGATATATATATTGTCCTGCAATGTAGCGGTGGCACATGCCTTGGTCAACTTTAGGGACAACCCTACTATAAACTTGTGGATCCTATCTCGCATAGTAGCAACTCTGGATGGAGCATATCTAGCCAATGAGTCGAAACGGAGACTATACTCTCAAACGCTCATATTGCCCTGCTTGATGGCTAGAAACAGATCGACTCCAGTGTGTTGGATCTACTGCGGTAAGTACTGGTCAAGGAAGGCATCTGAAAAATTCTCCTAAATAGTTGGAGGTGCATCACGTCTCTTGGACCTCTCCCATCCCTTGTACCAAAGGATGGCTATATCTCATAGTCGAAAAGCTACCAGCTCAACTGCCTATTTCTCCGTGGCATGCATAACCCAAAAGATCCTGTGGAGCTGATCTATGAAATCCTGCGGGTCCTCCCTCTGATCTGTCCCCATGAACTCTATGGGACTCAAGGCAATAAACTCTCGAACCCTTGAACTCCTAGACCCCTCAGAAGATCCTGCACTAGCTAGTTCCCTAGCCTGTTGTTGGGTAGCTACCAACTGTGTCAACAAATGCACCGCACTCCTCAAGTCCTGATCTTATTGAAGTAGAGGGGGAGCAGGATGTGCAGTATCCTTAGGAATCTTCTCAGGTGGTGGAGGAGCCAGTAATGGCTGAGAAGGGATTTCGCCATGGGCCTCAGATTGGGCCTCATCTACTGGGGGTACCTTGCTGGTCCCCTCACTTCCTACTCTATCTCTCCTATATGACTAGCCGTATTCTTCATAGTCAATGGCATCTCTGTATGCAAACACCAATAAGTAAGTTTAACTCAAATTTCCTATAACTCAGTTCTATACCACGATTTAGATTTGAAAGAAGGGTAACCAACTCCTAAATGCCCTGTAGTTCCCTGCTTATATAATGTGGTGAACAACACATCTATAAACGAGACCCTACTAGACATAACTTGTAGACTCCCTAGGACAGAACTTCTCTGATACCAAGTTTGTCATGCCCCAAACCTGGGGAGGCGAGACCTGTACCTGATGCCTCACTTAACCGAGTGTACCAACATGAGATTGAGGGACTCTGGACATACAATGTGATACTTTGGCCGCAGGGCCACATTGCTAGACAATTTGTGAAACAAAATATAAAAATGAACGGAGACTAGCTCCGACTGAACATCAGTATAAAGCTGGGCCGGCAAGGCCATCACAACTACTATAGCTGACAAACAAAAAAACAATACATACAAGGCCTACGAGGATAACATACTGCACTGACTGATAGGATATGTCTACAAGCTTTTACTGATGGTTGTGTTGTGGTCGGAAAAGGACCCCTACCTACCCATGTAATCTATATATATAAAGACAATATGCACTCAAAACCCTAGACCCGACAACTCTGAATGACGTGGAGCTTTCCGATCGAGCTGAACTCGAACAACATCAACTGTCAAGGTCTACTCGTCTGTCTATCTGAGCCTACAGGCATGAAATGCAGCATCCCCAAAAAAAGGACGTCGGTACGAAATAATGTACCGAGTATGTAAGGCAATAGAATAACTAAAAGCTGAACTCATAATATAATAACTGAAAGTAACTGGGAGTCAAAGATGATATGAAGATATACTTACCTGCTGATACTGGCTCAACTCTCTCAATATAGTAAGTAAAATAGTTGTCCGGCCCTATAAGGCTTGGCACATTTAACTGCTATGTCGTAGTAGGCTTGCTCATAGGCACTCGGCCATACTGGGCTCAGTATCTCGGCCATTCTAGGCTGGCTCATAGGCACTCGACCACAGTAGGCTCGGCCATAATAGGGGCCTACCTACCAATTATAGCTCGGCAGTGGTGAAAATACTATAATACTATATATATATATATATATATATATATATAGAGAGAGAGAGAGAGAGAGAGAGAGAGAGAGAGAGAGAGAGAGAACCTTTGCTCTCTTGACTGAAAGAAGACAATACCTAACTGAATATAAGGTCCCGATAAGGGAGAATACAGTAAGTTATGAGACTAAGATAATGTACATAAGTTCAGGAATACAAACTTCTCTTTATGTCTCGTCGTCAAACACATCTAGTTATGGGATCATGCCAAAATGAAGGAATGGTTTAGCTTTAACATACCTTATCACAATCTGTCCAATAACTACGTTGAACTTGTCTCGTTGCACCTTAATCTACAACAACGATAATGGTACTATAATTAAGTTACAAAAGTTACAAGTATCGCACAATGAACGAAAACATATATACATCATTTTCCAACCTTATATCCATCACAAAATACCACAAAATAGCCCAGCACATCCCAATCACTTCATTCACAAAACAACAACCATAATAGTGTCAAACAACCCAAAAATGTTACGACGAACGACCAGCCCACCACCCCCGCCATTATGTGGTGTTTCTCCACACCATTTATCCTCCAAAACTACATAAAACAGTAGAAAAACTGACAACCCAACAACACCACGAAACAGCTCGCAAAACAGTCCAATATAAGTTGAATAACTCGAACTCACAGCTTTTGATCACCATCCCGTAAGTTCTTACAAGTTTAGAACGCATTTCTCTACTTTTCCAGCAGAAAAAAAAATGGATGAAAGAGGGAAGTATACCTACCTTATTTGGTGAATATATCAGCTCCTATCTTGGTTCTTCAACCTTTAGGTTTTCCTCCAACTAGAACTTGAAAAGAAGAGAAAATTATTTAGGGTTTTGTGTTGAATTTTTGGGAGAAGTTTGCAGGGGATTATCTCTGATTTGTTTAGCTCTATAATGAGTGTAATATATGAAGAAAATCATCCCTTTTCTTTGGCCGACCCCAACTAGTCCCCTTTTGGACATATATGGTCCTTTTATGTAAGCAAGTAGGTGACACACCTACTCGTCACCTATGCAGTTTGCGCAGTCCCGCAAAAGGGCAAATATCTTTGTACTCCGATATCGTATTGACAAATGGTTTAATTCCTTGGAAACTAGACTCATAGATCTTCCATTTGATGGGAGAATCACATCGTAACACTAAGTATATTAGGAGAAAAATGCAGTGACATTAGACCCAAAGTTCAATGAAACTTATGAATGTAACTTGTGACGACTTTCATCGAATTTTGTTCCACAACTAGCTTGACATCAAAACTTAATACACGAGTATTATACAACTAAAATAACTTATAAACTAATCCTCTTATCACGTTAAGAACCCTAGTCTCACCCCAAAGGTACATGTTATAACATTCACATTTTGTCGACTTTCGACGAAACTTATTTTCTTCAATTCGTTTAGCTTCTGAACCTTCCAACCCTCTTCGTACTTAATGTTCATGATATTAAATATTTGTAACCTCCAAGGTAACATGATTAATATACTTTATATATACTTTCAAAGATGATCTCATTTTTTTTATCTTACATCAGTTGCTTACGACGTACTTTTACATATAAAAATATGTGGTGTAATAGTAGGGATCAGGATAGTTGCATGGCGGGACAAATCCACAAATCTAGTCTCATACTGAGTAGCGGTCATGCTACCCTACTGAAGGCACTCGAACTGACTGCACAACTCCTCTCTCTGAGTGAAGGGAATAAACTTCTTCAAGAATAACTACAAAAACTAAGCCCCATGTAAGAGGAGGTGATCTTGCTAGCTTGCGCTGCTCATAAATCTGCCATCATCTCTTGGCGGAACCATGCATCTGAAAGATAATGAAATCAACTCCGTTGGACTCCACTATACCCATGTTGTGCAAAATCTCATGGCAACAGTCCAAGAATTCATATGGATCCTCTGAAGGTACACTACTAAAGTGAGGGGGAAACAACTTGCTGAACCTGTCCAACCTCTTCAGCTCATCAGCTGACATCGCGGGTCTATCCTTGGGTTGTGTACCAAAGATAGGTCGACTGTCCCAAATGGTAGAACTACTATGGTCAGATAACCATGAGCCATCTCCTCTAAAGTATGAGTGGTGGGAGTTTAAATTACTCCCCCGTCCCAAGAAACGGCTGGTGCCACAGGAAACACACCGGCCTAAGACATACTCTCCATGAGACCAAACATATGGACTAAGGCAACCTAAAGTACTAAGGTAGCAATGAATCGCTCTAGAACCTGCGTTGGTCCTATTGACTTAACCTGATTTGGATTCTCATCATCCAGCTCTATCTGAGGCTTGACAACAGGTGCTTCAGCACGTGCTCTAGGTTGAACTCTGCTTCTGCCCTTGCCCTTTCCCCTACCCCTCGTAGTGGCTGCAACCCAGGGCTCTGGCTCCTGTTTGGCTGCGGATGAAGCACGTGTTCTCACCATATGTGAGAGAATAAGAGAAGAAATATTTAGACTTCATGATAAAACAAAGTCGCACGATAGAGAAAGAAAGAAAGTGAAGTTTCCTTAAGCCTTACAGCCTCTAGAATATAAGTACAGACATCTTTGTACCGATTCTCAAGACTCTACCAAGATTTATCATGACTCATAAGACCTATGCAACCTAGGGCTCTGATACCAACTTGTCACGACCCAAAATCCCAACCAATCAGGTTCTTGATGGCACATAACACTGCTTGGTGGGCAAGCCAATACACAACAGAAAATGCGAACGAATTTTATTTAATGACTAATAGCAAGATAATAATTGTTGACAGCCAAATTTGACCCTCTCTTTTAAAAATAATTTATTTATACTTAAATATTTACAATGAATGTTTTGAAAGTATTTTCTATCATTAAATACCTATTTTACAAACTTTATTAAGTATTAGTTTTGTAATTAATAACCTAGTACTAACATTATGTAATTATTAATATACTTACTACTCTTAATATCAGTAAGGCAATTTCCAACCCCAATCCTCTAACCATAAATCATTTCTCCTTTAACCTCACCGCCCTTGTTTCCTTTTTCTCTCTCACTTCTCTCAATCTCACAGACATGGCCAGCAAAGAAACCTTGCACAAATTCGTGCAAGGCTTCAAATCAACCAGAGATTCATACCTTTTGTCCCTCATATCCACATTTCCCGCCGATACCTTCCTTGTTTCGTCAATTTATCTCAAATCCGAACCCTAACCTTCAAAGATGAAACCTTAACTAACCATCGATCTTTCAAATCCATGGCATGCATGGCCATCCGTTCTGTCTCTGTACTATGAAACTCATAACTTCCTTTCCATTTGCATCATTTAATATCAATAGCCCTATTTGAAGAAGTCAGATCAAAAGGGTGAAACTTCAACTCGCCAGATCTCCTCCTCCGTCTTTTCAAATCAAAATAAGCCTGAGACGCTAGCTGGCTTCAATCTTGATATTCGACACCCAGAGGTCAAATGCGATGACCTTTAGGTATTAGGGTTCTGACCAGTGGTCTTCTGACCAGTGGTCTCTCATACCTCAATGGTTAGCTTCTCTCCTCTCATGTAAAATCCCTAACGATTTCCCCTCTGTCTCTCTGATTTTCACTTGCCTATGCTTGCATCATCTAGTAGCCGGCATCTTTCACTACTGAATTTGAATTCTGCTGAAACCCTAATCCATTAATGGCACTATAAAAGGGGCTTTCAATGCTCTCACCAACAAGACCTAACACAATTAAAAAAACCTAACATCTTCAACCTACAGAGTTAACACACTTAATAGACACAAAAGCTATCACGAAATTACTTAGAAAAATCTCGCTTTTAGTTTTGAGTAGTAAATTAAGCTAGGGTTCTAATTAGTTTCTGGTTTCTCTCTGATTTTGAGTATTACAGGGGTCGGGTGAGTTATTGATTCTATACGGCTAAACAGGAGCCTTTGGTTTGTTTGCTACTCAAGAGGAGGTCAGAATACCTCCATCATCTCCCTTAATTACTTCGTTTAAAATCATGAACGTGTTATTGTTTTCTTGGTTAATTGATTAGTCTATGATGTTTATTCAGTCTTTAATTACTTATTTTTGTTCACTATGACTTGTTAATGATCTATGATAAGTTGTTGTGTTTATCTAATGTTAATCAGGTAGTTGTGTGACTTTAATGACCTTATTTTCTGTATTGAACAGCCTATGTTTTTAAGTTGTTTAACCTAATGATTTCTCACATCTTCCTAAGACCTCAAACTTTAATCAAATGTTCTGTTATAATCTTCGTGCTGCATTTTGAGTTCCGTTAATGTCCTATTACAACGTTCATTCTCATCATGTTGCATTTTAAGTTATGTTAATGTCCTGTTGCAACTTTCATAATCTTCACGTTGCATTTTGAGTTTTATTCCATTAAATGCTCTATTATAGCCTTCATACTCATCATGTTATATTAAAAATTCTATTCCACGTAATGTATTATTATAAGTCCTCATGATTCATCAGGTTATATTCTCCTGAGTTTTGTATTTAGGTTCTGCTATGGTCATCATGTTTAACATGCAGCATCCTTCTAAGTTCTACTATCCTACATAGGCTTTTTTAGTTCGTCATGCCATATTGTTGAGTTCTATCATGCTATACTTAGGGTTGTTATTGCAGTCTTCATGTTTAACATGCCATGTTCCTTTAGGTTTTGTCATGCTAAGTTTGTGATAAACCAGCCTCACTAGGCTAAGGCATATGAAACCTTAAGTATGCTTTGAATCGTCATCATGAATTCTTTGCATCCATATCTAACTGCTGGCTTGTAAATAGTCCTATTGGGATGGACTTTCCTTTGAATATCAATAGTATTTGTTATGATCAGTCTATCTCCTGTGAGTCAGACTATAGTTGTGCCCTATTGATTATTTCTGTAATCTAAATATGATTCCATCATATTTAGCTATCCAACCAAGCATGTGTTGTTGATTTAAGTCCGTTAAGTGTGATGTTTCCCTTATCATTAACTCCCCTAATGATACTGACAACCTGATTCTTCAATGTTTGGGGCTCATCTTGTCTTGTGGAGTCATAATCTTGGTTGAAATCTCTGTATGTGTTGGAGTTTGGTATGAACTTTTATTTATTTATCCTTCATGACTTCACATTAACACTGCTTTTAAACTTATACTCAGTCCTTTCTTTCATTTGTTATTCTGGACTGAATATGGTGTAAGGGAAACCTTTTACTATTATTGGTTGAGTGCAATAACCTGCTTGTATCATTGTCTGAATATGTACTATGAATCTCAAGGGATTCAATTAATGTCATTAACCTAGGTGTATGCTCATCTGTGATCAATGTTAAGGCATTCGTCTTTGTATCCTAAAGTTGTTACAATTCCAAACTGTGTGCCTTATTTGTGTGTGAGATATATGAAACATGTTGTCTAATTTTAGCAATAACATCATAAGTATTCCTGCTTCCATATGTACTTAGAAGTCTAATTTTCAATACATGTTCAGATGTGTGCCTCACTCACTTAATGTTGAAGTATAGGGATTGTTTCTATGTGTCTATTTCTGTGTTTAGGAAATGTCATAGTGGGTGGTTTGCATTGGGAGGGTCTCATTGTCATTCAAGCCTATGGGGAAGAGTTAGTCATTAGTTGTTAAAGGTATTTGGGAGTAGAGGTTAACTCTAGGTTGGGTTGCTCTCCTTAGCACAAGCATTACCCTGGGCCTTGAGATCCTAGGGAAGTTTGAAGTATTGGGATTCAAAGGGGGCATCAGCCTCTAGTCGAACCCTCTGCTTAGCCATTAAGTCATTGACACTTATTACTCTCTCTGGGTTTAATGTTTAATGTCAAAGAAAGGTATTAAATATGGGTCATTCACTATACACGACCTCCACATTAGCATGATTCCCTTGGCATTTAGGTATTGTTAGTAACATCTTCATTAATCTTTGCTTAGTATGATTCTCTTAGCATTTAAACACTGTTAGTGATTTCTATAAGTCATTGTTTGAGAGTTGTATATATGGATATGTATACAATACTATTATTTTAATGACCTTCTCTTTTATTTTTGGTCATGTACAACGATTTGGGCCTGTTGAGTTCTTCAAGAACTCAGGCCCAAGTCCAGCTCCACTATGGTCCAAGGGTCTGCTGTCGCTCATCATTTTTACTTCTAGGCCTGCCATTTGACGCCCAAACCTCCCAGAGTCACTTCTTTCCTTTCACCTCTTTAATTAGTGTTTCGTCTTTATTCGGTTACACTATGCCATTGCTCATTGTTGTTTTCCTGTTATATCTCATTATGTATATGACAATTATATATTGGATTGAATGTTTATCCTTATCTTTTAATTCTTAGAATGACTTAGGCAATCCTTGAAGAACTTAGGATTAAAAATAAGCCTTAGTTAGCAATTAATTCTATAACTACTTATCACGAGCTTATTATCAATTCATTATTCCTTGCTAAGCCTCTACTTAATGATTTTGAAGTCCAAAGGTTTAACAAAGGTGGCAGCCCTCTTTTCAATGAGAAAAACACAATTGTCACGATTTAATCTTCCAAAAAGGAATCGGCTATTTCAAAAGATCAAGGCGTTGCTACCCTAAAACAAAGGCATTCAAATAGTTTTCTACTTCAAAACCAAGGTATATCTTAAGATCATTTTCATATGGCTTTCACCACATTAGAATGACATGAACCTCCATGATTTAAGAAACAAAGTGTTTTAACTTGGCTTCCAGTTTTACATTTATACAAACGTTTCCATCTTTTAAAGTTCTTTTTGTTTAAGCTTATATATACTAACACTAACTGCCTAAAGGCTTTTCTTTAAATCCATCTTCTTTAAACCATACTCTCCCCTTATAGATATTATATCCCAATATATGTTAAGCTATTCCCTTAGAACACTAGTTAAAGCATAGTACAAATAAATTAATTCTGAATCTAGTCTAAGTCCTATGGAGCTACCTCAGATAGATTTTAAGGGGTGCCTAACACCTTCCCCTTAAAAGAACAAGAACCATTACCCATGATCTCACTTGTTAGCAGACCAATAAAGAATTTAACCTTTAGTACTTAAATAGGTACCCTAGTATACCTTTAAATATTAGGTGGCTACTCTCTTTCATCAACAACAGAGAAAACCACAAGTTGAGTCTTGTTTTGACTAGTGCAAAATAGGGTGCAACAACATGGTGACTCTGCTGGGGAATTCACACTTAGGTTCTGACCTAAGCAGACTTAAGCTGAATCTGGCATTTAGATTTATTTGTACATTGCTTTAATTTTAGCTAAATTTGCAATTACGTCTTACCTGCTTTATTTTCTCTTTATGCTTATTATCATACTTATTGTTGCTACACCCTTATCGTTTACAGCTTTACATATATTATCATCACATATCTTCATATCGAGTCTTGGTCGTACCCTATCACACACAATGGCATGCGAGGGTTGTCTTTTACACCCCTCCGAACCTTCTTTTCAAAACTCTCTAGTTTTAGAGAATGGCTTTGTCAGGTCAACTGACATAACTTTTCGCAGCCTTCAGTCTAACTCAAAAGTAGGAAACACTCTACTCTAGCAAAAATAGGCCATACTGCATAAGTCTTAGGTGAGTCGGTCCTTGGTATCAACACACAATTAGGAAAGCCACCCTAATGTCAATGAGTCATGCACCCAACGAAATGATTTATGTGGAAGGACAAACAAACCTGACAAGACACCTAAAGATCTGAAGAAAACACTTACCAGAACCTTTCTTTTACCCACTTCAGAAAATGGTAATCAACCAAAACATCCCCGAGATTAACATGGTGATGGGAGCGCCACGCAAGTTGAAGTAGTGGTGGAAGAACATTCGCTGGGAACACGGAGATGAGATTCGAACACACATGGAGGCACTGACAGCTTTGCTAAACATCCATGCAGACAGGGTGCTCACTCGCCTGCTGATAGAGTTCTGGGATCCGGCCGAGGTGGTGTTCAAGTTTGCCAACTGTGAGTTAGTACCGACATTGGAAGAAGTTACTAGTTTCATGAAGCTGTCATTCAATGGAAGGAAGACAATACTACCAGTTACTATGCCCGGTTACAGGTTCTTGGATGCTTTAGGCCTAGCTAAAATTCGTGGTCTGAGAAATACCGAGGACGGATGGGTGAGCCTAGATCAGTTGTTCGATAGATTTGGACATCGCGAAAGCTATGAGTGGTATTCGGGAGAGTTTCCGTGCGATCAAGCAATGTGGAAAAGTCTCAGGCCTATCACCTTCTCATTGGAAATGTTAGGATTATTGGTCTTCCCGCAGAGAAGGGATCGGATCAACATCAACTTATTACCTGTGGTTCTAGAGACCTTGCATGGCAACCTTCAAGCTACTTTGGTGCCGATGGTGCTAGCTGATATGCTGAGGGCTTTGTCCGCATTTACACAAGGGTATAATTTCTTTAAGGGTTGTAACTTGTTGTTTCAGATTTGGGCCACTAAACAATTCTTCCAGCGAGAGGCCACCATTGACTACTTTGTGGGCGTCAGTAACATGATCCGCAGCCACAATGAGAGGATGAGACATTTGGTCTCCCCATATGGACAAGAAGAGTGGAGGGAAATGCTGACTAATCTAAGTGGAGAATGGGTCAACTGGAAGCTATCATAGTTAGGTGGAAGGTCAATCTTAAGAACCCCTCAAAAATACTTCATTGAGCTGATCGAACTTGAGGGCATCCAACCATGCTCACTCCTGTGGGTTCTCAGACAGTTTGGGATGATCCATGATGTGCCTCTATGGATAAGGAAAGGACTATACGAGAATGAGTACAATGGACAAATTCCAATCCCTAGGATAAAAAGGCTCCCAGAAGAGTTGAAACATGGTCACAATGTTGATGGGTCAAAACTCGTGGTGCACTCTGGAGTATTATGTCTAGATAAACGAGGAAGACGAGCTAGCTTGAACAAGTCGAAAGGGTATAGCCTGGCTGGAGGACGCATTGGATTCTTTGCAAATCTACCATGACATTCTGCCACATTACCTTGTGACTACCTCAATGCACCGTCGAGTGATCCTAGGATCCATCAATCACCTGTTTCCACCTGCTGAAGACGATGACCATGTAGTGGAGTTCATCCAGATAGAGTTTGGGACAGAGTTGGAAGAAGATCCAGAGGAAGGGTTTGAGTTCAATGATGACAAGGTGAAGTTTGAAAAAAATCTAGAGGAAGATCCGGAGGAAGAACCAAAGAAGAAGAGGATATGGGAAACGATTCCGGGGATGGTTAATAGATGTTGGTTGATTTCCCCTTCTTTCCCACTTTGTAACGTTATCCCCAATTTTCTTTTTACTTTTCCTCAAGGGAAAGTTTTTCAAGCCCATGCAGTTCTATGAATATCAAAAATAGTGATGTAATCTTTGTTCCCTCTTATCTCAGTCCAAAATTATCAATAAAAACAAACTTGCTTCGGATCTAAATGTGTCAAGTCTAATTGTTTATCAAATATCTACGATTTAGGCCTACCTCTAGAAATGAGAGGTCCCATGAATTCTAGGAAAACGCGCTAGCATTAATGTGTGAATTAATTGCTTTATGTGATTTCCTCCTTGTATAAATGAAGAAGCTGACTCCTGCTCCTTCTTTTCTTCTTTTCTCTTCTTTCTTATTCTTTCTTTCTTTTTCGTTTCTTACTTTATTATTACTCCATAAAAGAAAGTTGGTTTGTGTCGACCCAAAACTGGCCGAACCACCGTTTAATCTAAGATTAGAGGGATAGATGTCAGCTACAGAAAACCTGACTGAACATGTTATGGCCATAGTCGACAGCCCGAGGTGATAGGCAGAGAAGGACGATACCAAGAATGATGAACACGTGCAGGAAATGGAGTCTCTAAGGGAGAAAGTACAATATATCAGGGAACTAGCATATTTGGCCGTGACAACGCTTCCTCAACCACCTCGTTTTCCTTCTTTGGATAATATACCTGACCACATTTGTTGGCCCAAGTGAAGGTTTATTTTGAAGATTGACAAAGGAATCTCATGCATGAACCAGGTCCATCCCTTGTGTTTATAGACACGCGCAGATTCGAGCATGTCGGATGTACGTGAAGGAGATAAGCTTAACTTGGTATAATTGATATCTCCTGATCGAAAAGGTTGCATAATTGATAAGGAGAAGGACTCCTTAATCAAAGAGAACACTATCCAAGATAAGGAAGGAGTTAGAAGTTGAGATCAACTAGAACTCTTCAACCAAGGAAGAATAGCATTAGAACTCTAGTTATTTCTTTATCTACTAACTCTATATATAGCAGGATGTTCTCATTCTACAGGTATGCACAAAAGTAGAAGTTAAACGTGAATTGAGAGCAAAATAGCAAGGCATTTTGCAAGCAATTTGAGTGTGATTCAAGTGTGAAAACCTGAAGCTACATGTACTAGATAGAAGAACCAGTTCCAAGTGTTTGTGTTTTATTCTAGTTCAATTGTAGTAGGTGTTTTCATATTGTAACTTTCAGCTTTATCTATAGGAAATTATAATAGGTACTTAGAGTATTCAAGTTAGAGTTAACTTGAAGTTGTCGCAGCAGTTAGAGACTGGTTGCCACAACGAGATTAGAGTTAATCCTAGGTTTACAAAAGTGTTTTGTAAATGCAGTGTTTGGCTCAATTGTTGTGGATCAAACAACAATTAATGGACTTTGGAATTAATGTTGGTTGTATCCCCATTTTTTGTGATAATACTAGTGTAATTAGTATGACCAAGAACCCGGTTCATCACAAGAGAACTACGCACAAAGATGTTAGGCATCACTTTGTGAGGGACAACTATGAAAAATGTTTGATAACTGTGGAATTTTGTGCTACTGACAAGCAAATAGCTGACATCTTCAGAAAATCCCTAAGTAGATATCACTTTGAATGGAACAGGTTAGAATTAGGGATGATTAAGATCACCTAAAAAGACCAGTTCAAAATTCACAATGAAAAACAAATGAAAAAAAACTTTCATTAGAAAAACTGTAAATTGTGTATATAATTAGATTAAATTTTGCTCAGTCTCATACTTTAAATAGTATACTCTTGTGCCATGTGCTAAAATGACTCATTAATCTCTAATTATATTTTCTCTATTTTTGTAAATTTAGACTTACACAAGAGAATTCTCAGTGAAGAACCTGGTTCATCAAGATTACTCGGTATGTTTTCTTCACTCTGTATAATTTGAAATAATAATACTTGGATCATGAGCAGAGTCCTACCTAATTCCAAACTCCTTTTGGGCTTATCCGTTTCAAGTGAACCAGTTCCGTTCAAAAGAGTATCAACCGAATTGAAGTACCTAGATTCTAGGGATACACTCCAACGTATATTCAAAACTGAAATTCATTTTGATTAGACTTCTAAAAGTTTGAAAAGTTGTCTTTACCCCATTAATTACTCATCTTTAAATTGATCAGCTTTAGTGTATTCCTCACTTCATCTCTCTCAAGGCGTCAAAATACTCTCAATCTTCTTTCATCTTCCAAACACAATCCAATTCTCTTCTCTTCCATACCCAAGCACAGAAATAGCTAACACTCCTGAAAACCCTTCATCACCACCACAAGAAACAACTTCCACACCCACTGTCACTCCTTCTAACACCCGAACTTCTAAGAAAAGAGTAAAAATGAAGGCTCGTAAGGTTGTTGTTGGAGCCTGGAGGAGAACAGATTCAGAAAATTAATGAACAACTGAAAGCGAGTAAGGAGAAAGAACCTCAGAAATCTGATGAATCATTCAAATCTGCTACTGAGGGAGAAGAAACTGTTTCTTCCGAAACTAAACAGGTATCTTCTGGCCTAAAATTTACTCCTGAGACAATTTCTAAAGTTGCTACAAATTTGGAGAATAGGTTTGTTCTGGTAGGGTCTATAGCAGGTGTTTAAACTACAGAGTCTAGAGAAGTTGGTGGTAAAAATAAAAAGGGAAAAGAAAAAGAGAGCAAGGGAGTTAGGAGTGTTGTGAGGGGAAAGGGTAAAAGAGTGGTTGATTCTTCACCCACTCCTGTTAGTTTAACCAAAGACACAGATGCAATGGTTGTTTGGGGAGAAAAATCTGCTAGAGTAGAGGAGAGTGTAAAGAAAACAGGGGGAAGTGGGTCTGGCGAAGCTGCTGAAGGGCTGGTTCAACTTGAGAAAAATAGAGATGAACCTGTTTCATCTAAATAGGAAACCCTCGCAGACCTACTGAAAAGAGTGACTGAGAGTTATAATCCAAAGAAGAAAGGAAGTTCAAAGACTAAAACCCTGGCACTGCTAGGGAAAACAAGAAAAGGAAGGTTGCCCCTTCTGTTACTGTTGAAATTCCTCCCACAAGAAGTCAGCTAAAGCAGAATGGGGCAGAATTGCAGAAAGCCTTAGAAGCAAGTAGAAGAAAAGCACTGGCTAAGGGAAAAAAGAAGATGGATGAGCCTGTTGAGGCTGTTGACATTAATGAGATGAACCTAGTCCTTCGAGATGAACATAAGACTGAAAAATGGAGGTTCTGACTCCCAAAGCCAAGAAAGCCAAGACTTCCACTAAGAAGTCTGTTTCAAAGTCAATGTCTGTTGAACCATCCACCTTGGCAAAAAGAACAAGGTCTGCTGTGAAGTCAAAACAAGTGAAAATAGTTGAGGAAGAATAATGGAGTAGAGAGAAATAAGATGATTCTGACAGTGAGAAAGACAAGATGGCCAAGTTTGGAAAGAGGACAATTTTGAAGGGCAGACTCCTCAGGGACTTGGAGGAGCAAGGAATGGTGTTGCTTTTGGAGAAGCTGGAATTGCAAGGCTGGAAGGACATGGTCCTTCAGATGGATGGCAAGTTGGCCAAGAATGAAATTGTTGAGTTTATGGGAAATGGTGAGGTGAAAGATGGAAGGGTTACCAGTATAGTGAAAGGAGTGCAAGTTTCCTTCGTTGTGAAGGAGTTGGGAGAAATTCTGGGTGTACCTGCTGAGGGTTACAATGACTATACAAAGCTTAATTGGCCAAGCCTAGAAAATCTTCCTACTGCCCTTGCCATTACCAGAAAATTTGGTGACAATAAAGAGGAACTTGAGCCCAAGGCTATTTACCAAAGTGAGATGAAGCCACCCCACAAAGTGTTGTTTGAATTTGTAAACAAATGTGTGCTTCCTAGGCAGGAAAGGAGGCACATTGCCACATTCATGGACCTGGTCCTTATGGAATATTTGGATAGTGGGAGGCAAATCAATTGGCCTGGGTTTATAATCCAGCTTCTTGATAAAGTCCTAAATGGCACCAAGACTCATGCCATTCCTATGGCTTCATTCTTATAGCTGTGCTTGCATATTTCAAGGTACCTATGAAGAAGTGAGAGATTGGTACAAGCAAGGATCATTTTGGGGCAAATACTTTGATTGCTTATGACTATGAAGTCCATGCCACTCCTAAAGGACCTAGTTCATCCAAGAAGGTCCTAGTGAATAGAAAGGTACAAGCCTTGGTGCAAGAAAGTAGGGCTAAGGATACTAAGATTGAGAGGCTGAAGAAGAGGTTGGCAGAGGTGGGGACTGAGAGAGATGCTCTCAGAACTGAGCTGGCAAGAGAAAAGGAGAAGAATGATGGCATTCTTCAAGATATGCTGAAACTCCTCCAAGCCAAAAACCAAGCACCTAGTTCTTCCCAGCCTTAAGCCTCCTAGCCTAGTGTAGATCAACCAGTAACCCAGTTCGGGATTTTTTGTTTCTTTTGCTCATGTTTCTGGTGTTTTTATTTCTTCTTATGCTTTGTGGTAGTATCTTATCAATCATCAATGAAATTCACTCTCTTTTGCTTTAACTGTTTGTTTATATTTCTTTGACGGTTAATATCCTTAGATTGATATATGATGATTAATCCATGATTGCATTTGAAGTAGCCCAGTGTCCATGAGTAAGTTTAAAATCTGGTTATCTTACATATTTATGCAACTTTTTGATGATGCCAAAAGGAGAAAAAAGGTTGTGCTTCACACTTTGAACAGTGATGTTTATAACCAGATGAACCTGGTCCTTAAGGATAAGTGATAAAAAGGGAAAATGTTTCTAACATTGTGTTGATGTTGAGCTAAGTTGAAACATGGCATAAGCTTATGAAAAAGCATAGAGTTTGTCATCATCAAAAAGGGGAATTTGTTAGACCAAGTGAAGGTTTGTTTTGAAGATTGACAAAGGAAGCTCATGCATGAACCAGGTCCATCTCTTGTGTGCATAGACACGGGCAGATTCGAGCATGTGGGATGCACGTGAAGGAGATAAGCTTAACTTGGTATAATTGATATCTCCTGATCGAAAAAGTTGCATAATTGATAAGGAGAAGGACTCCTTAATCAAAGAGAACACTATCCAAGATAAAGGAGGAGTTAGAAGTTGAGATCAACTAGAACTCTTCCACCAAGGAAGAGTAGCATTAGAACTCTAGTTATTTATTCATCTACTAACTCTATATATTGCAGGAAAGGCGTTCTCGCAATTCTAATATCGCTTAGATATGATCCGATTTGTTGATATATATTGTTCTCTGTTTATGTTTATCATGGAATTGGGAATTGTCTATAATACTCCTACTCATTGTTCTAAAAGGCGTTTTCGGGGCTCGCCCCGGGACGATGGTGTGGAGCGAAAGTCTCAAGAGGCGTATGCCCAACAATTCGGGGCGTACGCCCCGGCGTTCGAGACGCGTTTTTTTAAGTGAGGAGTAAGCCCACGAGACTTTTTCAAATTAAAACAAAATTTGTTGAATAAGTCTTTCATATAATACCCAAATTCTCAAAACTCAGTTTGGTAATTATTCAAAAGGTTTAAAAAGGAACTCAAAAGTATTAAATTTTAAAAGTAAACACCTTTTTTATTGATTGAAGCTCTAATTCATAGTCTTTCCCAATTTTTTATCTTGTCCGGTAGTCTGCTAATATCTCTCAGAAGCAATGAATATTTAATTTTTTTTACAAATACAAAGAGAGCTTTATTCTCCTTCATAGCAGCAAGTTCAAAGTTCAAATTGCACGTTAATCATCCTTTTTGTTCCTCCATGTAGCAAACTTTATTCTTTTAGACTCAAGTTACTTGTGCTTATAAGTAGCGTATAATAGATTGTTTTGACTAGTTTTTTATGGGGATGGATCCCACGCCTTTTAAAACACTGCTCCTACTATGGTTCAATGTAGATGTGGCTATGACATGTCACTTAAGTTGTAATTTCTGACAAATTAACTCATAGTTTAGTCATTTTGAGACAAGAGTGGGTTGCTCTAGTGGTAAGCACCCTCCACTTCTAACCAAGAGGTTGTGAGTTCGAGTCACCCCAAGAGCAAGGTGGGGAATTCTTGGAGGGGGAGAACCGAGTTTCTATCGGAAACAACCTCTCTACCACAGGGTAGAGGTAAGGTCTGCGTACACACTACCCTCCCCAGACCCTACTAGTGAGATTATACTGAGTTATTGTTGTTGTTGTTTAGTAATTTTCGAAAGTAAAAAAAATATTTTTTGACTTTATTGATATTATGGTTAATGTATACAAAACGTTTTATAACTTGGCCCTTTCACACATGTTTCATAAATACAAACATCATGCATATATTTTAAACTCTTTCAATTATATAGACTCTTTTATAAACTTCTATCCTTTCTAAGTTACACATCCACTTTTCAAAAGGCAAGTTCCAATTTAGATTAATATAGTATACCATACCTCTTTGACACTAGTTAAGATAAATATAAACAACTAATCTTTTAAATCTAGTTTAAGTCCTATGGAACTACCTCAGGTAGATTTTAGGGGTTGCTTAACACCTTCCCCTTAGAAGAACAAGAACCCTTACCCACAATCTCACCGGTTAGCAGACTAATAAAGAAATGACCTTCTGTAATTAAATAGGTACCCTAGTATACTTTTAAATATTAGGTGGCGACGCTCTTTTATCATCAATAGGAAAACCACAAGTTGAATCTTGTTTTGACTCGTGCAAAATATGGTGCAATAACATGGCTACTCTACTGGGGAATTCACACTTAGGTTCCGACCTTAGTAGACTTAGACTAGACATGGAACTTAGGATTGTTTGTACACTGCTCTAACTGTGTTTAATTTGCAATTATATACTTAGTTGTCCTACTTGCTCATTATTATTCATGTCTACTTATTTTAGATTGTTATTGCTATATCACTATCTGTTACAACTTTATATATACTGTCATCACACTTCTTCATATCGATTCTTGGCCGTACACTATCACATACCATGTCACCCGAGGGTTGTCTTTTACATCCCTCCGAACCTTCTTTCAAAATTTTTTAGTTTCAGAGAATGGCTTTGTCAGGTCAACTGATATAACTTCTCACAGTCTTCAGTCCAATTCAAAAATAGGAAACACTCTACTCTAGCAAGCATAAGTCATACTGCATAAATCTTGGGTGAGTCGGTCCTTGGCATCGACACACAATTAGGAAAGACACCCTAATATCAACGGGTCATGCACCCAACGACATAACTTATGTGGAAAGACGAACAAACCATGACGAGACACTTAAGATCCGAAGCAAACACTTATCAAACCCTTCTCTTTACCCAAAACATCCCCGAGATCAATATGGTGATAGGAGCACCACACAAGCTAATTCAATGGTGGAAGAATATCCGCTGGGAACATAGAGATGAAATCAGGACACATTTAGGAGCACTGACCGCCTTGATAAACATCCGAGCTGACAAAGTGCTTACTCGCCTACTAATAGAGTTCTGGGACCCGGCCAAGGTGGTGTTCAAGTTTGCTAATTATGAGTTAGTACCAACACTAGAAGAAGTTACCACTTTCTCGAAATTGCCATTTACAGTAAACGTGAATTGAGAGCAAAATAGCAAGGCATTTTGCAAGCAATTCGTGTGTGATTCAAGTGTGCAAACCTGAAGCTACATGAACCAGATAGAAGAACCAGTTCCAAGTGTCTGTCTTTTATTCTAGTTCAATTGTAGTAGGTGTTTTCATATTGTACCTTTCAGCTTTATCTAGAGGCAATTGTAATAGGTACTCAGAGTATTCAAGTTAGAGTTAACTTGAAGTTGTCGCAGCAGTTAGAGGCTGGTTGCCACAACGGGAATAGAGTTAATCCTAGGTTTACAAAAGTGTTTTGTAAATGCAGTGTTTGGCTCAGTAATTTAGTGGAGAGTTTGGGAAAATCCTATTGAGAGGTAGGTCGTGGTTTTTTTCACCTTTTGAGCCAGGTGTTTTCCACGTAAAATACTTGTGTTCTTTACTTTCCGCATTTACTATTTCAGCAATAGTAGGTTAAGGAACACATAGAAGAACCCGGTCCTTCTATAATAAGCTTAAGAGAAAAATTGGGTACCACACAAATCACTCTCCCTCTTGTGTGGTATTGAAGTTAAAACATCAACATTCCTTCAACATCACGCCAAACAATAACACCCCAACATCAGTCCCCACCACTCAAGTCATACCTCCAGTAACCCTCACAAACCCACCAAATCCCCCTATCGACACTCTTTATGTACCACAGTACGTTTAAATACCACAAAACCCGCCTATCACCACCAATGCAACTCACACCCCTCCTCGTGAAGGAGTCACTTTTACCACTCACCCAAATCAGCACATACCTGTGGCACATACCACCGCCCATGAGCGATATGTTCCACCTGTTTGCCATTTCTGAACCTTTCTTTACAATGCCTATCACGGTCAGGGTGCCATATAAGATTGACTAATACACCGAGATGGAGAGGGAAGCCATGCGTAAGGAAGAGAAGTCAGTATTTAAGTAGCTGTAAATCTTGAGAAAACAAATGAAGAACCTCCAAGTCACCCAGGGAAATGAAAGTTTGGACTATGAGGATCTGTGTATCCATCAGGATGTGGATATGGTAGACGGGTGATCCCCACGCACATTTGAGAGCATAATGTGACAAGTTAGTTAGAGTGGGAAGGAATGAGAAGCTAAGAATGAAGTTATTTATAAGGAGCCTGACGAGAGAAGCACTCACCTGGTATACTCGACAGGATCCACGAAACTGGAGAACCTGGCAAGATATGGCGGAGGTCTTCATGAATCGCTTTCTATTCAACACAGAGATCACTCCTGATAGGTTCACACTGGTGAACCTGCAGAAAAAGCCATCCAAGTCATTTCTAAAATATGCACATCGGTGGAGATCAGAGGCCGTCAGGGCACAACCTCCGCTGGAGGACAGTGAATTAACCAAGTATTTCATCATAGCCCAGGAGGGGATATACTTCAAAAAAATGATGGGAATTATGGGACAGAGATTCCCCGAGTTGGTCAAGATGGGAGATTTCTTTGAAGAGGGTATAAAATCTGGTAATGTACTATCCATGGCAGCACTGCAAGCGGCCAGCAAGGCAATCCAATCAGGGTCAATAGGTAGCGGAAAGAAGGAGGAGGAGGAGGTCTCAGCAGTCGTCCCTTACTATCAACCCAACCCACATCACGGAAACACTTCCTATTCCCCAAACAACCATTCATCACCACCCACTTATGCTCCAATTTATAAGACCCAGCCATATTACCACCCCTAACCCCAATACAACCCTCCTCGAGCCCACAGCAACCCGAACCCAGAATGACCATCTGCTCATGTCCGAACCACTACCCACAAAAACCGACCCACTTATGCACCACGCCCTCTTCCCAATTTTGAAGAGAGGGGTCCCAGAAATTATACCTCGATTGCTGAGCCTCTGGCCCAATTGTTCGAAAGATTGAGAAGAGCAGGATTGATACATCGAGTGGAAGGAAGGGTTCATGAGTATCCCTCCAAGTATTTTGATGCAACTAAAAGGTGTGTATACCATTCCAACGTGCCTGGGCATGATACTGCAGATTGTTTTAAGCTGAAAAACGAGATTGAAACACTGCTCAAGAGCGGAGCCATTCTATGCACTCTGGCGCCGCCCAATATGAATCGCAATCCGCTGCCAAATCACCGAAACTAGGGAATCAACATGATCACATTAGACGAAGAATATGATCTGAAGGGAATGATTGTTACAATAGGAAATGCAGAAGCCGCCAGGATCCCATCTCAAAGGGCTCCAATGATTACATTACAAGTGAGACCTACGATGACAGTTCAGACTTATCACAGACAACCTACCATTACTACAAGGGACGAACACACTGGAGAATACAAAACTGTCATATGGACATACCAGCAAAAGGGGAAGGCCAAGATGACAGACTCTAACACAGCCTGTGGTATGACTAGGTCTAGAGATGCTACATTCCTGAAGATGCAAATCGAGGGAACTTGGGAAGAGAGCAGATTCAAAGAAGGAACATAACAGACCCAGAAGCCGCCGAATTAAGGAAAAGAATGTTGACCAAAGAGTACTCCGTGGAGGAGAAGCTGAAGAAAACTCCAGCACAGATATCAATCATGGACTTGATGATGAGCTCCGACAGTCATAAGGATGCCCTGTTAAAAGCGCTGAGCGAGTAAGTGTAGCAATAAACACCACCAGTGAGCTACTAGTCATGACAATCGGGAAAATGGTCAAAGTAAATAAGATTAATTTCAGAAGAGACGAATCGAAGGCGCAAATCACAACAAAGCCCTTCATATCACTGTCAAATGCGGGGATAAAGTGGTGTACCGAGTGCTGGCTGATGGAAGGTCAGAAGTCAACATTTATCCACTTTCTACTTTACGGGAGTTAGGAATCCATTGGAGGGAAGTCAAGGAAAGCCACGTAAGGGTAAAGGCCTTTGATGGTTCGCAGAAGGATGTTATCGGAGAATTTATTTGGCTTTGCAGATCGGGCCTGTTGAATTTCCCATATTGTTTCAAGTAATGGATATCTCTTCTTCATACAACTTGCTGCTAAGAAGGCCCTGGATACACATGGCAGGGGCCGTCCCATCTACCCTGCACCAATGCATGAAATTTGAGTGGGGATGTCAGGAGATTGTGGTCCATGGCGAATGGGCCACTCTGCTTATTTGGAGCATGTTGTTCCGTTCATTGAAGGGCTAGACGGAATTTCAGTCCATGCAGTGGAAATCATGCAAACCATAAAAATGGAAGAGGCTGAACAATACGTCGAAATGAAGTTACCGTATAGATCCAAGATGGCTATGATGGAGATGATGAAATATAGATACAGACTAAGAACAAGGTTGGGATCTAGGTCGGACGGGATCACAAAGCCAATTGAACCTAATGAGCAGAAAGGAAGGGCCAGCATAGGATATCAGCCTCTGGTGGGGAAAGCTCAAACTGGTAGCTCCGGGAAAAAGGTATTTTTGTCAGAGCATGTTTCAAGTCTAGGCTAGAGTTCAGTACCAGAAGATGATATCATCGATGGGATGGGAAAGCTATTCGTGAATATGAATGAAGAATGTTGTGAAGGGACCAACATCAAGACATTGACCATCAAGGATGTTGAACCAGGGGAAGAGCTACGGAATTGGACGGCCAGTCCATCTTTGGTTCGCCGGGAGTCTTGGTAGTATGGAACTATAAAAGTTTTCTTTTTGAAAAGCGCACGGTCAATTAAGGCATGCACCGTGTCTGTACCTTTTTGTTATTTGCCTCTCTCAAATGCTTAGACGTTCCTCTTTTGATAAAATAAAAAGAATCATTTTCATAAAATATTGCGACTTTATTTATCGCTTCATTTATACTTAGTTTTTATTTTCAGTAATCAAAATGATAAACCTGCGTTCCGCGATTGTGACATGTAACGAAACTGTCAAGTGCATGACCTAGATTACGAGGAGTATGACGAGAGTATGATGCCAACTAGAGAGTAAAAAAAAGCCCAACCTCGAAGAAACAGAAGTGGTCAACCTTGGAAGTAAAAAAGACGTGAAAGAAACCAGAATCAGCATTCATCTAGAAGCCGAGCAGAAGGAAAACCTGGTTGAGCTTCTCCGTCAATACATCGATGTGTTTGTATGGTCATATGATGACATGCGGCGATTAAGTAATGACATTGTCTCGCATCGACTACCCATTGATCCTACCAGACCGCTAGTCAAGCAGAAACCCAGAAAATTTAAGCCCGATTTGAGTTTGAGGATATAGGAAGGAGTAACCAAGCAGATAGAGGCGAATGTGGTAAGGCTCGCCAATTATCCCAACTGGTTGGCAAATATTGTCCTAGTACCCAAGAAATATGGAAAGATCATGATATCCGTAGATTACTGAGATCTCAACAAAGCTAGTCCAAAGGACGACTTCCCTTTACCAAATATCCACATCCTCATCGACTACTGCGCGAAGCATGAACTACATTAATTTGTGGATTGTTTCGCTGGGTACCACCAAATCTTGATGCACGAGGAAGATGCAGAAAAGACAGCCTTCACCACACCTTAGGGAGTTTACTGCTATAGAGTCATGTCATTCGATCTTAAGAACGTCGGCGCTACCTACATGAGGTCCATGACGACCCTCTTTCATGACATGATTCATAAGGAGATTGAAGTATATATGGATGCCATCATCATCAAGTCTCGAAATAGTTCAAAACACTTGGACAATTTGAGGAAATTTTTCAAACGCCAGCGGAGGTATAGTTTGATATTGAATCCGACAAAGTGCGCGTTTGGAGTCCCTACTAGAAAATAGTTGGGCTTCATTGTAAGCATGAAATGGATAGAACAGGACCCATCAAAAATCAAGGCCATTCAGGAATTGCCACCACCAAAGAGTAAGAAAGACGTGATGAGTTTCCTGGGTTGACTAAATTTCATCAGTCTCTTCATAGCCCAATCCACGGTAATATGTGAACCCATTTTCAAGTTGCTGAAAAAGGATGCTGCCACAAAATGGATAGAAGAGTGCCAGAAAGCCTTCGACAGAATCAAGGAGTATCTATCAAATCCACCAGTGCTGGTTCCCTCCGAGCCCGGGAAGCCATTCTTACTATATCTGTCAGTCTTGGATAACGCCTTCGGCTGTGTGTTGGGACAACATGACGAAACTAGGAGAAAATAGCATGCCATCTACTACTTAAGTAAGAAGTTCACGCAATGCGAGGCCAAATATACTTTGATAGAATGCACTTGTTGTGCCCTGACTTGGATCGCCCCATAAATTAAGGCATTACATGTCAGCATACACTGCGCATCTAATATCTCGGCTCGACCCGCTCAAGTACATCTTCTAGAATCCGATGTCGACTGGAAAGCTCGCTAAATGGAAAATTCTCCTTAGCCAATTTGACATTATGTACATAACTCAAAAGGCTAGCAAGGGCAAGCTTTAGATGAAAACCTCGCAGAGAATCCAGTGGACGAGGATTACGAGCCACTCACTACGTAATTTCCCAATGAAGAAGTATTATTTGCTGTAGAGGATATTGCAGAATCATACCCTAGATGGAGAATGTATTTCTATGGAGCAGCAAACTTTAAAGGAGTCAGAATTGGGGCAGTTCTAATTTCAGAGTCCGGACAACACTATCCAACATCGGCAAAGATAAGAATCCCTTGTAACAATAATATGGCTGAATACGAAGCGTGCATCATTGGGATCAGAATGGCAGTCGACATGAACGTCAAAGAATTTTTGGTCACATGGGATTCCGATCTATTGATAAACCAAGTCCAAGGGGAATGGTCTACCAAAAATGTCAAGATTCTTCCATACCTGCATTGCGTGAAAGAGCAATGCAAGAAATTCACGAAGATTGAATTCAAGAATGTCCCCAGCATTCAGAACAAGTTTTTCGACTCCCTTGAAGCTCTATCATCCATGATTCAGCATCCATACAAGAACTATATCGACCCTATCGAGGTAGAGATCAGGGATCAACATGCATATTTCTTCCATGTCGATGAAGAGGCAGATGGTAAACCATGGTATCATGATATTAGGAAATTCCTTGCAACCAGAGAATACCCGAAGAATGCTACTAATAGTCAGAAACAAACTCTTAGGAGGTTGGAAAATCACCTCTTTCCTTAACATGGAAGTCATGTACAAGAGGACCCCAGACTTAGATTTGTTGAGAAGTATAGATACCGACGAGGCTACCATGTTATTAGAAGAAATACATGTAGGAATATGTGAACCCCACATGAACGGGTTCAAACTAGCCAAAAAGATCTTGAGAGGTGGATAATTTTGGATGACTATGGAAAGCGATAGTATCCGCTACGTACAGAAGTGTCACCAGTGGCAGATTCACGGGGATTTCATCCGTGTTCTGCCGAATGAGTTAAACGTGATAGGTTCACCTTTGTCGTTCACTACTTGGGGCATGAACGTGATTGGACCCATAAAGCCCGCCGCATCAAATGGGCATTGCTTCATCTTGGTCGAAGCATGCACCTATAAGTCCTTCACAAAAAAGGTAGTGGCGGATTTCATCCGAAATAACATTGTCTGCAGATTTGGGATACCTGAGTCAATCATCATGGACAATGCCGCTAACCTCAACAATGACCTCATGAGAGAAATTTGTGAGAAGTTCAGGATCATCCACCGTAACTCCACAGCCTACAGACCACAAATAAATGGATCAGTCGAGGCAACCAACAAGAATATCAAGAGGATTCTATGAAAGATAGTGGACAATCACAGGCAATGGGATGAGAAACTATCTTTCGCCTTACTGGGTTATCGGACCACCATGAGAACATCCACTGGGATAACACAATACATGTTAGTATACGGCACTGAAGTTATGATACCCACAGAAGTCAAGATACCATCTTTAAAGGTCATTTAAGAGGCCAAGTTGGACGACGCAGAGTGGATACGGGTCAAACAGGATCAACTCATTCTCATCAACGAGAAAAGAATGGATGCGGTATACCACGTTCAGCTATATCAGAACAGGAGGGCCAGTGCATTTAACAAGAGGGTGAAGCCTTGTCAGTTCGCACCAGGGCAGTTGGTCCTGAAGAAAATCTTTCCTACCAAGAGCAAGCCAAAGGAAAGTTCGCACCAAACTGGCAAGGTCCTTACATGGTTCACCGAGTATTGTCAAGTGGAGCTCTAATCTTGGCAGAAATGGATGAAAGAATCAACATGAAGCCCATCAACTCAGATGCAATCAAGAGATACTATGTTTGAAGAAAAAAAGAGTTAGGTTTTTACTGTAACAGAACTACATTCAACCTGACTTCCCACGGATGGATACGTAGGCAACCCACATAGGGTTTGGTTTCTCTCCCTCCTTTTTTTGGTAATAGAAAAACCAAATATCACTTTGTATGTTGCTCTGGAACTACGCTGACTTAATTTCCTCAAAAAGGAGTACGTAGGCAATCCTCATCGGATTCAGTCATCTTTTGTAATTGAACTATGTTCTGGCTTGATTTCATTTAAATATATAGGCAGTTTGACTCAGGCATGGCCACTCCATGCTTAATCTCATCATTTTTGCATCTATTGTAATCGAACTATGTCTTGAACTGATTCCATTTGTTACGTAGGTTTCCTGAGTTAGGCTTGGTCATCTTCATCGTATTATATCATCGAACTATGTTTAGACCTGATTCCGTTTTGGATTTGTTGGAAACCTGAAAGGGTTTGGTCCTAACCCTAGGGAAAAACATTTGTAATACATTAGTTAAACTAAGGCACAGTCGCAGCGGCAAGCAGCCACGTCATCAAGCATCGCGAAGGATATACATCAACGAGACAAAGTTTTCGAGAAGAGATGCTCGCATATGGAGAACCTTTCGTAGCATGTCATAATCCGAAACGATGGCATTAGTATTAAAAACAAAGCTTTTCAAAATTGCTTTTCTAAAGATACAGTAATTTGTTCCACCTACCGAACTTCGTGGCGTAACCATATCAAGGGCCGGGGCAAATCAACATTGTGGTCGATACAAACAAACTTCCCCGCTCCCACTAAGAATTTTTCCTTGAGTGCAGGGTCAACAAGAAGAAAGGAAGCATTGAGACCACACTGGGTCAAATGACGAATCTGCCACCTTCCCATGATTATCTTCTCTTTACTCCCTTGCTTGAATTTTTCTGGTGTAGCCAAAGCTAATCTTTGAATCCTTTGCAGGTACCTTGGAGTCTGACCACTGATACGGAAAGGGCACTGTATATAGAAAATCGTCAGCTCAACCACTCGAAGCACCTTGTACAAAGCGAACCATTGGCTTTACCAATTGAAGCCTTGTATATAGCAAACTGCCTACTCAACCAATCGGAGCACCTTCTACAAAACGAGTCGTCGGCTTCACCAGTGAAATTCCTGTATATAGAAAACCGCCAGCTCAATCGATCGGAGCGCCCTGTACAAATCAAACGTCGGCTTTTCCAATCAAAGCTTTGTATATGGAAAACTGTTCATTCCGCCAACGAAACGATCCGCACCGCTTCTCCGTCGCAACGGAGGCCAGAATAGACAGTCGCAAAACTCGTCACCGACATTCTGCCAAATGGCCGCAACTTAGCTTCGCAGTCAAGAGTATCTCTTGGACATTATTTTCTTTCCTTTGCTATTACTTTGAATGTTTTGACGTTTTGCTCATGCAGCTTTAGGCATGATTACGGTTTAGGTAAATCACTCCCAAGAGGAGATTATTATAAATTTTTAGTACAAAGCTCTCCTAACAAGCGGAGACGCACTCCATAAGTCAAGCTCTCCCAACAAGCGGAGACACTTTTCAATGCTTCGACAACAAGGTACACAACCCAGCTAATAAATCTAGTTAAGATCAAGTATCACATCATCCCGATCCCAAATAATGGCCCGTTGGCAGCCAGGCACCATCATTCTTGCATCATTTACATCACATCTTAATATATCGTGCATTGCAATATATGGGTATGTGTGTGTTTCATTTTTGCAGGAACAAATATCGCAACGTGAAACTCTTTTTAAGCAGAAAACCAATACCTATTTTACAAAATTGATTAAGTATTAATTTTAAAATTAATAACCTAGTACTAACATTATGTAATTATAAATATATTTACTATTCTTAATATCATTAAGGCAATTTCTAAAATACACCATCTAGGCTTTATAATTAATTTAATGAATTATTTCTCAAATTCTAATTAATTAGATTATTATGTTCAAAATTAGTATTATAATTTAGAAGACAACACATTTCATAAATAATTAATTATAATAATTAGTAGTATATTAGATAATTATAATTTTACTATATTTTATTTAAAATAATTAAGTTTATTTAAATTAATTTTAAAAAGGTTAGAAGACTAAAAGGCTACAATTGCAAATTTCCAATTACACACAAGATGGCCATCTTTTAAACTAATTTTGGCCCAATACCAGGCCCAATCCGGAAAAATACCCAGCCCAGACACCTTTCTCTTTCCATCATGGCAATCCGCGTTCCTCTCCCTAAACCAATCAGAGCACGCCATGTCACCCACTAATCCCACTCACAAAACTAAGACAAACGGTCTAAGTCGTTGATCCAAACCATCGACGGTCCACAATTATCCCTATTTTCTCTTTGATCCAACGGCTCCCGTATTTTTCCACAATTGATTTCTTTAAACACATAAAACCTCGATTTATCAGGGTTGTTGATCAAATGATCAAAATTCCCATATTCCATCTCTCAATCATAACCCTCAGAAATCAACCCTAATCCCTTAACCCTAAATCGTTTCTCCTTTGACCCCACCGCCCTTCTTTCCTTTTTCTCTCTCACTTCTCTCCATCTCACATACATGGCCTGCAAAGAAACCTAGCATAAATTCGTGCAAGGCTTCAAATCAACTAGAGATTCATACCTTCTGTCCCTCATATCAATGTTTCCCGCTAATACCTTCCTTGTTTCGTCGCTTCACCTCAAAACCCCTCAAACCCGAACCCTAACCTTCAAAGATGAAACCTCAACCCACCAACGATCTTTCAAATCCATGGAATGCATGGCCATTTGTTCTGACTCTGTACTACGAAACTCATCACTTCCTTTCCATTTTCATCATTTAATCTTAATAGACCTATTTGAAGAAGTCAAACCAAAAGTTGAAACTTCAACTCGCCAGATCTCCTTCTCCATTTTTTCAAATCAAAGCGAGCCTGAGATGCGAGTTGGCTTCAATGTTGATATTCGATACCCAGAGGTCGAATGTGATGACCTCTGGGAACTAGGGTTCTGACCAGTGGTCTCTCATACCTCAACGGTTAGCTTCTCTCCTCATAGGTAAAATCGCTAACGATTTCCCCTTTGTCTCTCTGATTTTCACTTGCATATTCTTGCATCATTTAGTAGTTGTCATCTTCCACTACTAAATTTGAATTCTGCTGAAACCCTAAGTCATTAGTGGCACTATAAAAGGGGCTTTCAATGCTCTCACCAACAAGACCTAAGACAACAAGAAAAACATAACATCTTCAACCTACAGAGCTAACACATTCATCAGGTTATATTCTCCCTTGTATTTAGGTTTTTCTATAGTCATCATGTTTAACATGCAGCATCCTTCTAAGTTCTGTTATCCTAAAGAGGCTTTTTTGTTCATCATGCCATATTCTTGAGTTCTATCATGCTATACTTAGGGTTGTTATTGCAGTCTTCACGTTTAACATGTCATGTTCCTTTAGGTTTTGTCATGCTAAATTTGGGATGCTGTTAGCTCGGGTACATGTGAAATACATAGAATAACCCTACCTCACCAGGTTAAGGCTTATGAAACCTTAAGTATCTTTTGAATCCTCATCATGAATGATTTACTTCCATATCTAATTGTTAACTTGTAAACAGTCCTATTTGGATGGACTTTCCTTTGAATATCAGTAGTATTTGTCATGATCAGTCTATCTCCTATGAGTCAGACTATAGTTGTGCCCTGTTGATTATTTCTGTAATCTGAATATGATTCCATCATATTTAGCTATCCAACCAAGCCTGTGTAGCTTATTTAAGTTTGTTAAGTATGATGTTTCCCTTATCCTTAACTCCCCTAATGATACTGACAACCTGATTCATCTCCTTCCTGGTACTTTTCAATAAGGCAAGGCTTTTTCCTCTTCCCTGCCAAAAGCACTTTCAGTTGAAAAATGAATTCGTCTTCAATGTTTGGGGTTTATCTTGTCTTGTGGAGTCTTAATCTTGGTTGAAATCTCTGCATGTGTGGGAGTTTGGTATGAACTTTTATTTATCCTTCATGACTTCACATTAATACTATTTTAAACTTATACTCAGTCCTTTTCTTTCCTTTGTTATTCTGGACTGAATATGTTGTAAGGGAAACCTTTTACTGTTATTGATTGAGTGCAATAACATGCTTGTATCATTGTCTGAATCTGTACTAAGAATCTCAATGGATTCAAGTAATGTCATTAACCTAGGTGTATGCTCATTTGTGATCAATGTTAAGACATTAGTATTTGTATCCTAAAGTTGTTACAATTACAAACTATGTGCCTTATTTGTCTGTGAGATATATGAACCCTGTTGTCTTATTTTAGCAATAACGTCATAAGTATTCCTGCTGCCATATGTACTTAGAAGTCTGATTTTCAAGACTTGTTCATATGTGTGCCTCACTCATTTAATGTTGAAGTATACGGACTGTTTCTATGTGTCTATTTCTGTGTTTTTTCTGCTAAGGAAAGTAGGATTCTATGGTAGGAAATGTCATAGTGGGTGGTTTGCATTGAGAGGGCCTCATTGGAATTCAAACCTATAGGGAAGAGTTAGTCGTTAGTGGTTAAAGGTATTTGGGAGTAGAGATTAACTCTAGGTTGGGCTGCTCTCTTCGGCACAAGCATTGCCCTAGGCCTTGAGATCCTTCGGAACTTTGAAGTATTGTGATTCAAAGGGGGCATCGGCCTTTAGTATAACCCTCTCCTTAGCCTTTAATTTATTGACACTTATTACTCTCTCTGGGTTTGATGCTTAACGGAAACAAAAGGTATTCAATGTGGGTCATTCACTATACACGACCTCCACATTAGCATGATTCCCTTGGCATTTAGGTATTGTTAGTAACATCTTCTTTAATATTTGCTTAGTATGATTCTCTTAGTATTTAAACACTGTAAGTGATTTCTTTTAGTCTTTGTTTGAGAGTTTTATATATGGATATGTATACAATACTATTATTCTAATGACCTTCTCTTTTATTTTTGGGCATGTACAATGATTTGGGCCTGTTGAGTTCTTTAAGAACTCGAGCCCAAGTCCAGCTCCACTATGGTCCAAGGGTCTGTCGTCGCTCGTCTTTGTTACTGTCGGGCCTACTTTTCGAGGCACAAACTCCCTAGAGTCACGTCTTTCCCTTCACCTCTTTACTTACTATTTTGTTATTCTTCGGTTACACTATGTCACTGCTCATTACTGTTTTCATATTGTTATATCTTATTATGTATATGAGAAATATTTATTGGATTGAATGTTTATCCTTATCTTTTAATTCACAGAATCACTTAGGCAAGCCTTAAAGAACTTAAGATTAAAAAGAAGCCTTAGTTAGGAATTAATTCTTTAACTATTGATCACAAGCTTATTATAAATTCATTATGCCTCGCTGACCCTCTCCTTAAATATTTTGAATCCAAAGGTTTAATAAAGGTGGCAGTGTAAGACCCCATAAATTTTTCACCTAAAATCCGGGGTTTCGTAATGCCGGGGTAGACTTATGTGTTGAAGATTGTAGGGTTCGGACTTTTTGGGTTAAATAGTGCGTTGGCGAGTTGAAAATATTTTTGGAAGTGCAAGGCATATTTGCGACCCATTCTGCGGTCGCAGAACTGATCTGCGGACCGCAGATCTGCTGAAGACTGAGACAGAAAATCTGGATAAATGTTTGGACAATTATGCTGTTCATTATGCGGCCGCATAATCTTTTTGTGGGCCGCATAACCCATCGAAGATCGAGCATGAAATCCTTAGGAGGAAGGTTTTGCGGCGCATTATGTGACCGCAAAATAGGTCTGCAACCGCTTTTTTTAATTTTATAATTTTATCGGGGCTTCATTTTTTCAATTTTATGACCCGACCCCCCATTTCATTTATCTAGCCTAGGGGTTCATTTTGGGGGGATTACCTGACATTTTAGAGAGAGGAGAGAGCTATTGTAGAGAAATAGAAGGGAGGAATAAGGATTTCACTACTCAACTTGAATCAAGTATTGGAATTTCCTCAAAAGGAACTTTCTAGGGTATCTAAAAGGTAAGAATTTCTTTCTCTAATTCTCCAATTTCGAATTTGGGTAGAAGATGGGTAAAGGGGGAGGGTGATTCTTGGCTATGGGAGTATTATTTATACATGAATGTACCAATAAGGTTTAGGGGAACATTGTTGAGCTCAAATGGGTAAAGATTGGGTCGTTGAGTGAAGGAAATCTTGTGGTAGAACCTTGTAATCAAATTTGCACATCTAGTATTTGATGAAATGCTCAAATGAGGTGAAACCATGAATATCTTCCTAATTTGTGTTCAATTTTGTTATGTCTCAAAAATAGATTGAAGTTGCTAGGATTTTCGGAACATTGTAGTAATTTAAGGAAATCTCAAAGTGAGGTATGAAGGCTAAACTCTTATTCTAGTATCGGAATTCCCGAATCCTTGTAAGATTCTATCATGTGTAGTCGAACTTGAAATGCTATTGATGTGGGGTATCCAAACTAGTAGAATTGAGGCCCAATTGGCATAACGTGTTAGAACCCTCGTGTATTAATGATTCTCTAATTTTGACTTAATCATGTTATACCCCTTTGGGAAGAAGATCTTGTATGAAATAAATGTGATTAAACACCAATTGCTCATATGATGAAACTTTATGAATTTACACTTGCTAAGGTCAAAGGTGACAAACAGTTGATTTGAAGGGAACTCTTTTGTACATATTATTATCATTTTGGGAACTCGAGCCGTGGCATTGTGATTTCACCTCCACCCGCATACATTGGGGTGAGGCGGTGTGGCCTCTTTGTGTATAGTTGTAGTATTGTGAATATACCTCCTCCCGCATACATTGGGGTGAGGCGGCGGGGCCTCTTTGTGTAGAGTTTCTGGTAATGTGATTGCACCTCCACCCGCATACATTGGGGTGAGGCGGCAAGGCCGCTCTGTGTAAAAGTAGTTGTAGAGGATTCCCGACTTGAAATTTATATGTTTTATTAAAGTTCTTAATAAATCTGTTTTCACTTTTATGGCTATCTAAGCCCTATGATTGTTACCATGATTTATCATATTTATTTTTATTTCCAAGTTCTTGAATAGATGTTTTGGTTTTCATACTAGTACTATTAGACATGTACTAACGTCCCTTTTGTCGGGGGCGCTGCATTTTTAGTAGATGCAGGTGGTTCCACAGCGGAAGGCATTAGCCACTGATAGCAGTACACTCTTTTCCTAACTGACTTGGTGAGCCCCACTTCATTCTGGGGTTGTGCATCTTTTGTTCCGTGCCTATTATGTTTTGAGGTAAAGCCAGAGCCTTGTTGTCGTCACTATCATTGTACTCTTTTATCTCTATTAGAGGCTTTGTGGATATGGTGTGGGTTGGGTATTGGTATTTGGAAAGTCAAGATAGTAATGTTGTATGTGTGTTACATCTTCTACTTCAAACTATGAAAGTGTGTGTATTTTGAGACTTTATAAATGAAGTAACTAATGGTGATGGAATTAGTGTTGTTCATGAACCCTCTTGGTGTTAATTAATGAAAAGTATTCTTCTCTTTATTCATGGGTGAGTTGGGTAGATGGCATTGTGCAGGCTTGCTTGGCCAGGTTATCTCGGTTGAGCATCGGTCGCGCTTCCCGAGGTCGGGGCATGATAAAGTTAGTATCAAAGCCTAAGGTTTTATAGTGTCCTAGGATGTCTCGGAGCCGTTTCTAGTAGAGTCCTTCTTATCGGTGTATTGTCGACCACATCTATAATCAGGAAGCTACTTGGGCACTTAGGAATAATACTGTTCTTTGATGTTCTCGATCGTGCGATAAAGTTGATTGTAAAACTGTTCCTCCTTTAACTCGTGCTTTACTCTAACTTTCAGTACATGGCGCCTAGGAAGAAGACAAGAACTGGCCAAGGAGCCAATGTCGCCTCAGGAGTGTCAGTTGATTCGATATTTGATGATGCGGGTGAGCACCCTAGGGGTGAGGATATTCCCCCAATTACTACACCACCGAATCTTCTATTCTTGCTCAAACTGCACCAGTTCCTTCACCTACTGAAGGTGCAACGGTCCCTCCAACTGATATTCCAGTTCCACCTCCAGCACCAGCTTCCGGTCCCGATATATCTGATAGGGATCTTAGGAGAGCCATACAGATTTTGGCTCGGATAGTGGCCTCCCAGGCCCAGAGATAAAATGTTGCACCTACTTTTTCTAGTCAGTCAGGGGATTTCGCTAGTTCCAGGGTGAATAGGTTTCTCCAGTTAGATCCTCCAGTGTTCACAGGTACAGATTCTGAGGAGGACCCCAGGACTTCATTGATGAGAGGCACAAAACTCTCCGAGTTATGCGTGCTACTGAGACAGAAGGAGTGGAGTTGGCCTCCTACCACCTGAAAGGGGTGCCTATTCTTGGTTTGAGATGTGGGAGGAGTCCCGTGAGGAGAGGATCTCTCCGGCGAGGTGGAGGGAGTTTACCGATGCCTTTATGGATCATTTCTTGCCTGCCGAGACTAAGGCGGCATGTGCCGCTGAGTTAGAGAATCTGAAGCAGGGTAGCATGAATGTGTGGGAGTACCATATGGAATTTGTGCGCCTGTCCAAGTATGCTATTCACATGTTGCCAACTATGGATGCTAGGGTGTGCCGGTTTGTGCAGGGCCTTAGCCCCTTGGTTATTAATGAGGCCGATATAGCTGCCTTGAATTCTAATATTAACTATGGGAAGATGGTGGCATTTGCTCAAGCTATAGAGGACCATAAACTGAAAAATAGAAGGGATCGTGAGGGTAGCAGCAAGGTCCGGTCCGCGGACAAGTTTTGTGGTTCTTCCGATGGTGGTGGGGGTAAGTCGGCATTAAAGGGAGGGTCATCAGGGCCATCTCAATCATTCGCTCAGTCTTCGATGAGTGCACCACCATCAAGGCCCAGTCAGGGCAATAGGGAGCCTCATCAGCAGGGCCAGCCTGGAGGGAGATTCCAGCAGTAGCGGAGGCCCCCATGCCATAAATGTGGGAAGATTCACTTTGGGGTCTGCTTCATGGACCTACCTATATTCTATGGGTGCGGTGTGAGGGGTCACATTCAGAGGAATTGTCACTCGTCCCGCCAGATCATGGGCAGAGGTGCGGTGCAGCCAGCTAGTTCTGTAACTACTACATCCACAGGACCTCCTCCAGCTCGAGACATCTCAGCACCCGCAGGGCGTGGTGCAGCTGGAATTGGTGCACAGAGTTCGGGAGGAACCAACAGATTTTATGCTATGTGGAGGCGTCGGGATTCAGAGGCTTCTCCAGATGTTCTCATAGGTATATTGACCATCAGATCTCATGATGTGTATGCTCTTATTGATCCCGGTTCCACTTTGTCATATGTTACTCCCTATGTTGCTATGGAATTTTTGATAGAACCGGAACAGCTCCATGAGCCGTTCTTTGCATCTACTCCGATTGGCAAGTCTATTGTGGCCGCGCGGGTTTATAGGGATTGTGTTGTCATGGTGCGTGGTGGGGACACCATGGTTTATCTCCTCGAATTGGGGATGGTTGATTTTGATGTAATAATGGGAATAAATTGGCTTTATTCATGTTTCGCTAAGCTTGATTAAAGAACCAGAACTGTTAGGTTTGAATTTCCAAATGAGTCAGTGATTGAATGTAAGGGGGAGGATGTGGTGCCAAAGGGTAGGTTTGTTTCTTACCTTAAGGCCATGAAGATGATTAACAAGGGGTGTATCTACCATTTGGTCTGGGTTACGGACACCGATGCTGAGGCACCTACATTTTAGTCTGTGCCTATTGTGAATGAATTTTCAAAGGTCTTTCTGGATGAGCTCCCTGGGATCCCGCCAGACAGGGAGATTGATTTTGGGATTGATGTGATGCCAGGCACGCAGCCTATATCTATTCCACCCTACAGAATGGCACCGGCAAAATTGAAATAGCAAAAGGAACAATTGAAAGATTTGTTAGAGAAGGGTTTCATCCGGCCAAGTGTGTCGCCTTCGGGCGAACCGGTTCTATTTGTAAGAAAGAAGGATGGGTCGCTAAGGATGTGTATTGACTATCGGCAGCTCAAAAGGGTTACAATCAAAAATAAGTACCCACTGCCAAGGATAGATGATTTGTTGACCAATTGCAGGGTGCCAAGTATTTCTCCAAGATTGACTTAAGATTCGGTTATCACCAATTTAAGATCAGGGAGCAGGATATTCCGAGAACAACTTTCAGAACCCAGTATGGGCACTTTGAATTTCTAGTAATGTCTTTTGGGCTAACAAATGCCCCGGCAGCCTTCATGGATCTTATGAATCGAGTCTTCAAGCCTTTTCTTGATTCATTCCTGATAGTGTTTATTGACGATATCCTTGTATATTTGCGAAGTCGTGAGGACCATGTCGGTCATCTCAGGGCAGTTGTACAAACCCTATATCAATACAAGTTGTATGCAAAGTTTTTTAAATGTAAATTTTGGCTTGAATCTATTACATTCTTGGGTCATGTCGTCTCCAGATAAGGAATTAAGGTAGATCCTCAGAAGATTTCAGCGGTGAGGAATTGTCCTAAACCTACTTCCCCAACAGAGATTCGCAGTTTCTTAGTCTTAGTTGGGTATTACAGAAAGTTTGGGGAGGGATTCTCTACCCTTGCCTCTCAGTTGACTAAATTTATGCAGAAGGCGGTTAAGTTCCAATGGTCAGATGCTTATGAAAGAAGCTTCCAGGAGTTGAAATCAAGATTTTCTACGGCACCGGTGTTGACCCTACCACAGGGTACATATGGGTTTGTGGTATATTGTGATGCTTCAAGAATCGGACTTAGGTGTGTATTAATGCAACATGGCAAGGTTATAGCTTATGCTTCTAGGCAACTCAAGAATCACGAAAAGAACTATCCAACACACGACTTAGAGCTTGCGACAGTGGTATTTGCATTAAGATTTGGTGTCATTATTTGTATGGGGTCCATGTGGATATATTCACGGACCATAAGAGTGTTCAATATATTTTCGAATAGAAAGAATTGAATCTGAGGCAGAGAAGATGGCTTGAGTTACTCAAGGATTATGACATCGATATCCTATACCATCCGGGGAAGGCTAATGTTGTAGCAGATGCTCTTAGCCGTAAATCTATGGGTAGTTTGGCTCACATGGAGGCATATCAAAGGCCATTGGCCAAGGAAATTCATCGGTTGGCTAGTTTGGGAGTTCGTCTTACGGATTCAAGTGATGAAGGAGTGATTGTGCAAAATAGGGCTGAATCATCACTTGTTGTGAAAGTCAAGGAAAAGCAATACAATGACCCATTGTTGTTACAATTGAAGGAGGGGGGTCATAAACATAAGACCATGGCCTTTTCTCTTGGCATAGATGATAGTATACTAAGGTACCAAGGGCGACTATGTGTTCCAAATGTGGATGGTCTCCGGGAAAGAATCATGATCGAGGCTCACACTTCTAGGTATTCCGTGCACCTGGGCTCCACAAAGATGTATCGTTATCTAAAGGAAGTCTACTGGTGGAATGATATGAAGAGGAATGTAGCGGACTTTGTAACAAGGTATCCAAATTTTCATCAACTGAAGGCTGAACACCAAAGGCCTGGTGAGTTGGCACAAAACATAGAGATTCTGATGTGGAAGTAGGAGATGATCAATATGGACTTTGTGGTAGGGCTACCTCACACTCCTCGCAAATTCGACTCGATTTGGGTGATTGTGGATCGACAAATGAAATCAGCATACTTCTTACCTGTTAAGGCTACCGATGCAGCAGAACAGTATGCTCAGTTGTACATCAAGGAAATAGTCAAGTTACATGGCACTCCAATTTCTATTATCTCAGATCGAGGGTCACAGTTCACGGCGAAATTTTGGAAGAAATTTAAGCAAGGTTTGGGTACTCAGGTGAATCTTAGTATAGCCTTTCACCCGTAGACTGACGAGCACGCAGAGTGGACTATTCAAACGCTTGAGGAAATATTGCGCACTTGTGTTCTTGACTTCAAAGGTAGCTGGGATGATCATTTGCCGCTCATAAAATTTGCCTACAACAATAGTTATCATGCCAGTATCCAGATGGCACCGTTCGAGGCCTTATATTGTAGGAGATGTAGATCTCCCATTGCGTGGTTCGAGATTGGGGAAGCAGAATTAATAGGGCCAGACCTCGTGCATCAAGCTATGGAGAAAGTTAAGATCATTATAGAATGGTTAAAAACTACTTAGAGTCGTCAAAAGTCCTATTCGGATGTAGGGATTTGGAGTTCAAAGAAAATGATTGGGTATTCTTGAAGGTTTCCCCCATGAAAGGTGTAATGCAATTTGGTAAGAAAGGGAAATTGAGTCTGAGGTATGTCGGACCGTACATAATAATTCAGAGGATTGTTCAGGTGGCGTATAAACTTGAGCTACCACCTGAGAGGTCATTAGTGCCCCCGGTATTTAACATGTCTATGTTGAAGAAAGTAGTTGGAGACCCGACACTCAGTGTTCTAGTTGAGACTATTATGAAGAACTGACTTATGAAGAAATTCCAGCTACCATTCTTGATTGGCAAGTCGGAAAGCTAAGAAATAAAAAAACTGCCTCTATGAAAGTGCTATGGCGAAACCAACAGGTTGAAGAGACCGCATGGGAGGCCGAGGAAGAAATGAAGAAGTACCCTCATTTATTTGAATAGATATGTAATTGTTTCTATGAAATTGTTCCCTATGAATTATGTATCACTTGTACAGTTTATGCTAAGGGTGTCCCTTTCTGGTAATACATTGCTTATGAGGCCACGGTTGGTGTTGTTTCATATTATGTTGCATCGTTGGGTTGTGAATATATCTTTAGGATTGGGTTCTGGGATTCTCTGACATGTGGATAGGGCCAGTTACAGTGGAAACTCTTGCTAAAGTTTTGCAAATTTTAGGATTTAGTCAAAAATTAAAACTGTTGGTGTATGTTATAGAAGCTGAGTCACATTGGGTGCTAATGGTGAATTTAGACTCTCATTCGAGGACGAATGATCTTAAGTGGGGGAGGATGGAAGGCCCCGTAAATATTTTACCTAAAACACGGTGTTTCGTAATGCCGGGGTAGACTTATGTGTTGACGACTGTAGGGTTTGGACATTTTGGGTTGAACAGTGCGTTGGGGAGTTAAAGAAATTTTTGGAAGTGCAGGGCATTTCTGCAGTCGCATATGCGACCGCAGATCTGTGTCGGGGCTTTATTTTTCTAATTTTATAACCCGGCCCCCCATTTCATTTATATAGCCTAAGGGTTCATTTTTGGGGGATTACCTGGCATTTTAGAGAGAGGAGAGAGCTATTCTAGAGAGAGAGAAGGGAGGACTAAAGATTTCACTGCTCAACTTGAATCAAGCATTAGAATTTCATCAAGAGGAACTTGCTAGGGTATCTAAAAGGTAAGAATTTCTTTCCCCAATTCTTGAATTTCGAATTTGGGTAGAAGATGGGTAAAGGGGGAGGGTGAATCTTGGGTATAGGAGTATTATTTATACATGCATATACCAATAATGTTTGTGGGAAGATTGTTGAGCTCAAATGGGTAAAGATTGGGTTGTGGAGTGAAGGAAATCTTGTGGTAGAACCTTGTAATCAAATTTGCACATATAGTATTTGATGAAATGCTTAAATGATCTGCAACCATGAATATCTTCCTAATTTGTGTTCAATTTTGTTCTGTCTCAAAAATATTTTGAAGTTTCTAGGATTTTCGGAACATTGTAGTAATTTAAGGAAAGCTCAAAGCGAGGTATGAAGGCTAAACTCTTATTCTAGTATCAAAATTCCCGAATCCTTGTAAAATTCTATAATGTGTAGTCGAACTTGAAACACTATTGATGTGGGGTATCCAAACTAGTGGAATTAAGGCCCAATTGGCATAACGTATTAGAACCCTCGTGTATTAATGATTCTCTATTTTTGATTTAATCATGTTAAACCCCTTTGGGAAGAAGATCTTGTATGAAATCAATGTGATTAAACACTTATTTCTCATATGATGAAACTTTATGAATTTACACTTGCTAAGGCCAAAGGTGCCAAATAGTTGATTTGAAGGGAACTCTTTTGTACATATTATTATCATTTTGGGAACTCGAGTCGTGGCATTGTGATTTCATCTCCACCCGCATACTTTGGGGTTAGGCGGCGTGGCCTCTTTGTGTAGAGTTGCGGTATTGTGATTACATCTCCACCCGCATACGTTCGGGTGAGGCGGCGTGGCCGCTTTATGTATAGTTGTAGTATTGTGAATACACCTCCTCCCGCATATATTGGGGTGAGGCGGCGGGACCTCTTTGTGTAGAGTTTCTGGTAATGTGATTGCACCTCTACCCGCATACATTGGGGTGAGACGGCAAGGCCGCTCTATGTAAAGGTAGTTGTAGAGGATTCCCGACTTGAAATTTATAAGTGTTATTGGAAGTTCTTAATAAATCTGTTTTGACTTTTATGGCTATCTAAGCCCTGTGATCGTTACCATGATTCATCATATTCATGTTGTATTTCCATGTCCTTGAATAGATGTTTTGGTTTTCATACTAGTACTATTCGACATGTACTAACGTCCTTTTTTCCGGAGGCGCTGCATCTTTAATTGATGCAGGTGGTTCCACAGCAGAAGGCATTGACCAGTGATAGCGGTACACTCTTTTCTCAATTGACTTGGTGAGCCCCACTTCATTCCGGGGTTGTGCATCTTTTGTTCATGTGTATTATGTTTTGAGGTATAGCCGGAGCCTTGTTGTCGGCACTATTATTGTACTCTTTTATATCTATTAGAGGCTCCGCGGACTTGGTGTGGGTAGGGTATTAGTATTAGGAAAGTCAAGATAGTAATGTTGTATGTGTGTTACATCTTCTACTTAAAACTATGAAAGTGTGTGTATTTTGAGACTTTATAAATGAAGTAACTAATGGTGATGGAATTAGTGTTGTTCATGAACCCTGTTGGTGTTAATTAGTGAAACATATTCCTCTCTTTATTCATGGGTGAGTTGGGTAGATGGCACTGTGAAGGCTTGCTTGGCTGGGTTATCTCGGTTGAGCGCCGGTCGCGCTCCCTGAGGTCGGGGTGTAACAAACTGCCCTCTTTTCAAAGAGAAAAACAAAATTGTCGCTATTTAATCTTTCAAAAAGGAATCAACTATTTCAAAAGATCAAGGCGTTGTTGCCCTCAAACAAAGGCATTTAAATAGTTTTCTACTTCAAAACCAAGGTATATCTTAAGATCATTTTCATAATGCTTTCACCACATTAGAATGACATGAACCTCCATGATTTAGGAAACAAAGTGTTTTAACTTGGCTTCCATTTTTACATTTATTCAAACGTTTCCATCTTTCGAAGTTCTTTTTGTTTAAGCTTATATATACTAACACTAATTGCCTAAAGGATTTTCTTTAAATCCATCTTCTTTAAACCATACTCTCCCCTTATAGATATTATATCCCAATATATGGTAAGCTTTACCCTTAGAACTCTAGTTAAGGCATAGTACAGATAAATTAATTTAGAATCTAGTATATGTGCTATGGAGTTACCTCAGGTAGATTTTAAGGGGTTCCTAACATCTTCCACTTAGAAGAACAAGAACCCTTACCCATGATCTCACCGGTTAGCAGACCAATAAAGAATATAACCTTTAGTAATTAAATAGGTACCCTAGTATACATTTAAATATTAGGTTGCAACTCTCTTTCATCAACAACAGAGCAAACCACAAGTTGAATCTTATTTTGACTAGTGCAAAATAGGGTACAACAATAATAAAATGTAAAAGCAACTCAAAAGTATACATGATAAGTCTAAGATCATCACTAACATTCAACCATCCTAGACTTGGAGTCACAAGTACATGGACTATTAGAGTTTACTAAATACATTATTTTGAAAGAATTACAATAATGTTTGGAAAGTAGAAACAATACAATAGAATTAAGAATATGACTCTAAGACCTGCGAACGAAATGTAGCTCTACCTCGAATCACCTGACTTATATCCGCTAAGCATCTCTCGGGACTCTACTGGTACCAATGTCTGAATCTGTAAGTAAGTGTCGAGGCTAACCTCGACGAGGTAGTGATGAGGCTAAGACAACTATCAAGAAGTAATATAATAATAGGTAAAGTGTCAAGTATAATTGCGATATATCAACAAGAGAAAGAGATAACAAGTACACTAGTACAAGGGCATAAAACAGGAATGTAAAGTGTCACCGAGTAAGCCTCAACTAATAGTTTTACAACAACTTTTTAAAAGTAAATAAAAAAGCCACAAAGCCAAGTCTACATTCCAAAGGTAAATTAAAGAGCAATGAAAGCAACAAAATGGCACGGCATCACCCTTCGTGCTTTTACTCCCATTCTCACATCATAATATAACATCAAGCATGGAAACACCATTCTGTGTATCCTCACTTTCACTCAAGCACGGAAACACCCTTCGTGCATTGATATCAATATATGAATAAAGTACGAAAATACCCTTCGTGTGCAACCACTCTTCCTTACAAGCACAAAAATACCCTTCGTGCATTTCACACTTCCTCACCAAGCACCACATACAACACAATACCAAGAAAGGTGGGAAGAAAATTCAACATCAATAATAGTATTTGAACACAACTCGTCATATGAGAATTTACCAACAATTTAGCACGGACAACCAATCACAATTCAACGATCTCAATGCCCAATTTCCCAATAATCTCAACATAGGAAATAACATGAATAAAAGAAATTAAAGAATTATACAATCTATCCAAAACATGGAAGACATACTACACAAGTAACATGGCACATATAAGGCTAATTCTACATGCATGCTTATCACATGGCCAATGCATATAAACTCGTCACCTTGCTTATACGCTACCCCTACACATAGATCATGTAGCAAATAGACTCAATTATACCATATTTCCCTCAAATCAAGGTTAACCAAGACACTTACCTCTTTACGAAACAAGATCAACAATCCAACACGGCTTTTACTTTAGAACAAGCCTCCAAGCCACCGTATCTAGTCAATTATTTTTCAAACAAATCAAAATAAGTTTTAGAAACTACCCTAGTATCAAAAATGTGTAATCTATATCATATTCAAAAAAATTAACAAAAAGACAACCCGGGCTCACATGAACAAAATTTGAAATTAAGACCAATTTCCTTTTACCCATTCTCTCCTGAGTCCGAATAAGTGATTACTATCAAGATTGGACCTCCAATCGAGGTCCAAATCTCCAAAATTAGCTCTCATAAGTTTTCTCCCAAAACCTTAATTTTTACTTTTAAACTACTAGATTTAAGGATAAAAATCTATGGGTGTTCATGGAAATACATCAAAAATAGATGAAAATCACTAACAATTAAGTTGAAATGAAAATATCTTCAATCTGTGATCTAGGTCTCAAAAATGGTGAAAATGGTCAATCTCGATTTTCAGCTCTTTATATACCTGAGTGTTAGGTGCTCATCGTGTTCACGGAGCACCTGTCGCATTCGCAAAGAGCACAAGCCAACTGTCCTTCGAGTTCGTGAGCTCAGCACTGCACTAGCGAAGGAATCTCACCCACCAAGCCTTCGCATTGCCGAGCAAGAGGTCGCGTTGGCGATAAAGACCTCTTCTGCCTTCCCCAAGGATGCCTAAGCCTACGTATTCGCTTCAAGGCTGCCACATTCATGAAGGCTAGTCCCTCCTAAATCTTCGTGTTCGTGAGTTTCTCCTCACATTCGTGTAGAGTAACATGTCATTGTCCCAAATTTCCCCTTTGCGGTCGCGAGAGAGGCATCGTGATCGCGAAGCACTGAGATACACCAAAAAACTAGCTAACTCTACAAGGCTAAAAAATTATCTGAGATAAATCTGAAGCTCACCCGAACTCCCGGGCTCCAATACAAACATCTTCTCAAGTGTAAAAACATCATACAAACTCACTCTCAAGTGCAAATCATCAAAATAATAATTAAATCAAGAATCGATCATTAAAACTCAAGATTTTCAAAGTTCAAAACTCAATTTTTCAAACTTTCCACATAAAGTAACGAAATAGCCGCGGGTCACCCGGGACCCTAACCAAACATGCGTACAAGTCCAAAATTATTATATGAACCTAACGGAATCATCAAACACAGATCCGATATCGTTTACCAAAAACGTTGATCGTGGTCAACTCTAGCCACATTTAAAGTCAAAAATCACATTTTCTTTAAAATTTCACATATAAACTTTTCAAAAATCGACACGGACCATGCATACAAGTCATAATAGAGCTATGAAAGGTTTCGAAACACAAAAAGGGAAGCTAGTACTCAAAAATAAATTGTTGTTACACCAACTTTCTTTTGGGTACAGACTTTTTAGAGGGCAGCTCCTATAGTTCTCTTCCACTACTCAGATTGATTAATTGCACATATTCTATGAAATTTTTATCAGTATCGCTTGGGAGAGCTCCCGCATGTCTAACATTCTAATAGGAGGCTATTTTCCCTAATTTCCGCTCCAAATTTATAAATTTTGTCCGCGGATTTTGATTGTAATGCCTGAGTTGTTGATTATCAAGCAAGAGCTTCTTCAGCAAATCATTTGTAGTCTCATCTGCTTGTTGTGGTGGAATTTTTTGTAAGTTTTAGTTTTCTTGAGTTCGATTATTGTTCTGATTACCACCCCATGAGAAGTTTGGATGGTTTCTCCAATTTGGATTGTAAATATTCCAATACTAGGCATTCTGATTCATTGGACCCCTACTTTGTTGGCCCCGCATAATAAATAGATTCAAGATTCAATGGAAAATGGTTCCTCGTGTGTCCTTATCCACAAATCTCACAACATTTTGATATATGTTGCATATGATGCGATTGACCCATTGCCAATTTTGTCACCTTATTTGTCAATTTAGCCATATCTGCACTCATGGTTGTAAGCTCATCTAGCTTGAGTGCGCATGCTACCCCCTATTTTATTATTCTTCTCGGTTATCTGTTACCTTGACAATTATGATCATTTGTGGTGAAGTTGTTCAAGAGAGTCTAAATTTCACTATAAGGTTTCTGCATCCAACTCCCTCCACATGCTAAGTCGAGATTCAATTTGGAAGACTAATCTAATGTATCAACAAGCGTGTGTCCTAACACATCATTAGTGTGACAGTGATATGGGAAATCTTTGAGCAGCTTCTTGTTTCTTTCCTAGATTGATAAAGAGTCTCGGTATGTTGTTGTTTAAACCCAAAAATCTAGCTCCTCATTTACTTTGTCTTCCTCGTGGGGAAGAACTTGATCAAAAATTTCCTTGCTAGATCATCCCACATGCGAATTGAGTTAGCAGGCTCTTTTTGCAACCATTCCTTTGCTTCCCCCAGCAGAGAAAAGGGAAACAAAGACAGTCTAACATAATAATTAGAACCATTCGAACAGTTGTAAGTATATGTAATCTCCGAATATGTGCCTCTGTGGATCTTTTTGAGACAGACCCATGAATTGCAATGTGGACAGTATTAGTTGCACTATGTACTACTTAAGCTCAAAGTGACCAGTTATGTTAGGATTTACAATAGCCTGAGTCATGTTTGCAAGATTAGGCCTTGCAGCCTCTATCACCAGTCGCTCATTATTGTTTGCCTTCTATATTGGTTGTGGTTGGACTACGATACTCAACTCTAAAGTTCTAGCTCTTGCTTCGGCCTTCCTCCTTAACTTATGGAAGAGTTTTTCAGGTTCAGGATCGTAAAGAGGAAGGTTGTTCGAGCTTCAACTTTTCCTTAGCATTCAATGTGAGCACCTGTAGAAGAAGAAGTAGTAAAGAAATTAAAACTCGAATAGAAAATGAATAAAATCTTATTTCAAACAAGTAGCTAATTTCTAAATCCCTGGCAATAGTGCCATAAACTTATTAGGGCCAATGCACACATAAGTATATGCTGTGGACAAGTAATGAAGTGATAAAAATATATCATCCCACGAGGATTTATGATCAACTAACGTCTAAACTATACTAGTTATGAGCTATTCGTTCTAGTGGTTTTGAAGAAGATGACTGTGATTTTTACTAACCTAAAAGTTACTACAAACACTAATAAGCAATCAAGACAACAAGAATGCAAATAGAGCAAATGAACACTTTGGTGCAAATTCAATGAGATGGGGATATTCCGGGGCTATGGGATTAACATCTATCCTATTGAGTTTTTCGGTTGATTCAACTACAAGATCTATATAATTTGTTGATTAATAGGGTTTATTTTTCTCGCGATATTATTTCGACACCTTGCTCATCTATTCAAGCCAACCTAATACTATACGCTTATAGAATCAAAGCTAACTAGAATACATGTATATCTCCTGCAATAATAACCAAGTAAGGCAACTAGAATATGTCTATCCTAATCCCGAATCTATTCTCTGATACCTGGATTCACGAACATACTCTATTCAATCCTATATAAAATCTATACTACCCATTTTCGAGTTCAACTAAAGATCTGTATCTAGTATTCTACTGTTAGCTACGGAGTAAAAATAATTAAGCGCAATATTGAATAGACAAATCAATATGATTGAATCAAGTAATATCAACAACCGTCGAACATCAATAGTCAAGAACAATCCATAACCCCATAACAAGAGGGGTTTTAGTTACTCATGATCATATGAATAATCAAACTATTGTTTGAATCATAAGAACTGCAAATACGAGATAAAGGATGGAAGATGAGATGATTTCGTACTCTGTTTGTGTTCCTTTGTCCTTATTGCCTACATAAAACGTCCAACCCCCCTTAGACATGTTTAAGTGGTATCTATAGGTTAGCCTCGAAGTCTCCAAGTCCAAACTCTACAAGTAAACACTTTTCTCTCGGACATGGGGGATCTGGCTAATGCCTGGCCTAGGGCGAGCTTGTTTTCTCGCAAGCCTAGGTGGGGCAAACTTTTCCTCTCCTCTAGCTAGGTGGGGAGAGCTCTGGGGCAAGATGAACCTCGCCTTTGGCCAAGTGGGGTGAGGTCTAGTGCCTGGTTCCCTCCTTGCCTTGTGTTGATTCTCTTCGTGCTCTTTTCTTGTATTTTTAATGTTATTTTGTGCAACTTTCATTCATCTTTGCATTCAAATGGTCCTACACATAAAATCAACTCAATTAAGCTTAAATGTCGCACAATTTATCATTAAAACACCAAAAATGTAAGATAACTAATGCAATAAAGATATAGAATTATAGTCAAACATCAATTGCTTATGCATCGCGGCATTTGAAGCCTATGAGAACGATTATCTAGTTTATGATTTGGGGATGGCGGTTTATTGCGATTTCAAGGCCGGATTTTTGTTCCCAATGTTCATCGTTTGGGGGAAGTGACTGTTGAGAAGGTTCATAGTTGATGGTATTCTATTTATCTAGGTGCTAAAAAGATGTATCATGATTTAATGTAGTATTATTGGTGGCAGAGGATGAAGAAGGACATTGTTGGACATGCCTCGCATTGTTTGAATTATTAGAAGATTAAGTATGGGCATCAGAGGCCGGGTGATTTTCTTCAGAAGATGGCTATACCAGAGTGGAAGTGGGAGTATATCATTATGGATTTCTGGTAAGGTTTCCACGGGCCTTGAAGAAGTTTGATGCTATTTGAGTCATTGTGCAGGCATTTCGTTCTGGTGATGACTTCTTACATTTAGAGAGTTTGATTATGATGAGAGGGGTTTGCTTGAGATATAAAAGGAATATGAATGCTTGATTATTATCTTGGTGTGTAATATAGTCTTGATTTTGGATGTGTTGATTGATATTTTAGTTGATCGTTGGTGGAATGAATAGATTCTTACACCCTGTGGACGAGTGTAGACTCGGGAGATTGAATGATTACAAAATGGTTGTACCCATGGCAAGGTCATAGAAAGATGTCGAGATGCTAAACAAGTGGGATATCTCCTGTGAGAAGGTTAGGGATTGTATAATATCTTATGAGGTTCCTATGAAGAGTTTTATCTTCTATACAGTGCGATGTATGTACTATAATGTGAGTCTTGATCGCTTGAGGAAGATGGCACGACTGTCACAAGGTTGAGTGTTCATTTGGGTTGATAGCTTGGGATATGTTATAGTTAGTGCGAAATGAATTTATGAGAAATTCAGCTGAGTAACAGAGCGAGATCTTTGTAGCTAAGGAAGAGAAGTCATTGCAGGTTCTTGGGTGATGTTATTGTGGCTTAAAGCCAAGTGGAGGAGTCTACCATCGACGATTGGATCACATGGTCATGTGTAGTTGTAGTTTTTGTACTAGGATATGCTTATGAATTAGCTATGATTTGAGAAGGGTGACATCGAGGATGTTTGAGCAATGAATTTGTTGGGTTCATGATGTACTATGACTTATTAATATATAAAGATCATGGAATGACTCAGGTTTGGTGTTCGTTGTGGATATAGTGTGCAAGAGAAATTATTTACTGCCTAAGGATGAGGTTTCTTCTAAGAGTATCCGTGTGCTAATGAAGCACTGGTCGTTCGGCATGTTTGGATATGTATTCGGGTCTAGGACAAAGTGGGTGACTTTCGAGAAAGATTCTAGTGTGATCAAGATTTGAGATGTGGTACTTTAGGATTTGCAAAATTAGTTGTATGGCTAGGGATTTGAGATTTGCATTGGTTGTGCAAGTTACTTGTAGTAATTCGGTATCATTATTAGTTCTGCAATACAATGTTTAATAGGTGAAGGAAATAACTTTGGATTCACATAAGGTATCTTTAGAGTAGGAATTTTGGTTTGAGATACTCTTGGTGCATAAGAGGAAATAAAGTGGCTTATGGGTCTTAGGATAACGTAGTTTCATGTTGGGATCTCTTGAGATGAGTTTTGGTTGAGGTCCATAGCGTACTGGGAAAGAGAAGCATTGCCATGAAGGCAGGTCAGGAATAATCTAAGGAGTAAGATCAGTTTAACAGTTGATTAAATCAGTAAGGTTATATAAATGAGCGGTTACTTTGGTATGATTGGGTCGTATTGGTGCTTTTTTGGAAATACTTTTGGGTTTGGCAGTTTGCATGACTTAGTTGAATTAGAGAAATTCGGTTATGATGGCTTGGTTATGTGTAAATGGGTTTCAAAGAGTTTATTATGGTTTTAACCACGACTTGAGGTTGATGTCTTCTATGAGTATGGAAAGTGTTTTGATAACAGGTTTTTGATATTTTCATATAGTAGCATGATAGATGCAGTGAGCCGTGTGGGATTGGGATTGAATGGACAAAGTTGCAGTTCAGTTCTAAAAGGAAGGTCATGTGTTCTAAACTGCATAAGAGATTTTAGATGAATAAGAGAATGCTAGAACTATCTTGTATCGCCTGAGAAGGGTGTGCATTGTAGAAGACACATTGTGTATTGATTAGTTGAGGCTTGACTAGTACTACAACAATCACATGGTTTATAACTGTTGATGTTCAGGTTTTGCTACTCCGTGCGAAAGATTTATGGAAGTATTTCTCGTGATGTGATTATGAATGTGTAACGTGGAAGTCACTTAAGTGGGAGAGTTAGAGATTAAGTATGGAGATTCTTGTATTGTTGACGTATCAAGATTGGATATTCTTAGAGGCAAACTATCCATTTGGTTGCAGACTGTGAAAATGTATTAAGGGTTAGATAAGAGATTGTATATGTTTTGGATAGGGTCATTGCGGATGTTTGAAAGGCTATTTACCTATTTCTAAAAGGTTTGAATCACTTTGAGGGCCTATTGGTAGGCCTAATATGAATATGTATTCTACACTGGATTGTTACTTACTCGGCCCAACATTTACTATGGGTGTGTCATCGAGTGGAATTGATCATATTCATGCCCTGATCTATTTCATGTGTTACTCTCTTATGCTACGATGGGTGGTGAAACTACTTGATTATTCACACACATATTGTGGTCATATTTAGTCCTTGTGGAAATATGTGAGCGAGATGGCTCATGGAATGTTGATTTTATTATTGCACCTTAATCCTGCTTACCTTTTCCGCAGTATATTATGATATCTCTCTCCTCATAGTTATGTTTATGCACTTTACGTGCTTGTTGTTGATACATCTATGTTTGGTGAGCATGAGACGTATGGCCCAATGGGCATTCCTATGTGGATTGATATGTTTGGATCGGATTGCATGCCTCAACGGAGTTATGTTAGATACGATTCGTTATGCTTATTCTATGTGTTTTACTTCTCCCTTGTGAGATGGATTCATAGCATTATGTTTTTGTTGTTGTATCGATTAGAGTTGTTGGATAGTTTGTTCTCTTTCCGTTATTGGTCACATTCGAGATGTTGCTTGCTTGGTGTACGGATGGCATCATATGAGGTACTAGGTGGCATTTATTGTGGCTTGTCAGTCAGCAACTTGTACTAGGTGAGACGAGGTTATTGGACCTGGAATTAGTGCAAATGGATTTGAATAAGGTAGGTTGGGAAGCGAAATGTAATTAGTTAGCTCAGAATTTGGCAATATTCTTGTCGGGCGAGAGAACTCTATGACTTGTTGAGTTGATGGGTGGTTATGAGTTCTTACACGTTTCTTTCATCATTAGCAGTATTGCAATGGTTTGGAATAAGTTTTTATTTGATATGAGGTATATTACCGGTACTGGGTGTGGTACTGAGCAGCTATTGTGGTCTGAAGATATTGCTATGAGTATATGAGCTATGGGTTACATCGTGTGATTATATCTTGGAAGTACATTTATGACGTGATGCAACTTTTAGGGATTGATATAGTGTATATGTACAAGATTCGGGTCTTAGAGGGAGTTCTGAATGTTAGGATATGATTTTAAGGCTTATGGGATGAGGCTGAAGGAAGAATCTTGTCAAGACCCATTTCCCACCATAAGTCATGATGGCGCCCAACGTCATCGTCAAGCAAGCCAACGATAGCTCAACGCTGTGACAGAAAATCCATAACACTTCTAAAAACAATTGGCAAGATAAATAAGCAGAAATCATTCCAAATTCATGATAAATTATTGTGATGACCTGATAGGTCATCTAGAGTTTTAAACCTTAATTATGTGTTTCAAAGCCTCCACTAGCTTCCTTAAGCCTTTTTCGATTTACGTGCACAGTCTGGGTGTTTTGATAAAAATGAAATTTTACCTTAAAATCTATTTGAGTTGACTTCGATCAACATTTTGAGAAAACGAACTCGGATCCGTGTTTTGACGGTCCCGGTGAGTCCGTATCGTGATTTTGGACCTGGGCGTATGCCCATAATCAAATTCGCAGGTCTCTAGCTCGAGTTATCGCTTTTTGTCAAAAATTGAAATATTAAAGGTTTAATGACTTTAAGAATTTGACCAATGTTTGACCTTGTTGATACCGGATCCATATTCCGGTTCCGGAACCCGGTATAGGTCCATTACTATATTTATGACTTGTTTGTCAAATTTGGTGAGAAACAGAGTTGGTTTGACGTGATTCGGACGTTCGGTTGTTATATAGAAATTCTTAAGTTTCATTGAAAATTTCATTTGATTTTGGTGTCCGATTCATAGTTCTAGATGTTATTTTGGCGATTTGATCATGCGAGCAAGTTCCCGAGGGCTCGGGTGAGTTTCGGATAGGCTACGGAGTGAATTTGGACTTAGAAAATAGCTGGTGTTCTTCAGTTTCTGGTGCAGGCCTTAGACCTCGCCATTGCGAGGTCAGGCTTCGCATTTTGCGATATGGCAGAATTCCTGTCACATTCGCATTTGCGAGCTATTTCCTTGCATTTGCGAAGAGTAGCTGGGCACCATAGGTTCGCATTTGCAAACAAGTCTTCGCTTTTGCGAAGTGGGACTGGGAGAAAACTTGGTCGCATTTGCGATTAATTGGGTCATATTTGCGATTAATTGGGTCGTATTTGCGATTAATTGGGTCATATTTGCGGTATGGCCCAGTTCGCATTTGCGAACAAATCATCGCAAATGCGATGATAGCATAAATGTTGGGACTTCACATTGCAAAGAAAATCTCGCATTTGTGGGGTTCGGAATTGCGAATCCCACGTCGCAATTGCGACATCTGCGCCTGGTCAAAAGCTGAGTTAGACGGGATTTTCCTCATTCTTTCAAAATTTCAGATTTAGAAACCCTAGAGGCGATTTTAACAAGAGCTCTTCTTCCCCAATTCATTGGTAAGTGATTCTAACCTATTTTCTTTCAATTTTCCATTTCATTTCATAAGATTTCAACCTAAAATCTAGGATTTTCATGGTGGAAATTGGGGGTTTGGGAAGAATTACGGATTTTTTTAAAATTGGAATTTAGATCTCAAATTGAGGTCGGATTTCGAAACAAATTACATAACCGGGCTCGGGGGTGAATTGGTCCGAATTTTGGGTTTGGACCAAGCGGGCCCGGGAGTTAACCTTTGTTGACTTTTTCAATAATGACCTAAATTGAACCTCTTTCATTCGTGGGTAGTACCTAAGGTTTATTTTGAATTGTTTGGTTGATAATTTCCTAGATTTGGTTGGTTTGGAGGCTTGTTTGAAAGGCAAAGCCGCGGTTGAGCTTTGAGTTGATCTTTGGGAACGAGGTAAGTGTCGTGGTTAACCTTGACTTGAGGGATTAGGACTTGTTTTCTATGTGCTACTTGTTTAAATGTTGGGTTCAAATTATATGTGAGGTGATGAGTACTTATGCGTTGTTGTTGGGTCCGCAGACCTTGAAGTCCCCTTCCATTTCCCCTATTTACTGTTCTTTTCATTCGAGACAGTTGTATTTATTTCAAACCCTATTTTGTAGAGATTCTAGAAGCTCGTGAACTTTTGACTCCAGATCCGGGTTGTACTTAGATATTATTGGTTTTATGTCATTCTATTCCGTTTTAGTTTCTCTTCGGCTTAATTGGTTTTACTTAATTGAATTGATTAACAATTGGCTTAAAGATCCTCTAACGTTGGCTTGCCTAGCAAGTGAAATATTAGGCGCCATCACGGCCCCGAAGGTAGAAATTATGTGTCTTGACAAGTTAGTATCAGAGCACTAGGTTACTTAGGTCTCGCAAATCACGAGCAAGCTTAGTAGAGTTTGAAGGGTCGGTACGGAGACGTCTGTTCTTATCTTCTAGAGGCTATGAAGTTTAGGAACAAATTTCACTTCTATTATTCTATGTCGTGCGGTTTTATTCTATCATTACTGATTGAACTCTTCTATTCTTGTCCTACCGCAGATGGCGAGAACACGTGCAACATCTTCAGCTGGACAGTAGCCGGAACCCCCAGTGGCAGATCCTACTGGGGGCCGAGGACGAGGACGAGGTCACGCCAGAGCCGAGGTAGAGGCAGAGCTCAACCTAGAGCTCGAGTAGTAGTACCAGGAGTGGAGCCTCAGGTAGCTTTTGATGAGAAGGTTCCAGCTCAGACTGTACCTATTGGACCAGCTCAAGTCCTGGAGGGGTTTGTCGCGCCCCTTTTTCTCGCGAAATCGGGTTTCGACATGTAATAACTCTTTTAAGGAGGTATTAAAAGAGGAGAGTCACCACCTAACAATTTTTAAGGTGCTTTAGGGCACCTATTTGCAAATGACTCCGGTTTAACTGGTCAACGCCACCAAAGATTGGGTAAGGGCTCAAGTTACCTCAAAGAGAAGGTGTTAGGCACTCCTCGAGGTCCACAACTGTGGGTCCCGGCCAAACTTAAATTATACGGATTAGTCTAAGTGATCAAGTAAGCAATGAGAGTATAAAATCTAAGAATTTTATTACAAAGAGATCTTGAATAGGGAGGTACAACTATTTTTTCATTCTAATATAAAAGAAAGGAAAGGGGGGTCCTAAGTTTTTTTGCCTAAAGTATAACCCCGTGCAACATAAATAATATTTTGTAACTCCGTTGAGATAGAGTATTACTCATATTATCCAGCGGGCATAGACTATCATCTCCTGCTACCCGATTACTATGTTAAAGTTGTTTAACTAAGAGCGCTCTAATTCAATTCTAAGTCGTGCCCTACGCGTGCACTACCCGTCCCATACCTATGGTCTAGGAGGTTTTGGACCTCTATTTGGATGGTTCTAGACCTTATCTAGGCTGCTAAAAAATGCAAAACTAGGCGACAAACAAAACATATAAAGACTTCACATAAAAACAATTGAGGGCTCACATTGACCTCCACACTTAAGCAGCGAATACACGCAAACACAGATGTCAATTAGGAAGCTGCAGAATCCAGAATCTTAAACCAATAGACATGCTTTCAAGGCGATTTTTGAGTCAAAGTATGCGGGCAATTTCAGATGCAGGACATTGCTTATAGACATAATTATTCAGGTATTACAAGCTGATTATTGAAGGTTTTAAGTTACCAATCCTATGTGTTATGCCTAGGTGATCTACATAGTTGAGTATAACAAACTCTGTTGGGAAAAGTCCCAGAATTATCCAGGTTTTCCTAACAGTGACGCTTAGGAAACAGTGTTTGAGTAGTCTAGTATTAACCAATTAACGAGCAATTATTTTCTTTAGGCAGGATCTCTAACGCACAGCACTTTAAAGCTTATTTTATCGTCATATCTTAATCCTATAGGCATAATTTCTAGGTGAGCTGCGCCAAGTAGAATAATTGCAATCCTATAGGCATGATTTCAAGTAAGCAATGAGGATTGACAGAAACATCGATGAGTAACTATTTCCTATAAGCAGGTTCTCTAATAACACATAACAATAAATATAATTGCAGCAATTGAGGTTTGCGAGCACACATTGTGTGTTTGTGTGCTTCTTCTAATGTTGTGATTTCTACAGTGTACGTGTAATCGAACAACACATATAGAAAATAAATTACCAAGTCCTATAGGCATGTTATCTACCCATTTACATGTAAATATTAAATTCTACCCATTTTCCCTTTTTACTAACACCCCAATTATTTATACAAAAGTTATTACAGGCCCAATAATGAGTAAAAATACAAATGTTACACAACAGTGACAATAGGCCCACAGTAGGCTCAACATGAAATACCCAGCATTATCTGGGTGTTCAACAACTCTCACACAGCGTACCCAGACCTCTAATATGGTCCATATCCAACACACAACCCCAGAATCCATAAAGGAGCCAAAGTCAATTTATTCAACCATAGCACCAAGTGTTGCACCATTTAAATCAGCCAATTCAGGTACACAGCAAACAACAAGATGGAATAGGATAAATAGGAGTAGTTCGAGATTTAGGGAATGACTAAGGACCAAGACCTAGTGTGACAGAGTTCACAAGGGTCTCAATTGGACCCCGAGCAGTGCTCACGCTAGGGTGATCAATAATAGAACTTAGGTAACCTTAGCTTTCAGCCGACTAAGAATGAGAACTCAAGAGAGAGCATAGATGACAAGTGAAGGATAGTAAACCAAGGTTGAGAGACAAAGCTGAGGGGATACAAACATAGTCAAGTTGAGCACATAGAGCAAATTATCAAATAGGCCTTCGGTGGCTTTAGAACAGACTTAGCAAAGATCCAGAAGAACAAGTTCAACACCTAGTGCATAAGTGGTCATACATTAGCAGAACAGGTTTGCAGGATTGGTGATAGTAGTATACACAAATTCATAATAAAGGAAGAGATCCAAATTATGCTAAGTATAGGTCCTGATGTTATGAAACAGTCATGCTAATTTGGCAATACGACAGCATTTAGCATGAGAAAAGCATATTACAACTACTGGTGAATCGGGGGGGTTAAACATGCTATATAGGCAGGATATCATCACAACAATTCAGAATAGGATAGGAAACAGATTTGTGCCATATAGTGAGTGTACATACTCAGGTTTTTAACACAATCGACTAGCTAACGAAAGAGAGCACAAATTATGTAGGTAAAGCATATTCGAATAACAAGATTGATGGCCTAAGGCAAAATTAAACACCAAGAGATGCTAACAAGTGTAAAGGTCCCAAACAGTAGTAATTCTTAACACATGGACTAGTTAGATTTGTAAAATATCTACTTAATAGAACCAGGTTTAGGCATGCTTGAAGCTAAAAGTTAAAAAGACCTAAAATTTTGAAGAAAGCAAACATAATTGCACACAAAACAGCCCAGAAAAACATATTAAACTGATGAACTTCAGGAGTGAAAACATATGCAAATCATAGATACATAGGAATAAAATTACAAATTCTAGTAACTCACCAGTTAAGCGAAGAACAGTAAGGAATGAACTTCCACAGAAAACCTAGAATCCCAATACGTCAAAGTTCCAAAGAGCTTCGATAAACTCAGGGCAATGCTCGCACCAAGAATAGGTTAAGTAACAAGGTGTTAATGGCCTTGGCTTTCAGCCGGCCAATACAGAATACAGAGCAATAGAGTAGCAAAACCCCAATTTTTAGTGAAGAAAATCGATTTCAAAGTCTGTCTTAAAGGAGACTTGGGAGGGGTTTATATAGTGACAGAAAATGGAAGAACAAATATGAAAAACAATCAATTAAACACAAATAGGGAAAGAAAATCGGTCAAATTTAAGCATGAACAAGGAAAGTCACATGCATAGCCTATTCCGAGTAGAAATAGGTAAAAACAAAATCGGACAAACCATAATTGGCAAATGGTCAAATAATTAGCCAAGAATCTCGGTGAATCGAACCCACATGATCCTGTTGAGAGTGTATACAGACGGATTTTTGTTTGAATCTTGTAGGTTGAGGATGATTACACTTGATTCGGAGAGGTAGTACTTTCCAAAATCGGGCAAGTACTAAGTAACACTACGAACGGGTGAATGGTAACGAGATACTACAAATAAGGTAAGCAGATTGTGGAAAGAATCCATGTTTGAGATGGATTCGAAGAGTTTTAGGAAGGTGACGATTAGGGTTCTTCAGAGAAGGGGGAGGGTTTTAGGGTGGCGTGTTAGAGGGAAATGGGATTAGGGTTTGAGTTTGGGTAATTTAAAATGGTAGGTTTATTGTGGGTCGTTGATCTTAGAGATCAACGGCCAGGATTTTAAAGAGAGATTGGGGCGGGTTAATTAAATGGGTATGGGTGGTGGGTTGGTGGTGTTGGGCTAGGGGTTATTGGGTTAGGATATTGGGCCTTTTGGTCCGAAAATTAGTTAACAAATTGGGCTAGCTCTTTTAAATAGAAATTAAAAGGGAAATAATTTAATAAAATAGCTAAATAAATATATAAAAATGCTATTTATGCAAATTAATACTTTAGATAATAATAGAAGACTATAAAAAATGTAAAATATTATTTTGACCCTAACTGAAATGTTAATTGCAATAAGAATGCAAAATATAGGTTATTATTGTAAATTTATGCGAATAGCCTAAAAATACAATTGAAATTATTTAAAAAATGAAGTGAAAATATTTCAAAAATATATTAGGGATGCAAATAATAATGTGAAGTGATTAAGTCATCACAAATAATTTAAAGGGTAATTACTGAATTTGTTATGTAAATTAATGCGAGAAAATTAATTTAAAAGCACTAAAATTATGGAAATTTATAGGAAGTGCTTGTGAAAATCTTGTAAATTAAATAATAATGAAAAATGATATTTTGAAAGTATATATATTGATTGAAAAATATATGACGGCAAAATTGGGTATCAACAATTGCCCAACTTTATCCGGGAATGATGAAAGAGTTGTCGGGTAAAGAAAATGATGGTCGATTTTGACCGAATGAGGTGATTTGAAAAAATGGAGGTCGAACCCTGGTTCCTGAGTTGTATACGTATCCCCGGTGTTACGAGAATCAGGTCGTGTGTAGTTCTAGATCCAATGGTGAACTGAACCATTGGAATTGTTATAGGAATGGTCGTATGCTTCGAAAAAGTTTCTTTTGGGGTAGGACAGTATCGGATGAATTTATGCGGAGTCATCGATATGAATCTAAAACGTTATAGATGGATCACTGAGTAAATATCTGAACGGTCATAGAGTAAAAGCGGATAATTGATGGTGGTTGGTTACGTTTGAAATAATTGCAGGATGTGAACATTGAATGGAAACCAGAGCAAAGATTGCTCCCGTTAGGAGAACAGTTACTTCCTGGATTACCTGCAAAACTTAAAACACGATGCATCCAAGTATATATGGATTATTGCGAGAATTTAAACATGATGCAGATTCCCTTCGGACCATGAGGGTTGTCTTTGGACAGTGATGTCCTAGGCCATGAATCATGTGATAAGGGATTCACAGGCCATGAAATGATGTCCTCGGGCCATGAGAATGGTGTCTCCGAACTATGACGCCTTTGAATAATGATGTTCACTTTTGAGAGATCCTCGGGCCATGGAATGGTGTCTTCCGGCTATGAGGATGATGCCTTCAGACCATGACGCCTTTGGACAAAATGGCGATATTTCAGCCCATGAAATGCAAAATATGATGTTTGGCTGTATGCGAAGATGAGACAAGACAAGGCTTAGTCTTGGCTAAGATGAGGGCAATGCTTATCCCTGGGTGAGTAGAGGATAATGCTAGGTCATAGATGGCGTAATGGAGATAGCATTTAATCACGAGGAAAAGGCAGTGCTTAGCCTTGTGGAATTAGGGAGGCAATGCTTAGCCTCATGCATGAAGAGGAGACAATGCTTATCCTCATGCAAGTAAGGGAAGCGGTGCTTAGCTTCATGCAGGAAAGGCAGTGCTTAGACTTATGCAATTAAGGAGGCAGGGCTTAGCCTCATGCAAATAGGGAGGCAGGGCTTTGCCTCATGCAAATAGGAGACAATGCTTAGTCTCATGCAAAAAAAGGCAGTGCTTAGCCTTATGCAGTTAAGGAGGTAGTGCTTAGCCTCATGCAAATAGGAGACGATTCTTAGTCTCATGCAAAGAAAAGCAGTGCTTAGCCTTATGCAGTTAAGGAGACAATGCTTAGCCTCATGAAAATAGGAGACAATGCTTAGTCTCATGTGGAAAAGGCAATGCTTAGCCTTATGCAATTAGGGAGGCAATGCTTAGCCTCATGCAAATGGGAGACAATGCTTAGTCTCATGCAAAGAAAGTAAGTGCTTAGCCTTATGTAATTAAGGAGGCAGTGCTTAGCCTCATTCAAATAGGAGACAATGCTTAGTCTCATGCGGAAAAGGCAATGCTTAGCCTTATGCAATTAGGGAGGCAATGCTTAGCCTCATGCAAATAGGAGACACTGCTTAGTCTCATAGGGAAAAGGCAATGCTTAGACTAATGCAATTAAGGAGGCAGTGCTTAGCCTCATGCAAGAAAATGATGAGTGATAGTGAGAAAGTAGAGTATTTCTTAGCTGGAGATGCTTGTGATAGATAATTTGTTGTCTTGAAGGCAGTGACTTGATGTGTCTGCAGATATTGTTGTCTTACTGTGCCTGCATCCAAAGAAAGATTGCGAGTTTTGTGGGGGAAGGTTGGTCTGTGCTATCACCTTCTTGCTTTGCTTTTGCTCATGTCTTGAGATCCTATTTAAGTTACCCTGGGCAGTATCTGGCTGTTATAGAAATAAAAAAAATTTCAAAAAATATGCGTGCATTTGATGAGTGTAGTTATTTGAAATATAGTAGTATGCAATATTAAGTAATCTAGGTGAGCCAATGACTGTGACATTTTTTAGAGACACTGCGACCTCCTTGCTTTAGAATTTTGAGGGTCCTTCTCAAAACTCTGCCTCAGTTTAAAAACAATCCTTTGACTGATCTGCGTATGGCGAAGTTGGCTCGACTAGCCTTAGAATTTTTAGGGTCCTCCTCAAAATTCTTCCCCAGTTTCTAACCATGGAAAAAATGAAGATTTTATTAAGATGTGACCAAACCTACAGGGCTGCCTACGTATCCCCTCTTAAACGGGAATCAGGTCAAGCATAGTTCAGTTACATCAGATGAAGAAATATAAACAGTCTAAACATAGTATCTTTTGACTGCGTCTAAGTTGATAGGTTTTGGCCAAATTTCTCTGTCCATTTCTGCAAGTATGAGTGCTCCTCCTGTTAGTACTCTGTGAACCATGTATTGCCCTTGCCAATTGGGTGAAAATTTCCCATTGGCTTCATCTTGATGCGAGAAGATCTGCTTTAGCACCAACTGCCCCGATGTGAATTGTCTAGGCTTGACCCTTTTGTTGAAAGCTCTTGACATTCTGTTATGGTAGAGTTGACCGTGACATACCGCATTCATTCTTTTCCCATCAATGAGATCCAGTTGTTCATAGTGACTTCGTATCCATTCTGCATCACGGAGTTCAGCCTCTTGTATGATTCTCAAAGAAGGAATTTCTACTTTGGCGGGAATAACGGCTTTAATACCATAGACCAACAAATAAGGAGTTGCCCTGGTTGATGTGCGAACCGTGGTACGATATCCAAGCAGGGAAAATGGTAGTTTCTCGTTCCATTGTTTCTGATTATCTGCCATCTTCCTTAATATCTTCTTGATGTTCTTATTGGCGGCTTCTATAGCTCCATTCATTTGCGGCCTGTATGTTGTGGAATTCTTATGATTGATCTTGAAGGTTTCACACATGAATCTCATCAAATCACTATTAAGGTTGGCGGCGTTGGCGGTGATGATTGATTCCGGCACCCCGAACGGACAAACAATACGATCCCTAACGAAATCTGCGACGACCTTCTTAGTTACAGCCTTGTAAGATGCGGCTTCAACCTATTTTGTGAAATAGTCTATGGCCACTAGAATGAGCCTATGCCCATTTGAAGTGGAGGGTTCGATTGGACCGATGACATCCATCCCCCAAGCGGAGAAAGGCCAAGGTGCACTTGTTGCATTGATTTCATTGGGTGGCACTCATATCATATCAGCATGTACTTGGCATTGATGACACTTTTGGACATACTTGATGCAGTCTGTTTCCATAGTCATCCAAAAATATCCTGCTTTTAATATCTTCTTAGCTAAGACAAAGCCATTCATGTGCGGTCTGCAAGTTCCGACATGTATCTCTTCTAGCAATTTGGTGCTTCCTTGGTGTCGACACACCATAATAATCCAAGATCTAGAGTCCTTCGGTACAGAATTCCTCCGATTTGGAAGAAGTGGTTGGATAAACTTCGGAGTGTGCATTTCTGAGTATGATTTGCGTGCTCCAGGTACTCTCCTTTTGCCAAATATTCTTTGATATCATGGAACCATGGATTTCCATCCATTTCTTCTTCAACATGAGCACAATAAGTTGGCTGATTATGAATCCCTACTGGGATAGGATCGATGCAATTCTTGTCTGGGTGTTGTATCATGGAAGATAAAGTGGCCAATGCATCTGTGAACTCATTCTGGATTCTCGGAACATGTTTGAACTCTATTTTTGTGAATTTCTTCATCAACTCTTGTACGTAGTACAAATATGGTAATATTTTGGTATTCTTTGTAGCCCATTCTCCTAGAACCTGATGTACCAAAAGATCTGAATCTCTAATTACCAGCAATTCCTGAACGTTCATGTCGATGGCTAACCTGAGTCCTAAGATGCAAGCCTCGTATTCTGCCTTATTGTTAGTACATAGAAACCTGAGTTTTGCGAATACTGGATAGTGTTGGCCAGTTTCTGACACTAAAACCGCTCCAATACCCACTCCTTTGAAATTCGCAGCCCCATCGAAGAACATTCTCCAACCATCATAGGCTTCGGTGATATCTTCTCCTACGAATGATACCTTTTCATCGGGAAAATACATTTTTAGTGGTTCATATTCTCCATCTGCAGGATTTTCTGCCAGATGATCTGCCAATGCTTGCCCTTTGACCGCCTTTTGAGTTACATAGATGATGTCAAACTCACTTAGTAGTATCTACCATTTTGCTAACTTCCCCGTAGGCATGGGTTTCTGGAAGATGTATTTTAGCGGATCCATCCTTCATATGAGATATGTGGTGTAGGCACAAAGGTAGTACCTTAACTTTTGAGCTATCCATGTCAAAATGCAGCAGGTGCATTCCAGCAAAGAATATCGTGCTTCGTAGGGTGTGAACTTATTACTCAGATAGTATATGTCCTGCTCCTTTCTTCCTGTCTCATCGTGTTGTCCCAACACACAGCCGAAAGCCCCATCTAGTACAAATAAGTAGAGTAGTAGAGGTCTCCCAGGTTCTGGTGGGACCAGAACAGGTGGTTTGGATATATATTCCTTGATCTTGTCAAAGGCTTTTTAGCACTCTTCAGTCCAACTTGTTGCAGCGTCTTTCTTCAACATTTTGAAAATCGGTTCATAGATTACAGTTGGTTGTGCTATGAAACGGCTGATGTAATTGAGACGCCCTAAGAAACTCATCACATCTTTATTGTTCTTCGGAGGTGGAAAATCTTGGATAGCCTTGACCTTGGACGGGTCTATCTCAATTCCTCGGCGGATGATGATGAACCCTAGTAGTTTGCCAGTAGGGACTCTGAAGGCACACTTTGCGGGGTTCAGTTTCAGGTTGTACCTTCGAAGTTGATCTAAAAAATTCCTCAAATCCGCTATGTGATTTGTACCCTTTTTAGATTTGATGATGACCTCGTCCATGTACACCTCTATCTCCTTGTGTATCATGTCATGGAAAATGGTTGTCATGGCCCTCATATAAGTGGCTCCAGCATTCTTTAGGCCAAACGGCATCATTTTGTAATAATATACTCCCCATGGTGTAATAAAGATTGTCTTTTCGGCATCCTCTTCATCCATCCAGATCTGATGATATCCCACGAAGCAATTCACAAAGGATTGAAGTTCATACTTGGCACAGCTGTCAATCAGTATGTGTATATTAGGCAAAGGGAAATCATCTTTGGGACCTGCTCTGTTTAAATCCTGATAGTCCACACACACTCCGACCTTCCCCTCTTTCTTTGGAACCGACACAATGTTAGCCAACCAGGTCAGATATTCAACCACTCTGAGAACATTGGCTTTGATTTGCTTGGTGACTTCCTCTTTTATTTTCAAACTCATATTTGGCTTGAACTTTCTGAGTTTCTACTTTACCGGTGGACACATAGGGTCGGTAGGTAATTTATGAGCCACTATGGACGTGCTCAAACCGGTCATATCATCATAGAACCATGCAAAAATATCCTCATACTCTTTCAAAAACTGGATGTATTCTTCCTTCTCTGACGGCGATAGATGAATGCTTACATGCATTTCCTTTACTGTTTCGGAGTCTCCCAAATTAACTGTTTCAGTCTCATCCAAATTGGACTTATGCTTATTTTCAAAGTTTTCCACTTCTTTGACAATTTCCTCGGGTATTATATCCTCTTCCAAATCCTCTGAATCACTATCCTTATGTTGCGTTGTCTCATTACAAGTCACAGTCGTAGGTTCATCAGGATAAGTAATAATAACGATGTAGAGAGAGAAAATGTAAAGGATAATAATAAATACTAAAAACAGCAATCCATTGATAAAGATTTAAAATGTCAAACAACTGTAGTTCGATGATTCGAGCAATTATTTCAAAACAAAATATGCTTAAAACAAAATACTGAAAATGTCTTAGATGATCATAAAATTGCTTTCAAAAATAAATGATGCTAATTGCCAGGCTACCCAGGAACTCGACGGGCCCTTGATGGTGTAGCAATCCAGTTCTTGAGAACAGCTCCCTTCTCCACGGTCTGAATAATAAGGCCTTCCTCCTCCTCCTCCTCCTCCTCCTCCTCCTCCTCCTCCTCCTTAACTATCGCACTGCAATCAATGTCTTCATCATCCAGAAACAAATTCCTTATGCTAGCTAAACCTTCATCTTCTTCGGACCCCCACATCATGTCAGCTTGATGAAATGACTGGTACAAATGTGGTATTAGTTGTTCTAGAGGGTAATAAGGACCACGCCATGGTGGCGACCAATTCTGATACTCTTGCCAGGTGTATTCATACCCAAGCCCAAAAGTTGTGCCATGACGCATTAGCTGTATCGGTTTGGTGATCCCCTGAAGATTCTTGCCGAGACCCTTGCTGGGTTCACACCCTATCCATGACAGTATGCTTTCTATCTTACTGCTCCACCATTTGTCTTTCTGAATTGCGTTGACGCGCTCGATGAGATGGTATGTTTCTCCACCCAACTTCCTTCTATTCTCGACGGCCGGAACAGTCTGATTGGTATAAATGGGATTACTTCCGTCTCCATAGATAATCACTTCCTGATGGTTCCACTCAAATTTCATGTCCTGATGTAGAGTAGAAGCTACGGCCCCAGCGGTATGTATCCAAGGTCATCCCAAGAATAGGTTGTAGGTAGCAGATATGTCCAACACTTGAAACTCAACATCAAACCAGGTTGGGCCCATCTGTAGGCTGAGGTTGGTCTCCCCAATTGTGGCCCTTTGAGACCCATTGAATGCTTTCACATTCATACTTCCTGCTCGTATCTCGTGTAGGCCTTTACCCAATCTTTTCTGAGTAGTTAGTGGACATATGTTGAGACTCGAACCCCCATCTATCAGGACACTGGCAATGAATGTATCCTCAAACTGCACTGTGATATGTAATGCCCTGTTGTGAGTTAGTCCTTCCGGTGGCAGCTCGTCTTCATGAAAAGTGATCTTGTGGCTTTCCAACACTTGCCCTACCATGTTGGCCATTTCTCCACTGGTGATGTTATTGGGTACATAGGCTTCATTCAACACCTTCATCAGGGCATTCCTATGTGCCTCGTAGTTTTGCAGCAGTGATAAAATGGATATCTGAGCCGGGGTTTTTTTCAGATGATCAACCACAGAATATTCTCTTGCTTGCACCTTTGTCCAAAGGTCATCCGGGCCAGTCTCAATGACAGGCAGCTTAGATGTAGCTTCTTTGCTCACTCCTCCCAAATGCTCGGATGTATAAACCCTACCAGTTCTGGTCATGCCTTGTGCTGCACCTGTTTCTTCCATTTTTGCTATTCCTTTCCTCCTTGCTTCCGTAACATAATCCCATGGTATAGAATTAGACTTATAAGGCGACGTAGGTTCTACCATCACGGTGAAGGGTGTTGTTACTTCAACCTCAAACAGAGTTGGTGCGGCTACCTCAACTTCAATTGGTGCCTGAGTTTATACCACGATAGGTGTGAGAGTGACTGGAGATGTTTTAGGATTATCCCCTTCTCGAATGAGTCCAATTAACCCTTCCGGGTCCCATTCTTCATCGATCTCTGTCACGTTTACCCCTTCACCCCTGTGATCCGGGAGAGGATTGCTACGGACATTGGGTGCAGCCTTCTTTGCTTGTATGACTTTGGTGTCAATTAATGTCTGAATCTTATCCTTCAAAGTACGACAATCATCAATAGTATGACCCTTCATGCCTGAGTGATAGGCACATGTCTTATTTGGGTTAATCCACTGGGAAGAGTTTTTCATAGAAAAAATGGGAATGGGAGTGACATAACCGGCAGCCTTTAGCCTCTCGTATAGTTGGTCTATGGGTTCACCAATTGGAGTGTATTGTCTGGGTGGTCTGCGGTAAAAATTTGGTCTTGGTTTTTGGTAATTTTGGCAGGTTTGTGGTGAGTGATAGTATGCTGGTTAGGTGTTATAGGTATGGTAAGTGGCGGCAGGTTGTTGGTATCTGGGAGGTGAAGGCTGATATGTGGGTGGAGGTGTTTGGTATGTGAGAGGAGACTTTGGACCTTGGGCTACCATTACTGCACCCACTTATTTCTTCTTGGAGACACCTCCTGACTGCAAAGCTTTATTTGTGGCTTGGAGTGCTTCAAAGTTTGTCACCATTCCGCTTTTGATCCCTTCTTCTATTCTTTCTCCCAACTTGATGATGTCAAAAAATTTATGGTTTTCAATAACCATCAATCTTTTGTAGTATTGCGGGTCCTGAGCTATGACGAAGAACTTATTCATTTGTTCTTCTTCAAGTGCCGGCCTTACTTTTGCGGCTTCAGACCTCCACCGAGTAGCATACTCGTGGAAAGTTTCTGTTGGTTTCTTCTTGAGATTCTGAATGTAGAAAATATCTGGTGCACTTTTTGTGTTAAACCTTAACCGATCCATGAAATATGACGCCATGCTCACCCAATTAACCCACTTCTTTGGGTTCTAACTGATGTACCCAGACAAGGCATCTCCGGTGAGGCTCCTCATGAACAGCTTCATACGGATTCGTTCATCTGTGCCAACCCCTACAAGTTTGTCACAATACGTTCTTAAATGCACCTTCAGATCACCAGTTCCGTCGAACATTTTGAAATTAGAAGGTTTGTAACCCTCTGGCAGTTCTACATCTGGTTGAATACACAAATCCTCATAATTCAAACCCTCAATGCCTTTGTCACCTTCGACACTTTGAACTCTACCAGTAAGCTTCTTGAGTTCTTCTGCGATGTTCTTGATGACCAGGTCCTTCTCGGCAGATTCGGGTATATATAGGGTATGTTGTGGGGTATGGGGTAAAGTTTTAACATATATGGGATTGCTTTGATGGACTCTGGGAATCTGGGCATAATGGTGGTCATTGGTTGAGTTTTCGAGATTAGGGGTAGGCTGTGGTGCGTTCTGAGGAGTGTGATAAGTGGTGGTTTGTGGATATTTAGTCGGATGGTGATGGTGTTGTGGAGGGGTAGGTACTGGTGGAGGATTATGGTTTCGAGGAGGCGTGGCGTATTGATGAGGTGCGGGAGGATTTTGCGGATTTTGGTTTTGTTTGTTTTGGGGAGGTACCAGGTTTTGGGCGTTTGTATTTTGTTGGTTGATGTCGGGGATGTTTAGGGTGAGGGAAAGGTTTTCCAAGTTTCGGGCCTGCTCAAGCTCCCCTTGTAGCTCCAATATTTTTTGTTCTAGACGTAGGACCAAATCATTCTGTGTTGGCGTACTCCGGCCGTCTGAAGTTTCAATGTTCTCTGCGTGGGTAGCATTGTCTTTTCTAATATCATCCATTTTCGGTTTTCCTTTGTTCTTGGGATCACTTAGTGGAGGAAGAGGTGGAGGACCTCTGGATCTAGTGTGATATGTTGATGATGCCAGTATGCACGAACCAACCTTGGGGAATGGGAATAAACAAAAGATCAGAAAAAACAAAAGGGTAGCCAAGTCAGTAAGGAGTATTAAAAGAATGTTTGCGATATTGAACATGTTTCACAAAGTCATGCAATAATTCGCGTCCTAATTTTGGGGAACTCATTGTGCCCGAGGTAGGCCTAAGCGACACGTAGACTTGGAGAAACTTGATGCCAACATTTGCGCATTTCATTAATGCCAAAACTATTTACGCAATAATGATCAACATGTTGGCATATGTTTCCCCAAGTAATGCACATAGTATGATAGCATCCATTGGGATTGTAGAAATCCCGTCGGACTTTGGACGAGGTTCATCTTAGCGGGTTGTTACGTTAATAACGCTTTAACCCGTACTAGGTTTAGCATGATGCATGTACATTTCAAGTTGGAGTAGGGTTTTTAGAATGGTCTAGACTGGTACTCCCAAGTGGACAACTTGAGAGGGAAAGGCATGGGACCGTCGATTGCACCGCTGATCGACTAGTCTACCGCAAATAAGCATTTCCGATTTAAAAGGGTAATTTTTGGAAGAGTGCAGACACTCATCAAGTGCCGATATGATGATAGTTGGCACGAGTGGAGTATGATGTGGAGCATTCTTTATGCAGCAATAATAACACGTTTTCAAGTATTTGCATGATATGTAAAAGCAGTAAATAATATAGCAAAGATAAACATGGAAAGAATATAGAAGAAAGACCAAAAGGAAGGAGTTAGTTTAGTTCATAAAAATATGTGCGGGAATGTAATAAAGCAGGTAAGGAAGTAGGCATGATATAGCAATTTTGACAAGATAAAAGAGTGGCCATAGCAAGTAAAGGTGAATAGGGGGAAGGGATGTGCCTGTCGTAGCAGATTTAAACAAATAAAGGTGAGTAGGGGAAGGGATGTACATGTCGTAGCAGATTTAAAAAAATAAAGGTGAGTAGGGGAAAGGATGTGCATGTAACAAAGAAAGTATTCCACATAAGCCAAGTTCATTATGGTAAGAGCCTAAGTGTAAATCCCCAGCAGAGTCGCCATGCTGTCGCGCTCCTTTTTCTCGCGAAATCGGGTTTCGACATGTGACAACGCTTTTAAGGAGGTATTAAAAGAGGAGAGTTTCCACCTAACGATTTTTAAGGTGCGTTAGGGCATCTATTTGCAAATGACTCTGGTATAACTGGTCAACGCCACCAATGATCGGGTAAGGGCTCAAATTACCTCAAAGAGAAGATGTTAGGCACTCCTCGAGGTCCACGACTGTGGGTCCCGTCTGAACTTAAATTATATGGATTAGTCTATGTGATCAAGTAAGCAAAGAGAGTACAAAATCTAAGAATTTTATTACAAAGAGATCTTGAATAGGGAGGTACAGCTATTTTTTCATTCTAATAGAAAAGAAAGGAATGGGGGGTCCTAAGTTTTTGATCCTAAAGGATCACCCGGTGTAACATAAATAATAATTCGTAACTCCCTTTAGATAGTGTGTTACTCATATTATCCAGTGGAAACAGACTATCATCTCCTGCTACCCGATTACTATGTTAAAGTTATTTACCTAAGAGCGCTCTAATTCAGTTCTAAGTTGTGCCCTAGGCGTGCACAACCCGTCCCATACTTATAGTCCAGGAGGTTTTGGACCTCTATTTGGATGATTCTAGATCTTATCTAGGCTGCTAAAAAATGCAAAACTAGGCGACAAACAAAACATATAAAGACTTCACATAAAAGCAATTAAGGGATCACATTGACCTCCACACTTAAGCAGCGAATGCACGCAAACACAGATGTCAATTAGGAAGCTGCAGAATCCAGAATCTTAAACCTATAGATATGCTTTCTAGGCGATTTTTGAGTCAAAGTATACGGGCAATTTTAGATGCAGTACATTTCTTATAGACAGAATTATTCAGGTATTACAAGCTGATTATTGAAGGTTTTAAGTTACCAATCCTATATGTGTTATGCCTAGGTGATCTACGCAGTTGAGTATAACAAAATCTGCTGGGAAAAGTCCCAGAATTATCTAGGTTTTCCTAACAGTGACGCTCATGAAACAGTGTTTGCGTAGTCTAGTATTAACCAATTAACGAGCAATTATTTACTATAGGCAGGATCTCTAATGCACAGCACTTTAAAGCTTATTTTATCGTAATATCTTAATCCTATAGGCATAATTTTTAGGTGAGCAGTACCAAGTAGAATAATTGCAATCCTATAGGTATGATTTCTAGTAGGTGATGAGGATTGATAGAAACATCGATGAGAAACTAATTCCTATAGGCAGGTTCTATAATAACACATAACAATAAATATAATTGCAGTATTTGAGGTTTGCGAGCAGACATTGTGTGTGTGTGCTTCTTCTAATGTTGTGATTTCTACAATGTACGTGTAATCGAACAACACATATAGCAAATAAATTATCAAGTCCTATATGCATGTTATCTACCCATTTTGCATGTAAATATTAAATTCTACCCAGTTTCCCTTTTTACTAACACCCCAATTGTTTATACAAAAGTTATTACATGCCCAATAATGAGTAAAAATACAAATGTTACACAACAGTGACAATAGGCCCACAGTAGGCTCAACATGAAATACCCAGCATTGTCTGGGCGTTCAATAACTCTCACACAGCGTTCCCAGACCTCTAATATGGGCCATATCCAACACACAACCCCAGAATCCATAAAGGATCCCAAAGTCAATTTATTCAACCATAGCACCAAGTCTTGCATCATTTAAATCAGCCAATTCAGGTACACAGCAAAAAACAGGATGGAATAAGATGAATAAGAGTAGTTTGAGATTTAGGGAATGACTAAGGTCCAAGACCTAGTGTGTCAGAGTTCACAAGGGTCTCAATTGGACCCCGAGCAGTGCTCACACTAGGGTGATCAATAATAGAACCTAGGTAGCCTTGGCTTTCAGCCGGCTAAGAATGAGAACTCAAGAGAGAGCATAGATGACAAGTGAAGGATAGTAAACCAAAGTTGAGAGACAAAGCTGGGGGGGATACAAACATAGTCAAGTTGAGCACATAGAGCAAATTATCAAACAAGACTTAGGTGGCTTTAGAACAGACTTAGCAAAGATCCAGAAGAACAAGTTCAACACCTAGTGCATAAGTGGACATACATTAGCAGAACAGGTGTACAGGATTGGTGATAGTAGCATACACAAATTCATAATAAAGGAAGAGTTCCAAATTATGCTAAGTATAGGTCCTGATGTTATGAAACAGCCATGCTAATTTGGCAATAGGACAGCATTTAGACACGAGAAAAGCATATTACAACTATTGGTGAATCAAGGGGGGTTAAACATGCTAAAGGGCATACTAACAGGATCAAATATGCTATATAGGCAGGATATCATCACAGCAATTCAGAATAGGATAGGAAACAGATTTGTGCCCTATAGTGAGTGTACATACTCAGGTTTTTAACACAATCGACTAGCTAACGAAAGAAAGCACAAATTATGTAGGCAAAGCATATTCGAATAACAAGATTGATGGCCTAAGGAAAAATTAAACACCGAGAGATGCTAACAAGTGTAAAGGTCCCAAACAGTAGTAATTCTTAACACATGGACTAGTCAGATTTGGAAAATAACTACTTAATAGAACCAGGTTTAGGCATGCTTGAAGCTAAAAGTTAAAGAGACCTAAAAATTTGAAGAAAGCAAACATAATTGCACACAAAACAGCCCAGAAAAACCTATTAAACTGACAAACTTCAGGAGTGAAAACATATGCAAATCATAGATACATAGGAATGAATTTACAAAGTCTAGTAACTCATCAGTTAAGCGAAGAACAATAAAGAATGAACTTCCACAGAAAACCCAAAATCCTAATGCGTCAAAGTTCCCAAGAGCTTCGATGAACTCAGGGCAATGCTCGTACCAAGAACAGGTTAAGTAACAAGGTGTTAATGGCCTTGGCTTTCAGTCGGCCAATACAAAATACAGAGTAAGAGAGTAGCAAAAACCCCAATTTTTTGTGAAGAAAATCGATTTCAAAGTCTGTCTTAAAGGGGACTTAGGAGGGGTTTATATAGTGACAGAAATTGGAAGAACAAATATGGAAAACAATTAATTAAACACAAATAGGGAAAGAAAATCAGTCAAATTTAAGCAGAAACAAGGAAAGTCACATGCATATCCTATTCCGAGTAGAAATAAGTAAAAAAATATCGGACAAACCCTAGTTGGCAAATGGTCAAAACATCAGACAAGAATCTCGGTCAATCGAACCCATATGATCCTGTTGAGAGTGTATATAGACGGATTTTCGTCTGAATCTTGTAAGTTGAGGATGATTACACTTGATTCGGAGAGGTAGTACTTGCCAAAATTGGGCAAGTATTAAGTAACACCACGAACGAGTAAATGGTAACGAGATAATACAAATAAGGTAAGCAGATCGTGGAAAGAATCCATGTTTGAGATGGATTCGGAGAGTTTTAGGAAGGCGATGATTAGGGTTCTTCAGAGAAGGGGAAGGGTTTCAGGGCGGTGGGTCAGAGGTAAATGGGATTAGGGTTTGGGGTTAGGTAATTTAAAAAGGTAGGTTGATTGTAGGTCGTTGATCTTAGATATCAACGCTCAGGATTTTAAAGAGGGATTAGGGCGGGTTAATTAAATGGGTATGGGTGGTGGGTTGCTAGTATTGGGCTAGGGGTTATTGGGTTAGGGTATTGGGCCTTTTGGTCCGAATATTAGTTAAAACATTGGGCAAGATCTTTTAAATAGAAATTAAAAAGAAAATAATTTAATAAAATAGCTAAATAAATATATAAAAATGCTAATTATGCAAATTAATACTTTAAACAATAATAGAAGACTATAAAAATGTAAAATTTTATTTTGACTCTAAATGAAATGACAATTGCAATAAGAATGCAAAATATAGGCTATTATTGCAACTTTATGCGAATAACCTAAAAATACAATTATAATTATATAAAAATGAAGTGAAAATATTTCAAAAATGTATTAGGGATGAAAATAATAATTTGAAGTGATTAAGTCATCACAAATAATTTAAAAGGGTAATTACTGAATTTCTTATGTAAATTAATGCGAGAAAATTAATTTAAAAGCTCTAAAATTATGGAAAATTATAAGAAGTTCTTGTGTAAATCTTGTAAATTAAATAATAATGCAAAATGATATTTTGAAACTATATATATTGTTTGAAAAATATATGAGGGAAAAATTGGGTATCAACAGGGTTCATTGCCACCCTAGTGCTTCAGGATGCTCTAGTCCGTTTGGTGGGCCTTAGGAGAGTGTGGCCCAGGCCGGTGAATTTACTGTGGCACCAGCCATCTCTCAAGCTAGGGGAGGAGCACAGACTGCCACTACTCACACTCCGGAGCAGATGGCTCCCCAGTATTAATCTCCAATAGCCCCGCCAGTTGGGGTAGTTTAGCCAGTTGTTGTGGTACAGGCCGGTGATAAGCCCGCCATGTCTTCTGAGGGCTTATTGAGATTGGACAAGTTCACAAAGCTCTTCCCATTTCACTTTAATGGTGCACCTTCTGAGTACCCATGGGATTATCTTGACCGCTGCCATGAGGTGCTGCTGAACATGGTTATAGTTGAGACCAATGGGGTCGATTTTGCTGTATTTCAGATGACGGGTTCCGCCAATAGGTGGTGGAGAGATTACATGTTGACCAGACCAGTTGGGTCACCTACACTTACTTGGGAGCAGTTCTCACAGCTATTTCTAGAGAAGTTTCTCCCTATCTAGCCCATCATGATCTCCTTCTGCTTCCTACTGAGAGAGAGGGTGAGGAGGTTTATTGATGGACTCGCTCACCCTATCAGGATACAGATGGCCAAGGAGACCGGGAGTGAGATTTCCTTTCAGATGGCTACTAATGTTACTAGGCGGATCAAGGTGGTTCTTGCTCAGGAGAGGGGGCAGGGGTCTAATAAGAGGCCTCGTCATTCTGGTGGGTTCAGTGGCGCCTTGTCTGGAGGTTGGGGTACTTTTGGTAGCGTCCATCCTCCCAGGTCATATCATTCAGCGCTCCAGGCATCTCACATTGCTTCAGGTGGTCGCGGCCCTTATATGTCTTATCCCGATCAGTGAGCCTACAGTGCACCACCAGGTCCTATTAGGGCACCTCCGCTCCAGAGTTTTCAGGGTGGTTACTCAGGTTGACAGGGTCAGTTTCAGGGTCAGCACTCACAGTAGTTGAGGTCCTTTTATACTTGTGGTGACCCGAGGCACATTGCTAGATTTTGCCCTCGGGCACCGGGCAGCTCACAACAGCAGGGTTCTTGTGCTATGGTTCCAGCACTGGTTGTTTCACCACCTGCTCAGCCAACTAGCAGCATGGGTCAGGCAGCCAGAGGTGGAGGTCAGGCTGTTAGAGGTGGAGGTCAGGCCTTTAGAGGTGGAGGCCAGCCAATTAGAGGTCGTCCCAGAGACGTAGTTCAGAGTGGTGGGCCCCAGCCCCGATGTTATGCTTTCCCATCCAGGCCTGAGGCTGAGTCATCTGGCGCTGTTATCATAGATATTGTTTCAATTTTCCATAGGGATGCTTTAGTTCTTTTTTATCTGGGCTCTACTTATTTCTACGTGTCATCCTACTTTGCTTCATATCTGGTTGTGCCTCGTGATTCTTTCAGTGCTCCTGTGTATGTTTCCACACATGTGGGAGATTCTATTATTGTAGATCGTGTCTATCGTTCGTGTGAGGTTACCATTGGGAGTCTTGAGACTAGCGTAGATCTCCTACTTCTCGATATGGTAGATTTTGATGTCATCTTGGGTATGGATTGGCTGTCATCTTATCATGCTATATTGGATTGTAATGCCAAGATGATGACCTTACCGGGGTTGCCTCGATTAGAGTGGAGGGAGACTCCTAGCCATTCTACCAGCAGGGTTATCTCTTATGTGAAGGCTCGACATATGGTCGAGAAGGGGTGTCTAGCTTATTTGGCTTATGTACGCAATTCTAGTGCGGAGGTTCCTTCCATGGATTCAGTACCAGTTGTTCGTGAGTTTCTAGAGGTGTTTTCTGCAGATCTGACGGGAATGCCACCCGATAGAGATATTGACTTCTGTATTGATTTGGCTCCGGGCACTCAGCCTATTTCTATTCTGCCATACCGTATGGCCCCACCAGAGTTGAAAGAATTGAAGGAGCGGTTGCAAGATTTGTTGGATAAGGGCTTCATTAGACCTAGTGTCTCATCCTGGGGTGCGCCTATGTTGTTTGTGAAGAAGAAGGATGGGTCGATGAGGATGTGCATATATTATCGGCAGTTGAACAAAGTCACCATCAAGAACAAGTATCCATTGCCGAGGATTGATGACTTATTTGATCAGCTTCAGGGTGCCAAGGTGTTTTCGAAGATTGATTTGAGGTCTGGCTATCATCAGTTGAGGATTAAGGCATCTGATGTCCCTAAGACAGCTTTTCAAACTCAATATGGGCATTATGCATTTCTAGTGATGTCATTTGGGCTGACAAATGTCCCAGCAACATTTACGGATTTGATGAACCGGGTGTTCAAGCCCATTCTGGATTCTTTTGTGATTATGTTTATTGATAATATCTTGATCTACTCCCACAGTCGAGAGGAGCACGAGCAGTATCTTCGGATTGTACTTCAGACTCTGAGGGATAGCCAGTTGTATGCCAAGTTTTCAAAGTGCGAGTTTTGGTTGGACTCAGTCACTTTCTTGGGGCACGCAGTATCGGCAAAGGGCATTCATGTGGATTCTAAGAAGATTGAGGTAGTTCAGAATTGGCCTATACCCACTTCAGCTTTGGAGATCCGGATTTTCTTGGGTTTGGCAGGTTATTATCGTCGGTTTGTTGAGGGATTTCCGTCTATAGCAGCCCTATTTACGAGATTGACCTAGAAGGTTGCCCCGTTCAGATGGTCAGACGAGTGTGAGGCGAGCTTCCAGAAGCTCAAGACTGCTTTGACTACAGCGTCGGTGTTGGTGTTGCCCACAGGTTCAGGATCTTATACGGTATATTGTGATGCATCTCGTATTGGGCTCGGAGCAGTATTGATGTAGGATGGCAGGGTGATCTCATATGTGTCGCGACAGTTGAAGGTCCATGAGAAGAATTACCCTGTTCACGATCTAAAGCTGGCAGCCATTGTTCATGCGCTAAAGATCTGGAGGCATTACCTTTACGACATGTCGTGCGAGGTTTTCACGGATCATTGGAGGCTATAGTATTTGTTCAAACCAAAGGATCTCAATTTGAGGCAGAGGAGGTGGTTAGAGCTATTGAAAGACTGTGAAATCACCATATTGTATCACCCTGGGAAGGCCAATGTGGTGGCCGACGCCTTGAGTAGAAAGGCTGTGAGTATGGGCAGCCTTGCATACATTCCAGTCGGTGAGAGACCGCTTGCATCAGATGTTCACGCTTTGGCCAATCAATTCGTGAGGTTGGATGTTTCAGAGCCCAGTCATGTTCTAGCTTGTATAGTCGCTCGGTCTTCTTTGTTTGAGTGCATCAGGGAGCGGAAGTATGATAACCCTCATTTGCTTGTCCTTAGGATGCAGTGTGGCACGGTGGTGCCAAGCAGCTTACTATTGGAGATGATGGAGTTTTGAGGATGCAGGGTCGTATTTGTGTGCCCAATGTAAATGGAATTCGTGAGTTGATTCTTGAGGAGGCCCACAGTTCCCTATATTCTATCCATCCAAGTGCTGCCAAAATGTATCAAGATTTGCGGCAACATTATTGGTGGAGGAGAATGAAGAAGGACATAGTTGCTTATGTAGCTCGGTACTTAAATTGTCAGCAAGTAAAGTGTGAGCATCAGAGACCTGGTGGTTTGCTTCAAAAGTTAGAGATTCCTGAGTGGAAGTGGGAGCGTATCACTATGGATTTTGTTGTTGGACTCCCACAGACTCAGAGGAAGTTCTATGCGATATGGGTTATTATGGACAGGCTGACCAAGTCAGGGCATTTCATTCTTGTGGCAGTTACCTATTCTTCAGAGTGGTTGGCTGAAATCTACATCCACGGGATCATCCGGCTTTACGGTGTGCCCGTATCTATCATTTCTGATCGAGGTACGTAGTTTACCTCACACTTCTGGAGAGAGGTACAACGTGAGTTGGGCACGTAGGTTGAGTTGAGCACAACTTTCATCCTCAGACAGACGGACAGTCCAAGCGCACTATTCAAATATGGGAGGATATGCTCCACTCTTGTGTTATAGATTTCGGGGGTTCTTGGGATCAGTTATTTCCACTTGCAGAGTTTGCCTACAACAACAGCTACAAGTCGAGCATTCAGATGGCTCCCTATGAGGCATTATACGGGAGGCAGTGTCGATCGCTAGTTGGATGGTTCGAGCCAGGGGAGGCTCGGTTGTTGGGTACATATTTAGTACAGGATTCCTTGGATAAGGTCAAGATTATTAAGGATCAACTTCGCACAGCTCAGTCTAGGCAGAAGAGTTATGCTGACCATAGAGATCGTGATATTGCATTCATGGTCGGAGAGAGAGTATTGCTTCGGGTTTCACACATGAAAGGTGTGATGAGGTTTGGAAAGAAGGGCAAGTTGAGCCCTAGGTACATCGAACCCTTTGAGATTCTGGAGAGAGTGAGTGAGGTGGCTTACAGGCTCGCATTTCCACCTAGTTTATCAGCAGTCCATCCAGTGTTCCATGTGTCTATGCTTCGAAAGTATCACAGAGATCCGTCCCATGTGTTAGACTTCAGCTCAGTCCAATTGGACAAGGATTTGACTTATGAGGAGGAGACGGTGGCTATTCTAGCTCAGCAGGTTCGACAGTTGAGTTTTAAGAGTTATCCTTCAGTTCGAATGCAGTGGAGAGGTCACTCGGTCAAGGAAGCTACTTAGGAGTCCGAGTCGGACATGCAGAGTAGATATCCACACCTTTTCACCAGCCCAGGTACTTTTCTATGTCCGTTCGAGGACGAACGGTTGTTTTAGAGGTGGAGAATGTGATGACCTTATAGGTCATCTAGAATTTAAAACCTTAATTCTGTGTTTTGAAGCCTCTAATAGCTTCCTTAAGCCTTCATCGATTTGCGTGCACAGTCTGGAGGTTTTTCCGGAAGGCTCTTATGTTAAAAGTTGATTACAAAATTGAAATTTTGCCTTAAAAATCTATTTGAATTGACTTCGGTCAACATATTGAGCAAACGGACTCGGATCTGTGTTTTGACGGTCCCTGTGGGTCCGTATCATGATTTTTGACCTAGGCGTATGCTCGAAATCAAATTCGGAGGTCCCTAGCTCGAGTTATCGCTTTTTGTCAGAAATTGAAAATTTAAAGGTTTAATGACTTTAAGGATTTGACCAATCTTTGACTTTGTTGATACTCGGTCCGTATTCTGGTTTCGAAAAATGGTACAGGTCCATTACTATATTTATGACTTGTCTGTCAAATTTGGTGAGAAACGGAGTTGGTTTGACGTGATTCGGGCGTCCAGTTGTTAAAATAGAAGTTCTTAAGTTTCATTGAAAATTTCATTTGATTTTGGTGTCTGATTCATAGTTCTAGGTGTTATTTTGGCGATTTGATCGCGCAAGCAAGTTTGTATGATGTTATTATAGTGGTGTGCATACTTGGTTTGGATCCCCGAGGGCTCGGGTGAGTTTCGAATAGGCTACGGAGTGAATTTGGACTTAGAAAAGAGATGGTGTTCTTCAGTTTCTGGTGCAGGCCTCATAACTCGCAATTGCGAAGTCAGGCTTTGCATTTGCGATATGGCAAAATTCCTGTCAGGTTCGCATTTGCGAGCTATTTCCTCGCATTTGGGAAGTGTAGCTGGGCACCACAGGTTCGTATTTGCGAACAAGTTTTCGCTTTTGCAAAGTGGGACTGGGGAAACTTGGTCGCATTTGCGATCAATTGGGTCGAGTTTGCGGTATGGCCTAGTTCGCATTTGCGAACAAATCATCGCAAATGCGATGATAGAAGAAATATTGGGACTTCGCATTTGCGAAGAAAATCACGCATTTGCGAGGTTCGCAATTGCGAACCCCAGGTGGCAATTGCAACATCTGCGCCTGGTCAAAAGCTGAGTTAGACGGGATTTTCCTCATCCTTTCAAAAATTCAGACTTAGAAACTCTAGAGGCGATTTTCCCAAGAGCTCTTCTTCCCTAATTCATTGGTAAGTGATTCTAACCTATTTTCTTTCAATTTTCCATTTAATTTCATTAGATTTCAACCTAAAATCTAGGATTTTCATGGTGGAAATTGGGGGTCTAGGAAGAATTAGGAATTTTTGTAAAATTGGAATTTAGACCTCAAATTGAGGTCGGATTTCGAAACAAATTACATAATCGGGCTCGGGGTAAATAGTAATTGGGTTTTGGTCCGAATTTCAGGTTTGGACCAAGCGAGCTCGGGAGTTGACTTTTGTTGACTTTTTCAATAATGACCTAAATTGAACCTTTTTCATTCGTGAATGGATCCTAAGGCTTATTTTGAATCGTTTGGTTGATAATTTGCTAGATTTGGTTGGTTCGGAGGTTTGTTTGAAAAGAAAGGTCGTGGTTGAGCTTTGAGTTGATCTTTGGGAGCGAGGTAAGTGTCGTGGTTAACCTTGACTTGAGGGATTAGGACTTGTTTGCTATGTGCTACTTATTTAAATGTTGGGTTCAACGTATATGTGAGGTGACGAGTACTTATGCGTTGTTGTTGGGTCAAAGCATGCGGGTGGGACTTGTTTCTTGTCATTTATTTCTTTCTTTGATCATGATATCCATGCTTAGACTAGTTAATTACTAAATTGATCATTCTTTCTGCATTTATGGGCTATCTGTGATAATTGAATATTGTTTCTGAAGAAGAGATTGGTGTTGTGGAACCATTGTTGACATAAGACTTGATCTTGCTTATTCTATCTCCCTGTTGTTATATGTTCATTGTTACATGGTAAGGGAAAGTGTTAATGCACGAAGGGTGATGTCGTGCCGTATTTGAGTGTTAATGCACGAAGGGTGATGTCGTGCCATATTTGAGAGTTAATGCACGAAGGGTGATGTCGAGCCGTATCTATTGTTCATGATGAAATTGAGAGTAAAAGCACGAAGGGTGATGTCCTGCCGTATTTATCATCTTATGGTGAGATTGAGAGTAAAAGCACGAAGGGTGATGTCGTGCCATTATTATTGTTTCATGGTGAAGCTGAGAGTAAAAGCACAAAGGGTGATGCCGTGCAGTTTTATTCATTATGTTTGTTCATTTTGTTGGTTGAAGGTTTATTGGCAGTTTCTTATTATCATTCCCTGTTGTAGTTATCGTATCTTGTACCCCTTTTTGCATCTCCCCTCCCAATAATACTTGTTAATTCGTTATTTGTTCTTATGTTGTACATATATTTCCTTTTGTACAGGTTTATTTATGTGGGTGTCCTGTCATAGCTTCATCACTACCTCGTCGAGGTTAGGCTCGACACTTACATAGTACATTGGGTTGGTTGTACTCATACTACACTCTGCACTTCTTGTGTAGATTTTGGTATAGGTCCTAGCTGTCCGTGAGGCATATCAGCTCGGATTGGCATTCGGAGACTCGAGGTAGATCTGCTAGTGTCTGCGGACCTTGAAGCCCCCTTCCATTTCCCCTATTTATTGTTCTTTTCATTCGAGACAGTTGTATTTATTTCAAACACTATTTTGTAGAGATTTTAGAAGCTCGTGAACTTTTGACTCCAGATCCGGGTTGTACTTAGATATTATTGGTTTTATGCCATTTGTATTCTATTTTAGTTTCTCTTCGGCTTAATTGGTTTTACTTAATTGAATTGATTAAAATTTGGCTTAAAGATCCTCTAACGTTGGCTTGCCTAGCAAGTGAAATGTTAGGCGCCATCACGGCTACGGAGGTGGAAATTCCGGGTCGTGACAAATACTAACATCATCATCACGATTCGAACATGATAAAAACAAATATAAAGCTAAATGTCATAACAGTAAGACAACCACGAACAAATAGTCTACAATCCCAAAAACCCGGTGTCACAAGTTTATGAGAATCTAGTGGAATATACAATATTACTACAATAACTGTCTAGAATAGAAAATAGAAAAAATACAGTAAATAAATAGGAAGGATACTCTGTGTGCTGCGGATCGAAGCATAAAAAGAAACTCACCACCAAGCCTCCTCAGCATCTATGCCTACCTGCCTGTATGACCACCAGATGGACTTATCTCAGTACCTGCACAATTTGTGCACAAGTGTAGTATGAGTATGTAAATCAATGCATAACTAGTAATGCCTCACGTTCAAAGCCTTGGAGTTCAAAATGAATTCTCTGAAGTTTTGAAATGAATTCTTTGAGTTTCAACAGAATTCTTTCAATGACTTGCTTGGTAGGCCCCACTTGACTTTAATGCTTAGAAAGACTACTTATCTCAAAGTGTGACACCAACGTATAATGCCTATTAGTCATACTAACCTGTAGTTGTCATGGTCCCACGTGGACAAGACGATTTTACTCTTAGCCATTTAAGTTAATAATTAACCAATTATCTCAAATTACTTAAAATACTACTCCTTTTTAATACACTTATACATCATATTATCATGGTCATATGGTACCTTGTATGGTACTAGTCTATAAATACCGGGTATTACAGCTCGGACCGTATTTTATTCCAAATTGCCAAACTTCGACGAAATTTTAACGTACGAAAAAATGCGGGATGTAATATATCATTTCCGAGCTTATATCAATTTACTTATGGCGTACTTCCACGTACAAAAATATGGGGTGTGACATCTAGAACTTGCCCCGTGTGTTTGTAAAGCAAAATAGTAGTTTTATGCAGTCTTGGAAGTGATATAGGCATTTATTTATTGATCCACATATATGTGTTTACCCACCTAATTGATATTTATCTTAGTTAACCCCTTTGAGCCTGTGATCCTGTTTTTTTGGTAATCACATTACAAGCCTTACCCATTTGTTTGAATTGACCATCTATTTGAACCTTGTACCTCTCATGAGCACTTGAAATTGTTCTGAACTGTGTAAAAGTTAGAGTGTGGGGTGATTGGTTTGGCTTTTAAGTGGAACTATTGAAATAAGGAGAAAGGTGCAATGTTTTTAAAAGAGTGAGAGCCACTTGAATTGAAAAAGAAAAGAAAAAAATAATAATTGTATGGTTGTGAAAAATATTCCTTGATAGTGGTAACTCTTGATGTATATGTGCTTAAAGAAGTAGGGAGTTAATATATATATTGATGTGAAGGTGGAGTATGGTTTGCCATAAGTATGGGGTATTGAAAGGTAAATTATATGTATTAAAGTGCTCAAGGAGGTGTAGTCACTTTTATATCCAAATTGTATCCTACCCATCCCGCAACCTACATTACAACCAATTAAAGTCCTCCTTGATCCTTAATAAAATGAGCAAAATTAGTAGAGTAGTACACTACGGGCAAGCCTATGGTGCATCTTTTGTGGCATATGAATGTTGTTTCTGAGAGTGAGTGAATTCTTTCTATCTTGAGTTCCTAATTGTTCTTAATTTCTATTGTATGTGAAACTACTCTCGGTTATTGTGTGAGGGCACTTAATTCATGAAGGAAAGGTAATGTCATTGACCTCTATATTAGAGCAAGGGAGTGGGTTATAAATAATGCGTGGTGCTTGTGAGTCAAATCTTGAGGCTAGGATGTTACACTATTGTGCTTAGTCTATTTTAAATACTCTTGGTATGATGAGTTAGGAGAGTTGTTTAAAAAGGTCCTGTCTTTATAAAGTGTAGTTTGATTGCTCGAGGACGAGCAATGGTTTAAGTGTGAGGTGTTGATGGTGGGATATAATCTCGTGTTTTATTCACTTATTGCACTCTAATTTACTGTACTTCAATTGGGTTTGAGCTTTAATCGCTAGTGTTTTGCACTAATTGTGTGTTTTATGCCATGTAGGAGTGATTCCGAGCTATGCAGATGTTTTGGAATGAATTCGAGCTATTCTGAAGCTTTGAAGACTGAGTAAAAGTCCAAGGATTAAGTAGGAGTCGTGTTCGGGGATCAACAGGCAATAATACACATAACGGGAGAAACAAATTGCGAGCAAGAGGTCACCCAGGTGCGCGATCACGCACTAGGCGCGCAAGTAGAGCAGTACACTGTCCAAAGTGCGTGACCATATGCGCGAGCACACCTCCAGGTGCGCGGCCGCGCATGTCCAATCCCGGAATAGTCCTATTTTGCGTAGGAAAAGGTGTGTTCATTTTTGCCCGACCCTAATTGGTATATATACATGGAAAAACGGTATTTTCTGTACTTTTGACACATCTAAGATCTAAGGAGGCTAAGGAGGATTTAGAAAAGCAAAATCACAACGAGTTTATCATTCAATCCTCACTCAAGACAAGAGTTTGGATCGTTTTATGTTTTCCTTTACTTTAGACATACTTGTGATGCATTTCTCCATATCTATGGAGTAGTTCTCTTTAGGGTTTGATAGATTTGGTGTATTGGTATATGTTTGTGGATTATAACTCTAGTTTTTATGTAGTGAATCATTTTTGATGATTTAATTGTTTCATCTATATTCACATGTTCATGTAATAGAGAGAGGCATAACTTGTGATATTGTTCCATTATCTTGTTGGTTGAGTTCATTAATTCTTCTTAGTAATCGAAAGAGGCTAGTTTAATTACTGATTGAACCTAGTTAGGAGGATAATCGAGAGGGGTTCTTCTAAAGACCAATCCACTACGAATTCTTGAATATCTTCACTGAGCTTAAATTGGTTCATATTGTGAGGTTGAGACTTAATCGAGAGAGGAGTTTTTACTAAACGTTTGAACTAATAATTGAGTGAATTCGAGAGACTCACTTGAACATTAGAAGTGAACTAATTAGAGTTAAGTCCCAGACATTTATCTTGCACCTATCCAATCAATCCCTATTTTCTCCCATTGATATTTTCCTTGCTTACTTTTGTTCGAGTGTCATTCGTCAATAAGTTAGATTCTTAGTTAATTTTAGTTTTAATCACATAAATTTCAATTGTTGATCACCTTGGATAGCAATCAAGCTATAAACTATGAAAATACTGTTTAACTCCAAACCCTGTGGATACGATATTATATTATACTATATTTAACTAGCGAGCATATTTAAGTGTGTGTTTTGTGCTCGTCATGCGGCGTAAGTTGGAAAACGTCTTATGTTTTGATGTTGGAAGAATTGAATGTTTGATGATGATTTCATGTTTTACCGTTTGGATTGGCGTTACGAGTGTTGGCACAAGTTTGTAATAGGTATTGAAACTTGTTGGTATGATTAGACGAGGTTACTGGTGGCTTGAGTGAGTTCCTAGGTGGTTTCAGGTCATTTTGGGGGTGTTGGACAACAATTAGTCCTGCTGGTGTCGGTGTTCTTCGCGATTGCGGAAGGTGCATCGCGAATGCGAAGAAGGAATTCTAGAGGGGTGGATTTTGCTCTTTGCAAACGTAATGCAGACTTCGCGAACTCGAAGTAGGGGAGTGGCTGGCAGATTTTTGCCTTCGCGAATGTGACAGGTCGTCCGCGAACGCGAAGCGTTGTGCCTGGGCGGAATATAAGTTTTGAGCTCGGGACTTGGCTCATTTTATCTCTTTCCTCTTCTTCTAAGGAGATTTTGGGAAATTTTTGAAGATCCAATTCCATCATCAAATAAAGGTAAGTGGTTCCAACTTGCGAGCTAAATAAATGAATTATATACAGAATTTAACATAGAAATTGGTAGAAATTGTTAAATATTTTGGGACTTTTATTGGAAACCTATAATTTGGTAAAAAGAGGATTTGAACACGAAATTAGACATGGAATTGAGAACAATTTATATATTTGAGTTTATGGTGCTATGGGTAATATATATTTTCGCAATTTTTTGGCACTCGGGTGCGGGGGCTCCGGATTGACTTTTGTTGACTTTTGTTGAATTTTTTGGGAATTATTTCTAATTGATAAATTATGGGTTCCCGAGTATGTTTTGATAGTTTATATGTTCTTTGGCTAGATTCAGGTTGTTCAACATCAGTTTGAGGTGTTAGAGCGTCGTATGAGCCAATATCGGATTTCGAAACGAGGTAAGTCTGTTGCCCAACCTTGTAAGATGGAGCATATCCCCGTAGGTATTCTATTTGCTATTTGCTATGTGTTATGGGATCTACGTACTTACAAGGTGACGAGAGTACGTGCGTATGCTAGACTTTTGACATGTCCGGGTAAATTTAGACTTATACCATGCTTTAGCTGTACTACTTGAGTTAATCTTACATGTTTAAATACTTTGATTCATGATTTAGCTTGAGACTCGACTTGCGTAGTTTACCGACCTTTGCTATTCTAAAGACTTGACATGGTACTTGATTAGCCGTGGAATTTTACTTTATTGGCGAATTTATTCTCGTGTTGTACTTATTGGTTCAGAAGTTTTGATATTCTTATGAGATCGGACTCTACGCCTTAGTAGTACTCTTATGAAAATACATCAATGATATTCTTATGGGATCAGGCTGATCGCCTCAACACCATTCTTATGGGATTGGGCCGTTCGCCTTGGCAGGGTTGTGTAGAATATATCGGTAGAGAGTAAGTGCATACATGAGTAAATTGACTCGGATTTGGCTTTTTGTACCTGATATTGGTCACATAAACTCTATTCGAGATAGAAATTGGTATTTGACAGGTTCATATTTGGTTCTTTTGTTCAAAAGCATGTTGTATGTATATACATCTGATTTGTTGTTATTTAGCATGCCTCAAACCTAGCTAATTTCTTGTGTATATCGAATTATTGGACCACTAGGTAGTGTCGATGTCGATCCCTCGCTACTACTTCTTCGAGGCTAGACTAGATACTTACCAGAAGGAAAAGTTAGATCCCAGAGTAATAGAAATCAGTATGGACTAGTGAACAAGATAAACTAAACCTGAATTAGGGACTGAGTGTTTGGATAATAGTCGGCATCACGAGAGTTTCAGATTTCGTTCTGGCGATAATAAAATGGACAACAAAAGAAGATTCATGAGAAATTCAGAGAATGGTTATTCAGGAAGACGCTTCCCTAAAGCAAGAAATGTGAGCAAAGTTAAGCTTAAGGGACTATGTGTTCTAGTTACACTAAGTGCCACCTGCGCGAGTAAGGAATTTCCTTATCCTTGGTACAGAAAGATTACTGCAAGGCGAGTAAGGGTCATTGATATTGTGAGAAGACGCCAATGATGAAGAGGTAAAGCATCTACAGGCAGATCGTCATAGCGCTAAATATTAATACTTCCCTAAAGGGGAAAATATGGAATGATGTGGCATTAAGTTAGAATTAAGTGGTTCTAGTAATTATAGAATAGTAAAAGAAGAATGCGATAAAATGAAAAAGGGATGAGATTGCACTTATTCAAAGCCTACAGATATGCTACGATACCAGAGCATTATGAAAACACGACGTCAAAGAGAGGAAGTAAGGGTTCATGCATGAGATGTCATTGATTAATAAGGAGCCAGTGTGAGAGGTAAGTTAAGACAAAGGAAATAACCCAAGAAAGATTATGCGAAATATTGATATGAGAATGGGCCAACGAGTAGTTAGTAGTTGATTCAGGAAGTGCCTAGTTAAGGCTAGATAAGAGGATACAGACAAATCAATAGATCGTGTAAGATAAACAAAATGAACCCCAACATGGGGAATTCAGTCTTGCAAATATGACATCGTGACCCTTGAGAAATATTCAGATAGGAGTTGGGGTAGTTAAAGGTATCATATGAATGTTATGGAAATAAAAGAGAGTGCCACTGGGAAGACAGTCAAAATATCAGTTCAGAAGCAACACTACAAGCACAAGGGCGTGGAGGTAAGCACTACGGATAATTATAGGTGAGTACGAACATCAAGAATTCCATCGGGTATGTGATGTAATAAGCTCGTAGCTTTACAAGAGTCAGAAGGTTTTCCCTAAGTACTACAATGAAAGACTAGCTGCGGAAATAAGGAAGAAGGCTTCAATCAAAGAACAGTGACCTAAAGAGGAAATAGTTTTGTAACAACAGTCCCACTACAAAATTGTATGCACTACAAAAGAAAGTGACACCTACCATGGCTAATGAGCGGGGAGTAAAACCAAAAGTAATATTCGAGACCAGATGAGTTGCACAAAAATTTCGGCATGCGTGAGAACTTAGATAAGCTAAGTATGCACGCAACAAAGGGGCAAAAGACCAGGAAAAGCAATTGTTTATGTTTGAAGAAAGCTGAAATGAATGATCAGCCGTAGAAGACTCCGGTATAAGTTAAAAGAAGGAATTGGGTCCAGGTCATAGACAAAGGATGGAATCATTAGAAGATTATATCATGGTTTTCCATAGAGTCCATGAAAGGCTAAAGTAATAACTAAATGCCATGAGCCACAGATTGGAAGATAGCTTAAGCCTACATAAAGTCTAATCAGAAGGAAGATGAAACTACAGAGTTACATCAACTAAATAAATTAGGAGTCTGCTTATTGGACCCAGAAAGTTATAGACATCATGATTGAGAATATTGTAGAATCACTCTTAATATCAGAGGTACAAGAGAGATAGTGCAGTAGCCGTATTCTATAACGGCTCTACGATAAAGCCAGTTAGAAGTATCCCAACCTCATAAGAAGTTAATATGAAGCTCTCACGAGATTGTGTAAAGAGGTGCATGTATTATAATAGAAGTTCAAGACGTGGATGTGAATTATACCTATGTGGAAGGAAGGTCATGAAATAGATAGAAGATGTGATGTGAGGCTTTAAGGTAAGTAAGGTAAAGGTAAACAACGTACGAGATACTCAAAAGCATAAGGGTGAGAATAGTCCATACTTCGGATAGAAGGCTAAAAGTGTGGGGATTCAATATCAGGAATGATAGCGGCGTCGTCAGTGGCATATCTTCCAGCCTATGGTTTCTAGGTACCGAGAGATCTAGCCAAGAGTAAATAAGAGTTAGAGACGATGTGATATCTCGCTTGATGTTATAAAATAACATAAGGGAATCTATGGTGCAAACAAGTTGAAGGAAGGTTGTCAATAGTATAAATAGATACATAGAGGTCGCAAGCTAAAGTATAGTAAAGCGACGAGGTTTTATGACAGGAGTAAGGATGAGAAAGGGCGAGTAAGAAGGTGACGAGAATGGATAAATCCTCGAGATCAAGCCCATGAAAACAAGAGAGCTAATGGTTTCTCTAAGTTATCGAAAGTTTAGCATAGTCTGAATGAACTCAAAGGAATCTAAAGACTAATAGCATCTAGAGTGGAATGAGGATGTGATTGTGATAGATAAAGGATGACGTTTGGCCTTCGATTGAGTAATGACTTAAAGAGGATTTCATGAATTATACAGGATTAAAATACCCATGTAAGGTAAGTCATATTCGGATGCTAAAGAATACGGTTATGGAAGTATAGTATCAGGTGGATCAATCTAATTACTCCAGATGTCCCTGATGAGACGTGAGCCCTAGCGGCAGTGTTACATAAGAGATCAAGTAATCAGTGGTAGATGATAGATCAACATTAAGGTGAATCAATAGTGGACGGACAAAAGTCACAAGGTATGAGGTGAGATTAGGCCATCATTCTTAAGATGAACAAGTAATGAGGAGGCATTAAAGGACTTAGATTTATACATATGGGATAAGTAACGAAAGTAACTTAGAGTTCTGTAGCAGACCTCAGTAACAATGAGTCAAAGTAAGAGTTATGGTATAATAAGACCTACCTAGATTTAGTAAAGTCATACGAATGGATAAGCGGATCTACAAAATAAGGTATAACAATATTCGTAAGTTCGACAAAGTACCGAGCGAAGAACTTCAGTATACCTACAGATGCCCAGAGGGATATTTTATCAAGCTCTGTATATGTTTACAAAGTGAGGCCTAGAGATTGGCTAAAAGCTTGAGGAAAAAAGAGAGAAGAGTCGCATAGGCACATTTACAAGGTCAGAGTCGTACAGGCTGCATGATAGAAGGTAGAAACACTTACGAGATTGGAAGGATTCCGACCACAAGTCATGGAGAGAGGAAGAGGCTTAAAGGGGGGAATACCCTGGACATTGGATTTATTCACAGAACAATTGCCTAGATGGCAAGGAGAGTATTAAAGTATTCCAAGGGGGGAATAATGTTACACCCCATGTTTTCGTACGTGGAAGTACGCCATAAATAAATTGATATAATCTCGGAAATGAGATGTTACATCCCGTATTTTTTCGTACGTTAAAATTTCGTCGAAGTTTGGCAATTTGGGATAAAATACGGTCTGAGATATAATACCCGATATTTATGGACTAGTGCCATACAAGGTACCATATGACTATGATAATATGATGTATAAAGTGTATTAAAAAGGAGTAGTATTTAATGTAATTTGAGATAATTGGTTAATTATTAACTTAAGTGGGTAAGAGTAAAATCGTCTTGTCCACGTGGGACCATGACAACTACAGGTTAGTATGATTAATAGGCATTATACGTTGGTGTCACACTTTGAGATAAGTAGTCTTTCTAAGCATTAAAGTCAAGTGGGGCCTACCAAGCAAGTCATTGAAAGAATTCTGTTGAAACTCAAAGAATTCATTTTGAAACTTCAGAGAATTCATTTTGAACTCCAAGGCTTTGAACGTGAGGCATCTCAACTTTAAGCATATGTCAAATGCCAAAATATTAATCTTCAAGAATTCAATATGAGATTTCATAGCATCTGATTTCATAGCATCTTCAACAATTTAAATTAACGTGAGATTTTGCAATCTTAAGGGAGTACGGTGTAATCTTTCTCAAGAGAATCGACTCAGGTATGTCAAGGCCATCCCTTCTTTCTTTTTGGCATGATCCAAATGATACAAAAAGAAACGAGCAAACGCACAGTTTTCATAAATGACTCTATTCATAGAAATACTAGAGGTCTCTATGTTCTTGATTCCCCATGTGACATATTATTATATCTTATGTTCATGTGTCTCAGAATGATATGCAGTTGATAAAGTTTAACCGAAAGGAATATTGAGATTATTAACATATTTTCATGCATTTTATTCATTTATACATGTACATTGACCCATGACCAGATGGCGTTATATACGCGTATTTAATGTATATATATATATGTTATATTTATATGGGATATGGGAAAAAGGTTACGACATTATATATGCACCACCACCTGATCAGCTGGTATACGTTGATGATTTTCCTACAGTGGCCGAAATGATATGATGGGATGCCCTCAGAGGCCTGATGATGTTATGAACGCATATACCTATGCATGATATGATATTTATACGCATATGAATAACATTATAAAAATGAAATGATTCACAGAGCTATGCAAACGTACATGCCGAGTCTTTTACTCCATATTTCTCTCATGTCTATTATTTAATGATTTTCATTCCTTACATACTCGGTACATTATTTGAACTGACGTCCCTTTTTCCTGGGGACGCTGTGTTTCATGCCTGCAGGTCCCGATAGACAGGTCGAGAGCCCTCCAAGTAGACTATCAGCTCAGCGGAAGATGTTGGTGCGCTCCATTTGCTTCAGAGTTGCTTGTTTGGTTAGTATGATTTAGACGTGTATTATTTGGTATGGCGTGAATATGTCCCGGCCTTTATGAAAATTATGTATCCTTAGATGCTTGTATACAGATGTCATGTACATAGAAGATTGTATGGCCTTGTCAGCCTATGTTCAGTGTAGGAGTGGTTATTTTGGTCTTATAGGCCTGTATGTCTTATGTATAAGTTGGTATTATATGTGGTATTCTACTTATATCACGGAAGCCTTCCAGCTCAGTTATCTATGATAGTATGACATGTAAAGGTACATTATGATGGTACTCGGTTGAGTAAGGTACCGGGTGCCCGTCGCGGCCCATCGGTTTGGGTCGTGACACAGAAATCAAATGCAATGCATAGAATGACATAAACCTTACACACACATGGCACATAACTCACTCAAGATTGGATCATCAAGACACTCTAGTCAAAGCAGTAAAGCAAAGTTAAGATCATACACTTTAAGGTAGTTATACAAGAGTCAAAAACTGATCCTAAGTGTCACAACTAAAGCACTCGCTATTCTCAAGGCATAATAAAGTTAAGGGACATTGTCTTCAATTCAAATCATAGCACAAGGTTCCCTACTACTAACAAAAATTAAAAACTAACTACACCCGGTTCAAACAAAATCCTTGGAAAAGAACTACGGCCCAAAGAAAAACCAAGAGAGAATTAATACACTACCTACAAGAGAAAATCTTTTTGTCTTTTTCTTTCGACTTTAATCCCTCAAGAAACCTGTTGAATGATATCCATCAAAAATTTTATATTTTTTCAATTTTTTTCTATCTCTTACTAATACAACTAACAACAACTAAAACTAATATACCTACATACATACAAATATCCCCCCACCCCACACTTTAAGTTGTGGCATGTCCCCATGACACATAATTAAAAAGCATAAGGTAAAGGAAACTTCCCTGAATTTTCTTCTTTTCCAAGAAATTATGAACTCCACCCCTAATCCTGAATTCATTCCTCGTTTTCGCTCCTTGGAATCTTTTGTGGAGCTCATCAAACCCAATTATTTTGAGGATACCTGTAGACCCGCTCTTTTCTTTCTTTCTTGTCCTCATCTTGAGCAGTGAATTGCTCGTTCATGATGATCCTTAACTTGTTTCTGCATTCTTTCACATGATCAATCCATACATATTCATGTCCACATGATCAAGGTTAGAATAAGAAAACAAGGACGAAAGGTCATATGAATACTCATGTGGTATGTCCAAGACCATTTGTTTCTCATTCTCTTCTACGAAAGGTTGCAAATGTGGAAAGGTGGATGGTCTTCCATCACTTCATATTCAACCAAAGCCTTATTTTTTATCATCTCAATTGAATCAGAATCCTCGTATATCGTAGACATCTCCCTCTATAGACGTTCATCCTCTTGGGTAGGCTCATTCTCGCAAGGTATCTCCTCTATATATTTACTATCACAATGCAATGAGCTTTTTGAAAGTATATTTACTATTTGACTCACTTGCATTGTTAGGTTCTTAATGGATTCAGCAATTTGTATAAGTCCTTCTTGATTTTGTGTAAATCTTTCTTCAACACTATTTATGAACTTATACATAAGCTCTTCTAAACTACCATTCTCCTCTTGAAATGGTTGTCTCGCTTTGCTTTTCTTCCAGTCATAATAAGCGTATTCATCCCAACCAGAGTCAGAATTATGCCCATATGAATCCTGGTACCTGTACAGACTAGAAGCAGAGTGAGACTGTTCAAAATATAAACCATAGGAAGAATACACACCTGCTTGACAGTTAACCCATAGATGATTTCCACCGTATTTAAAATAAATAGCAGACCGATGATAATGTTCAGCTGCTAACTCTTCAACCATTTTCTTAGTCTGGTTGTACTCCATCTTCACAGCATTTAGAGTTCAATATCTACAGTATCTTCTATAACTTGTTAGGTACTACAAAACAATTAACTAACAAATAAAATAAAATAAAAAAGGAAAAGAAAAAAAAACTAAAACCTAAATTAAACAGTATTTTCGTAGTTTATAGCTTGATTGCTATTCAAGGTGATCAACAATTGAGATTTATGTGATTAAAACTAAAATTAACTAAGAGTCTAACTTATTGATGAATGACACTCGAACAAAAGTAAGCAAGGAATATATCAATGGGAGAAAATAGGGATTGATTGGATAGGTGCAAGATAAATGTCTGGGACTTAACTCTAGTTAATTCACTTCTAATGTTCAAGTGAGTATCTCAAATTCACTCAATTATTAGTTCAAGCATTTAGTAGAAACTCCTCTCTCGATTAAGTCTCAACCTCACAATATGAACCAATTTAAGCTCAGTGAAGATATGCAAGAATATGTAGTGGATTGGTATTTAGGAGAACCTCTCTCGATAATCCTCCTAACTTGGTTAAATCAATAATTCAACTAGCCTCTTTCGATTACTAAGAAAAATTAATGAACTCAACCAACAAGATAATGCAACGATATCACAAGTTATGCCTCTCTCGATTACATGAACATGTGAATATAGATGCAACAATTAAATCATCCAAAATGATTCACTACATAAAAACTAGAGTTATAATCCACAAAAAAATATCAATACACCAAATCCATCAAACCCTAAAGAGAACTACTCCATAGATGTGGAGCAATTCATCACCAGTATGTTTAAAGTAAAGGAAAATATAAAACGATCAAAACTCTTGTCTTGAGTGAGGATTGAATGATGAACTCCTTGTGTTTTTGCTTCTCTAACTCCTCCTTAGCCTCCTTAGGTATTAGATGTGTCAAAATACAGAAAATACCATTTTTCATGTATAAATACCAATTATGGGTCTGGCCCAAACGAACACACCTTTTCTACACGAAATAGGATAATTCCGGGATTGGACGTGCATGGCCGAGTACCTAGAGGTGTGCTCGCGCATATGGCTGCTCACTTTGGACAGTGTACTGCTCTATTTACGCGCCCAGTGTGCGATCGCGCACCTGGGTAACCTCTTGCTCGCAATTCATTTCTCCCGTTAAGTGTACTATTGCCCGTTGATCCCCGAACACAACTCCAACTTAGTCCTTGGGCTTTTACTCAGACTTCAAAGCTTCAAAATAGCTCGAATTCATTACAAAACATCTACATAGCTCAGAATCACTCCTACAAGGCATAAAATACACAATTAGTGCAAAACACTAGCGATTAAAGCTCAAACTCAATTGAAGTGCAGTAAATTAGAGTGCAATAAGCCACTAAAATACGAGATTATAGCCCACCATCACCGCAAACGTCCGATTTACTCCTGAGCCCCCTCCCCCCCCCCCCCCAAGCCGACTCCAAATCATCCGACTAGGTCTGAATAACAATAACAAACTTGCTCGAGCTTCTAAAACACAAATTCAAGTCCTAATTCCCACAATTCCTCTTCAAAACAAACTTTTCAAACACTTAAACTTCCAAAGTTGCCAACTTCCGACATAAGGAGCCGAATCATTTCTGGACCACCCAAGACTCGACCTGAACATATACCCAAGTTCAAAATTTCCATACGAACCTATTGGAACCTTCAAATCTTTATTTCAAGGTTACTCAAAGCATTGACTTTAGTCAAATATGGCCACCTTAGGCCACTACCATGGAACTAAGTGTTCTGAATTCAACCCTAACCCTTCCGGACCAAACCAATTACGTTTGCACGTCATAAAGAAGAAAATATACCCAAGACTCGACCCGAACATATACCCAAGTTTAAAATTTCCATACGAACCTATTGGAACCTTCAAATCTTTATGTCGAGGTTACTCAAAGCATTGACTTTAGTCAAACATGGCCACCTTAGGCCACTATCATGGAACTAAGTATTCTGAATTCAATCCTAACCCTTCCGGACCAAACATTTTCCACCTCTTAAACAAATATTCATCCTCAAATGGGTTTAGAATCGTACACGACCTTTACGTATTGCAATTTACCATAACAATACCAAATCCTAAGGGGAAGTTTTCCTACACAAGGTTAGACAAGTCAATTACTGGGTACCGTTGTAGTGTACTCATACTACTCTTCTGCATATCTTCTTGTGCATATCCAGGCACATCCTACCAGACCAAAGATCAATGAGCTAGTCTGTATGTGGAGACTTCAAGGTATATCTGCCAGCTCCGTAAACCTCAGAGTCCCCCTCTATCTTTATTATGTTGTTTTCCTTATCCTCATTAGACTCCGGTGTATAGAGATATTTAGTATTTCTCCTTAGAGCTTGTGACTTATTTCTACCGGTGTTTTGGTAGTTGTAACTATTTTGAATCGCAATTTTTATTTATTTTAGATAATGAGGATTAAGTTTCAGCTTTATATTCAGTTATTCCGCAAAATTGTTAGGCTTACCTAGTCTTAGAGACTAGGTGCTATCACGACATCCTCCGGAGGAAAATTGAGATCGTGACAATTTATTCTTGTTAGCTGCTTGAGATGTTGTGACACCCGTTTTGGGAGAGTTTGTAAGATAGTTGTGATCATGTTTAGACCCTGTCTGAGATTTATGTATTTTTTATATTGATATTTGAGGTTTGTTCCGCCTTGTTATTTATATTATGAATCAGTTAAAGGCTTAATAATTGAATCATAATATTGTTGTTGAGTGTTGGCTTGCCTAGCAAGCAGGTTAGGCACCATCATGACCTTTAAAGGGATTTTAGAATCATGACAAGATGAATAGTTTGATGGTATTTAGGCCTAATTGAGAGCTCTCCTTGCAACCGGAGCTTTTCATTGCCCTGATATCGTGAGTCAGAGCCTAAGGATCTTTCTCCACGCGATCATTTTGCCTGTGCAAAAGACGAAGGCTCTTGAAGTAGTAGAGGAGATGTGGTACAAAAGACTCATTGAATGATATTTGTATTGCTAATTCTTTCTTGAACTATATTATGCTACTATTGTTACTTTTATATACTAGTATTGACTTGTTTTAGTTCCATTGAGCATCTACGTTCTTATTGAACGTTGTAGTTTATTGGAGATTGTTTGATATTATTAAAATAAAAGTTTTGGCTGGAAATTGAATTTAGTAAGATTGTTGTAGTCAATATTTGGTTGCCGAATTATGTTGCGGAGATTATTTAATATAGTTTATTTGTGTTATAAGAAATATCAAATTATGGTGGATGTCTACTCTTCCTCCATGATCTTCATCTCAAATGCTTAATGACATATTCAATGACATATTTTCTTCACTTTTCATGCCTATATAAAGGCCTTGTAATAGATAGAAAAATACACATAATTGAAGAAGAAATAAGAATCTCTTCTCTCTTTCTCTATATATCTCTTAGCTTATTTTTCCTTGTTCCATATTGTTAATTTGAGTTATATTTTATAATATGTTATCAGCACGAAGTTCTAGCCAATTGAGTTGTTATGATGCAGCCAGTGCCGGTAGCGTCGTTTAATGTTAATAATATAGTAAGAACGATGACGCTATAAGGTGTACAACGCCAGCATATATTCAGCCATCACGGTTAGCCTTTTCTAATTAGTTTTCAAGTTTCTTTACACTTTGCTATTTATGTTTCCATACATGAACAAACTTGCTTTACGAAAAAGTTTTCTTGAAAGTTCATCAAATCATTTAAGAATTTTTGGTGTAAAAAACGATAAATATTTTTCCTATAACAAGTATTATGTTCCTATGTGTTAATATTAAGAAACATGAAGTGAAGACTTTTGAGAGAGCACATATTTTTCCTTTCTATTTTATCATATATCTCTTCCATCTTAAAGTGGGATAATTATCACAAAGGACACGTAGATTTTAATTGATTATGTATTTTTCTATATTTGCTTGATACTTTTTATTTGATTGAGTTCAGTTAATGAAAGTTCGCATATGCAAATTAAATTCAATTGCCACCAATAGTAAAAACCCGTCCCATAAGTCTAAAATAAGACATGATGTTACCGTGGAGGTATGAATAGATATGGACGTGGTAATGGACGAAATTATAATCGTCATCATTATGGTAATGAGAACAATAATGGCTCTCAAAATAATCTTTCACTTTGTGAAAGTGATCTTTGCCATTGATATGGCATGAGATTTTATAAAGCACGCATGGATTATTATGTTCTATTCCTGAAGTGAATGTGAAAACAATGTGATAATCATTATGAATACATATTCATTCTTGCAAGAATATGAACGTGCTAGTGGTAGTAAATATACCACACTCACCTCGAGAAGGGGTTTGCGATGAAATAAGAAAATAATGTCATTATTATGGCATGAATGGTCATTGGTCACGTACCTATTGTACGCCAAAATAGTTTGGCAATGTGATTATTAAAGGACAACAATAATGTAAGAAACAGATCTTGCATCTAATTTTGACCATAACCATAATGGTATAACTTTTTATTTAAAAGATATATTCACCATATAGATGTTGATGAATATATGGTAGTACAAAATTAATTGAAGGCTCTAGAAGAGCTACTATAACTCTACCTAAGGGAACAATACTTATCATAGAGAATGCAATGTTCTCCTCCAAGTCCAAGCGGAACTTGTTGAGTTTTAAAGATATCCGCTGAAATGGATTTCATATTGAGAAAATAGATGAGAATAATCTCGAAGATATCATCGTTACCAAGAATGTCTCTGGCCAGAAAAGGGTTATTGAGAAGTTTCCATCTTTATCTTGTGGCCTGTATGGGACAAGAGTTAGTGCAATTGAGGCACATTCTATCATAAACCAAAAGGTTACTAATTCCAATACTTTTTTATTTTTTCATGATCGATTGGGACATCCCAGATCAATTACGATGAGATGAATTATAGAGCACTAAAATGGGCATCCATTAAAGAATTTAAAGATTCTTTTAAATAATAAATTTTCTTGCACTTTTTGTTATCAAGGCAAGTTGATTATTAGACCATCACCAACAAAGATTAGAATTGAGTCCCCTGCGTTTTTGGAACGTATACAAAGGGATATTTGTGGACCTATTCACCCATCTAGTGGGTCGTTTAGATATTTTATGCTCTTAATAGATGCATCTTCTAGATGGTCTCATGTATGCTTATTGTCATCTCGCAACCTGGCATTTGCAAAATTAATGGCACAAATAATCCGATTACGGGTATAATTTCTCGATAATCCAATTAAGTCTATTAGACTTGATAATGCCACTGAGTTTTCATCCCAAGCATTTAATTATTATTGCTTATCAATTGGGATAAAAGTGAAACATTCTGTAGCTCATGTTCCCACTCAAAATGGCCTTGCAGAATCTTTGATTAAACGTCTGTAATTGATAGCAAGACCGTTACTCATGAAAATGAGATTACCCACTTTTGTTTGGGGTCATGCCATTTTGCATGCAGTAATGTAATTCGTCTCAGACCGACAAATTATCATAAATATTTTTCGTTGCAATTAGTTTTGGGTCATGAACCTAATATATCTCATTTAAGAATTTTTGGATGCGCTGTATATGTGCCTATAGCACCACCATATCGCACCAAGATGGGTCCCCAAAGAAGGTTAGAAATATATGTTGGGTTTGAATCTCCCTCCATTATTCGCTATCTCGAAACATTAACGGAAGATTTATTCACTGCTCGATTTGCATATTGTCGATTCGATGAGGCATTTTTCCCAAAATTAGGGGGAGAAATTGGTGAAATCAAACGGAAAATTTTGTGAAAAAATCCATCATTGTCTCATCTTGATCCACGTGCCTCTATTTGTGAAAAAGATGTGCAAAAGATTATCCATTTGCAAAAAATAGTAAATCAAATGCCAGATACATTTACGAATCTGAAAAGGATAACGAAATCACATATCCCTCCAGAGAATGTTCCAATCCGTATTGATGTCCTTATTGGACACTCTTCTAGTGTCATATCTAATGAGTCAAAAGCACGCCTAAAACGTGGTAGACCATTGGGTTCTAAGGATCGAAATCCTAGAAAAAGGAAAATAAATGATCAAGATGACACTACGAAAGAGTCTCATAAAGAAACCCATGATTTAACCAATCCTGAAATTCATGAGGGTATCGATGAGCCTGAGACTCAATAAAATAAGGAACTATCAATAAATCCAATCGATATTGAGACAAATTTGAATCGATTGAATATAGTGGTGGATTATGTCTTTGCATACAATGTTGCATCTAGCATTATGCAAGATAATGAGGATCTTGAACCTCAATCCGTTGGAGAATGTCGACAAAGACGTGATTGGCCAAAATGGCAAGAAGTAATCCAATCTGAGTTGGATTCACTTGCGAAACGTAAAATTTTTGGGCCTGTAGTTCAAACACCTAATGGTTTTAAGCCTGTTGACTATAAATGGGTCTTTGTACGTAAAAGGAATGAGAAAAATGAGGTACAAAGATATAAGGCACGCCTTGTCGCACAAGGATTTTCACAAAGGCCTTGTGTCGATTATGAAGAGATGTATTCTCCTGTTATGGATGCTATAACGTTCCGTTATCTTATTAGTTTTGTTGTCCATGAAAAGCTTGACATGCATTTAATGGATGTGGTTACAACCTACCTTTACGACTCACTTAATAATGAGATATACATGAAAATTTCCGAGGGATTTAAAATGCCTGACGCACATAATTCAAAGTCCAGGGAAATATTTTCAATCAAATTGCAAAGATCTTTGTATGGTCTAAAGCAATCAGGAAGAATGTGGTATAACTGCCTTAGTGAATATTTATTAAAGGAAGGTTATATAAATGATGTTATTTGTCCATATGTTTTTATAAAGAAAACAACATCGGAGTTTATTGTACTTGTCATATATATTGATAACATAAATCTTATTAGAACTCCTACAGAACTCCAAAAGGCAATTGATTATTTAAAGAAGGAATTCGAGATGAAAGATCTCGGAAAGATAAAATTATGTCTCGGTTTGCAAATTAAACATTTGGCAAACGGGATTTTTGTTCATCAATCTGCCTACATAGAAAAGGTATTGAAACGATTTTACATGGATGGAGCGCATCCATTAAGTACTCCAATGGTTGTTCGATCACTTGATGTGAATAATGACCCGTTCCGACCTCAAGAAAAGAATGAAGAGTTTTTTGGTCCTGAAGTACCATATCTTAGTGCAATTGGTGCATAAATGTATCTTGCTAACACTACAAGGCCTAACATAACTTTTTCAGTTAATGTCTTAGCAAGATATAGCTCCGCTCCTACAAGGAGACATTGAAATGGAATCAAACACATATTGCGGTATCTAAAAGGGACTACCAATATGGGCTTATTTTATGGCAATGATTGCAATTCCGATCTTGTTGGTTATGCCGATGCTGGATATTTATCTGACCCGCACAAGGCTCGATCTCAAACAAGCTATGTGTTTACATGTGGAGGCACTGCCATATTTTGGCGATCGACTAAGCAATCAATCGTGTCTACTTCTTCTAATCATGCTGAGATAATTGCTATTCATGAAGCAAGTCGGGAATGTGTTTGGTTGAGGTCTATAATACATCTTATTCGAAACAAATGTGGTTTGAAGTGTGACAAACTACCCAAAATTTTATATGAAGGCACTGTAGCATGCATAGCTCAATTGAAGGGAGGATTCATAAAAGGATATAGAACAAAGCACAGTTCACCAAAGTTATTTTTCACACATGATCTTCAAAAGAATGGTGATGTCAATGTGCAACAGATTCATTCAAGTGAAAATATGGCTGATTTGATCACCAAATATCTACCGACGTCAACTTTCAAGAAACTAGTGTACAAAATTGGGATGCAAAGGCTCAAGGATGTGAATTGATGTTCTCATTAGGGGGAGTTAATATGCGTTTACTCTTTTTTCCTTACAAGGTTTTATCCCACTAGGTTTTCCTTACAAGGTTTTTAATGAGGCAACCAAAAAGCATATTTCTAAACATGTGGTACTCTTTTTCCTTCATTAGAATTTTTTTTTCTAATAAGGTTTTAACGAGACACATTATCTATGGACATCCAAGGGGGAGTATTATAAAAAATATCAAATTATGGTGGATGTCTACTCTTCCTCCATGATCTCCATCTCAAATGCTTAATGACATTAGGCCTTCTCTTTCTCTCTATATCTCTTAGCTTGTTTTTCCTTGTTCCATATTGTTAATTTGAGTTATATTTTATAATAATTTGATTGTTTGGCTGCAATGTGGTATTGAATTTGGGTCTTTTGTATTGTATATATCTTTTTGGCTAGTGATGCAACTATGAAATAAGTACTACCTGCCAGATTTTTACCTACAATCCACTGAAGTCGATCAATTTGTAAAAAATTATTAAGATAGATCGAATTCGGTCATTTCCACAGACAAAAAAATTCAAAATAAGTCCGACAGGACGCCGACTGACGTCGACCGATTATGTTACTTTATTCTTAAAAAATACACTAATATACTGATCAAATATGGTCGATTATGTTAATTTAATTTAATAAATTTTATATATATATATATATATATATATATAAGGATCGTCTGCGATTTGTATATTTAATTTTATTTGGGTTATGTGCCCGAAATAAGACATAAATTTAGGTTGTTCGGATTAATTATCTAGGTCGGTAAAATCAACTACTTCGGTCGATTTGCTCTACTGACCCACGGTTTATCGATTTTTATTTTTCGATCGGTTTCTTGTCAGTTTTCTTTATAAATCGACCCATCTTGATAGATTTTTGTCGGTTTTCTTCATTTTTTAGTAGTGTTTTGAGATCTCTTCTTCTTCACTCACGAGCTCGTTATTTTTCCCTCTCTGATTCTCTCTCTTTCTTTCTAGAAATTTCTGAAACCTCCATTACACTTCAACGTGAGCTTTGTTAACTTTTCGTTGGAGATAAGTTTGGTAGGCAAATTAACTAGTTTATCAAAATATTATTTTTGGTACATTAATGGGAGTGTGAATATCCTTTCTTTTACAAAAGAGATCCTCCTTGGATGAAGTTCTAAATTGAGCTGCTAATTATACTTCGTTTTATTTTGGACCAACCATATGTTGTCGTATAGTGATTCTTAGTTGTTTACATTTTGCTAGGGAAGGTATCTAGTAAATAAATAGTGAAATGCATTAGGGTATTAGTTATAGCACCAGGATTAAAAAAATCATTCACTTTGAACCACATAAATTTATTATGATTATGTAATAAATCTTGGTAAGTGATTAATTATGATTAAATAATAACAATATCGTATATAAAGATACGAATCATATATTTATTGGTTTGACATGAATAGTAGAAACATGACAAGTTTCTAGCCTAAGTTTTTTTTAACCAGATTTCATCTTTGAGGTCAACTATTAGTTAAGAAAATTGGTGGGCTTTGGTCCTGGTCGAGTAGCCATACTTTTTTGGTGTAGTCTTCCTTTCCTATATTTACCAACACATTCTCTGAAGTGTTATATACAGGGGTAATTATCGGGCGGATCGGGCGGTTATTTACGCTTAACGGTTCGATTTATCGGTTATCAATTTATAAATATAGTAATCCGTTAGCCATCCAATAAAATATCGGACGGATTGGTATCAGATTAACGATTAACGGACGATTATCGGGCGATTTATCGGCTAAACCAAATAGATAATAAAATAAAAGTAGAGAACTAGAAAATTTATCATTTTCCCACGAAAATCATGTACTAGATTATAAAGATAACTTCCTTTTACCTCACCCTTTGATTTCTTTTTGACAATTACAACTAGCTTAACCATAAGATCTATCAAATAATCAGCTGCTACATCATCCAAGCTCTTTCCTCCAATTACTTGACAAAAATTCTTTAACAACCTTAGTAGCTTAGTAACTGGAATTTTCTTGCCCTCCATGAATGCTAAATAAGAAACTAAATATTATTTCAATCAATCTGGTAAGTGCAGGTAAAAGTCTAATATGTCAGAAAGCTGGTTTGAATCAGTATATCAACATTTGATCTTAAGCTGTCTACAAATATCATCTATCATTGTTGTGTCTTCTCCCTTTTAGCTAGTAAGTCCAGCTATCAAAAAACAAATAGAGGAGGACTTAATATGTTTATGCTATCTCTCTTTCCACTTAAACCGATTCTAAGGGAATATCAGATTTAGCTTGCAAAGCCAAAATCATATAATCAAATTATTAACATAATTCTACTTGATTGATTTCAAAAATTACTTTATATATATAGGGGTAAAAGTATAAATATAAAAATATTTAACGGGTTAACGGTTTATCCGATAAGAAAATTGAGTAATCCGCCCCCAAATCATTAAGCCCTTAATTATAAAATTTCAATTCGTTCACCAACTATTACCCCGATAATCCGATACCAATAAGCCATTTTTTCGATTCGATTAACGGTTACGGTTCAGTTTTGAACAGCCCTAGTTATATATGCTAGAATACTTTACTGATTTTCATGTAGTAGTTAAAGAGACGGTTTCAGCACCAATGGAGTAAATAAACAAAAAACTATATAGCGAGTAAAACTGTAGAGAAATTAAGGGAGATTAGATTCAATATGCATATAAATGATAGAACTATAGAATGAAAAAGCAGCTCATTTAATAAAACTTTCTCCTTGTTCAAGAGTTATACATGTATAATTTAAAGAAATTATGCCACAATTCTTTTAGCTTTAATCTTGTGTTTTCCATTACCCAATTTATTGAAATTTTAGACGAGTTAAATCTTTTTTAATAGATTCTTTTTGTAGAGGGGTGAATTTTTGGGAGGTACAACGGAGCTAGAAACATGATGAATGTAAATGGCAAGTGAATATACATGTGTGGAATGAAAATAGGGTGAAGATATGATGAACTCCATTATTACCGTCTAGAACAGGGGTGTTCATAAAAACCCGAAAAATCGATCCAAATCGAAAACCGAACCAAACTGACCAAAAAACCTGATACTTTTTAGGTTTGGTTTGGTTTTGGTTTTGAATTTTAAAAACCGATCAAATTTGGTTTGGTTTTGGTTTTAATAAAAAAAATAAAAAAAACCGAACCAAACCGACTATAGAATTAGCTATTTAAATTTATTATTACTATATGTATATTCTTATATAAAGTTTCTAAAATTTTATAGTACATATTAGTCATTTATATTTTTAGTCGAGTTCTTTGCTATTATTATAATCTAATTCTTTATTTTTATATTCTAGTTTGATTGGTAATTAAATTATTTATCACTATTTGATTCAATTATCATCAATATATCTTGGTAAATGATAGATTTCTCAAAGAACAATTGATTTGATAGTGTTACGTTGAATTGTACTCGCCGTAATATGTGTTTGGTAGTGTATGTCTCATATTTAAGAAAAAATTTGATAAATAACCGAAAAATCAAAAAACCGACAAAAACTGAATCGATAAAACACCGACTTAATTGGCTTGGTTTGGTTCCAATATTTGAAGAACCGACTTATGGTTTCTTTTTAGGGAAAAATTGATCCAAACCGAACCATGAACACCCCTGGTCTAGAATATATTTTTCATGACTAGTCTTACATTTAATTTTTTCAAAATCCTATTAATTTCTTTAACAAAATACGTATAAGATAAAATACTTTGACTCCAGAAGAAAAATAAAGTGTCATTAGAGGGGGCATTCCGAGAATCGAACTCGGGACCTCTCGCACCCAAAGCGAGAATCATACCACTAGACCAAATGCCCTGCTTGTCCTTCGGGTAAATTCTCTTAATTACCAGGTCCCGATAGTAATTAGTACGACTATTTTAGCTAAAGCTGATTTCTAGTGCACTAATTAGTAATGCGAAAGTTTCCTCTGGTGCAAAATCATTAGAGTAGGTATATATGTTTTTGTTCTCTCCAATTATTGATTAGTTATTGTTTTAAAACCGTCCTACTTCCAACTTGAAATGTGGCAACCTCTTTATCAAACAACCCCATGAAAAGTTCGCTTAATCATACTTTTGTGGCTTGTGAAAATAACAAAATTTACGGTAAAATTAAGGAATTGATGCATTAAGCTAAGCTAGCCAACTATTCTTTACAACCCTTAAATTTTGAGAGGGCAAGAACGCCATAACTTCTATTAAGCTCATATATATTTTGACTATTTATAATTTTAACGATGCTCTTGATAAGCATCTCGAAAGATTGAAAATATTAATCATTCTTTCATGATAAGGGCCATGAAAGTGATGCAGTCGATCAGCAAAGCTAACTCTGCAGAATTAAGGTGAACCTTTAATTTCAGCTTAATTAATCAATCAATTTTCTGATCACATGCACAGCAAAATTGTTGCTTATGTCAAGTTAATTACTCCTGAAAATAAAAAGGCGGTACCTACGACTCTAGAGTGTTTTGTTAGTCCCGCCAATATTGTTGTATTTGTAAATAATAATTCTGCAAAATATAAGTTAGCGTAATGAAACAGTAATTAATTCGAGCCCACTGAATTCACAGTGTTTCCTTAAGGAATTTAATCCCCTCATAGTACCCAAAGTTATGGATTATTTTCTCCCAGGATAGAACGAATCACACACTGGTGTAGCGATACTTCAAACCCCAGTGTTTCAGCGAACACAAAGTTCGGTAGCAAATCACACTTACAGTTGCTTTGTTTGAAGTTAAAACAATGCAGAACGAAGGAGTAGATACTCAGAAAATCGTATGGAAATGCTGAGAGGAATGAGTGCAATGTATAGCCAAATCTGTTGAGCGAATTGTGTGTTGAGTGTTGAGTGTCTTTCTTCAACATCTGCTGCACATATATATAGCAGCCAGTGTTAAGAAGACCAAACGTCCACCCTCCATGGTGGAGCAAGCATTAGCTTGTTTGTGGAGCAAGCACATTCATGTTTGTGGAGCAAGCACATTCATGTTTGTGGAGCAAGCACATTCATGGTGGGAAGAGCATTAGGCGGCTGCCAAATGGTCAATACACGGATTGAAAAATATCCGTTACAAATGCGGATAATCTTACGTTAATATTTACTATTAACAAATAAATTTGGTCTAAAAAATTAATCAATCAATCGATCATTTGACCAAATCCAAATCCAAATCCGAATTCGAAGCCGTAGCCGAAGCCGAGCCGAGCGAGCGACGACGACGGCGGCGCGAGGCTTGCTTTCTTCTTAACTCTTTAAGAGTTACAAGAAGAGCAATTATATATATACCCACCAAAAATCTCTTCCTCTTCCAATATGGGACAATGTCTCATTGTCAAGAGGGAAAAACTTAAAATTTTACTCAAAAATTTTATTTTCCCTCCATTTCTCATTCACCCTCATTTTAAGACTATTTCATCTTAAAAATTAAAACCTCAACAATCCCCCACATGAATGGGGAATGGCTATATCACGGAAGTATGTATGAAAAAATTGTGTGATTTACAAGCAAGGATTAATCGCATCTGGATAAGTAGGTTTCCCTTTGAACTTTCCGTAGTAAACTTATGTCGGATATACTCGGTCAATCGGTAGATTTGATATCTTTGAACTGTCGATCTTTGGTGTATACCTAGACAACCATAAGTCACACAATCAACCCTTAACCGTCTTTGGTTCTCATTGTTGTGTTCGTTTCAGCCATGAACACCGCCTGGTTTTATAAGTGCGTAGAGAACTGGCCTTACAAAGTTCTCCTTGAAGCGGCTAACACTTCACACTTACATAGGTGATTCCTAAACGTGTCATCCTGTAGATACACTATTTGATATACCCCGTATCAAATTTAGAAATCATTAAAAAGCCTTAATGCTTTATCCTTGGTACTGAACATTGTCTCATCACGAGAACGGACTAAAATTTTATTTGACAATGTTGAACCGTCATTAATGACTTTGTTTGATCTCCTTGAACCTAGATCTTGGGATCTCCAGTCTTCTAGGTAGAGTTACCGCCACAATGACTTGTTCTCGGCCATAGCCCCATTCCCCTTGATGATTTCTCAACTACCTCTCTAGTTAGGCCTTTTGTAAGTGGATCCGACACATTATCACTTGACTTTACATAGTCAATCGTGATAATTCCTCTAGAGAGTAATTGCCTAACGGTTTTATGTCTTCGTCGTATATGACGAGATTTACCGTTATACATAACGCTCCCAGCCCTTCCAATTGCCGCTTGACTATCACAATGTATGCATATTGGTGCCAACGGTTTGGGCCAAAATGGAATGTTTTCTAAGAAATTCCGGAGCCATTCAGCTTCTTCACCGGCTTTATCTAAGGCTATGAATTCAGCCTCCATTGTAGAGCGGGCAATACATGTTTGTTTGGACGACTTCCAAGATACCGCTCCTCTACCAATAGTGAATACATATCCACTCGTGGACTTAGAATCAGTTGAACCGGTGATCCAATTTGCATCACAGTATCCCTCAATCACCGCAGGGAAATTACTGTAGTGCAATTCAAAGTTCTGGGTATGTTCTAAATATCCCAAAACTCGTTTCATTGCCATCCAATGAGATTGGCCTGGATTGCTCGTATATCGACTCAGTTTACTTATAGCACAAGCTATATCTGGTCGTGTACAATTCATGATATACATTAAGCATCCCAACACACGAGCATAATCCAATTGTGATATGCTTTGGCCTTTATTCTTTGCTAATGCAAGATTCACGTCAATTGGAGTCTTTGCAACTTTAAAGCCCAAGTGCTTGAATTTTTCAAATACTGTCTTAATATAATGAGATTGTGACAATGCCAGACCTTGAGGAGTCTTATGGATCTTAATTCCCAGAATTAAATCAGCAACTCCCAAGTCTTTCATATCAAACTTGCTATTGAGCATACGCTTAGTAGCATTTATGTTGGCAATATCATTACTCATTATCAGCATATCATCCACATATAGGCAAACAATGACTATGTGATTTGGAACATTTTTAATGTACACACATTTATCACATTCATTTATCTTAAAACCATTTGACAATATTGTTTGGTCAAATTTCGCATGCCATTATTTGGGTGCTTGTTTTAGTCCGTAAAGAGACTTAACAAGTCTACATACCTTCTTTTCTTTACCTGGAACCACAAACCCTTCAGGTTGTTCCATGTAAATTTCTTCCTCCAACTCTCCATTTAAGAAGGCCGTCTTAACATCCATTTGATGAATTTCAAGACCATACACTGCAGCTAATGCTACTAACATCCGTATGGACGTAATTCTTGTAACTGGAGAGTATGTATCAAAGTAGTCTAGACCTTCTCGTTGTCTATACCCTTTGACTACGAGTCTTGCCTTGAATTTATCAATAGTGCCATCATCTTTGATTTTTCTCTTAAAAATCTATTTAGAACCCAAAGGTTTATTTCCAGGAGGAAGATCAACCAATTCCCATGTATGGTTGTTCAATATGGATTCTATTTCACTATTGACTGCCTCTTTCCAAAACAATAATTCCGAAGAAGTCATAGCTTCTTTAAATGTTTGAGGCTCATTTAATCAATCCGAAGCCGAGCGAGCGACGACGACGACGGCGCGAGGCTTGCTTTCTTCTTAACTCTTTAAGAGCTACAAGAAGAGCAATTATATATATACCCACCAAAAATCTCTTCCTCTTCCAATATGAGACAATGTCTCATTGTCAAGCGGGGGAAACTTAAAATTTTACTCAAAAATTTTATTTTCCCTCCATTTCCCATTCACCCTCATTTTAAGACTATTTCATCTTAAAAATTAAAACCTCAACATGTTTTTGATTCTTTAGTCAAAATCCTTATAATCTTCAAAGCATCACACTTAATAAACCTTGCGTTAAAATTGGCATTCAAAGCGAGATCCACCAATCCCTTCCAAAATCATTTAGCAACTTAAAAGAATGGAGCATAATATACACAATAAGAAGTTATGAATACTCGACTGGAAGTAAAATCTTAGTAATGGAGTTACGTACACAGACAAGGCCCAATGCTATTAGAACCAACCAAATCTTGACTTGGGCCAAAACCTGCATCTCCTTTTTCATTATCCAATCGATCGGTTTGAAAATAAATATGAATTGAAGTACTCCCACAAAATTGACATGCATGTTAGGATATCACATTATAAGACACAACCGTATATATGGTTATTTCAAAATGTAGATTATAGTTTCAAATTCATATTTGCGATATAGGTTTCTCATGTCTTTGGAATTTATTATCTCTTCTTCATAGCTCCTATTTGTGTATAGTGGTGAAGCCTAAGAATTTTTTTAGGGGTTTCAAACTTAAAAGAAGTAAAAATAAATTCCGACAAAGGGTGTTCAATATATGTTATGTACCTTAAACCTGATATTTTACCTATATACGCAGTATAATTGACCACCCTAACTAAAGTGTGGCTTCACCCGCAAGGAAATCAATCTACCAAGAATAACATTATATTTACTTCTTCCATGTCAATTTATGTGGCGTGATTTGACTGTGTTTAAGAAAGAAAGATTTTGGAACTTGTAACATGCCATGATATTTCTGTGGTCATGAAATCATGTCATTAAAAATTAAATTAATATAAATGTAAGTTAAATTATTTTTAAATATAAAAATATTTCATTCCTTTTCAAGGATACTAAATTATACAGAAAGAATATCATATAAAATGGAAGGTATAGAGTATAATTTTATCAAGAAACTATTCAGGCTTTAGTTACTTCACGCATAAAAGAAGCTTTGTTTCTTTTAATTAGGAGCGAAAAGTAAGATTATGTGCTATAGTGACAATTACAAAGGCATCTAACTTTGTGAATACCTAATTTTTGTACCGTTTTAACACCTCCTAAAGTTATTAGTGTTTTGTTACTTTAATTATTTTTTTCAATTTTTGTGTCTTTGATTGCATATTTCCTATCATAAAAATACCAAAAAATAGTTCTTTCTTCATTTGTGCATTTTAGGAATTAATTAACTATTCAATTAGTGAATTAATCTAGTTGATTGATCATTTGAATAAGTTACTTAATTAATTTATTTGTTTGTGTAAATTTAGTTTAATAAGTAGGATTAAGAAAGAAATTGGGCCAAATTTGAAAGAGAAAGTGGCGAAAAGTGCAAGATAAGGGGCTGCCTTGAAAGGGTCTGAAATGACGTAGTTTTGCCTCAAAACTACATCGTTTCATTAAGTGACCCGAGATCAAATCTCACCCATTGATCACCCCTTGATCTAATGGTCCATATTTGATCTCTCAAGAGGTATTTAAAGCCTCAAAAATCTGAAAAGTTTCCTCATTTCCCCCATAACTCTTTCTCTCTTCTCTCTCTTCTCTCTTCTCTCCGTCGCCGCCGCCGGAAATCACCTACCGACGGCGGATCACCTCCAAACACCTCCAAATTTACACCATGTAATCTCCACAACCTCCTCTTCCCATATCTCTAAACCAATTCCTTCAAAAACCCCTCAAACTCCTTGAATTTTAGATCTAGGAAACTTTAACCGTTACTTTTTGGCCCAAATTCTTGAAGCCCCGGCCAACACCACCCTACAACACATACATGAATGGATAGAGCTCCGCAAGACCTATCTTTTCCTACTCATTTCACCCCCAAAATCCCCGTCGCCGCCGGCCAGCCACCATCACCGCCGCCACGGCTCCACTGCCTCACCGCCGCCAAAATGCCCCGAACCCCCATCTTAGCTATTTTTTGACTCAAAGACACTCGTTTCTTTTGGCGAGATGCTGAAACTCATTTCGTTCTAGCGTCTACATGAAAGAAACGTGCGTTTCGGAGTCGGGCAGTCGCCGTTTAGCATCTCTGGCGTCTTCTCATGGCTCGAACAGCTTCAAGCACGCTCGTTATGTATAATCGTCAACTTTTTACTTAATTTCTGTTTATTTTTTTAGTAGTAATAGTTTAGTTTAATTTTATTTTCTAATTTTTGATTTTTTTGTTTTGGTTGTTTCTTGTTAATTAGAGTTTCAAGTTATGTTTATTTAATTAGTTATCTTTATTTAGTTTAGTTATTTGTTAGATTGTTATTGATTAAATATGATCTTTAATTTATTAGTTAAATCGTTTACTTAGTTAATCGATTGTTTAGTTGTTGAATGTCATCGTCCGATTGTTAGCGATGCTCGTCTAATTTCTATTTTGAGCATTAGTTTGTGAATTCAGTTGTTTGTTCTATGATTAGTTTGCACAAATCAATTGTTTTAATCTAGTTAGTTTGAGTTTTAGTTCCATTTGAAGTCTTGTTTCTGTTTTGTCAACAAAAAAAAAATTAGTTGTTTGAGTTTGATTTGGTTCAAAATCAGTATTTATGTTGTTAAAATCTAAAGTTTAGATGGATTTTATCATAAAATAGGGTACTAGTAGCCTACTTTTTACTAGTAGGGTGGCTGAAATGATATTTTTTCTCCTTGCTTCTGACATAGCAGATTTTCAGGCTGTCCTTTCACCTTTTGAACAGATTTTGAATAGTGTTTAGCACACAAAGTCAGTCTTTTAGATAGATTTTTAGTAAACCAAAATCTGTCCCAAAAAGTGACTATATTTGCCTATTTAAGGGGTTGCTCTTCCTACACTTAAGACATATCCTATCTTACACTTACAAAGATCTTGAGAGTTTCTTGAACACACATATGGTTGAACAAAAAATCAGCAGCTGAATACTTTAGTAAGCTGCAAATGTTTTGCGCTTTGTGAGTGAATCTTAGGGTGCAAACTTTTAAAAAAGTAGAAGTCTTTTTTAGAGTTAGTTTTGGGTTTCTTCTCTAAAGTTTTCGGGCTGTTTAAACACGATTTGTTGTTAGATTTCTACTGATTTTGCTGTTGTTTCTCTGTTACTTTCTGTTGCTGAGCTTTCATTCGTCGCTGCTATATTTATTTTCTGCGACCCATGTAACCTTTAAACTCTGTAATGCAGATTTGTTTTATAGCAATTGATGAGGATTTGAGCATATTTAGATTACTTGAAGCATATGCAAGGAAATTTACTATATGGATGAATGTTGAGGTTTCAATCTTGAAATCAAACTTTGGATCATAATGTTAAATCCATGACTTTTTTCGCTTTATTTATTTATTTATTTATTTATTGCCTCTTAGCACTTCTCTGTTAACCTTTAAGTAGTATTTTATGAGAATCTTGATCATGTTGTAAAAAAAAATTATTAAAGATTTGATGAAAAGTTTGAAAGTGGGCAGAATGTATTAGTTTAGTATTTAATAAGATTGAGCTAACAAGAATAAATGGCCAAATGAACTAACCTGTTGGCCCATTTTCACTGATAACAAATCTGGCCCATTTTATTTTAATAAGCAAGGGCTGGCGCATGTTCAAAAAGGGCCAGCTGTTTTGATAGTCAAATAGTTGGCCCCTTCCGTTTTAAATCAATGGTTGTCCACTCTTTAAAATAACATGTTAGCCCAACTTTTCATATTTTTATTTTAGTCAAATAATCTCAATAAAAATCAGAATTTTCTTTGATTAAAATAACTTTACAACTTAGTCTCCTTAATAATTAACTTAAACGCTAGGCAATTAGTAGGCACGCTTTAACTTCACGGACTCTCTTACGTAGCGTGATATCATTTTCATTAAATTAATTCAATAATATCATGTCATACCCATTAGTTTTTAGTTATTTTTTAATTTAATTAATCCTTTGCTAAAATCGCGGATTCGCTTGAGTAGCGATAGTTGACTTTTAATAATTTTCAAGAATTAACATTTTTCAAATGTAGTAATTTCTCAAAAGTTCCACAAATAATTGATTGTCATGATTTCGGATTTGCTTGCGAGGCGCAATTATGATGAGTTAATTAATTTTATTTTTTGATCGTGTATTCGCTTGCGTAGCGTGGCTATGACAATGTAATATTAATCTTTTTTTTTAAAATATTTTTTTTAACAAATAATAAAGAAATAGAAGTGGATAGGTGAAACATAAAAATCATATAAATTACAGTTTTGTCCAAAATTAAGTCAAGTCAAATGTAGTCAATAAAGCGACCGTGCTAGAACCATGGGACTCGGGGAATGCCTTACACCTTCTCCCCGGTCAACCGAATTTTTTACCCGGACTTTATTTTTACAGACCAATAATAATAGAGTCAAACCTTCCTTTGATTAGGGATTCAAATAAAAGGTGACTTGAAACACCCAAAAACTCAATTCCAAGTGGCGACTCTGTAAACAAAATAATCCCTATTCAAGTTTGTCACTTTAATTGGAAAAACTCTTTAACCCACAATAATCCATAACACATAATACCTTTTGGGGGGTAGAAAAGTGGTGTGACAGCTCTGGCGACTCTGCTGGGGAACTCTCAAGAATTCGAGCTTGTACATTGACTTTATTTGGCTTTATTAATTTTTGTATATATTGTGATTTATTTGGGCTTAATGTGTTACTTGTCCACTTTTTACCATTTTGATATTGTTGAATTTTAAATACAAATTGTATTCTCTCTCGCACCCCTCTGAGTCTTCTTATAGTTAGTTATGTTGTGTTTGCCTACCAGCATCACAAAATTTCTGTCTTGAGATAAAGCCAATTAGCCTGCCAGCTTCTGGTGAAGGATTTAGTCACACATGCTTAGGCGGGAGAGCCGTTAGCTAGCTAGTGTTTTTCTACCACTGGTGACGCTTGACGCTCCTCGGCTCGGGTTGTCCGCCCGGGTAAGCCAGGTCTAGATACCATCTCCTCTAGGATTTGGAAACTTAGAAGAACAAGACACAAGCAATGAATATCCCTAGCAGGCTACACTTTATTTACATCATGTGCATTTGACTTAGCAGCGCTCGACACAGGGGCCGAGTTCTATTTTAGGACAGGTACCTTGTTGAGACCATTATGTCATGTTATGTGCTACTTGTTATATTATTTGGGAGGCTTGCATGTTGACTCACTTTAGCATGAATCAGTTGAACGAATAGAGAAAAATGATGTGGTCTAGTGCATATGGTTTTTAAAGATTAATTTTCATAAAAATCAAAAAAAAAAATATAGTCGGTTTTAACCGAACTACGCGGTTCTAATTCTCACCGGATGTGAGATACGTAGGCAAACCACATCGGTTCCGACCCCAATTTTTAAAAATCCAAAATAAAAAAAAATTCTTTAATTCCTTATTTAGAAGTCTTTCTTTGAGACGTCAAATCCAAAAATCCAAAAATATTTTCTTCCTTTTTTAAAAAAAAAGTATTTCTCCCAAAATTCCAAAAAAAAATATCAAAATCCAAAAAAAAAATTCTGTGTTTTTAAATTTACAAAAAAAAAATGAAAATTTAAAATCTTTTCTTTCCTTTTTAAAAATCTTTCTTTCGAAGATTCCAAAAAATAACAAAACAAAAAAAAAAGTGAAATCCCAAAAAAAAAAAATCTTTCTTTAGAAGTTTTCTTAGAAAAAAAAAATCCAAAATAGTTTCCTTGTTAGAAGCTTTCGTGGTATATTTTATGTATGAGTAAAAAAAAAGAAGAAAAAGAGTTAGTTTATTTACTTTATTCCTGATCTTCTCCCGAAATACGCAAGATCTGATTCATGCGACGACATGATACGTAGGCAACCCACAAAAGATTCGATCAAAATATTTTTCAATGACTCTAAGATGAGGGATTAAAATGAGGCGTGAGTGAAAAGAAAAAAAAAAAGGAGAGAAGAAGATAAGAGCGTCAATAAGAAGCAACCTTATAAGCCGGAATGAAACATGAAGCCTCCAAAAGCATGTTAAAAATAGTGACAATGATAGGAGCATGGCACATTACGTGTGATTTATATCTATAAAATGCTTAACCCTAACACGTTTGTTGTCTATTATATAGTAAGCTTAAGGTGGTTGGTTTGTGGTGAAACTGGCAACACACCATTACTTCACAAGATCTAAGGGAACAGTAGTAATGGCCAACGATGATGAGATCGAGCTGGTCAGTGACGACCCCCAGGGTCAGTCAGTTGAACAAGAGTCGGAGGAAATAAGAAAATTGAGACAACAATTGTCTGATGTATATCAAGCTTGGGTGTCTGGTCAGCATCCACCCCCGGGTTCCTCAGAGGGAACTTCCACCGCACCCCTGGCTACTCAACCACCGTTCCATGCAACGAGCGACCACATTCTACCACCAGGGTATGTGCCAAACTATAGTCTCCACGTTGCTCTTAGTACCTCTAATGTGCGACCTCCAGTCGTACCGGTCAGGAACACTCCTCTAGTCGTGTCTGGCGCACCGGTATACACAATCCAGGCCTCCACCTCCTATGATGAGGCCAATCAATGAGCCACCATATCATGCTTATGATGGCCAATACTACTCTCCAAATATGGCTTTCGGGGTCTCGGCTCCTTATAATCAGACTCCTCAGTATGAGTCACCAGTGGAAAATAAAAAACCTGCCAAGACAGTTGAGCCGGATGAGATGGCCAGGAAAATAAAAAGTCTTGAACAGAACATAAAGAACATGCAGGGACTAGGTGGTCACAAAAGTGTTTTGTTTAGTGATTTATGCATGTTCCCTCACATCCATTTGCCACCAGGGTTCAAGACCCTAAAATTTGAGAAGTATGATGGACACGGCGACCCTATCGCCCATTTGAAAAGGTACCGCAACCAGCCGAGGGGTGCAGGTGGAAAAGAAGAATTGCTGATGGCTTATTTTGGGGAAAGTCTTGTGGGGGTAGCCTCTGAATGGTTCATTGACCAAGATGTCTCTCACTGGCATGTTTGGGATGACATGGCCCAGGCCTTCATCAAACAATTTCAATATAACATTGATATTGCACCGGATCGCAATTTCCTATCCAATATGAAGAAAAAGCCGACTGAAAGCTTTAGGGAGTATGCAATCAAGTGGAGGGAGCAAGCGGCTAGAGTTAAGCCACCCATGGATAACCACGAGTTAATCACTGTTTTTCTGGAGGCTTAAGAGCCTGATTACTTTCAGAACATGATGTCTGCGATGGGTAGACCTTTTGTGGAAGCGATCAAAATAGGAGAGATGGTCGAAAATAGCCTCAAGATTGGCAGAATTGTAAGTCAAGCTGCTCTCAAAGCCACCACCCAAGCTATCCAAAATGGGTCGGGAAGTTTGGCAAATAGAATGAAGAAAGATGAAGGGTCTATGATGACTTCGGGATCCAGGGAAGTTCAAAGAGGGGAATCGCACCCTTATGCGCAAATTCAACAGGGACAATCCAGCTATCCTCAACATTATTATCCCCCGCCAATTACTCAGTACTCTGTGGGTCCACCAAAATATACAGTGTTTAATGCTCAATCATATGATCGGCCTACCAATCAACATGTACGGGCACTAGCTCCAAGGATCCCCCGACCTCAGCATCAAAATTTTCTGGCACCCTACAATGCTCGTCCCAGGCAGGATTATGGTCGAGAGCAGAGGCCGGTGGAAAAATTCACTCCATTAGCTGAATCATACTCTAGTCTATTCCAGAAGCTAAAGCAGATGAGCGTGATTAGACCCATTGCTCCCCACCATATGCATCCCGATTCACATGGATTTCAAGTAAATTCTAGATGTGAATATCATTCAGGTGCCCCAGGGCATAGCACTGATGACTGTTGGACTCTGAAAAGAGCCATAGAAAGACTCATCGCAGAAAAGTTGATTGTGGTAACAAATGGCGAAGACCCTATTAATGTTACAAACAACCCGCTGCCAGCACACAACGATGCTCATTTTGTGGGAATGATCGGCCGAGATCAAGAATACAAGCCGTTTGGCCGAGCAAAAATTATAGTGGGAACGATTCAAGAAGGAACATGACTGGAAGTAAGTCCAAGCCGAGATGTGCCATTGATTGTGAAAGGCGCCCAGAGCTCAGGGAAGGCAACTTTATTTGTTCCAAAAATCTCAAGGTTGGAAGTTCGCTCCATTATTCCAAGCCCAAAGTTATATGTCCTTGGAGGTCACCCCATTATAAAGCAGAATCAGGGCGGTACGACGGGTATAATAGAGCCGATCATAATCAAGCCTGCCACATAACCCCGTGTAACAAATACGAAAACCATCCCTTGGAACTACAACAAAACTGTAGTAACCTACAAAGGCAAGGAAATCATAGAAGAAGTGGGGGAAACTGGAGGTTTGACTCGATCAGGGAGGTGTTACTCTCTAGAAGAGTTGAGGAAGGCTAAGCAAATCAGAGAAGGCCAAATACCAATAAAGAAACTGGTCACTGAAGAAGAGGCGGAGGAGTTTTTGAAAAAGATGAAAGTTCAGGATTACTCAATCATTGACCAGTTGAGAAAGACTCCTGCCCAAATCTCTCTGTTATCTATGCTCATACACTCAAGAGAGTATGGCCATGTACTAATCAAAATCCTGAACGAGGCACATGTCTCAGAGAAGACCACCGTGAATTAGTTAGAGAAGATGGCCAATAGATTTTTTGAGGTGAACATAATTTCCTTTACTGATGATGAACTTCCTGAGGAGGGATCCGGTCACAATAGGGCTTTGCACCTGATTGTCAAATGTGAGGGGCATTATGTGAAGCGAGTCATGGTTGATGGCGGCTCGAGTGTAGATGTATTCCCTCTCTCTACCTTGCAAAGCATGAAGATCAATACAGACAGAATCTGACCCATCAATGTTCACATCCGGGCTTTTGATGGCTCAACGAAAGATACTATTGGGGAGATCAACCTCACCATGACGATTGGGCCTATTGATTTTGAAATTATCTTCTAAGTAGTGGACATGGAAACTTCTTATAACTTTCTTCTTGAAAGGCCATGGATCCATATGACCCGAGCTATTCCATCCACCTTGTATCAGATGCTCAAATTCGAGCACGACAGGCAAGAAATTATTGTTCACGGAGAAGACGAGTCATCCATTTATAAAGACCCGCTAATCCCATGTATTGAGGCCAAGGAAGGATGTGAGTCTATTGTCTATCAGGCTTTCGAAGTGGTTGTTGTGGATCATGTTGAGGAAGGAAAGCCCATTCTGCATCCTCGTCTCTCCACCACATCTGTAATGGTGGCTGCACTTATGATGAGACAAGGTTATGAGTCAGGAAAAGGCTTGGGGGCATCATTACAAAAAATTTCAGAACACATTTCTCCGTTCAGTAACAGGGGTACTTTTGGTTTAGGCTTCAGGCCAATACAAGCAGATGAAGACAAAGCCAAGCACCGCAAAAAGCACGGGTGGGTCTTGCAGCAACCTATCCCTCACATTTTCTACACTTTTGTCAAGCCACGACTCAAAGAGGGTCAAAATTCCTCAGCGCATGCAAACATTGATGAAATTTGCCATGGCCTCAGCCAGATGTTTTCTAAAGTGAATATGATCCAGGCTGGTGAAGGCACTAGTCGTGCCGATATGCAACTAATTGGCCCAGACATCATGCTCAACAACTGGGAAGCAACTCCTCTCCCCATAAGGAAGGAGTCTTGGTAGTTTACTTTTGCAGCTTCTTTCTTTTGTACTTTGGGTTACTTTCAGGGTTGTAATCCAAACATCTTAGTATGATTGTTTAATTTGATGTTAACCCTTCTATCCTTTCAAATTCAATGAAATGCAATTCAGTTTCCTATTAAGTTTTGTATCTTTTCATTTTTCTAATTCCTGCCATTTTATTTCCATTTCAGTTTTGTTAATGCCGGTTTTAATAACATGACATGTATGTGGAATTCACGCCCAGATCTCAAAAAGCTATCTAATTTCGAAATAATGCATCAAGAGGTCGAATATGATGAAGATAAGGTTTTTGAGGAAATAAAAAGAGAGTTGGAACAATTTGAAAACAAGCCTAGGCCCAACCTCAATGAAACTGAGCCAATTAATATCGAAGGTCATGAAGAAGTCAGAGAAACAAAGATAAGCATTCACACTGAACAAAAAACCAGAGATGCCTTGATTCAACTTTTATTTGAGTACAGAGATGTGTTTGCTTGGTCTTATGATGATATGCCGGGTTTAAGCGCCGATTTAGTGGTTCATAAGCTTCCCACGTATCCTGATTTTCCACCAGTCCAACAGAAGCAACGAAAATTTAAAACGGACATGAGTGATAAAATTAAAGAGGAAATAATGAAGCAATTGAGCGCCAATGTAGTCAGAGCCGTACGATACACCACCTGGGTGGCAAATGTTGTGCCTGTGCCAAAGAAGGACGGAAAAACCAAAGTCTGTGTTGACTACAGGGACCTGAACAAAGCAAGCCCAAAGGATAATTTTCCTTTACCAAACATCCACATACTTGTAGATAATTGCGCTAAGCATGAGATACAATCTTTTATGGATTGCTATGCCGCATACCACCAGATTCTAATTGATGAGGGTGATGCAGAAAAGACCGCTTTCACCACTCTGTGGGGTACCTATTGTTACGGGGTCATGCCATTCGGTTTAAAGAATGCAGGGGCAACTTACATGAGTGCCATGACCACTATGTTTCATGACATGATGCACAAAGAGATTGAAGTATATATCGATGATGTCATCATAAATCAAAGACACAGGCTGATCACGTGCACGATTTGAAAAAGTTCTTCGAACGGCTTCGAAGGTATGACCTTAAGCTCAATCTAGCCAAGTGTGCATTTGGGGTTCCATCTGGGAAACTCCTCGGTTTTATAGTCAGCCGGAGAGGCATCGAATTGGATCCATCTAAGATAAAGTTCATTCGAGATTTGCCACCCCTGAAGAACAAAAAGGAAGTCATAAGTTTGCTCGGGAGGTTGAACTACATCAGTAGGTTCATTGCTCAGCTCACAACCATGTACGAGCCCATCTTTAAGTTGCTGAAAAAGGATATTGCTATCAAGTGGACGGACGATTGCCAAAATGCTTTTGATAGGATCAAAGATTATCTGTCAAAACCCCCTGTACTGGTCCCACCTGAAACTAGTAAGCCTTTATTTTTATATCTATCGGTGATGGATAATTCTTTTGGATGCGTTCTGGGGCAACATGATGCAACATGCAAAAAGGAACAAGCAATATATTATTTGAGCAAGAAGTTCACCAATTATGAGGTAAGTACACCCTTTTAGAAAGGACATGTTGTGCCTTGACTTGGGTCGCTCAGAAGTTGAGACATTATCTTTTGGCCTACACTACTTACCTCATATCCAGAATGGATCCTCTGAAGTACATCTTCCAAAAGCCAATGCCCACTGGTAGGCTCGCAAAATGGCAAATCATGCTCACAGAGTTTGACATCGTCTATGTCATTCGCACCGCGATGAAAGCACAGGCTTTGGCCAATCATTTGGAAGAGAATCCAGTTGATGATGAGTACATGCCACTTACCACATACTTCTCAGACGATGAGGTCAACTCAATAGAGGAAGCAGTTCCAGACGACAAACCTGTATGGAAAATGTATTTTGATGGAGCTGTCAATATCAAAGGAGTTGGGATCGGGGCAATCCTCATCTCACCTATTGGACAGTATTACCATGCAACGGCCCGACTTCGGTTCTTCTGTACCAATAATATGGCAGAATACGAAGCCTGTATCATGGGTTTGAAAATGGACCTCGATCTGGATGTGCATGAACTATTGGTTATGAGAGATTCTAACTTGCTTATCCGGCAAGCCCAAGGCGAATGGAAGACTCGAGACATCAAGCTTATTCCATACAGACAATGTGTGCAAGACTTGAGCAAAAGATTCAAATCCATCGAGTTCAGGTACATTCCCTGGTTTCACAACGAGCTAGCCGATGCTTTGGCTACTTTAGCCTCGGTGCTCCCTTATCCGGGCAACACTCATATCGATCCACTAGAAATCCAAGTTCGGAATCAACACGGTTACTGCAATACAATTGAGACAGAACCAGATAGTGAACCATGGTATCATGACATAAAACGATTCCTGAAAACAAGAGAATACCAGAGCATGGAAAGGGAGATCAAAAAAGAACTATAAGGCGGCTCGCCAGCGGTTTCTTCATGAATGGGGACCAACTCCTGGTTACACTCCTTTTGGTAATACAGGGTACCAACCCCTAGTTACATTCTTTCTCAGTAATACACGGTACCAGCCCCTGGTTACACTCCTTTCAATAATACAGGGTACCAACTCCTGGTTACACTCATTTCGATAATACAGGGTACCAACCCCTGTTTACATTCCTTTCGGCAATACAGGGTACCAACCCCTAGTTACATTACTTCCTGGTGATACAAGGTGTCGACCCCTGGTTACGTTCCCTCTTTGTAATACAGGGTGCCAACCCCTGGTTACATTCCTTCCTAGTGGTGCAGGATGCCAACCCTTGGTTATGTTCCTTTCCAGTAATACAGGGTGCCAATCTCTGATTATTTTCCCTTTCAGTAATACAGGGTACCATCCTCTAATTGCATTTCCTTTGGTAACATAAGGTACTACCCTCGTGGTTGCATATCCTCACATAGTTAGTTTATACTACTCTTGTTGTCTTCATTTCAACAAATTAGATACTTTATAGCTTTCTCTAACTCACAAAATTTTTCTAGTGCCAAACTGGGGCAGAAAATTTTTGTTTGTTTTGCTCGTCTTTGATGGCTTTGCAGGCCCCGCCGCATAGCACAAGTGACGATTAAAACTTGTATTTTCAGCTTTCTCATCAGAAGAAAGGAGTTTGTCGGTCACAAGATAGTTGGAGTTAGCTTGGATAATGTGTCAGCAGCCCAGCTTCTCAAGTGTCATTTTCTCGAATTCTGATCCGGAAAGCAAGCAATCGAGAATGAGCCATAATTTTTTCTTCAAAGAGCATCAAGATCCAATCTAAGGTCAACACAAACGAGCAGGTCAAGAATCAAGATTTGACTCCACAAGACACATAGATTAGGAATTTTGTAACTCTTAGTTTGCAGACATATATAGTTTTCTTCTCTTTTCCTTTTGATGTAAGCAGCAAGTAACAGTAACAGCAACAACAACAACAACAACAACAACAACAACAACATCAGTCTTAAATCTAGTATCTGGTAGTCCCAGCTACCAAAGTTTCCCAGAACTATACAGACCTGATTCCTCCAAACAAGGATATGTAGGCAACTTCAGAAGCAAGGTTCGGTCACCATTTTTCAAAAAAAAAAAATGCTTTCATTGGAGCAAAAATTAGCCATGGCATTCACTTTTCTTTGCACGAAAACTCTTCATGTACTCGAGCAAAGAGGGGCAGCTGTGAATACCTGATTTTTGTACTGTTTTAACACCTCCTAAAGTCATTAGTGTTTTGTTACTTTAATTATATTTTCCAATTTTTGTGTCTTTGATTGCATATTTCCTATCATAAAAATACAAAAAAAAAATTCTTTCTTCATTTGTGCATTTTAGGAATTAATTAACTATTCAATTGGTGAATTAATCTAGTTAATTGATCATTTGAATAAGTTACTTAATTAATTTATTTTTTTATATAAATTTAGTTTAATAAGTAGGATTAAGGAAGAAATTTGGCCAAATTTGAAAGAGAAAGTGATCAAAAGTGCAAGATAAGGGGTTGCCCTTGAAAGAGTCTGAAACGACGTAGTTTTGCCTCAAAACTACGTCGTTTCATTAAGTGACCCAAGATCAAACCTCACCCATTGATCTAATGGTCCATATTTGATCTCTCAAGAGGTATTTAAAGCCTCAAAAATCTGAAAAAAGCCCTCATTTCCCCTATAACTCTTTCTCTCTTCTCTCTCTTTCTTCTCTCTCTTCTCTCCGCCGCAACCGTAAATCACCTACCGGCGGCAGACCACCTCCAAATACCTCCAAATTCACACCATGTAATCTCCACAACCTCCTCTTCCCATATCTCCAAACCAATTCCTTTAAAAACCCCTCAAACTCCTTGAATTTTAGATCTAGGAAACTTTAACCGCCACTTTTTGGCCCAAATTCTTGAAGCTCCGGCTAACACCACCCTACAACACATACATGAATGGATATAGCTCCGCGAGACCTATCTTTTCCTACCCATTTCACCCCCAAAATCCCCGTCGTCGTCGGCCAGCCACCCTCACCGCCGTCGCGGCTCCACTGCCTCACCACCGCCAAAATGCCCCGAACCCCCATCTTAGCTATTTTTCGACTCAAAGACACTCGTTTCTTTTGGCGAGATGCTGAAACTCATTTCGTTCTAGCATCTACCCGAAAGAAACGTGCGTTTCGGAGTTAGGTTTATTTAATTAATTATCTCTATTTAGTTTAGTTGTTTGTTAGATTGTTATTGATTAAACGTGATCTTTAATATAATAGTTAAATCGTTTACTTAGTTAATCAATTATTTAGTTGTTGAATGTCGTCGTCCGATTGTTAGCGATGCTCGTCTAATTTCTGTTTTGAGCATTAGTTTGTGAATTCAGTTATTTGTTCTATGGTTAGTTTGCACAAATCAATTATTTTATTCTAGTTAGTTTGAGTTTTAGTTTCATTTGAAGTCTTGTTTCTGTTTTGTCAATTTATTTTTTTTAGTTGTTTGAGTTTGATTTGGTTCAAAATCAATATGGTGGTATTGATGTTGTTAAAATCTGAAGTTTAGCTGGATTTTATCATAAAATAGGGTACTAGTAGCCTACTTTATACTAGTAGGGTGGCTGAAATGATATTTTTTCTCCTTGCTTCTGACATAGCAGATTTTCAGGCCGTCCTTTCACCTTTTGGACAGATTTTGAACAGTGTTTAGTATACAAAGTCAGTCTTTTGGACAGATTTTTGGTGAACCAAAATCTGTCCCAAAACGTGACTGTATTTGCCTATTTAAGGGGCTGCTCTTCCCACACTTAAGACAAACTCTATCTTACACCTACAGAGATCTTGAGAGTTGCTTGAACACACATATGGTTGAACAAAAAATCAGCAGCTGAATACTAAAGTAAGCTGAAAAAGTTTTTGTGCTTTGTGAGTGAATCTTAGAGTGCAAACTTTTAAAAAAGTAGAAATCTTCTTTAGAGTTAGTTCTGGGTTTCTTCTCTAAAGTTTTCGGGCTGTTTAAACACGATTTGCTGTTGAATTTCTACTAATTTTTCTGTTGTTTCTCTGTTGCTTTCTGTTGCTGAGCTCTCATTCGTCGCTGCTATATTTATTTTCTGCGACCTAGGTAACCTTTAAACTTTGTAATGCAGACTTTTTTATAGCAATTGATGAGGATTTGAGCATGTTTAGATTACTTGAAGCATATACAAGGAAATTTACTATATGGATGAATGTTGAGGTTTCAATCTTGAAATCAAACTTTGGATCATAATGTTAAATCCATGACTTTTTTCGCTTTATTTATTTATTTATTGTCTCTTAGCACTTCTCTGTTAACCTTTAAGTAGTATTTTATGAGAATCTTGATCATGTTGTAAAAAATAAATTGTTAAAGATTTGATGAAAAGTTTGAAAGTAGACAGAATGTATTAGTTTAGTATTTAATAAGATTGGGCTAACAAGAATAAATGGCCAAATGAACTAACATGTTGGCCCATTTTCACTGATAACAAATTTGGCCCATTTTGTTTTTAATAAGCAAGGGCTGGCCCAATGCCAAAGCATGTTCAAAAAGGGCCAGCCGTTTTGATTCTCAAATAGTTGGCCCATTCCCTTTTAAATCAATGGTTGTCCAGTCTTTAAAATAACAAGTTAGCCCAACTTTTTATATTTTTATTTTAGTCAAATAATCTCAATAAAATCCGAATTTTCTTTTATTAAAATAACTTTACAACTTAGTCTCTTTAATAATTAATTTAAACGCTAGGCAATTAGTAGGCACGCTTTAACTTCACGGACTCGCTTGCGTAGCGTGATATCATTTTCATTAAATTAATTCAATAATCTCATGCCATACCCATTAGTTTTTAGTAAATTTTTAATTTAATTAATCCTTTGCTAAAATTGCTGATTCGCTTGCGTAGCGATAGTTGATTTTTAATAATTTTCAAGAATTAATATTTATCAAATGTAGTAATTTCTCAAAAATTCCACAAATAATTAATTATCACGATTTCGGATTTGCGTGCGAGGCGCAATTATGATGAGTTAATTAATTTTGTTTTTCGACCACGCATTCGTTTGCGTAGCGTGGCTATGACAGTGTAATATTATCCAAATTTTTTTTAAACAAATAATCAAGAAATAGAAGTGGATAGGTGAACATAAAAATCATATAAATTTCAGTTTTGTCCAAAATTAAGTCAAGCCAAATGTAGTCAATAAAGCGATCATGCTAAAACCACGGGACCCGGGGAATGCCTTACACGTTCTTCCCGGTCGACAGATTTCCTACCCGAACTTTATTTTCGCAGACCAATAATAATAGAGTCAAACCTTCCTTTGATTAGGAATTCAAATAAAAGGTGACTTGGAACACCCAAAAACTCAATTCCAAGTGGCGACTCTGTAAACAAAATAATCCCTATTCGAGTTTGTCACTTTAATTGGAAATTTTTTTTAACCCACAACAATTCATAACACATAATATCTTTTGGGGATAAAAAAGGGTGTGACGAACTTATCACGAAATATTGAGATATTGAGGTTGCAGCCTACGTACTCGTTGCAGTTCCACACTAAACCACACAAGTGCAGACTTAGCATTCTGCATATTTCTAATCTAGTCTACAAAGTAGAAATAGTAGCCAAAAAGAAAAAGAAAAAGTAATATCTACTAGTATGAAACTGCAAGCTGCATATGTACCGATATGGCCAGCGTTAAATCATATTCTGCTACCATTGACTTCTTGACTCAATTTCTTGATTTTTGTTGAAAATCAACTTAATCAGTTTAGTTTGTGATTAGATTTTGTGTTTAAAGGGAACTAAATGATGAGCCGACTTGAATTACTTTACTTCAAAAGATAGAATAATGGTTCAACGATAAGGAAAACGAAAAGAAGTTAGTGGGAATAATGTGGAGCCATAATTAGCATCGTACGTGACGATAGGTGTTGAACAAGGGGAACTATATAAATGCCAATTTAGAAGCTAGCAGACCATTTATCTTCAGCTTTTTGCTGTAGCTTTGCAGTAAGAAGAAGCAGATGCGAAAGTTTTAGCAATGTGATGAACCTTTTTTCTCATTTGGAAACTAAATGGTCTGACTTGCATTATTGCGAAAAAGACACTTGGATTGTCAGATCAGATCAGACCAACTTTATTTGTTACCAATATTTGCACTATTCTCCACCTTATATAATTGATGGAAAAAAGCATGCATTGCGTTCAAAAAGGCTGTGAAATTAATAATGATGCAATTGGAAATCATCTTGCCAATGAATGGAAAGAAGCTAGTTTTGTTCTATTCAATATTCTTTTTTCTCAGTCAAATCAAGTACTCTTCTTTTGCTTCTTGTATTTTCTTTTACTTTTCTGATTGTGTATAGGCACTGGATTTAAGGGGCTCGGGTGGTGCCGTGGTGGTGGTGGGGAGGGGGGAGCGGGGGGAATTACATTTTGTGTCAGTTATAGCATTTAAGAAATTTTAGTTTAAGAATAATACATGCTAACTTTGTTATTAAATGGAACCGAATGTAAACTCATAAATAGTAGAACTGGTAATAACTTTTTATATACGTCGTATAAGATTCGATTCGCATCAAGTTATTTTCTTGTATTTTCTCCTATATTATATCCAGAACTCCTCCACCTACAAAGAACATAGAAATGATCGAGCCGAAAAAATAGAAAACGCAAAACATTTAAAAGGATGTATTTTTTTATTTATATTTTTTAATTTGGACCATTTTTCAATTTGTGCATATTATTCTTGCTATTTATTGTATCATTCCAATTTTATCGAATGTCCTGTAAGGGACAAAAGGATATGTCTTGAAGGGAATGAAGACAACATTAATATGCCAAGGGAGTAAATGAAATACAATGATACAATGAACATGAGAGGAGAAAAAAGATGAATTTAGTCTATGATTGAGAAAGTACAGCCACCACTAAAAGCACAAAAATAAAAAGAACAAGAAGAAGAAGCAATAGATGAAGTAGGATTTGCAACTTGCAAAAATAGCAGCTAGCATATTAATTAGCAAAATGCAAGTAGAGGGTGATAACAGACGTCATTTCTTCTTACTGTCGGTTTGTTTTCATTCAAGTTTCCTTTCACTAGCTAGCTCTTTATGTCTAGTCTAATCGCATATCCATACACACTATTAGCGGAAAAACATCTTTAAAGAAGCCAAGAGTATATATCTCTAATCTTATGCATGAAAAACAAACTTGATAGCTTAGCTAGATATATAGGCATCCTTAATATGGATGTCGTATATTGTCTTGCATGCATATATTAATTACTTGCATCCGACTTTATTAGGGAAATTAGACATTCTTGTCAAAATAGAAAATAAATTTTGGGTCTAACTAACCCTAAAAGTTAGTTCAGAAGATGAGGATAACATGATACCATATAAAGGCGCAATCTCATTACTGAAGAACCGATGTGGGAACTCAACATCCCTACACGCTCAGGACTAGGCATCCGAAGCATGTTAGTCGTAGGGATGGAGTAAGTCGCAGTCACCGTCAAAAGCTTTCCATATTTTGGACTTTTAGAAATTTATAAAGAAAATATATACATTTTGACAATTAATTCATTTCGTGATTTTATCCTATGAGATTGCCGGCGTAAATCAGCTTTGGAAGAAAATTAAAAGGTACACCAATCAATTAAGACTTGTTTAAATGTTACTCCCTCCGTTCCAATTTATGTGAATCTGTTTGACTGGGCACGGATGGGCACGGAGTTTAAGAAAAAATGAAATTTTTTTGAATTTGTGGTCCTAAACAATTCAAAAAGGGACCAGAGTATTTGTGTGGTTATAAAAGTTTCTCATTAAGAATAAAATTGTAAGTTTAAGCAAAATTATTTTCAAACTGGAACGGAGATAGTAATAAACAAACCGAGAATGTTGGTCGTTTAATTCACGTTACTACCAACTTATGCAAAATATAGTACACTTTAGTTAATTACAACAAAGCTATATGCACGTGTAACTTTCTTCTTTTCATCAGTACAACCCTAGCAGATTGCTGTTTGTTACGGAGTACTAAATAAAGTAAACTGTCCGTTTGTGCTGCAAATAGCTATTTTAATCTTTCATTTGGTGCCCCTAAACTAATGAGATTAGTTCTTTTAAGCAATTCTTTCAAGAAGAAAAGGAATCATCTCACGCTTTTATAAAGGAGGATCTATAAGAACATCGTAGTTACTATTAAATATTAATCATATTCACTATTAAATATTAATTATATTCAAAAAAAAAAGGAAAAACCTTCTAATTGATTCATAAACCTGATTTAGCTACAGCTCGACGCATTTGCAACTACAGCAAGGGATCACATCTCCACCAAGGAATTGGTGGCTCCAAAATTCTCAAAACTTGAAACACGATAAATTAAAAATAATAATTCAATATTCATTTGTCACTTTACTATATTGTTGTTTTTGGTTCTATTCTATGCAAATTTACTTATACGTCATGTTTAATTATGTCAACTCCGTTGCAATATATGATTAAATTAAGGTAGATGCATGTCATCTTGTCGTTTCTTTGCTTTTTTTAAAAGTATATTAAGTGAGAATGTAATAAACTTTTTATACTATTAATAATGTAATTTAACTTATTATAACTATAATTTCAGAAACCATCTATCCCCTCAAGTTTCACCCATAGTCAATCGCCAGCTGCATCACTTTCCGAATAGCCACAGCTTTAATTAACAAAACATTTTCTGGCACCTCTAAGATGAATGGGTATTAAATTCATAGTGTTTATGTTAGATTTAATAAAGAAGTCAAATGACATAGAATTATTTAGCTATATGTGTCCAGTGTCCTTAGTTATTTTAAAATCAATTCTCTGGTAAAACCCATATTGCTTAACTGCATTCGTGTTTACATCAGATGAATTCATGTCCTTTTTCTACCAGTGCACGTCGACCTCATTATTTATTAGTAATAGGCTAACAAAAATAGAAGAACTATTGCCTCCAAGCCAATAATTCCTGTACATTTACTGTAACTAAATAAAATACAAAATCTGACATAAGCAGATTCCTTATCAGAAAAACCCACTTCTCATATACACCAAATTAGAGTGAATAATTTTCATCCTTTTGTCTTCTCGTATTCTTATACCTTATTGGATAACCCAGCTATCCTTTTAAGGAATAAAACAACCAAAAGAAACCAAGTTATCTAATCAAGAACGTTAGGTTTCATGCATCCTAATTCAAAACCGATCATACAATTAATTATATTGAGGGAGGATTAGGTATGTATGAAAGACACAAGAATTATAGGAGTAATGCTTATCCTATTCCTTTTCTTAACTTAAAAATTATCTCATCCAACTAGAGGTAGACAAGCCCATAGCAAAACTTCCAATCTCGTTGTTTGGTTCAATCAAGAATTATACCGCTTTAAGGTGAAGAAACCCTTTATTTATTGTTTAGAAGCCCGTAAAACCAAAAGTTTGAAATTAGACTGCTTTCTTTTTTTAATTTGTTTTAAAATAAATGAATCATTTTTAAATTTAGAAATAATTCAACTTTAAACTCTTCATTTTACCCATTTTATTCTTAATGAGAAACTTTTATAACCATACAAATGTCATGACCCCACAAAGCTTTTAACCCTTAAGCTTTTAAGACCACAAGTTTTAAAAGTCTTCTTCTTCTTTTTTTTAAACTCCGTACCGAATCAAACTATCTCATCTAAATTGAAATAGATGGAGTATGTACTACTTATAACTTGAAACTATTTGTAGAGATATTATATAATTAGAGGATAGAAGATTAGAAACAGCTAGCATTCATGCATAAGAATTAATATATTCTCTTCTATGCTTATGGAAGGATAGTGCAAGGTCAAAGATGAATTAAATTGGCATTAAAAATAAAAAATTGAAAATTGATAAGACATTGACAATGGGAAGATGCATATTGCATACAGACCATCAGCCTGCAATCTCTATTCTCATTATCACTATTAAACAAATGGGCTCTGAACCGCCCGCTGACTCTAGTGGTTATAATCAATCATCTCTAGTGGTTATAATCAATCATTTATACTATTAGTCAATAACGTACGCTTTATATTATACTATAGTCAAACTTCTTTATAACAGACTCGTTTGTTCTGAATATTTTTGAATGTTATAGTAAAGTGTTATTATAGAGAACATATATTATAACATAACATAAAAATTGATTCTGAAAAAAATTTAATTTTTATAGTGAAGTATTATTATATAAAAATTCTATTATAGAGAGGTCTGATTGTATTAAGCAAAATAGATCGGCACACTTCTCGGAACATCTTGCCATGTTGGTTGCGAATTAATTGCGAACTGGGATTTTGGACCAACTCAAGGAACCAGATGGCATCGATCGACATTGAATTGTCCCATCCGATCTGAATCAACTCTTTGCAGTTAGATCAAAGTTACAATAACTACACTAAATTCAAAAAATAAAGAGTTATATGCACCTAGTGTTAAAGACAAACTAATAAACATACTGTAAACAAGTTACATACCCGATTTTCCGTTGAAGAAAACGGAAGAAGATCATGTACGCACAAGATACGACGTATACATCATCGGGCATGATAAAGCAATGCGCCCCTGACCCAAAACGAGTTCTAAAACCTCGGAAAACACGGTAATAGTTACACACGACGGATAGAGAGCCGTGATATTCGCATCTAACCGGATATCACGGCGCAGATCTCACTCAATATCGGTTACAGATCAATAATTAACGAGAAAGGAAGATTTTTATCTTTTTTAGACTTAAACTAGAGATGAAACTCTCCTACTATATAAAGGGGGAGTTTTTTTTTTGTCACATACATTGTAACACGCGAATCAAAGCAATACAAATTCATTTTCTACTTTCTAGCTACTACTAAAGTTTTTATTTAATTGTTCTGTTCTTCATTCATAATTGGGCTCAAACCAAGGGTCCAATCGAGGGTAAAGTTACTATTAAACCTAGGTTCAGGCTAGGCCATAATATTATAACTGGTTTGATCGTTTATTTTTTCTTTAATTCATTTATCTAATACACTTAATTGTTTATGTTGAATCAAACTGCGTACAAATTTAATTGTTATCCGATTTCAGGGTAAACAGTATGGCGCCCACCATAGGGCTAAGGATAATAGTGGTAATTTAAAACGAATCTCCATAACACACCCTATTTTACGCTTGTTCTTTAAAGCCTTAGTTTCGAGTCAGCCAAAAAATGTCAAACTCTCAGTCTGCCCACTTGAACGTTGACGCTGAGTCTGGTCATCATGAGAAAATAATAATTTGGTGCCAAGCAACGAGGTGCCTCCTACTGATCCCAACGGTGTCCTAGTTGCCGATCCGATCGATGCTAACTCACAGGTGGCCATCGACGTCAATTTGTCAACTAACCCCGAAAACAGTATTCGCGATGGACCGACTAACAACTCGAGAAGCGCCCAAAGGCGAAGGTGATGGGGTAAGCTTACGACTAATCTTTGAAATATTGCAGGCTCAACGGGCGGCAATAGCACAGCTGTAGAACCAAAGCCACGCCCCCAACAGGGTCGAACCCGAACAATCCCGGGAAAGCACCTGAAGAAATGAACAAATCACCGAGAGACCGGCTGAAGCCTAGCCCAGTGTCAATCCCGAGATAATGAAAATTCTTGAATCGTTAACGAAGCGGGTAGAATCAGGTGAGAAGAAAACTAAAGCTAATGACAAGAACGTGGAAACATACAATTTCAGGGTCGATTAAATCCTGGGAGCACCCCCGATATTGAAAGGGCCGGGCTCCAAGAAATTTATCCAGAAGCATTTCCCTCCGAGCACAGCACAGTAGCCGATCCCGAAGAGGTTTCGTATGCCCGATATTCCTAAATATAACGGAATCACAGATCCAAAGGAGCATGTGACCTCATATACGTGCGCAATCAAGGGGAACAAATTGGAAGACGATGAAATCGAGTCGGTGTTACTGAAGAAGTTTGGGGAGACTTTGTCCAAAGGAGCAATGATATGGTATCATAACTTACCCCCCAAATTCCATTGACTCATTTGCTATGCTTGCAGATGCTTTCGTAAAAGCCCATGCCGGGGCCATCAAGGTCGAGACCAGAAAGTCCGGCCTTTTCAAGGTTAAAGAAAGAGACAACAAGATGCTCAGGGAATTCGTGTCAAGGTTCCAGATTGAACGGATGGACCTGACTCCAGTTGTAGATGATTGGGTCGTTTAGGCATTCACTCAGGGGCTTAACCCCCGAAGTTCCTTGGCCTCACAACAGCTAAAATAAAATTTGGAAGAGTACCCGATGGCGACCTGGGCCGACGTCCACAACAGGTACCAGTCAAAGATCATGATCGAGGACGACCAACTCGGAACTCCTTATGGGTCAGTTTATCCCATCAATGCTGAGACAGGTCTAAGAGAGTCGTTGATCATGAGCCAAGGCTGGTCCGGAATCGGTACCAATCATATAACGCGGACAGAAGAGGAAATGGGTCAGGGTGTCACCCCACAAGGAACGAAAAGAGAGGCAATCGAGGGCCCAGTAGCCGAGGTCTGATGAGAAAAAATGGTTTCGACAGGCTGCTAGGGAGTAGGGAAGCTCCGAGATTATCAGAGTATAACTTCAACGTTGATGCTACCAGTATCGTGTCAGCCATCGGGCGTATCAAAGATACCAAGTGGCCTCGACCATTGTAGTCTGACCCTACCCAAAGAGATCCTAACTTAATATTTAAGTATCATAACACTTATGGTCACAGAACCGAGGATTGCCGACAGTTGAGAGAAGAAGTTGCCTAGTTAATCAACAACGGGTACATCCGAGAGTTTCTAAGTGATCGAGCCAAAAACCTCTTCAGGAACAGGGAAACCAACAAACAGGTCGAATAAGAGGAGACTCAACACGTCATCAACATGATCATCGGAGGGGTCGATATCCCCTAAGGACCAATGACAAAGCGCACTAAAGTATCTATCACAAGTAAAAAATGCACCTGAGATTATGTCCCGGAGGGAACCATTTCGTTCAGCGACGAGGATGTCGAGGGCATCGTGCAACCTCACAATGATGCACTCGTAATTGATGAGTGGTAACTTTACCATTTCTAGTCTCTTTTCTTTAATTTTTGTGTCCTTTAATTATAAAATAAGGCGATTTATGGTGTGCATTGCTAGATTTTCAGGTACTATGAACCTTGAAGAGAGTTGAGATCAAATGAAGTGAAATTGTGCAAAAAGAGTAAAAGAAGTGAAAATATTTCCAGTGAAATCGCATCTGCGCAGTAAGGTCTGCATCTGCGGTCTCGCTTCTGCGAGAAAAGGACCGCATCTGCGGAATCCGGCTTGCAAGGCAGAAATTGCTTCTGCGACCACTAATACGCTTCTGTGGAACTGGTTCTGCCGTTGAGGTCTGCATTTGCGATGCCGCTTCTGCGACGACATTTCCGCTTTTGCAGAATAGCTATTTTCACCAAAAACCGCATCTACGTGCATCAATTCCGCATCTACGATGATTGTTCCGCAAGTGCGGCCAACGGGCTTCAGACCTGGACAGGACTGACAATTCACATTTCCTCCATTCCAAACCTACAAATACACGGCCTAGCTTATGGGAAACATATCTTTTGGCTTATTTTCAGTCTCTTAACTAGAGAACACGAGTATTGGAGCTAGGGTTCTTGCACACACACTTGGAATTTGAAGATCTGAAGCTTTTGGTTGAGCATTTCTTACCCATTTATGTTCATTTCTTTATTTCCTTGATTTGTATTGTATATCTAAGTGTGTAGTATTTTTTTCAACACTTGAATCTTGATTATGGGAATATTCATATTTAAAGTGTGGATTAAATATATTGTTGTGCTTATGTATTGAACGATTTTTAATTATTATGAAGTGAGTTGTTGTTTCTTTAATTATTCTTGTTCTTTAATGTTTCCAAAGGGATTAGCTAACCTAGGACTCGCCCATTCTCTTCGAATTAATTTTAGAAAAGATAATTTGGGGTTGGGAAAGATTAATTAACAAGAATTTGAGGCATTAACCCTCACTTTATAGATTCTACCTAGAGATATGATTGAACTACTTGTATCCATATTCGAGTGTGCTTAATCTCTTAATTATTTTAGGGATAATTTAATAAGGAAGTCTTGTTAGTCTTTAGAAGAAGCTAATATAGAATTATTACCCGAGGCTAATTAACATAAACTCACTCATATTTGTAAAATCGTGAAATGCATTGGATCGTTACTTGAGTGTAATTCCCAATGCATTCATGCTTGTAGCCATTGATCGTTTTACTTGCTTTCTAGGTTAGCTTACAATTTCTCAATTAGTTATAAATATTTTCTCAAAACCATTCTAAATGTTTGGCTTAGCATAAAAAGTGATAATTCTCTTACACGTCTAATTACCTACATATTATTCTCTATGGGATTCGACCCCAACTCTTAGTTGGGTAAATTATATAGCATGCGATCGTGTCCATTTACTTTTTAGTAGTGGATTTGGACGTCATCAAAATTGGCGCCATTGCTGGGGAATAATTTAGCGTATTTAGGTTGTTTGAGAAATAAACGTACGTGCTTTGGTCCAAACTTGTGAATATTTGTGTAATTATTTTTCTCATCTTTGTTTAGTTTCCTTGTTTGTTTCTTATTTATTTGCTTAATATTGAAAAATGGCATCATGTAATGAAAAATGGCCATTGGGATAATTGTGATTATTTGTCCTTCCCTTCCCCGAACCCCCGCTGTGATGCTTCTACTTTTTGTGATGACAATTATAGGGAAATGGAAGTGGAAGAAATTGAGCATTTTCAAAATGGGGAGTTCAAACTCATGATAGAATTCCTACTTGAATCATCATCATCATCATTATCATCATCATCATCATCAACCCAATAGTAATCCTACTAGTGGAGTCTGGGGAGGGTAAAATGCCTACTTGAAGGAGAAAACAAAGAGCGAAATTCCTTGGAGGAGCTTTTGGAAAATAGTCTCCAAAATAATTTGGCGCTTGAAAGGTTGAACTCACAAATGGGAGAAGTGCTTGATGCTTTAGAGGTCCGAAAAGCCTCGGAATTGAATGATAGCCAAGAACCTTCCTTAGAGGTTGCAGCAGAAAATCCTTCTTTGGCACTCGATCAAAACCAAGAAGAACTCTCAAATGCTCGAAATGAGAGGATAAAGTTCATGTTGGAGGCTATTCTTGAAAATGAGGTGAAGCACAACTTGGCACTTGAGGACTTGAAACAAGTTTCGATTCAAAATGATGAGAATATCCGCACTTTGGAAGCTCAAATAAAAATATTAGCTGAGAGTGTGGAAAGAGCTCAAGAAAAGTCCAACTTCGAGGAAGAAAGTGACCTTTATTTTGAGGAATAAAGAATTGAAAAACCGCCAACCGACTCCATGCTTGTTAGTGGTGCCACGAAAAATATGGAATTAGAGTTAATCAGTGTAATTGCAAAATATGATTGAATTTGACTCTAGTTCGGGGGACCAAGAGGATGTCAAAATCCGAAAAGAATTGAAATTTAGAGGCTTGATGTCAAATTCCAAGCATTTCTTAACATTGAAGTTGTGTGGTGATATGGGAATTGAACTACACAAATCAGTGAGGGATTGCGAAGAGGATAGGCAAAGGCAAAATGACATTCCTCATATGAAAGACAAGAAATGCAAAATGAAGAAATTAAAGTTTGGCTTGATCATCTACTTACCCCCTCCCCCCCCCGATCGTTCATGGTCACAAACTTGATTCCAAGTTAAGTTCCCAATTCATATCGTCCAAGTGGCGAGAAAAGTGATAATGTTGATTCGCGTCATGCCACGACGGTAAATGCGGTGTTTGGTGGAAGGTAACCCACCGTTTTCAAAATTTTAGTCGTTTTTAAATTTTTTTTTTTTTAGAATAGCTTAATATATTATTTTTGACTAATCTGCCAAGTTTTAGATTTTTTGGAGTTGAATTGAGGAGGTTGAAGTATTGGAGCGAGCCAAAGCAGTGGTTGCCCAGTTGTGGCATTAAGAAAGCTAGTGCAACCACTTCTGCGAAAATATTCACGCAGAAGCGACTATGCAGAAGCGTGTTTGGAGCCTCATATGCGGACTCTTCGCAGAAGCAGTTACTTAACTGCAAAAGCGGTTATGCAGAAGCGGTAAAAAGCACGCAGACGCGACGCATCGGGTGAGTTTAAAGCAAAAGCCCTACTGGGTATCTCCTACAGGTAACACTAATTTTTTCCCAAACTCAAAACTTCCTCTCATCTCTCACACAAATACTACTCTTGCATTCCCTTGCTCTCACACACAGTTAATACATGTATCATCGTCAACTCTATTCTACATTTCTCTTCTACCTTTATTTTTTTTTCTTCATCTCTGATTTTCCATGGCCATATCCCCTAAGTTCCCCATTTACTTTTAATTAATATTAATATTAGGGGTGAGAAAATTGGTTGAGTGTAGTTGTATGTGCTGTTATTGGTGTAATGAATTTGGGAAGTCTGAGTACCAAATTGCTTAAAAGAATCAAAAACCACTCAGTGTTTGTTATGTGTTCGATAAATTATCCAAGAGAATTTTGGTAGCGAAGTGCCTTAAAATCAGGTTTAATCAAGTCGTATAATCATCTAGTGCACTAATTTAGAAGTCTTGAGTATAAATTGTGTGCTAAAAACATGTTTGGAAGTAAGAAAATTAGGCAGCTTCTGGGTTTTTTAAAACCCCTGATGAACATCGCAGAAGCGGACATGTCGCCGCAGAAGCGTCCTCACACCTACGATGTCTTTTTTGCAGGTGCAAATTTCTGGTCAGCTACGCAAATTTGCAGAAGCGAACAATATACCGCAGATGCGGCTTCGCACCTGTGATGTGTATTTTGCAGGTGCAAGTTTTGGCCAACAATCACCTTTCATAGAAGCGATAGGATTTCCGCAGAAGCAGAACCGCACCTGCGAGGCTTTTTCTGCAAGTACGGTAACAATGCAGCTTGTGCAAAAACAATATCTTTGCAACATGAGCTTCCGGAGCCGTTTAGCTTGATTCTTTGGTCTAATTGCATTATTGTGAATTGCTTAACATGATTATAATTCCTGACTAACTTGTTTTTGATTATTTTAGGTACTTTAGGCTTAAAATGGACCCGAACATGAACGAAAATGCGACGGTTGATCATGAAATTGAGAAAGAGGCTGAGGAGGAACAATTCGACACTGAACGATTCATGTATGCTGATTGTAAATACCGATATTATGACAACCTTCTTACAAAGAATGTTGTACTTGAAAAGGAAATCTCCGAGGATAAATTGGCTGAGTTACTTTCAGATTTTTATGGCCGTTTACAAACTACCGGCTGGTCTTGTTTCATGCCTACTCTGTGTAAGGCCAATGAGGAGTGGGTTTGTGAGTTTTATGCAAACCTTCAGCGTACAAACTTCAATGACCCACAACTCACCATCAGAGACAAAACAATAAGGTTTGGAATTGAACAAATCAATGATATTCTAGGGCTTTCTAACCATTCACTTGAGCCGGTATGAGAAAAAGATCATTGCTCTAATGGAGATTGGCTAGTTTCTAAACTCTATCCAGTCGGCATGAGAGCAAAGTCGGCAAATAAGAGAAATGGTTTGAAGTCTATCAACTTCACAACTGAGGCCAAGATGTGGCTCTACATCATCTGCAACAGAGTATCACCGTGTGGAAATGTTTCATATGGAAGAGCCATGATGATTGCATGCATAATTGACGGCATTCATGTGAATGTCAACCATTATATCCTTCAGGAACTGAAAGAATATTTTCTAGAAGACAGCTCAGGCTTGATATTCTCTTCAGTGATTACAGAGTTTGCCGGCGGGCAGATGTTGAGGTGAGTAGCACCGATCGGTTGGTACCCGCCGACAAATCCTTTCATCCGTTGAGAGTAACGGGTGAGGGTAGTGCAGTAAAGAGAAAGAAGAGGAATGTCATCACTGCTGCTGGACCAGAGTCCTCCTCATAGGCAGCCTGCCTGAGGGACCATTTGGGATGTTGAACTCACAGCTTGTCTCCATCCGTAACTTAGTGTCACAGCTCCCTAGTGGGCCCTCACACTCCCAGCCTACGCCCGAGTATTTTACTAGGGAAGAAATGAAGTCCTACCTAGAGAACCAGAAGAAGCAAGCAGAGTCGCAGGAGAAGTTGGCAACTTCTGTTAGCAGGCTCGAGGCAGCTTATGGCAACATGGCCAAGGCACATGTAGATCTTCACGCATATTTCATGATAAAGATGTGGAGAGGCATCAAGGCCGTCTTCAAATGGGGGCAGCCGAACAGTCGAACAGGAAGATATCGGTCGAGGACAAAGATGATAGTGAAGAGTATTCCTTCATGTCGAGTGCTGCTGATGTTGATACTGATGCTATTGATGATGATGAGGCCGAGAGCTCCACACGACAATGATTAGCTTTTTCCCGCAGTTTGCTAGTCTGATGCAGATATCAGGGAGACCCTCAAACTACTCTTATTTTATCTTGATATTATGCAGTGAGGACACTACAATATTTTTAGTTAGGGTGGCTTTTGGAAATATACTTTATTTGTACATTGATGCTTAACTTGTGCTCTTATGGGGATTATGCCTTTATATGGATATTATGTGCCAGTGTTGGGCTTGTTCTACTATTGTTTATCATGGGCATTTGCCGGGCGTAGTTTGTGATTGGTGATATACTTGTGGATTAGTCGCTTTTGTTATTTTATTTTATTTTGCTTTATTTATTTATTTATTTTATTTCGTAGTTTTTAGTTTATGTTATTTTTATTCCTTTAGTATTAGTTGCTTTTGTTATTTTATTTTCTTTAGTAGTTTTTAGTTATTTTATTTTCTTTCCTTTAGTGTTTATTTTATTTTCTTTAGTAGGTTTTAGTTATTTTATTTTCTTTCCTTTAGTGTTTATTTTATTTTCTTTAGTAGTTTTTAGTTTATATTATTTTTATCTCTTTAGTAGTAATATATTTTCAATAAATTACCTTGGGTTTTCTTTATGCTACAGTTCTTTCCCGAGGAATATTTTTATGTTGAACCGGATGACTTTTCCCTATGATGGATGGCGTGATGACTTTCTTAAGGGAATTAGTCTTGTTTTGGTATGTGGAGAATTTTTGGATTGTTTGGTACTAATAAAATTAGCCTCTTGTATGTAAAATGTGAATTAAGAATATCCTTCCGAATTTTGGTTGTAAATTGAAAAAGTAAGTTGCATGGAGAAGAATAATTTTTGTGATAACTTTTTGGCTCATTTTGTGACTCTTTGCCAACTAGTTGGCATGATATTGCTCAAATTGTTCTTATTAAAAAGTGAAATTGATCCGTCTTGATTAGTTCATATGCCATGTGTGTTTGGTTTTATAAAAATAATTCTTGTGTTCACTTTTATCATCTAGAACTTGCCCGGTTGGTCTTTCAATGCTAATGTTAATTATGTTTGGTTGGAGGGATGACCTTAGGTATTCTTTGTGATCTTTGAAAAAGCCTCTTTAGCCTTTCGAGCCTACTATTGCATAAATACTATCACTAGTTAACCCCATTTGAGGCTTTAACCTTTTCTTTGGCTACCTCATTACAAACCTTTACCTTTTTTGTGAAATAATTCCCTCTTTTGAACGTGTCCCTCCTTGAATGTCAAGAATGAGGCTAAAAGCCTAAGTTGGGGGTGTTAGTATTAATTGGGAAATGGCGAAGATGTACATTATGTGTAGAAGTATATACCTCAAAGTTGTTTATATGAAGATATTCATGCTCCAAAAGAAAATAGTTGTATAAAAAGGAAATAAATAATTAAAAATAAAATAAAAAATAATATGGAGTCTTGAGAGAATTAGAGAGGTGCTTTAAGGTAGTTCTATGTTAGTAACTAGATGTCAATAAGGGCTATGTGGTTTAAAAAGAAGCAAAGTGCAAAACAAGAAAAGACAAATGTGAGTAGTGTTCAAGGAGGGTGTAGTCACTTGTATCCCAAATATTTATCTTACCCCTCCCTAAGTCTACATTACAAGCTTAAAAAGTCCTTATGGGATCTCCAACCGAATGTTCTTGAATAGGCGGCGAATTAAAATAAGGGCAAGCTTATGGCATGATATTTTGTAACACTTGAAATTCTTTGTTGAGAGTGAGTGTCTTTGTGCATTTGTCCCTTGTGTTGTTATTGTAAATATGGTGATTTTAGGACTTTCTTTCTTGTGAGGGTACATGGATTATAATAGATTGGTGACATTGATAGATTCCGGATTGAGTAAATTGAGCATATGTAGTAGACTAGTACTTTTGAGTCACTTCTTGAGGCTTGATTGTTGTCACTTGATTATTTTGAAACTCCATTGCTTTCTTGAAATTATTTTAAATGAGGGAGTTATTTAGTTGAGATTCACATGCTTGAGCCTAATTATTAGTACGATCAAAATCCATAAGTGTTATACTCAATTAGTGCCAATATCTCAAACCACCCGGCATGATCACAAGCTCACAATTACAATCCGCTCGGCGTGGTCACATGCTCACAATCACAATCCACCCGACATGGTCATAGGCTCACAATCACAATCCGCCCGGCATGGTCACAGGCTCAATAGCAACATGAAAATGGATAATACAAGTACACATGGGCGTGATCAATAAAGGTCAAGTTTCATACTCCTGAGCTAGCATAAGTGGCATGCTACGGTGTATGCTTGTGCGAGTATACTACTGCAGCCCAAGTCAACAAGTAATATCAAAGACATCGAGTAGCTCATCGAAGCAACAAAACAAGTCACGCAAGGTGTATGACATATACAAGGGGAAAGCACACCATCACAAGAAAATCACCAACACAATGTCCCTAATTTGAAAATGATAGTGATGCTAATTGTGCATTGAATAGTAGAGCCTCATTAAGTATTTGGTTTTGATTTGCTTGAGGAAAAGCAAAAACTTTAAGTTGGGGGTGTTGATGAGTGGTGACTTTACCATTTATTCTAGTCTCTTTTCTTTAGTTTTTGTGTCCTTTAATTATAAAATAAGGTGATTTATGGTGTGCATTGCTTGATTTTCAGGTACCATAATCCTTGAAGAGAGTTGAGATCAAATGAAGTAAAATTGTGCAAAAAGAGTAAAAGAAGTGAAAATATTTTCAGTGAAATCGCATATGTGCAGGAAGGTCCGCATCTGCGAGAAAAGGTCCGCATCTGCGGAATCCGGCTTGCAAGGAAGAAATCGCTTCTGCGACCACTAATCTGCTTCTACGGTTGAGGTCCGCATTTGCGAAGCCGCTTCTGCGGTGACAGGTCCGCTTATGCGGAGTTGCTATTTTCACCAAAAACTGCATCTGCGTGCATCAATTCCACATCTGCTGAGCCGCACCTGCGATGATTGTTCTGCAGGTGCGGCCAACAGGCTTTTGACCTAGGCAGGATTGACAATTCACATTTTCTCCATTCCAAACCCACAAATACACAACCTAGCTTATGGGAAACACATCTTTTGGCTTATTTTTAGTCTCTTGACTAGAGAACACAAGTATTGGAGCTAGGGTTCTTGCATACACACTTGGGACTTGAAGATTTGAAGCTTTTGGTTGAGAATGTTTTACCCATTTATATTCATTTCTTTATTTCCTTGCTTTGCATTGTATATCTAAGTGTGTAGTATTTTTTCCAACACTTGAATCTTGTTTATGAGAATATTCATATTTAAAGTGTGGATTAAATATTTTGTTGTGCATATGTATTGAACGATTTTTATTTATTATGAAGCGAGTTATTGTTTCTTTAATTATTCTTGTTCTTTAATGTTTCCAAAGGGATTAACTAACCCTAGGACTCACCCATTCACTTTGAATTAACTTTGGGAAAGATAATTTGGGGTTGGAAAAGATTAGTTAACAAGAACTTGAGGCATTAACCCTCACTTTATAGATTCTACCTAGGGATAGGATTGAACTACTTATAGCCATATTCGGGTGTGCTTAATCTCTTAATTGTTTTAGGGATACTTCAATTAGGAAGTCTTGTTAGTCTTCGGAAGAAGCTAATATAGAATTACTACCCGAGGCTAATTAGCATAAACTCATTCATATTTGTAAAATCGTGAAATACATTGGATCGTTACTTGAGTGTAATTCCCAATGCATCCATGCTTGTAGCCATTGATCATTTTACTTTCTTTCTAGGTTAGCTTACATTTTTGCAATTAGTTATAAATATTTTCTCAAAACCATTCTAAGTGTTTGACTTAGCATAATAAGTGATAATTCTCTTACACGCCTAATCACCTACATATAGTTCTCTGTGGGATTCGACCCCTACTCATAGTTGGGTAAATTATATTGCATGCGACCGTGTCCATTTACTTTTTAGTAGTGGATTTGGATGTCATCAGTAATATCCATACTTATCAATAAATCTGAAGTTAAACGTGTGTTGATTGATCCAGGTAGCTCGGCCAACATCATCAGATCAAGGGTCATAGAGCAATTGGGGTTACAGGGTTAAATAGTGCCAGCAGTCCTGGTGTTGAACGGTTTTAACATGGCATGCAAAACCACTAAAGGGGAGATAACCCTGCCAGTAAATACTGCTGGGATGATCCAAGAGAAAAGGTTCTACGTGATCGAATGGGACATGAGGTATAATTCTCTATTCGGAAGGCCATGGGTTCACAACATAAGGGCGGTACCCTCGACCTTGCACCAAGCGTTGAAATTCCCTACACCGGGAGGAGTCAAGACGGCATACGGAGAGCAACCGACAGCAAAGGAATTGTTCGTAGTCGATGAGGTAATCTCGGTGCCCGCGGTTTCAACATCAAGGAATGTAGAGCCGACTAAAACGGAAGAAATTAAATAGCAATCACTGATGCCGTCCTCGACCAAATCAGAGGAATGAGGAGTAGAAGAGGATGATGATTACGGAGTCCCGAGATCATTCATAGATCCTGATGACACCGATGCCACCAAATCGACAATTGAAGAGTTGGAGCAAGTCATATTAATCGAACACCTACCGGATCAAAAGGCATACTTAGGCACGGGGTTAACCCCTGAGCTCAAGAAAAAACTCATTGATTTTATTAAAGCTAACATAGATTGTTTCTCTTGTTCCCATATTGACATGACAGGGATCCCATCAGAGGTAACCACTCAGAAGCTGAGTTTGGACCCGAAGTTCCATCCGGTTAAGCAGAAGATAAGGCCGCGGTCCGAGATCAAGCATGTGTTCATCAAGGATGAGGTATCCAAACTTCTTAAAATAGGATCCATTCAAGAAGTTAAATACTCGGACTGGTTAGCTAACATAGTGGTAGTGCCTATAAAAGGGAATAAGCTAAGAATGTGTGTAGATTACAAAGGTCTAAACAAAGCATGCCCAAAGGACTCTTTCCCTTTGCCTAACATCGATCGGATGATCGATGCGACGGCCGGGCATGAGATATTCAGCTTTTTTGATGCCTATTCCGGGTACAACCAAATTCGGATGGACCCGGACGATCAAGAAAAGACTTCTTTCATCACTAAATTCGGCACCTACTGTTATAATATAATGCCGTTTGGATTAAAGAACGCCGGTGCCACCTATCAACGCCTAGTAAACCAGATGTTCGAAGAACATATAGGAAAATCAATGGAAGTTTATATTGATGATATGTTGGTCAAGTCCCTGCGAGCAGAGGACCATTTGAAACATTTACATGAGACCTTTGACATACTGAAGAAATACAATATGAAGCTAAACCCGGAGAAATGCGCATTCGGGGTCGGATCTAGAAAGTTACTGGGGTTCATGGTATCCAATCGAGGGATTGAAATCATCCCCGACAAAATCAAGTCCATAGAGGATATCACTATGGTGGACAACGTCAAGGCCGTTCACAAACTGACCGAGTGTATAGCCGCCTTGGGCCGGTTCATCTCGAGGTCCTCGGACAAGATCCATCGATTCTTCTTACTATTAAAGAACAAGAACAACTTTTCCCAGACCCCTGAATTCCAGCAAGCTTTGGAGGAACTCAAACGGTACCTATCGAGTCCCCACTCCTACACACTCCTAGGCGAGGCCGAATCAAGGTATCCTCACCTGGAAAAATTGGAGCTCGCTTTTCTAAGCACCTCCAAGAAGCTAAAGTCATACTTTAAATACCACCCCATATGTGTGATGACCTCTTACCCGCTAAGGAATATCATGCACAAGCCCGAGCTCTCGGGCCGGTTGGCCAAATGGGCTGTGGAAATTAGCAAGTACGATATCGAGTATCGACCCCGAACCGCCATAAAATCTCAGATTTTGGCAGACTTCGTGGTCGACTTTATACTGGCCTTGATACCTGAAGTCGAAAGGGAATTGTTGTTACTTGGGAACCATTTCAGGAATCTAGACCCTTTTCACGGCGGTATCGTATTAAAACCACCCACGGGACATGTAATTAGGCAATCTATTAGAATTGTGAAATTGACTAACAACAAGGCCGAGTATGAGGCCATGATTGAAGGTCTAGAATTGGCTAAAAGCATTGGGGCCGAGGTGATCGAAGCTAAGTGCGACTCCCTCATCGTGGTAAATCAAGTTAAGGGAACGTTCGAAGTAAAAGAAGAACGAATGCAAAGGTACTTGGACAAATTACAAGTAACCCTACATCAATTTAAGGAAGGGACCCTGCAGCATGTACCCCGAGACAAAAACAGTGAGGCCGATGCACTGGCTCACTTGGGATCATCGTTCGACTCTGATGAATTCAGTTCGGGAGCAGTAGTGCAGCTAATGAACTCGGTGACAGAAGAAGGCCACGCCGAAGTGAACTCAACGAGTTTAACTTGGGATTGGAGAAGCAAATACATAGACTACTTGAAGACATGAGAATTTCCTTTAGATCCTAAAGAATCGAGAGTCCTGTGCACCAAAGCTGCCAGATTTAGCTTGGTCGAAGGGGCATTGTTCAGGAGGACCTTCTTTGGCCCACTAGCCAGATGCTTTGGACTAGGAGAGACTGAATACGCCATGATGAGAAGTTCACGATGGCACTTGTGAGAACCATTCAGGGGCAGAATCCTTGGTTTGGAAATTGATTAGGGCCGGTTACTACTGGACCGAAATGGAGAAAGATGCAAAGGACTTCGTACGGAAATGCGATGAATGCCAAAGACACGCCCTAATGATCCATCAATCAGGAGAAATGCTCCACCCGATCCTTTCATCGTGGCCATTTATGAAGTGGGGAATGGACATCGTTGGTCCCTTGCTATGGGCACCCAGTAAGGCTCAATTCATATTATTCGTGATCGATTATTTTTCCCAATGGGTTGAGTCCCAAGCGTTCGAAAAGTTCCAAGAGAAGAAGTCATTGACTTCATCTGGGACCACATAATATGCCAATTTGGGATACCGGCCGAGATAGTTTGTGACAACGGAAAATAATTCGTCGGCAGCAAGGTGAGTAAGTTTTTCAAAGATCATAAGATAAAGAAGATAACGCTTTATCATCCTAGTGGGAACGGGCTGGATGAATCAACGATCAAGAGTATACTTCAAAACCTGAAAAAAGAGGTTGATCAGTTCGAAAGGGAAATGGAAGAAGATCCTGCCCGAAGTCCTGTGGGCATATCGTACGACTTCGAAATCGAGCACCGGGGCCACCCCATCTAATTTGGTTTACAGAGCCGAAGCCTTAATACCAGTCGAGGTGGGAGAACCAAGCCTCAGGTTCCAATATGCGACCGAAGAGCCAAACGGCGAGGCCATGATCATGAGATTGGAACTATTAGATAAAAGGCAGGAGGCCACCCTGGTCCGGTTGGCCGCCCAAAAGCAGCGGATAAAAAGGTATTACAATCAAAGAGCCAGCCTCCAACACTTTCAAGTCGGGGACTTGGTGTTGAGAAAGGTAACACTGCATACCAGGAACCCAAACGAAGGGAAACTATGCCCGAATTGGGAAGGACCATATCGAGTTGTCAGAATAACCGGCAAAGGCTCATATAAACTCGAAGTGAGAAGCGACGTATAACTACCAAATAACTGGAACGTGGCACACATAAAGTGGTACTACTGCTAAGGTACAAAGTCAATTAGTTTTTAATCATATTATAAATCGGACTAACGTATGCAGGTAATCAACCAAGGACGGATATGGATATTAGGTCCGAAAGCACATGTTACACTCTTTTCCCTTGAACCGGTTTTGTCTTGAAGTAGGTTTTTCGGCAAGGTTTTTAACGAGGCAACAGTAAAAGGTGCTACCTTAGATTTAAAGACCGGTTTTAAATCGAAATCAATAGTTGTTTACATCAGTTCAACAATATACGAGCCCTCACGAGTTTAACCTTGAATATTGGGGGCCATTACCCCCAGGTTAAGATCTTTGGCAAGGGAAAACGAATATTTTATGTGCTAAAAGCTAAGGCTTGATGGTTAGAAAATTTTCGTAAGGTCCAAACGGTCATATGAACCATGCCCACATAGTCTACTCTAGCCACGACACAAGTTTTATGCGTCTTCAATCATGTACCTTACATATTAAACAATGATAGAAATTTCTACTTCCTTTAAACATTATTACTACGCATTTTGCTTCCTCGATCCTAGATCCTAAAGCCCATGGGCTACCCTTGCTCGGGGACTGTTAATCCCACGGGCTACCCCTACGCGGGGACTATCGCCCGACGAAAAATCGGATGACCCGAGCTTCCGAATCCCAGAGGCACCAAACCTGCTATGCGGTACCCGAATATATGAGGCTACGGACACCCTAAAAATAGGCCGGAGACGTCCGAAGTCCCTAACCAAAAATTAAGGCCCTTACGAAAATTCAAAACTTATTAAAAGGTTACCCTCGACAAAACATCGTCTAAAAATACTTAAGCATCTTAAAATACTTCGGTCTCACCGAGGGTTCGAAGCCACAAGTAAACCAAAGTTGCATCAAAGTCGAGCTCCGTTCGAACTTCCAAGAAATGGATGCTCTAGAACTACATCTGATTTTATGCTAAGGCATCAAAAACAATACACAAATAGAAATTGCAAGTAGATGCTGGAAAAGTAGAGACACGGTATTGCCAGAAAAGGGGAAAATTTTATATACTCCAAAATATTTTTACAAAGGCCCTATAGAACGGCCTCAAAATAAATTTAAAAAAATACATAAGGAAAAACTGGAAAAATACTAAGGCATCTATGCCTGGTCTATACCGGGGCCCGACTCATTGCCAGAATCATCGGAGCCTTCAAAACCCTCAGATCCTTCGGTACTCTTAGGCTCGTAGAGTTCCTTTGACTCGGCCTCAAGCCTTCTAGCTTCTTCAATCTCGGCCGATAGGGCAAAACCTCGGGCATGGATCTCTTCGAGGGTCCCTCTCCAGGATAGCCATTTTAATTACTCAGTATTCGTCTTTAAGCGAGTCTCAACTACCTCCACATCGACCTTATACTGTGCCACCGTTTCCTCAGCATCGGCAGAGGTTGCATCCAATTTGGACCCCAATGTGACATATTCTTGTTCCGTGACGACCGAACTCAGATGTGCCCTGAGATCATTATTTAGTCGAGACCACTTATCGGCTTTGTCCTTCACCAACCGGAGTTGGTTCTCGACCGATGCCAGCTCCACCCTCGCAGCTTCCTTCTCTGAAGCCAGCAGGTCCATCTTGACCTTCCGCACTTCGGTCGTGGACTTGACCTCGTCCATCTCAGCCCGAAGCTTATCGATCATGTTTATCTTCTCTTGGACCTATGAAGTTGTATTGTTAGTCACCACGACTAGCTTCTCATTTTTAGCCTCAAAGATCTTAACCTTCTCAACCAGGTCAGCGTGTTCCCACTTCAGGGTTGAGGCCTCATTCTAGGATTTTGCCAGCTCAACCTGGAGAATAGGGAGGTCTTTGAGGACCTCGTCCTGCTGCTCACTAAGAGCCATGTACATGTCCTTCTTCTAGACCTGCTCTTTGAGCTCGAATTTGAGCTGGCTAATCTCCAAGCGGTACCGGAGGAAGATTTCATGGTGAAGCACTGAAGCCTGAAAAACAATGAAGTTAGTAGAGGACATCAAAAACCAAAGTGAGATTCACAAAGGGATATAAAGGGCTGACGCCTTACCCGATTCAGCGCCAGTTGTGCCTCTTGAAGAGGCTTGACGTGCCCACCTTGTTCATCTTTGCCTGATCCTACTCGGTCACCAGGCATCAAAGGTAGCTGGCTACGCCAGCGAAGCAGACAGAACCCGGGCATCCTCTGGTATTGTAAGAATGACTGTTCTTTTGAACTCGGGGTCCACGCTTGGAGCAGGAAATTGCTTCACTAGTTTTGGGCTCAAACTCGGTCTTCCCGCTCCCAATGGCACATCCTTCTTCGGGACCTCTAGGTGATCAAACCCGAAAAATCCTCCAGTGCGGCCATATCCATGCCATCAAAAAATGTGTTAAGGGCGTCGTCTAGGCCCTGCGCCACCTCGCTCGACTTCTCTTTGCCCGCCTAGGCCTCTTCGAGCATGGAATCGGTATAGGAGGGTGTCTCCATAATGTCAATGACACCGCTCGCCTCCTTCGAGACATGAGCGGCTTTCTAGGGGTCGCAGCCTCTGTCTCTCCTTCTGGTTCCCGAGTTAGAGGGGGATTGATCTCATGAACCTCTTTATTGGTCGTCACTTGCTCCCCCTCATTAAGGGTCGACCCACGAGCAACAAAGAGGTCATCATCTTTGGGCTCGTCCCTGAGCCGATAGAGAGAATCGGAGTCCGATACCCTGGACTTGGTGCTCTTTTTAGGCTTTCGGACCCGGTTGGTCACCTTTTTATTCTTCTCCTCAGCATCCAGGGAACCCAAGGACTTTCTATTCTTCTTATTCTTCTCGTCCTTCGCAGCAGCCCCGAGTTGCCCCGGAATGGAGGGTTCAGCGAGCGAGGACGGATCCTCGTCCTCATCCAATGGCCTAAGTTCTACGGCCTTAGGAAAACCTGTGAGAAAGGAGAAAGAGTTAACACTGTGTAAGATAAAGACGTGGAAGTGATTACTCAGGAAAGAACCTCACCATGGGATCGGGCCTCCCATTTGCCCTTCGAGAGCTTCCGCCATACGCGCTCGGAGTATGGCATCTGCTTGCAGATCCTCTCGATCCACTCCTTGAATCGAGAAATTGCATTAGGAACTTGGGTAACATGTGCACGACAACAAACACAGGCAATGAGAGAATAAATAAAAGAAGTGAATACTCAAGAAAGATAATACTTACGAGATGTGTTCCACTTATCAGGGAACGACAAAAACTCGAGAGGTATCGGGTCTTCAGTTTTCACCTAAACGAACCCCCCTACTAACCTCAGTCTTGGTCCTCGTCGATGCTCGAGAAAGGAGACTTGCTTGCTCGGCGAACGAGCTTGATTAGTCCCCCCGAAGATTTAGGGACTGTATGGGCCGAGTAGATGGCCGAGGGTGAATCGAAGGGCTTTAGTATTATTCACGAAATGGCGTAAAAGGATCACGATCCTCCAGAAGGACGGGTGGATTTGCCCAAGGCACACCTCATACCTTTTGCAGAAAGCGAGGACTATGGGGTCTACCGGGGAGCATGAAGAGGTAAGTGTAACCACTCAAATACCCTTCATGTGGGTAGTAATATCTTCATCGGGCCCGGGGACGACCACGTCCTTACCCTCCCATTTACAGTCTGGTCGGACTATAGGTATGGTTTCTTCAGTGAAGGAGCATATATATCTCCATGCTCCCTCACCTCGGTCTTATTGACTAGAGGCCTTCTCATCATTGAAATCATTCTCGATAGAGCAGCCCTCGGGTATGAAGCTCTTCATGGGGGGCTCCTGAGCCATTTCGGGAATGGCCACCTCGATATCTGCGGTCGGGTGGGAAGATGAAGGAGCAACCTGCTAAGGCACTGACTTATAGGTTTTGGCCATTGTAATCTGGGAAATATGAAGGTCTGAAGAAGAATATGAAGGTTTGAAGAAAAATATAAAGATTTAAAGATGGTATGAAGGTATGAAGGTCTAGTTGAAGGACTAAAAAAAATGTATGAGGATTGAAGATGAAGATATGAAGGTTCAAAGAACAATGTATGAAGATTTGGAGAAGTTTAAAGCCGTTGGAGAGTTCGAGGGTAAAATCTAGAATCGGAAAGTGGAAGAAGTGAAAAAGGTCGAAGCTTTTATAGGGGAAAAACAATCAATGTGTGACGTTTCACATTCGAAGGCAGCCAGCCGGTGACTGACATGTGTCTGAAGTCAGAACAACGTGACTGATGGGATGTTTTGATTTACCCGTCATCTCAATTGTAGCGTACGAAGGAAGGAATCGGGGTTCATCTATCATTTCCCATCATTTCGGTAAACCTATCTCCAGAAAACGAGGGGACTATCTATATACAGGTAAAATCGGGGGTAATGCATACCCCGATTTTCCGTCGAAGAAAACAGAAGAAGATCATGGACGCACGAGATTGAAATCGAGGCTGGAGCCCTTCATATCGAGATCCATGAAAGGTGAACGACATGCTCATCATCGGGCATGATAAAACGACGTACCCCGGACCCAGAACGAGTTCTAAAACCTCGGGAAATACGGTACCAGTAACACACGACGGATAGAGGGCCGTGATATTCGCACCTAACCGGATATCACGGCACAGATCTCGCTCGATGTCGGTTACGGATCAATAAATAACGAGAAAGGAAGATATTTACCTTTTTCAGACTTATACTAGGGATGAAACTCTCCTACTATATAAAGAAAAAGTTTTCTTTTGTAACATGCGAATCAAAGCAATACAAATTCATTTTTTGCTTTCTAGCTACTGCTAAAGTTCTTATTTAATTGTTCTATTCTTCATTCATAACTGGGCTCGAACCAAGGGTCCAATCGAGGGCATAGTTACTGTTCAACCTAGGTTCAGGCTAAGCCATAACATTATAACTGGTTTGATCGCTTATTTCGTCCTTAATTCATTTATCTAATATACTTAGTTATTTGTATTGAATCAAATCACGTATCCTTAAAACCGCGTACAAATTTAATTGTTATCCGATTTCAGGGTAAAACACGTGCAATATGTGTATTGCACATAAATTGTTATAAAAAACTTAAGTAATGCACTCTGATCACCTCATGTTATCATCAGTTAATAAGTTGATATGACGTCAAGTGCATGTAAGTTTTTTTCATGCAAATGCTAACTTTTGTTCATCCTCCAGATAAATAAAACATAAAAGAAAACGGAAATCGAATAGCTTTTGGTTTGATATAATCATGGATTAAAGTTATAGGTGCATAACGTTTTTTTGCTAGCTCATAGTAGGTACTAACTCTAAAGATGACAAAAACAGAAGGAAGTCGTTATGCATTAAGTTTTCAGGAAAAGTTTGATCGTTAAATTTTTACGTGACGAACAACGAATCAGATAAGTTAAAAATAAATTTGTCATACGACAATATTAGTGTGACTGGCTTGGTAAGTTGGTATATCACTCAATTCATGTGTTTCCATCAACTCTCAAAAGTTGTGTACCTTCGATTCCTCTTTCAAGCAACAGTTTTTGCTACATCCTGTGAGCTAAATCCAAGTTAGTGAAGCTCTTTTATATATAAAACAACAAATAAGAAAATTGTATATGCATGTTTTGTTCTATCTTTCTTCTTCACATTGAGGCATTTCTCAAGGTTATGTTCCTGGTTCGGGTTTTTTCTTTTTTTTTTCTTCTTCTTCTTCTTCTTTTTTTTTTTTTTTTTTTTTTTTTTTTGCAAAAGAACCAGCGCATTTTATAGTAAATTAGAGTACACTGTACACCTACCGATGGTGTTAAATAAACAAATCTTGATCTGCTTTGAGAAAATTGGTCCAAGCCAAGAATCTCAATTTATGGGCAATATTTGCTCGAGCTCTATTGGTTTGCTACATAATTGTAAAGCCAATCATCATATCATATCATATTATAAGTGGAAAGTCTTAAGTCAAAAGTTAAATTCCGAAAAAGTCCATCAAAAGTTAATTGAACATTTTGCCCTACACCATAAAGATTACTGGCTAAATATATTACATGTTTACCCCTAAAAATAACTTTTTGGTGACGAACAATGACTCAAATACTTGTCTAGCTAGGTTTTGAATTGAAAGATATTATAATTTATAAGCCAATGAACATGTATGTACCTTGGATTTTTCTCCAATATATCTCTGTTAAAAACAAGATTAAGGACGATGAAAAATGTATGACAAAGACTTGTACGCCGAAAGTATTCGAAGGATTGATTTTGCCTAGGTTCAATTACTTTCATTTGAGAGACAGCCTAGGGTTATCCCATTATATTTCTATCTTGGAGGTGAAATAGACCTCATCAATTAAATAAAATTGTAGGACCAAAGAAGAACCAACTGTCTGGTAACTATTGTACTTGACCAATGTAAAAAACAAAGACGGACGAAATAGGAGTATTAATTATATAGATATTAATTTAGAGCAGGTAATTAAACTTTTTTTTTTTCTCTTTATTAAGATGAGATCTTAAACTTCTATATGGACGGAAGTCATTTTCTTTATATCTATCAATTTGCAGTACTCTATATCACTTGCTTCAACTAACACTTAAATATTATTATCATCTTTAATCTCAAAATTTTCAAAAAAATATTGTTCTATTTTGTTAAAATTATTATCAATCTTTAGTAATATAAAAAATATATTCAATCCCAAATTAAACATTAGAAAACAAGTGAACCCCGTAATTTTCATAAAAGGTATTTTCTGTGAATAACATTTTTCTTTGTACCAAACACATATCACTTGTCAACTTTTCACAATGACTTCCTTAAAACTTTTATTTGCTCCAAGTTTTTTACTTAGTCGTGATGAAAAAATAACTAGATTTGCCCTTAACCATGGTCATGTTAATGACATCTCAAAGTACATAGATCATAACTTGATAAGTTATGTGCATTTTGTCTTGATGATTTAACATACTTCATATGAGAACCAAATAAGAAACCTGATACAACTAGCCTCTCCATGTTCAGAACAACAAGTCAAATGTCTGGCACAAGTTTTAATGAAATCAGTTAAGGGAACAACATAGGAAACAAATAGATATCAGTTCCACCGGTCTCAGTACAAGTCAACTCTTACAGCTGTTAAAGTTGCTGCACTGCACACGCAATAGTACAAAAGCACTGTCGAAGCATGTTGTGTATCGAACGCTCCCTTGCATCATCTTTGATGACCTCACTTATATATTACAAGCATGAGGCAAGGGACAACACACACTTGCAAAACTTAAAATATAATTTACTCTCAAGTGTGCAACCACCTTCATTCTCTCAAAGACATTGAAGAACAAAATAGCACCATAACGAAGGACCAGATTCTAGCATTGATTACATCATGTGTCCTTAGTATTGTTGTGTCTTAATTTGTTTATGTTATTCACTTGTAACTCTTACTCAGCTTATTTAGAAGCATCTCGTAGGACACTCTATAAAGCATAAACTTTGTGGTTGTTTTGACTAGAGTTAGTCAAGTGGTTAGCTTTGTAATAAAGTTGTTACAAAGAGGTTTGCAGTATAATTATTGTAAGTAGGTGGGGGATTAAGAGTTTATTCCTAGGTTACAATAGTTTGTAATCTAAAAGTTGCTCAGTTAGTGAAGTTGAAATCCTACGAGTGAAGGTCGTAATTTTTAATCCCATGAGCTGGGAGTTTTCCGCGTAAGTATCGTTGTGTTATTTACTCACTACTGTGTTCCTGGGATTGATAGAGAACCAGATTCTCTATACAGTTTGGTGGACTCTTAGTTTACATCATAACTCATATAAAATAATTAACTAACCATTAACGCGTATCATCTGTTAATTACTAGAGGGCAATATTCATTTTTTCCATTCTGGAACACTACTATTCATGTATGAGTTGAATTATTTTAAACAACGAAAAATGGCCAACAATACCCCTAACGTATTGAAGATGGTTCAAAAATAAATTCTGTTAACCTTTTGGTATGCAAATGCTCCTAACGTTTATTTTTGGGCTCAAACTTACCCTTATATCTAACAGAAGGGCCAATAATACCCCTAACGTATTGAAAATGGCTCAAAAATAACCTATGTTAACCTTTTGGTCCGCAAATACCCCTAACATTTATTTTTGGGCTCAAACTTACTCCTATATCTAACAAAACTAACCTGGTCAATTTTTTGACTTTAACTTCGCCATGTGGCATTTTCTTAACCAGCCACGTATATTATTTGTATTAAATAAACCTACTTGTATCTTTTAAAATACCCAACGACCCTGACCCGCTCCTATATATCTGGACTTCGGCTAAAAATAATTACATTTGCTAGTTAAATATATATAAAAAAATATATATAATCCATTGATTATATATAAAAATATGTATATTATATATTAATATTTTAATAAATATTTTACATGATATTAATTTTAGGAAAAATTATACCGTGTAGTTTTCTCTATTAATTATGATCTATAACTCGAATTTATTAAGCAAATCTGACAATGGAACGACAGTTTTTTCTAATATTTTAGCTCTATCGTTATATATTAAAATACTATTAGTTCCCATTGAAAAGATCATGTGAAGTCCATTAATGTGGTAAGCAGTTGGATATGTATATAATTAAAGGTTTTAAATAATTTCCTTTTCATCTGTTTCTTTGTTTCTCCTTTAGAATCATATAAATAGAACATTATCATTTTTATGTTTGAAAATTAAAATTTATATTTGTTAAACTTGTTAAGATCTGCAAAAATTTGAAGGAAAAACTACACCGTATAATTACTCCTAAAAATAATATCATGTAAAATATATATTAAAATATTAATGTATAATATACATATTTTATATATAATCAATGTATATTTTTTATATTTAACTAGCGAATGTAAATATTTTTAGCCGACCGTCAAAATATATAGAAGCGGGTCAGGGTCGTTGAGTATTTTAAAAGATATAGGTGGGTTTATTTAATACAAATAATATACGTGACATATTAAGAAAATGACACATGGTGAAGTTAAAGTCAAAGATTTGACTAGGTTAGTTTTGTTAGATATAGGGGTAAGTTTGAGCCCAAAAACAAACGTTAGGGGCATTTGCGGACCAAAAGGTTAACAGAGGATTTTTTGAGCCATTTTCAATATGTTAGGGGTATTGTTGGCCCTTCAGTTAGATATATAGGTAAGGTTGAGCCCAAAAACAAACGTTAAGGACATTTGCGGACTAAAATATTAACGGAAGATATTTTTGAACCATTTTCAATTCGTTAGGATAGCGTTGGCCCTTTTTTGTTTAAACAATACTAGGAATGTACCATGGTCCAACATTTAATACTGACAACCATATTGTCCTGGAATGACTGACGAAACCAAAAAAGTGGCTGGAAATAATATCCTCGCAAACTCAAACTTACAAAATTTATTGGATAGCAAACAATTGTTAGCTAATCACGCCCCGAATATTGATATATCATTTTGACAACTTAAATTTGTTTTATAATATATAATATCTTTTAATAGGTATACAAAAACTTCAAAACACGGATTGATCATGTCCAACTATGCCTCATAAAAAGGACTAAGTGGTTATTGCAAATATAATCCTGTTTAAGAGTCCAGAGTCGAATCCTACAGAGAACTAAGATTTTGCTACTACTGTTTACTATCATTAAAAAGACAAGTTTGAACAAATTCTGAAGTTATAAAGATTGAGATTTTATTTCTAACAAAATAACTAACTAATTAAAGTGGTAAATTATCAACCAAAGATACTAAGGGTTGGAGACAAAATAGTTATGATTTTTTCAATTGTCGGAATCTTTTTCGCTACGTCTTTTATAATATTGTCTAATTATTCTCTACCGATCGTGAGTACTTTGGGCGTCGTAATTCTCTTTCGAGCAACTACCACAATTTTCGAGCGTAATTCTCTCGAACTACGCTAGCTGGTACTAGTTCACCGCTCACTAAGATCATACCAATGTTTCGTTATTTCTAATCCCACATTTAAACCCTCCGTATTGATTTCTCAAATACGTTAGGAGTGATGTTGTTCAACAACTACCTAAATATGTACCCTTTTGCAGGCAATACATAATAAATAAGCACAATCAATCGATGGCCATTCAATCAACTGAAATAAACACGTAGTTAAACAAGTAGAGAAATCCAAAGGCTACATTATATTAAACTCTAGATAAGAGAAATCCAAAGGCTACATGTAATAAGAATTCATCCTCCAATAGGTTCATCAAACTCTAGATAATGAGTTTAACTACTCATAATTGTATAAACAATCATAATAATATTCAAAAGCATTAAACTACATGTGTTTCGTAGCCTTTTGCCTCTCCAATAATGTCTCTCCCACCTAAAAACTAACTTCAGGAGGTATTTATAAGGTAGGGCTAAAGTGTACACGTCCAAAATTAAGGAGGAAATAAAAATGGCTCGGATAAGCATCGTCAGTGATGCCAAAATATATTGCAAGGTGCCATCAGAGGCGTCAACATACACTGCAAGGCGCCATCAAAGGCGCCAACTTTTCATGGCCTTGCAATGTCTACTTTTATTGCTCTATTTTGTACCTTCGAGGTACCATTTCATGCAGTGTTTCTCAACTTCATATCCAAGTATTCCTATATGTAAAATAAACTCAATTGAGCTTAATCATCGCATGAATTAACATCCAAACAACAAACAAGTAAGGTGAATAACGTCAAAATATATAAAATTATAGCACGATATCAACACCCCCACACTTAAATATTGCTCGCCCCCGAGTGAACCAACTAAACACTTCCTCCTCAAGTACCCTACAAGCCACACATTTACGACACACTACACCCATGATCATGGTTGATAGCGACAATTAAGCTCTAGCATATGCGGTCAAATATACTTCCCGTACTTATGCCCAATTTCCATATATCCAACACATGAACAATATGATTATAACAATCCTAGCCTCGAAAACTAATTCAATATCACAATGCATCCGAGGCTTGAATACTTAATCTATCAAAAAAGTCTAATAATATTACCTATCCCTTGTGAAACTATGTGCCCTCACAATAAAAATAAAATAGTAAGCAGTCCATACATCCAAATCATATGTTCGAATATATTTTAAGGACTCACACATATGAATAAAATCACTCACTCTCTCAAAGAAGTCACATGCATGCAAAAGGTACCACATGCTTGCCCATTATATAAACCTCTACAAATGTAGGCACGCTCGGTCCAAAATCAACTAGGACTTTATTATGGTTGTAATGTGGGCTAAGGGATAAGTATAATATATTTAGGATATAGTGGCTAACCCTCCTAAGCACTTTAACACATCACGTATTCAACTTTAAGCGAAAAAATTTCTTCAATCCACTTCAATCATCACAAGATAGCTCACCTCAGAATAGTTTTCCTTCTTCTTTAAGCACTATTGTAACTCACACCCACTAGCAACAACAAGATACCTTTATTTTATTTTATTTTCTTTTTGTTTTTTGTATTTTTGCCTTACCACTAGTGGAGTTTTATTTAAAATACAATTGCTCCTTTCTTCCTTCTATTGGTTCCACTCAAAAGTTACCCCAAGTTTTCTCATTATTTCTTTCTAGCACTTTCTTTACAATTCAAATGCTTTAAGAGGTATAAGGATCAAAATGATTCAATTAAGAATGAAAGGGGATAGGCTTGTAATGTGGGTGACAAAATAAAGTATTATATGTGTGATGACCCAAAAGGTCATCTTATGTTTTAGAACTCGAATCTGCACTCTTAAATCTTAAAAATATCATATTTACCCTCCTCTATTTGCGTGCATAGTCCGAGCATGTTTTCGGAAAGCTTTCATATTGAAAATTGATGAAAATAAGAATTTATGCCTTAAAAGTTAATTTTAGTTGACTTCGGTTAATTTGTTTCTGGGAAACGGGCACGGATCTGTGTTTTGATGATCTCGATGGATCCGTATCGAATTATGGGATCTGGGCATATGCCAGGAATCGAATTATGAGGTCCCTAGCTCAAGTTATGATTTTTTGATGAAAATTAAAAGTCTGAAAATTAATTTTTTTTAAGAATTAATTGATGTTTGGCATTGTTAGTGCCGAGTAAGTATTCTGGTTCCGGAGCACGGTACAGGTTCACTATAATATTTAAGACTTGTCTGTGAAATTTGGTGAGAAACGAAGTTGATTTGACGTAATTCGGACCTTCGATTAAGAAAATAGAAATTTTAAAGTGTTCTTAAGAATTTCATTTGAGTTGGTGCTAAATTCGTAGTTCTAGGTGTTATTTTGGCAATTTCATCGCGCGAGCAAGTTCGTATGATGTTTTTAGACTTGTGTGCATGTTTGGTTTAGAGCCCCGAGGGCTCGGGTGAGTTTCGGATAGGCCATGGGATGTTTCGAACTTAGAAAAGTCTAGTGTTTTTGCTGTATCTGATGTCTGCAATACTGTGCTTCGCGATCACTTAGTCACTCTCGCGATCGCGAAGGGGAAACTGGGATGGGGGAGGATTTACTCTACGCGAACGCGAGACCATGGTCGCGAACGCAGAGCATTGGGGGGAAGTTGCTCTACGCGAATGCGACAGGTCGAACGCGAACGCGTAGCTCTAGCTATGCTGGGCAGGGGACCTGGGGAAGCTCTACGCGAACGCGAAGGTAAGGCGGGCTAAGCCTTCGCGAACACGTAAAGCCTCTCGCAATCGCGTAAGTCCTTAGGAGGCTGCTCTTCGCGAACGCGGTAGTGTTCACGCGATCGCGATGAACACTATCGCCCAGTGCATAAAACAGAATCAAACACGGGATTTAGCCAAAAAATTCCTTTTTCTCAAAAATCAAACGGTGTGAGGCGATTTTTCAAGAGTCGTTTCTTCCCGAAAGTGTTGGTAAGTGATTTTAAACTATTTTCTTTCAATTACCCATTACATTTCTTGAATTATCAACCTAAAACCTAGAGTTTTCATGGTAGAATTAGGAGTTAGGGTAGAAACTAGGGATTTCGGGAATTTGGGGATTTAGACCTCGATTTGAGGTCGGATTCCAAAACCAATTACATATTCGGGGTCGGGGGTGAATGGGTAAATGGATTTTGGTCCGAACCTCGGGTTTTGACCAAACGGGCCCGGGGCCGATTTTTTACTTTTTGGAGAAAAAATTGGGAAATTTAATTTATGTAATATAGTTGATTCCTTTAGCAATATTTAATATTATTGAGTCATTTTTGAATAGATACGAGTGGTTTGGAGGTGAATTCCAAAGAAAAAGTTGTGACTGAGAATTAAGTGGCCTTCAGAGGGAGGTAAGTGTCGTGTCTTACTTTGGCTTGAGGGAATAGGTATTATATGTTTATTTGCTACGTGTTTGGTTGTTAAATATGATGTATAGGTAAGGTGACGAATGCGTCGTTGTCGAGTCATAGCATGCGAGTGAAATTCTATTCTTGTCTATTTTGCAGCCTTAAATTCTACTATCCATGCTTAGCGGGTTATTTGAAATGTTGGGTGACTTATATCTAGTTTCACTGAGAATTGGTAACTTTCGAATATTGATTCAAGGTTGAGGTTACATTGTGCTATTGATTATGGGTGAAATACTGGTTTCTTTGTGATACTCCTATCTATCCGTTGTTATTGATTCTGTGATTTGTGAGGAGGAGTGTAAAACACGAAGGGTGATGCCGTGCATGCATTATTTATCTTGTGAGGAAGAGTGTAAAGCATGAAGGGTGATGCCGTGTATATTATGAGAGGTTTAATGCACGAAGGGTGATGCCGTGCCGTTCTATTTATTTATTTATTTGGCGAGGTTGAGAGTAAAAGCACGAAGGGTGATGTCATGCCGTTCTATTTATTTATTTGGCGAGGTTGAGAGTAAAAGTACGAAGGGTGATGCCGTGCCGTTCTATTTATTTATTTGGTGAGGTTGAGAGTAAAAGCACGAAGGGTGATGCCGTGCAGTTTTTCTTTGCTGTTTTATTTGCTCAATTTGTTTAAGGATTTTCGGTTTAATTCTGTCTTTTTATTATTCTCACTCTTTATATTGTATCCCCCCCACTGTATGTCCCCTTCCCATTATTTTTGCGTTATTTCTTTATTTACTGTTGTTGCTACTAGCATAATTATACTGTTCAGATTATATGTGGGTGTCTTGTCCTAGCCTCGTCACTACTTCGTCGAGGTTAGGCTCGACACTTACTAGTACATGGGGTCGGTTGTACTGATGCTGTACTCTGCACTTTCTGTGCAGATTTTGGTACCAGCCCAGGTTGATCGAGATTTTTCTATTGGTCCGCTGTCCGGAGACTCAAGGTAGATCTGTCGGCGTTCACAGACCTTGAAGTCCCCGTCTATCTTTTATGTCCTACTATTTTCTTTCATTCAAACAGTTGTATTTCTTTCAGACTATTACTTGTAGTAAATTCTAGAATGCTCGTGAATTGTGTCTCCAAATCCGGGTGGTAGTAATTAATACAGTTTTATAATATTCCGCACTTATTATATTTTATCTTAGTTAATTATAGTTATTTACTGAATAAAAATAGGAATTGGTTTAAAGATTCTCTAGCGTTGGCTTGCCTAGCAAGTGAAATGTTAGGCGCCATCACGGTCCCGTCGGTAGGAAATTTCGGGTCGTGACAATAGGCTCAAAAGGGTAAATTAGGGTTGATTTTATTTGTGATAAGCAATAAAACTCAAAAAGATCAAAGAAAGCCTAATATCACTTTTCAAATGAAGCAATACCTAGGATTTCGCTTCAATTCATATTCCGGATAAGTTCTAGACTCAAATGCAATATCATGGACTATATAAAGAACTCATTTCACACATGGTACATGACTCATTAAGGACGGTTCCATTCCGACTCTCAAATAATTACAAGTATTCAGGGAGCCACAAAATATTAAGTATTAGCACAAAGTGAACACAAGTCAAGCAATCGAGACATATGAGTCATACCACAAGCTATTAATTTTTATTAAGGCATTATCATATATTTAAAACCAAGGGAAGGTGAAATACATGCCCGAAACTAAGTATTCAACCATCAAACAAAAGGTGTGAATCACATCATTCCTTCTTCTTTATTTCCGAAGAACTACTCTAAAAATAAAAAACTAAAATCCGGTTCAAACTACATCCCATGGAAAAGAATCGAGGCACAAAAAATCAAGGGGGATTATTTCTACCTTAAAAAAAAAATAAAAGACATATTTTTGAATTTTTTTTGTTTTTTAATTTTTTTTTGTGTTTCTGGTTATACTTTAATCCCTCAAGAAAACTGCTTAGGAGGTCCATCGTTGAGAAAAGTCCAATCTCTTTTTATTTTTCTAAAACAATTATTCAATTAAACTAACACAACTAAAATAGCATAGAAAGTCACCCAGACAATCTCCTCACTTCACATTTAAAATTATGCATAATCTCCAATGCACACCATAACTAATAAGAGGGCAAAAGAAACTCCTTGGTAGGCCAAAGGCCAAAGCACTAACAACTCATGGGGTACTCAGACTTCTCCCCGGGTATTTATTTTTGTGCGGGCACTCCGCACTTAGTTCTAACCATCTGGCTTGCTGTTGTGTCCTTGCAATGGATTTTCTTTCCATCCTTCTACAAAATAAAAACGACACTACAAAAATAATACAATAAAAAAATTTATAAAAAAAACTAAAAATAAAAGAAAGCAGTAAAGTCGGGTTGCCTCCCAACAAACCCATGATTTAACGTCGTGGTACGATGTGAATCACTTTCTGCCTTTACCTCGAGCTTATGAATTGAACCCCAAGTTTTGATTCAAGTTTATGATTGTGCTCTTGGAACAAATCTAACTAGCCCAAGAAAATAATGTAATGTTCTTCACTTCTTGGACTTTATGTGAGGTGTGTAATCCTGGCTTTCTGGCAAGAAAAATTCCAGAATATAGATACATTGTTCCTCATTCCTTGACTTCTAAATTGACTCGGATGACTCTATTTTTATATCATCATCCAAACACAATGTGGAAAAATACTTGGAATGAGGACCAATGCGCTCAAATACATAAACTTCAGGCCTTTCAACATCCTCAATACCAATGATACTAGAGTCAACTAAATTTGTATCTTCAACGTCCTTGACTGACTCTAGTATCACGTCTTCAATATTGACATCCTCAAATTTTAGTTGGCTAGGTTGTTGGTATTCTACTCTGACCTCCTCCATCAGAGTGTTAACTGGTAACTCCGATTCATATTATTTTTGGCTACTATCCATAATATTGGCTTGTTGAACATTCAAAGCTTCCACTACTTGAAGTTAGATCTATGTTTATTTTAATGATGCAAAATAACACTTCTTCAATGTGAAGAAACACTCCTGAAGCAATGGAAAGGAAGTAAATCAATCAAGGATTTGGTAGAAGATTAATGGAGACACTCCTAAAGCAGTGGAAAGGAAGTATCAAAAATTTGAGACGAAAAAGGAAGGAGTAGCAGAAATTCAAAGGGAAAATCAATTAAGGATTTGAGAGAAGATAAAGGGAGGATATAGGAAGGACCTTAATCAAAGGAAGTCAAGATCACAAACCTATACACTGAAGATTCCTCCATCAAAGGACGACAACTAAAAGCTGGAATCAAGGGATCTGATTTGATTCTTCAAATAACGGGGATATCTGCTCAGCAAAGGAAAATCCAATCAAGACCACAAGTCAAAGCAAATCAACAAAAGTAATATCTTATTGTTGGAAAGAATCACTCTACGATTCCTTTATGAGGTCAACTCCCTTGGGGTTTGCATTCTCTCAAGATTCACGTGACAAGAAGACCTTACAGAGTCTACTCTAAATAAGCATTGTAATCTTATATATATATATATATGTACCAGCCTTGAAGACACATCCTTTGATCATACGAACTTTATACTCTTTGTTCTACTCTAAATAAGCATTGTAATCTTATATATATATATATATGTACCAGCCTTGAAGACACATCCTTTGATCATACGAACTTTATACTCTTTGTTCTACTCTAAATAAGCATTGTAATCTTAGCAAACTTTACTGTGTAATCAGTAGAGAGAAAAACGTTGGTGAGGTATTGTATCACGAGCGTACTTAGATTCAGAAGTGAGTTAGTGTTCGAGATTACATCAACACAATTGTACGAAAATTTCAAGGAGCTTTGAAGAGAGAACACCCTTACAATCCAAGGGGACTAGAGTGGGATTCACATTGAATCCGAACCAGTATAAAAATTTGGGTGCCTTTTATTCCTGCATTTTACTTCTGCTTTCATTTATATTCTGTCTTTATTTTCAGTCGACTAATTGTAAACTAGTCAACTACTTAGGATACAAAAAGAAAAATTGACAATTCCCCCCCCCCCCCCCCCCGTACTTTCACTTGACTCACTTGAGCCTTCAAGTTATGAGTAGTTGCCTCTTGCCTTTGTATCCGTAGTTATGTGTCATTATGTTATTCCATAAGGCACCTTAGCATATCCTTGATCTCTTTCAGGTCATCATTCCTGGATTCTTTGTTCATATTAACTTCACAAGAAAAAGTAGAACGATTATAGCAAAAGGTTGGGGGAGGATAAGACATATAAGCATAACCATGAAAGTGACCATTTTGACCACCTACACATTTCACAAGTGTAACGACCCGACTTGTCGTTTTAAGAATTTACGCCCCGTTCAGTGACTTAAGGTCTCGAGCAGTCTCGCAATATGTATTATGACCCGCATATGTGGTCGAGTTTGATTTACGGATGATTCGGAGTGGTTTGGGACACTTAGTCCCTAAGATGGAAGCTTAAATCTTAGGATTTTGACTGTAGTCAGAACTGTGTGAAGACGACTCCGGAATGGATTTCTGTCGGTTCCACTAGCTCTGTTGGGTGATTTTGGACTTAGGAGCGTGTCCGGACTGGGAATCTGAGGTTTGTAGCCAATTTAGGCTTGAAATGGCGAAAGTCGAATTTTTGGGGAATTTGACCGGAAGTGAAATTTTTGATATCGGGGTCGGAATCTGATTCCGAAAGTTGGAGTAGGTCCATAATGTCAATTATGACTTGTGTGCAAAATTTTAAGTCATTCCAGATTGATTTGATGTGTTTCGGCACAAGTTATAGAAATTGAAAGTTCAAAGTTCATAGATTTTGATTTGGGTTGCGATTCGTCGTCTTGATGTTGTTTGAGGTGATTTGAGAATTAGACTAAGTTTGTATGATGTTTTAGGACTTGTTGGTGTATTTGGTTGAGGCCCCGGGGGCCTCGGGTGTGTTTCGCGGTGGTTTCGGATCATTTCGGGCTATTTCAGAACTGCTGTATTTGGTATCTGACTTCCTTCTTCGCGAACGCGAAAAAGAGTTTTTAGGCTGCTGGGATTTGTCCTTCGCGAACGCAAAGGAGGGCTCACGAATGCGAAGGTATGCCTGAAGAAACTACGCGAACGCGAGGGGCCAGTCACGAACGCGTAGAAGGAAGCAGGGGACTGGGCCTGGAATCATCAGCCTTCACGAACGCGAAACAGTAAGACCTGAGTGCATCGCGAACGCGATGATATGCATGGCAGGCCTTCGCGATCACGACGCTGATAACGCGAACGCGAAGAAGAATTTGAGGCAGCGAGTTTTTGGCCTTCGCGAACGTGAGGCAGAGGTCGCGAACGCGAAGAAGGCCTATCTGGGCAGAATTAAAAGTCCCAAAAATGGGGGTTTGAGTTCATAACTCAAAATCTAATTTGGAGCTCGGTAGAAGGCGATTTTTGGAGAGATTCTTGAGTGGGTATTTGGGATAAGTGATTCTTATCCAGTTTTGATTAATTTTCATGATTATGTCTTTGAAACCATCATTTAATTCGGATTTAATGCAGGAAAAATCAAGATTTTTGTAAAATCTTCCAAAAATGAAAATGTAAGATTTGGAAGTTGAGTTATTATTGGAATTCAATAAAATTGGTATGGTTGAACTCGTATCAGAATGGGTGTTTGGATTTCATGAAAATTATGTCGGGTTCCGAGAGGCGTGTCCCGCGTTGACTTTTTGGAATAAAATTTTAAGTCGACGTATTATTATCCGAAATTTTTCCGACAAATGACTTGGCGCGCCACGTCATTTGACACATGGCATTGGGCCTCTATGAAGATGATATCTTGGGTCTAATGAAATAGGCTCATCACTTCTAGCCTAATTAAATGGGCTAGCCCAATCAATATTTATTGGACTTAAGTGATTAATCCAATCATATTAACCCATAATATTAAATTGGACTAATACATTTAAATATAGTCCAAATTATATTATTGAATTTAAATTCAATAAATTTTGTATGCCTACAAATGCCCCTACTTCAAGACTTATCGAGGTGTAGACTTTTCAAACCTCAGAGATTAGACTTGAAGTAACTGCAAAATAACCACCCTCCTTTTTATTATTTATAAAGAAATTGATATTTTCTTCCTTGATATGACTTTGAGCATGCTTACAAGTTTGTAGCTTTGATTTTATGAAGCCGCAGTAGCCAAGCATCTTTGGAACTTACGTAATGAAATTATGTTTGCATGAATCTTTTAACGTGGAATACTGCCAACGTTTGTTTTTTTGGGCCTTTAAATCCTTCTTTGGCAAGAATTCAGCTTGGCATTCTCTTATCCCTTGACGTCATCCTAATCCAAATTCTTTTAGGAGATGATATGATTCCTTTCTAAAGAACGTTATTGCGTCCATGTAGGTAACAATTATCATAGACGCCTTAACTACTGATCCCACATCGAGAACAAACCTTCCATGCCATCTTTTATAAACCTATATAAATCTATGTGCTCGTAATTGTTGAGCATCAATTCGCGGTCTTCGCAAGCCACTTGAGTCTAATTTTCGCGGTCTTCGCAAGCCACTTGAGTCTAATTTTGTGGACTCGGAAGCATAAAGCGAAGGTAATTTTTTCTTCTTCTCTTGTGCTTTTCTTCCTTTGTTGCTTTTTTCTCTTTTTTTTGTAGGTCAAAAAAGAAGGATGTGTTCTTGTTTAACGAGATGATCCATGTATGAAGAAGATGATTTTACGGTGTGAAAAGATTTGTATTCATCCCCACCCGAATATCGGAGAGATTATTAGAGAGATTACTCTCAATATGGCTCGACTACTGATCTCAAAATGACCCGACTATAGGAGATATTTCTCTCAATGTGGATCGACTATCGGAGAGATTACTCTCAAAATGATCCGACTATTGGAGAGATTACTCTCAATGTGGCACGACTACCGGAGAGATTACTCTCAATGTGGCTCGACTACTGGAGAGATTACTCTCAAAATGATCCGACTATCAGAGAGATTACTCTCAATGTGGCTCGACTACCGGAGAGATTACTCTCAATGTGGCCCGACTATTGGAGAGATTACTCTCAATATTGCCCGACTATCAGAGATATTACTCTCGATGTGGCTCCGCTACCGGAGGCCATTTCATCAATTTAGACCTTTGTGCTCATTCTAATATTCTTGATTTGGACTTTGATGACCCTTTTTTTTTGCAGCCCGAAGAGATGGCAAATTTCAGAGACTATACCTCACCTTCCTCCAAACCTAGATATCTCATAATCGAGACTGAAGATGATATAGAACAAACCAAGCTTTTGGTTCACACCTCACAAGCTGGCCGGTATGCAACCTCATGGCCTTCTTTGAGGAACTCCCTTCATGTAGAAAACTGGACCTTGGAGCACAAATCAACTTCTAATCCATTGTCCAAGATGTGGTCTCTAGCTCCAAGTGCCAATCCATTGCCACGTAAACATTGCTATAACCCTTCCAAACTTAGGACGTCGCATAATTCAAGGCGAAGTACGTTGGGGAAACACAACAAAATTCGAGGGCGAGTATCATCATATTCCAGGATATTGGGAATGGGCTGAAGATGTACTTGGTGGAAGCCAACAAACCCTGAGTACAGCAAAGATTTACGATGTTGTCTACGCATCACTTTTCACTTATGATCGAAACTCGATCATTTTGTAAGTATTTTTTAAGGCTTGGTGCCCCAAGACGAACACGCTTCTTACATCAGTCGGGGAACTATCTATCTCTCTTTGGGACTTACATATCCTTGGAGGTCTGCCCATTGTGGGTTCTCCGTACGAAGAAGTGGTACCTGAGACAAGAGAACTCATCAGTTTGGACGAAAAATAGATAAGATTTATTCCTCGATCTTGCGAGTATTTATTTGATGCCTTCCATCACCTGAAGGAAGGTACATGTGTTAACCAAAAGGTCTTCTTGAGCAAGTGGACAAATTTTTGGTATAAAAATCTTTAATTTATAAACCTGCCCTACTGCGAAAGGAAAAGAAGTCCGCCCGCCTAAAGTCGACACATAATCCTAACAGAGTTATTCCCGAGACAACTAGGTGATCGAGAAGCTATATTCTCCAAGCTTAGGGTGAGGTCTGACAAGAAAGATGAAACATATATAGCAGCATTCTTATCGATTTGGCTATGTGCCTTTGTGTTTCCCAAGGCAGAAAACTTAATTCGTCCCAAGACTTTCAAGATGGCAAGCATGATGGCAAGCGGGCGAAAGATTAGCTTTGCGGTCCCAGTTTTGGCGAGTATTTATCATGGTTTGAATAAGATTTCGTGTTCTTCCCAACTTGATCAGGTCAAAGTTTATTTTCCCATCCATTATGTTTATGGATGGCTTGCACATTACTTCAAAACACATTATCCACTTGCTAAGGGTCCGTCCGTCCCTTTGATGGTGGCATGCTCAAGAGAGGGAGCTACGAGGTACTTTAACGAGAAGGATGCAAGAAAACGCATCCACGATGGGGAGGATATTGTTTGTACACCAACAATGTTAACCAATTCTCGTCCTTATTATTATGTGGATAACGATGCCCCTCAAGAGTTGGAGTCAAATTACTGTTACGACCCAATTTTCCCACTGTTTGGGTATTGTGATGGCACCTACTCGTAGGGACTAGGTAGGCCTAACAATAATTAAAACAACAACATTATTTAAATAGAATCTCTTAAAATTACCAAAACTGGTAGTACAAGTCATAAGCTCTACAGAATGTTTGCTAGAACACTTCTAAATACAATTGTCCAGAAATAAGAATAAACAGTGCAAAATGAAAAGTTGAAGGTAACTCCAAAGCCTGAGAACGCAGCGGCAGGTTTACCTTGAGTCTCCGCAGCACCAGTCCACACAGCTAGCTAACGAACAATTACCTGGATCTGCACAATAAAATATGCAGAAGAGTAGCATGAGCACACCACAGCGGTGCCCAGTAAGTATCAAGACTAACATCTGTGGAGTAGTGACGAGGAACAGTCAAGACACCCACTGGTCTAATAAACTGAACAGATATAAGTACATGAACAACATAAGTATGATGTCTACATAAAGACTATGCAATATGGCTCACAGTATAGTAATGACAATAAGGAAGAAAACAACAAGTATCAGCGGAATATCAGGAAAATGACACAGAAAGGTGAATGGAACACAACCTAAACCCGGAATCACAAATACAGCAAAGACAAATAATAACTCAGCAACTACAATCGCTTTTACATCAGGTTTTAGTCAGCAACTCCACGAGGTATCGAACCTCGGACAAATCACAACTTACGGGTCTCAATACTTGAACTCTAACACTTGGCATCATGTGCCCTCATAACATCTCATAACCGCACTGACGACTTACGTGCCAATAGAGTCATTCTCACATAGAAGGCAAGTAAACAAGGGTGAGCATCTATGCTCAACAATATCAAGAAAACCTCTTATCCGATAAGAGTGGTTAACTACGTGTATGCTTGTGCAAGTGTACTACCATAGTCCATATCAGCAATAAGCATAAGGAAAAAGAACGGACATCACGTAGAATATTTTTTCACAGCTTTCACAAGATAAAGCTCACACGGTACGTATGCCACTATACAAATATCAACAACAAGAATGCCCCCAGGCAACAAATCATCACAAATCAACCCCTGATACAGCCCACCTCGTCTCGCCACGTGTGCAATGGTAACATAAATGCCCGCCTTATCTCGCCACACGTGCATAATAATGTTTCCGCCTTATCTCGCCACATGCGCAACCCACACACACACACACACATATATATATATATATATATATATATATATATATATATATATATATATATATATATATACATATCCCGCTTTGTCACACCGCATGTGCAAATATCAATGGTAACAATAGCACGACAGAAACCTCGTGCAACCCCATAATAACAACCGCACGACAGAAACCTCGTGCATCATAATAATAACAACCGCACGGTAGAAACCTCGTGCATCACCACAACAAGTACATCAGAAACAATGACAATAATACAAAGTACGACAAGTAAATCAACTCAAGAACTTTAATTCACAAAGAAACGGTAGAACCAATTCACAAGGAATAACCACAGTAAAGAATGTTAGGCATAAAGAGAACAACTCAACAAAGGGAAAACTAATGTGTAGCAACGATCCCACAATATACACTTCAACAACAGGGAAGCTAACACGAATCAAATAATGCCAAATAAAACAAGTCGACTAAGATATAGGATATCTAAACTTCTTTTAAGGTTGAGAAAATTACGAAAGATATTCAACAATTCAATTAAGGATAAGCAGCGGAAAAATAATCATAACCTCAATTAAGACTGAACAATTATAGGATAAAATAATATAAATTCCAAATAAAGATAAGCAGTTATGAAAAGATAGCATGGCTATAAAAGAGATAACAGTTTCAATTAAGGCACATATGAATCAAGTAACAATAATAGTAGATCATGAAGCAATTGATTCTAATTAAGCAGGTAGATGTGAATCTAGTAATTAAGATATATAATCATAACAAGAACAACTGCATATTCAATGAATACAAGGACCTAAGAACCCTAAAAGGCCAACTACCCACAAATAAGTCCGTGCACGCACTCGTCACCTCGTGTACACGGACTACAATCAACATAGAAGACTCAAATCCTAAGGGGAAGTCCCCCACACAAGGTTAGGCAAGATACTTACCTCGAACCAAGCTCAAACAATCGGTCACAATGCCTTTCCAAGAATATCCGGCTCAGAATGGCCCAAATCTAGCCAAACACAATTGCATAACATGAATACAACAATAATAGACTCATCTAATCAATGAAATCAATATTTTAACAAAAAATCCGAAATTCGCCCTAAAAAGTCGACCCGGACCCACATCTCGGAATCGGGTAAAAATCACAAAATACGAACACTCATTCACTTACGGGTCCAACCATATAAGAATTACTCAAATACGACCACAAATTCCCCTTCAAAACTCAAAATCTTTATTGAAGAAGTTCTTCCAATTTTTCCCCATTGCAACCCCAAAAATCCGAAATTAAATGGAGAAACAACTATAGATTAATGCAATAAAACCAAATTTGAGTAAGAAATCGTTACCCACAAGATTCCTCTGAAAATCCCTCAAAGAATCGCCTTCTCCCGAGCTAAAAATCAAAAATGGAGTGAAAAATGAACTAACCCTCGATTCCAACCCCTTTCTGCCCAGCGATCCTCGCACCTGCGGTCTAATCAGTCACATCTGCGGAAGTCACTAACTCCCACAGTCTCTATACCTGTGAGCCTTCTGCGCATCCGCGGGCATCGCAGATGCGGAACTTCCTTGCACCTGCGACCCTAGGCCAACTCTCAATTCTCGCATATGCACTTCCATCTCCGCACGTGCGAGTCCGCTGATGCGCACAAATTCTCCGCACCTGCGGAGACTGCCAAGTCCAGCTCTTCTTGCACTTGCACCTCCATCTTCGCACCTGCGCCCAAGATCCGCAGGTGCGATTACACCAGAACCCAGACCTCCCCAAAACCATGGAAATCATCTGCAACTCAGCCGAAAAACACCCGGGGCCCTCGGGCCTCGTCCAAACATACCAACAAGTTCTATACCCTAACACGGACCTGCTCGAGGTCTCAAATCATATCAAACAATGTTGAAACTATGAATCATACCATGAATCGAACTTATAAATTTTCAAATCTTTCAACTTCTAAAAACCCGTGCCGAAACCTATCAAATCTACCCGAAATGACGTCAAATTTTGCAGGCAAGTCCCAAATAACAAAACGGGGTTGTTCCAACTCTCGGAATCGCATTCCGACTCCGATATCAAAAAGTCCACCTTCTGTCCAAATCTCTAAAAATTTAACTTTCGCCATTTCAAGCCTAAATCAGCTACAGACCTCGAATTTACAGTCCGGACACGCTCCTAAGTCCAAAATTACCCAACGGAGCTAATGGAACCGACGAAACTCCATTCCGGAGTCGTCTTCACATAGTTTCAACTACGATCAAAATTCTAAGACTTAAGCTTCCATTTTAGGGACTAAGTGTCCCAAATCACTCTGAAACATCCGGTAACCAAATTCAAACACGCACGCAAGTCAATACATATAATATGACGCTGCTCAGGTCCTTATACCACCGAACGGGACTTAAATTCTCAAAACGACCGGCCGGGTCGTTACAATTACTTCACGAGCTTACGTTTTAATTACCTCTCTTTGAGGTATGGTAACTCATTCATCATCGAGCCATATAGCCCACATCGGTTTGGTCGTCAATTTGGGTTTTACCAGAATGTCCCCGATTTTTTGGAAAATGATATTCGTAGCGCCTCTCTAGATGAAGGACTCAAATTTTGGAGGATTTGCACACTTTATCGGTCTATGTCACGTGCGGCTTATCCCCCAACGGGAGATCCTGTGGAGAAACCTTTCTCCACCAATTATTTGTCTTGGTGGGAGAAAGCGCATGGGAAGTTTCTCGAGAATAATTTACAAGCTTTGGTAGACAATGTTGGGCTAAAATCTACTACTCCTTTACGAGGTGAAGATCAAGGTGTTGGAAACACGCTCTCAAAAGTCAAAGAACCACCTACTATGATCCCAATAGTAGTTACACAACATAAGAAAAGGAAGCTTAAATCCTCAAAGGCAGCTTTGAAAGAGGTGGTGTGCACTTCAACAGATATAGAGAAACACCCTCAAGTTCTTCCATTTAGCAAGCAAGTTCTTCAAGATTCAAGCAGAGTACCAATGAAGATTAAAATTCGAAAAGGAAGCGGCCTATCCCAGTAGAGATCGTAGAGGTTCCAAGTGTCGATAGTCCCTCAAGAACGCATATGACTTGTAACAAGGAGGTAAAAATACAATCACCTTGCCCTTTATCTTTATTTTTAATCGAACGAATAGCGTCACTAAAAAATTATTCACTTTCTTTGCCTTTTCCTTATGCAGTTAAATGCCATTGGACATCCGGTGGTATCCCTACATGATAAGCCGCAAGTGAATAATGAATCTATTAGAGGGCCTACATCTAAAGTGAAATCGTCTTCAAAGGCATCATCTCTTCCTCATGACGATGCCCTAAAAAGACAAACTCTAAATGAGATAACCCGCATTCCACCAATGACAAATACAACAGTATCTATTTTTGAAGGAAAAAGCATTGTCTTTAATCGAAAAAAGGAATTCATCTTGGGACTTTGGGAGGATATTTGCAACAGACTCTCCAAAACTCGTGCAGAACTGCTCTCATTTTATAGGGAGCAAGTAACTGAGATTTTCAAGGATATGAAAAAGGTGAATATTTTAGATCTTTCTCCATTATAGTGTTTACTGGATTCTCTTTTCGAGCTTGCTGCTTCATATGACCAAGAGCGATCCAATTTGGATGATAAGACGAGTCAAGATGAGAAGCTGGAGCTGATTTCCAAAGCTAAGGAGCGTCTTGAATCGTTCAAACTTGAAGCAAGTGAGAAAGTCAAGAAAGTTTCCTCTAGTGAAAAGAAACTGAAGAGAGTTGTGAAGAAGTTGTAGACATTACAACAAGAGAGGGAGAACCTCGAAGGTGTTATAGAAGTGACTCAAAAGGAGGTTGAAGAGATTGAGGAAAAGGTTTCAGCTGTCGTGGCTGAGGTCTCTTCATATGACAATGTAAATTTGCTGACTGATGAAGATTCGGCCAATTTGGAGGAGAAGAAGAAGAACCTGGAGACTAGCTGTCAAGAATTGATCAACTACAAGTTTTGTTTAGATTAGGCTATTAGCACTATCTCCCCTTTTATCTTTATGTTAGATTGACCTAGTGGATATTTATTTCATCTTAAATAAGATTGCTTCTCTTTTGCTTAACATTGCCCGACATTTATCTTAGTCGCATAATTTTTAGCTTTACGCGCTTGTAACGAAAGATTCATATCTTGTTGTGGGAGAGTCCAAATAACGAACCGTTTAATTTCTAGAAAATTAGACTTCAATATCTAAAACATGTCCAAAACATAGAATCAAACACCTTCATAATCGACCTAGATAATATTTTGAAACCAACTTTAGATTCTACTACGTAGAAAATTTTAGATTTGCGTAGTCTCACAAAATAAATCAGTTCTTGGTGTAGGAAAGTTGGAATCACAAACAGTTTGATTTTTTGGAAACTTAACTTACATATCTATAACATATCCAAAATGCAAAACTTAATGCCTTAAGGATAGTTTCAGATAATAGTTTAAAATCAATACTAAATTCTGACACGGCGACGATTTTAAATTTGCTCGACTTCACCAAAACTTTTGTATCTTGATGTAGGAATGTCGAAATCACGAACCGTTTGATCTATTGGAAAATAAACTTCAAAATCTAAAACATATCCAAAATATAAAATTTAATACCTTAAGGATAGTTCACTACTAAAAAATAATGCAAATCCATCCACCAAATCCGACTGAAATCATTCGGAAATTGATAAAAATCTACCGATTTTCGACCGATTTTAATTAGTCGGAAAAATAATTGTCACTAACGTGTACCGACCGAAATCGGTCAGAAATTTCAAAGCGTTGACTTACTGTCAAACTTCAATTTTCGACCGAATTCGGTCGGTAATAATTAATATTTTTTAAAAAAATTTCAAATTCCAACCGAAATCGGTCGGAAATTTTAAAAAATAATAATTTTATTTAAATAAATAATTAGTTGTAAATTGTAATATATTTTTAATTTATTTAAAAAAATAAATATAAATTCATAATTTCCGACCGAATTCGGTTCGAAATTTCAAAAAACTGGAGAATTTATTTGAAATTTCCGACCGAATTATGAATTTCTGGGCAAAAAAATTAATTTTCGACCGATTTCGGTCGGAAATCTAGGTAAACACTGGACAGAAAATGCTTGCTTTTACGCTAAACCACCTGTCAATTACAACTAATATACATCCTATATTGGCAGCATTACATTGCTGCCATTTAACCATAATTAATCAACAATAATTAACTAACTAACAAAAACAACAACAATTAACTAATAAACACAATTAACTAACACTAACAACCATTATCTAACAACAACAACAACTCTAACCACAACAACAACTACTAAAATGTTCAATAACAAAATAATATCAACAATACAATCATCATTCAAAACTAGTCTCAACTGAATATTGACAAGTTCAATACATTATTTAGCAATATACACCATTCAATGAGTGTTTTATCTAGCATCATCTCCATCTTCACTCCTAGAACCTTCATCGTTGGCACATGGGGAAGGCTCACAAGACCGGAGAATGGGAAAAGCACCACTAGCAAGAAGATTGGCCAGCTGACCTTGAAGGAGATTAAATTGTTCGTCCCTCCTTTGAACTTGAATGGTACCAAATTGTTCATCTCTCTTTTGTTCTCTAGCCTTTGTCTCTTCAAGCTCCGCTGTCAGCTTTGCGATCTTCTGTTCCATAGACAATATAGTTGACCTATCAATTGCCTCGCCTTGGGCAGAAGTCCCTATACCTTGCAATCCAGCCCTGTAGCGCCAAAATAATTTCTTTGGAAGGCCGTATGCTATCCCCTTTTTAGGACCACTGACAACATCCAACCATATCCTCTGCGCTTCTTCGTCTGAAAGGGGTGGTCGCTCGCCTTGCTCATTCGGTGGCAAGCTCTGAGTGTACTCCTCTACATTAATCTTATAGCGACCCTTTATTTAGAAGATAGAAACTTATTAACTATATAATATTATAAACTTTTATAGTAGTTATGAAACTTACATATGCAGTCTCTGCCCGGTCCTCGACCTATCTAGTTGGATATGTCGGTGCCTTCTTCTTCCGGATGTGAGTCTCCATGAAGAACTCATCATGAGTCATCTTCCTCCCATATTTTTTTCCCTACAAATATAATAAAACGTGTTAACTAAATTAACATATATAAATATTGTTCGATAAAAATAGACCGAAATATTTTAAGGAATTACCAGTAGTCTCCTCGAGCCTGCTTGCACCCACACAGTGCAAGGAGCCACCCTTCTCAGATGCTCGGGCCTTCTTTCCCAGTTCACTCTACTTCTCGAATTTTTTGGTGGTCCAATACCTCTGCAGATCCTCCCATAAATGCGGTAGAACCCATGAAGGCTTCTTGTTAACCTTTCGAGCGGAGGAGAAGGAATCAAAGAGTATCTTACGGCATTTGTACTCCCAATTTGCACAAATTTCACGGTTATACCGGTCCTCCCAGGCACACTTAGTCTTGGCATTCCTCGGTGTGAAATTTGTACTTGGAGCATTCCTCAGTGTGAAATTTGTAACCATTCATATAATACTTAGACATAGTCGTAACTGTAGGTGCAGGTCCCCAAGATATGTCTTTCAAAAATTAATTAACACCGTTGTTTGGATTATTGACCTATATGTAGCGTTAAATAAATCACAAGTGAGTAAGTATATTCACAAGTATGTATATTCACATGTGAGAAAGTATGTAAGATGCACTTACACACTCTTTAAACCATACCTCAAATGTAGAATATACAGCACCATGACCAAATTAACTCACGAAGTCACTGAGCGACGCATTGAAAATTATTTGTTAGTTGCATCAACCAAATTAAATAGTAGCCCATGTAAATTAATCTTACGTCAACACTTACTTAAGAAAGGGTTGAACTTCCGGACAATTTAGCAACACATGATTTGAAGCTGATTTGTATTCCATACTACTTAGGCCCTTTTTTGTTCGATTTTTAGATCCTCGGCCTAGTTGATTGAATATGGACATTGGTGGATATAATGGATCAATCTCAATCACCACATTGTGCCAATTGGGCCTATTTCGACCACATGGCACATGACTGTCAAAGTAGTAAGAACAAAAATGGGCAGTTTCCTTTGCAAGATAGGCTTCGCATATGGATCCTTCAATCCTATTCCTCTGTTTAACAAATCGTTTACACTTGCCGATAGTCCTGCACATTGTCATATTAGACGATAACGTTAAAGAAAATTACAAGAATAAATCGAGGTTTGATCATTACCTCTCGAATGGATACGTCCACCTGCATTGAACCGGGCCTCTAAGTCGCGCCTCGTGTACAAGGTAAATTGGAAGGTGTTCCATCACATCAAATAAACCACATGGAAAAATCCTTTCCAGCTTATTACTGATTACAGGAATGTTCCGATTCATTTGAAATAGGTTTTCTTCCCTTAATGTGGTAGAACATAAGTCTTTGAAGAACAAACTTATCTCTGTGATGGGTTTCCATATATTTTCAAGCAAACCACAAAATGCAATAGGGATTAAGGTTTCCATGAATATATGACAGTCATGACTTTTCATATGAGTCAGCTTTCCCTAAACCATATCGACACGTTTTCCCAGGTTCGATGCATAGCCCTCGGGCATCTTTAGGTTTGTAACCCACTCACAAATCTGTCGTCTTTGTTCGAAAGTGAATGTGTAGCTGGCCTTGGGCTTGAACACCTTACCATTGTTCCCAGACTGCAAATGTAATTCAGGTCGCCTGCGATATTCTTGTAAGTCCAGTCTAGCCTTCCGGTTTTCTTTTGTCTTATTCTTACCATCCATCACTGTGTTGAACAAATTGTCAAAATAGTTCTTCTCAATATGCATGACATCAAGATTGTGTCGGAGAAGATTATCCTTCCAATAAGGCAACTCCCAAAATATGCTCTGCTTTGTCCAGTTATGAGTAACACCATATCCAGAAAATCTAGAAGTTGGGGCCTCGGTAACTTTAGTGAAGTTCTGAACCCTCTCCCAATTTTCTCACCGAAATGATGGAGCCTATCGTGGAACTAGGCAAGCTGACTGATTTCCAAAACAAATCGATATTTTCATTTTAAAGATAATTTCAAGGTTATTTGACATAAAACCTCCATTAAAAGAGTTCAAATCAAAGAAAAAAATAGAAGTGCGGAAAAGAAAAGCCCGACATCGGGGTGTCACTGGTCATGAGCATCTGCTACAATCTGTCTAACAATATCAAGGCTAACTCAGCCTGGAAAATAGCTAAATACAACTAGAGGAAGGTAAGAGGGAGAAGAATAGGGGCTGCGATCGCCAAACAGCTACCTTGCTATCTCCAAAAAAATCTACAACCAGAACACTCAATAACCGCTACCATGTCTAGCTACACCTGAATCTGCACACAAGGTGCGGGGAGTAACGTGAGTACGCCAACTCAGTAAGTAACAACAATAAATAAAGGCTGAGCAGTAGTGACGAGCAATAAAGCATATAACGTTCATATCAGGAAATCTCAGTAAAATACCACATGCTTTTAAAAATCAGGATTTGAATCAAAAATCTCGTTTAAACCCAGTTTCAGTAAAAATCATTTAAAGACATTTTTCCAACAATTTTTCAAACAAAGGCTCAATGAAAAGGTGAGCAAAAATGGTGAAATCATAAACAACCCCTCGGGCAAAACATCACTCATATACAGCCCCTCGGGCAAACCTCACAGTCACTCGTGCCACTCGGGCATACCTCACAATCACTCTTGCCACTCGGTCACACCTCACAATCACTCATGCCTCCCAATTACTCAGCACTCGGCACTCGCACTCAGTAGGTACCTGCGCTCACTGGGGCTGTGTACAGACTCCGGAGAGGCTCCTTTAGCCCAAGCACTATAATCTGCACGGACAATTCACGTGCTATAATAATAAAGTATGCTGCAGGCGGGCAACCCCGATCCACACTCATCCTCACAATCAGGCTCTCGGCCGATATCAAACATAAATATGCTGCAGGCGGGCAACCCCGATCCATACTCATCCTCACAAATCAGGCCCTCGGCCTCACTCAGTCATAAATATGTTGCAGGCGGGCAGCCCCGATCCACACTCATCCTCACAAATCAGGCCCTCGGCCTCACTCAGTCATAAACCTCTCAAAGTCACTCGGGCATTTCAGTAAAATAGGGCATTCAGCCCAAAACATTTATATGCATCAAAATAGAATCATAAAACTGAGTTATGCGGTAAACAAGTATAGACATGACTGAGTATAGATTTTCAATCGAAAACAATGAGGATGGTAAGAAACAACCCCTAAGGGTCCGAACAGCATTGGCGCAAGGCCCAAACATGGCATTCAGCCCAATTTACAGAAATTCTTTCTAAAACATATAAGTATCAAATGGTTTCAACAAAGTATGCAACTTTACAGTTGCTACGGGACGGACCAAGTCACAAGTCCCCAATAGTGCACGCCCACACACCCGTCACCTAGCATGTGTGTCACTAAAAATAGTAGAATGATACAAAATCTGGGGTTCCGTACCCTCAGGACTAGATTTACAATCGTTACTTACCTCAACGGGTCAAATCTCTAACCCGCAATGCTCTTGCCTCTGGACTCGGCCTCCAAATGCTCTGAATCTATTCACAATCAGTACAATACCATCAATACACGCTAATGGAATGAATTCCACAAGAAAAGCTTCAAAATTAGACCAAAACCCGAAATTGGCTCAAACCCGCCCCCCGGGCCCACGTCTCAAAATCTGACAACATTTACAAAACTAGAAAGCTCATTCACTCACGAATCTAACCATACCAAATTCATCAAAATTCGACATCGTTTGGTCCTTCATATCCTTAAATTACTTTCCAAATATTTCAAGCCCTAACCCCTCATTTTCACTAATTACCATGATTAAAACAATGAAAAATCACAAGTATACAAGTATAGGGCTCAAGTAACTTACCTCAACGAAATCCCCTTGATTCCCTCTTCAAATCTCTCCCAAAAGCTCCAAAAACCGAGTTGAAATTGTGAGGAATGACCAAAATTCACAAAGGGTTCTATATATGGTTTCTGCCCAGGTTTTTCGCACTTGCGGCCATATTCTCGCACCCGCGCGACTGCACCTGCAGTCCAAGAAGCCGCACCTACGCAACTCACTTAATCACCTAGCTTTCGCACCTGCAGACACCTTCCTCGCACCTGCGAACTCGCATTTGCTGTCCCAGGTGCGTCCAAACTTCTTATCTCCGCATCTGCGCTCAAGGCCTCGCACCTGCAGGCTCGCAGATGTGGCCAATTCTTCATACCTGCATTCCCAGCCTTAGCCCAGCGTCTCCCGCACCTGCGCACTCCCCATGCGTACTAGCGGCCTCGCCCCTGTGACCCTTTCTTTCGTAGGTGCGGAAATAGCAGAAGCAGCAGCTCCAGCTGCAATTTCCAACTTCAACAAATCCGTTAACCACCCGGAATCACCCCGAGGCCCTCGGTACCTCAACCAAAAATACAAAAAAGTCATATATTAACATACCAACTTAGTCGAACCTTCGAATCACTCAAAACAACATCAAATCATCAAATTACTGTCGGATTCAAGCCTAAGAACTTCTAAATTTCCAAATTCGGCAACCGATGCCAAAACTAACCAAACCCCGTCCGAATGACCTCAAATTTTGCACACACGTCACAAATGACACTACGAACCTACTCCAACTTCCGAAATTCCATTCCGACCCCGATATCAAATTTTCCACTGCCGACTGAAATCGTCAAATTTCCAATTTCGCCAATTCAAAGCTAATTCTACCACGGACCTCCAAATTACATTCCGGTCACGCTCCTAAGTCCAAAATCACCTAACGAAGCTAATGGAACCATCAGAATTCCAATTCGAGGTCAAATGCTAAAGAGTCAAATTTTGGTTAACTCTCCCAAATCTAAAGCTTCAACAATGAAATTCTTTCTTCCAATTCGATTCCGAAATACCTGCAACCCAAAACCGATGATTCACACAAGTCAAAGTACATCATACGGAGCTACTCATGCCCTCAAACAACCGAGCGAAGTACAAATATTCAAAATGACCGGTCGGGTCGTTACAGTTGAACAAATTGTCAAAATAGTTCTTCTCAATATTCATGACATCAAGATTGTGTCGGAAAAGATTATCCTTCCAATATGGCAACTCACAAAATATGCTTTGTTTTGTCCAGTTATGAGTAATACCATATCCAGGAAATCTAGAAGGTGGGGCCTCGGTAACTTTAGTGAAGTTCTGAACCCTCTCCCAAATTTCCTCACCGGAATAAATTGGAGGTGGCAAATCATGTTCAACTGTATTCTTTTTGAATGCGTTCTTCATCCTTCTGAACTCATGATCAATTGGCAAGAACTGACAATGACAATCAAATCATGACTGCTTTCGACCATGTCTTAAAGTGAACGCTTTACCATTTTTCATGCAGTAAGGACATGCTAACTTTCTGGCAGTCATCCACCCAGACAACATTCCATACGCAGGAAAATCATTAATGGTCCACATTAAGTTAGCACACAAGTTGAAATTTTTCTTAGTTGATATATCATATGCCTCAACTCCATCATACCATAACCGTTTAAGCTCATCAATCAAAGGTTGCAAATATACATCAATCAAACTCTTTGGATTGCGGAGACCGAAAATAACACAATTTAAAAAAATATATGGACTAACCCATACACATTTTAAGTGAAAGATTATACGGCATAATAAAGACCGGCCAGCATGAATATGGTGTTACAAAAACAGAAAATGGTGTGAAACCATCAGCACACAAACCCAACCGAACATTCCTCGGTTTACTAGCATAATCCGGGTACGTCTTATCAAAATGCTTCCAAGCTTCCCCATCTGAAGGATGACACATAACACCGGGCGGCCTTCTATTTTCATAGTACCATCTCATATGAGGAGCGGAACTCATCGATGCGTAGAACCTCTTTAATCTAGGAATAAGAGGTAAGTAATGCATCGAATTCACAACGGCCTTCTTCCTGCTGGAAAGCCACTTAAAATGAGGTTTTTCACAAAATTTATAACTTTTTAAATATGCATCACCCTTATAATACAACATGCAACCATCTTCACAACAATCAATTCTCATAGATGAGAGTTCCTAACTTAGAAACCAATCTTTTAGCCTTATAGAAATTTTCAGGTATGTTGAAAGTTAGGTCAACTAGTTCACTCATAAGGCCAATGAAAGAATCCATTCCCGCTTGAGAAATATTGGTATCTGATTTGATACTTAATAATCTAACCGCAACAGACAACTGAGAGTGCATACTCCCTTCCCTTAGTGGACGACTAGCAGACTTTAACTGTTCATAAAAATATTTTGCCTCTTCATTAGGAGGTTGTTCAACACTTTCATGGGTTTCAAAATTGAAGTGCATCCCAAAAGCATCTGTAACCATTTCATGGTATCTAGGATATTGAACGTTATTCCCCACCGGCCTACTACTTTCACCAAAAACTACGTTATGAAATACACCATCACTACCATCAATCTCTCTATGACTAGTCCACACAAAATAATTATCCATAAACCTTTTTTTTATAAAGATGAATCTTAACATCCTCCGATTCAAAAAAAATGTAAACACTTACACTTCACACAAGGACACCTAATCAACCCTCCAATCCGAAACGGTTCAAGTGACATTGCATGCGTAATAAATTCTTTAACCCCTTCTATAAATTCCTCCCTCAAAAACCGATGATTAGGATAATTCCTATTATACATCCAACTACGATATTCCATCTACATAAAGAACGAATAAATTACATGTTATATTGATCATAATTCAAATTAATTTATAGAATTAAGTTGCATAATAAATTATAATTTGTTAGCACACTCAATTAATCTAGCATAATTAGTTAAGCATAATTAGCATAATTAGTTAAGCATAATTAGCATAATTAGTTAAGCATAATTATTAGTTAAGCATAGTTAGCATAATTAGTTATGCATAATTAGCATAATTAGTTAAGCATAATTATTAGTTAAGCATAGTTAGCATAATTAGTTAAGCATAATTAGTTAAGCATAATTAGTTAAGCATAATTAGCATAATTTGTTAAGCATAATTAGCATAATTAATTAATTATAATTTGTTAAGCATAATTAGCATAATTAATTAATTATAATTTGTTAGCACACTAATAGAACAATATTATCTCCTATATAAATCTAATGTAGTTCAAAAATCTAAAGTAGTTCAAAAACCCTATTTAGTCACACAAATCCTAAATATACAAAAACCTTAAATAATTACATAAAATTAAATTCCGAAAATTAAAAGAGAAATAAGGTAGAACACTAACCTTGAAAGGGATTTAATGATAGTGACAATGGTGGAGGCAGCGGCGGTGGCAGGTGGGGGCTGGGGGAGGGGGCTGGGCGAGGTGGGAGCTGGGCGAGGTGGGGGCTGGGCGTGGTGGGGGCTGGGCGTGGTGGGGCTGGGGGAGGAGGGGTGGAATCTGGGTAGAAAAGAGATGGAAGAGAGAATGAAGAGAAGGATTGAAAATAGGAAAATGGGGAGAAACCCCGTCTGGTATTGGTGAAGATACACAAATTTTCGATCGAATTCAGTCGAAAATAATAAAAACTGTTGACCGTTTGACCTTGAGATTTCCGACCGAATTCGGTCAGAATTTAATTAAATATTATATTTCCTTTTTAAATATACCAATCGATTTCGGTCGGTTTTATAAAACTCTATTTAAATTATTGTTATTTACAATATATATATATATATATATATATATATATATTTAACAATATAAATTATATATAAAATACACTTATGCATATATATATATATATATATATATATATATATATATATATATATAGTATAGTATATATATTGTAACGATCCGACTTGTCGTTTTAAAAATTAATGCCTCGTTCAGTGACTTAATATCTCGAGCAGCTTCGCAATATGTATTATGACCCGCGGGTGTGGTCGAGTTTGAATTATTGAAGATTCAGAATTAAATTAAAAGAACAATCCTTATTTAGAAGCTTAAATATAAAGAGTAGACCGGAGAGTTGAATTTTGAGCAAACAGCTCCGAAATAGAATTTTGATGATGTCATAGCTCCGTATGGTCATTATGGACTTAGGAGCGTGCCCGAAAAATTATTTGGAGGTCTGTAGTGGAATTAGGCTTGAAATTGCGAAAGATGAATTTTTGAGAAGTTTGACCGGAGGGTTGACTTTTTGATATCGGGTTCGGAATTCGATTATGGAAATTGAAATAGCTTCGTTGTGCCATTTCTGACTTCTGTGTAAAATTTGAGGTCATTCGGACGTGGTTTGGGAGGTTTCGGCGCCGTTTGTGGAATTCGGAAATTTCTAAGTTCATTAGGCTTGAATCCGTGTGTAATTCATATTTTTGGTGTTGTTGAAGGTGCTTTAAAGGTTCAACTAAGTTTGTATGATGTTATGGGACGCGTTGGTATGTATTATTGAGGTCCCGGGGGCCTCGGGTGAGTTTCAGATGGGCTACGGGTCATTTCCCTCCTCTTTTGAACTGTTATTCTGTCTTCTGGTGTTCTTCTTCGCGAACGCGAAGAGTATCTCGCGTTCGCGAAGTGTTACTGTCGACCACCCCATATTTCTTCTTCGCGTTCGTGTTCAACCTCTCGCGTTCGCGAAGGTTTGCCTTTTTCCCCCATCGCGTTCGCGATTAGCCACTCGCATTCGCGAAGCTCTTCATGGCAGCCTCATATTTCTTCTTCGCATTCACGTTCGATGTCTCGTGTTCGCGTAGGTTCCGGCCCTTGTTCTTCGCGTTCGCACTTCTTCCCTCGCATTCGTTAAGGGTTTTTCTGGACAGCCTTACCTTACTTCTTCGCGAACTTGAGACTTTCTCCGCGTTCGCGATGCTTTCAGACCAGGGCAGATTATAAGTTTTCCAAATCGGAGGTTAGGCCATTCTTATCACATTTTCACTTCTAGAGCTCGGTTTTGAGCGATTCCTTGTGGGTTTTTCAAGCAAATCGATTGGGTAAGTGTTCTTCACCTAGAATCTATTTATTTCCATGATTATATCCTTATGTTTATCATTTAAATTATGTTTTGAGATGAGGAAAAGGGTGGTTTTTGAAGAAAATTTTAAAAATGAAAAATCACGATTTGAGGGACGAAATGGTATCGAAATTTGATAGAAATGATATGGTTGAACTCGTATCGGAATGGGTGTTCGGATTTCATGAAAATTATGTCGGGTTCCGAGAGGCGAGCCCCGCGTTGACTTTTGTTGACTTTTTGGAATAAAATTTTAAGTCGACGTATTATTATCCGGAATTATTTTCGATGAATTCTAATGAAGTTGTACAATTAATTTGGATAGATTTGAGCGGTTCGGAGGTCAATTCAAGCAAGAAGGCGATTTTGGAATATCGGCATGACTTCAAAGAGGTAAGTATCTTGCCTAACCTCGAGTGGGAAAATTACCCCTTAGGCATTGAGTCTTATGTGGAAATTGTGTGATTGGAAGCCGTGTACGCAAGGTGACGAGTACGTACTCGGGATTATATGTTCAAATTTTATTGGTTTAAAGTTTTAGGCATCTTTATGTATTACATTGGATAATTATTGGTACTAGTAAATACTTGAATTATCATGCTGCATTCCTTAATTGTCAAGTTTGTGTTTTATATAATAATTTGGTGTTATTGTTATTTGGATTTTATGTGAATTCCGTGTGTTTGTTGATTTGATATGTTTCTTGGAACTAAATTCATGATGAAATCCTTATCTGCAAATGTTTATTAAATAAGTTTAAATTGAGGAGTTAATATAATTATCAAGAATGTGGAGCCTTGGGATATTTATTGAGAAATGTATTGATTCTGCTACATATTGGAACTTGATTGTGGTCAGTGACAAATTGTGATATGAATTGTTGTATTGTGTTGTAGATTAAACACTCTCCTTGACGTTTTTTATGCTTCCTACCTTGCTTGTTAATGATATACATATGCTTGGTGAGGAAGAGTGTAAAGGGTGATGCCGTGCCATTTGAATTATATTATCATGTGAGGGAGAGTGTAAAGCACGAAAGGTGATGTCGTGCCATTGAGAGTGTAAAGCACGAAGGGTGATGCCTTGCCGTTTCATTTATATTATCAGGTGAGGATGAGAGTAAAAGCACGAAGGGTGATGCCGTTCCGTTTTATTTATATTATCAGGTGAGGATGAGAGTAAAAGCACGAAGGGTGATGCGTGCCTCTACTTTATTCTTTTTTTTATTGATATTGGCACTTCTCCCACTTAGTTGGTACTGTTGTATGTATGTAATGTGAGAAAGATATAAATGCATGAAGGGTGTTGCCGTGCCAATTGATTTGATCTATATATATATATATATATATATATATATATATATATATATTGGGTGAGATTGAGACAAGTGCACGAAGGTATTGCCGTACCATTTGATGTGATGTGTTGAATATATTTCTCACGCCATGAAAGTTAAATGAGGCGTCACATGGTGACTTTTATTCGAAAGAATTATATTTGAAAGTTATTTACTTGAAAGAATTATATTTGAAAGATATTTACTTGAAAGAATTATATTTGAAATATATTTACTTGAAATAATTATATTTGAAAGTTATTTACTTGAAAGAATTATATTTGAAAGATATTTACTTGAAAGAATTATATTTGAATATTATTTACTTGAAAGAATTATATTTGAAAGATATTTACTTGAAAGAATTTATATTTGAAAGATATTTACTTGAAAGAATTATATTTGAAAGTTATTTACTTGAAAGAATTATATTTGAAAGATATTTAGTAGAAGAAATTATATTTGAAAGATATTTACTTGAAAGAATTATATTTGAAAGATATTTACTTGAAAGAATTATATTTGAAAGATATTTACTTGAAGGAATTATATTCGAAAGATATTTATTGGAAAGAATTATATTCAGAAGAGATTTATTTGAAAGAATTCTATTTGAAAGATATATTTATTTGAAGAAAGTATATTTGAGATATATTTATTGAAAAGGATTATATTCTAGAGACTTTCACTGAAAGACTTATAGATAAAAGGTGATATTTTGAAGGGACTTTATTAATTGGTTGTACCTGTATTTATTATTCGTTGAGTAATATTTATGATGTTCGTGTTGCCTTGCTGTTTAAAACACTAGTTGATTGGTGTTGCCCTTATTGTTATTTGTTTTCTATTATTTTCGTATGCTATATTGCACAGATTATTTGACTAGTGAGTCTTGACTGTACCTCGTCTCTAGTCCATTGAGGTTAGTCTTGATACTTACTGGGTACCGACAGTGGTGTACTCATACTACACTATTGCACATTTCTGTACAGAGCCAGGTATTGGAGATAGCGAACTTGGGCAGAGTAAAGCGGGATCGTAAGGATTCAAGGTAGAGATGCTTAGTCTTCGTAGTCCCTTGGAGTCTTTCCATTTTATTGTACTGTTGATTTCTTATTCGATCAGTACTGTATATTCGATCCTCGAGATAACTTCATGTATTCAGTTAGAGTTCGTGACTCAGTACTACCAGTCTTGGGAGGTTATTATATTCATATTTGTTCCGTTGTTAATTTCTATTTTTTTTAAAATGGCTTGAATTGTAATTAAAATCGGCTTACTTAGTCTTAGAGACTAAGTGCCATCACGATGCCTGAGGTGGGATTTTGGGTCGTGACAAGTTGGTATCAGAGCCCTGGGTTCATAAGCTCTACGAGTCACGAACGAGTTTAGTAGAGTCTTGCGGATCGGTACGGAGACGTCTGTACTTATCTTCGAGGGGCTACAAAGCTAGTAGGAAGAATTCACTTCTTTCATTACTTATCGTGCGGCATTTATTCAGCTTGAACCATATATCTTATGTTCTTTTGCATCCACTCGTGTATGAAATTGCACACTCGGTATCGACTATGCGCCAACGGTTTGTGATATTACAGAGGGGTTATAAGGGTGCCAGGTTTGTTCAACCATTCTTACAACGTGTCGTCCAGATCAAGGGTGCGGAAGTATTTAGAGATCATTCAGTTGTGCACATGGGGGTGCAGCAGGTTCTGACATATGATTGATAAGTATGATCTTAAGAATGTTTAATTAATTGCCTAATCGTCACAATTGCGGTAGGGTCACGAGGTGGATGTAGATATGAAGATAGTTGGTGGTATTAGAGACTATGTAGTTCGTATGGGATTTTTATTTAGCGAAGGGTACATACTGGCAGCCAAGGCACTGGAGAAAGCGAGTTTAACTGTCACGCGGGTGACATGCGCCAAATAAATGGCTTGAGGTGTCTTATGACCGGTGAAGGTTAGTATTGTGGATCATCGGCATGTGTCCTATGGCTTCGTGCCAAGTGAGGGGAGTCCACTATCAACGATCAACTTGCGGGGTCATGTGTTATATCAGTTTTGGCCTGATATGTATTTACGTGGTAATGAAAGGTTCTCCGAAACTTGTATATGATTAAGGGATGATATTTGTATGGGATGATGTTGGGGAATGCGGTATTCCTGCGTCCTTAATAATTCTACATTTAAGTACCAGCGGGGTCACAGCAATAATTTCAGAATATTTGGGGTGCTACAGTAAGTTCTTTTAATGCACCATTGGCACGGGGTTCTTACAGTGGTTATTCCAGTTAATACTCCACGTGCATGGTCAGTTAGAGGTAGAGGACAGGCGGGTAGAGGGCGCCTAAGAGGTGGAGGCCCGACCCGTTCATATAATCACTATGATTTTTGGCTGAGGTCGATACACCAGATGGTGTCGTTACAGGTACGATCCTGATTCTGTTATAAAAGGATATTTTCCCTTAGTTTAATTCGGTTCTGAATATTGAGGTGAGTCCTCCTATTATGCTCCGCTTATGGGTGAGCTTCGTAATTGTGTGATCTACTTGTATGTTTATCCATGTTGGGAGATTTGAAGATGTGAGCCCGTGTCTGTCATTTTTATTTTTGTGCACCATTAAGGGCTATAAGTCCAAAAGTAATTTTTATTATTCACTACAGTGGGTTTTATATGTTTCGAAATAATTGATTCCAATTTTTTTTTAATGAATTTTGTGCCCTACCGGTATGAGGGTTTATTATGTGTTTACGAAATTTATTGAAAAGAAGGAAGAAAGGAAATTGAAAATGTCAATTGGCACAATGTGCAAAATACTTGTGATTCAGAGTTGAGGACGAGATCCTCGCATTTTTATATGATGTGAAATATTTAAACCGGGCTACAAGCCGCGGTGGAGGGTATATAAGGACGAGGTCCTTGTGGTGAAATATTTATGATTTAAATTCTCCCTTTGTGAAGTTTAATTTGTGCTATAGTATTAATAGGGAGTAATGCCGGATAGGCTTATGTGATAATTTTTTTTTAATGTATTTTTGTGCCATAATTGTGATGTAATTATTGAGTTTTACCCTACAAGGTGAGTGCCCATGTGACGTTAAATGTGACTCGTTAAGTCGGGCAAATAGTTATGAGGTCTTCATGACTCACATTTTGCTGTCAGTGTTGTAAAATATTCAAAACGAGATTTTGGTTAATACGAGGTTAATTGGCGATGTTGTAATCGATTATGAGCAACTATTAAGACCAGAGATGTGGTGATGGGAATACATATGATGTGCTTCATATCCTGATATCATTATGATAATGCGGTGCTGGTAATGCTGAGATTAGTTGTTATTGATATATACATTGTGGTGCTTTTTTGGATTGTGGATGTGTTGTTAGTAGTTATTTTGGTGTTACTCCGGCAGGTGGATAGGCCCCATTTACAGGGGAGACTCTGCCGAAATTTTTGTAAAATTTGAAAGTTAGTAAAATTTGGGGGATTGAGACGTGCGAAAGAAGAGATAAGTTATGTTATGTGTTTGAGAGCGGACTCTACTACTCATTCAAGGGCGAATGATCCAAAGTGGGGCAGAATGTAACACCCCGGAAAAATTTCGAAGTACTTCAACACTATCAAGAAAAATTGATGTGTGCGTAGGCACAAGTTGCTATAGCCAATTGAGACTAATACCGTGCGTTGTTGTGAAAATCGGGCTTTTTGGAAATGTTTGGAGTGTAAGAAATTGGTCTTAAGGTTTACAAATATGGATAAAAGAAATAATCTCAATTGAGATGGTGTTGTCGGGCTTATCTCAAATGCGGTAATGTGGGATCAACCGGGAGTATATGTGTAAAAGTAAAATCATCAATTTTGTAACCTCAGAATAATTCTTAGCACGTTCGAGGACAAACGTTTGTTTAAGAGGTGGAGAATGTAACGACCCGACTTGTCATTTTAAGAATTAACACCTCATTCAGTGACTTAAGATCTCGAGCAGCTTCACAATATGTATTATGACCCGCGGGTATGGTCGAGTTTGAATTACTGAAGATTCAGAATTAAATTAAAAGAACAATCCTTATTTAGAAGCTTAAATGTAAAGAGTAGACCGGAGAGTTGACTTTTGAGCAAACGGCTCCGGAATGGAATTTTGATGATGTCAATAGCTCCGTATGATGATTATGGACTTAGGAGCGTGCCCGGAAAATTATTTGGAGGTCTATAGTGGAATTAGGCTTGAAATGGCGAAAGATGAATTTTTGGGAAGTTTGACCGGATGGTTGACTTTTTGATATCGGGTTCGGAATTCGATTATGGAAATTGGAATATCTTCGTTGTGCCATTTCTGACTTGTGTGCAAAATTTGAGGTCATTCGGACGTGGTTTGGGAAGTTTCGGTGCCGTTTTGTGGAATTCGGAAATTTCTAAGTTCATTAGGCTTGAATCCGTGTGTAATTCATGTTTTTGGTGTTGTTGAAGGTGATTTGAAGGTTCGACTAAGTTCGTATGATGTTATGGGACGCGTTGGTATGTTTGGTTGAGGTCCTGGGGGCCTCAGGTGAGTTTCGGTTGGGCTACGGGTCATTTCCCTCCTATTTTGAACTGATGTTCTGTCTTCTGGTGTTCTTCTTCACGAACGGGAAGAGTATCTTGCGTTCGCGAAGTGTTACTGCTGACCACCCCATATTTCTTCTTCGCGTTCGCGTTCAACCTCTCGCATTCGCGAAGGTTTGCCTTTTTCCTCCATCGCGTTCGCGATTAGCCACTCGCGTTCGCGAAGCTCTTCATGGCAGCCTCATATTCCTTCTTCGCGTTCGCGTTCGACGTCTCGCGTTCGCGTAGGTTCCGTCCCTTGTTCTTCGCGTTCGTACTCCTTCCCTCGCGTTCGCGAAGGGTTTTTCTGGACAGCCTTACCTTCCTTCTTCGCGAACGCGAGACTTTTTTCCGCGTTCGCGATGCTTTCAGACCTGGGCAGATTATAAGTTTTCCAAATCGAGGGTTATGCCATTCTTATCACATTTTGACTTGTAGAGCTCGGTTTTGAGCTATTCCTTGTGGGGTTTTCAAGCAAATCGATTGGGTAAGTGTTCTTCACCTAGAATCTATTTATTTCCATGATTATATCCTTATGTTTATCATTTAAATTGTGTTTTGAGTTGAGGAAAAGGGTGGTTTTTGAAGAAAATTTTAAAAATGAAAAATCACGGTTTGAGGGACGAAATGGTATCGGAATTTGATAGAAATGATATGGTTGAACTCGTATCGGAATGGGTGTTCGGATTTCATGAAAATTATGTCGGGTTCCGAGAGGCGAGCCCCGCGTTGACTTTTGTTGACTTTTTGGAATAAAATTTTAAGTCGACGTATTATTATCCGGAATTGTGTCCGATGAATTCTAATGAAGTTGTACAATTAATTTGGATAGATTTGAGCGGTTCGGAGGTCAATTCAAGAAAGAAGGCGATTTTGGAATATCGGCATAACTTCAAAGAGGTAAGTATCTTGCCTAACCTCGAGTGGGAGAATTACCACTTAGGCATTGAGTCTTATGTGAAAATTTTGTGGTTGGAAGCCGTGTATGCGAGGTGACGAGTACGTACTCGGGCTTATATGTGCAAATTTTATTGGTTTGAAGTTTTAGGCATCTTTATGTATTAAATTGGATAATTGTTGGCACTAGTAAATACTTGAGTTATCATGCTGCATTGCTTAATTGTCAAGTTTGTGTTTTATATAATAATTTGGTGTTATTATTATTTGGATTTTATGTGAATTCCTTGTGTTTGTTGATTTGATATGTTTCTTAGAACTAAATTTATGATGGAATCCTTATCTGCAAATGTTTATTAAATAAGTTTAAATTGAGGAGTTAATATAATTATCAAGAATGTGGAGCCTTGGGCTATTTATTAAGGAATGTATTGATTCTGCTACATATTGGAACTTGATTGTGGTCAGTGGCAAATTGTGAGGTCGTTTACACATAGGTCCATATCCGGTCCACTTTTCTAACTTAAATTTTTAATTATGAGACTAAGTGTCTCATTTTATTCTAAGTTCCTTCCAGACCCGAACCAACTAACCTGATAAGTCATAAATCAATTGCAAGACATAAATTGAGCAGTAAATGGGGGAACGGGGTTATAATATTCAAAACAACCGGTCGGATCGTTACATTCTCCCCCTCTTAAACAAACGTTCATCCTCCAACGGGTTTAGAATAATACCTGGAGTCTCAAATAAGTGTGAATATTTGTTCCGCATCTCCTGCTCTGTCTCCCAAGTAGCTTCTCCGATTGGCTTGCCTCTCCACTGCACCTTCACTGATACTATGTTCTTTGACCTCAGCTTTCGAACCTGCTGGTCTAAAATAGCTACCGGCTCCACATCATAAGTCAAATTACCGTCCAGTTGTACTGTACTGAAATCCAGAATGTGAGACGGATCCCCGACATACTTTCAGAGTATGGATACACGGAACACTGAATGAACACCTGATAGACTAGGTGGCAAAGCAAGTTCATAAGCCACCTCCCCAATTTTCTTAAGTATCTCAAAAGACCCAATATACCGAGGACTCAACTTGCCCTTTTTCCCGAACCTCAACATACCCCTCATGGGTAAAATCTTGAGCAGAACCTTCTCCCCAACCATGTGAACAACATCACGAACCTTCCTGTCGGCATAACTCTTCTGTCTAGACTGTGCCGTGCGAAGCCGTTCCTGAATCACTTTGACCTTCTCTAAAGCATCCTGAACCAAGTCAGTATCCAATAGCCTAACCTCACCCGGCTCAAACCAACCTACCGGAGACCGACACCGTCTCCCAAATAAAGCTTCATACGGAGCCATCTGAATGCTTGACTGGTAGCTATTATTGTAAGCAAACTCTGCGAGTGGCAGAAATTGATCCCAAGAACCCCTAAAATCAATGACACAAGCGCGTAGCATATCCTCCAATATCTGAATAGTGTGCTCGGACTGTCCGTCCGTCTGAGGGTGAAATATTGTACTCAACTGAACCTGTGTGCCCAATTCTAGCTACACTACCTTCCAAAACTGTGAGGTAAACTGCGTACCCCGATCTGAAATAATGGACACCAGTGTAGGCGAACAATCTCGCGAATATAAATCCCAGCCAACCGCTCCGAAGAATAATTAGTACCGACTGGAATAAAATGCGCAGATTTGGTCAACCGATCTACTATCACCCAAATAGCATCAAACTTTCTCAAAGTCCATGGGAGTCCAACTACGAAGTCCATGGTAATACGCTCCCACTTCCACTCCGGAATTTTAAGTCTCTGTAGCAATCTGCCCGGTCTCTGGTGCTCGTACTTTACCTGTTGTCAATTTAAACACCGAGATACAAACCCAACTATATCTTTCTTCATCCGCCTACACCAATTGTGCTGTCTCAAATCCTTATACATCTTCGCGGCGCCTGGATGAATAGAGTACCGCGAACTATGAGCTTCTTGGAGAATCAGCTCATGCAAACCATCTACATTAGGTACATATAGCCTCCCCTGCATCCGTAATACACCATCATCTACAATAGTGACTTCCTTGGCATCACCGTGCTGAACCGTGTCCTTAAGGACAAGAAGATATGGATCATCATACTGGCGCTCTCTGATGCGATCATATAAAGAAGACCGAGAAACCACACAGGCCAAAACTCGATTCGGCTCGGAAATATCCAATCTAACAAACTGATTAGCCAAGGCCTGAACCTCCAATGCTAAAGGCCTATCTGCTACCGTTAAGTATGCTAAGCTGCCCAAACTCTCTGCCTTACAACTCAAAGCATCGGCCACCACATTGGCCTTTCCGGGATGATAGAGAATGGTGATATCATAATCCTTAAGCAACTCCAACCACCTTCGCTGCCGCAAGTTAAGATCCTTCTGTTTAAACAAATGTTGTAAACTTCGATGATCGATATATATCTCACACTGGATGCACACCCAGTCCACCCTTCGCAAACGCGTGCTTCTCTTTGCGAACGCGAAGAGCAAATATTGCCAGCCTCTCAGTCCCTCTTCGTGAACGCGAGGCTCTACTCGCGAACGCGATGAAGAAAACCAGATGGTTCATCAGAACAATTCCAGTAGAGTTCCAAGTCCAAAATCCAACCCGTTAACCATCTGAAACTCACCCGAGCCCCTCGGGACCTCACCCAAATATACCAAAAACTCCTAAAACATCATACAAACTTAGTCGAACCCTCAAATCACCTCAAACAATGCTAAAACCATGAATTACACCCCAATTCAAGCCTAATGAACTTTGAAATTTCTAATTTCTACAAACGACTCTGAAACCTATCAAATCACGTCCGATTGACCTCAAATTTTGTACACAAGTCATAAATGACATAACAGAGGTATTCCAATTTTCAGAATTGGATTCCGACCCCGATATCATAAAGTCAACCTTCCGGTCAAACTTCTCAAAAATTAAACTTTCGGCATTTCAAGCCTAATTCCTCTACGGACTTCCAAATAATATTCCGGACATGCTCCTAAGCCCAGAATCACCATACAGAACTATTGAAATCATCAAAATTCAAATCTGAGGTCGTTTACATATAGGTCCATATCCGGTCTACTTTTCTAACTTAAATTTTTAATTATGAGACTAAGTGTCTCATTTCACTCCGAGTTCCTTCCGGACCCGAACCAACTAACCCGATAAGTCATAAATCAATTGCAAGACATAAATTAAACAGTAAATAGGGAAACGGGGTTATAATATTCAAAACGACCGGCCGGGTCGTTACAAGTATAGTATAGTATCTATTGGAAACTAAATTTCAAAATCTAAGACATATCCAAAATATAAAATTTAATATCTTAAGGATAGTTTCAGATGATAGTTCGAAGTCGACTTTGGTTTCTAATATGCTGACAGTTTCAAATTAGTGCGACTTCACCAAATTTTTTGTATCTTGGTGTGGGAAGCCTCTAGATCGCAAGACCTTTTTAATTGCCAGAAGTTTAAATTCAAGAGCTTCATTCTCACCAAATGTCTCGGGTTCAAGTCTCACTGAATTTGAAACGTCGTGAAGGCTTGCTAAAAAAAACTTGAAGGTTTGGATAACATGAATGCATAACAAATTTTCGGACTTCAATGCAAATGCTTGGCAGCCCCCTAGAAGATATTAATCATTTCATTGCAGACACCAATTTACCATAGCGGCTTGCCCCCTTTAAATCAAATGGGATCCAAAGTTCAAAAGAAGAATGAAATTTCAGCCTGATTTTCAAGTGTTGTTTGAATGAATTACTTCCGTCATACTTCATTTGGACAATGACTAGGGCAATATGTATCTTTTGAACTTATGCGACTGAACTTAGAATGAAACTCTAAGCTACCTACGTACCTCAGTGAAGAGGATCAAGTCATACCGTAGTTCAGAATGGGTGGATATTTTTTTTTATTTTCTTAATATGTTTTTTTATGTCCTAACTTTTTCTTAGGTCTCCCCTTTTAAGGTTTTCAACCTAGCGGACTTTTTTTTTTGGTGGGCCGTACATAGTTTAGACTCATGTGGGCCAGGAGTGTAGGAATATGCAGTTTAGGCTCATGCGTCAAGGAGCATTGCAACTTCAAGGATAATACTTCTTCAAAAGCTTGCCATTGATAGGGCCGATTCTCATGCCATCTATATCAACTGGCTTGTAAGCCCCACTTGAGTAAGCTTCTTGTACGACATATGGCCCATCCCATTTTGAAGTGAAATTCACTACAGTTATGGGAAGTAATAATGGGTCTTCGTATGGCAAGGACTTGATCTCCTACTTGAAAGGATCTCGGGCGAACTCTTTTATTGAAGGCACGAGACAATCGACCTTGGTAACATTCAAGACTTTGTTGAGCTTTCAACCTCTTCTCGTCAAGAGCCTCCAACTCTGCTAATCGAAGTCGAGCATTTTATTCATCAGTGATCCCTTCTTGAATATCCAATCGTAATGAAGGTATTTGAAGCTCGAGTGGCAAGACGACTTCAACTCCATAAACGAGTGCATAAGGAGTCGCTTGTGTTAGCGTGCGGTGAGTTGTCCTATATGCCCACAGAGCTTCCTCCATACGGTCATGCCAATCTCATTTGGATTTGGAGATGACTTTCTTTAACAAGTTGCATAAAGTCTTGTTGAATGCCTCGGCTAGACCATTGATGGCAACATTGTACATAGAAGAGTTACGTTGCTTGAAGCCAAAGAGTTCACAAATCTTGATCATCAACCTATTGTCGAACGGCTTGCCATTATCCGTTATTATGTAACTAGGAATGCCAAAGCGATAGATAATGTTTACTCGGATGAAACTTGCAATATTTTCCTTCTTTACTTTATTAAGAGCAACAACTTCAACTCATTTTGAGAAGTAGTCAATTGCAGCCAAGATGTATAGGTACCCACTAGAGGACGTTGGTAGTGGTCCAACAACATGCAATCCCCAAGCGTCAAACGGCCAGGATGCAACAGTTGGGTGCAACACTTCAGGAGGTTGATGAATAAAATTTGCATGGAATTGACAAGCCTTGCATCTTCGAGCGTAGTCCAAGCAATCTTTTACCATAGTTGGCCAATAATATCCCATCCTTTTTATATGGAAGTGAAGCTTTGGTCCAGAATGGTGTGACCCATATACCCCAGAATGTGCCTCTTGCAAAGCTTTGAGCGCTTCTTTTTCCCCTAAGCATCGCAAGAGTACTCCCTCGAATGACCTTCTGTATAGAGTATCTTTGTAGTAAAGGAAGCGAGGTGCATGACGACGGATTTCAGTCCTTCTCCTCGGATTTTATGGAAGTATCCAATAGAATAAGTAGTCGATAATGGGTTGTCGCCATTCTTCTTTCTCAACTTCAGAAACAACGACAATATGCTTGAGTTCATTTTCTTCACCTTCAGCCTCATTTGGCAGCGATACTACCCATTTTTGGCAGACAGTAACTTGCGCTTGATCAGGCAGGGTTAACGATGACGCTAGGGCAGCTAAATCATCAACCTTTTTATTTTCTTTCCTTGGCACATGCTGAATAGTCACATCACCGAGCCACCCCCATTAACTTTTTAGCGTAATCATGATATGGGCATAGTTCAGGCTTCTTGACCTCATAACTACCTAAAAGCTGATTGACCACTAACTGGGAGTCACCAAAGACTTGCAATTGCAATTGCTCCATATCAACGGCCATTTTAAACCCAAGTATTAATGCTTGATACTCAGCAACATTGTTGGAACAGAGTTATGTCAAGGTTAAGGAGTAGGGCAAGACTTCACCTTGGGAAGTAAAAATACTATGCCAACACCAGCTCCTCCACGATGCGCAGCACCATCAAAGTACATCTTCCACGGAGGTTTAACTTCAACGACCATTCCGTCCTCATCAGGTAGTTCGTCAGTTAGCTCCCAGTCATCAAGTATCGGATGATCTGCCAAGAAGTCTGCCAATGCTTGTCCTTTTACAGCCTTTTGAGGGATGTACAAAATCTCGAATTGTTGAAATTGGAGGTACCATCTCGCTAGTCGATCACTAAGAACAGGTTTTGACATCATGAACTTGATGGGTTTTACCTTAGAAATAAGACGGACAACATGAGCTTGAAAGTAGTGCTTCAACTTTTGAATTGACAAGACTAGCGCCAAATACAACTTTTCAATTGGCAAATAATTCAGCTCGTTTGGTGTCATCATCCTGCTCAAGTAGTAAAGGGAGTTTTCTTTCCCTTCACTATTTTCTTGGGCCAACAACGCTCCAATAGACCTTTCTTGTGCTGAAATATATAGTATCAACGAATTTCCAAGTATAGGGGATGCCAAAACTGGAGGCTTCATCAAGTAGGATTTAATGCTCTCAAAGGCATTGCTACACGTTTGGTCCCATTTGAAAGAGATACCTTTCTTCATAAGGCGACTGAATGGTTGGCACCTCCCATCTAGGTTTGAGATGAATCTCCTAAGGTACGCTAACTTTCCTTGCAGGCTTTTCAATTCGTGAATATCCCGAGGCTCAGGCATTTTCAAGATTGCATCTACTTTGGCTTGATCAATTTCAATCCCTCAATGTCGAACAATGAAACCAAGGAACTTTCTGAAAGTAACTTCAAAGGCGCATTTCAATGGATTCATCCTAAGTTGGTACCTCCGGAGAAACTCAAACACCATTCTCAAGTCTTTCAAGTGGTTTCCCTTCTCTCTTGATTTTACCACCAAGTCGACAATATAGCATTCGACATTCTTGTGGAGAAGATCATCAAAAATATTCTGCATAGACCTTTGGTAAGTAGCACCAATGTTCTTTAACCTAAAAGGCATTACCTTGTAGTAATAAATACTCTTGGAGGTGCGAAATGAAGTAAGATCTTCATCTTTTGATGCCATGCGAATTTGGTTATAGCCCGACGAACCGTCCATGAAATACATTGCCTCGTAACCAGTAGTAGCATCCATCATCAGCTCTGGAATAGGGAGCGGGAATTCATCTTTTGGACACGCATTGTTGAGATCCCTGAAGTCAATGCATACTCGAATCTGGCCATTCTTCTTCCTTAGAGGGACAATACGTGAAACCCATGTTGGGTATTTAACTTCCCGAATAAATTCAATGAGTTTGTTAACTTCGGTTTCGATCAAGGGACCAAGTTCGGCCTAAAGCGCCTTTGAGCTTGATTAACAGGACGAGCGCCATTCTTGACTGCAAGGTGATGGACTGCTACTTTAGGGTCCAAGCCAGGCATTTCTTTGTAACTCCAAGCAAAGACATCCCTAAACTCCTTGAGTAACTCAATATAAGTTCTTTCTTCATCAACTTCTAGTAAAGTACTTAGGTAGGTGGGTCTTGGTTTTTCATCAGTGCCAAGGTTAACTTCCTTTAAGGCATCAATCATTGCCTTCACCCCTTCTTCAAGTTCCAGCAGAGCATATTTTGCATCTTTATGTTCTTGAGGTCCCCATCGTTGAAGGATATGTGATAACACGGTGAAACATCGTCCAATCTCTCGTCATCCTCCATTAGAGATAAAACACCATGCTCGCCTTGTGCAGTAACATGATACGAAAAACCCACACTTTCTTTGTCTTCATCACGTTCTTTAGTGTAGACCACATTGTATGGCTTCACCTTCAGTACCCCATCACATGAAACCATGACTTTTGTTTGTCGCTTCATTCTAGAAGGAACCAAACTTTGGAAATCTTTAGAGATCTTCTGAATTTTGGGCAAAGCGGCTATTTTTGTATTTCGATAATTTCTCTGGAACTTATTCCCCTTCTTTAATGGACCCAATCTCTCAAATACAGAAGTTCTCACAGTTGATTTTCCAAGTTGATCAAAGATAGAAGGCCTGTTAGAAGCGGTAGATTCGTCTTCTCCAATGATATAATTATTGCTCACCCTTCTTATGGAGATGCGTACTGGTGACGATTGCTTGTATCCCAAACTTTCACGTGGTTTCCTCGTCGCATCTTCTGATGGGAGCTTCCCTAACTTTGATGGCTTATTGGGATTCTATCCAGCATTTACAAATAGCCTGTAAGCATTAGGATCAAAACCTTTATCTGTTTGCTTTGTAGGGAGTGCCATATTCTGCAAACGATTTTGGGCTACAAACCCTACAAGTAGCTTTGAGGACAACTTTATTGCCTCAATTCGTTTTACCGGAAGAGTTAACTCCTTTAGCATGTTAGTTTGGAGATTAGATGATTCACCTTCATCTTTCTTTCTTTTAGGAACATATTGAAGTGCATGACTTACTTTTTTACCATAAGACGCAATATCCCCTCTATGAGATTTATTTGCGTTGGGTTGTACCTCCTCAGTAACAGCTTTGGCTCTACCAGCAATCACCTCAGCTCTTTTAGTTGTTGGTTCGTCATTCTTGCTTTTCATGCCATCATCAATTTTTAGCTCTTTCACAATGCGGTTCTTCAAGTAGAACTTTGCATCGGCGAAGTGTGACTCAGCCTCGGTGAATGGCTCATCATCAGCAACTATCTTCTTCTCGATTTCACCCTTATAGTACTTCAAACATTAATGGTAGGTAGATGGAACCACTTTATTCTCCTGTATCCAAGGCCTTCCGAGCAAGACGTTGTATGAAGTCTTTGCATCGATCACACGCAGCCATGCACTTGATTGCATATCTCCAATAGTGATTCCCAACCTGATCGCACCTATGGCTCTTTCCCCCCTTGGTTGAATCCTTGGATCATCACATGACTTTCTGAGAGTTCGTTCATGGGAATACCAAGTTCTTTCACAGTGCGAATTGGCAAAATGTTCACTGAGGATCCTCCATCAACCAAAATTCGATTTACCCTTTCATCACGTATATAGCCAACCAGGTGCAATGGGCGGTTATGAAGAGTGTCGCCTAGCAGAAGATCGTCATTTGTGAACGTGATTTTTTTCTCACAAGCATTAACTTCATGAGGAGTGGACTCGATGAGCTTTTCTGAAGATGGTGCCAATGGTAGGTCATCACTCTTTTCTTTCCCTTCGTCAGCATGGCAACAAGAGGCATCGATACCCCCATGGGAAATCTTCATGCAGAACCAACTTGGTAAAAACTTCTCCAAGGTCACTGGATTTCGTGGCTTTTGAGAGTGGTGCACCTCCACTTTTGCTTTCTTTAAGTTCTTAACCGGATTCCATCTCCTTGGTCTTTTTACCATCATTTTCCTTGTTGGTTGTTCTACTGATTCTTTTCATGGGCTCATTCTGTGGTGCCTACGATGAGTCACCAACATCCAACCTTCATCATCATTAGGTTGATTGACTTCAACTTTGTCGTTCTCCGGTAATTCTTCATCTTTACTTTCTTTAAAACCACAATATTCATCCGGACTGAATGAGCCAAAGGTGATAGAGACTTGGTTTGCGCTTGCTTTCTCATCTTCAAGCACGATCTTCTTCTCGTGAGCCAAGTCCATAACTTTGTCCTTGAAGACAAAGCACTTCTCCAGAGGGTGGCTCACAAGTCGATGATATTTGCAGTAATTTGGGTCATTTGTTTTCCCAACTTCATTTGGTCGCTTAATCTCCGGAAGCTCAATGAGATTTAACTCGAGGAGTTCTTCAAAAATAGCTGGCACATCAAAATCCAGAAATGGGTACTCTTTCTCTTGCATTTCTTTTAGAGTCAACTTTCCACTTGTCTTATCTTGAAAAGAAGTGGATTTCATACTCTACTTCTTGCTCACCTTCGTCGTGAACTTTACAGGTGATGTGTTGACATTCATAGCTTCTTTGCTTTCAGGCTTAGGTACAAACTTGCCCCACTTCCTGACTTCTTGCTTGTCGTTCCCCTTGCGAGGTTCATAGATGGGCAGCCTTTCATTTCCAGCAGAGGCCATGCTCAATTCCATGTCATGGGCACGAGTTGCAAGTTCTTCAAATGTGCTAGGCTTGATACCTTGCAAGATATAGCGCAATCCCCAATGCATGCCTTGGATGCACATCTCTATGCTCGAAGCTTCACTAAGCCTGTCTTTGCAGTTGAGGCTTGCATTCCTCCAACGATTGATAAAGTCGATAACTGGTTCACCCTTTCATTGACGAGTATTTGTAAGTTCTATCATACTCACAGTACGTCTCGTGCTATAAAAGTGATTGAGGAATTCTTGCTCTAGTTGATCCCAGCTATCAACAGATCCATCCTCGAGGTTGGTGTACCAATCAAAAGCATTTCCTTTTAATGAGCGGACAAACTGGTTGACAAGGTAAACTCCATAAGTCCCATCATTGTTGCATGTCTCAACGAAGTGTGCCACACATTACTTTGGATTTCCTTTGCCATCAAATTGTTGAAATTTTAGAGGTGGATAGCCAGCAGGTATCTTCAACATATTAATCCTTGAAGTGTACGGCTTTGCGTAGGTAAAGAAGGATCTAGAAGCGACTTCATATTTGTTTTTTATAGTCCCTTCAATGAAATTCTTTAGTTGATTTATTGGAATCATCCCTTACGAAGAGACTGGAATTTCCTTAATGGATGCAACTTGTCGTGGGGGAGGATCAATCTCTTGAACTTCTAGGAGTTTGCCAGGTGCATGGGTGGATTCTTCTTCCATCAAGATTCCCACCCTATCTGTTAGCTTGTCGATTCTAGCATCTTGATTTTGCATGCACTTGGTCAAGCCAATGATTGCTTCCGTCAAGTTCGCCAACTGCTCCTCCACAGATGAAGTGTTTGTCACCATGGCTTGCATGATTATCGTGGACGATGGAGAGTAGCATGGATTTTCACATAGATTGATTCTTGATTGGCTCATGCTATGTGGTGTAAGTGGGGAGGATCCATCACTTGAAGCATCATCATCTTCCTTCATGGCAGAGTGCTTGGATCCGAAGAGTTCAAGTAGAGCAAGAGTTTTCTTGCTCTTTTCAGCAACATCGCTTCCTCCTTCGGGTGCGTTTGTGAAAGATCTTGCTCCTTTTGAGGATGAAGATCTGAAAATAGGGGTTGATGCGGATGACACTTGGGATACTTATTGTCCTAACGAGCTAGCTTTGCTCCTCGTAACTGGTCCAAAACTTCCAAAGGTAACATCAAGGATGCTTTCCACATCAGCATAGAACCTAGAATTAGCAGCCTTGGTGGAAGTTGAACTGGAGTTGATTTTCTTTGAAGCCATTTCAATGTTCATGAACTTTGATGATTGAAAATTTGAGATGAGAGGTAGAGATTGTCCCACTGGGCATGCCAGAATTTGTAGACAATAAATTACGTCGAGAAAATAAAATCAAGACTGAAAAATATCACAACAATCGTAGTATTTGATTTTAAATATTTGAGTGTACAATCTCTATGAATCCTCTGATTATTCTTTCCAATAGTAAATAAATTCAAGGGCCCTTGAGCTTGATCTTGAATCTGTAGTTGTTGCCACGAATGATGATCTTGAATTCAACTAGCACGAACTTTGATTTGAACTCGTACTCCTTGAATCTTGATTTATTTTTCGTTCTTGAGCTTGAACTTGATTTATTAATGCTTGAAACTTGTAGAGAAATTTGCGGCGTTTGGTCCACGAGCTCTCTCTTGCTTCTTATTATAACTTCTGGTGTATTTTCTGGGTTATGAAGACCCCAATTTATAGTTGTGGGAGGGAAGAGTTATGATAAGAACAAACTCTTTCCGACCAATCAGATTGAAGAGTGATAAGGCCGTATTTGATCGGCCAGAACATGTCACTTGCACATGTGGCGCGGTTTTATTGGCCTTCTAATGTGACTTGGCATGCCTTGTCATTTTGACACGTGGCATGATCCTATTGGCTCTTCCGTTTGACTTGGTGCACCACGTCATTTGACACATGGCATTGGGCCTCTAGGAAGATGACATCTTGGGCCTAATGAAGTGGGCTCATCACTTGTAGCCTAATTAAATGGGCTAGCCCAATCAATATTTATTGGACTTAAGTAATTAATCCAATCATATTAACCCATAATATTAATTCGGACTAATATATTTAAATATAGTCCAAATTATATTATTGAATTTAAATTCAATAAATGTCACGTCTTAAAATCTAACCATGGTCATGATGGCGCCTATCATGTTACAAGGCAAGCCTATTTCCCAAAATATTACTACTAAATTGATAATAAGAATTTAATAAAACATTTCCAACATTTGAATTTTTCATAAACTAAATCAACTCTAAATATAATTATAGAAAATACGAAAATGAGCCCCAAATATCGGGGTGTCACTAAGTCATGAGCGTCTAAATCTATGAACTAAGAAATAAAACTATCTAACTGTCAATACAGTCCAAAAGAAGAAATGATAAAAGGAGTAACAAGGTCCTGCGAACGCTAGCAGCTACCTTGCAGTCTCCAACGATAGCCGGCCTAAACTCAACGATCGCCGCGCTCTAACTCACCTGGATCTGTACATAAAGTGAAGGGTGTAGTATGAGTACAACCGACTCAGTAGTAAAAGAAATAACTAAGGAACTTAGCAGTAGTGACGAGCTAAGTAGAACAATTCAATTATTTCTTTATCACAATTTAAAATAAACAGAAATAAACAGGTAAATTCCACCAACTCAATAAATGCTACAAAGAAATTAACGGGTAAAAATGCAGCAACAGCAAAGGTAATGAATCCTCACAGCAATGTCACTCCATCATTCAGCACTCGGCTCTCGGCACTCGTACTCAGCACTCAACACTCAACACTCAATAGATAGTTGCGCTCACTAAGGGTATATATAGACTCCGGAGGGGATCCCAAAACCCAAGCGCTAAGCACCGGCTACTTACGTGCTGCATGGTCAACTCACGTGCCATAATATCAATCCCTGGATCCGCACGGTCAACTCACGTGCTATGCAAATAACTCACGCGCTATGGTATCTATACCTGGATCCGCACGGACAACTCACGTACCTCAATCAAATACCTCACAACAGGCCCTCGGCCTCACTCAGTCATGTACCTCTCTAAACTCATTATCATCAATAAATAAGGGAAACACAGCCCACGTCAAGAATCACAGCATATCAGCAAAATAATAGGGACTGAGGTAAACATGTACAATAATATCTATGACTGAGTGCAAATAATGTGAGCATGAATAAAGTCTAAGCATGATCTCTAACATGAAGGCAAACAAATTCAACAACAAATAAATACATAACCACAGATAATAGCCATTAGGCCTCACAGGACGGACCAAGTCTCAATCCCTCATGGTGCACACCCACACGCCCGTCACCTAGCATGAGTACCACTTCCAAACAATCACGTGATGTCAAATCTCCGGGTTTATACCCTCAAAACCAAAGTTAAAATTGTTACTTACCTTAACAGCGTAAAATCCTACTTCGGGATGCCCTCGTCTCTGGACTCGGTCTCCAAAAGCTTCGAATCTAACCAAAATCAGAATACTACTATCAACATTGACTAAAGAATCGAATTCCAAAATAAAAACTACATAAATAGGCCAAAACTCCGAAATCGGCCAAAACCCGGCCCCCGAGTCCACGTCTCGAAACCAGTCAAAAATGGCAGAATAATAAACCTCATCCTCACCCTAGTCTAACCATATAAAATTCGTCAAAATCGGACTCCGTTTGATCCCTCAAATCCTCACTTAAAACTCTCTAAAACTCAAACCCTAACTCCCTCAATTTCACCCTAAACCCCTACTAATTTCATGGCTAATTAGTGGAAAAACATCATAAATGCGTGTAAATAAACCCAAGCGACTTACCTCACTGATGTCTCGTGATTCTCCCTTGAATAACACTGCCCTAGCTCAAAAACCCGTTCAACAATGGAGGAAAAAGAGCAACAATTCGCGAAGTACAACTTATATAGGTTCTGCCCCAGGGATTCCGCACCTGCCGACTCACATCTGCGGTCCCAGGTGCGCATATGCGAAAGTCACTTAAACGCCAAGCTTCGCACCTGCGGCTGCCCCTTCGCACCTGCGGGCTCGCAGGTGCAATCCTCTCTTTCGCACCTGCGCTCAATGCCAGGCCTCCATTTTCTGCATCTGCGACATGCAATCTGCAGCTGCGATCATCGCACCTGTGACTCCCCATCCGCAGGTGCGGCCACACCAGTAGCCTTACACACCAGTAGCTTCCAGCTGCATTTCCCAACTTCCAAACTTCTCGTTAACCATCTGAAATCATCTAGAGCCCCTCAGGACCTCAACAAATAATTCCCACAAGTTATATACCACTACCCGAACTTAGTTTAACCTTCGGAACGCCCAAAACAACACGAAAACACCAATTCAACCTCGGATTCAAGCCTAAAAACTCCTAAAGTTCCAAAATTCGCCAACGACGCCGAAACCTATCAAACAACGTCCGAATGACTTCTAATTTTGCACACACGTCACAAATGACACTATGAACCTACTCCAACTTCCGAAATTTCATTCCGACCCCGATACCTAATTTTCCACTGCCGACCAAAATCGTCAAATTTCTAACTTTCGCCAATTCAAGCCTAATTCTTCCACGGACCTCCAAATTATATTCCGGACACACTCCTAAGTCTAAAATCACTCAATGAAATTAACCGAATAATAAAAATCCAAGTCCGAACTCGTTTACTTATAAGTCAACTTCTAGTTGACTTTTCTAACTTAGCTTTCTAACTAAGAGACTAAGTGTCTCATTTCACTCCAAAACTACTCCGAACCCAAACCTACCAACTCGATACAACTCAACACAGTTGAACAACACATAAATAAGCAGAAATGGGGAAAACGGGGCTACAACTCTCGGAACGACTGGTCGGGTCGTTACATCCTCTCCCTCTTAAACAAACGTTCATCCTCGAACGAGTCTAAAAACATACCTGGAGCCTCAAACTAACATCTATTTATGCCCTTCCACATTCATAAACATTACGCAATCACTTAATCTTCCTGAGTCTAAACTTATATCATGACATGAAAATCTACTTTCACTTCTCAACTAAACAACATGAAAAGGATCCTTCATCACACTCATAACTCGAGACTATACGTCAAATCAGGATGGAAATCAAGCACCAAATGGTTCTTTCTATACCTCAAGCAAATCCTTCTCGTCACATTCAAATCATATGAACTCATTTTGTAGTCACATCATACTCATCACGTAGCCATCCAGCCACAAATTCCACTAATAGGGACATACTAGACATATAAATCCACCAGCACGCTCACTCAATCAACAGCTCTCTGCTCAAGCTACGGTCAAAACCCGGCCTCAAGTCCTCCAGACTGGCCCTTCATCAGCATACTGAAATCACATCTCGCACCTCATCCATAGAATCACAAGCCGTCGATGCACCGCTGATACCGACCGCTCAAGCGCGCATACGAATGCGTGGAAGGAATTCAAAGGATTACACTTCAAGCTGAATCAGTACCACACGATAAGAATTCAAGAATGTGAAGTTTTTTTTTTCTAAAGGTTCTGCAACCTCTCGAAGATAAGTACAGACGTCTCCGTACCGATCCGCAAGACTCTACTAAACCCGCTTATGACTAGTGAGACCTATGTAACCTAGGCTCTGATACCAACTTGTCACGACCCAAAATCTAACCATGGTCGTGATGGCGCCTATCGTGTTCCACGTCAAGCCTATTTCCCAAAATATTACTACTAAATCGATTATAAGAATTTAATAAAACATTTCAAATATTTGAATTTTTCATAAACTAAATCAAATCTTAATATAATTATAGAAAATACGGAAACGAGCCCCAAACATCAGGGTGTCACTATGTCATGAGCGTCTAAATCTATGAACTAAGAAATAAAACTGTCTAACTGTCAATACAGTCCAAAAGAAGAAATGATAAAAAGAGTAACAAGGTCCTGCAGATGCTAGCAGCTACCTTGCAGTCTCCAACGATAGCCGGCCTGAACTCAACGATTGCCGCGCTCCAACTCACCTGGATCTGCACATAAAGTGCAGGGTATAGTATGAGTACAACCGACTCAGTAGTAACAGAAATAACTAAGGAACTGAGTAGTAGTGACGAGCTAAGTAGAACAATTCAATTATTTATTTATCACAATTTAAAATAAACAAAAATAAATAGGTAAATTCAATCAACTCAATAAATGCTACAAAGAAATTAACGGGTAAAAATGCAGCAACAGCAAAAGCAATGAATCCTCACATTAATGTCACTCCATCACTCAGCACTCGACTCTTGGCACTCGCACTCAGCACTCAACACTCAACACTCAATAGGTACCTGCGCTCATTGGGGGTGTGTACAGACTCCGAAGGGGCTCCCAAAGCCCAAGCGCTAAGCACGGACAACTCACGTGCCATAATATCAATCCCTGGATCCGCACGGTCAACTCACGTGCTACTCGGATAACTCACGCGCTATGGTATCAATACCTGGATCCGCATAGACAACTCACGTGCTGCAAGAACAACTCACGTGCCTCAATCAAACACCTCACAACAGGCCCTCTGCCTCACTCAGTCATGTACCTCTCTAGCCTCACCATCATCAACAAATAAGGGAAACATAACCCACGTCAAGTATCACATCATATCAACAAAATAATAAGGACTGAGGTAAGCATGTACAATAATATCTATGACTGAGGGAAAATAGTGTGAGCATGAATAAAGCCTAAGCATAATCTCTAACATGAAGGCAAACAAGTTCAACAACAAATAAATACATAACCACAGATAATAGCCATTAGGCCTCACAGCCTCATAGGACGGACCAAGTCTTAATCCCTCGCGGTGCACACCCACACTCCCGTCACCTAGCGTGGGTATCACTTTCAAACAATCACGTGATGTCAAATCTTCAGGTTTATACCCTCAAAGCCAGAGTTAAAAATGTTACTTACCTTAACAGCGTAAAATCCTACTTCGGGATGCCCTCGTCTCTGGACTCGGTCTCCAAAAGCTTTGAATCTAACCAAAATCAGAATACCACTATCAACATAGGCTAAAGAATCAAATTCCATAATAAAAAGTACATAAATAGGCCAAAAATCCGAAATCGGCCAAAACCCGGCCCCCGGGCCCATATCTCGAAATCAGTCAAAAATGGCATAATAATAAACCTCGTCCTCACCCGAGTCTAACCATATAAAATTCGTAAAAATTGGACTCCGTTTGATCTCTCAAATCCTCACTTAAAACTCTCCAAAACTCAAACCCTAACTCCCTCAATTTCACCCTAAACCCCTACTAATTTTATGGCTAATCAGTGAAAAAATATCATAAACGCGTGTAATTAAACCCAAGCCACTTACCTCACTGATGTCTCGTGATTCTCCCTTGAAAAATATTGCCTTAGCTCAACAACCCGTTCAACAATGGAGGAAAAAGGGCAAAAATTCGCGAAGTGCAACTTATATAGGTTTTGCCCCAGGGATTCCGCACATGCGGACCCTTTCTCACACCTGCGGTCCCAGGTGCGCATCTGCGAAAGTCACTTAAACGCCAAGCTTCACACCTGCGGGCTCGCAGGTGCGATCCTCTCTTCCGCACCTGCGCTCAATGCTAGGCCTCTATTTTTCGCATCTGCGACATGCCATCCGCACTTGCGATCATCGCACCTGCGGCTCCCCATCAGCAGGTGCAGCCATACCAGTAGCCTTACACCAGCAGCTTCCAGCTGCATTTCCTAACTTCCAAACTTCTCGTTAACCATCCGAAATCATCCCGAGCCCCTCGGGATCTCAACCAATAATTCCCACAAGTTATATACCACTACCCGAACTTAGTCGAATCTTCGGAACGCCCAAAAAACAACACCAAAACACCAATTCAACCTGAGATTCAAGTCTAAGAACTCTTAAACTTCCAAAATTTGCCAACGACGCCGAAACCTATCAAACTACGTCCGAATGATCTCAAATTTTTACACACACGTCACAAATGACACTACGAACCTACTCCAACTTTTGAAATTTCATTCCGACTCCAATACCTAATTTTCCACTGCCGACCAAAATCGCCAAATTTCTAACTTTCGCCAATTCAAGCCTAATTCTACCACGGACCTCCAAATTATATTCCGGACATACTTCTAAGTCTAAAATCACTCAACGAAGTTAACCGAATCATAAAACTCTAAGGCCGAACTCGTTTACTCATAAGTCAACTTCCGGCTGACTTTTCTAACTTAGCTTTCTAACTAAGAGACTAAGTGTCTCATTTCACTCTAAAACTACTCCGAACCCAAACCTACCAACTCGATACAACTCAACACAGTTGAACAATACATAAATAAGCAGAAATGGGGAAAACGGGGCTACAATCTCGGAACGACCGGCCGGGTCGTTACAATAAATTTTGCATGCCTGCAACATTCTCTCAAACTACGCTAGCTGGTACAAGTTCACCGCTCACTAAGATCACACCAAGTTTTCGTTATTTCTAATCCCACCTTTAAACCCTCCGTATTGATTTCTCACATATGTTAGGAGTGATGTTATTCAACAACTACCCGAATATGTAATATTTTTCAAGCAATACATAATAAATAGGCATAGTCAATCGATGACCATTCAATCAACTGAAATAAACACGTAGTTAAACAAGTAGAGAAATCCAAAGGCTAAATTATATTAAAATGTAACAAGAATTAATCATCCAATAGGTTCCATCAAACCCTAAATAATGAGTTTAGCTACTCATAATTGTATAATCAATCATAATAATATTCAAAAGCATTAAACTACAAGATTAAGAAAGAACGAGGAGAAAAATTCTTGTGATTCGTGCTTACAAGTGTTTCGTAGCCTTTTGCCTCTCCAATAATGCCTCTCTCCTCTAAAAACTAACTTTAAGAGGTATTTATAAGGTAGGGCTAAAGAGTACACGTCCAAAATTAAGGAGAAAATAAAAGTGACTCGGATAAGCATCGTCGGAGCGGGGCATCGTCAGAGGCGCCAAAATACATTGCAAGGCGCCAATATACACTGCAAGGCGCCATCATAGGCGCCAATGTTGATGCCCTAGACAAAGCCTTGCACTGTCTAAGGCTGTGACTTTTCATGGCCTTGCAATGTCTACTTTTATTGCTCTATTTTGTAGTTTCGAGGTACCATTTCGTGCAACTTTTCTCCACTTCATATTCAAGTATTCCTAAATATAAAATAAACTCAATTAAGCTCTATTATCGTATGAATTAGCATCCAAACAACAAATAAATAAAGTGAATAACGGCAAAATATATGGATTTACATCGACATCACTGAGCTCATGGATCGATTGAGTAATAAATTTTCAACACCAAGAGAGAAAAGAATCGAACTGCAGTTAATTAAATGGAAGTGGTATGCTAGTGACTTTAGGAAGATATCATGGTAGGCAAATCTTTTACTACCTATCAGAATATCAATTCTTTATCTTGATCTCCTATTAGAAAATGAAAAGAACATATTAAATGGATTAAATTAAGCTTCAGTACATGCAGGCATTAACAAAAGGAGTTAGGTGCCTTGTAAATGTGGCAAAAAGGGGAATCTCTAATTAGGTAATGCCACTTTCCACTTAAAAGGTGTTGAGGGCCTTTTTATTTGATATATATGCATCTGAAAGGTCTTCGAAAACTCCACCATGAAATCCTAGGTTTACTCTGATCTCTCACTCTAAACTTGCATGATTTAAGATCTAATCATGATTACTTTGTGTATGTGTGTTGGTTTGGAAAGAGATTAGTTGACCTAATCTATATTTTCTATTGGCTGCAAATGCGAGCTTCGCTGTAGGCACAGCCTCCTTGTGAAGTAAGCTAACGTTGAGTTGTAAATTAAGCTTTTGTACAACTATATGAAGCTCATAACTCCTTGACATATGGGATCAGCGGCGGACTCAGAATTTTGTGCAAGCGGGTTCAATCTTAGAAGTGTATAATTTTAATCGTAAAATGGTAATTGTCAAGTGGGTTCAAATAAAATATTTATACAAAATTTACATAGCTTTAATCCTAATTTATACATATACACAATATTATTTTTTGATAAAGCGGGTTCAGTTGAATCCGCTAGCCACCACGTGGGTCCGCCACTGTATAGGATATATATGCAATTTAATTTGAGATTAACGTATAATATAAAAGAACTTTTATACATTTAAATCATTTAAAAAATAATTATATGTGACCATCCACAATAAATGAGATTAATAACTTAGAAAATGAAACAAATAACATGACATATAAAAGCTCGTGGCCTGTTACAAAAAATTTATATAAACTATGCGTGTATATATTTAAATCTGTTTAATTTAGTCGCAAACTCGCAATGCGATTAACAACCTCACTGATGTCTCCTGTAATAAATGTCCCGTCGGTGATTTAATTTTTCTTTTTCCAGAAAAATGAAAAGAATGCAAAGAAGGTGGACAAATTGATGAATTTTCAGGAAAAAGAAACTTTGCACTTTTAGCTAACTAGAGTGTACGTGAATTAGCTGGCTAAAAAGCGCCGGCAACTTTAAAATTTTAGAATTCAATCATTTTCCTGTTTTTATTTTCCAACCATTGTCGTGATCATTTTCTCGAATATATATTACTAACCAGATGTAAATTCAGGATTTTAAGCTTATGAATTTGAGGTTCTAATCGTTTTAAGTAACTGAGTTCTGAACTAATAATTTATACATATTCAGTAAATTTTTTGAGACAAATATAGAGTTCGAACCAAAACTATTGGGTTCGGCCGAACCCGATCCCATCACTCTAACTCCGCACCTACCAGTAACTTCTTATAACATAAGAAAAAGTTGATATTTTATGCCATGGAAACGAACATTAAAATGGTCCATATTTTGACCTCATACCTTGAGCTAGAAAAGTGGTGTTCTATAAAATAAATCTTTTTGCTAAATTATAAAATGATATCTTCAATTTGGCTTGTATTATTTAGAATTGATCATGTAGAGTCTACATAGTTGGGGTAATATATTATTAACAAGCAATCTCACTTCCATTAAGCTGAGACTTAATTTTTTGCGTGTAACATTGAACTTACATTAACAAGTTAATACGAGTCAAAATTTGCTTTCTCCTCTAAATTAAACGAGATTAACTAAGTGACAAGAAAGTTGGTCAGTGCAAATATTAATTGTTTAAACTTCAAAGGTCAATTAGCGGTTGTCTTTGGCTCTTTGCTGAACTGTTCGCTTTTTTGTTTCTTTTTTATAGCCTCCCTTTCCTAGTCATTAAAGAAGCTTTTCAGTTGAATCACTGTTTTTTACTCTCCTTTTGAATCTCTCCAATACCTGAATCACAAAACTACAGTACCAGTACTATGGTAGTGATAATTATTTTTTCTTTCCTGGCAACTTTTACAATATTTTTATTTTGGATATATTTAACTAATCATATTTAAGTTTGTACATTTTTCCTTTTTCAAATCAACTTTTCTTTTCAGTAATTCTTTTAATTTTTTCTTGTATTATAATTTGTGTAATACACGAGTTAAATACCATCTTAACCTATGTATCCATCAAAGTGGTTTCATATTAGATAGGAGAAATGAAGAATAATAAAGTATATAATAATCATTAGGTATTGCTCACTTCGGTCACTTTAGTAAAAGGAAAAATTGTTCGAAAATAATTATCATGCTAGAAATTAAAGATATTGATTTTCTTTTCAATTCCACCCTTATGCAAAATGTGAAGAACTCAATTATTTAAGCAAGAGATAAAGGTAATTCAGTCAATTTTACTTTAGAATTAAGGCTATCAATATTTTTTAGAACAGTTAATTTAGATGCGGAACTAAAATTTTTACTTTATGGGTTTTGAATTATAATTTTTTTTGTTTATTGGCTTCTATATAAATTATTTGTACATATTAAATAATATTTTTTAACAAAAATATAAAATTTGACTAGGTTGCGCTGAACAGTAAATACCACTGTGGCTCCATCCCTAGTTAATTGGTGTTCACCTCTGCTTTAAATTTTTTATTATTAGGTATATTATTTAATAGGACACAGCTTCACTTACCAAATTACTACTGGTGTTTTATTAATTAATTTAAGTAATTATTTGTTTGTTGGTTTTAGGGAGCTGAGAGAGTTATTTATACTGACTGACTCATCTCTCACTCAGTTCAAACCAATCATCCCTCGACCGAAGAGCTTACTTCCGTTACAACTTCCATCAGCAATCCACCCCCCTCTCTCTCTCTCTCTCTTTCTCTCTCTCTCTCTCTCTCTCTCTCTCTCTCACACACACACACACACATTGTGTTCCATCCTTCTTTCATACCCACATTCAGTTTTCCTTGTACATTTTGTAAGCAAACTTCCTGTTCAATTTCTTCTACTACTTTGTTCTCCTGACTGATGTAAAAACAGGCTGCTCAAATACTCACTTTCTTCCCTTATTGAACTGCCTATTCTTGAAGGTATCAAATTCTAAGTAATGTAAGAGTGAAAAGCTACTTTCTTTGATAGATTAACATGCCCATTTTATCTCTGTTGTCATAATCATTCTTGTCAAGTTCTGATAATGGGTTCTCGCTAAGTCTCTGATTCTTTGCTTTCTTGTTATACCCATTTGGTTAAACTTGTTTTAAAGCACTAAGAATCACTTGTCTAAAAATGGTGTCTCGCTAAATTCTTGATTCTTGGTACTACTTTGTCCTCTCTGCTCTTTTTTGCTCAGATATATAAACAGCTTTGTCAGATACTAAAGTTCTGACATGTAACTGAAAATTAGATCCTTGTCCCACTTTTTTCTTGTTAAGTTCAATTTTTAGTGTCAGCTAGTTATTCTATATATGTGAGGAAGAGATTTGGTGTAATGGATCTAAAGCATTTTGGAGTCAACCGTTAATTGAGATCTCAGTAAATGGAGTACTGCTGTTTCTTTCGTTAAAGACTTGATTTTTATACCACTTATGGCTTTACTCCGTTAATCTTTTTGACTTGTGGTCCTATGAAATTCAAATAGGCAGAGATTTTTTGGAAGTCTTAAATACATCCTAGACATATATTATTCATTGCTAACTGATTCTTTTGTTCTTCCTAACTTGTAATCTCCAAGAATCATTCTTTGTAAATCTGTTAATATGTAGAGTTAGTTAATTAGCAGCTAATTTTATGGACCTTAATGAAGGTCAGTATACAGTTAATAGAAATGAATCAGCCAATTTTCCTTTTTATCCTAAATACTCTAGTCATGATCAAGTAGGTGTTGTCCTTCCTGCCCAAAGTTTTGTTTCTTTGCCTATGCAAGTTTAGTTGAATTTCATATTGGCCTCTCGAGTCCTTTCAATTCTGTGCTAGTTTGTTGTCCTTCAAGTTTTTTTTTTTCCGTCAAACGAAAAAAAAAAAAAAAAAAATTTCTACCCTTCATTTTGGACAAATTTCGAGTGATCATGGAAGAAACATTTGTTCCCCTCCGTGGAATCAAGAATGATCTCAAAGGAAGATTCTTATGCTACAAGCAAGATTGGACCGGTGGTCTCCGTGCTGGTATCAGGTTAGCTGAAATGCAAATTACTTTATCAATGATTTTGCACTTGGAAAAACATTATTTTTCAGTGAGATTAGAGTATTCTTGCCCTCCTCGACAGTGTAGTGCATGTAGTAAATTATATTCTCCGTTACCTTTTTATAGTTGCGTGAAGATTGTCTTTCATGTTCTATTGCAGGATCCTGGCTCCAACGACCTACATTTTCTTTGCATCAGCAATTCCTGTTATTTCTTTTGGGGAGCAACTCGAAAGAAGCACTGGTAAGATTTGATTTTGTTTTCCCTGCATTAGTTTCCTCTTATTGATGATGTAGTTACTGATATGCTGCTTTTGTCAAATGTTATCTCAGATGGAAGTATAACTGCGGTGCAGACTCTTGCTTCAACAGCACTTTGTGGTGTGATCCATTCCATTTTTGGTGGACAGCCACTCCTTATACTAGGTGTAGCTGAGCCAACTGTGTTAATGTACACTTTCATGTTCAACTTTGCAAAAGATCGGAAGGACTTGGGTCCAAATCTCTTCCTAGCCTGGACAGGATGGTAACTTCTGAGCACTATCAAACTCTCTATCTAGCAGCAAAATCACCCTTTCTAACACGGTTATGTTCAGGGTTTGTGTTTGGACTGCCTTTCTGCTTTTCTTGCTAGCAGTTTTGGGCGCCTGCTCTATAATAAATAGATTTACGCGTCTGGCTGGTGAATTATTCGGTATGCTCATTGCAATGCTCTTTATGCAGGAGGCTATTAAGGTAAGCAAGCTTAGATGTGTTGTATGATCCTAGTTTTCCTTCTATCTTCTGATCAGAAAAACCAAGTTGAAAGCAGTACACAGTGCATGAAACCAACATAAAAAGCAGAATCTAGTTCTGCTACTGTTTTTCCTCAGAAAGATTTGTTAGCAGCTGGCTTCGTTGAACTATTATTGAAGCTTTATCTTAGTGAAGCTCTTAGCTAAATAGTGAAATATCTTCTGAAAATTATGTCTTTTTACAAACTATTTTCGCTATTTGGTGAGATTTGGAAGACCAATTCCTTCTCCCCATCAATGAAACCTATTATGACTTTCTTGAGGTTTTTCAAAATTGGCTGGTTTGCACCAAAAGTGAGGGTGTTCACTAATTTGTACTTTAAAATTTTTAGAATAAGCATAATGCTTTTCTAAGTCTCAGTGCTTAATGCAAAAATACAGGGTTTGGTGGAGGAGTTTGGCATACCCGAGAGAGAAAATCCTCGTCAGGCTGCGTTTTCACCTTCTTGGCGCTTTGGAAATGGAATGTTTGCATTAGTTTTATCTTTTGGTCTTCTTCTTTCTGCACTGAAGAGCCGCAAAGCCAGATCTTGGCGCTATGGAACAGGTATTAAATAAAAAAATTAACTGCATGAATGTTACTGATAACAGAATGAAATTCTCTTCTTTTAAAAAAATATTACTTAAACTATAATATAGAATGTAGGTCAGCCGCTTGTTTATGGTCATCAGTTTAAATAATCAGTTCCTGTTGAAACTAAAAAGGTACTTTGTGTATTTGTTGACACTTCAATGTTGTTCAAAGGGTGGTTTCGAGGATTTATTGCTGACTACGGTGTCCCACTAATGGTGCTTGTTTGGACGGCTGTATCATACATACCATCCCATGATGTTCCACGAGGGATACCACGGCGGCTTTTCAGCCCCAATCCATGGTCACCTGGAGCTTACTCAAATTGGACAGTTATCAAGGTCTTTCCTATTTTGTTTTCCCGTAGTATTTGATCCATCTCAATATCATGGATTTATTATTTGATGTATTCGATGTCCGTTTGATCTTGCATATTTTGAAACTCAAGATGATGGCTTTTACAGGAAATGATGCATGTTCCTCCTCTATATATTGTGGGAGCTTTTATCCCAGCCACAATGATTGCTGTCCTTTACTATTTTGATCACAGTGTTGCATCTCAACTTTCCCAACAAAAAGAGTTCAATCTAAAGAAACCTTCCTCGTATCACTATGACCTCCTTCTTTTGGGCTTCTTGGTAGGCTCTTTGCTCTGGCTTTATTGTTTTAACATCAATTGTTTTGTAAAAGTGCATGAATTATCAGTACTTAGTTGATACGGTGCCTCACTTTGGTATTTGTAAATTCATCAGGTCATAATATGTGGTCTTCTTGGCATTCCTCCTTCAAATGGAGTCATTCCACAATCTCCAATGCATACAAAAAGCTTAGCTACTCTGAAACATCAGGTACTGAACTTATCTCTTAATATTCAAATCTACACAGTTCTCCACTGCTTCTAATGCTGAATATATAGTGGACTAGGAAATTTTTTACCCACTCACATTATGTTTCTGCGTCCATTGCTACTTTCTAGTTGAATAATACAAGTCTACGCAGGTGTAAAATCTTAATTAACGTCATATTTTAGATTGAATAGTAGGGAAATAGGGACGATCTACTTAATGAACTTTAGTTCATAAGTATTTGTTATCTCCTGCTTTCTTGCTTTTCCTAAAGTTTCGCACTGTAACATCTACAGGAACCATTTTTGGTTTCGGTAATGATTAAGGATGAGCATATTCTAATTCTCTTCTTTGATATATTATTCTAATTTTCTTATTTCTATTGAAACAGCTTTTACGGAATAAGCTTGTATCGACGGCGAGAAACAGCATTGGTAAAAATGAAAATCTTGGCCAATTATATAGGAGCATGCAGGAGGCTTACAATGAAATGCAGACTCCCCTTGTCTATCAAACTCCCTCTGGACTGGTAAATAGTTAATGTCATTTTCTAATGGCTACAATTCATGTAATTAAAATGCTTATTTTACAGTGTTCCTTCAAACAGGGACTGAAAGAGCTAAAAGAGACGACTATTCAACAGGCATCCAGTACTGGGTACATTGATGCACCAGTCGACGAGACAGTCTTTGATGTAGATAAGGATATTGATGAGCTCTTACCAGTAGAAGTCAAAGAGCAACGTCTAAGCAATCTCCTTCAGGCGTTAATGGTTGGTGCTTGTGTCGCTGCTATGCCCATCTTGAAAAAGATTCCTTCTTCTGTTCTCTGGGGATACTTTGCTTTCATGGCAATTGAGAGTTTGCCGGGAAATCAGTTTTGGGAGAGGATATTATTGCTTTTCACTGCCCCAAGTCGAAGATACAAGTGAGTCACTTCACATTTGTTCCTAATGCTCGTATCACACCTCACTCCCTATCTCTACCTCCCACCTCCTTTTCTGTTCTATTATTGTCTTGTTTGTTGTCGTACGCATGTACCGTGGCATCCCATAGAGAGGCCTAAAATAATTTACATTTTTATGTTGCTGAAACTATCTCTTAAGGTCTTTGGATGAGATTGACTGTAGACGATCAAATAGATACTAATCGGACGTTTACTTTTTTCAAAACATCCGCAAAAGAGTTAGAACCTATCCTCATTTTTCACCACAACCTCTTACGTTTCCCTGCTAGATTCTTACGTTGTACATAAAAGAACATAGTTTGCTCTGTCTCTGATGTCGTTTCTGGTATACCTTTCCTGATCTGCACATTTTTTAGGGTCTTGGAAGAGAATCATGCAACATTTGTTGAGACAGTACCTTTCAAGACAATTGCGTGGTTTACCCTGTTTCAGACAGTTTATTTGCTCCTGTGTTTCGGCATAACATGGATACCAATAGCTGGTGTCCTTTTCCCAATGTTGATCATGCTGCTTGTCCCAGTGCGCCAGTATTTGCTTCCCAAGTTTTTCAAAGGAGCACATTTGCAAGATTTAGACGCTGCAGAATACGAAGAAGCTCCTGCAATAGCTTACAATATGTCCTATGGAGTAAGCTGTCTATATCTTTCAGCTTTTTTCAATTTCTTAGTTTATCTTCATCACTCTTAAAATAATGTGTACTATTAACCATTATACTTTCTCAATTGAGATTAATAGTGGTCTCTCATTTTCTGAAAAAGCATTTATTCAGTATTATGCATGAATCAGGATATAAGATTTGCCCTGAAAAGTTTCTGATAAAGAAGTTTTATACGGGAATGCATGATAGAAGCTGTCCTGACACACCTCTCTTAATCCTATGATTTATGCACTTACAGGATCAAGATCCTCAGGCAAGACCTGCCTGCATTGATAGTAGTGAAATTCTTGATGAGATAATCACAAGAAGCCGTGGGGAGATCCGGCATCCATGCAGCCCAAGAGTGACTAGTTCCACTCCTACCAAACTTGAGGAAATCAAGTCTATGCACAGCCCACAGTTAGCACAAAGGGCTTACAGTCCAAGAGTCAATGTACTAAGAGGAGAAAGGAGCCCCAGATTGACGGGCAAGGGACTTGAAATAAAGCAAACTCCTAGCCCCCAGCCATCTAATCTGGGTCAAAATGGTCGTGGTCCGTCTTCTACCTAGTATTAACAGATTGTGGTGAAATTAGAGTCTGTAGTGGTTCTCGAGAGGTCTTTCTATATTGTTAACGGTGCTTGAGAGGTAGTCTAAGTATGTGATTAACCTTCCCGTACGCATCTGTTTCCTTGTTTGTGTGTCTTACTAGTCTTCAACAATATATACTGTTTTATTGTGTTTATTCTTGTATGCAATCCAAATACTCTGGGCAGAGGACAAACCATAATAACAAGAAATAAAAGAGTACAAATTTTCTACAAGTACATTTGCTTTTGTCAAAGCTTACTTCTCTAACCTAATGCACTTCTAATCAACTATTAGCTTTTAACTGTTCTTGTGTTACTGAATTATGTTTCATCTGCATTAATGCATCAGAAAGTACTGAATTAGTGCATAACTGCATATAAATCTTTTCTGCAATAGCACAAACAAAAGGAACTCTCAGCTTTTGTTAATGCTCGTCAGTCAAATAACAGGGAAGTTTATCATGTCACCTTTTCCACGTATCACCTACATAAATTGCCATTAGGAATTGAGAATCCGAAACCTAATTATGGTATTTTTGGATTCAAGCGACCAAAATAGATAATAATAAAAAAAAAGACTGGGCATCATTATATATATATATATATAACGCGGTTATTCACCGCGCTATAGGTATAGCGCACATATATACCGTGCTATACATAAATGTTGGGCCCACCAATAATTCTTCTGCACTTAACTGACGCACAAATAATTCATAGGGGTATAGTGCGCATATTTAAGGCGCTATACATCAAATAATTGTACCCCGGGACTGGTTTTTTCCTTATTTAAGGAGTTTCAGGATTTTATAAAAATCTATCAAGGATCCTTCAAGTCTTCCGAAATATTTATTCGTTAAATATTTGTTCGTTAAGTTATTTTGCATTTTGTCATAATGTCCGAAGAGCGAAAAATTAGAGTTTTATTATATTGGGGGGTGGGGTTGTGGTGGAGAATAACTCAGTACGCTATAGTTGTTCTCCACAGTGTCATGTTAAGTTGCCACTTACAATGGAGTACAATACATTAGTATCGTTGTTATGTAAAAACATGAGTGTGAGCAAACATTCGGTGAATATTAAAGTAACTAAAAGATATCCGTATTATGTTACTCCGCAAGGGGTTGCTTGCTATCCTGAGTTTAACATTGAAGATGATGAAACTCTAAAAGATTTTTTGAGGACTCCGGATGAATACCGGGAACTTCTTGTGATAAAAATGTTGGAAATGTACATCAAGGCTGAAAACGCTCGCAATAATGAGGTTTCGCAAAGTAGGGATATCCCTCACTCATCGGGTGGTTATTTTGGAGCAGTTTTAGCCGAACAGGTTCCGAGTGAAAGAGTTTGGACTGATCTAAACTTATCTCTGCGGGCGAATGAGGAGCGAGAAAATAATTTCTCCCATAGTTTACATAATCCACAAGCCGAGTGGTAAACATCAATTTTCCTTTGTGTTACGATATTTATTTTTATGTATTGAATTTGTATTAACCCTCATATATTCTATAGGGGGTACCGGCCAGATATGAATTTTACAATTTATGAACCAACGGCCAGTTGGAATATGCCTAGTTTTGGTGTGTTGGATCATGGTGGTCCATCCGAGAGTCATCATCAACAGGATAATGTGCATCATGGGATATCAACACATTATGATTTGTAAGTGAAGTGATAAAGTGTATATGTAAAGTTTGGATGAATTTGAGAAACTCATTATTTTATTTGTTGTGCAGTGAAAACGAGCAATTTGAAGGTCCTGTCCTTACTCAATTGCCCGAAGATGACATATGTAATCGGGATCTGGTAGATGCGTAGAGTCAGGAAGAGAATAGTAATTATGACAATAATGTTGATGAGTCTGGAGATGACACACCCTTCCCTGATGAGGGTGATGATGATGAGGACGAGAATGCTGAACCTGATTTGACGAGGGAACATGCTCCACCTCCCCTTAGACCAAGAGTGTACGAGTCCCATGTGCCGTTTCATTCAAGGGAGATTCCCTACCTTGATCATTTTCCAAGTATGCCGGATGTGGATGCCCTCACAAGGGATCTTGACGAAATTCAGACAACAATATGGGATGAATCTAGAGCAACGGTGCTGTCAAAGGGCATGCTTTTTGCTGATAAAGCGCGCCTAAGCAGGGCGGTGCGAATGTACATCATAAAAGAGTGTCGTGAGATCGTGGTTCATGAGTTATCTCCGGAAGTATACAAGGTTATTTGTCGTAGATGGTTTCAAGGTTGTAATTGGATGTTACCTGCGAGGAAGCTGAAAACAAATATGTGGGTTGTGGGTAAATATATTGGCACCCACAATTGTGAAATGAACACACTCAGTGGGAATCATTTTAACTTGAATGTTGACTTGATTTCTCTTGTCTTGATTCCACACATTTAAGCGTCCATAAGGTACAAGATCAAAGAGTATATAACACATGTCCACCAGGTATATGGATGTACCTTTACCAAAAGAAAGGCATTTTTCGGGCGCAAACTTACGTTTGAAATTATTTATGGTAACTGGGATAAGTCCTTTGCCTCTCTACCCAGGTACATGGCCACATTGTAACACTTTAACCCCAGGACTGTTGTTGAATAGAATCTTGAGCGGAGTCCGGGAATACCAGAACACATATTCAGATATGTGTTCTGGGCATTTAAACCAGCCATTGATGGCTTTGTGCACTGTCGGCCGGTAATATCCATAGACGATACTCATGTCTATGGAAAGTATGATATTAAGTTGTTGATCGCCGTTGCAGTAGATGCTAATAGAAGTATATTTCCCCTAGCATTTGCTATTTGTGCCAATGAAAGCCAAGAGACATGGACATTTTTTTTGAACCACTTGAAGGAGCACGTTGTCAGACAACGTTCGGATATTTGTCTAATATCTGATAGGCATGACGGCATTTTAAGTTCTATACAGAATGTGCGTGCATGGAAGGAACCGTATGCCTACTATCGTTACTGTGTGAGACACCTGAAGACCAACTTCCAGAGGACTTATCCGAACAAGGACTTGCATGATTTAATGTGGATGGCTGCAACAGATCACCAAGAGTGTAAATTCAGGAGGAAAATAGAATTGATCAGGCAGGAAGACCAAGAAGCCTATAGTTGGTTGATCCGACATGAGCTTGACAAGTGGACTTTGCATGCGGATGGTGGCAGAAGATGAGGAATTCTTACTACAAATGTGTCAGAGTCTTTCAACGGGTTATTGAAGTCTGCACGTGGATTGCCTGTCACTGCCATGGTGCGGATGTCATTCAAGCAGATGGCGGAGAGGTTTGTTAAAAGATCAAGAGGTGCATCGTCATTAATGGAAATGGGTATTGAATTTATGCCAATACCAATGAAAAGATTTGAGAAATACAGGAAGTGAGCACAGTGGCATTCATTTTTGCAGTATTGCAACGAGCGAAATATTTTTGAAGTTCGCACTGTTATTCATCACAACCAGGGGAATAATACACACACCATCAATGAAGCCAGAAGGTTATGCTCATGTGGGAAATGGTCCATCTATCACATGTCGTGCTCACATGCCATGAAGTGCTTTCAACATACAGGTTTCGCGGCAATGATGTACATTGATAAAGAATATAGTGTTGTTGCATACATAAACACCTATAGTGGATAGTTGCAGTCAGTGGGTGCTGAGAATTATTGGCCGCCGGAACTATTTAAAATGATGTGTAATAAGGATTATGTGCGTCAACGACAAGTGCAAAAAAGAACGCGTATACGAAACCAAATGGATGTTGGTGATACCGTTTATGCGCGTAAATATGGCATATGTTCCCAAACAGGACACGACCGTCGTAAATGTCCTTTAACTGGTTTTGGTAGCGGTGGTAATTCATCTCCCGGTTGAAGTTCATCCAATGTGCTCAATCATCAAGGATACACGTAGTATTTTGTTGCAGTAATTTGTTGTAATAAATATATATGAATGTTTAGCTTGCAAAATGTATGAAATAAAATGATGAATCCATTGGGGTTAAATCTAATTGATATTCAGCATTAATACTTCAGTACAACAATTTAACATACACCCCAAGAAAAAAAAACAATTATCATTCGCCATTATCGTCGCTGTCTGGCACTATTTCATTGTCACTGTCTTCATCTTCTTCGTCTAATGGATGCTGTAATGTTTCTTCAAATGGTCTTTGAATACAGATCTCTTGGTTCAGTTTAAGAAGCTGTCTTATACTCTAAAAAATCATTATCACGTGCAACATAGCGCGCCACCAATATGAGTTATGTTATTGTCTTGTCGACCTGAAAAAGCTGCCGTTCTGGAAAAACTATCTTGTACCCTAAAGAATCATTATTATGCGCAACATAGCGCGCCGCCATTATGCGTCATGTGTATTGTCTTATCGACATGAAAAAGCCGCCGTTCTGGAAAAGTTGTCTTATACCCTAAAGAATCATTATCACGCAAAACATAGCACGCCACCAATATGCATTATGTGTATTTGCTGTCTATAAAAGCCTAGCGCATTTTAGTTATTATTTGCGCTTAACGAAACAAATAGGAAAACTTTCCATTAAATTAAAGATAACATTTTGGATCATCACATTCTCCACCTCTAAAACAAACGCTCGTCCTCGAACGGAGTTAGAAAAAGTACCTGAGCTGGAGAAAGGTGTGGATATTTACTCTGCATGTCCGACTCGGACTCCCAGGTAGATGCCTCTACCGTCTGACCTCTCCATTGCACCCGAACTGAAGGATAACTCTTAGACCTCAACTGTCGGACATGCCGGGCTAGAATAGCCATCGGCTCCTCCTCGTAAGTCAAATCTTTGTCCAATTGGACTGACCTGAAATCTAAACACATGGGACGGATCACCATGATATTTCCGGCGCATAGACACATGAAACACCGGATGAACCGCTGATAAATTAGGTGGTAATAAGCTTGTAGGCTACTTCACCCACCCTTTCAGGAATTTCAAAGGGTCCGATTTATCTAGGGCTCAACTTGCCCTTCTTTCCGAACCTCATTATACCTTTCATAGGTGAAACCCGAAGCAATATTCTTTCTCCAACCATGAATGTAATATCACGAACTTTACGGTCAACATAACTCTTTTGCCTAGACAGAGCTGTGCGAAGTCGATCCTGATTAATCTTGACCTTATCCAAGGCATCTTGTACCAAATCGGTACCCAACAACCGAGCCTCTCCCGGTTCAAACCAACCAACTGGCGATCGGCATCGCCTTCCCTATAATGCCTCATATGGAGCCATCTGTATGCTCGACTGGTAGCTATTATTATAAGCAAACTCCGCAAGTGGCAGGAAATGATCCCAAGAACCTCCAAAGTCTATAACACAAGCGCGGATCATATCTTCCAATATCTGAATAGTGCGCTCTGATTGTCCGTCTGTCTGTGGATGAAATGTTGTACTCAACTCCACCCGCGTGCCTAACTCACGCTGTACAACCCTCCTGAAATGTGAGATAAACTGTGTACCTCGATCTGAAATAATAGACACGGGCACACCGTGAAGGCGGACAATCTCACGAATGTAAATTTCAGCTAACCTCTTTGAAGAATAGGTAACTGCCACTGGAATGAAATGTGCTGACTTGGTCAACCTGTCTATAATGACCCAAACTGCGTCAAATTTTCTCTGAGTCCGTGGGAGCCCAACAACAAAATCCATGGTGATACGCTCCCACTTCTACTTGGGAATTTCTAACTTCTGAAACAAACCACCAGGTCTTTGATGCTCGTACTTAACTTGCTGACAATTCAGACACTGAGCTACATATGCAATTATATCCTTTTTCATTCTCCTCCACCAATAATGTTGCCGCAAATCTTGATACATTTTGGCGGTACCTGGATGAATAGAATACCTGGAACTGTGTGCTTCTTCAAGAATTAATTCACGAAGCCCATCCACATTAGGCACACAAATACGACCCTGTATTCGCAGAACCCTATCTTCCCCCATAGTAACCTGTTTGGCATCACCGTGCCGCACCGTGTCCTTAAGGACAAGTAAATGAGGATCATCATACTGCCTCTCTCTGATGCACTCATATAAAGAAGACCGAGCGACTGTGCAAGCTAGAACCCGACTGGGTTCTGAAACATCTAACCTCATGAACTGATTAGCCAAAGTCTGAACATCTGCAGCTAATGGCCTCTCACCAACCGGAATATACGCAAGACTGCCCATACTCACAACCTTTCTACTCAAAGCATCGGCCACCACATTGGCCTTTCCGGGGTGATACAAAATGGTGATATCATAGTCTTTCAACAACTCCAACCATCTTCTTTGCCTCAAATTAAGATCTTTTTGTTTGAACAGGTACTGAAGGCTGTGATGATCAGTAAATACCTCACACGAGACACCGTAGAGGTAATGCCTCCAAATCTTCAGCGCATGAACAATGGTTGTCAATCCTAAGTCATGAACAGGATAATTCTTCTCGTGAACTTTCAACTGTTGCGATGCATATGCAATTACCTTGCCATCTTGCATTAATACTGTACCAAGCCCAATGTGAGATGCATCATAATATACCATATACGATCCTGAACCTATGGTTAATACCAACAATGGCGTCGTAGACAAAGCGGTCTTGAGCTTCTGAAAGCTTAACTCACACTCGTCTGACCATCTGAATGGGGCACCTTTCTGGGTTAGTCTGGTCAGTGTGCTTGTTATAGATGAAAACCCTTCCATGAACCGACGATAATAACCTGCTAAACCCAGGAAACTTTGGATCTCTGTAACTGAAGTAGGTCTAGGCCAATTCTAAACAGCCTCAATCTTCTTAGGATCCACATTTATGCCTTCTACCGATACCACATGCCCCAAAAAGGCAACTGAGTCTAACCAAAACTCACATTTTGAAAACATGGCATATAATTGATTATTCTTCAAAGTGTGAAGCACACTTCGAAGATGCTGCTTATGCTCCTCTCGACTGCTGGAGTAAATTAAGATATCATCAATGAATACAACCACAAAAGAGTCCAAATAAGGCTTGAACACCCGATTCATCAAATCCATAAATGCTGCTGGGGCATTTGTCAATCCAAATGACATCACTAGGAATTCGTAATGCCCATACCGAGTTCGAAAAGCTGTTTTAAGGACATCAGATGCCCTAATCTTCAACTGATGATAAACATACCTCAAATCGATCTTCGAAAATACCTTGGCACCTTGAAGCTAATCAAATAAGTCATCAATTCTTGGCAGCGGATATTTGTTACTATTTACTTTATCATGTCTTAGTTACATTCCGGACAGATGTTGTATTATTATTGTACTCCTTAGTAAATACTCATACACTTTGGACACCGGGTTTTGGGATGTTCTAGATGTTGGATGTGATTCTGCTTAGAATTTACACACTTTTATTTTCTATTCTACTTAAAGAGTAAGTTTCCATAGTTTTTATGTGTTGATTTCTTAATCTAATAAAATTCACAATTTCAAAAATAATAAAAATGCACAATTAAGTTGGTAGTTCACCGTTGGCTTTCCTAACGGCGACGTTGGGTGCCATCACGGCCCATAGTGAATTTTGGGTCGTGACAACTTAGGCCCAAGTTCTGTACCTACACATATTGGCATCTGAAGTTGCTGGTCTCCGTCCCCGTTACTTGTTGGGCCTACTTTCCTTTAGGACCAAACCAGAGTCCATTCCTCTCCTCAACTACTTTATTTAAATTCACTGTTATTTTCTAGATATATATAACGCTTACAATATTTGACTGAATACTTTACTTTATATCTTTGAATCATGTGAAAAATCTAGGCAAGCCCTAAAAATATAGGATTAAAAGAAGTATTAGACTTAGTAGTAGATAATTCTAATTCGCTAATCATTTATACTATTCATCTCTTAACCTTTACTAACGATTTTTAATGAAGTCTTTTGAAACCAAAATAGCCTTAGCAAAGGATGACAGCCCTCTCCTTACAAAAACCAGAAGAAACGGAATCTGAAATTGGTCTTCTAAAATAGAGCTATTCTACAAAAATCAAACAAATCTTGTTGCCCATTCAAAAGGCTTCTAACGATTTCTACAAGCTAAAACATGAGATTTGAAAACCAAGGTATATCTAAGCCCCACTTCTTTACAACACCCTTTGCTTTACTAGGATCATTTAAATGGCCACATTATTTTAAAGACAAAGTATTTTATTACTTAGCCACATCTCACAAGGTTTTTCTTGCAAATACAAACATTATATACATACTTCAAAACTCTTTCAATCATATGGGTGCAAGCATTTCCTTAAAGGATTTTATAAACCTATATCTCTTTTAAAATTACATATCCTATTTTCAAGTGACAATCTTTGAAGCAATATATACGATAAGCCATGTCTTTTAGCACTAATTAAGCAGAGTATAGACAACTAATCTTTTAAACCTAGTCTAAGTCCTATGAGACAGTTTATTTATACGGAAAATAGTGTTTTTCCTAATAAAATTGCTTTCATCTTGTGAAAGGGTTTTAACAAAAGGAAAATGTAATTCTTTTCCTAGAATTTGTGTAGAAATACCGTTTAAGCCAGTAATAAAAGGTTTTATCTGTGTGATAAAAGGAATTCCAAGAATGATATCTTCGTTAATATCTTCAGTAATAACAAAATCATTTGTCAGGCAAATACTATTATTACAGATATGAGCTTTTGAAAGCTTATAGTTAATACGAAGTTGTTCTCCTGTAGCGGAGTATAATTTGGAAGTACTTTTTTCTAAGTACTGAGTAGGAACAATACCCTTCATGATGCAGTTACGATCTGCACCACTATCAAGTAAAGCGATTTTGTTAATAGCGAATTGTTTGCTAATAACAACTTTGATAGGAATATGGCAACTTTGAGGTTTGATACTCGTAATTACCGTAAGGCCAGGGGCTTGGGATGATGAAGTCTTATCTTTGGTAAGACAGAGATTAATAGAGTCTTCATTCTCAGAATGACACTCATTTTGATGGGGACTAGGTTCTTCTTCATTTTCTGACTTATATTCATAAGTCTTAGCTTGTTTCAGAACCTGTTCTGTTAAGACATCAACCTCAACTTTTCCAAGTCTAGATTTAATATCTCTGATTTCATTTTTGAGTTCTGAGACTTCATGTCTCAAATCTGAAATCGAGGGTTCAGCTGGTTTATCGAAGCGAGCCATGACTTGCTTCATGCTGAATGGTTCAACAACTGACCTAGGCTTAGGTCTGTCATTCTGATGAGTGAGGATAAGGTTCTTGAGTTCAATCAAGTACTTCTTCCTAGACTCATCGTCTGCGATGTGTTATACATATATACTGTTTAATTATACATATTGAATAGTTATTTTAAGCTCTATAAGCCCCTAAGACAGTATTTTCAAAATATGAATCAAAAGCAGCATGTTTTGAATAGTGTTAATTTATCTTCTGCAGCAACTAAGATTGCTAAATTAGAAACTGATTTACAAAATTGAAATATCCCTAATGAACCTTTTAAAAAGATTTATGAATTAGGAAATTTCAGTTTCGTTAAGAAGCATAACATTAAGACCTGTGAGTCCACTATTGCTATTAATAATTCTTTAGAAATTATTAAATTATTCTCTGAGCATGACTTGAATCGATATAAAAATAGATTCAATTACTTGCATATTGGCCTTGTTCAGATTGCTGTCAAACCTCTCTTTAGAAAAGGTTTAGACGTACCTATTTGCGTCCTTCTAAGAGATGCTCGTCTCCTTAACTTCGACGACTCTCTATTAGGAGTTCTCCAAAGTAACCTAGCCAATGGCCTGGTATACTTTAACTGCTATCCTAATTTCTCGGTAGATATCAATGACCCTAATGTCATGGATACTTTAACCTTAAACGTCAAAACCAAGAACATGAATAGCAAAATCAATACTCGTGAAGTAGCGATCATTCACAGAGTCTATTACAGACTCATGGACACTACTCTTGCACCCAGAGCTCGAGTTGAAAGTGTCAAGGGAGTCACCATGCTTATGGAAGCAAATACTGATCATAGTACGGTATTTGTCCCTAGACTCCTTAATTGGAATGATATACTCACAAGTGATGAATGGCACTTCGATGCCATAACTCAACCTTCTACTTCGAATCTTGAAAGATCTCAGATTGAGCAGGTTATTCAATTTCCTGATGGATCTATTGATCTGAAATTCCTAGGAGCAAGTTCTAATCTCTCGAGCAGAACTAGTTCCTTTAGAAGAAGGACTACTGTTCCTTCCGTACCTTCTTCAAAAACCCCGGAGGAAGACGTAACAGAAAACGTCGAAACTCCTGTCCCAACTACTGGTAACAACAAAGGAAAAGTTACGGGAGTAGATTTCTCCCATACAATCCCAAAAGTTTATTACCAAAATCATCCCGCTAGTCCAACCCCTAGTGATATGTATCCTCCTCAGGAAGAAGTCCCTGAATATATCAAAATGATCAGATATGGTGATCCATATATCCTAGATCAGAAAAAGATCGACCAACAATGGTCACATCCTGATAACGTACCTAAAAGAAAATGGTATGTTGCTACATATTCTCTTGATCAGAGAAAAGACTTCAGAGACTGCTGGATATCAGACATGAAACGAATGAGATGCGAAATCGATTTCTTTAAATGGTTTGAAATATCTGGCAAGTATGAACATCAGAAGGACTGCTTGCAAGTCCTCATTAATAAATGGTATACAGCCAACAACAAAGTTGTTGAATCTGTCACTCCTCCTCTAGAAGGAATAAAAATCCCAGTTTCAAACGTTGTTATCTCTGCTTCTCCTTTCAAAATCAAAAGCGAGAAACCAACGAACATAGTTACTTGTTCTGATCTTGATCGAGTTGTTGAACAAAATAATTACTCGAATCAGCTCCTTAACGTCATTTCTAGACAAATAGAAGACTCCAAAGAAAAGTCTTTATTCAGTGGAAAGCCAACCTTTTCACAACCCAGTTCTAGTCAGAACATTGAATCAAACCCAGGCTTCAAGATCGCTGAGTTTTCTAAAGATAAATATCCGAAACTCAAAGATACATTTGAAGTTAGTGGCAATGTTCTAGACAAAATTGGACCAAGTAAAGACGGAACGGGATGCAGTATAAAATATTTTAACAAGTATAAGAAAATCCCTTAAAAACTTACAAGTTTTATTGATTGAAAGTAAAAAACATTGCAGCGGAAAATATTTAGAATTATACAGAGGGGAGAGGTCTTAGAAAATTTGGGAAATTTTCTGATGCCTCTTACAATGGGGATAGAGAGTCTTAAATAGACTAAAGAAAAGATGCCTTTCATCTTAGGCGTAAAAATGAACGATCAGATTTAATCGACAATACAAAGTGGTCGACAAACTAAAAGTAGGTGGTCCACTCTTAAAGCAAACAGTAAAAAGCTTGTCTTCTTTTTCAAAAGGTGAACAGTGAAAGGTGATTCCTTTTGCTGATGGAGACTCTGTTGGTCTTTGCTGATGGAGACCCTGTCGGTGCAGATTCTACTAGTCATAATTTGGATCTATGTATGCCAAGGCTATACCCTTTGGGTCACACATATCTCCATTACTGCTTTCTCCTGTAGAAGCAGCATCTTCAATCAATTGCATGATCTGGTCTTCTTCATATTCTTCAATATTTTGTAAAGCTTGTTTTAGCTTTTCCTTGAGGGCTGCCTTAGAAGATGAAGCTTTCTGGAAGCTTTGTTGAACGGGTTTCTGGACTTTGGGGACTTGTTGTTTAGGAGTCCATCCCTTGATCTTGACTTCTTTGGACAGATATTTGATTCTGTCAAATTCTGCCTTGATAAAGTTCCAGCTGACGATAAAAGATATCCTCTTCTGGACAAAGTATTTACACATTTTAATGTGTTCTGGTAGTGTAGAAATGGCCTCTTTGGTCTGAAAATCATCAAACCTATTGAGGAATTGTTGGGGGAGGATTTCTCTGTTTCCTCCGAATGCGTTCCACCATTCGTAGAACCATCTAGGGATTATAGCTTTAGTAACCTCTAAGCTATACTTAACAAACCAAGTATGTCCTGGTCTAATATACAAAAAATTGAACCATGCTGCTTTGTAATCGTGCCAGCAATAAGTCTGGGGACGATGAGTCATGGTGAGTGCAACTGGTGTGTGCAGGTGATCGGCGAACCACTCGAATGGTGATAAAATTTTCTTAATAGTAAACCTAGAATAATTAATGAATCCTGGTCTATTTTGGCACAAAGTATGTTCTACTTCGATAGAATCAGTATCAATAAGAATGGCTTCGTAAAACCTTCTTGTTTTATATGAACTCTCAGTGTCCACGTAATTAAAATCTGTATAGCAAGGTTTGATCAAGTCTTCTATCTTGAGACTTTCATACTCTTTGTCTAGAGCTAAAATCGGTAATACCTGAAGGGTAATGTATTCGAATTTTTCTTCTTTCTGAAGATCTTCTTGAATTGCCTTCTTGGCTGAAGGGTTTACTGCTTCTGCAAAAGTCTCTGGGACTTTCATGGCATAGCTCTCTTTAGTCTGTACTGTAGAGCTGGATGTCGATCCTTTTTCTAAAGGCTTTGGTTGGGTTTTGGTGAGTTTCTCTGAGGGAACTGGGATGGGTGCTGGTAATTTTGGGTACTCAGCTAGAGCTGTATACCTGTTTTGGAAGGAAAGCTGTGGCCTTTGAGGGGCTGATATTTTAGTTAGAGTTATGGGAAGAGGGACAAATGGTCTAGCCATTTGTGGTTTGTTATCTTCTTTGGAAGGAGCTTTAGGTCTGAAGGGCCTCATTTTTTTCCTGTAAAAATTCTCTTGTTAGAAAATCAGGTAAAGAGTTTTCTTCCCCTTTGATAAAATCAATTTTGAAATCAAAGCTAGACAGTAGAGCTTGCCATCTAGCAAATATCTGTTTTGAAACCAGATTTTTAACATCCTTTTGTAAGATTTCTTTAGCAGATTTACAATCTACTCTAACCAAAAATTCTTTGTTAATAAGATCGTCTTGAAATTTAGTGATACATAGCACTATAGACAAAACTTCTTTCTTAACAGTAGAATAGTTTTTCTGGGCGGAATTCCAGATTCCTGAAGTAAAACGAACTAACTGTTCAGATGACTTAGTGGAAATCTTTTGTTTAAGGATACCTCCGTAACCAATATCTGAAGTATCAATTTCAACTATCATAGAAGCTTCTGGGTTAGGGATTCCTAAGCAAGGAAGGTTTTGTACAATTTTTTTAACTTGGATAACTGACTGTGTCTGTTCTTGACTCCATGGGATAGGATTCTTCCTAAGTCTTTTGTAAAGAGGTTCACAGACCTGTCTAATGTTGGGGATAAAATCAGCAACATAATTGAGACTTCCTAAAAATCTCTGTAATTGGGTTTTATCACTAATCTCATTAGGAAATTTAGACGAGAACTCTATGGCTCTGCAAATTGGTTTATAAGATCCTTGGTATAGGTCGTGACCTAAGAATCTAATATGGGTTTGGAAGAGTTTGATCTTCTGGGCACTCACTACTAAACCGTTTCTCTTAACAACTTTCAGGAAGGTGTTGAGATGCTTGAAATGAGAATCTATGTTATCAGAAAATATAACAATGTCATCTATATATACTATAGACATATAATTGTAGTCATTAAAAATGGAGTTCATGATGTTCTGAAACTCAGATGGGGCATTCTAGAGCCCAAATGGCATTACATTCCATTCGTATTGGCCGAAGGGAACATTAAACGCCATTTTGTATCTGTCTTTCTCGGCTACTTGAATTTGCCAGAAACCAGATTTCATATCGAACTTACTGTAAATATTAGCTTTGTAAGTTCTTTTCAGAAGATCCCTTTTGTTGGGGATGGGATATCTGATCCATTTAAGAACAACATTCAATGGTTTATAGTTTATAACTAATCGTGGGGCACCTCTCTCTTTTTCTACACTCTTGTTAACATAAAATGCAGAACAACTCCAAGGAGATTTAGAGGGGCGAATAATGTTATTTTTTAGGAGATTTGAAATCTCTTTTTTGCAAACTTCCATAATATCATGATTCATCTGAATAGGTCTTGCCTTGGTAGGGATGACCTGCTCACTGAATCCTTCTGTGTAAGGGAGTTCAACTAAATGCTTTTTTCTTTCCCAAAAAGCGTTAGAAAAATCAGAACATATTTCTTGTTCAAAAGTGTTTTGAAGATTAGCTATTTTAGTAACTATCTCCGGGATTTTTAAAATCTGTTCGATTTTCTTAACTTTTATTTCATCTTTTAAAAAGGTGATATGCTGAGACAGTTTATTTATACGGAAAATAGTGTTTTTCCTAATAAAATTGCTTTCATCTTGTGAAAGGGTTTTAACAAAAGGAAAATGTAATTCTTTTCCTAGAATTTGTGTAGAAATACCGTTTAAGCCAGTAATAAAAGGTTTTATCTGTGTGATAAAAGGAATTCCAAGAATGATATCTTCGTTAATATCTTCAGTAATAACAAAATCATTTGTCAGGCAAATACCATTATTACAGATATGAGCTTTTGAAAGCTTATAGTTAATACGAAGTTGTTCTCCTGTAGCGGAGTATAATTTGGAAGTACTTTTTTCTAAGTACTGAGTAGGAACAATACCCTTCATGATGCAGTTACGATCTGCACCACTATCAAGTAAAGCAATTTTGTTAATAGCGAATTGTTTGCTAATAACAACTTTGATAGGAATATGGCAACTTTGAGGTTTGATACTCGTAATTACCGTAAGGCCATGGGCTTGGGATGATGAAGTCTTATCTTTGGTAAGACAGAGATTAACAGAGTCTTCATTCTCAGAATGACACTCATTTTGATGGGGACTAGGTTCTTCTTCATTTTCTGACTTATATTCATAAGTCTTAGCTTGTTTCAGAACCTGTTCTGTTAAGACATCAATCTCAACTTTTCCAAGTCTAGATTTAATATCTCTGATTTCATTTTTGAGTTCTGAGACTTCATGTCTCAAATCTGAAATCGAGGGTTCAGCTGGTTTATCGAAGCGAGCCATGACTTGCTTCATCCTGAATGGTTCAACAACTGACCTAGGCTTAGGTCTGTCATTCTGATGAGTGAGGATAAGGTTCTTGAGTTCAATCAAGTACTTCTTCCTAGACTCATCGTCTGCGATGTGTTGGACAACATCAAACAGAGCTTCTTTGGAGCTGTTTAATAGTACTTTGATAGAAGCCTGGGTTTTATCACAAGTACAGAAGGCTCCAGAACAATGGCATTCACTGCCAGATTGGCTTGAGTCAGAGTTATAGGCGATATTGATATCATCTTCATCGCTATACTCATCTGATGAATAATCAGGAGAAGAATCTGAATTGGGTTCTTCTAAGATGGAGAAGAGTTCCTTTTTGGTATCTTCACTGATTTCTAGAAGATTAATCTTCTTTTTCTTTCTGTCTGATTTGCACTGGTTGGCCCTATGACCAGTTTTACCACAGTTCCAACAGACTTCTTTGGATCCGGAAGACTTTGATGGTCTTCTGAATTTTGATTTCTTTCTAGGAGGATCATCAAAATTTCTCCTAGATTTGTGGCGACGAGTCTTTTTGGAAGACTTGTAAGCCTTGTCCTTCTTAGAAGAATGAGTAGAAGGAGCGACAATATTGGTGTAACCGAAGTCTTGACAGAAACTTCCTAATTCTCTTCTTGAAGAGTGTTGCTCTTTTTTGAGCTGATTTTTGAGTTTAAAATCAGTGCAGAGTTCAAGCCCTACAACGTTGATGATGCTAACAATGTCACCATAGGTCATCTGATGGTAAGGAATTTTACCTTCACAACGATCCTGGATTTTGGTTCGAACTTTGCTAGCGAATAAAGGTGGAAGACCGCTGATGAAGCGTTCTTTCCAGAAATCTAGATGACAGTCAGGTCTAATCATGACCTTGCTGATGAATTGGTTTTTATACCAGATAAAGTCATCTAAGGATGGACAGGATAGATTATTTAGGATTTGCAAACTCCTGTCTTGGAAGAGTTTTGGCTCTCCAATAAAGTGTTTTGCTATGTGGTAGAGAAGGGTAGCACATGCATCTTCTCTTGCTATTTGTGAGGTTGTTTCCATGGGAGTAACAGTCCCACTCATAACCACAGCAGAGGAGGTTCCTTCTGATTTAACTACGGTCTCAACAGCCGTAGCAGAATAGATAGCGTGTCTAACATCATCAGTGAAATAATTATCCCACCAATGTTTTAGCATGCCAGTAAATCCAGCTACAATCATAGAGGCAGCTTCTTTATCAGAAGATCCTCTTATCTTGTAAGCTGTAATACAAACTCCCATTTCATGGAGTTTATCGTATATTTGGTGCTCTGCAAGAGCATCAATGTTCCATTCTATAATGCTTCTTCCTTCGTGAGAAGTAGAGGCAAGAAAATGATTTTCCTCGTATTGGATATCTGGAAACGAGGGACGCTTATGATAATTTTTGTAATTATGAAAGCGTTCATTTGTAAGTCTGTGAAGGAGATCTTCCTTTTCTTGGATGGTGGATATTTTACCATCCTTGGGTTTCTCCTTAGAAATATTGAGATCAGCCAACTGTTTGTTGATTTTGTCTAGAACATTACCACTAACTTCAAATGTATCTTTGAGTTTCGGATATTTATCTTTAGAAAACTCAGCGATCTTGAAGCCTGGATTTGATTCAGTGTTCTGACTAGAACTGGGTTGTGAAAAGGTTGGCTTTCCACTGAATAAAGACTTTTCTTTGGAGTCTTCTATTTGTCTAGAAATGACGTTAAGGAGCTGATTCGAGTAATTATTTTGTTCAACAACTCGATCAAGATCAGAACAAGTAACTATGTTCGTTGGTTTCTCGCTTTTGATTTTGAAAGGAGAAGCAGAGATAACAACGTTTGAAACTGGGATTTTTGTTCCTTCTAGAGGAGGAGTGACAGATTCAACAACTTTGTTGTTGGCTGTATACCATTTATTAATGAGGACTTGCAAGCAGTCCTTCTGATGTTCATACTTGCCAGATATTTCAAACCATTTAAAGAAATCGATTTCGCATCTCATTCTTTTCATGTCTGATATCCAGCAGTCTCTGAAGTCTTTTCTTTGTTCAAGAGAATATGTAGCAACATACCATTTTCTTTTAGGTACGTTATCAGGATGTGACCATTGTTGGTCGATCTTTTTCTGATCTAGGATATATGGATCACCAGATCTGATCATTTTTATATATTCAGGGACTTCTTCCTGAGGAGGATACATATCACTAGGGGTTGGACTAGCGGGATGATTCTGGTAATAAACTTTTGGGATTGTATGGGAGAAATCTACTCCCGTAACTTTCCCTTTGTTGTTACCAGTAGTTGGGACAGGAGTTTCGATGTTTTCTGTTACGTCTTCCTCCGGGGTTTTTGAAGAAGGTACAGAAGGAACAGTAGTCCTTCTTCTAAAGGAACTAGTTCTGCTCGAGAGATTAGAATTTACTCCTAGGAATTTCAGATCAATAGATCCATCAGGAAATTGAATAACCTGCTCAATCTAAGATCTTTCAAGATTCGAAGTAGAAGGTTGAGTTAAGGCATCGAAGTGCCATTCATCACTTGTGAGTATATCATTCCAATTAAGGAGTCTAGGGACAAATACCGTACTATGATCATTATTTTAAAGTGTGGGGGTGTTTGGCAAAAGTGCAAGTTCCTAAACCCAAAAGGGTAAAGATAGGACCGAAAACCGTTGATTGTGTTTTCATAGGATATGCGACAAATAGTAAAGCATATCGATTTCTGGTTCATAAATCAGAAAATCCCGACATTCATAATAATACGGTTATAGAATCAGATAATGCTGAGTTCTTTGAAAATATATATCCGTATAAAAAGGAATGTGAGTCGTTTGGTGAAGGATCTAAACGACCTCGGGAAGAAACAAAAGAAAGTATATGTAATCAGGAGGATCCAAGACATAGTAAACGTCAAAGAACGTCTACTTCATTTGGACCAGATTTTGTGACTTTCTTATTGGAGAATGAGCCTCAAACATTTAAAGAAGCTATGACTTCTTCGGAATCATGGTTTTGGAAAGAGGCAGTCAATAGTGAAATAGAATCCATATTGAACAACCATACATGGGAATTGGTTGATCTTCCTCCTGGAAATAAACCTTTAGATTCTAAATGGATTTTTAAGAGAAAAATCAAAGATGATGGCACTATTGATAAATTCAAGGCAAGACTCATAGTCAAAGGGTATAGACAACGAGAAGGTCTAGACTACTTTGATACATACTCTCCAGTTACAAGAATTACGTCCATACGGATGTTAGTAGCATTAGCTGCAGTGTATGGTCTTGAAATTCATCAAATGGATGTTAAGACGGCCTTCTTAAATGGAGAGTTGGAGGAAGAAATTTACATGGAACAACCTGAAGGGTTTGTGGTTCCAGGTAAAGAAAAGAAAGTATGTAGACTTGTTAAGTCTCTTTACGGACTAAAACAAGCACCCAAACAATGGCATGCGAAATTTGACCAAATAATGTTGTCAAATAGTTTTAAGATAAATGAATGTGATAAATGTGTGTACATTAAAAATGTTCCAAATCACATAGTCATTGTTTGCCTATATGTGGATGATATGCTGATAATGAGTAATGACATTGCCAACATAAATGCTACTAAGCGTATGCTCAATAGCAAGTTTGATATGAAAGACTTGGGAGTTGCTGATTTAATTCTGGGAATTAAGATCCATAAGACTCCTCAAGGTCTGGCATTGTCACAATCTCATTATATTAAGACAGTACTTGAAAAATTCAAGCACTTGGGCTTTAAAGTTGCAAAGACTCCAATTGACGTGAATCTTGCATTAGCAAAGAATAAAGGCCAAAGCATATCACAATTGGATTATGCTCGTGTGTTGGGATGCTTAATGTATATCATGAATTGTACACGACCAGATATAGCTTGTGCTATAAGTAAACTGAGTCGATATACGAGCAATCCAGGCCAATCTCATTGGATGGCAATGAAACGAGTTTTGGGATATTTAGAACATACCCAAAACTTTGAATTGCACTACAGTAATTTCCCTGCGGTGATTGAGGGATACTGTGATGCAAATTGGATCACCGGTTCAACTGATTCTAAGTCCACAAGTGGATATGTATTCACTATTGGTGGAGGAGCGGTATCTTGGAAGTCGTCCAAACAAACATGTATTGCCCGCTCTACAATGGAGGCTGAATTCATAGCCTTAGATAAAGCCGGTGAAGAAGCTGAATGGCTCCGGAATTTCTTAGAAGACATTCCATTTTGGCCCAAACCGTTGGCACCAATATGCATACATTGTGATACGCTCCCACTTCTACTTGGGAATTTCTAACTTCTGAAACAAACCACCAGGTCTTTGATGCTCGTACTTAACTTGCTGACAATTCAGACACTGAGCTACATATGCAATTATATCCTTTTTCATTCTCCTCCACCAATAATGTTGCCGCAAATCTTGATACATTTTGGCGGTACCTGGATGAATAGAATACCTGGAACTGTGTGCTTCTTCAAGAATTAATTCACGAAGCCCATCCACATTAGGCACACAAATACGACCCTGCATTCGCAGAACCCCATCTTCCCCCACAGCAACCTGTTTGGCATCACCGTGCCGCACCGTGTCCTTAAGGACAAGTAAATGAGGATCATCATACTGCCTCTCTCTGATGCGCTCATATAAAGAAGACCGAGCGACTGTGCAAGCTAGAACCCGACTGGGTTCTGAAACATCTAACCTCACGAACTGATTAGCCAAAGTCTGAACATCTGCAGCTAATGGACTCTCACCAACCGGAATATACGCAAGACTGCCCATACTCACAACCTTTCTACTCAAAGCATCGGCCACCACATTGGCCTTTCTGGGGTGATACAAAGTGGTGATATCATAGTCTTTCAACAACTCCAACCATCTTCTTTGCCTCAAATTAAGATCTTTTTGTTTGAACAGGTACTGAAGGCTGTGATGATCAGTAAATACCTCACACGAGACACCGTAGAGGTAATGCCTCCAAATCTTCAGCGCATGAACAATGGCTGTCAATTCTAAGTCATGAACAGGATAATTCTTCTCGTGAACTTTCAACTGTTGCGATGCATATGCAATTACCTTGCCATCTTGCATTAATACTGCACCAAGCCCAATGTGAGATGCGTCATAATATACCGTATACGATCCTGAACCTATGGTTAATACCAACAATGGCGTCGTAGTCAAAGCGGTCTTGAGCTTCTGAAAGCTTAACTCACACTCGTCTGACCATCTGAATGGGACACCTTTCTGGGTTAGTCTGGTCAGTGTGCTTGTTATAGATGAAAACCCTTCCATGAACCGACGATAATAACCTGCTAAACCCAGGAAACTTTGGATCTCTGTAACCGAAGTAGGTCTAGGCCAATTCTAAACAGCCTCAATCTTCTTAGGATCCACATTTATGCCTTCTGCCGATACCACATGCCCCAAAAAGGCAACTGAGTCTAACCAAAACTCACATTTTGAAAACTTGGCATATAATTGATTATTCTTCAAAGTGTGAAGCACACTTCGAAGATGCTGCTTATGCTCCTCTCGACTGCTGGAGTAAATTAAGATATCATCAATGAATACAACCATAAAAGAGTCCAAATAAGGCTTGAACACCCGATTCATCAAATCCATAAATGCTGCTGGGGCATTTGTCAATCCAAATGACATCACTAGGAATTCGTAATGCCCATACCGAGTTCGAAAATCTATTTTAAGGACATCAGATGCCCTAATCTTCAAATGATGATAAACATACCTCAAATCGATCTTCGAAAATACCTTGGCACCTTGAAGCTAATCAAATAAGTCATCAATTCTTGGCAACGGATATTTGTTTTTGATAGTGGCTTTGTTCAACTGCCAATAATCTATACACATCCGCATAGAGCCATCTTTCTTCTTTACAAATAATACTGGTGCACCCTAGGGCGAGACACTGGGTCTAATGAATCCCTGATCAAACAAGTCTTGTAACTTCTCTTTCAATTCTTTCAACTCTGGCGGGGCCATACAGTATGGTGGAATAGAAATGGGCTGAGTGCCCGGAGCCAAATCAATACAGAAGTCAATATCTCTGTCGTGTGGCATCCCCGGCAAATCTGCAGGAAATACTTCTGGATATTCACGAACAACTGGTACTGAGTCCATAGAAGGAGCATCCACACTGGGATAGCGAATATAAGCCAAATAGTCTAGATACCCTTTCTCTACCATACGTCGAGCTTTCATATAAGAATAACCCTGCTGTCAGAATGACCAGGAGTTCCTTTCCACTCTAACCAAGGTAACCCCGGCATAGCTAGGGTCACTGTCTTGGCATGACAATCCAATATAGCATGATAAGGGGACAACCAATCCATACCCAAGATGACATCAAAATCTACCATATCAAGAAGTAGAAGATCCACACTAGTCTCAAGATTACCAATAGTAACCACACACGAATAATAGACATGATCTACTACAACACAGTCTCCCACCGTTGTAGATATACACACAGAAGCACTAAGAGAATCGCAAGGCACAACCAAATATGAAGCAAAATAGGAGGACACATAGGATTAAGTAGATCCTGGATCAAATAGAACTGAAGCATCTCTAAGGCAAATTGGAATAATACCTGTGATCACAGCATCAGATGACTCGGCCTCAGGCCTAGCTGTAAAAGCATAAAATCGGGGCTAGGCCCCACCACTCTGAACTGTGTCTCTGGGACGACCTCTAACTAGCTGGCCTCCACCTCTAACGGTCTGACCTCTACCTCTAATGGCCTGACCTCCACCTATAATAGCCTGACCTCCACCTCTAGCTGCCTGACCCCTACCTCTAGCTGGCTGAGCAGGCGGTGAAGCAACCGGTGCTGGTATGATGGCACGAGAATCTTGCCGAGATCTGTTACTCGCTAATCTAGGGCAATACCTCCTGATGTGACCAATGTTCCCACACTCATAACACCCATCCTGATGTCATGGCTGCTGAAGCTAACCCAAATGGGCCGGATAACCACTGTAGTAACTCTGGAGTGGTGGTGCACTGATAGAAGCTAAATGTGCACTGAATACTAGCTGCCCAGAGTAAGGCATAATAGGACCGTGACTCCCTGAAGCGTCGAGAGATGCATGGAGTGCTAAATGAAATGGTCTGGGAGGATGACCCATACCAAAATTACCCCTGCCTCCAGATGAGGCACCACTGAAACCACCGAACTGACGAGGCCTCTTATCGGACCTCTGCCCTCTCTCATGTGCAAGAACCATCTCGATCCTCCTTGCGAAATTAGTAGCCGCCTGAAAAGAAATCTCACTTCCGGTCTCCTTGGCCATCTGAAGTCTGATAGGGTGAGTGAGTCCCTCAATAAACCTCCTCAATCTCTCTCCCTCCGTAGGTAGTAAAAAGAGAGCATGACGGGCCAAATCCACAAATCGGGACTCATACTGAGTAACAGTCATACTGCCCTGCTGTAGACGCTCAAATTGCTTGCGGAATTCCTCTCTCAGTGTGATAGGGAGGAACTTTTCCAGAAATAGCTGAGAGAACTGATCCCATGTAAGTGCAGGCGATCCAACTAGTCTGGTCAATGTATAATCTCTCCACCATACCTGTCATCTGAAATACAGCAAAATTAACCCCATTGGTCTCAACTATACCTATGTTCCGCAACACCTCATGTCAGCGTTCAAGATAATCATGTGGGTCCTCAGAAGGTGTACCACTGAAGTGAACTGGAAAGAGCTTAGTAAACTTCAGTCTCAATAAGGCCTCAAAAGACATGGCGGGCCTATCACTGATCTGTGCCACAATAACTGGCTGAACTACCCCAGCTGGCGGGGCTGCTGGAGCCTGATTCTGGGGAGCCATCTGCTCCGGAGCGGGAGTAGTGGGAGTTTGTGCGCCTCCCCCAGCCTGTGAGACGACTGGTACCACTGGAAATGTACCATTCTGGGCCACGCCCTCCATAAGACTTACCAAACGGACTAGAGTGTCCTGAAGTATTGGAGTGGCTATAAATCCTTCCGGGACCTGAACTGGTCCAACTGGTACATTCTGAACTGGAACCTCCTCCTGAAGGTCCACCTGAGGTTTTATAACAGGTGCGGTTGCTCGAGCTCTGGACTGAGCTCTACCTCGGCCTCTAGCACGACCTCGACCTCGACCTCTACCCCTGGCCATAGTTGCCACTGGGGGTTCTACTCCTTGTCCATCGGTAGAGGTATTACGTGTTCTCACCATCTGCGAGAGAATAAGAGTAGAATGGTTCAATCATCGATGATAGAATAAAATCGCATGGCCGAATAAAAAAGAAATGATATTGTTCCTAAACTTCATAGCCTCTGAGAGATAAGTACAGACGTCTCCGTACCGATCCTTCAGACTCTACTAAGCTTGCTCGTGACTCATGAGACCTATGTAACCTAGTGCTCTGATACCAACTTTCACGACCCGAAATTCCCACCTTCGGACCGTGATGGCGCCTAATATTTCACTTTCTAGGTAAGCCAATGTTAGAATAATATTAACCAATTTTTAAACAATCTTTACAGTATTAATAATCAAGGAACCAAAAGCGGAAGCAAAGTTTGAAATATAGTGAAATAATCAATAAAAACAACGGTGTCTAAATACCATCCCAGAATTGGTGTCACAAGTGCACGAGCTTCTAGAATAATACAAATAAAGGTCTGAATAAAATAAAGCTGTCTAGAAATAAACACACATCTAAAGTAAAATAGACGGGGACTTCAGAATTGCGGACGCCATGCAGTTATACCTCAAGTCTCCTCTGAATAGCTGAAATCCGAGCAAGTCTATGGCACGCCGCTGAGACCAACTCTAAAATCTGCACAAGAAGTGCAGAGTGTAGTATTAGTACAACCGACCCCATGTACTGGTAAGTGCTGAGCCTAACCTCGACGAAGTAGTGACGAGGCTAAGGCGAGTCACTTACATTACCTGGTAACAACAACAATAATAGAAATAAATCAGGTAACTCATTTATAATAATTGAAGCCAACTCAGCAATCATAACCAATTATCATTTTCATCAATTCTATTGCAGCGTGCAACCCACTCTCACAACATATTCACATTCAATTCTGTTGCAGCGTGCAACCCGCTCTCACAATATATTCACATTCAATTCTGTTGCAGCGTGCAACCCGCTCTCACAATATATTCCTTTAATCAAATCTGCTCTCACAATATATTCCTTTAATCAAATCTGTTGCAACGTACAACCCGCTCTCACAATATATTCCTTTAATCAAATCTGTTGTGGCGTGCAACCCGATCCCCCAATGTATATATATGTATGTTGAATTTTTAATAAGTCTGTTGCAGCGTGCAACCCGATCCTCCAATATGGACTTTTCATAAGTCTGTTGCGGTGTGCAACCCGATCTTCCAACATATTCATTTACCAATTCTTATAGAAGAAATTTCCCCAATAAATGCAACAATTAATATAAAATTAGAAGACAACAAGCATACAATAATTATAATTTAATTATGAAACAAACAATGACAAATAGTAGATTATTATAAAAATCAGGGAGAAAATAGGCGGTTTAATATTTAATATGTTAAATATCAAATAACAATTAAAATACATAATTCAAATAGCATGTAGCAATTAATGCAGGAGTTCAAGAATTAATATTTGACAAGGAATAGGAGAGAAACAGTTATTATAATAATTAATTTATGATTTAAAATAATTTATGTTTTTTCAAGTAAGCAGGCAAATAATTAATTTGATGACGTATAGACACTCATCACCTCGCCTATACATCGTTCACATGTAATTAACATAACAATTAAATTAAGGGTTCTATTCCCGCAAGTCAAGGTTAACCACGACACTTACCTCGCTTTGCAAATTCCAACCAATTACTCAACCACAACTTTTCCTTTTAAATTTGACTCTAAAAGCTTCAAATCTATTCACAAACAATTCGATATATTCAATACTAATCATAGGAATTAATTCCATATGAATTTACAAATTTTTCGGATAAAAATCCAAAATTTATTTAAATATTCGACAGTGGGACCCACGTCTCAAATCCCGGAAAAACTTACGAAATACGAACACCCATTCCGAGACGAGTCCAACCATACAAAAATTATCCAATTCCATTGTCAAATGGACCTTCAAATATTAAATTTTTGTTTTTGGAAGATTTTATAAAAATCTGATTTTTCTTCCATAAATTCACAGATTCATGATATAAATGAGTATGAAATCATGAAATATAATCAATATAGGATAAGAAACACTTACCCCAATATTTTTCCGTAAAAATCGCCCAACAATCGCCTTACCCGAGCTCAAAAATGGAAAAGGGTTAAAAATGGGACGAATCCCATTTTTCAGAACTTAAGTTCTGTTTCTTGGACTTTTACCCTTCGTGAACGCGGTCAGTGTCTCGCGTTCGCGAAGCACAAATTTGTGCTGTCCTACTTTATACTTCACGAACGTGAGGGCTACTTCGCGAACGCGAAGCTTGCCTAGATTGGCCTTCGCGAATGCGAGATGCCCTTTGTGAACACGAAGGCAATAATCCTGGCCAACCTCTTTCCCTTAGTGAACGCGAGGCTTCGGTCGCGAACGCGAAGCTTTGAACCTCAGGCCTTTGCGAACGCGATTACTCTGTCGCGAACGCGAAGCAAAAAACGTACCAGTCCCAATTTGCTCTTCGCGTTCGCGAGGGTACCTTCGCGAACGCGAAGAAGAACACACCAGAAGCCTGAAGTCTACAGAAAACCAAATTTCCTAAGTTCAAAATCATCCCGTATCCTATTCGAAACTCACCTGAGCCCTCGAGACTCTAAACCAAACATGCACACTAGTCTTAAAATATCATACGAACTTTCTCGCGGGATCAAATCGCCAAAATAACACCAAGAACTACGAATCGGACACCAAATCAAAGAAAATTTCCAAAAAAACTTTAAAACTTATATTTTTACAACCGGACGTCCGAATTACGTCAAATCAACTCCGATTCTCACCAAATTCGGCAGACAAGTCATAAATATTATAGTGCACCTATACCGAGCTGCGAAACCAAAATACGGACCCGAGGTCAATAAATCCAAAATCAGAAATTTCTTAAAAATTATTAAGCTTTCAAGCTTTTAATTTTTCTTCAAAATTTCATATCTCGAGCTAGGGACCTCGGAATTCGATTCCGGGCATACGCCCAAGTCCCTAATCACGATACGGACCTACCAGAATTGTTAAAATACTGATCCGGGTCTATTTGCTCAAAAATTTGACTAAAGTCAACTCAGTTGAGTTTTTAAAGCTCTATTTCATATTTTAATTCATTTTTCACATAAAAACTTTTCGGAAAATTTTACGGACTGCGCACGCAAGTCGAGGAATGATAAATGGTGATTTTTAAGGTCTTAAAACACAGAATTACTTATTAAATTTAAAGATGATATTTTGGGTCATCATAGTTTATTTATTCAATTTTGCGCTTAATTATTTAATTGCTTGATCACCAATTAAATACTATCTACAAATTTAGAATTGAACTCGAAAGTGAAAATTCTAGATTGCATATAGGATTGAGTAAAGCAAATTCTTGAACCCAGGCATCGGGGAACGGATTCGCGGTTAGGATAGATATATACCTAATTGCCTTGCTTGGTTGATGCACAGGAATTATAAATGCGTTCTTGCTAGTTCTAACTCCATAGACATATATGCATTAGGTTAGCTTGAATAGGCGAGTAAGAACTCGACAGATTCTTATGAGTAATATTAACTCTGTTAACTAATAAATTAGATAAATTAGTTAGTCAATTCAATTGAAGAATACAATAGGAATGTTAGATAGCCCATAACCCTAGATTGTTTTCATCACATTGATAATATAAAAATCTGCTCTTCCTCTATTTAAAGTTCATTAGTTATTTCCTTTTTAGTTTAATTACTTTAGCATCACTACTTTTGGGTTTAATTATTGTTTAGATAATTAGGATAGTTTAATTTAGTTAATAGTTAATCACAAGTATTCGTGGGTTCGACATCCAACTTCTAGTCACTTTATTACTTGAAGACTGCGTATACTTGCGTGTGTATTTGGTCGCAACAAATTTTTGGTGCCATTACCGGGGACTTAGAATTAGCTATTTACTAGATTAGACATTTATTTTTTTGTCTATTTAATTTTTGTTTTTTAGTTTAATTAGTATTTTTTATTTATTTTAACATGACATCTTGGAATGAAAATTGTCCGAATGATAGTTATTCTTATTTTAATAATTCTTGTCCATATTGTGGAGGACCCCACTGGTGGAAAGATTATCAGAATATTCCCGGGATCGAGTTGTGCACACAATCTCAATCCTTCGAGTAAAATATTTATAATATATGTGGTGGTCAAGGTGGTCATTGGGATGATTTTCCTAATTCTTTTTATCCTTCTCTGAGCCCATATTATGATCTTTCTAACAGTGTTTGTGAGTTTGATAGGGGCAATGAAGTGCATGATATGAAACGTGATACATATATTAAGGATATTTTGAGGCAAGTAGCAGAGCAGCAGGATAAACTCAAAAAAGATATGAAAAGAATGAGGGCAGCAATCACAAAAATGAAGGCCAATCTGGGAGAATTGAATGAAGAGAGCGAGTACCAGCATGAGAAAATTTTTGAAAAAGAAGAGATTTTGAACCAAACTTGGCTAGTGGAACAAGCTGAAAAATTAAAAATATATGAGGCTCAACGTGAGGAAATTACAAATAAGATGAGATACTTTATAGAAGGAAGAGCTGAACTGGGACAAGAGATCGATAAATTTGGCACTGCTATTCACGACTTAGAGGCTCAATTGAATGCAAAGGTTGATGCGTCTAACGCCCAACAAAATAGTAATGAGTTATGTGAAGCTGAAAAGGAGCTTATACGCCAAATTGAGGAGCTAAAAGTGGAAAGCCAATCATTCGAGCATATTTTTGTTGATGATGCCCATGTTGAGAAAAGTACACTAGAGTCATGTGAAGAAGCAGGTAATGTTATATTTGAAGACTCTAGTACATGTAAGTATGAGGATGTAAAGAGTAATACAATTCTAGAGTTAGAGCGTATTGGTCCTCAATCCATACATTTTTCAACATTGTATTTAGATGATGGCATAAAAATCGAGTCATCCGAGCCTTTAGAGGAACCAATGGACAAGGAACGGGGTGCTTACATTCTTGAATTCATCTTGCCAGAGAGACGGAATTACATACCTCATCTGAAGGCCAAGAAGTGTAGAATGCGATATTGGTTGCTTGGCCCAATTAAATTTGTCTCACCGTCCCGGAAGCATAACAGAAATCTTGAAGCCAAATTAGGGGCTCAATTCATAAGTTCGAGGTGGAGGCAAAAAGTGGTTAACGTTGTGCCGCGACGTTAAATTAGGCGCTTATTGGGAGGCAACCCAGCTTTACTACTTTCTTTAGTTTTGATTTTTTTTCTTATTGTATTATTTTTGTAGTGTTGTTTTATTTTGTAAGATTTTGAGCATAGGGAGAAAAGCCATAGGAAGTATGCAAAAGTAAGCTAGAAGGTTAGAACTAAGTGTGGGGTGCCCGAGAGCCGAGAGCCGAGTACCCCGAGAGCCGCTATTGCTTCGGCCTTTGGATTTTCAGGGAGTTTTTTGTCTACCCTTATTATTTTTTCTTTATTTGTGCATTGGGGATACTGCACTCTTTTAAGTGTGGGGTGGGAGAATTTCTCTAGATAATTAGTAGTAGTATGTTAGTAAAAGTGTTAACTTTTTATTTTGATTTTAGCTTCTTATTTTTGATTTTGTAGTTGTGTAGTATTATAGTAGTAGTTTTAGTAGCTTAATATTTTTTAATGTGGAAAATCAGAAAAAAATGATTTTTTTTGAAAAAATTAGACTTTTCCCGACGATGGATCTCCTAGACAATTTTCTTGAGGGATTAAAGTCTAAGCAAAAAAATTGCATAAAAATAGAAAAAATACAAAAAAATATCTTTTAGTTTTCCTTAGGTAGCAATAATCCCCCGTGATTTTTATTTGTGCCTTGGTTCATTTCCGTGGGATATAGTTTGAACCGGCTAGTTTTTTTATTTTAGAGTAGATTAGGAATTTAGGGAATAAAATGGAGAAAGAAAGATCAGATGAACCTAGGCGCCCTTGACTTGTTTGATAGTAGCATATTTAGGTTTTGGCATGTGTAGTATCTTCCCTATATTTTGAAATTGTCTATGATGCCTGTACATACTGGATATCATGTTATTGATGCTTATGTCTCATTTACTTGACTTATGTTCACTTTGTGCTTAATGCTTAATATCTCGTAGCTCCATGAATACTTGCATTAGTTGAGAGTCAGAATGAGGCCGTCCTTAGTGAGTCATGTGTCATGTGTGGTGACATTTTGTGTAGTCTATGTATTGTACTTGTATCTAGAACTTGCCCGGTATGTGAGTTGAAGCGAAATTTTAGGTGATGCTCGGTTTGAGAAATGATTTTAGGCTTTCTTTGACCTTTCTGTGCTTATTACTTACCATAAATAAAATTTATCCTTAGTTACCCCTTTTGAGTCTATAGACTTTTATTTGGCACCCACATTACGAGACTATACTCTTTTTGTTCTTAATTGACATTGTTTTTATCCTTTTACCTTTTAAGACACTTTAATTGCGAAATGAGTGCTAAAAGAAACAAGAAGGGACTAAGTGTGGGGTGACTTTTGAGTGGAACCAATGAAAGAAAGAAGGGTGCACTTATTTTGTAAAATAATACACCACTTCCGAAAATTAAAAAAGGAAAGAAGAAGAAGAAAAATCTGAAAAAAAAAAGATAAAAATAAATATAGATGAATAAATATCTTGTTTTTGCTAGTGGAGCACAAATTAAGATAGTGCTTAAAGAAAAAGAAAATATTTTTGGGGGTGATATTATTTGTGAAATTGAAGTGGGTTGAAGAATTTGCGCTTAAGTTATTTGGTAATGTGTTAACGTACTTAGTAGGATGAACCACTATTCCTAAATATATCCTACCCGTCCTTTAGCCCACATTACAACCATAAAAGTCCTAATTGATTTTAGATCGAGCGAGCTTACATTAGTAGAGATTCACATTAAGGACAAGCCTATGGTACCAATTGCATGCATGTGACTTCTTTGTGAGAGTGAGAGATTTCTTTTATATACAAGTGAGTCCTTAAACTATATTTGATCATGAGATTCGGATGTGTGGATTCAACTTTCTCTCTTGCACTTGTTGTGAGGGCACATGGTTTCGCGAGAGATAGGTAACGTTATTAGACTTCTCTACTATGTTGGGTGTTCAAGCCATGAGTGCATTGTGACATTTAGTTGATTTTCGAGGCTAGGATTGTTATGAGCATGTTGTCTTTGTTGTGAATATTCTTGAAGTATGGCATAAGTTCAAGGGAAGTGTGTGTTGAATGCATATGCTCTAGCTTAATTATTGCTATAAACCATGGTCATTGGTGTAGAGTGCTCAAAGATAGAGTAATTTGTTGGTTGACTCGAGTACGAGCAATGTTTAAGTGTGGGGTGTTGATATTCGGCTTAAAGTATGCATATATTTATGTATATTGCCTCACATTATGCTCATGTCTCATAGATTTTGGATTTATAATATAATGATTTGTGCTAATTTGTGGTATTTCTATGTGTAGGAATCATTCGGGTATGATTTGGGACGAAAGTGCGCGAATTGGAGCGAAAATGGGAAGAAACGGCAAAAGTGCACATTTGAGGGCCACAAGCAGCGTGAGGTGCTACCTGTGGCGCACAAAATAGAATGTTAGGAAGTTGAGCGCCAGGCCAGCGCGCCACATTGCCTTGGACGCTCAAAACGTGAACATATCCTATTTCGACCAGGACTCGATTATTTCGACTCCAAGATGCCCCAACACATATAAAAGCCAACCTAAACCTATTTTAGAGGAAGGAGGACATTTTTGAGAGTAACGTTTGACCAAGGGAGAGCACAGAGCCACCGTGGAGGCCGAATTTAATCTTTTCTTCCACCAAACTTAGTAAATTTTATGTTTATTTGTATGATTTGTTATTTGGATACCATGTCTATGTGGAGTTAAACTTCACGTTCTAGGGTTGTGGTTCTTTTATGACTATTGTTATTCGGATATTGATTTTGATTTCTTATTTGTCATATTGCTTTATTTAATCAATCTTGCGCTTAATTATTTAATTGCTTGATCACCAATTAAATACTATATTCGAATCTAGAATTGAACTCGAAAGTAGGAATTCTAGATTGCATAAAGGATTGATTAGAGCAAGTTTTTGAACCCGGGCATCATGGAACGGATTCGCAGTTAGGATTGACATATACCTAATTGCCTTGCTTGGTTGATGTACATGAATTATAAATGCAATCTTGCTAGTTCTAACTCCATAGACATATAGGCGTTAGGTTAGCTTGAATAGGCGAGTAAGAACTCGACAGATTTTTATGAGTAATATTAACCTTGTTAACCAATAAACTAGATAAATTAGTTAGTCAATTCAATTGAAAAATACAATAGGAATGTTAGATAGCCCATAACCCTAGATCGTTTTCATCACATTGATAATATAAAAATCTGCTCTTCCTCTGTTTAAAGTTCATTAGTTATTTTCTTTTTAGTTTAATTACTTTAGCATCACTACTTTTGAGTTTAATTCTTGTTTAGATAATTAGGACAGTCTAATTTAGTTAATAGTTAATCACAAGTCCTCGTGGGTTTGACATCCGACTTCTAGTCACTTTGTTACTTAAGACTGCGTATACTTGTGTGTGTGTTTGGTCATAACAACCGTCGATTTCCTTGGTAGATCAGGAAAATACTGATCCCACTCTTGCTGCGTAATGGTCGTGCCCGTGATCAACAATGGAGCTGACGAGGTCAACTACAAAGTCCCTGGCGACAACTGCAGGCGAAATGATAGCATATCATGAGGAGCATCGTGTGGCTCAGGGTAGTCACCCAGCTGATCATTTCTAATATCCTCCACGGGTGCCTTAACGCCCCCTTGCAGGGGACCCTATCCTTGCCAACCACCACGACCTCGTGGGACACCCCTTCCTCTCTGGCCACGCCTGCCACATCTACCACATTCAGGCTCCACTGGTGGTCCACGATGGTAGTCCTCTGGCGGCACATAAGCAGTCTCATATCGTAATCGCTCATCATCTCGGGCACGCCTCAATGTCCGGGCAGTCAGATCTGTAACCTGACGGTAATACTCGTGCAAAGCTGCTGCTCCCTCGCCGGTATGCTGCAATATCTGCAGTCCCAGCTGGTAGAACTGATGTAATCCAACATCCTGCATAACATGTCAAATATTAATTACAGAATGATAATTTAATGTTATAAGTAAGTATAACAAATAACATACCAGTGCCTCATGCCTCCCAGCATATGGAATGTACCGACCACAAGTGCGATGAACGGGATTCCTGACATGAAGTCGGGTAACACTGCGATACCAACCCATATACTCATGCTCGCCATCCGTATGCTCAGGTGCAGGGGTGGAGGAATCAGGCCATACCTCTAGTCCCAAACCTCAATCTTGGCCTCTAGCTAGTCCAAGTGTGTCTGGTCAACCCTGGAATGATCATCCCGATGGCAATGTGTCCTATGCCAAGCGGGCGGAATAGGTACAAGCTGCGGTCGACCAAACTGGCTAAGGACTCGCTCGGTAGCATGATGCTCGACAATATCGAGACATATCAGTGGGAAAGAAGAGCTCCACATAGCTCGGCCGGGAGAGCAATAATCGGGCAAACCAGCTATGAGCGCATCATTGTATGGTCTCCAGAAGAACTATTAATCAAACAAAGGAATCGTGAGTAAACACAACACATATAAAGCCAGGCCAAGTAAACTTAAGAATACATGTACCTGCGCGCCTTCAAGCAAATCCAACAAATCCCTGTAATAGGGGAGATGATGTCGATCCTCGACCTCGCGTCTATATCCTCGCTTATCAACCCACCTCTAAGCTAAAGGGATAAACGATGGAGGTGGTATATCCGGAGCGATGAGTGGTAGAAGTGGCTGGAACTGCAGCAACCACTCCCAGGCCCAAACCTAATATAGATTGTGGACGTAAAATTTAAGGTATTCTCACCCTATGTATGTTATAATCATGAAAAGAATTGACTATGTTTTCACTTGCAGCAGCGGTAAAAATCCGGCAACGTCTCTCTTGGTGCCCATGGACGCCCGACACATATGCCTATATAGGTAACCTAGAACAGCTGCACCCCAGGTGTAACTAGGTAAATCATCTAGCCGCTCAAGATGATGTAGAAATCTCAAGCTGACTAGGTTTTTCGAAGTGTTCGGGAATAGTACACCACCAAACATCAGCAGCAACACCAATCTCGTGTGCCGATCGATAACTTGAATCATCCGTAATCTCCACATCCATCGCCTCCAGATGCTGCCGGGCGGGCGGTAGCTGCAAATGAGTGGTTCCACTTAATACCGTCTCCAACGCTGGCTGGAATCCGGTGAGCCGCTACAACATATGCAGTAATGCAATTCCATATAGTCTCTAAGAGCATGCGGGTAAGCTACATGCAACCTATCAATAGGCAGCCCGAAAAGAACCTCCACGTCCTCAAGCGTGATGGTCGCCTCGCCGATGGGTAGATGAAACGTGTGTGTCTCTGGTCGCCACCGCTCTATCATAGCCATGATCAACGCTTGGTCGAACTGCAACCGGCCGATCTCTATGATCATGTAGAAACTCGTATCCTGAAGGCGTCTAACTATACGGGGATGGAGTGGGTGGGCCCTAATGAACTCTCACATGTCGTCTATACGTCTGGCGCAGAATGTCTGGGACAAACACTGCCCATCCCATACATATGAAGACCTATGCTCGGCCTGTAGCTATAGTAGCTCTAGCGATGCAGGTCTGGGATGCACAGGCGGAACCTCCATGATGATGACTGTAAATTGAACAAATTAAAGTATTTTTCTTTTTAATTGCTTCACATTTTTAAATTTATTGCAATATCTTTAATATTAAAATTTATTCGATATTTTTACTATATTGTTACTTAGGTTGATACATTTTTTATATTATAATTTTATATGTTAATTTATTATTTTATTTGTTGGTTTATCATTTTATATGTTAGTTTATTATTTTATATGTTACTTTATTATTTTATATGTTAGTTTACTATTTTATATTTTTATTTATTATTTTATATGTTTGTTTCTTATTTTATATGTTGGTTTATTATTATATATGTTTGTTTTCTTAGTCACTTATTTTTGAGTATAATAGAATTAAATAAATAATTTTCATAACTATACATGCTTTAATTCTTAAATATTCATATAAAAATACTTAGTTTGACAAATATTGTTGTTTTTAATGTTATTTTCTTACGTTTGTTGACTGGAATTTGAAAGAGTTTGTGTTTAAACTATCATTTTTTTCAGATATTTTTGGGGCTAACAAATAATTAAATGATTAATTTCAATAACTATAAAGATACTACGCAAAATGTCACTACATTTTACTGCGCTAAAGGGCACTACATTATAATTACGGGCACTACATTAAAATTACGGGCAAAACATAACACTACAGGGAACTAAATAACATTAAAGTCTCATATTAATATATGTACAACAATAACATCTAAATAAGATTAGTTATTCCTAAATAATAATTTATCTATTTTACTAATCTTTTAGCACATAAATAATATAATCCGGATAAAAAATAACAAATTAATTTAATCACAAAAAAATCACGAAAATACATATACCACAGTAAAAAAATAACTAATTACCATTTTTTAGAAAACTAAAAATATTAATTATTCATAAAATAATAATTTCTCTATTTTACTATTTTTTTAGCACACTAATAATATAATCCGGATAAATAACAACAAACTAATTAAATCGCAAAACAATTATAAAATAACATAGAACACAGTAAAAAATAACTAATAGACATTTTTTATACATGAGTTTTAACAAAAAATAAGTCGGAATACCTCGATTTTATTTTTTTTGAAAGTTGAAGATTTGATGATTTGGAGCCGAAACGAGCAACCCACTACGCGATAATGCCTTAGATACGATGTTAGCTTGCTACAATACCGAGAATCTACACTTTTTGTGAGACCGGTTGGCTCCAACCGAGCTTTTTTCGTGGGGGGAGGGGGTGGGGGGACACGCTGGAATAGAAAATTGGGAGGGAGGCGTCTATGGGGAAGGAAGAAGAAGGCACACCTTTTTATATAGGTATAGTGCGCATATGTACCGTGCTATATTTTAAGTTCAAATATAGCGCGACTATTCACCGCGCTATACCTTAACGGACAAAAGTGCCGTTAAGGTATAATGCGGTGAATAACCGCGCTATACATATAATGGTGCCCAATCTTTTTTTTTTTTTTATCTATAATGCTCACTTTGAGTCTAAAAATACCACAATTAGGTTTCGGTCCAAGGAATTGAATATTGAATATGCCTAGAGCTAGCTGCTTTAACTCCAGAATGATAAGCAGTAAAAGGTTAATGCACCCCCTAGCCAGTTGGCCAATGTTACATAAAGTGAGCCTAGCCTGTCCTTATAATACTTGTCTGATCTAGTGGAATGCATACAAGTCCTTCCACTATATCTGCAGCTTGTACGTTTTTTGTTAAATATTGTTTGTCTGGGTTAGATTGCAGGTACCACGTGACTCGACTATTCCACTATGTACAAGCTATCCCACAACATTGGTACCTAATATTGGGTAATACTGTCTACTAAGACTTAGGCAGATTGGTGAAAATGATGTTTCATTTTTATTTTTGGTCTCTATTTGGATTTGAATGTGATTTCGATGATGTTTTTGTATATGCAGTTTGTACTTTGTCCGAATTACTACTCTGATCTGTGATCTGATCTGATCTGTTAAAACCAACCCTAAGTATCTTGCCTACCCACTACCATATCACACTTAGGGGGAGATAAAGATTTTATGACCACTTTTGAACCCCTCGGACTTAGAAAAAATCCCTTGAAACTATTTTGTTATTAATCTTTTTCATTACCTGATCTTTAACTTTAAGTCACAAGTGTCAAAACACAGTCTCTAGAGTGGTTGGAGAAAAAGGTCCGCATTGATAATTTATTCTTCTCTTTATCTCTCCATCAATTATAGCAGTGATAGGATCTTCAATTCAATCAAGATAAATAACATGCTTATAATAGAAATTCTATTATAGAATCATGATGTGTCCACTATCGAGATACTGAGCTTTCCTTTTTGATGTCAAGATCAGCCTGCGCGTGATTTAGATATCACTTGGAGATTAGATTAGGTTTATTTACTCTGAGGCTATTGATAAAGGAAAAAAATCATACAATATTAAGCTTCTACTCCCGTTCATTAATCATTATTAGCAAGCTCAGTCATTTCTTTTTTCTTCACATATTGAACAAGGGAAAATGCTTACATGCTCCGGTGTTTACATCAAAATATGTGTTTGCACATATAAGCTTTTATCACTTAATAATGATTGCTTAATATACATTTTTTCTCATTTAATCATTAATTATGGTAAGTTAATATAATTTGGTGTAACACATAATAGGAGTAAATAAAATTTCAACAAGAAAGGATAATAACTGTATGTGGTAAAATTAGTAAACGACATGTGGATGCTCGACGAGTTGACACGTGAAAGTAAAAACAAGTAAGGTATGAGTCAGCAAATAGTTGGCATCGGATACAAACATATGACCAATGTTGAATAAGTTCCGAAGGCATAGGAATCGACAAAGATTTGAAAGGGAGATATTGGTTGATGAAGACAACATTAAATGTGCAGTCGTTACAAAGAATCACTATATTAATGTTCAACTGTTATGCAACCATTAAGAGGGGTTTTATTCATATTAAAGAAGAGCTTGATTTGAGATTTTGTCTCCCTGAATAGAGCTATAAATAGGATATTTTGTATCTATAGTAGGACACGAAACATTCTATACGGAAAAGCTAAAACCTGTTCTTATTCTATCAATCTACTCTTTTTCTTTTGGTCTTGATATTGCTCTTATCATTGCCTTCGGAGAAGCTAAGTCCATAGTCAGGCTTGTATTTTTATCAAGTTTTTTCGTTAATCTTATTTCTGTTCTTATTTATTTTATATTCTTGGATCAAATTAATTCACATGTCTATAAATCACGTTACATATTCTGTTATCCTCAAGGTTTTACGTATTGATTTTGATGATAACAAACCAACAAAATTATTAATCAAAGAACATTTACTTGTGGTAATCTTATTCTTGCACAGGTTTGTTCAAGAAAGAAGATGCTGATAAAGATCCAAAGAAATATGAGAAAGAGAATATCATGTGAAGAATTTATGAGCGAAAATATTATCAAGGACGATTATTTTCAGAGATTTAATCTCAAGTGTCATAGAATGAATAATATTTGAAAGTCAAATTTCAAATATTGAATGACTTACTACAATATCAGAAGAAGAATCTATGAAAATTGTGGAAGAAAAGTTTTTCAATATCTTGAAAGGGAAGTTGCTAAAATCATGGAAAAGATCTATTATTTTGTGGATGAAAGATACTATATGGAAGAGATACTACAAGGCCAAGGATAATATATTTTCTATGGAAAGAAAATATATTATGGGTATAGTATAATCTATATTATGGAAAGAGAATATTTTTCAAGATCAAGAAAGAAAATAAAGATATATTTAGATCTATCAAAAGGACATTATTCCCATAATTGTGGATATAATAAATGGTTATTGAGATCTTCATATTGGAGACAAAAATTGAGATCCAAAGTCAAAGAAAGAGGATCTTGAAATTCTGTTGGGTTGTCTAAATAAGAGTTCAAATTTGTACAGCCAGAAATTTACCATAAGTAGAAGAGTACAATAATATTTCAGCAATCAGAGAAAGGTTATAGAATATCTATTTACAAAGTGATACAGTGTAGGGAGGAGGTCAAAAAGAATATATGATCAAGGAAGAATGAAGTTGTAGCAAGAAAAAGAGTCCGAGAAGTTTACAAGGCAATAAAGTTGTCCGAAGGAAACTGTGCTACAAGGAAAGAAATATTTTTCTCTATAAAAACACCAGATGTGCAGTACGAAGCAAATAATTTAGTCTAGTGAAGAAGGAAAGAAAAGCACGTTGAAAAACTATAAGAAAGGAAGATTGAAGAGTGATCTTTGATTATGTAAAGATTATTATATCTTTGGACAAGAATTATGGAAAGTTAATTATGAGTTTTTAAATAGCATATCGAGAAAGATCCAGCTAGAGCTTACAAAGAAAATATTGTTATGAAGGGAATGATATAATGGAGGTCCAAGATTATGGAATTATAATGGAAATGATCTCAAATCTATACGGGATTATTTAAGTCAAGATACAAAAGCAATTCTTTGTATTATTTACAAGCATGTGAAGAGCTTCTTTATGGAAATATCTTTTTAGTCAAATCTAGTCATCTTTAGATATAAAAGGCAAATGAACAGGGACAAGAAAGTGCAAGTTGTCAGAAGTAAAGATTGAACCGCTGTAGAAAGTATCAATTTGCACAAATCAAGCTAAACACAAGATCACAAAAATGCTACTGCATTTATGAAGTATAACGGCTAGAAGGATTCGAAGATAGTATAAGAAGGAGCGATCAAAGACGAGGAAATTTATGCAGCCTTTTATACAATTGTCTTCCCAACTACAAGTTTTTTATTCTACTCTTAACGAGAATTGTAATTCACTTTTAGTAGATATACTGTGTACACAAAAGAGTGAAGAGAGACGGAAAGATATTGGAGAGGCAGTGTATCTTGAGAGGTTGTGTCATTGTTCGTTTCTTTGGTAAGCGAGTGAAAATCAAAGTATCGTTGTTGGTGAGCGAGTGAAAACCAACCTTCTGCATGGTTGGTGAGCATGTTAAAACCAACCTTTATTCGTTGTTATTGAGGGAGTGAAAATCAACCTTGTAAACATTGGTGGTGAAAGTTGAAAATCGCACAAGCTGTACTTAACTCAAATTACAAAGATTTAAAGAGATAATCTTTTTGCAACTCAAGGGGACTGGATTAGGATATTACATTGGTTCCGAACCAGTATAAAATTTCTGGTGTCATTAACTTTATTACTCTCATATTTTATTATACACCTTTACTATTTGTTGTGATTAATACTTGTTTAAATCGAAGTACTGATAGTTTTGTGTATGTTGTCTCTGTATTAGTCAACTAGGTCTGAAGAGTAGTCGACTAGAAATTTAAAAAGGAACAATTCACCCTTCCTCTTATACTTTCAATTGGTATCAGAGAAGGTCTCACATTTTTACTTTTGCTTATGAGCAAGTGAGAAAAGATCATGTCAGCACACACTATTATCGGAGCCTTACTCCAATAGGGGACTTCTGCATTAAGACCACCATACTTCAACAGATAATTTACACTCACTCGAATGTTCGAATGGAATCTTTCATCAAATCTTATGATGTCAAAGTATGGAGAGTCATCAAGAAGGGTGACTTTCCTCTCCTACCATCCAAACTAGAAAAGAAACCAGAAGGAGATGTATCTACTGAAATCCTTGATATTGATGATTATACTGATGAGTATATGGCGATCGTGCAGATAAATTCAAAGGCAAAAAAAAACCCCATTATACAATCCTATAAGCGGAAAATAATTTGAGAAAATTTCAAGTTTTGACACAGCCAAAGAAATATGGGATAAACTTGAAGTTACCTATGAAGGTACCCCGCAAAATAAAAGAGACAAGGACAAACCTTCTAATTCATGATTATGAGCTATTTCAAATGAAGGATGATGAATCCGTTGAAGACATATTTGGCCGATTTAGTAAAATAGTAGGAGATTTAAAATCCTTTGGAAGACCATATTCAAGTGGTGAACAAGTTAGAAAAATTCTAAGACGTTTACCCACTATATGGCAACTAAAAGTTATTGCTCTTGACTACAAAGATCTCGACAAGTTATCATATGATGAACTTCGTGGAGACCTTATAACCTTTAAGCAAACCCATCTCAAAAGGCACGGACACAAAGAGAAGAAAAAGAGTGTTTCTTCTAAATCAACTTTTGCTGAGTCTGAAAGTGAAGACGAAGAAGAAGGAGGAGACAAAATTTAAGATGATATTGCATTATTTTCTAGAGTTGTCTCTAACTTGACGCGAAGAAGAAAGACTAATAGAAGAGAAAAATCAAGTTTTAAAAAAGGTAATGAAATAAGTGAGCGGAAAAATAATGATAGAAAATGCTACGAATGCGGCAAGTATGGTCAGTTCCAAGACAACTGTCCAGAACAAAAAAGAAAACTATCCAAGGGAGATCGGAAGAGAAAATCTTTTGGCGTATGGAGTGATGAAAATATACCAAGTAAAGATCACAGTGGAGCTGCCAACCTTTGTCTCATGGCACGAAGTGAAACAAGTGAGAAAAGAAAATACTTTGATGCCTGGAGTGATGAAGATATATCAGACAATGATCATGAGGAATCTACAAGCTACTGTTGAATTCCCCCAAGTGAAACAAGTGAGGTAAGATCCTATGACTTTGATAAATGTAATGAACTTCAAAATATCGTAGAACATGATTTATAAGATATGAGAAAATTTCTTGATGAGCTCAAGAAGATTAAATGGGAGAAGAAGAACTGGGAGATCCAACTTGAAGAATATGTCAAGTTGAAAAAGTAAAAGGAAGAGTGGGATATTATGCTCGAAGAATATCAGGTTGAAAATGACTTACTTTAAGAAGAAAATGCGGAACTTCGCAAACAAATGAATTATTTGCACAAATCTTCCCGTCATCATTTTAATAGATCGAACAAGTGGACTCATGTCACGACCCAAAACTCACTATAGGCCGTGATGGCACCCAACGTCGCCATTAGGCAAGCCAACAATGAACTACCAAGTTGATTAGGCATTTTATTATTTTCGAAATGGTGAATCTTATTAGATACAGAAATCAATACATTACAATTATAGAAACTTACATTTTAAATAGAATAGATAATAAGAGTGTATAAATGGTATGCAAAATCACCAACGACATCTAGAATATTCCTAAATCCGGTGTCATAAGTACATGAGTATTTACTAAGGAGGACAATAATAATACAACATCTGTCCGGAATATAAGTAAGACATGATAGAGTAAATAGTACGATGGAGACTCTGTGGGCTACAATACGTGGCCTGGAATGCAGCTCACTATAAAGTCTCCTCAGCATATGCGCCTACTGATTACGTCCAAAGCACACACCTCAAAAGAGGTATGAAACGGTCGTTTGCATTAATAGAAACTTAACTAAGAGTCGGGGTCAAATCTACAGGGAGCTAAGATAGGAGTTAAGGATATATATTTCAATGTGAGTGATTGGATTATCTAGATTTCACTTCCACACAAAGATTTGTTTTCTATTTCTAATTTTACGCTATTGATTGCAAAAAAGTGGAAGAAGACTAGAGAAAATTATTTTTAAAGGTTTTCCCAAATGGATAAAAAGCCTAGGGCTGTGACCATTACCTAGGTGTTTGCCTAACAGGATAGACTTTAATGCTTGTTTGTTTGATTGGGGTGTATTATAGCTATCAACTCTAATTTATCCACTTATTACCTCTCTGGTAGAGAGTGATTTTGCCTAATTTGACTTTTTTAAGACCAAATGGGTATCACCCAAAACAGTTGATAAGAGCTCAAGTCGGGTTATTGCTATCTCTAGGTTGAACCCCGTTATTTGGGATAATCAATCTCTTAATTGACCCAATTCCTTGTTAGCTAAGTTATCATAGACTAAACCTCTCTTTCTCAAGTAGAGACTAAGTCAAATAGGCATGAACTAATATTTGCAACCATTAATTCCAAAATTAAATTAAAAACTAAGCTAAATAATAAACACCAAATCATAAATAAGTACTAAATTAGATACCCATAAGGATTACACACTAGGGTTGGGTCACAACCCTAGTAGAAATCTAGCTACTCATAATTGGATTTGAAGAAAATAGAGAAGAAGACAAATTAAACTCATAATGAAAGCTTAAAATGATTAAATCTATTGTAAATACACCAAAACAAAGTAAAACTTCCTAAACTGGCAAAGAAAAATGGCTACAGTAATTGCAATGGTTCAAATCTTGACCTAATTTTAGAAACTTGCCTATTTATACAAGGCTCAAAATCTCGGTCAAAAATACCCCTCGGGAGGTTCTGAGGCCTCACAATTCCATGTGCGGTCCGTAGATGTCTTCAACTGACAGGAGCTGGAGTTCTGCGGTAACATAATTCTACACTGCGGCAGTGAGGCATTCTTCTGCGGCCGCATATTTCTGGACTGCGGCCGCAAGGCAACTCTTTTGCGGTCCACAGATTTAGGACTGTGGCTGCACAATTCTTGTACGGTCCGCAATTCACCGAGGCTCTAGACTTGGTCATTTTGCATACTCTCTGAACTTTGACTCTTAGCCCAGCTTTGCGGCCGTACAATTCATGTGCGGTCCGCAATTTGCACAAATGTCTGCTAGTTTTTCCTTCTTTATTTGCGGCCGCATATTCAATTCCGTGGTCCGTAATTTCTCCTGCGGCCGCAAAGTTCCTTCTGCGGATCGCACATTGTGTACTTCTGTGCCCTTTATTGTCTTGTGCTTGGACTACTCCTTTTTGAGTCAGATTTCATCTTGGAAGCCCAATTTTTAGCATTCCTGCAATTTTGCACAATTACATTAGTTTTGGGAACACAATTCAATGCTCTTAGACTAAAACAAAAGTTAAAAGGCTCTAATAAGTAGTCAAAATCCCCACTTATCAACTCCCCCAAACTTAAGTCTTTGCTTGTCCTCAAGCAAATAAATTAGTTCCCACCTCCAAAATTTAAGGGTCATTTTAGCGAGTTAAATGTGAGCCATTCACACATCAGTTGGGACCAACAATTACCGACACTACCCATGTATTATAAACATGGCGACAAGTTAAACATTTATGCACATATATTTCTAATGTGCCATTTGAGCCTCAAGAGTTGACTTTACTCATCAAGGACCCTTGTTCTATCATGTAGGTCATGGTGGGATCTAGACTCTTCCTCCTCTACTTTCCATTTCCCTGGCTCACTTAAGAATTTTAGCACTCACTCCAAAGATTTATGAAAGGTTCACTCATCTCTCTCAAGAGAATGTCGCAAGTACGACTTCAAGTACCATAGGCTTGCCCCTCATGTAGATGGCCACTAATGTAAGCTCACTCGCCTTGAAATAAAATAGGACTTCTTTCGGGATGTAATGAAGGCTTTTGGATTAGGGTTGGATACAATATGGGTGAGTGGTTGCACCTTTCCTTAAGCACTCCATTTTTCATTTCGCGGCTTACACTTTGCCAATTCTTTGAGGCACTTTCTTTTCTTTGGGGAACTAGAGAGACTTAACATCACTCTTTCTTGATCTTTATATTCATTTTTTCCCTCTTTTATTTTTTCATGTTAGGGATCATTACCTCTTTTTGAATCCCTTCAACTCTTCCACTTATTCATTATTTTGTATTTTTTTTCTTTCTTTTTTCTCTTTTCTTTTCTTGCCTTTCCTTCTCATCATTTCTTTTTCTCTTTTTGTGCCTTGATACCTTTTTCAAGTTCCTCGTCTCTCCCCCAAACTTATGTTTTAGACATTTATTTCAAAAGAGTATTAAGGAAAGCTCGGGTGCCAAGAGAGGGTCATGACAAAATGGGTTAAGGCTTGTAACATGGTTGTCAAATGAGAAGGGTTCGAGGCTCAAAGGGGTTGACTAGGGATCACAACATTGGTAGGCAATAGAAAACTCAAACGGATCAAGGAAAGCCTACCATCACAGCCAAGCAAAACTTAGGATTTCGCCTTGAAATATATTCGGGGCAAGTTTTAGACCTTTCGCATGGGTACTTTGACTAGCAACAAAGCATCTCACCCCTCACACAACTGGATTGTTAAAGAGGATACAGTCGAGGGCCCACAACGACCACATTCAAGATTGAAAATCACTATGGTTCAATTAAATCACTCGATGGTTGCCTAAGTCAACACAAGAGTCACAAAGTCACTAACTAGAGTTATTTCTTTCAAAAACCTTATTTCTAATAATAAGCACGTAGTTAAGTGTGTTGGTACCAATTGAAGCATGTTTGAATCTTCGAGAATAACTTAATTAGGTTTTTTTATTCATTACTACTACTATTATTACCTTAACACCAAAAAAGGACTCATTCCCTTAAAAAGGTTGTCAGGCCATCCATCATTGGGACGAGTCACCCGGTTCACACAACAACTACCTTTGGAAAGAACCGTGACATTAAGAAAACCAAAGGCTTATTATCTACTAGAACATATAAAGAGGCAACTAAATCAAACAAAGAAGCTACTAACTCAAACTAAGAACTCATAAAGAAACAAAACTTACAAAGCTAATAAACAAAAACTACTGAATATACATAACGAGAGAAAAAGAGAGAATATATACAGAATACGAAAGAGAAAGAAAATAATATCAAGTTATTACAGTCCAATTGTCTAAAAATGTACCAAATAAGATCAAATAAACTCCACCCCCTGAATAAAAATAAGCATTGTCCCCAATACTTAACAAAATAAGAGTAAGAGAGGGAAAAGAGTGAAGAGAAGCTCCATATGGCTCTTTGGACATCTCTGTGTCCACAAAAATATCACCGCCCTCAATCTTATCCAACTGGATCTTATCATCTTCAACTCTGGGAGTGACTGGGTTGGTGAACATCTGACGCACTGCCTCGGCAGTGTCGGCAGTAGAGTCTGGCTCCTCAGACTGGCCAGCTGGTGCCACCGGCGCTGCATGATCTGGGACTGAAGGATGTAGGTCGATCAGCATGTCAAAAGGGATATCTCCGGCTGCAGCAAGCTTGGTCACCTGCCTGTGGTACTTGTCCACTGACTTCTTTCTGGCCTGGGACTTTCTCATCTTCTTTACTTATTTGCCTAGCCCTTCGATCACAGACCCGTGTTGTACCAAAGCCAAAGTAGCCATGATGGTGTTCTGGTTCTCTAGGATCTTCTTCAGTGTCTCCTCAACTGTGTGTGTGTGTGTGTGGGGGGGGGGGGGGTGGAATTGAGGTGCCTGAATAGTAGACTATGCTACAACAACATTGGATAAGTCAGACATATTTACAGTTCATGTCTGCATCCAATTGTTGAGGCTGCCAATGTCTAGGAGAGTCGCAGCGCAGAAAGTGGAGTTGTAGGCATGGGCACCAGCTTCAAAGTCGAAGTGGTAACTGTGGCAGGAGCTGTAGAAGTGGTTGTGGATGATGGTGGAGGCATAACTGCGACACTAAAGGAAGGCTCGGCCGAAGTGGATGGAACATCAACTACCTCCGCAACTACCACAAATGGCTCATCAGACTGACCTGTGGTGGTAGATGGCTGACCTTTTATCTTCGGGTTGTTCGCATCCATAAGTGAGTACCATGAGAAGGGCTTCTTGAGCGTCACCTTTGTATCAAAATTCCTTGGTTCCACCCCCGTATCCGTAAGATACTCTGTAATGGTGTTGGGGTACGAGTAAGAAGAATCATCCTGCTGGGTGATCTCAAAGATGTTGGCCAACATCACGATACCCACATTGATAGGGTACCCGGCCATAATGAAGGCAACTAAGACTGCCCGAGGAATCGGCAAGTGAGTCTCATTTTGACTCGGGTCCAGTCTGCTGCAAGCAAATGATTGCCACCCTTTTCATTCAAAGAGCAATGTGCTCTGTTGGGTAGGAACTCCAGCGGTGATCCATGGTGGTGGTGGTCTTGGTGCAGCTAGAAATTTCGCTAACCAAGGACGAACTGCATTTCCAAGTGCACACTTTTCCAGGTTTTCTTTTGGCCTGACATCATCAAAGCCCAAGTATGTGTTCAGTGTGTGCTGGTCAAATCACACTTTGTGGTTTCTCACTTTTGTCACCTTTGTCCCCTTTTTGATATACGCCACATTAGCATAGAATTCTAGGACAAGGTATTCCTTAGCATCCACTACACTCTGCGTAAACCACATCTATCCCTTGCGCTCCCTAAACTGCCTCAGCACGGCCGGGTTGTATCTCTATAGATCTGTCAATAAGAACTGTCGCTTAAGTGTTAGCGACCTCGCCGACCACCATGTGCGGAAACTAGTGAAAGCTTCTAGGCTGACGAATCGGTCCTCCCAAACCTCTTTCTTCTTTTTTCTTTCAATACCAGCAGTTGTGGAATCTCCCACTCTACCATCATCGGGTATGTCCTGAACTGATGTGTTTGGTGTGTCAGAGACATGTGTAGTGGATGGCTCAGTATCTTAACTAGCACTTTCCGAACCCTCAAAAGTGCTGTGGGATGAGGACGACTCGTCCTTCAGTTAAAATCTCCCTGATGGCCTGGACTGTACTGCCGGTTGTTCTTGAACAGAGGCTGAGTTGCCCTCTGATACGTCCCTAGACGGGGCATATGAACTCATCTCAGAGAGATCTGCACCTCTCCCTCTCCCTGCTGTTGTCTTTTTTCTGATTTCCTGCTGTTGGGCACTAGGTAATGCTCTCTTGCCTCGTCCCCGAGAAGGTTCACCCCTCCCTTTAGAAGTATCACCTCTGCCTCTAGATCAAACCATTATCTGTATCAAATAGACATAGTTGTTAGTGGCAATTCAATGTTCAATCAGACACAGGGGATATACAAGAAAACACTAGAAAATATAGTAAGGGTCACATACACAGTGTGCTTGAAGGGTAAGGATCTGCGGTCTGCACAATTTTCTTACGGCCGCAGAAGTGACGTACGGTCCGCACAATTTCACTTGTGGCCTCAACTCAGAGATTCAAAATGTGCCAAATCTCTTATGACAGAGAATTGGCTGATGTGCGGCCGCATTATGTTTTCTGCGGTTCGCACTATTTGTCTTGCGGCCGCACATCTCAGTCACAAATTTGTGGACTCTCTGATGACAGTACAATGATTGTTTTGCGACCGCAATGGGAATTATGCAGTCCGCACAATTTTCTTGCGGCCACAGATTCTTTCTCACTAGTGTTGCCCTAGATCAACTTCTACGGACCGCACAATTTGGCTTGCGACTTCATAATTCAAAAATACGAACAGTCCAGTATGATTAACTAGGTTTTGCATTTTTTGTGCAAATTTTGACATGGAAACAACATAAAAGCCTAAAAATACATTGACCCAGTCCCCAATAAGAAAGTATTAGTTAACGTACTACAGATTTACCCCACATGGTTGTTCAATTGAGTTCTAATGACAAATGGCCTAAAAATACTTCAAAACAATGAAAAATTCTAACAAGCAATTTAAGCATACCAGATGTGAATGAGTGCAAGGGATGAGTGATCACAATTGTTGGGCATGTGGGCAGATGATTTACCAAGAGATTTCAATATAGTGCAAGTTTTTTGTGCTCAGAGAGGGAAAAATGTAACAGTAGTCCTAGCCCTCTATTTATACTGTCGATGTTCATAAGGGAAAGAGGGGTGAGTGCAGCCGCAAAATTTGAGTTGCGGTTCGCACTCTGTTACTTTTGGAGCTTGAGTTGACTTTTTGTTTACGGTCCACATAATTGTGTATGCGGCCGCAGATTCCTTATTGCGACCGCAGATTCGTTGTTGCAGCCGCAGATTTCCTGGTGCGGCCGCAGATCGACCCTTTTTCTAATAGACCAACTTCAGAGAGTTGGTAAATTCCACCTTCCACTTCTGCGGTCTGCAAGATAATTGTGCTGTCGCAGAGCATTTTTACTGCAGTAATTGTAAATGTGCGGTCCGCACAATTCAACTGCGGTCCGCAAATCTTGCAACACTTAGCCAGATTTATGTCCACCATTCCTGTAAGGCACACTCATCCCTGTAGTACACTTCAAATCAAGTTAGCACAAAAATAACACCTAACTACAAAAGAAGAAAAGAAAAGAAAAAGAAACATGGGTTGCCTCCCAAGAAGCGCCTGATTTAACGTCGCGACACAACGCAAAATACCATTAATTGAAATGAATGACCGCCACGATGTGGCTATCTCCAACTTTTCCCAAATAGTGCTTCACCCCGGTGACCATTGACTCGGAATACCTCATTGTTTTTGTTCTTCAAGTACAATGCACCAAAAGGCGTCACATCTACAATTTCCAAAGGACCACTCCATTTAGACTTTAACTTCCCAAGAAACATTCTCAACCTTGAGTTAAACAACAACACAAGATCACCTACCTTGAACTCTCTGTTCCAAATGTATTTGTCATGAAGATATTTCATCTTTTCTTTGTACAAGGATGAACTTACATAAGCATGGTACCAGAACTCATCCAATTCATTTAAATGTGAAACCCTCAAGTTAGCAGCTACATCATAATCAAGATTCAACTTCTTTAGAGCCCACATGGCCTTGTGCTCTAGTTCCACCGAAATATGACAAGCTTTGCCGAACACCAACCGATATGGCGACATTCCGATAGGTGTTTTGTAAGCCATCTAATAAGCCCATAATGCATCATCAAGCTTCTTGGACCAATCCGTCCGGTTAGCATTCACTGTTTTGGAGAAAATACTCTTTATCTCCCGGTTGGAGACTTCCACTTGACCGCTAGCTTGTGTATGATAGGGAGTCGTGACTTTATGAGTAACACCATACTTGCTAAGTAAAGTGTCTAAGGCCTTGTTGCAAAAATGTGACCCCCCCATCGCTTATAATAGCCCGCAGAGTACCAAACCTTGTGAAAATATTCTTCTTCAAGAACGCCACCACACTTCTTGCTTCATTGTTGGGTAGAGCAATGAACTCCACCCATTTGGACACATAATCCACCACGACCAAGATGTAGGTGTTTCCACAAGAACTCACAAAAGGACCAATGAAGTCAATACCCCACATATCAAAAATATCAATCTCCAAAATGGTAGTGAAAGGCATTTCATTTTTCTTCGAGATTTCACCGGCACTTTGACATTCATCACATCTTTTCACTAGCTCACTAGCATCCTTGTAAAGAGTGGGCTAATAGAAACTGCAACGTAGCACTTTTGCCACCTTTCTTGCTCCACCATGATGACCACCATATGGTGAAGAATGAAAAGCCCCAAGAATTTTACATTGCTCTTCTTCCAGTACACATCTTCTAATCACCCACCCATACAAATCAGGATAAGGTATGGTTCATCCCAATAATAATCTTAAAATTCCCATTTGAGCTTCTTCCTTTAGTTTGAAGAGAACTCATCCGGGATGATACCACACACAAGGAAATTTGCTAGATCCGCGAACCTTGGAACCTCCTTAATTGAAATGGCCAAGAGTTGCTCATCGTGGTAGGATTCATTGATTTCAAGGCCATTATGCGGCCTCCCCTACTCCTCCAAATGAGACCAGTGGTCCTCCATAAGATAATGAGGTGCCGCATGATCCGTCTGGATAATAACTTTCGCACCCATCAAGTACGGGAGGAACTTTTCAATTGCAAACACAATGGCGAGGAGCTCTTTCTCCGTAATGGTATAGTTGACTTGGGCACCATTCATTGTCTTACTAGCATAGTATACCTGATGAAAAATCTTGTTGATGCGTTTCCCCACAACAACCCCAACTGCTACGTCACTTGCATCACACATAAGTTCAAAAGGGACACTACAATTTGGAGCGGTGATGATGGGAGTAGTTGTAAACTTGAACTTTAACAATTAAAAAGCTCTCATGAAATCATCATTGAAGTTAAACTTAGCATATTTCTCAAGGAGCTTGCACTATGGGTTCACCACCTTAGAGAAATCTTTGATGAAACGCCGGTAAAACCCCGCATGGCCTAAGAAACTCTGCACACCCTTCACCGAAGTTGGAGTTGGAAGTTTAGAAATCACCTCAATATTTGCCTTGTCAACTTCAATTCCATTCTTTGAGATTTTGTGGCCGAGGACAATGCCTTCCTCGACCATGAAATGACACTTCTCCCAATTGAGCACCAAATTCGTTTCTTCACATCTTGTCAACACTTTATCTAAATTTGCAAGAAAATCATCAAAAGAATCCCCAACCACCGAGAAGTCATCCATGAAAACATCAAGGTAGTCCTTTACCATGTCCGTGAAGATAGCTATCATACATCTTTGAAAAATCGCTGGTGCATTACATAAATCAAATGTCATCCGCTTGAAGGCGAAAGTACCATAGGGACATGTAAAGTTTGTTTTCTCTTGATCCTCTATAGTAATAAGGATTTGGTTGTAGCCCGAATACCTATCAAGAAAGCAATATAAAGCACAACCGTCCAACCTATCAAGCATTTGGTCTAGGAAGGGAAGTGGAAAATGATCCTTCCTTGTGACTTTGTTAAGCTTGCGATAGTCCATACACACTCTCCAACTGGTCACCATTCTTTTAGGAATCAACTCATTCTTATCATTGGCGACCACCGTTATGCCCCCTTCTTTGGCATACATTGAACCGGAGAAGTCCATAAACTATTGGAAATGGGGTAGACAACCCCGACATCCAACCACTTGATAATCTCCTTTTTGACAACTTCTTGCATAGCCTCATTGAGTCTCCTTTGATGTTCAATAGATGATTTGGTGCCTTCCTCCAAGTTAATATTATGCATGCAAAATGCGGTGCTTATCCCTCGAATATCTGCAAATGTCCACCCCATAGCCTTCTTCCGCTTTTATAGCACCACCAATGTCAAATCTACCGGCACGTTAGTCAAACAAGAGGAAAAATAACCGATAAAGTAGAACAAGGGCCAAGAAATTCATACCAAAGATGTGGAGGCAATGGCTTCAACTCCAAGGTAGGAGGCTCTTCAATGGAAGGCTTTGTAGGAGGAGTTTTCCTATTTTCATGATCCAAAGATAGTTTCCGGGGTGCATAATTGTACGACCCCATTCCTTACAAAGAGTTCACACATTCCATGAAGCCATTCATCTCGTCATCATCAAAGTTGAGCAAGACGGCCTCCAACATATCACCAACATTGATTGTGTCACTTGTATCATCAACAATAACATCAGTCACCAAGTCCACAAAAGAGCACACTTTGTTCCTATTTGGTTGCTGCATGGATTTACACACATGGAAAACCACTTGTTCATCACCCACCCGGAAGGTGAGTTCTCCAGCTTCCACATCACAAAGAGCCTTCCCTGTAGCAAGAAAAGTTCTTCCAAGAATAATCGGTACCTCATAATCAACTACACAATCTAGAATGAAAAAATCCGCTAGAAGAATGAATTTATCAACACGAACCAAGACATCTTCAATCACTCCCAAAGGTCTCTTTATGGTCTAATCATCCATTTGCATTCTCATAGAGGTAGGTCTTGGTTTCCCGATTCCCAAGGTCTTGAAAACCGAATAGGGCATTAAATTGATACTTGCCCAAGATCACATAGAGCTTTACCAAACTCAGCACTTTCTATTGTACAAGGAATCGTGAAAGCACCGAGATCTTCCAATTTAGGAGCCATTGGATATACAATTGCACTCACTTGATGAGTGACTTTGATAGTTTCAAAATTCATTGATCGCTTCTTCGTCATGAGATCCTTCATAAACTTCATATAACCGGGCATATGTTCCAAAGCTTCAATTAATGGCACATTGATTGAGAGACTCTTCATCATTTGAATGAACCTTTTGAATTGCTTCTCGCCATTTTTTTTGGAAAGTCTTTGAGGATATGGAGGTGGAGGCTTAGGCAATGGTGCCTTAGCCTTTTGCACTACCAGTTCCGGTATGTCAATTATGTGATCCCTAGACGGGTTCACATCCTCTTGAGTCTCTACCACATTATCATCAATATCAATCTGAACTTCATCATTTGGTTGCATCACATTGTTCGGGACCTCTTCTTTGTGTATCGCTGCTCATCATCCATACATTGCTGTTGACTTGTGGTGGTTGGATTCCCACCTCTTCCACTTCTTGTAGTAACGGCCATGGCATGCCTCGTGTTGTTTCCACCCTTTGGGTTTACCACCGTTTCACTTGGTAGTTCCCTTTTAGGACGAGAATTTAAAGCTTGAGAGATTTGCCCCATTTGAACTTCTAAGTTGTGGATCGATGTGTTGTGTGAGGCAATTCGGCATCTGAATCGGCATTCTTGTCCATCATTTGCTCGAACATGTTCTCAATACGACCCATTTCATTGGTTGAATAACTAGGACCATTGGACGGATAATGAGGTGGGTTGTTTGGTTGTTGATACATCGGGGGCCTTTGAAAGCCCAACCCCCGATTGCCTTGATTATGGTTCCATCCGCCTTGATTGTTACCTCCCTAATTTCCTTGATTATTGCCGCTCCAATTTCCTCGATTGTTGTTGTCATGCCAATTACCTTGATTGTTTCTGCCACTCCAATTTCCTTGATTGTTAGAATTCCAATTGCCTTTATTGTTTTGAGGTCTCCATTGTTGTTGGTTTGGGCCTTGGAAGTTGTTTTGTTGCCCTTGAAAGTTTTTCACATATTGCACTTCCTATTCTTGGTCATTGTAAGAATCATCTTAATCAAAACCACTATCCTCTTGCACAAAATTGTCCACTCGATGTTTCACTTGTGGACCCTTGGTTCTCTTTTTGTTCACCATCATGTTCACCCCCTCCATGGCATTGAATTGCTTAGTACTTTTCTCTTGTTGAAGTTGAGCCTTTGCTAATTGATTCATGGTTGTAGTCAATTTGGCAATGGCTTGCCCATGGTCATGCAACTCTTTGTGAAGGTGGATCACGTTGGGATCACCTTGTGGAGCATTATCCCGGGATTGCTATGCAGATGATATTTTTGCCATTTTATCTAAAATCTCACACGCCTCCGTATAAGGCGTAGTCATGAAGTTTCCACTGGCAAGTTAATTCACTACACATTGATTGGTTGTGTTGATCCCACGATAGAAAGTTTGTTGAATCATATTCTCCATCATATCGTTGTTGGGACATTCCTTAACCATTGTTCTATAGCATTCCCATATCTCGTGTTGTGGTTCATTTGGCTCTTGCTTGAATGCCAAAATCTCATCCCGAAGTGTAGCCATGTGCTCCAGAGAGAGGAACTTAGAAATAAACTTTTTCGCCAACTCATACCAAGTGTGAATGGAATGGTTTGGCAAATGTTCCAACCAATCTAAAGCTTTCCCCTTTAGAGAGAAGGGAAAACGCCTTAGCCTCAATGCATCCTCGGAGACATTTGTTTGTTTTCTCTCCCAACAAGTGTCCACAAACCCCTTAAAATGTTTGTATGCATTTTGACTTGGAGCACCGGTGAAGAAACCTCGTTGCTCAAGCAAAGTGTGCATCACATTGGTGATTTGAAAGTTTCCCGTCCTAATATGAGGAGGGACTATTGCACTTGCATATCCTTCATTGGATAACACTCAGTGTGGAGACGCTCATGGTGGAGGTGGGGGTGGAATGGGGACATTGTCAAGAGGCACTCAACCTCTTCTATTAGCTTGAGGTTCAAGAGGAACCTCATCAACTTGCTCATCCTCGACGTCCACATCCCCCAAAGCAACATTTCCGTGCTCATTGTTTGCCATGGTTGTACCTACGATTTATCAAACAAGTTAGTAATATGGAAGGAAAATAAGATACTCAAAAAACACACCCAAATATATAGCTAGTACCATTTTTAGCTCCCCGGAAACGACGCCAAATATTGATCACGTCCAAAGCACACACCTCAAAAGAGGTATAAAACAGTCGTTTGCAATAATAAAAATCCAACTAAGAGTCGGGGTCGAATCCACAGGGAGCTAAGATGGAAGTTAGGGGTATATATTTCAATGTGAGTGATTGGATTATCTAGATTGCACTTCCACATAAAGATTTGTTTTCTATTTCTAATTTTACGCTATTGATTGCAAAATAAAGGAAGAAGACTAGAGAAAATTATTTTTAAATATTTTCCCAAATTGATAAAATGCCTAGGGATATGACCATTACCTAGGTGTTTTCCTAACGGGATAAAGACTTTAATGCTTGTTTCGTTGATTGGGGTGTATTATAGCTATCAAATCTAATTTACCCACTCAATACCTCTCGGCCAGAGAGTGGTTTTGCCAAATTTGACTTTCTCAAGACCAAATGGGTATCACCCAAAATAGTTGATAAGAGCTCAAGTCGTGTTATTACTATCTCTAGATTGAACCCTTTAATTGGGCTAATCAATCTCTCAATTGACCCAATTCCTTGTTAGCTAAGTTGTCCTAGACTAAATCTCTCTTTCTCAAATAGAGACTAAGCCAGATAGGCATGAACTAATATTTGCAACCATTAATTCCATAATTAAAGCATAAACTAAGCTATATAATAAATACCCAATCATAAACAAATACTAAATTAGATACCCATAAGGTTTACACGCTAGGGTTCGGTCACAACCCTACTAGAAATCTAGCTACTCATAATTGGGTTTGAAGAAAATAGAGAATAAAGACTAATTAAACTCATAATGAAAGATTAAAATGATTAAATCTATTGTAAATACACCAAAACAAAGTAAAACTTCCTAAAATGGCAAAGAAAAACGGCTACAGTAATTGTAGAGGTTCAAAACTTGACCTAATTTTGTGAAACTCATCTATTTATACAAGGTTGAAAATCTCGGACAAAAATACCCTTCGGGAGGTTCTGCGGTCGCACAATTCCATGTGCGGTCTGCATAAGTCTTCATCTAGCAAGAGCTAGAGTTCTGCGGCCACAGATTCTAAACTGCAACCGCGAGGCATTCTTCTGCGGCCACACATTTCTGGATTGCGGCTGCAAGCCAACTCTTCTGCGATCCGTAGATTTAGGACTGCGGTCACAAGGCACTCTTCTGCGGCCGCACAATTCATGTGCGGTCTGCAATTTGCACAAATGTCTGCTAGTTTTTCCTTCTTTGTTTGCTGCCGCAGATTGAATTCTGCGGTCCGCAATTTCTTCTGCGGACCGCACATTGTGTGCTTCTGTGCCCTTTATTACCTTGTGCTTGGACTGCTCCTTTTTGAGTCGGATTTCTTCTTGGGAGCCCAATTTCCAGCATTCCTGCAATTTTGCACAATTTTATTGGTTTCGAAAACACAATTCAATGCTTTTAAACTAAAACAACAGCTAAAAGGCGCTAATAAGTAGTCAAAATCCCCACTTATCTCCTACGCGCCAAGATAACCCACCAATTGAACCTGTCAGATCCTACAAATTTAGTGCAGAAATGCAGTATGAGTAAGTAAATCAACGCGTACCCAGTAAGTATCTAGCCTAACCCCGGGGAAGTAGTGACGAGGGGTCGGCATAGACACTTACTAGAGGTCTAATAAAGCAATATAATAAATCATAAGCAGATATGAAGCGCACGACAATAATAGGGTAAATTTATAAGTTACATAATCTTCCAAAAATTTCTTTTAAAGGTATCAATTTCTCAGTCTTGTGTTCTATCTCAAAAGCTTAGATGTATCAAGTTCCAGTATCAAACGGATAAGGAATACCATATAAAATGCCAGGCATCAGTGGAAGGATAATCTCATGAATATTCGGACTGCCTGCGATATAACACACGATTATGCCGAGGTCGTTTGGCCAATCCAGAATAATGTGTACACTTTCGAGGGTCGAGCGGCACGAACCATAGATGCATCTATCATACTGCCGAGGCGTTCGGCCCGCTCCACAAGAAAGAAAACAAAAATTATTGAATTATGAGACACGTATTTACAATACACTACATGAGCACAAAGTGAATATAACATTTACCGTTTCTCAAATAACTTGCCAACAACTCAAGGTTATAGGGCTCGACCTAAATATATATATATATATATATATATATATATATATATATATATATATATATATATATATATATATATATATATATATATATATATATATTTCTAAATTAACTTCAATTATAAATTCAATTAATTAAGTCACTAGAATGAATTCAAATAATTCAAATATTACATGATAAAGTCCTAAGTCTACCCAGACATAAACATGCTTTAGCTACGTACGGACTCTCATCACCTCGTGCGTACGTAGCTCTCACAACTAGTAGCACATAACAATTACATCGCCCAGGGGGTAGTTTCCCCCTCACAAGTTTAGACATGAGACTTACCTCGCTCCGAAGTTCCATAACCAGCTCCAACGCCTCTCCAACACATCAACTCAAAGCCAAATGTTCCGAAACTAGTCAAACAACGTGCAAATCAATGAAAATATACTCCAATGCTTACAATTTAACAATTTATAATGCTTTCTAACTACGTTCAAAAAGTCAACAAACTAAACCCTTGGGCCCACGTGCTTGCATTCCGAAAATGTTCGAAGATAAACATTACCCATAATACCACAGACTCAAATATACAATTTATTCTTAATTCCAAGTCCAATTTTGTGGTCAAAATCTAAAAATACCATTTCTAGGTTTTCTTCCAAAAATTCCATCAATTCTATCAAATTTTCATGTTACAATCCATATATAACCCTTGTATTTAACTCAAAACAAGTAGGAATAACTTACATTATGATATATGGCAAAAACGATCTTCAAGAATCACCCCAAATCTCCCCACATGAGCTCCAAGAACTTAAAAGTGATGAAATGAGCTCAAAATCCAGAAATTAGATATTTAATACACCTTACAGGCCTCCTTCTTCACGATCACGGTCATTATCCATGCGATAGCGATTAATAAAAGTTACAGCATCGTTTTCCTTCATCGCGATTGTGGCCAAAACCTCGCGATTGCGATGAAATATTTTTGTTTCCTCTTCACAGACACACTTCGATATAATGGGCATAACATTTGAGAAAGAATTCCAAATGCCAAACGGTTTGATTTTCTAAAAAACTAGTTTCAAAGGGCTACAACTTTAATTTTTGGATCATCCCCAAATTCCTTATAGATTGCAAGATATAAGCTCCCGAAATCAAATCACTGACAGCAGAAAATCCTTCTATGCGATCGCGAATTTCCTTCCGCGATCGCGATTCGCAAGGCCTGGAACAACACTTTGCTCTTTGCGATCGAGGCCCTTACTTTGCGATCGCGAAGAAGGATGCACCAGATCTTAAAAATAGCAGCTCAAACATGGGGAAATGACCCGTAGCCCATCCGAAACATTCCCTAGGCCTCCGGGACCCCGTCCAGTCATACCAACCATTCCCAAAACATGATACAAACTTTCTTGAGGCCTCAAATCATACCAAACAACATCCAAACTACAAATCGACGATCAACACACCTATTTCAACTTTCAAACTTTGCCGAACGCGTCCGAATTACGCTTAAACATTCTGGAATGACGCCAAACTTTACGTGCAAGTCACAAATCACGATACGACCTTATTCTAAGGTTCGGAATCCTAAACGGACATCAATAAAATCAAAGTTCACTTCAAATCAATCTTAGGAAATTTTAAAACCTTTAAAATGCCAACTTTACACAATAAGTGCTGAAATGCTTTTGGACCACCTGATACTCAACTTGAACATACACCCAAGTCCGAAATCATCATACGAACCCATTGGAACCTTCAAATCCCGATTCCGAGGTTGTTTACTCAAAAGTCAAACCTTGGTCAACTCTTACAACTTAAAGCTTCCGAATTGAGAATTTTCCATCTGAATCAACTCCGAACTTCCCGAAATTTGATTCCGACTACGCGTACAAGTCATAAAACATGAAGTGAAGCTACTCAAGGCATCAAACTACCGAACGATGCGCTAGAGCTCAAAATGACCGGTCGGGTCGTTACAACTTATTTTCTTAATAAATCTAAGTTGTCTGAAAAGGGATCTACTAGTAGATACCCTACTTCAATCAAGTCAACTCGGGAAAGCTTCAAGTCAACTTAGGTACCTGCTGGTAAATACTCTACTTCTTATGTTACATGTCACTTCTTGTCACGACCCAAAACCCAATCTGATGTGATGGCGCCTATCATGGTACTAGGCAAGCCGACTACTCAAATATTTCCAATACTTTCAACTTTAAAATATACTAGAACAGTTTAAATAAATAAAACCTCATAAAATGCTTTAGAATATCATAACTCAATACATAAGTTTTCCCACAAATCGGGGTGTCACTAAGTACATGAGCATCTATATAATGACATAGTCTGATACACGGTCTAGAAAGTAGCACGGAATAAATAAAACTGAAAGATAGGGGAGGGGAGTCAAGGTATGAGGACACCAAAACAACTACCTCAATGATCTCCGAACAGGTAAAAACTCCACGATCAACAACCACCGTGCCCGGAAATGCCTGGATCTGCACACGAGGTGCAAGGTATAGTATGAGTACAACCAACTTTATAAATATCGCAAATAAACAAGGAAAGGTAAGAGAAGCTTAATTATTAACGATACTAGTTAATTCAGTGTGATCCTATCCCTTTAAACCAACAAAACATAACATTTAAAGCTAACTCATAAGGCTTCGTGAGAAGAATATCAGTGTGTGCATGTGCACTGTTTTCTCAAAATACCCCGCTCATAAAATTATGGCATGTAGAGGAAAGAAACAAGTAAATCAGATAAGTGCTCAAGGAAATATAAGTTCCACACACTGCACGGACAACTCACATGCTGCACGGATAACTCACGTGCTAACAATAGAATTTACACGGACAACTCACGTGTGACACGGGCAACTCACGTGTCAATAATATCAATATATATATGGATCCCCATGGACAACTCACATGCTGCACGGACAACTCACGTGCTGCACGGACAACTCACATGCCAATAATATCAATACATGGATCTGCACGGACAACTTACGTGGCAAAAACATAATCCACCCGGCATAGCCGCAGGCCCAGTCCAATATATCATATAGAAGAAATAAAGCAAGTATACAGGTATAAGATGAGTGAAATAAGATTCCCATGTCCCTAGACTACTGTAAATAACCTGCTAAATTGTAGGCATGTGCAAAGTGTGCTATCGTAGTGTCACGACCCAAAACGTAGCCTGCCGTGATGGCGCCTAACGTGGAACTAGGCAAGCTGACATTTCAAAACATTTCCAACATCTTTAAGTAAGCAATGAGATAACAAGTTTGAATAGTTAAAGTTCTCATAAACTGGATAGGAGGCCAAAACTAAATACGAAGGTTACCAAAACCAATGTGTCACTGAGTACATGAGCGCCTATACAACATAAATCTAAAAATACTATGTATCAAAAGCTGAAACTAAATGCATAAAGCTGGAAGATAAGGAGGTAGAGTTAAGGTCTACGAACGCCGGGCAACTACTTTTAAATCCCCAAATGATCAGGCTGCGCGGATAATCAACACCCACTGTGACCAGTAGCACCTGGATCTACACATGAAGTGCAGGGTGTAGCGTGAGTACAACCAACTTAGTAAGTAACAAAACTAAATATTGGACTGAAAGAAGTGACGAGCTTCACAGATACATTTCAATTTCAGAAAATACAAAGTAGAAAAATAGACATGCTTTCAAGTTTGATATTTAAAGCTAAGAAAGATAATTCATGCCAAGATCAATTGAAAACAGGATATAGAATCTTTCAAGAATTTCATGATAGTGACATATGCCAGCTGAAATATAACAGTTAATGAAATCAAGTGGACATACTTAGAGTAATAGTCACTCAGTCCTCCCATTCACTCCAACATCACAGTCACTCATTCCTTACAATCTCTCATTTCACTGAGACACTCATCACTTGCGCTCGGCACTCGCACTCGCACTCAGTAGGTACCTGCGCTCACTAGGGGTGTACAGACTCCGGAGGGGCTCCTTCAGTCCAAGCGCTATAACAATCCAATCATGGCTTAAAATCAATAAAACATGCGGCAGCGTGTAACCCGCTCCCATAAATATCCTCACAATCAGGCCCTCGGCCTCAATCAATGATCAATCTCTCCAGTCTCTCGGGCTCTCAATAATCATGATAATCAGCCCAAACAACGATAATATAATCTGTCAATAAAGAACAATAGAGACTAAGATATAATATGCAGTAAAAGTATGACTGAGTACAAAACAACAATTTAGCAGATAATTCAACATATAACACGACCTCTATGGGTCCCTACGGTGCCAACACATATCCTAAACATGAATTACAGTTCAATTTCTTTATAGCACATATAGAATATACGGATAGCAACATATTATTCAACTATACAATTCCATGACATTGACCAAATCACAATTTCCTACGGTGTATGCCCACACTCCCATCACCTAGCATGTGCGTCACCTCAAAACCAATCACATGACACATAATACAGGGTTTCATACCATCAGAACCAAATTTAGAACCGTTACTTACCTCAATCCGTGCAAATCCTTACTCCAACACGCCTTTGCCTCGCGAATCAGCCTCCAAATGCCCCGAATCTAGCCACAAATAGTTCAATACAATCAACACGAGCTAAAGGAAATAATTCCATAAGAAAATACTAATTTATTAATAAAAAGTCAAAACTCGACTTAAAAGCCGCCCCCGGGCCTACGTCTCGAAATCCGATGAAAATCATAAAATCCTAAAGCCCATTCAACCATGAGTCTAACCATACCAAATTTACCAAAATCCGACACCAAATCGTCACTCAAATCCCCAAATTAAACTTTCCACTCCCTAGCCTCAAATTCCCTATTGACACCCCAAAACCACACAATCTAGGTGGGAAAATCAATGGCAAAACATAACTATTGAACAAATTTAACCACAAGTGACTTACCTCAAGAAATCCATCGAAATTCCTCTCAAAAATTGCCTTAGACCTATTTTGCAAAGTCCAAAATGAGAGAAATCACGAAACCCTTCAAATTTAAACACTGCCCAGCTATCCTGCTTTTGCGTTCCAAAAATCCGCTTATGCGGTAAAAAATCTGCATCTGTAGAGGTCACTTAAGGGCCGACCAAACGCTTCTGCGATCCCAGTTCCCGCTCCTGCAGGTGCGCATCTGTGCAAGCCCATTCGCTTCTACGGACCAGCGAATTCAAGCATCTTTCGCTCCTGCGACCAGCATCCGTATCTACGAGATCGCAGGTGCAGAATTTTCCCTCGCACCTGTCAAACCTTCCCTTTGCCTCGACCTGCATATGTGACCCTAGGGTTGTTTCTGCGGCTCTGCACCTGCGGCCACTACCTCGTAGGTGCGGTCGCACCAGACTAGAACACTCCAACCTTCAAAAATTCAAAAAATCCAATCCGTTTTCAAGCTGAATCACTCCCGAGGCCCCCGATACCTCAACCAAACATATCCACCTATCCTAAAACACGATACGAACTTTGTCAAGCCCTAAAATCACATCAAACAACATCAGAAACACGAAACGCATCCCAATTCAAGCTTATTGAAACTAAAGGAATTCCAACTTCTATAAACGATGCCGAAACCTATCAAATCCCATTTGATTGACCTCAAATTTTGTACACAAGTCAAAAATAACACCACATACCTACTCCAACTCCCGGAACACCAATCTGAGCCCGGTATACACAAAGTCCACTCTCGATCAAACTTTTAAATTTCTAATTTCGCCATTTCAAGTCTAATTCCACTACGGACCTCCAAATCAAAATCCGGACACTAAGTCTAAAATCACCAAATGGAGCTAATAGAACCTTCAAAACTCCATTCTAGAGTTGTCTACACATTAGTCCACATCCGGTCAACCTTTTCAACTTAAGTTTTCATTCTTGAGACTAAGTGTCTCAATTCAATCCGAAACCTCTTCAGCCCCGAACAACCTGCCTCGGCAAGTCACATAACAAATGTAAGCTCAAAATGAGTAGTAAATGGGGGAATGTGGATACAACTCTTGAAAAAACCGGCTGTGTCGTTACACGTAGTCCAAACCGGCAATTTCATCAATGAAAAGCATTTATCAAGTTTGTTTAGAGATTAAACCTCTAAGTAGTCTCATCATGGCTAAACTAGATCACATAAATTGATACAATATGTTAGATACCAAAGCTTGAAGCTCAACAGTCATTTCTGGGCTTATAAGAGCCCGAGCACAACCCAAACATGAATATGCAATCCCGATGCCCCCACATGGGATCATCCCCATGCATGTATGCAGCCAAAAGCATATGGCTATCACAACAATTCAGGCAACTAGTGCCTCAACCGAGTTTAAATACGATACTTACCTCAAGCAAATTGTATCACTCCGCTAGCAAGCCCTTGCCTAGCGAATCGGCCTCCGAACGCCTCGAATCTAGCCATAAACAATTTGATACAATCAACACGAGCTAAAGGAATCAATTCCATAAGAAAGTACTAAATTCTAAATCAAAAGTCAAAAATTCGACTCAAAGCTGGCCCCGGGCCCACATCTCGAAATCCAATAAAAGTCACAAAATTCGGAAGCCCATTCAACCACGAGTCTAAATTCCAATACCAAATCACAACTCAAATCCACAAATAAAACTCTCCAAATGCCTAGCCGTAAACTCCCAAATTCCACCTCAAAAACACACTAACAAGGTGGGAAATAGAATGAGGAATCAAGATTATTGAATAAAAATAACCACAAGTGACTTACCTCAAGAATCCCTAAGAAAATCCTCTCACAATTAGCCTTAGTCTGAGTTTGCAAAGTCCAAAATGAGAAAAATCACGAAACCCTTCGGATTTGAACACTGCCCAGAGATCCCGCTTCTGTGGTCCAAAATCCCGCTTCTGTGGTCCAATCACTCTGCCCTCCTGCATCAAAACACATCCAATACCGATTCGAGAATCATCACAATACACTGTATAAGATCCTGAAGCTGAAGGCAGAACTAGAACTGGACTGTGGTCAAGGTAGTCTTGAGCTTCTGAAAGCTTTCCTCATACTAATCTTACCACCTGAAAATAGCACCTCTTTGGGTCAATTTTGTCAAAGGCAATGCAATAGACAAAAAAACCTCCACAAAGCGACGATAATAACTGGCCAAGCCAAGAAAGTTCCAAATCTCCGTAGCTGAGGATGATCTGGTCCAACTCTGAATCGCCTCTATCTTCTTCGGATCCACCTGAATCCCCTCACTAGACATCACGTTCCACAAAAATGCCACTGAACTAATCCAAAACTCACATTTGGAGTACTTAGCAAAAAGTTTCTCCTCCCTCAACCACTACAACACAATCCTCAAATGCTGGGCATACTCCTCCTATCTACGAGAGTACACCGAGATATCATCAATAAACACTATCACAAACGAGTCGAGATAAGGCTAAAATACATTTTTCATCAGAGGCATAAATGTTGCTGGGGCGTGTAAGGCCCCGTAAAAATTTCTTAATGACTTAAGATTTTAAACTGCGCCAGCGGTATTTGGGAATAACATTTTGAGTATTAAGGAGACCTTTGGGATAGAACCACATCATTTTGAAATGCAAATATATGTTTAAGGTGTATTGGAACATATTAAGGAGGGTTGTGAGTGGGAAATATTTGTGTGGAACAAGTTGCATACATTAAGTGGAAAGGATGTCTCAATCTGCACAACACCTTACTGTAAGGAATTGCTCTTATAGCAAAAGGATATTTTCCATGAATTTTGTCCCTGAAGCATATCCCTTCGAGTCTTGTTTTGAAAGAATCAAACCATTTGTCATTTGGATAATTCTAAAAGAAGTTATTATGAAATTACTAAAATGAGGCAGGTGGAACAAAGAAAGTTTTGCTGAGGGTTTAAGGCGTTATATCGCACCTCCAAATCTCCACTTTTCGCTTGTGTACCCCATATGGATATGGATGAGGGTAACATCATGTAATCATGGTTTCATACTTATATGAAAGTTTGGAAGTGAATTGGGGTCTACATCATAGCAAGGTATCGAAGGAGGGTAAGTTGGAAAACAAGAAATATAGAAAGGATGCAACTGGGGAGCTCGTCTTAACTCGTACGCTGCGCGGGTTTAAACAAGCCATGACCCCCAACCATTTCAACAAAACAATGAAGTATTACCCCCAGCACGCGAACTTGAATGAAATAATGCCTCCAAATATTCAATGCATGAATGATGGCAACCAACTTCAAATCATGAACATGGTAGTTCTTCTCATGGGGCTTCAATTGGCACGAAGCATAAGCGATCACTCTATCTTCCACCCAATACCGATCCGAGAAACCTCATAATACACTGTATAAGAACCTAAAGATGAAGGAAATACTAGAATTGGAGCTATGGTCAAGGCAGTCTTGAGATTCTGAAATCCCTCCTCACACTCATCCAACCACCTGAAAGGAGCACCCTTCTGGGTCAATTTGGTCAAAGGCAATGCAATAGATGAGAAACCCTCCACCAAGCGACGATAATAACCTGCCAAGCCGAGAAAGCTCTGAATCTCAGGAGCGAAAGGAGAGGGAGTCCAAGAGGCCTCAAGATTCGGGTGGTCCCAGTGGTGTTCATTCTGGGGGATAGTCCTACCACAGCAAGGGTCGTCCTTATAGGCCCACTCAGATGGCTCGTCCAGTTCACCGTGGTGCATCATCCAGCCATGGTTCATACAGTGCTCATCAGAGTTAGTCATCTCTTAGTTCCCTTCCAGCTCAGAGTTCGTCCTGTGCTCCATCAGTTCAAGGTTCATCTATTCCAGGCCCTTCTAGTAGTTACTCTAGTACACGGGGCCCGATTCCGTCCCTACAACCATTACTTTCGGGGAGTTTCTTTGAGTCTGGGGAGTTTGGGCATATGTGGAGACAATGTCGTCGTCACCCGGGAGGTCCAGTATAGCAGAGGAGTCAGGCTACGACTTCACCACCAGTTACTTCATCACCCACCCAACTCGGGGTGGGCCCCAGGCTACTAGAGGTCTCCCTAGAGGGGGAGGCCAATCAGGTGGCGGTCAGGCCCGATTCTATGCTATTCCTACGAGGCTAGATGCTGTTGCTTCAGATACAGTGATCACATGTATTGTCTCAATATGCCATAGGGATGCTTCTGTATTATTTGACCCTGATTCCACTTATTCGTATGTATCATTGTATTTTGCTCATTATCTGGATATGCCCCGTGAATCCTTAGTCTCATATGTCGGTTATGTCACTACGGACCATCTCTATATACCGAGAAATATCAACCACCTCATAAAACGTAGCACTAGATACCCTCTCCCGAGCCATAAGCAACCGCAACTGATATGTGAGGCCGTCAATGAACCTCCTAATCCTCTCCCTATCTGTGGGAACCAACCAAACTTTATGACGAGCTAACTCGAAAAACCTGATATCGTACTGGGTTACAGACATGACATCCTGACGTAGCTACTCAAACTGTCTGGGCAGCTCCTCCCTACGAGACTGTGGCACGCACTTCTCTAATAAGAGAATGGAGAACTCATGCCATGTAAGTGGTGCAACACCGACTGGCCTGCGCCTCTCATATGCCTCCCACAATCTGAAGGTAGCCTCACTAAATAGAAAAGTAGTGAATGAGACCCCACTAGTCTCCAGAATACCTGCCGTGCGAAGAATCCGCTCGCACCTGTCCAAACATTCCTGGGCATCCTCAGACTGAGCCCCACTGAATGCTGGAGTCTAGAGTCTCCCACACCTCTCTAGTCTACTCTGCTCATCATCAGTCATAACAAGACCCACCACTCTTCCGCTCCCATACACCAGAGCATGTGATGTAGGGACTTCAGACACTGGGGGTACTACCAGCCCAGCCGGTTGCAGTTGCTCAGGACCACATACAAAACAACAATTTAGTAGATAATTCAACATGTAACACGACCTCTATGGGTCCCTACAGTGCCAACATATAGCCTAAATATGATTTGCAGTTAAATTTCGTTATAACACATGGAGAATAAATGGATAACAATAGATTATTCAACTATACGATTCCATGGCATTGACCAAATCACAATTTCCTACGATGAACGCCCACACGCTCATCACCTAGCATGTCACCTCAAAACTAATCACATGACACATAATACGGGGTTTCATACCCTCAGAACCAAATTTAGAACTGTTACTTACCTCAATCAGTGCAAATCCCTACTCCAACATGCCTTTGCCTCACGAATCGGCCTCCAAATGCCTCGAATCTAGCCATAAACCGTTCGATACAATCAACACGAGCTAAAGGAAACAATTCCACAAGAAAATACTAAGTTATTAATCAAAAGTCAAAATTCGACTTCAAAGCCAGCCCCGAGCCCATGTCTTGAAATTCGATAAAAGTCATAACATTCGAAAGCCCATTCAACCACGAGTCTAACCATACCAAATTTAGCAAAATCCGACATCAAATCGTCACTCAAATCCCCAAATTAAACTTTCCAATCCCTAGCCTCAAATACCCAATTTTCACCCAAAAACCACATGATCTAGGTGGGAAAATCAATGGGGAAACATAATTATTGAAAAAGTTTAACCACCAGTGAATTACCTCAAGCAATCCCTCAAAATTCTTCTCAAAATTTGCCTTAGACCGATTTTGAAAAGTCCAAAATGAGAGAAATCACGAAACCCTTCGAAATTAAACACTGCCCAGCTATCCCGCTTCTGCGGTCCATAAATCCGCTTCTACGGTAAAAAATCCACATCTGCGTATGTCATTTAAGGGCCGACCAACCGCTTCTGTGGTCCTAGTTCCCGCTCCTGCTAGTGCGCATCTGCGCAAGCGCATCCGCTTCTGCGGACCAGTGACTTCAAGCCTCCTCCGCTCCTGCGACCAGCCTCCGCATCTACGAGATCGCAGGTACATAATTTTCCCTCGCACCTGCGCAAACCTTCCCTTCTCCCAAAATCACATCTGCAACCCTAGGGCCGCTTCTGTGCCTTCGCACCTGCTGCCACTCCCTCGCAGGTGCGGTCACATCAGACCAGAACACACCAGCCTTCAAAAATTCCAAAAATCCAATCCGTTTTCGAGCCGAATAACTCCCGAGGCCCCCAGAACCTCAACCAAACATACCCCCCAGTCCTAAAACATGATACGAACCTAGTCGAGCCCTCAAATCACATCAAACAATATCAAAAACACGAATCACACCGCAATTCAAGCCTATTGAAACTAAGGGAATTCCAACTTCTACGAACAATGCCGAAACCTATCAAATCACGTCCGATTAACCTCAAATTTTGCACATAATTTAAAAATGACACCACAGACATACTCCAACTCCCGGAACCCCAATTCGAGCACGATATCCACAAAGTCCACTCTTGGTTAAATTTACAAATTTCCAACATTTGCTATTTCAAGCACAATTCCACTACGGACCTCCAAATTACAATTTGGACACAGTCCAAAATCACCCATCGGAGCTAACGGAACCATCAAAACTACATTCCGAAGTCGTCTACACATAAGTCCACATCCGTTCAACCTTCTCAACTTAAGTTTTCATCCTTGAGACTAAGTATCTCAATTCATTCCGAAACCTCTCCGGTCTCGAACCAACTACCCCGGCAAGTCACATAACAATTTTAAAGAACAAAATGAGCAGTAAATGAGGGAATGAGGCTACAACTCTCGAAATGACCGGCCGGTCTGTTACATCCTTCCCTCCTTAAATAAACGTTAGTACTCGAATGGGTCTAGAAGCGTATTGAAGTCTCAAATAGGTGTGGATATCTTCTCCGCAACTCTCGCTTGGTTTCCCAAGTGACCCCCTCAACTAGCTGACCACTCCACTGCACCTTCACTGAAGCTATATCCTTTGACCTCAACTTTTGAACCTGCCGATCTATAATAGCCATCTACTTCACATCATAAGTCAAATCACCATCTAATTGAACCGTGCTGAAATCCCGAACATGAGACGGATCACGGACATACTTCCGGAGCGTAGAAACATAAAATACTGGATGCACACTCGACAAACTAGGTGGAAAGGCAAGCTTGTAAGCCACCTCTACGATCCTTTGAAGAAACTCAAACGGCCCAATATACCGAGGCTCAACTTGCCCTTCTTTCTGAACCTTATAACACCCTTCATGGGTGACACCTTGAGCAGTACCTTCTCCCCAACCACAAAAGCAACATCATGAACCTTCCTATCAGCGTAACTCTTCTGTCTAGACTGCGCCGTGTGGAGACGATCCTGAATCAATTTAACCTTGTCCAAAGCATCCTAAACCAAGTCGGTACCCAATAGTCTAGCCTAGCCGGGCACAAACCAACCCACCGGAGATCGACCCCGTCTCCCATACAAAGCCTCATACGAATCCATCTGAATGCTCGACTGGTAGCTGTTGTTGTAGGCAAACTCCGCGAATGGCAGAAACTGATCCCAAGAACCCCCGAAATCTATGACACAAGCACGTAGCATGTCCTCCAATATCTGGATAGTGCGCTCGGACTGTCCGTTAGTCAGAGGGTGAAATGTTGTGCTCAACTCAACTTGGGTCCCCAACTCTCGCTGTACCGCTCTCAAAAACTACAATGTAAACAACGTTCCCAGATCTGAAATGATGGACACCGGCATACCATGAAGACGAACAATCTTGCGGATGTTAATCTCAGCCAACCGCTCCAAGAATAAGTAGTCCCAACTAGAATGAAGTGCGCAGACTTGGTCAGCCAATCCAGAGCATCGAACTTCTTCAAAGTCCGTGGGAGCCCAACTACAAAATCTATGGTGATCCGCTCCCATTTCCACTCTGGAATCTCTAGCCTCTGAAGCAATCCACCTGGTCTCTGATGCTCATACTTCACCTGCTGCTAGTTAAGGCACCGAGCTACAAACCCCACTATATCCTTCTTCATTCTCCTCCACCAATAATGATGCCTCAAGTCCTGGAAAATCTTCACGGCACCTGGATGAATGGAATACCGCGAACTATTGGCCTACTCAAGAATAAACTCACGTAGCCCATCTACATTAGGCACACAAATCCGACCCTGCATCCTCAACACCCCATCATCCCCAATAGTAACATCTTTGGCATCACCGTATCCTTAAGGACAAGTAAATAGGGATCATCATACTGGTGCTTTCTGATGCGATCATATAAGGAAGACTGAGAAACCACACAAGATAGAACCTGACTGGGCTCTGAAACATCTAATCTCACGAACTGATTGGACAAGACCTGAACATCAACTGCAAGAGGTCTCTCACCAACAGGAATGAATGTAAGGCTACCCATACTCACCGCCTTTGTACTCAAGGCATTGACCACCACATTGGCCTTCCTGGGGTGATACAAAATAGTAATATCATAGTTCTTTAGTAGCTCCAACCATCTTCGCTGACTCAAATTTAGATCCTTTTGTTTGAACAAGTGTTGTAGGATCCGATGATCCATAAATATCTCACAAGACACACCGTAGAGATAATGCCTCCAAATCTTCAATACATGAACAATGGCAGCAGACTCCAAATCATGAACAAGGTAGTTATTCTCACGGGGCTTCAATTGACGCGAAGCATAAGCGATCACTCTACCCTCCTGCATCAAGACACACCCATTACCGATCATTGAAGCATCATAATACACTGTATAAGAACCTAAAGATGAAGGTAAAACTAGAATTGGAGCTTTGGTAAAGGCAATCTTGAGCTTCTGAAAGCTCTCCTTACACTCATCTGACCATCTGAAAGGAGCACCCTTCTGGGTCAATTTGGCGAAAGGCGATGCAATAGACGAGAAACCCTCCACGAAGCGATGCTAATAACCGGCCAAGACGAGAAAGCTCAGAATCTCAGGAGTGTGAGGAGAGGGATGCCAAAAGGCCTTAAGGTTCGAGTGGTCCCAGTGGTGTTCATTCTGGGGGATAGTCCTACCACAGCAGGGTTTGTCCTTATAGGTCCGCTCAGATGGATCGCCCAGTTGACTGTGGTGCATCATCCAGCCATGGTTCATACAGTGCTCTCAGAGTCAGTCATTTCTTAGTGCCCTTCCAACTCAGAGTTCGTCCTGTGCTCCATCAGTTTAGGGTTCATCTATGCCAGGCCCTTCTAGCAGTTACTCTAGTACACGGGGCTAGATTCATTCCCCACCACCACCACTTCTGGGGAGTTACTTCGAGTGCAGGGAATTTGGGCATATGTGGAGACAGTATCCTCGTCACCCGGGAGGTCCAATGCAGCAGAGGAGTCAGGCTATGACTTCAACACAAATTACTTTACCACCCACCCAGCCAGCTTGGGGTGGGGTCCAGGCAGTTAGAGGTCGCCCTAGACAGGGAGGCTGATCAGGTGGCAGTCAGGCCCGATTTTATGCTATTCCTGCCAGGCCAGATGCTGTTGCTTCAAATGTAGTGATCACAGGTATTGTCTCAGTTTGTCACAGGGATACTTCTGTATTATTTGACTCTGGTTCAACTTATTCGTATGCATCATATTATTTTTCTCATTATCTTGATATGCCTCATGAGTCCTTAGTCTCATATCGATGCTCGTGGGTGATACTATTGTTGTGAACTGTCTATATCGGTTATATCACTACGGACCATCTCTATCTGCCCAGCAAGATCGACCACCTCGTCGAAAGTAGAACCAGATACCCTATCCCAAATTATAAGCAACTTCAACTGATATATGAGGCCATCAATGAACCTCCTAATCCTCTCCCTATCCATGGGAACTAACCAAACTGTATGATGAGCCAACTCGGAAAACCTCATCTCGTACTTGGTCACAGACATGCCATCATGACGTAGCTGCTTAAACTATCTGCGTAGCTCCTCTTTGCGAGACTGTGACACGAACTTCTCTGAGAAGTGAACGGAGAATGCACGCCTTGTAAGTGGTGCAACACCGACTTGCCTGTGCCTCTCATAAGCCTCCCACAATCTGAAGGTAGCCCCAGTAAACTGAAAAGTAGTGAATGAGACCCCACTGGTCTCCAGAATACCTGCCGTGCGAAGAATTCGCTGGCATATGTCCAAAAAGTCTTTGTCATCCTCAGACTGAGCCCCACTGAATGCTGGAGGCTGGAGTCTCCCAAACCTCTCTAGTCTCCTCTGCTCATCATCAGTTATAACGGGACCCATCACGCTTCCGTTGCCCGTACACCAGAGCAGGTGATGTAGGGACTTCAGACATAGGGGGTACTACCAGCCCAGTCGGTTGAAGTTGCTCAGGCCTAAGTACAAAACAACAATTTAGCAGATAGTTCAACATGTAACACGACCTCTGTGGGTCCCTACGGTGCCAACACATAGCCTAAACATGATTTGCAGTTTAATTTCTTTATGACATATGGAGAATATATAGATAACAATATATTATTCAACTATACGGTTCCATGGCATTGACCAAATCACAATTTCCTACGCTGCACACCCACACGACCATCACCTAGAATGTGCTCACCTCAAAATCAATCACATGATACATAATACGTGGTTTCATACCCTTAGAACCAAATTTAGAACTGTTACCTTAATCCATGCAAATCCCTACTCCAACACGCCTTTGCCTCATGAATCAGCCTCCAAATGCCCCGAATGTAGCCACAAACAGTTCGATACAATCAGCACAAGCTAAAGGAGATAATTCCTTAAGCAAATACTAAGTTATTAATCAAAAGTCAAAATTCGAACTTAAAAGCCGGTCCCCGGGCCTACGTCTCGAAATGGAATAAAAGTAATAAAATCTGAAATCCCATTCAACCACGAGTCTAACCATACCGAATTTACCAAAATCCGACACCAAATCGTCACTCAAATCCTGAAATTAAACTTTCCAATCCCTAGCCTCAAATTCCCTATTTACACCCCAAAACCACACAATCTAGGTGGAATATTCAATGCGGAAACATAATTATTGAACAAATGCGGCTCAACACCTGCGGCCACTCCCTTGCAAGTGCGGTCGCACCAGACTAGAACACACAACCTTCAAAAATTCAAAAAATCCAATCTGTTTTCGAGCCGAATCACTACCGAGGCCCCCAGGACATCAACCAAACATACCTACCTGTCCTAAAACACGATACGAACTTAGAAATACGAATCACACCCCAATTCAAGCTTATTGAAACTAAGGGAGTTCCAACTTCTACAAACAATGCCGAAACCTATCAAATCACATCCGATTGACCTCAAATTCTGCACATAAGTCAAAAATGACACCACAGACCTACTCCAACTCTTGGAACCCCATTCAGAGCCTGGTATCACAAAGTCCAATCTCGGTCAAACTTTTAAATTTCCAACTTTCGCCATTTCAAGCCTAATTCCACTATGTACCTCCAAATTACAATCTAGACATTAAGTCAAAAATCACCCAATGGAGCTAACGAAACCATCAAAATCCCATTCCAGAGTCGTCTACACATAAGTCCATATCCGGTCAACCTTTTCAACTTAAGTTGTCATCCTTGAGACTAAGTGTCTCAATTCATTCTGAAACCTCTTCGGTCCCGAACAACCTACCTCGTAAAGTCACATAACAATTGTAAAGCACAAAATGAGTAGTAAATGGGGGAACGATGCTACAACTCTTGAAATGACCGACCGGGTTGTTGCACGTAGTCCAAACCAGCAATTTCATCAATGAAAAGCATTTATCAAGTTCGTTCAAGGATTAAACCTCTAAGTAGTCTAATCATGGCTAAACCTCTAAGTAGTCTAATCTAAGCTGATACAACATGTTAGATACTAAAGCTTGAAGCTCAACAATCATTTCTGGGCTTATAAGAGCCTCAGCACAATCCAAACATGAATATGCAATCCCGGTGCCCGCACATGGGATCATCCTCATGCATGTACGCACCCAATAGCATGTGGCTATCACAATAATTCATGCAACTGGTGCCTCAACCAAGTTTAAATACGATACTTACCTCAAGCAAATAGTATCACTCTGCTAGCAAGCCCTTGCCTAGAGAATCGGCCTCCGAACTCCTCGAATCTAGTCATAAACAATTTGATACAATCAACACGAGCTAAAGGAATCAATTCCATAAGAAAGTACTAAATTCTAAATCAAAAGTTAAAAAGCTGACTCAAATCTGGCCCCCGGGCCCATGTCCCGGAATCTAATAAAAGTCACAAAATTCGAAAGCCCATTCAACAATGAGTCTAAATTCCGATACCAAATCACCACTCAAATCCTCAAATTAAACTCTCCAAATCCCTAGCCTTACACTCCCAAATTCCACCTAAAAACACACAAACAAGGTGAGAAATTGAATGGGAAATCAATATTATTGAATAAAAATGACCACAAGTGACTTACCTCAAGAATCCCTTCAAAAGTCCTCTCAAAATTCACCTTATTCCTAGTTTGCAAAGTTCAAAATGAGAAAAATCACAAAACCTTTCGGATGTAAACACTGCCCAGAGATCCCGCTTCTGTGGTCCAAATATCCGCTTTTGAGGTCAATAATCCGCATCTATGGAGGTCACTTAAGGGACGACCAACCGCTTCTGTGATCCCAAATCCTGCTCCTATGGGTGCTCATCTGGGCAAGTCCATCTGCTTCTGAGGACTAGCGACTCCAAGCCCCTATCCGCTTCTGCGACCAGCCTTCTCATCTGCGAGATTGCAGGTGCAGAATTTTCCCTCGTACCTGCGCAAACCTTCACTTCGCCCAAAACCGTATCTGCGACCGTAGGGCTACTTCTGTGGCTCCGCACCTGTGTCCATTCCCTCGCAGGTGCTTTCGCATCAGACCAGAACACACAAGCTTTCAAAAATTCCAAAAATCCAATCCGATTTCGAGCTGAATCAATCCCGAGGCCCCCGGGACCTTAACCAATCATAATAGCAAGTCCTAAAATACGATACAAACTTAGTCGAGCCCTCAATTCACATCAAACAACATCAAAAACATGAATCGCATCCCAATTTAAGCCTAACAAAAACTAAGGAATTCCAACTTCTACAATCGATGCTGAAACCTATCAAATCAAGTACGATTGACCTCAAATTTCGAACACAAGTCATAAATGACACAACGGATATACTCCAATTCCTGGAACCACAATCCGAGCCCGATAACCATAAAGTCAACTCTCGGTCAAACTTCTAAACTTTCAAAGCCTCTAATTTTCCAACTTTCGTCATTTCAAGCCTAATTAAACTACGAACCTCCAAATCACAATCCGGACATACTCCTAAGTCCAAAATCTTCCAAAAAGCTATCAGAACCATCAAAACTCCATTCCAGAGTCGTTCACACATAAGTCAACATCCGATTAACCTTTTTAATTAAAGCTCCCAACCTTGAGACTAAGTGTCTCAACTCATTCTGAAGCATCTCCGGAATCGAACCAACTACCCCGGCAAATCACATAGCAACTATTAAGCATAAAATGAGTAGTATATAGGGAAACAAGGCTACAACTCTCAAAATGACTGTCCGAGTCGTTACACTACTGTGGTAAATTTGGACATAAGGCATTTGCATGTAATTACGCAAAAATTCATGTTAGATCAAAATATGTTTGGAGACCTAAACAATTACATGTATCTCTAGTTATACAAGATAAGAATCATGAAGGACCCAAGCAGGTTTGGGTACCAAAAATAAACTAATTTGTTTTGCAGGATTCCTAAATCCAGCCATAAAAAGGATCAATGATGTTTGCATATTGGTTGGTCGAGGCACATGCTTAAAGATGCTTCAAAGTTCTTATATATTCAATTAAGGATGAAGGAAATACGACGTATGATCTAAGGTGAAGTGACAGGTATCACTAAAGTTTATTCAAGTTCTTCTCGTTGCATTAGGTGTACATACCCAATTATTGGGTTAGTGAAGTATAGCCTGGTATATACATATTAGTCACCTATATACACTTTGAGTCTACTAGCTACATTACATGTTATTCTATTTGATATTATTTTTATCCATGACTTTGAGACTTTAAATAGCTTGAGTACATGTCTTGCATGAACCATGTCATTTGCATAAGATATTAGGACAAGTAAGCATGCGATTTATTGATATAGTATAAACTTGATTCATGCCTATATGTGTCTAGATTATTCCTGAATTAAATTTTATGGGTGATATTTGCTTTCATGGTAAGAATACTAATGCTTTATTCAAGCCAAGAAAGTTATTCAACCTTAAGGCTACTTCTGTACATAAAAGTTTTCGGGCTATACTCAAAAGGTTGAAGATAAAAGGTATGTATTTCTACTACTAATGATTGTTCACTTTAATTGGGTTATGTTTTGATTCTATATCAGAGAACACTTCATATGAGATATGATATTAAGAAAAATCAACCGTTTATTATGTTCATCCTTTTGGTCAAATATCTATCCACTAGCATGGAAAGGATAAAAGTTGGTAAGATTTACGGTATCTTCATTAGCCCTTGCTACCAGCTAATCTTATGGACATAAATTTATCTTCTTGGACTTATGTATCTTTGAGAAAGAGTGTGAATGCAGATTGATATTAGTATGTTCATACAAGATGATCTAGAAAATCAATGAGGAGCATTGTGGTGAATGATGTATTCTAGAAATACAAGAATAGCCGAATAAAGTCGAAAGAGATAAAGTATGAGAGCCTACCAAGTGTACAACCAAGTATATTCAAAAACTGAGCTTGATGGTAAGGTATTGAGAAACAAGGATAAACTTACAACTCAAGGTTTCACAACAAGAAGGTTTGTTTCTTGGTTGAGATTATTGTTATATGGTATCTCTCGTGGGAATGTTATGGAGTTTTTAAATATTTCTAATATATTTTACATGGTTTTATAATTGAAGAATTTATTTAAAACATCCTCTAATCTTAAGAACTTTCTAACAGTGTTCATGTAACCAATTCGTTTTATGATAATCTCTAAGAGTATAATTTCTCTTCTTTTCAAAATAAGTTTTTTTCCTCAAAAAGCATGATTGTTAGATTATAGCTACACACATTTATATTGATGATACTAACGAGAAGTTGTATCAGGAATTTTATAGAATTTATAAAGTGATTGAATTTGAGAGTACAAGGGAGAATTAACATTCCTCTTCAAATCTCAAAATAATGCAAAGCAATAAAAGGAGTTCGTTCATATAGCCAAGAATTCAAAAGAACTATACAAGAGGCTTGCATTAGAACTTCATAGTACATAAGTAGTCTTGTGAGCCGTCTATTTCTCAAACCAAAGAGAAATATGCCAAAGGTAAGGTAACATGGAAGTATGCCTTGAGGATATTGAAATATTTTCTCAATTTGAGGAAAGAAATTGGTATCATAATGATATCCTCATGTATCCTTTTTGATAAAAATGATTCATTATCATCTTACCTCTTTTGTGTTTATCATTTGTCTGATTTCAAGTATCTTATAGCATGTCTACGGTTCGATTCTGTTAGAATTATTTTCAATAGATTCAAAATTGTGTCATACTGCTCTACATTGTTATAAGTCTAAAACGTTTCTTTAAATTTTTGAAATTGCTTTTGTCATGACCTAAAATCTTAACCTGCCGTGATGACACCTATTGAGGTACTAGGCAAGCAGACATTTCAAAATATTCCCAGCACTTTTAACAGAAAAACGAATTAAAGTTGTTTAAACAATGAAAGTTTTCATAAATGGGATAAAAACCCAAAACACAACGCGAAAGTTTCCAATAATCGGGGCGTTACAGAGTACACAAGCATCTATACATCACAAGTTTAGAGAATACTGTCTATGATAGTCTGAACTAAATACAATAAATGGAAAGATAGGGAAGGAGAGACAAGGTCTGCCAAATGCCGACAACTACCTTGGAATCTCTAGAAGATCAACTGTGCGCTGAAATCAACACCCACCGTATCCGGAAATACCTGGATCTGCACATGAAGTACATGGTGTAGCGTAAGTACAACCAACTAAGAAAGTAACAAGACTAAATAAAGAACTGAAATTAGTGACGAGCTTCACAGTCAAAGTTCAATTACAGTGATTTTAACATAGGAAAGTAGGCATGCTTTCAAGTTCGTCAATTAAGGCCAAAATAATAAGTTCATGTCAAGTTCAACTGAAACAGAAGATAATATCTCTCAGAAATTTCAAGATAGTGATATATGACAGCTGAAGTGCAAAAATAATGAAGTTAAATGCATCCTCACAGAGCAGCAATCACTCAGTCCTCCCATTCACTCCAAACTCACAATCACTCATTCCTCAGTCACTTATTCCTCCCAATCCCTCAGCACTCGGCACTCGACACTCGCACTCAGTAGTTACCTGCGCTCACTGGGGGTGTGTACAGACTCTGGAGGGGATCCTTCAACCCAAGCGCTATAACAAGCCAATCATGGCATATATAAGTGAAGCATGTTGCGGCGTGCAACCCGATCCCATAAACATCCTCACAATCAGGTCCTTGGCATCACTCAGTCATCAGCCTCTCCAGTCTCTCGGGCTCTCAAAAATCATGATAAGCAGCCCAAACAACAATAATATGATGCATAAATAATGAATAATAGAGACTGAGATGTAATATACAAGTAAAAATGTGACTGAGTACAAAACATCAATTTAGCAGATAATTCAACATGTACATGACCTCTATGGGTCCTTACAGTGCCAACACATAGTCTAAACATGATTTCTAACATGGTTTGTGGTTCAATTTATCTAATACATGGAGAATGTACAAATACCAACAGATTATTCAACTACACAATTCCAATGGAATTTGACCAAGTCACAATTCCTACGGTGCACACCCACACGCCAGTCACCTAGCATGTGCGTCACCTCTAAACCACATACATGACATATAATACGGGGTTTCGTACCCTCATAACCAAATTTATAACTGTTACTTACCTCAATCTAGCCTCCAAAATCCTCGAATCTAGCCATATACTATTCGATATAATCAATACGGGCTAAAGGAATCAACTCCATAAGAAAATGCTAAGGTATAAATCAAAAGTCAAAAATGGACTCAAAAGCCAGCCCCTGCACCCACATCTCGAAATCCGATAAAAGTCACAAAACTCGAAAGCCCATTCAACCACAAGTCTAACCATACAAACTTTATCAAAATCCGACACCAAATCGTCACCCAAATCCCCAAATCAAACTCTCCAAATCACTGAAGCAATTACCTCACACATGCGGCCACCTGCACACTCCCCTCTACACTCGCACCTACGCATCCGAGTCGCATGCAAGCTCGCACCTGTGATCAAAGCTCTACAGGTGCGGTTACACCAGCAGAGGTCCAACTTCAGCAATCTTTGAACTGTAACTTTTGATTCGTTAAACCTCTAGAATCAACCTGAGGCTCCCGGGACCTCAACCAAACATACCAACAAGTCTTAAAACCTCATACGAACTTAGTCGAGCCCTAAAATCATATAAAACAATTTCAAAAACACGAATCGCACCCTAATTCAAGCCTATTGAAACTAAGAAAATTCAACTTCTACAAACGATGCTGAAACCTTTCAGAACACGTCCGATTGACCCCGAATTTTGCACACACGTTAAAAATGACACTACGGACGTACACCATCTTTCAGAATAGGAATTCGACCCCGATATCAAAAAGTCCACTCCCGGTCAAACTTTCCACAAAAATCTAACTTACGCCATTTTCAAGCCTAATTTCACTACGGACCTCCAAGTCACAATCCGGGCACGCTCATAAGTCCAAAATCACCCAACGGAGCTAACAGAATCGTAAAAACTCCATTCAGGAGTCATTTAATCATAGATCAGTATCCGGTCGATCATTTCAACTTAAGTTTTCAACCATGAGACTAAGTGTCGCATTTCCTTCCAAAAACCGATCCCGAACGGACTACCCCAGTAAGTCACATAACAACTATAAAGTACAAAATGCGCAGCAAATGGGGGAACGGGGCTACAACTCTAAAAACGACCGACTGAGTTGTTACATCCTCCCCCTCTTAAACAAACGTTCGTCCTCGAACGGGTCTAGAAACGTACTTGTAGTCTCAAATAGGTTTGGATATCTGCTCCACATCTCCCGCTTGGTCTCCCAAGTAGCCTTCTCAACTGGATGACCTCTCCACTGCACCTTCACTGAAGCTATGTCCTTTGACCTTAACTTTCGAACCTGCCGATCCAAAATGCCCACCGACTCCATATCAGAAGTCAAATCACCGTCCAACTAAACTCTGCTGAAATCCAAAACATCAGACGGATCACCGACATACTTCCGGAGCATAGAAACATGAAATACCGGATGCACACTGGACAAACTAGGTGGCAAAGCAAGCTTGTAAGCCATCTCCCCAATCCTCTGAAGTACCTCAAACGACCCAATATACCGAGAGCTCAACTTTTCCTTTTTCCCGAACCTCATAACACCCTTCATGGGTAAAACCTTGAGCAGTACCTTCTCCCCAACCATGTAAGCAACATCACAAACCTTCCTGTCAGCATAACTCTTCTGTCTAGAATGCACCGTGCAAAGCCGCTCTTGAATCATCTTAACTTTGTCCAAAGCATCTTGAACCAAGTCACTACCCAATAGCCTAGCCTCACTTGGATCAAACCAACCCACCAGAGACCTACATCGTCTCCCGTACAAAGCCTCATACAGAGCCATCTGAATGCTCGACTGGTAGATAATGTTGTACGCAAACCCTGCGAGTGGCAGAAACTAATCCCAAGAACCTCCAAAATCGATGACACAATCACGTAACATGTCCTCCAATATCTAAATAGTGCTCTCGGACTGTCCGTCCATCTGAGGGTGAAATGCTATACTCAACTCAACCTGGGTGCCCTACTCTTGTTGCATGGCTCTCGAAAATTGTGATGTAAACTGCGTGACTGATTTGAAATGATGAACACTAGCATGCCGTAGAGGCGGACAATCTCTCGGATGTAAATCTCAGCCAACCGCTTTGAATTATAAGTAGTCCCAACTGGAATGAAGTGCGTGGACTTGGTCAACCGATCCACAATCACCCAAATAGCATCGAACTTCCTCGAAGTCCGTCGGAGCCCAACTACAAAATACATGGTGATCCACTCCTATTTCCACTCTAGAATATCTAACCTCTGAAGCAATTTTCCCAGTCTCTGATGCTCATACTTCACCTGTTGACAGTTGAGGCACTGAGCTACAAACCCTACTATATCCTTCTTCATTATTCTCTACTAATAATACTGCCTCAAGTCCTAATACATGTTCATGGCACCTGGATGAATGAAATACCGTGAACTGTGGGCCTCCTCAAGAATCAACTCACGTAGCCCATCCACATTAGGCACACAAATCCGATCCTGCATCCACAATATCCCATCATCCCCAATAGTAACATCTCTGGCATCACCGTGCTGAACCGTGTCCTTAAGGACAAGCAAATAGGGATCATCATAGTGGCGCTCTCTCATGCGATCATAAAAGGAAGACCGAGATACAACACAAGCTAGAACCCGACTGGCTCCAAAACATCTAATATCATGAACTGGTTGGCCAACGCCTGAACATCAACTACAAAAGGTCTCTCACCAACCAGAATGAAAGTAAGGCTACCCATACTCACCGCCTTTCTACTCAAGGCATCGGCCACCACATTGCACTTCCCGGGATGATACAAAATAGTGATATCATAGTACTTTAGCAGCTCCAAACATCTATGTTGCCTCAATTTTAGATCCTTCTGTTTGAACAAATGCTGGAGACTCCGATGATCTATAAACACCTCACAAGACACACCGTACAGATAATGCCTCAAAATCTTCAATGCATGTACAATGGAAGCTAACTCCAAATCATGGACATGCTAGTTCCTCTCACGGGGCTTCAACTAACTCGAAGCATAAGAAATCACTCTACCCTGCTGCATCAAAACACATCCAATACCGATCCGAGAAGCATCACAATACAGTGTATAAGAGCCTAAAGCTGAAGACAGTAATAGAATTGGAGTTGTGGTCAAGGTAGTCTTGAGCTTCTGAAAGCTCTCCTCATACTCATCTGACCATCTGAAAATAACATCCCTTTGGGTCAATTTGGTCAACGGCGATGCAATAGACGAGAAAACCTTGATAAAGCAACAATAATAATCGGCCAAGACGAGAAAGCTTCGAATCTCCGTAGCTGAGGATAGTCTAGGCCAACTCTAAACAACCTCTATCTTCTTCGGATCCACCTGAATTCCCTCACTAGACATCACGTGCCCCAAGAACGCCACTAAACTAAGCCAAAACTCATATTTGGAGAACTTAGCATAAAGCTTCTCCTCCCTCAACCACTACAACACAATCCTCATATGCTGGGCATGCTCCTCCTGGCTATGAGAGTACACAAGGATATCATCAATTAACACTACGATAAACGAGTCGAGATAAGGCTAAAATACATTGTTCATCAGATGCATGAATGTTGTTGCGGCGTGTAAGGCCCCGTAAATATTTTTTAATGACTTAAGATTTTAAACTACACCAGCTGTATTTGGGAATAACGTTTCGAGTATTAAGTGGACCTATGGGATAGAACTACATCATTTTGAAATGCAAATATATGTTAATGGTGTATTAGAACATATTTAGGAGGGTTGTGAGTGGGAAGAATTTGTCTGGGACAAGTTGGATACATTAAGTGGAAAGGATGTCTCAATTTGCACAATACCTTACTATAAGTGGATATTACTCTTATAGAAAAATGACATTTTCCATGAATTTTTCCCCTGAAGCATAGCCCTTCGAGTCTTGTTTCAAAAGCATCAAACCATTTGCTATTTGGATACATGTACAAGAAGTTATGATCAAATTACTAAAATGAGGCAGGTGGAACAAAGAAAGTTTTGCTAAGGGATTAAGGCGTTATATCGCGCCTCAAAATCTCTACTTTTCGCTTGTGCACCCCATCGTGTGAGTATATGGATGAGGGTAACATCGTGTAATCATGGTTTCATACTTATATGAAACTTTGGAAGTGAATTAGGATCTACATCATAGCAAGGTATCGAAGGAGGGTAAGTTGGAGAATAAGAAATATAGAAAGGATGCAACTGGGGAGCTCGTCAGAACTCGTGCGCCACACGGGTTTGAACGAGTTATGACCCCTAGACATTTCAACAAAATAGCAAAGTACTTCCCCAGAACGCGAACTTGAATGAGAGCTCACGCATGTCCGAGCGACGCACGAGGATGGACAAGCTAGGCCTGAAGCCTCTATAAAGAGCATTTTGGTAGCTCACTTCTCCCGCTTCTCTTAGCTGATTCTTGGAGCTCCTCTCCACTATATCAAGACCCCCAACTCCACTCTTCTTCAAGGTAAGCAATTTCCATTATCTTGGTGTGAAATTCGATCATTTCTACTCTAGTATTAATGAAATCTATACATAACATACTTAGATCTTCAAGAAATGTCTTCAAGAACTCAAAGGAGGGTTTTGCAAGATTTCTTCCAAAAGGTAATACTACACCCTTAGACTTACATGTATTGATATATTATGGGAATATGAGTATGAATTAAGTATTATAACTTATTGTATGGTGATTGGAAGCCATAAGTTACCAATTTAAATACATAACCATTGAAGAGATTGTAAGGTGATTATTTGATGGAATTTTGTTGGTTGGGTGTGGATGGATGGTCATGTATGTGATGATGGAAGTTATAAATTGTTTATGCATGATGGTGGGATAAATTGTTGGTAAATAGTTGTAGTTGGATGAACTAATTCTATGGTTAAGAGATGTAGAGATTGATGCCTACTAGGTGTTTGATAAAGTGCCTAAATGGCTTAAATTTTGGAATTTGTTACTAATATTGGTCCCATTGGATGTTGTTATTATAGATTGAAGTTGCTTAGTATAGTGGATCGTTGTAGTATCATTAAGTGATGATTTTGAGGTATGTTGGCTAAACATTTCTCCTAGAATTGAATCCCATGATGTTCTTCTAAGTACTGAGTTATTCATTATAAATTAACTATTCCGAATAAGCTTTGTGTTGAAAGGTATATGCTTAAAATGTGTTCCGGATGCTCTTATCATATGATGTTATCCTTCAGGAATGTTTTCAAATCATAAGTTGGGTATAGAAATGTTATGATTCCAAGTAGTGTTTCAAGTGAAGGGTATTATGCCAAATTGTGTAAGAAGTATCGATGTGCTTAAGACTCTTAATTGCTCATAGATGTACTAAAAGTCATGATTAGAGATTCTTTGTTGTCGATAATCTATAAAGATACTTGAAAGTGAAAGTAGTGAGTTGAAATTATGTATTGCCCTTTTGGTGAAAGGTATTTCAAGAGTATTCTATATGATGATGTTTATGATGATAATCCTTGAAAGTAAAGAAATAAAAGTGCAGAATATGATATACGGCCACAGTGCCATGAATTAAATATAATATGGATGGCCAAGCGAGCTAATTAAATAATGATGTTGTAACTAGTTAAAAGTAATTGTGACGTGATATATGGTGTGAAAGGTTATGAGATGAACATATTTGTACTTATGTTTCCAATGTATTATAAACTCCTACGCCCTCATGAGGAGAGGCTATGGTGTTACTAAATATTTTAAATGTTCTTGATGTCCTGTGACCACCCATGGCAAGTACAAGTAAGTGATACAATGAACATGAAATGTGGCCGTTTGCCAAAATGAGAATTACGAGGTGTTGTGTGTACCAATGATTTCAATCATAGCATGTATGCTTTTAAAATAATTAATGTAAATGACTTTGATGTTAAGTCCCCAAGAATCATGAACTTAGCTAATGACTTTAAGATGACAAGGGAGTATATAATGAAGTGGAAGAGGAATGTCTTATGCTAAGTGACGATAAATCTTATGGAAAACGTATTTGGACCATGTGCCATTGAAATTGACTTATTGATTTACCATACATGTGCTAATGTAATGAGGTGTATTTCTTCATGATAAGCATGAATATGAACATGAAGTGTTCTAATAATCCCAGAACTTATTACCTTAAAAGTAGCGCTAGTTCATGTCGCTTTGGGTTTATATATGGTCATGTGCATAATGATATGTTATGATGCTATGAACGGTCTATGAAACACATAGGTGTATTTTGTATGTAAAGTTTATGAACGGTCTATGAAATGCATAGGTGTATGGTGCATATAAATCCTATGAAGGCCTATGAAAGGCATAGGTGTATTGTGTAATTAAACACTATGAACGATCTATGAAACGCACAAGTGTATTGTGTAAGTAAAAACTGTGAACGGTCTATGAAATGCACAAGTGTATTGTATAGGTGATACTGTAAATGGTGTATAAAACGCATAGGTGTATCTTGTAAGTAAACACTGTGAACGGTCTATGAAACACACATGTGTATTGTATAGGTGATACTGTGAACGGTCTATGAAACGCACATGTGTATTGTGTAAGTAAACACTGTGAAAGGTCTATGAAATGCACAGGTGTATTATGTAAGTAAACATAGTGAACGGTCTATGAAATGCACAGGTGTATTGTGTAAGTAAGCACTGAGAGCGGTCTATGAAACACACATTTATATTGTGTAGGTAAACACTGTGATCGGTCTATGAAACGAACATGTGTATAGGTGATACTGTGGACGGGTTATGAAATGCACAAGTGTATTGTATAAGTGATACTATGGACAATCTGTGAAACACACAAGTGTATTGTGTTGGTGTTACTGTGGACGGTCTATGAGACGAATAGGTGTATAATATGATATGTGAACACTAAGGACGGTCTATGAAATGTATAGATGTAAGATAAGAGAGGGACATGGATAGTCTAGTGAGATGCACTATTAACGCAGACAATAGGTACCACTTTCATTGGCCTTGTTTGTTCATGTTGTTTCAATTACATTATATTATGTATTCCACGCATAGTTCATATGGCACAGTTAATCCTAAAAGAAGTTTAAAATGATGTAAGCATAACGAGACTTGGAATATGAATCTATGGGATGTTTCGTAGTTTTTGATGTACTTCATATGCCTCTTATTTGAGTTATCATTATTTCATCTATTGTTCTGTTTGCCTTAAATGCGAGTACTATTCCACATGTACTCACGCCCCTTTTATCGGGGGCACTGCATCTTTTAATGGATGCAAGTATACTTCTACATGATGATATGGATCTTTGATAGGGATCTTCTTTCCAGCAGATTATGGTTAGCCTGCTGCCGTTCCAGTGGGTATTCGAGTCTAGTTGGTTTATGTACTTAGGTATCTATTGTCATAGAAGCTCCATGTACGTTGTGGGTCATGTTCTTAAGTTTTGAGTTTCGTCATGTATTTATGTTCACAGATATTTATCAAGCTATGTACCCATCACGAGAGAAAAAAGGAAAACAAATTATGGGCCATTAAGCCAAATGTATTCAATATGTAAATCAAGATCTTATTATGTTTTGATAAATCATGCATGAGTTATGATGAGAGGTTGATGTAACGAAGGCTTGCTCGACCGGGTTCACTCTGTTGAGCGCCGGTCATGCTCCCCAAGTTCGTGGCGTGACAAACTTGGTATCTGAGCATGGTTTAGGAGTCCTAAGGTGTCATGGAGCTATATCAGTAGAGTCCCTCTTATCATTATGTTGCCGGCCACACTTATACTATGGAGGCTACAACGACATTTAGGAAATGTTTCTCTTCTTCTATCCTCGATCATGCGTTAAGGTTCCGATTTAGTCTCGGAGTTCCCTTGTTAATATTAAGGAATGTTTGTACGTCGTGCTACTAAATAAGAAAGTCCTAAGGAATAAAGGAATGATGCACATAACAGGCATAATGTGTGAGGTGCCCAATTGTCCTCGTAATAAGGAAGGAAAAGTCAAGGATATGACCAAGGTAAGAAATGTCATAGAGTTAGCCTAGATAGTCATGGTTGGTGTTGTTTTCATTAATATGGTGCAATGTGGTGTTATCTATATATTGTTATGATTGGGTTATGAGATTCTCCGACAGGTGGATAGGCCCAAATACAGGGAAAACTATGTCAAAATTTCTGGAAATTTGGGGAGTTAGCCAAATTTTTGAGCTTTTGGTGTGAGTATAAAGATTTAAGTCACATTAGGTGCTTACAAAGGACTCTAACACTCATTCAAGGATGAATGATCCTAAGCGGGAGAGAATGTAAGGCCCCGTAAAAATTTCCTAATGACTTACGATTTTAAACTGCGCCAGTGGTATTTGGGAATAATGTTTCGAGTATTAATGAGACCTATGGGATAGAACCACATCATTTTGAAATGAAAATATATTTTTAAGGTGTATTGGAATATATTAAGGAGGGTTGTGAGTGGGAAGAATTTGTGAGGGACAAGTTGGATACATTAAGTGGAAAGGATGACTCAATCTGCACAATACCTTATTGTAAGCAGGAATTACTCTTATAGCAATAGGATATTTTCCATGAATTTTGTCCCTGAATCATAGCCCTTCGAGTCTTGTTTCTAAAGCATCAAACAATTTGTCATTTGGATATTCTAGAAGAAGTTATGATCAAATTACTAAAATGAGGCAGGTGGAACAAAGAAAGTTTTGCTGAGGGTTTAAGGCGTTATATCGCGCCTCGCGATCTCCACTTTTCGCCTGTGTACCCCATATGGCTATGGATGAGGGTAACTTCGTGTAATCATGGTTTCATACTTATATGAAAGTTTGGAAGTGAATTGGGGTCTACATCATAGCAAGGTATCGAAGGAGGGTAAGTTGGAAAACAAGAAATATAGAAAGGATGAACCTGGGGAACTCGTCTGAACTCGTGCGCCGCGCGGGTTTAAACGAGCCATGACTCCAAACCATTTCAGCAAAACAGCAAAGTATTTCCCCAGCACGCGAACCTGAAAGAGAGCTCGTGCATGTCTGCGCGATGCATGGGGATGGACATGCTGGGCCTGAAGCCTTTATAAAGAGCATTTCGGTAGCTCACTTCTCCCACTTTTCTTAGCCAATTCTTGGAGCTCCTCTCCACTCTCTCAAGACCCCCAACTCCCCTATTCTTCAAAGTAATCAATTCCCAATATCTTTATGTGAAATTCCATCATTTCTACACTAGTACTGATGAAATCTACACATAAAATAATTAGATCTTCAAGAAATCTCTTCAAGAACTCAGAGGAGGGTTTTGCAAGATTTCTTCCAAAAGGCAATCCTACACCCTTAGACTTAAATGTATGGATATATTATAGGAATATGAGTACAAATTAAGAATTGGAACTTATGGTATGTTGATTGGAAGCCATAAGTTACCAATTTAAATACATAACCATTGTAGAGATTGAAAGGTGATTATTTGATGGAATTTTATTGGTTGGGTGTGGATGGATGGCCATGTATATGATGTTGGAAGTTATGAATTGTTTAAGAATGATGGTGGGATAAATTGTTGGTAAATGTTAGTAGTGGAATGAACTAATTTTATGGTTAAGAGATGTAGAGATTCATGCCTATTTGGTGTTTGATAAAGTGCCTAAATATCCTAAATTATGGAATATGTTACTAATATTGGTCCCATTGGATGTTGTTATTGTAGATTGAAGTTGCTTAGTGTAGAGGATCATTGTAGTACCATTAAGGTATGATTTTGAGGTATGTTGGCTAAAATGCTCCCCTAGAATTGAATCCCATGATGTTCTTGTAAGTCCCGAGTTATTCATTATAAATTAACTATTCCGAATAAGCTTTGTGTTGAAAGGTATATGTTCAAAATGTGTTCCGGATGCTCTTATCATATAATGTTATCCATCGGGAATGTGTTCAAAACATGAGTTGGGTATAAAAATGTTATGATTCCAGGTAGTGTTTCAAGTGAGGGCTATTATGCCAAATTGTGTAAGAAGTCTCAATATGCTTAAGACTCTTAATTGCTTATAGGTATACTAAAAGTAGTGATTAGATATTCTTTGTTGTAGATAATCTATAAATATGCTTAAAAGTAGAAGTAGTGAGTTGAAATTGTGTATTGCCCGTTTGGGGAAAGGTATTTCACGAGTATTCTATATGATGATGTTTATGATTATAATCCTTGAAAGTAAAGAAATGAAAGTGTGGAATATAATATACGACCACAATGCCATGAATGAAGAATAATATGTATGACCAAGGGAGCCAATGAAATAATGATGTAGTAAGTAGTTGAAATTAAACGTGAAGTGATATATGGTGTGAAAGGTTATGAGATGAACATATTTGTACTTATGTTTCCAATGTGTTATAAGCTCCTACGCCCTCATGAGGAGAGGCTATGGTGTTCCTAAATATTTTAAATAGAATATGTTACTAATATTTGTCCCATTGGATGTTGTTATTGTAGATTGAAGTTGCTTAGTGTAGTGGATCATTGTAGTATCATTAAGGGACGATTTTGAGGTACGTTGGCTAAAATGCTCTCCTAGAATTGAATCCCATGATGTTCTTGTAAGTCCCGAGTTATTCATCATAAATTAACTATTCCGAATAAGCTTTGTGTTGAAAGGTATATGTTCAAAATGTGTTCTGGATGCTCTTATCATATGATGTTATCCATCGAGAATGTGTTCAAAGCATGAGTTGGGTATAAAAATGTTATGATTCCAGGTAGTGTTTCAAGTGAGGGCTATTATGCCAAATTGTGTAAGAAGTCTCAATGTGCATAAGACTCTTAATTTCTCATAGGTGTACTAAAAGTAGTGATTAGATATTCTTTGTTGTAGATAATCTATAAAGATTCTTGAAAGTGGAAGTAGTGAGTTGAAATTGTGTATTGCCCGTTTGGGGAAAGGTATTTCAAGAGTATTTTATATGATGATGTTTATGATTATATTCCTTGAAAGTAAAGAAATGAAAGTGCGGAATATAATATATGACCACAATGCCATGAATGAAGAATAATATGTATGACCAAGGGAGCCAATGAAATAATGATGTAGTAAGTAGTTGAAAGTAATTGTGAAGTGATATATGGTGTGAAAGGTTATGAGATGAACATATTTGTACTTATGTTTCCAATGTGTTATAAGCTCCTACGCCCTCATGAGGAGAGGCTATGGTGTTCCTAAATATTTTAAATGTTCTTGATGTCCTGTGATCACCCATGGCAAGTACAAGTAAGTTATAGAATGAACATGAAATGTGGTCGTTTGACGAAATTTAGAATTATGAGGTGTTGTATGTCCCAATGGTTTCAATCATAACATGTATTCTTCTAAAATAATTAATGTAAATGACTTCGATGTTAAGTCCCCAAGAATCATGAACTTAGCTAATGACCTTAAGATGACAAGGGAGTATAGAATGAAGTGGAAGATGGATGTCCTATGGTAGTGATGATAAATCTTATGGAAAACTTATTTGGACCATGTGCCATTGAAATTGGCTTATTGATTAACCATACATGTGCTAATGTAATGAGGTGTATTTATCCATGATGAGCATGAATATGAACATGAAGTGTTCCAATGATCCGGGAACTTACGACCTTAAAAGTAGCGCTAGTCATGTCGCTTTAAGTTTATATATGGTCATGTACATAATGATGTGTTATGATCCTATGAATGGTTTATGAAACGCATAGGTGTATTGTGTATTTAAAATATTATGAACAGTCTATGAAATGCATAGGTGTATGGTTCATGTAAATCCTATCAAACGCATAGGTGTATTGTGTAATTAAACACTGTGAACGGTCTATGAAATGCACATGTGTATTGTGTAAGTAAACATTGTGAACGGTTTATGAAATGCACATGTATATTGTATAGGTGATACTATGAACAGTCTATAAAATGCATAGGTGTATTGTGTAATTAAACACTGTGAACGGTTTATGAAACGCATGGGTGTATTATATAAGTGATACTATAAACGGTCTATGAAACACACAGGTGTATTGTATAGGTAATACTGTGAATGGTCAATTGAACGCACAGGTGTATTGTGTAAGTAAATACTATGAACTGTCTATGAAACGCACAAGTGTATTATATAAGTAAACAGCGTGAACGGTCTATGAAACACAAATATGTATTGTGTAAGTAAACACTGTGAACGGTCTATGAAATGCACAGGTGTATAGGTGATATTGTGGACGGGTTATGAAACACATAGTTAATCCTAAAAGAATTTTAAAATGATGTAAGCATAACGAGAATTGAAATGTGAATCTATGGGATGTTTCGTAGTTTTGGTTGTACTTTATATGCTTCTTATTTGAGTTATGATAATTTCATATATTATTCTATTTTGCTTTACATTCAAGTACTTTTCCACCTGTACTTACGTCCCTTTTGTCGGGGGCGCTGCATCTTTTAATGGATGCAGGTATACTTCTACAAGATGATATGGATCTTTGATAGGGATCTTCTTCCCAGCAGATTATGGTGTGCCCACTGCCGTTCCAGCGGGTAGTTGGTTTATGTACTTAGGTATCTATTGTCATAGAAGCTCCATGTACATTGTGGGTCATGTACTTAAGTTTTGAGATTCGTCATGTATTTATGTTCACAAATATTTATGAATCTATGTACCATCACGAGAGAAAAAAGAAAAAAACAATTTATGGGCCATTGGGCCAAATGTATTCAATATGTAAGTCAAGATATAATTATGTTTTAATAAATCATGCATGAGTTATGATGAGAGGTTGATGTAACAGAGGCTTTCTTGACTGGGTTTACTCGGTTTAGCGCCGGTCATGCTCCCCAAGTTCGGGGCGTGACAGGGCTTTGGTCAGCTCAAAAGACATCACGAGGAACTCATAATGACCATAAAGGGTCCTGAATGCTGTCTTTAGAATATCCGAGTCCCGAATCTTCAACTGGTGATACCCAAACCTCACGTAAATCTTAGAGAACACCCTCGATCCCTGAAGCGGGTCAAATAAATCATCAATGTGTGGCAAAAGGTACTTGTTCTTGATTGTAACTTTGTTCAACTACTTGTAATCAATGCACATCCGCATAGTACCATCCTTCTTCGTCACAAACAGAACCGGTGCACCCCAAGGTGACACACTAGGCCTAATAAACCCCTTATCTAGAAGTTCCTAAAGTTGTTCCTTCAATTCTTCAACTCAGCTGGTTCCATATGATACGGTGGAATAGAAATGGGATGAGTTCCCGGCACCAAATCAATACCGAAATCAATATCACTGTCAGGCGGCATGCCCGACAGATCTACAGGAAACACATCCGGAAAATTGCGCACCAACGGGACATAATCAATAGTAGGAGTATCAGCACTGACGTCCCTCACAAAGGCTAAATAAGATAAACAACCCTTCCCTACCATCAGTTAAGCCTTCAAATATGAAATCACTTTGCTGGGAACATAGTATAGAGAACCTCTCTACTCTATCCTTGGCAACCCCGGCATCTCCAACGTCACGGTCTTAGTGTGACAATCCAGAACAGCATGACATGGAGACAACCAATCCATACCCAAGATCACGTTGAAGTCCACCATACTAAGCAATAAAAGATAAACTCTAGTCTCCAATCCCCCAATAGTCGCTACACACGACCGATACACACACTCCACAACAATAGTATCGCCCACCGGCATATATACATGAACAGATGAAACTAAGGACTCACGAGGCATATCCAAATAATGAGTAAAATACGATGATACATATGAATAAGTGGAACCATGGTCAAATAATACAGAGGCATCCCTGTGGCATACTGAGACAATACTTATGATCACTACATCAGAAACAACAACATCGGGCCTAGCAGGAATGGCATAGAATCGGGTCTGGCCTCCACCTGATCGGCCTCCCTTCTTGGGTGAACCCTAGCTGACTGATCCCCACCTCGAGCTGGGTGGGTGGGTGGTGAAGTGACTAGTGCTGAAGTCATAGCCTGGCTCCTCTGCTACACTGGACCTCCCGAGCGATGAGGACACTGCCTTCACATATGCCCAAACTCCCCGCACTCAAAGAAACTCCCTGGTGCTGGTGGTTGGGACTGAAGGGAGCCCTGAGCACCGGAACAAATGGTAGAAGGACCCGACATAGATGAACCCTGAGCCGATAGAGCACGGGACAAACTCTAGGCAGGAAGGGCACTGAGAGATTACTGACCCTGATGAGAACTATATGAACCATGGCTGGATGATGCACCACGATGAACTAGACAAGCCATATGAGCGTGCCTATAAGGACGAACCCTGCCGTTGTAGAACTGACGCCCAGAAGAAGCACCGCTAAAACTATCCGAGCTTCGGGGCCTCTTGGTCTCCCTCTTTCCACGCTCCTGACTGCGAAACACCTCTATCTGCCGAGAAACATTGACCACCTCATCCAAAATAGCACCAGACACTCTCTCTCGAGACATAAGTAATCGTAGCTAATACGTGAAGTCATCAATGAATGTCCTAATCCTCTCCCTATCAGTGGGAACCAACCATACAGTGTGACGAGCCAACTCAGTAAACCTCATCTGGTACTGTGTCACAGACATGCCCTCCTGACGTAACTGCTCAAACAGTCTGTGTAGCTCCTCCCTACAAGACTGCGGCATGGACTTCTCCAAAAAGAGAACAGAGAACACCTGCCATGTAAGTGGTGTTGCACCGACCGGCCTGCACCTCTCATAAGCCTCCCACCATCTGAAGGCAGCCCTACTGAAGTGAAAAGTAGTAAACCAGACCCCACAGGTCTCCAAAATACCTGTCATGAAAAGAATCCATTGGCACTTATCCAAGAAACCCTAGGCATCCTCTGACTCAGCACCGCTAAATGATGGAGGCTGAAGTCTCCCAAACCTCTCAAGTCTCCTCTCCTCATCATCTGTCATAACGCGGACCACCGGGCCCTGAGTAGCTCCAACCGGCTGTGCTGGTAGTATCCTTGTTGTCTGAAGCCCATACATCACCTGCTCTGGAGTACTGGCAGTGGGGATGTGAGTACCTTCCCCGTCCTGAGAAGTGGCTGGTGCGGCGTGAGCCGAAATCACCTGAGCAAGGCCAGTGCAAATGGTCAATATCTAGACCAAAGCTTCCTGAACGACTGGAATCACAATGTGCACAGCTGGTGCCTGAGCTGGCCATACTAGCTCAACCACATCTGGAACCTGCTCCTTAGCTGGAGCAACTGGTGGATCTACAGGTGTTTCTCTAGCTGTTGTACGAGTTGTACCTCTGCCCCTACCACGGCTCCTACCGCGAGCTCGACCTCTCGTGGCCCTAGCTGGTGGTACTAGTGGCTGGCCGTCCTGTCCGGTAGCACGTGTCCTCACCATCTGTGAGAGAATAGAATACATAAGTTTAGTTACCAGAATCAATAAATTCACACGACAAGAATACAATAATGTGAAGTTTCCTAATGGTTCGGCAGTCTCTCGAAGATAAGTATAGACGTCTCTGTACTGATCCGCAAGACTCTACTAATCCTGCTCATGACTCGTGTGACCTATGTAACCTAGGCTCCGATACCAACTTGTCACGACCCAAAATCTTAACCTGTCGTGATGGCCCCTATCGTGGTACTGGGTAAGCCGACATTTCAAAATATTCCCAATACTTTTAACTGAAAAATTAATTAAAGCAGTTTAAATAGTGAAAGTTCTCATAAACGTGATAGAAACACAAAACTCAACGCGGAAGTTCCTAATAATCGGGGTGTCACAGAGTACATGAGCATCTATACATCACAAGTTTGTAGAATACTGTCTATGATAGTCTGAACTACATACAATAAATGGAAAGATAGGGAAGGAGAGACAAGGTCTGCGAAAAAATGGTAGCTACCTTTGATCTTCATAAGATCAACTGTGCGCTGAAATCAACACTCAATACTGTATAGGGCAGATCTAGTCGGATCCGTTCGTGAATCAATATCAATTACGCTCACTGTAGGTATGCAAACTCTGGAGGGGCAGATCTAGCCCAAGCACTTTAATAAGCCAATCATGGATAAAGCCGATCCATGATACATCGCCAAGTACACAACATCGATCCATATGAAATAAATCGAGCCCCGATGCTCAAAATCAACAACCATAAGCAATTTGACACCAAGTACACAACTACATGACCATAACCATGGAGAAGTGAATAACACTTTGTACCACAGCCCAGAAAGAACATAACCAAGGCGCAATCAATAATTCAACACCCTAATAACCATCTCGCTCAAATTTTGCTACACCACCCAAATAGACCTGCACCATGTGTGCATATGACCAACAAATCACAACCCCTCGTAGCATAGAAGAGTACTACCTAGAACATACCAGATAGGAATGAGATCAACTCTAACCGAATGGCACATCCCTCAATAATAGCAGTACGGAGTCAACCAATATGACCCGGTGTAGAATACACATCCTCATTGCGCCTACCAATGGGCACCAAATCAACTCTGGTCATCCATAGATAGATAATTAACCCTCCAAAAGTCCACAATGACCTAACCATGACACATACTATCATCAAGCTAGCTTTGGCCACATTTTCACAATCCACCACCACGAAACAATCTGCTTCTAATAACTCCCAGTCTCCAAATCCATAGAACACACGAATCACCATATCAGATCCCAACTCTACCGCCCGGATGGCTAGCATGAGGAAATGCATCTGAGAAGGGTTCATTTGTTAGTGAATCTAGTCGGGTAATCTCTTTTCTGAAAGGCTCGACACATGATCGAGAAGGGTTGGTTGGCTTATCTAGCTTATTTTTAGGATACTACTACAGAGACTCCGGTGATTAATTTAGTGCCCGTGGTCCAGGAGTTCTCCGATATGTTTCTTTCTAATCTACCAGGCATGCCACCAGATTGTGATATCAATTTTTATATTGCTTTAGCTCTATTTAACTAGCTTATCTCTATTCTACTGTACCACATAACTCCGAAAGAGTTGAAGAAGTTGAAAGAACAACTTGAAGAGTTGGTAGCAAAGGGGTTTCATCAGACAGAGTGTGTCACCTTGGGGTGCACCGGCGTTGTTCGTGAAGAAGAAAGATGGGACTATGCGGATGTGCATTAATTATCTCCAGTTGAACAAAGTTACCATTAAGAACAAATATATGTTGCCATGATTTGTTTGACCAGTTGTAGGGTGCCAGGGTGTTCTTTAAGATAGACTTAAGATCGGGGGATCATTAGTTGAGATTCGTGACTTGGATGTTCTGAAGATGGCTTTCCAAACTAGATATGGCCATTATGTATTTCTAGTGATCTTCTTCGGCTTGACTAATGCCCTGGTGACATTTATGTATTTGATGAACCGGGTGTTCAGGCCATATGTTGATTCATTTGTCATTGTCTTCATTGATGACATATTGATCTACTCGCATCGCATTGAGGAGCACAAGCAGTATTTGAGAGTGGTGCTTCAGACCTTGTAGGAAATGAAGTTATATGCTATATTCTCCAAGTGTGAGTGCTGGTTAGATTTTGTGGCATTCTTGAGGCATGTTGTATCAGGAGAGGGTATTAAGGTAGATCCCAGGAAGGTCGAGGCAGTTCAAAGTTGGCCTCGTCCTACCACATCGATCGAGATCGGGAGCTTCTTGGGGTTGACAGATTATTATCGCCACTCTGTGGAGGGCCTCTCATCTATTACAACACCTTTGACTAGATTGACCCATAAGGGTGCTCTGTTCTGGTGGTCCGATGATTGCGAGTCGAGCTTTTAGAAGCTCAAGACAGCTTTGACTAAGGTGTGAGTTCTAGTGTTGCCTTCATGTTCAGGGATTTATATTGTGTTGCGATGCTTCATGCATTGGCGTGGGTTGTGTATTTATGCAGGAGGGCCGAGTTATTGCATATGCTTCGTGTCAGCTGAAGCCCCACGAGAAGAATTACCCCGTGCATGATTTGAAGTTGGTCGCGATAGTTCATGTTCTCAAGATCTGGAGGCATTATCTTTATGGGGTGTCCTGTGAGGTTTACATAGATCATCACAGTTTGCAGCATTTGTTCAAGCATAGGGATCTCAATTTTAGGGTAGCGCAGGTGGCTTGACCTACTAAAGGACTATGATATTACCATCCTTTATCATCCGGGCAAGGCGAATGTGGTTGCGGATGCCTCGGATAGAAAGGCTGAGAGTATTGGTAGTTTAGCATTCATTTTAGCAGAGGAGAGGCCATTGGCTTGGGACATTTAGTCCTTGGCTAACAGACTTGTGAGGTTGGATATTTTAGAGCCCAACCGAGTTCTTGCATGCGTCGTTGCTCAGTCTTTATTATTCAAGCAGATTAAGGTTCGTCAGTTCGATGATCTGATCTTGTTGGTTCTCAGGAAGATGGTACTACAGGGTGGTGCCAAGGAGGTTGTTGTCGGTAAGGATGGTGTTCTACAACTCCAGGGTCGCCTATGTGTTCATAATGTTGATGTCTTAAGGGAGAAGGTTCTAGATGAGGCATATAGTTCTCGGTATTCTCTTCATCCAGGGGCTACAAAGATGTATCGCGACCTGAGGCATCATTATTGATGGTGGAAGATGAAGAAGGACATAGTTGAGTACGTGGTGAGATGTATAAATTGCCAGCATGTTAAGTATGCGCATTAGAGGCCAAGTGGCCTACTCTAGCAGATGCTTATACCTAAGTGGAAATGGGAGCACATCACTATGGACGTCGTAGTTGGGTTGCCGCGGACTTTGAGGAAGTTTGATGCAATTTTGGTCATTGCCGATAGGTGGACCAAGTCGGCACACTTCATCCGGTAGTGACTACATATTCTTCAGATAGTGACTACACTTCATCCGGCACACTTCGCCAGTTGAGGTCCAAGAAGATTTCTGCTGTAAGGGTTCAGTGTAGGGGTCAACTAGTTGAGGAGGTGACTTGGGAGACCGAAGAGGACATACAGAGAAGATATCTAAACCTATTCGGCATACTAGGTACGATTCTAGACCCGTTCGAGGACGAATGTTTGTTTAAGAGGCGGAGAATGTAACGACCAATCGGTTGTTTTGCTTTCTAAATCCCCATTCCCCTAATTAAGACTCCCCATATTTTCTTTTACTATTTTATGACTTGCGGGGATGGTTACTTTGGGTTTGGAAGGGTTCGGGTTAAAATCGGAACACTTAGTTCATTAATATTGGCTTAAAATGGTTAAGTTTGACTTGAGTCAATTTTTTGATTAAACGAGCTCGGAATTGGGATTTGCCAGTCCTAATAGGTTCGTATGATGATTTTGGGCATGGGCGTGTGTTCGGATCGGGTTTTGGATGATCTGGGAGCATTTCGGCACTTAATATTGAAAGGTGGCGCATTGAAGGTTTTCAAATTCTTTAAATTTGGTTTGAAGTATGATTTGGTGTTATTGAGGTCCGATCGGGATTCTGAGCCTGGAAATAGTTCTGTTTGGTGATTTGTGACTTGCATGCAAAATTTGGTGTCATTCCGATTAGTCAAAGTATGATTCGGCTCATTCAGAGTAAGTTGGGAGAACGTGAAGTTCATAAGTTAATTTGATTTGATTTGGGATGTAATCCTTAGTTTTGATGTTGTTTTACGTGTTTTGAGGGTTCGAGTGATTTCGTATTTTGATTTCAAACTTGTTGGTATGTTTGGATGAGGCCCCGGGTGCTATTCGAACGTTGTGCGGAACATTGTTGAACATGGAACAATGGCTGAAGCAATAACAGTATTGGTGCATTCGCACCTGCGAGGAGCTAGCCATAGGTGCGAGCTCATAGGTGCGAACCAACGAGCACAGGTGCGGCTGGGTGTGGACTGGCCAGTGTCCGCAGAAGTGGAGTTTCTTCCACAGAAATGGACTCGCTTCTGCGATGAGGGGATTGCAGGCGCGAATGGAGGCAGCATGGCCAGGGTCGCAAGTGCGCGAGGCGAGCCTCAGAAGCAGGCTCTTAGAAGTGGAGTTTTTCCATAGGCACGACCAAGGATGGAGTGTGCGTGTTCCGCAGAAACATCCAATTGCTCGCAGAAGCAGCGAATCTGCCTCAAGTGCGAAAGTCGCTGGGGCAGTATGGTTCATTTATTGTGGGGACATAGGCTATTTTGGTTTATTTCTTTCACTTCTTGGGCGATTTTAGAGCTCTTTGAAGAGAGGTTTCAACCTAGCACGTTGAGGTAAGTAATTTCTATACAAGATGAGCTAAGTAATTTCTATACAAGATGAGCTTAATACATGCATTTTTGGTAGATGCTTAACACATAAATTGTAGAAAATGTGGGTTTAACCACGAAAATGATTATGGAATTGGGTAGAAACGATATATTTGAGTTTGTGAGATTATGGGTAACATTTATCCTCCAAAAATTTTGGAATCCTGGCACGTGGGCCCGGGGGTGTTTCTGGGATCTTCCAATTTGGGTTGGGTAATTTCTCTAATAGGTTAATTATGAACTTGTGAGTGAATATTGATTAATTTATATAATATTTGGTTAGCTTCGGGTTGTTTGGCACCAAGTGGAAGCTTTAGAGCGGATTTGTGGACCGGAAGTGAGCTTGAGAATGAGGTAAGTCTCTTGCCTAACCTTATAAAAGGGAACTCATCCCCTTAGGAGTACCTTTGCTGTGTATCACTTGTGCGGGGAGATACATACACACGAGGTGACGAGAGTTCGTACATAGCTATATTCCACGATACGTCGGGGTAGTTTTAGATCCATATATGCCTTAATTGTACTATTGAGTTTATTATGCATATTAATTATTTTGAAGAGTAACACTAGAGATTTTAAAATTGCAAATTTTGAATATAGATTTCTTATTTTTCCGAAGAATTGAGGAAATACATAATAACTATGAGAAACCCATGTCCTCTCGCGTGACAACTACTTCCGCGAGCGAGGTAAACGTCTCTACTCTCATAGGAGCGGGTTGTTCGCCTCGGCAGTATAATAGATGCATCTATGGTTCATGCTGATCGACCCTCGATAGTGCCCATAATATTTTGTATCGGGCCGTACGACCTCGGCATAAATCGTGCGTGATAATACCCGGAGCCCGATTACACTTGATATTATTTTATTGCTTGAGAGGTTATAATTTATTTAATGGCCTGAAATTGTTGGAGTTAGCATGTGTCAAATGGAGACTTTTAAATTGACTATTAGTTAAAGAACCGTTTATTCATTGCTGGCTATTGCATTATTATTATTCTTGTATTCCATGCCTATCTAGAATTTATGTATTTTATTATTGGCCCGTAGTAAGTGTCGATGTCAACCCCTCGTCGCTACATCTTCGAGGTTAGATTGGATACTTATTGGGTACATATTATTTATGTACTCACGCTACACTTCTGCACTAATTGTGCAGGATCTAAGGTAGGTGCATCTGGTGTTCATTCAGGTGCGCACCCCCGTTATCCTAAGACTTAGTGGTGAGCTGCTCTCTGAGTCCGTTCTGCAGCACCTGCAGTCTCTCTCTTTTGTATTTACTTTATGTCTATCTCATTTTTAGATAGTAGCTTATGTATTTTGTATATTCTACTAGTTGCTCATACACTTGTGACACCGGGTCTTGGGAAAATTCTAGTAGACACTTTATGCTTTTGAGTATTTATTTCATCATATTTGCTCTTTTATTGGTTTACACTTTACTTTATTAAATCTTCAACTTTTTATTAACTTAATAAATAAAAATCAACTACTTTGAAATTATTAAAAGGAATAAATATATGGCTAGTTCACCGTTGGCTTGCCTAGTGACGACGGTAGACGCCATCATGGCCTATAGGAGGAATTGGGTCGTGACAACATCATACAAACATATTGGAACCTTCAAATCCCTATTTCGAGGTCGTTTACTCAAAAGTCAAACTTTAGTCAACTCTTCCAACTTCAAGCTTCCAGATAGAGAATTTTCCTTGTGAGAATTTTCCAGTCTAACAACATGATTTGTAGCTACGCACGGACTCTCATCACCACGTGCGTACGTAACCCCCACATTTAGAAGCAAATAGTAATTTAAAAGACCTATGGGATAAATTCCCTCTTACAAGGTTAGGCAAGAGGCTTACCTTGTCCCAAAGCTCACTTTCCGGCCCACAAATTCACTCTAAAGCCTCAACTTGGTGCCGAACAATCCGAAGTTAGCCAAATTTTATATGAATTAATCAATATACATACTCACAAGTTCATATTTTAGCTATTAGAGTAATTACCCAACCAAAATTGAAAGATTCTTAAAATTCACCCTCACACCCACGTGCCCGGATTCTGGAAATATTTGAAGATAAATGTTATCCATAACCTCACGAACTCAAATATATAATCTCTACCCAATTCCATAATCATTTTCGTGGTTAAATCCCATTTTTATCAAAACCTAGTTTTTTTAATAAACTCCCAAAATTTCCACATTTTACTCGTTAAAATCTAGCAATAATCTATGTATTTAACTCATATTGTTTAGACATTACTTACCTCAAAGTGCTAGGTGAAAACCCCTCTTCAATGAGCTCTAATTCGACCAGCAAGTAAGAGAGAAATGAAGAAAATGAGCCTAAGCCCCGATTTTTAAAACACACTACCCAGGCATTTCTTCTTTGCAATTGCGGAAACGTCATCGCGATAGCAAAGGCAAGTTGCCCAGGGCCTAGGAAAAAGGTCATCGCGAACATGAGGAACCACACGCGAACGCGGGGTCCAGCTCGCGAACGTGAAGAGGAACAAGCTTAAACCCCCCAAGCCTTTCTCCCTACGCAAACGCGGGCCCCTTCACGCGAACGCAAAAACCACAGGTCCGAGACCTTCACAAACGCGGGCAAGGGGTCGCGAACGCGTAGAGAAAATCTCAGCCCCTCACATTTTCCTTCTCCACAAACGCAACATAGATCTTGCGATCACGAAGAAGGAAAACAGAACCAGTACACCAGATTTTTGGGACTTAGCTCCGGGCGGTCTGAAACTCACCCAAGCCGCCCGGGGCCCTATCCAAGTGCACCAACAAGTCCATAACTATAATACGGACTTGCTCAAACAATCTAACCACGTAAAACAAAATCGAAATTAAGAATCGCACCCCAAGACCAAATTGAATCAACTTATGAACTTCCAACTTCTCAACTAGCTCTGAACGCGCCGAAACATACTTAGACTACTTATAATGACTCTGAATCTTGCATACAAGTCATAAATCACCATACAAAACTATTCCCAGGCTCAGAATTTAGAACGGACATCGGTAACACCAAAACTTACAACAGACCAAACATAAAGAACTTGAAAACCTTCAATGCGCTAACTTTCAATATTAAGCGTCGAAATGATCCCAGGTCATCCGAAACTCGATACGAACATACGCCCAAGTCCAAAATCATCATACGAACCTATTGGGATGGTCAAATACCGATTCCGAGGTCATTTACTCAAAATGTTGACTCAAGTCAAACTTAACAATTATAAGTCACTATTAAGGAACTAAATGTTCCGATTTCAACTCGAACCTTTCCAAACCTGAACTAAGCATTCCCGCAAGTTATAAAATAGTAAAAGCACATACATGGAGTCTTAATTAGGGAAATGGGGATCTAGTAAGAAAAATGACTGGTCGGGTCATTACATTCTCCACGTCTTAAACAAACGTTCGTCCTCGAACAGGTCTAGGATCATACCTGGAGTGCCGAATAGGTGTGGATATCTGCTCTGCAAGTCCTCCTCGGTCTCCCAAGTCTCCTCCTCGACTGGTTGACCCCTCCACTAAACCTTTACTGCAGAAATCATCTTGGACCTCAACTGGCGAACCTTCCTGTCAATAATGGCAACTAGCTCCTCCTCATAACCCAGAGTCTCCTCTAGCTGAACCGTGTTGTAGTCTAACATATGTGACCTGTCGGCATGATACTTTCGGAGCATAGACACGTGGAAAACTGGATGAACTCCCGATAGAATGGGAGGCAAAGCAAGTTCATAAGCAACCTCCCCAACTTGCCTCAATACCTCAAATGGACCTATAAACCTTGGTCTCAACTTGCCCTTCTTCCCGAAACTCATGATTCCTTTCATCGGCGAGAATTTCAAGAGAACCTTCTCGCCCACCATAAATGATAAATCCCACGCCTTATGATCCGCGTAACTCTTCTGTCTAGAAAGTGCTATGCGATGTCGCTCATGAATCAACTTCACTTTCTCCAAGGCATCATTCACCAAATCAGTACCATATAACCTAGCCTCACCGGGCTCAAACCATCCGATAGGCGAACGACACCGCCGACACCGCCGACCATACAAAGCCTCAAATGGATCCATCTCAATACTGGACTGATAACTGTTGTTATAAGCAAATCGGCCAAAGGCAAGAATCGATCCAACTGCCCTCCGAAGACAGTCACAGATGCTTTGAGCATATCCTCCAAGATCTAAACCGCCTGCTCCGAGTGCCCGTCGGTCTGTGGATGAAAGCTTATGCTAAGCTCTACCCGAGTCCCCAACTCACTTTGTACTGCTCTCCAGAAATGCAAAGTAAACTGAGGGCTTCTATCTAAAATGATGGAAACAGGCACACCATGCAACCAAACAATCTCCTGAATGTAAATCTGGGCCAATCTCTCTAAAGAATACGTAGTCACAACTGTAATGAAGTGTGCCAACTTGGTCAACCTGTCGACAATGACCCAAACTGCATCAAACTTCCTCAAAGTCCGTGGCAACCCAACTACAAAGTCCATAGTGATGTGCTCCCATTCCCACTCAGGTTTAGCCATCTGCTGGAGTAGGCCATCTGGCCTCTGGTGTTCATACATAACATGCTATCAATTTAGGCACCTCCCTACATACTCAACTATGTTTGTCTTCATCCGCCGCCACCAATAATGTTGCCTCACGTCACGATACATCTTCATAGCACCTGGATGAATAGAATACCGAGAACTGTGTACCTCCTCCAGAATCTTCTCCCTCAATCCATCAACATTAGGAACACATAGACGGCCCTGAAGTCATAGAACACTATCCTCACCGATAGTAACCTCCTTTGCACCACCCTGTAGTACTATATCCCTAAGAATCAGCAAGTACAAATCTTCAAATTGACGAGCCTTGATCCGCTCGAATAATGAAGACTGACCGGCGACGGATGCAAGAACTTGGCTGGGATCTGAAATATCCAACCTCACAAGTTTGTTAGCCAAGGATTGAATGTCGAAAGTTAATGGCCTCTCCTCTCCTGAAATGAATGCCAAACTACCCATACTCTCAGCCTTTCTGCTCAAGGCATCCACAACCACATTCGGTTTTCCCAGATGATAAAGGATGGTAATATCATAGTCCTTTAGTAACTGAAGCCACCTGCGCTGCCTCAAATCGAGATCCCTTTACTTGAACAAATGCTGCAAGCTGCGATGATCCGTGTAAACCTCACAGGACACCCCATAAAGATAATGCCTCCAGATCTTGAGAGCATGAATTATCGCGGCCAACTCCAAATCATATACTAGGTAATTCTTCTCATGGGGCTTCAGCTGACATGAAACATATGCAATAACTCGCCCTTCTTGAATCAATACACAACCCAGGCCAATGCGTGAAGCATCGCAATACACATTATGCATCCCTGAACCGGAAGGCAACACTAACGCCAGTGCTATAGTCAACACGGTCTTGAGCTTCTGAAAGCTTGCCTCGCAATTATCGGACCATCAAAATGGAGCACCATTCTGGGTCAATCTAGTCAAAGGTGTTGCGATAGATGAGAAGCCCTCATAATGAAAAACGAACTCTGGCAAGGAACAACCCCGCCCGCATAATGAATGAAATGGCCCAGCCGATGTTATGGTTCCATCTCGTAGATAAGAAACAAGGCACACAAATAAGTATAAGGAACCGCACTTATAATCTCACTGTTGCGGCATGCAACCCGATCTAACTACAATGTTGTGGCGTGTAACCCGATCCAAACATGACACTGTTGCGACGTGCAACTCGATCCAATTATGACATCGTTGCGACGCACAACCCGATCCATAAAACATACCCGTAGTAGTGTGCCACCTGATTCAATAATATACCAGTGGCGACGTGCCACTCAATCCACGCAACAATCAATAAGGAAACACCTATCATGCCGTAATGCTTACACTTACGAATGCTCGAATATCGACCACAAGCATGCCAAGTGCATAATACAACCCTAGGGAGACGAATAGCGCCATACACTACAAAACCTCAAGCACGACTAAGGTGCAATAAATGACCTTTATCTCGAGAGCCATCCAACTCATATAACACCACAAACTACACGAGATCACAACACATGTGTGAATAATCAAGTCGTCTCATAATCCACCTGGCACAATAGAGTATTACATGGAATAGCTGACGACGAGAATAACATCCAACGCCCAAAGACTCATCCGTAAGCAATACTCTGACGAATGAACATATCCGACCTGATGTAGAGCACACATTCACATTAGGCCCACCTATGGACCTCAAACCTATTCTGATCATATCATACTGGGCCAATAGCCTTTCAAGGATCCACAAAGGTGCTATTCATGACACACACAAGCAGCTGTCTAATACAAAACAAACTCCCACAGTCTACAACCAAATGACTAGAGCGCCTTTCAGGAATAAAGTCTCACATTAGGGATAGTACCAGAATCTACATACTTGGTTTCAATCCGTAAAAAATTAAGTGACTAACATGTAACACTTATACAAATCTCCCCGTGGGATACGCTCCCATGACCTTCCATACCAAGTAGCGAAGTCTTCACATCCATACCACCAATCGTACTAATTCTGTAAAGCAAATCAAGAATTTGCAAATCAATACACAAAGCCTCTTACACAAGACACCGTTCTCAAGTGACACTAAGATAATGCCAGCTTACTCTGAACTTCTGAATCCTTTCCCCCGCTCCTCTGAGCTCAGAACATCCCTAACAAAATTAAACCGTAACCTTGATCCTCAAATTCCAATTTTCATATCGCTCACTATACCTGTCATGCCTCTACGCGACAGTATGAGAAATTCATCATGACCCCTGAACTCTCAGTAGAACCAATACTTCATTGGCTAGAAACCTTTCACTTAACTCATTTCACAAGGACCATTGCAACACACACCTGAATTCCCAAAATCGCAGAAAATATAAACCTCAAATCGTGGTTTAAACTACCATAACTCTTCCGAGATCTATTTATACATAACAAGGCCATTAGAATCAAATACCTCCAAAATCAATCAAATTATAGTGGCTGTCAAGCCCGCACGTATAACCACCAACCACCTGTATAACTCAACACGTCGAAGGAACTGATCGCTGCCACAATCATGCTGATTCAAACCATTACTAACCGACCCAACTTCTTCCAATTTACTCTTGACTTGCCTTAGAGATAATAATAGCTCCATTCAAAAACAAAACGAACTCAATCATCACTCATCCCGAGTAACCCGAATCACGAGACCACATCCTCTCAATACTTGTTACACCCCATATTTTTGTACGTGAAAGTATGCCATAAATAAATTGATGAATGCTTGGAAATGAGATGTTAAATCCTGCATTTTTGTATGTTAAAATTTCATCGTAAGTTAATCGACGTAAGTTCGGGAATGAGATTATTTTGAGATTTGAAGCATTATGCTATTTCTAACAAGTGGTAGTAAATTCGTGAAAGTGAGAGGGTAAACGAATCAAAGAAAATGAGTTTCGTTGAAGTTTGTTGGTGTGGGAAAAAATACGGCCCGAGCTAAAATACCCGATATTTATAGACTGGTACCATACAAGGTACCACATGGCCATGATAGTAAGGTATACAAGGTATGTTAAAAGTGAGTAGTAATTTAAGTAAGTTGAGATAAATCTTAATTATTGGGTTATGGGATATTACCTAATTAATTAGGGAATTATGTGGATAATTGGATAATTAATGATTTTTAGTGGGAGATTAATTAAATTCTTTGGATAATCAATGATTCTGGAGGACTTAACCCCCCAAAAATGTGGTAGCCCATGAATTGTGACTCTTAAGCCATTACACTATGTGGCAAGATATGAGATGTGGGACTTGGCATTCTTAAATAAACGTGAGTCACATATTGTAATGACCCAAAAGGTCATCTTATGATTTAAAATTCGAATCTGCGCTCTTAAGTCTTAAAAAATTCATTTTTACCCTCTTCGATTTGCGTGCGCAGTTCGGACATATTTTCGGAAAGCTTTTATGTTGAAAACTAATGAAAATAAGAATTTTTACCTTAAAAGTTGATTTTAGTTGACTTCGGTCAATATTTTTGGTAAATGGGCCCGAATCCATATTTTGACGGTCCCGGTAGGTCCGTATCGAATTATGGGACCTGGGCGTATGCCCGGGATCAAATTCGGAGGCCCATAGATCAAGTTATGAATTTTTGATAAAAATTAAAAGTCTGAAAATTAATTGTTCTTAAGAATTGATTGATGTTTGGCATTGTTAGTACCGGGTCCGTATTTTGGTTTCGGAGCCCGGTACAGGTTCATTATGATATTTAAGAGTTGTTTGTGAAATTTGGTGAGAAACGGAGTTGATTCGACGTGATTCGGACGTCTAGTTGAGAAAATAGAAATGTTAAAGAGTTTTTGAGAATTTCATTTGATTTGGTGCTAAATTCGTAGTTCTAGGTGTTATTTTGGCGATTTGATCGTGCGAGCAGGTCCGTATGATATTTTTAGACTTGTGTGCATGTTTGGTTTGGAGCCCCGAGGGCTCGGGTGAGTTTCGGATAGGCCACGGGATGTTTTGGACTTTGGAAACCTAGTTTTTTCTACAGATTCTGTGTTCTGGCATGTCCTTCTTCGTGTTCGCGAAGATACTCTCGCAAATGCGAAGAGTAATCTGGGCAGCTGAAGTTTTCTTCTTCGCGAACGCAAAGGCCTGGTCATGAACGCGAAGTGATGGGGGACTTACCCTTTGCAAACGCGACTGGCTCAACGCGAACGCGAAGCATGTGGAGACCTGGGGGGGGGGGTAGTTGCTTTATCGCGAACGCGAGCCATGTCTCGCGAACGCGAAGGACAAGGGGGAGTAACCATCGTGAACGCGAGCTGGGTCTCGCGAATGTAAAGGCTTGGTAGCCATTGCCCATCGCGAACGCGACAGTGCTCTCGCGAACGCGATGAACACTGTCGCCCAACACTTAACAGAATCCAAAAACAGGATTTTAGCCAAAAACTCATTTTCTCAAAAACCAAACGGTGAGGCGATTTTTCAAGAGTCATTCCTTTCCCAAATTATTGGTAAGTGATTTTAAACCATTTTATTTCAATTACCCATTACATTTCTTGAAATTTCAACCTAAAATCTAGAGTTTTCATGGTTGAAATAGGGGTTAGGGTAAAAACTAGGGATTTCGGAAATTTGAGGATTTAGACCCCAATTTGAGGTCGAATTCCAAAACTAATTACATATTCGGGCTCGGGGGTGAATGGGTGAAAGGATTTTGGTCCGAACCTGGGGTTTTGACCAAACGGGCCCGGAGTCGATTTTTCGACTTCTTGGAGGAAAATTTGGGAAATTTAATTTATGCAATATTATTGATTCCTTTAGCAATATTTGATATTATTGAGTTATTTTTTGAATAGATACAAGTGGTTTGGAGGTGAATTCCAAAAGAAAAGCTGTGATTGAGAATTAAGTAGCTTTCAGAGCGAGGTAAGTGTTGTGTCTAACCCTGACTTGAGGGAATTAGGAATCTTAGATTACTTGCTAAGTGAGATTCATGTGAGCGGCGTATATGTGAGGTGACGAGTACTTATGCGCCGCTAATTTACCTATTTTCCATGTTTCTCTATTCTTCTTATATTGTCTCATTCCTATGCCAAATTTCTACGTGTTATACTAGTGTTGTTCAATTTATTGTTCTTATCATGTTTACGGATTTTCTGGTGATAATTGAGTTTTTTTTTATTTCAAAGTTGAGATTGATGTTTTGGAACCAAATGTTAAGGTAAGATTTATACTTGTTATTCTATCTCCCTATTGATATTTATGCATTGCATTATGGTAAGGGAGAGTGATAATTCACGAAGGGTGATATCGTGCCATATTGTGAGTGTTAATGCACAAAGGGTGATACCGTGCCATATTGTGAGTGTTAATGCATGAAGGGTGATGCTGTGCCATATTGTGAGTATTAATGCACGAAGGGCGATGTCGTGCCACATTGTGAGTGTTAATGCACGAAGGGTGATGCCGTGCCATATTGTGAGTGATAATGCACGAAGGGTGATGTCGTGCCATGATATGAGAGTTAATGCACGAAGGGTGATGCCATGCTGTTTCTATTTATTTTATGGTGAGATTGAGTGTAAAAGCACGAAGGGTGATGCCGTACATTTTTTTTTCCTTACTGTATTCACCATTCCTGTTGATTTATGGTATATTGACTACTCCGGTGATCACTCTGTTGTAGTTCTTTATCTTGTATTCCCCTCAGTATGTTCCCCTCCCGACATTTCTTGTTTAGTTCCTCATTTATGTTATTTGCATATACATTGTTAAATTGTACAGGTTGATTTGTAGGTGCCTTGCCTTAGCCTCGTCACTACTTCGTCGAGTTTAGGCTCGACACTTACCAGTACTTGGGGTCGGTTGTACTGATAATGCACTCTGCACTTCCTGTACAGATTTTGATACCGGCTCAGGCTGATCGAGATTTGCTACTGGTCCGTTGTCCGGAGACTCAAGGTAGATCTGTCGGCGTTCACAGACCTTGAACTCCCCGTCTATCCTTTATGTCTTACCATTTTCTTTCATTCAGACAGTTGTATTTCTTTCAGACTATTACTTGTTGTAAACTCTAGAATGCTCGTGAATTGTAACTCCAGATCCGGGTGGTAGTAGTTAATACAGTTTTACGATATTCCGCACTTATTATATTTCACCTTAGTTAATTATTGCTAATTACTGAATGGAAATAAGGAATTGGTTAATGATTCTCTAACGTTGGCTTGCCTAGCAAGTGAAATATTAGGTGCCATCACGGTCCCGTCGATGGAAAATTTCAGGTCGTGACACATATCCGCTTTTAAGAAAGAGTAACTTATTCATTCTTAACTTATTCATTCTTAACACATCCATTCTAACATAAGACTTCTTTACCTTAAAAGAGAGAGGCATATTCATTTTGTAATGTGAACATTTTTAGCATCTTCAACAGTTCAACAAGATCTCATAAGCATCTTCAAGAATTCAAACGTGAATTCTTAGTATCCTAGCAACGTGAAATTTTGCAATTTTAAGGGAATACGGTGTAATCTTTCTCAAGAACATCATATGAATTTTCCCTACTTCGATCCGCCATTACGTGTTGTCGCAATCAACGGGTGTTAAAGGATTGTCAAGAGAATCGGCTCAGGTATGTTAAGGCTATTCCTTCTTTCTTTTGGCATGATCTATACGATACTAACGAAACGAGCAAATGCACAATTTCCATAAATAACTCTATTCATAGAAATGCTAGAGATGCTTATGTTCTTGATTCCCCATGTATCTTATTATTATATCTTCTGTTCGTGGGTCTCAGAAAAATACGTATTTGATAAAGTTTATCCGAAAGGCATATTGATTTTATGACATTCTGAGAAATCTTATTATAGTATGTTGAGTCAGAGGAACTCAATTTTTGCATCATGCTTATGATGGATAAATATGAGGTATTCAGCAGATCATGTGTGTACTAAGATGTGTAAACTTCTTGATAAGGATCCCTAAGGCAAGACTGTCTATACACTCTTACGGTAAAAAGAAATAAGAGAATAGGAAGGTAGATACAAGTTTCAGCAAGTAAAAGAAGCAAGATGAAAAACGGTACGAGCTACCTATCTAATGAAGATTATCGCAGAGGAATATAAGTCTTTTGAGTTACCTTCAACAATAACAGAGGTATGTACAATTGGCCACACCTCTCTTATTTATGCCTTATGGGGGCTAACAGAAGTATTATAAGAGAAGGCATGATATCGGGATCTAGCTGGGGTTAGGGTAACCCAAAATGGTGGATGGATTGTTAGCGTTAGCTAACATTTCCGAAGCATATTGCAAATGTGCTAATAGATCTCCTTGTGAGATGCCAGATAGTTCACTCTAAAATAGTACAACTAGATATGAGTACTACAAAGATAGGCACTGGAAGCCTGGAAGGGATGAATATTATCTTCATGTGACTCCCGCCCCTAGTAGAGAAAGAATGTTAGACAACCTGAAGAGACAATAGATGGAGCAAGGGGAGCTAAAAGCAAAAAATGTCTTGTTCGAGTTTTCAGAATAAAGTGATAGACATAAATGTTAGCGGGAAATAAGAAGAGAGTTAATGAACCATTATGAGTAAGATGTGATACATGGATGACAACGGTAGATCAAAAGATGACAGTATTACAGAGTCTATAGACAAGGAAAGGAAAATATGAGAGGTAATAGGCCTTGAGGCAATAACAAAGTATAGGCCATAAAGTCATATGCTCATTTCGAGAAATAAGTTCGTAACCTCTAACGTGATTACCAAAAGGAAAAGTAAGACCCCCAGAGTAATAAGAAATCAGCATGGACTGATGAACAAGATAAACTAAACATGAACTAGGGACTGAGTAATAGTCGGCATCATGAGAATTTTAGAGATTGCGTCCCGGCGATTATAGAATGGGCGACAGAAGAATACCTTTTAAAGGTCATTTAGGAAGACGCTTCCCTAAAGCAAGCAAGGTGAGCAAAGTTAAGCTTAAGGGACTGTATGTGCCAGTTACACTAAGTGTCACCCTCGTGAGTAAGGAATTTTGTTGTCCTTGGAACATAAGGATTACCTCGAGGCAAGTAAGGATCATCGATGATGTGGAAAGACACCAAAGATGAAGAGATAAGACATCTATACGTAGATCGTCGTAACACTAACTCTTAGTACTCCCCTAAAGGGGGGGGGGGGATATGGAGTGATGTGGAATTAAGTCGGAATTAAATGGTTCTAGTAATTATGGAATAGTAAAGAAGAATGCGACAAAAATGAAAAAGGGATGAGATTGCACTTATTTAAATCCTACAGATATGCTATTATTCCAGAACATTATGCGAACACGACATCAAGGAGGGGAAATAATGGTTCCTGCCCGAGATGTTATTGATAAATAAGGAGCCAGTGTGAGACGTAAGTTAAGACAAAGAAAATAACCAAAGAAAGATTACGCGAAATATTGATATGAGAATGGGCCAACGAGTAGTTAGTAGTTGATTCAGGAAGAACCTAGTTATGGCTAGACAAGAGGATACAGACAAATCAATAGATCGTGCAAGATAAACATAGAGAACCCCAGTATGGGGAATTCAGTCTCGCAGAAATGATATCGTGATCCTTGAGAAATATTCAGATAGGAGTTGGGGTAGTTAAAAGTATCGTATGAGTGTTACGAAAATAAAAGAGAGTGTCATTGGGAAGTCACTGAAAATATTAGTTCAGAAGCAACCCTACAAGCACAAGGGCATGGAGATAAGTAACTACGGATAACTATAGGCGAGGAAGAACATCAAAAATTCCGTCAAGTATACCATGTGATAAGCTCACAGCTTTACAAGAGTCAGAGGATCCTCCCTAAATACTACAATGAAAGACTAGCTGAGGGAATAAGGAAGAAGGCTTCAACCCAAGCATAGTAACTTGAAGAAGAAATGGTCATGTAAAAACAGTCTTACTACAACATTGTATGCACTCCATAAGAAAGGGGCATCTACCATGGCTAATGAACGGGAAGTAAAATCAAAAGAAATATTCAAGATCACATGAGTTGCACAAAAATTCCGGCATGCGTGGGAACTAAGATAAGCTAAGTATGCACGCAACAAGGGGGCAGAAAGACCAGGAAAAGTAATAGCTTACGTTTAAAGAAAGTTGAGAAGGAACAAAAGGAATTATCCGATCAATGATCCAGAGCTAGTTAGATTATGAACGCACTTAAGATTTTGGAGTATTATCCATGTAGTATATATGTTGACAATCATACAACCATAGAAGGCTCCGGTATAAGTTAAAGAAAGAATTGAGTCCAGGTCATAGACAAAGGATTGAATTGTTAGAAGATTGTATCATTGGTATTCCATAGCATCTATGAAAGGCTAAATAACTAATACACGGAGCCACAGATCGGAAGATAGCTTAAGCGTACATGTAGGCTGATCAGAAGGAATAAGAAACTAAAGAGTTACATCAATGAAGTAAATTAGGAGTCTGATTATTGGACCAAGAAAGTTATAAACATCATGATTAAGAACAGTGCATAATCACTCTTAATATCAGAGGTACAAGACAGATAGTACAATAGCCATATTCTATAACGGCTCTACAATAAAGCCAGTCAGAAGAGTAGCAGCCTCATAAGAAGTCAACATGAAGCTCTCACTGGATTGTGTATGCACAAGAGGTGCAAGTATTATAATAGAGCTTCAAGTTGTGGATGTGAATTATACTGTGTTAAAGCAAGGTCATGAAAGAGATAGAAGACGCGATACGAGATTTTAAGGTAAGTAAGGTAAAGGTGAACAACATATGAGATATTCAAATGCAGAAGGTTGCAAATAATCCATACTACAGAAAGAAGGTTAGAAGCACTGGGATTCAGTATCCAGGAATGGTAGAGGCGTCGTCAATGGAATATCCGCCAACCTATGGTTTCTAAGTATTGAGAGGTCTAATTAAGAGAGTAAAGAAGAGTTAGAGACGACGTGATGTCTCGCTTGATGTTTCGGGATGACATAAGGAAATCTATGGTGCAAGCAAGTTGATGGAAGGTTGCGAGTAGTATAAATATATACGTATAGGTCACAAGCTAACGTATAGTAAAGTGACAAGTTTTTATGATAGGAATAAGGATAAGAAAGGGCGAGGGAGAAGGTGACGAGAATGGATAAGTCCTCAAGATTAAGCCCATGAAAATAATAGAGTTGATGATTTCTCTAAGTTATAGAAAGCTCAGTATAGCCTGACTGAACTGAAAGAAGTCCAAGACTAATGGCATTTAGAAGAGATGAAATGCTGCCCTGATATTACAATGAGGGTGTAATTGTGATAGATAAAGGATGACGATTGGGCCTTCGATTGAGTAATGATTTGATGAATTGTGCAGGATTAAAATACCCACGTAAGGAGAATCACATTGGGATGCTATGAAATACGATTACGGAAGTATATATCGTATCTCCCCCAGGTGGATCAGGAAAATCACTTCAAATGTACCACGATGCAACGTGAGCCCTAGTGATTATGAAAGAGGTTTCAAGTTATCAATGATAGATTGTAGATCAATATTGAGGTGCATCAACAATGGATGGACAAAAGTCACAAAGTATGAGATGATATTAGGCCGTCATTCTTAAGATGAACAGTAATGAGTAAGTATTAAAGGACTTAGATTTATACATATGTGATAAGCAACGAAAGTAACCCGGAGTTTGGTAGCAGACCTTAGTAACAATAAATCGAAGTAAGAGTTATGGTACTATGTGACCTACCTAGATGCAGCAAAATCATACGGATGGATAGCCAGGTCTATGAAATAAGATAAAGCAATCTTCGTAAGTTTAACAAAGAACTGAGCAAAGAAATTCAGTACACCTATAGATGCCCAGAGGGACATCTTGTCAAGTTTTGTATATGTTCCCAAAAGTGAGGCCTAGAGATTGGCTAAAAGCTAAAGAGAAGAGTCGTATAGGCGCACATACAAGGAAAGAGTCGTACAGGCTGCATGACAGAAGGTAGCAACAGATTCCGACCACAAGTCGTGGTGTGAGAAAGAGTCCTAAAGGGGGGAATGCCCTAGCCTTTGGATTTATTCATAGAACAGTTGCCTAGATGGCAATGAGAGTATTAAAGTATTCGCAAGAGCTATAGGTTATGATAATGATAAGTGCATAAGTCAACATTCGAGGACGAATGTTCCAAAGGGGGCAATGATGTTACACCTCATATTTTCGTACGTGAAAGTACGCCATAAATAAATAGATGAAAGCTCGAAAATGAGATGTTACATCCCGCATTTTTGTACGTTAAAATTTCGTCGTAAGTTAATCGACGTAAGTTCGGGAATGAGATTATTTTGAGATTTTAAGCATTATGTTATTTCTAACAAGTGGTAGTAAATTCGTGAAAGTGAGAGGGTAAACGAATCAAAGAAAATGAGTTTCGTTGAAGGTTGTTGGTGTGGGATAAATTACGGCCCGAGCTAAAATACCCGGTATTTATGGACTAGTACCATACAAGGTACCACATGGCCATGATAGTAAGGTGTACAAGGTATGTTAAAAGTGAGTAGTAATTTAAGTAAGTTGAGATAATTCTTAATTATTGAGTAATGGGATATTACCGAATTAATTAGAGAATTATGTGGATAATTGGGTAATTAATAATTTTTAGTGGGAGATTAATTAAAATCTTTGGATAATCAATGATTTTGGAGAACTTAACCCCCCAAAACGTGGCAGCCCATGAATTGTGACTCTTAAGCCATTACATTATGTGGCAAGATTTGAGATATGGGACTTGGCATTCTTAAAAAAAAATGTGAGTCACATATCCACTATTAAGAAAGAGTAACTTATTCATTCTTAACGCATCCATTATAACATAAGACATCTTTAACTTAAAAGAGAGAGGCATATTCATTTTGTAACGTGAACATTTTTTTAGCATCTTCAACAGTTCAACAAGATCTCATAAGCATCTTCAAGAATTCAAACGTGAATTCTTAGTATCCTAGCAACGTGAGATTTTGCAATTTTAAGGGAATACGGTGTAATCTTTCTCAAGAACATCATACGAATTTCCCCTACTTCGATTCACTGTTACGTGTTGTCGCAATCAACGAGTGTTAAAGGGATTGTTAAGAGAATCGGCTCAGGTATGTTAAGGCTATCCCTTCTTTCTTTTGGCATGATCTATACGACACTAACAAAACGAGCAAATGCACAATTTCCATAAATGACTCTATTCATAGAAATTCTAGAGATGCTTATGTTCTTAATTCCCCATGTGTCTTATTATTATATCTTTTGTTCATGGGTCTCAGAAAAATACGTATTTGACAAAGTTTATCCGAAAGGCATATTGATTTTATGACATTCCGAGAAATCTTATTAAAGTATTTCTTATGCATTTCATGCATTTATACATGTACATTGACCCATGACCAGATGGTTTTATATACGCGTATATATGTATATTATATGTATATGGGATATGGGAAAAGGTTACGACATTATATACGCACCACCACCTGATCAGCTGGTATACGTTGATGATTTGCCCACAGTGGCCGAAATGATATGATGGGATGCCCTCAGAGGCTTGATGATGTTATGAACACATATACCTATGCATGGTATGACATTTATACACATATGCATGACATTGAAATGATTCACAGAGCTATGCAGACGTACATGTCGAGTCTTTTACTCCATGTTTCTCTCATGTCTATTATTTACTGATTTTCATTCCTTACTTACTTTATACATTATTTGTACTGACGTCCCTTTTTCCTGGAGACGCTGCGTTTCATGCTCGCAAGTCCTGATAGAACGGTCGAGAATCCTCCAAGTAGGCGATCAGCTCAATGGAAGATGTTGGTGCACTCCATTTGCTCTGAAGTTGCTTGTTTGGTCAGTATGATATAGATGCGTATTGTTTGGTATGGCGGGGTTCTGTCCTGACCTTTATGACAATTATGTATTCTTAGAGGTCTTATAGATGGATGTCATGTATATGAAATATTGTATGTCCTTGTCGGCCTATGTTCAGTGTACGGGTGATCGTTTTAGTCTTATAGGCCAGTATGTCATATGTATAAGTTTATTCCCTCATGCTTTACTCTGGTTCATTTACCTATGATGGAATGATACGAAAGATACGTTATGTTGGTACTCGGTTGAGTAAGGTACCCGGTGCGCATCGCGGCCCATCGGTTTGGATCGTGACAATACCCATGAACCATCTCATACCCTCCTCAAGTGCACAATAGCATCTCCAACTGGTACACCCATTCTGCAAGTCCATCCGCGAATCCGAAGCTATTTCTCCCATTCCTCCAATACTAACCTGCAGACCCCATGATAACAAAGAAATTCACCAAGTATTCTTCACACTCTGCTGCAAAATCCCGATCTCCAGCCACATAACGAACCCAAAATCCTTAGACATCGCGCTTACATCCTCGAACCCATTAGAACCACTATTGAGAGTCACCCACTCTGACCCGGTCCCTAATATAATCAAAACTCCATCGCTCTGTTAGCAGATAAACACTCCCAAAGAAGCAAGCAGATTAATTCTTTTCCTTGTACATCACATCCACAAGAAGCATAAACTCTGATTCTTCCCAAAACCTGCACATGAATCAAAAAGGTGAAATATAGCATACATTCATCAAGTTCTTTACTCGAATTACACCTGATGTTTTTCTTTTCTTAGTCATAAATAATCTACCAATGTATCAATAACCAGAGACCACACAAGCAGACAACCACACTATCCAATCGTAGACGGTGGGCTCCCCCACTTCACTTTAAGCAATAATCACATAAATCTAGAACCCACAAGGATTCTTCCTTCTCAATTTACCATGATCTCGCACCGTTAGCCCGCCAAATTTCTCAAAATCCCTTATGCCGAGTAGTAAGTAGAACGCTTCGTAGAAACTTCATCAAAATCACGCAACCGCTAACCTGCCCATAGGAGATATCCCACCTTTGGAATTCCATACCGACATCTTCCAACGACGCTGCACTGGGTACCACTAATACCAAATCAGTAAACCCTCCTGAGCCCTTGCTCGTCCACCGGCTGTACAAGTCTGTTCATTCCCCATTGGCATCAATTGAAATTCCGACAATGACTTTCAAACTCGAAGTCACGTTGTATCCCATAATGATAATCAAGCTCTTACACCCCCAAAACACTCCAAGCAAACTTTTTTCTGCCATATTCACCCTTCCTCAGCATAGTTGCCACCATTCCAAATAAAATTCGTAGACCTAGTCACTGTCTACCATGATTCTCAAATCGCTCTAAACTTTCCTCAAGGCATGTGGCTATCCTACCACATAATCCATATGCTACTCTGCCACTCCCACTTCGGTTAAAGCATCTCCTTCAAGCAACTTATTGACCTATGATGTTCATAATTGACCTGCTCGAGATTCAATCACCACGAGACACCTCCCACCATGAACTTCCTTATCCTTCGCTGCCCAAAATATTGCCTCAAATCATAATCCATCTTCGTAGCACCCGAACGGGTAAATTGCCACCAACTCTGAGACTCCATAAAGATCATCTCTCTCGAGCCATTAATATTAGAAACATCGATTTGACTCTGAAACCGCCTTGCACCACTATGGGCCCGTTTGGATTGGCTTAAAAAAAGTGACTTTTAAGTTAAGTGCTGAAACTTGTTTTATCAATAAGCAGTTACGTGTTTGGATAAAAGTGCTGAAACTTAAAACAAGCTGATGAAGTGTTTGGTAAACAAGTGCTGGTAAGCACTTTTTCTTGTTAAAATGATTGAAATATCCTTAAAGTTGTTAACATTATAAAGAAGATAATGACTATAATATTATATTTTCCGTTCATAGCTTCAAATTCAGGGGTAATACGTAAATTCATTTAATAATTTGATTTTAGAATATAGTTACACCAATTCAAAAAAGGGAAGGATACAATGACCAAAAAAATTAAATGTTATGGAACCAAAAAAAGAAGCCAAAAGAATAATATTTACAAAATATTGGAATGTATGAAACATTATTTAAAAAACTATTGTTTGCTTCACGTTAAGAACTTCAAGAAATTGATAAATATTGAAGAATGGAGAAAAAAATAGTATGTTGTAGGGTTTTTACGTAGGAGTAATTTCAGGATTAAGAAAAATTATAAGGGATGAGAATGTAATATCCTTAGTCAAAGCAATATGGCTTTTAAGCCAATTTAGAAAAAGTTGGGTTTTCCAACTTATTAGTTTTGGCTTTTTTAAGCAGATTTTAACTTTTTTTAAGCCCATTGGTTGGTTGTCAAACACTTCCACAAGTTAAAAACTGCTTAGAAGCTGGTTTGACCAGCTTTTAAGCCCATCCAAATAGGCTCTATATTTGACAATCACTGCTCAGGCACCATTCCACAACACCCTGCCCCGAAGGCAAATCAAAGAAGAACATAACACGGACGAACCTTAATGTATTCAAAGGATGAAAATATCAAAAATAAAAACTCCACAAATAAGAACTCCAACACACTCGAAAATATCAAATCTCGTTACTCCATCAACCAAAGCATGAACATCCATAGTCTGATTGCCTTTCCTCCACTAGAATTAAATGTCGAACCTCCAAACCATGAGCCGAGAAGTCCTCCCTTCGAGTTATTCACTGCCGCGACCCATAAATGAGCAATCTACCATTCACAACAACACCGCATGATAACAACGCACGAACATCATAACAATCTGTGCACAACCTCAAAACTTAGGCAATACTACTACAGGGATGAAACGATAGAACCCCCTTCCACAAGACGACGATAATAACTCGCTCGAATACGCAGGGAGAAACATCCTACACCAATCATGCAGTACCACTAGAACTCCTTGATGCCCAATTGCTAACAAGCGCTCCACGTGGCATAAGATTGAGTAGAAAGAAAATGAAGGCATAAGCTTTAATGGAATCAAATCGCACGATGACGAATCAAGAAGGGAATTGCTCCTAACAGCCATGTAGCCTCTCGAAGATAAGTACAGACATCTCCGTACCGATCCGTAAGACTCTACTAACTTGCTCATGACTCGTGAGACTCAAGTGAACTTAGAGCTTTGATGCCAAGTTGTCACGACCCAAAATTCCCTAAAGGCCATGATGGCGCCCAACGTCGCCGTCAGGCAAGCCACCAATAAATTATCGACTTAATTACTCATTTTAAAAATTTTGAAATCATATATCCCATTAAATAAATAAAATAAACATCGGGTACCGTAGGAGCCCGTTAATTCTTTTTATAAATTTCCGTATAAAGTATAAATTACAAGATAAAATGATAATAATTACGTAAACTACAATAACGAACATCCAGAAGGAACCCCCAAAATCCGGTGTCACAAGTGCATGAGCATCGAGAAATATAATAAAATACAATATTTGTCTGGAATACAAGTTAGACATGAGAATGTAAATAACTCTAATGGAGACTCTGTATGCTGCGGATCATAACATAAAATGCAGCTCACCATAAAGTCCCTGCAATATTCGCGCCTCTGCGCCCAAAAGACCACCGGATATATATATATATATATATATATATATATATATATATATATATATATATATATATATATATATATACACAACTGCACAAAAAGTACAACAAGTGTAACATGAGTACGTAAATCAACGTGTACCTAGTAAGTATCTAGCCTAACCCTGGAGAAGTAGTGACGAGGGGTCGACATCGACACTTACTAGTGGTCTAATAAATCAAGTACTACAGAAAGTAAACAAGTGTGAGGCATGGTAAAAACAGTGTAAACAACTTTAACCACATGGTACGATCCTCCTCTGAACAGTAAACACAAGCCCTCAATTATTAGTCACCTCCTCAACCAGAGTATATATGGAAAATGGTCCCCACCATATAGACTGTCACAACTCAAATCAGGAAACCTCATGGATAAGATAGCTTCTTGCCAAATATTACGTACAATGCTGCCGAGGCGAACAACCCGATCCCATAAGAGTATTTATAGAAATGCCGAGGCATAAAGCCCTATCCCATAATAATGTGTACACTGCCGAGGGTAGAACGACACGAACCATAGATGCGTCTATTATACTGTCGAGGCGAGCGGCCCGCTCTCATGAGAATATGATACTGCCGATGCGAACGGCCCGATCCCATTAGAATAAGAAGCTTTAACAGATCCTTGACCCCACTCACGAAGATACATGTGAGTTATGAAATTTAAAGAAGCTTTTCAATGAAAATGCACAACATAAGAGAAATTCTTAAGGGAAACACAATTCTTTCACGGCTAATCAAGTAGCTCATCATATCTCTACAATAGTGAGTCTATCCCTCTACGCAAGCCTAGTTTCAGGTCGCAACGCGAACTAAAGGAATTAAACTGGCAAGGGTAACACAGTCAGTACAATTAAAGCATGGCGGGAACCTAAGTCTACCTGGACATAATCATGAATTCTAGCATACACACAGCCACTCGTCACCTCATATGTGTGTAGCTCCCACAACATGTAACATATAAGAATATAACACCTACGGGGTACATTCCCCCTCACAAGGTTAGACAGAAGACTTACCTCGCTTCGAAGTTTCATAACCGGCTCCAACGCCTATCTAACACCTCAAACCAAATGCCCATCGATCCGAAACTAGTCAAACAAGGTGCAATTCAATCAAAATATACTCCAATGCGAATAATTGATCAATTTATAATAATTCTCAACTCCGCTCGAAAAGTCAACAAAGTCAACCCTCGGGCCCACATGTCTGGATTCCAAAAATTCTTGAAGATAAACTTTACCCATAACGGCGCGAACTCAAATATATAATTTATCCTAAATTTCATGTCATATTTCGTGGTCAAAATCAAAAATACGATTTTTAGGTTTTCAACCAAAATCCCACAATTTCCATAAATTTTCATGTTCCAATCCATGTATAATTCATGTATTTAACTCAAAATAAGAAGAAATCACTTACCTCCTGGTTGATGATCAAAATAGTGTTCCAAAATCGCTCCCAAAGTCGGATCCCATGAAGAAATAGAGTGAAAATGAGCCAAACCCGGTGTTTTAAAATGACACTGCGCAGCCCGACCTTCTTTGCGTACGCGGCCTTACCCTCGTATTCGCGATGAGGATCTTTCTCCATATCCAAAATTCCCTTTCACGAACGCGATGCACTGGTCGCAAACACGGTGACCAACTCCTCCGCCCCTACACGAATGCGATTCCAGAAAAGCGAACGTATAGAACAATTTCCTTGTGCCCGCCACCTGCCTGCCTTCTACGTGATCGCGTAATCCCACTCGCGATCGCGAAGCACTTCCTCCTCAAAATATTCGCGAACGCGCGTGCCTAATCATTAAAAGCATGTACCTCACACTTCCTGAGAACAAGATTTGCACACACTATGGTAAAACAGGTCACTATAAAAGTGAATGCACTGAAAAAGAAAAGGCAAGTCAAAAGAACAAAGAATTTGTTCAAGGGAAGAATAGGCTATCAAGTTGGGCTAAAAAGAATTTGATTCATCCTTTTGCCTATAGAAAGGGACCCAAACTAGTTTGGGTTCCTAAGACTAACCCCTGATTTCCTTTTGCAGGTCCAAGTGAAGGGGAGCAGTCACATATGGTACATAGATAGTGGCTGCTCAAAGCACATGACAGGAAACAACAACCAGTTCCTTTCACTTGAGGACATTAAAGGAGGTAATGTCTCCTTTGGAAATAGGAAGAAAGGTGATATCATTGGGGTTGGAAAGGTAGGTAAGACTGATTCTCACTCTATTGAGAACGTCTACTTGATAGATGGACTGAAGTACGGTCTAATAATTGTATCACAATTGTGTGATAGAGGTAACATGGTAGCACTTACCTCTACCAAATGCTTTGTGATTAATCTTGCCACTGACAAGATTGTTTTGCAGGGAAAAAGAATGAACAACATATATGTTGTAGATCTGTCCACCCTTTCAGAAAATGAACTCATTTGCTTAAGTGTGTTGGATAATGATCCCCTCCTTTGGCACAAGAGAGTTCAATATGCAAGTCTAAGTCAACTCAATAAACTAGTCTCCAAGGACTTAGTGATAGGACTGCGTAACATTAATTTCAAGGAAGATAAAGTTTATGAAGCTTGTGCAAGAGGGAAGCAGGTAAGATCCTCTTTTAAAAGAAAGAAAGTGGTAAGCACCACCAGGACGATAGAACTGGTCCATATGGATATTTGTGGACCAATGAGAACATTAAGCAGAGGTGGTAATAGATATGTGATGGTGCTTGTTTATGATTACTCTAGGTTTACTTGGACATTGTTTTTAACATCTAAAGATGAAGCATTTTACATGTTTATTTCTTTTGTTAGAAACACTCAGAAACAACTAGGTAATCCACTTGCATCAATTAGGTCTGACCATGGTACTGAATTTGAGAATGCTAAATTTGCTGAATTTTGTGATGAGCATGGCATAGATCATAATTTTTCTGCTCTTAGAATTCCACAACCAAATAGAGTAGTTGAAAGAAAGAATAGTACACTTGAAGATATGGCTAGGACTATGCTTCTTTCTAGTAAACTACCCCATAGTTTTTGGGCAGAAGCTGTGAACAATGCATGTTACATCATAAATAGCTGCAAGACTAGACCTCTTGTAGAGAAGACTCCCTATGAGTTACTTAAAGGGATAAAGCCAAACATATCCCATCTTAGGGCATTTGGATGCAAATGTTTTGTGCATAATAATGGTAAAGACTCCCTCGGTAAGTTTGATCCCATAAATGATGAAGGATTATTCTTGGGATATTCTTCACATAGTAAATCTTATAAGATTTATAACAAAAGAACTATGTGTGTAGAAGAAAGTGTACATGTGGTTTTTGATGAAACTAACATTCTTTCTAAGAGACAGGAACATGATGATGAAGAAATTCGGCTGGTAAGAAACTCAAATGAAACCACAGCCCAGACTGAAGCTTCACCAGAAGTAGGAATAGGTGATGGAACATGTCCTTCCACCCAGGGCAACTTGACAGGGGGAACTGAACAAGGGGAAGTGATCCTCAAACCTCAAGGGAACCTGTCCATGAACCTGTTCCTCAGCAATAAAACATTGAAGGAACATCTTGGGGAAACCAGTTTTTTGTGAATCCTTACAAGTATCAAAGTTCTCATCCTATTGAGAACATAGTTACTGATCGAACCTCTGGAATCAAAACTAGATCTTCGTTGAAGAATATTTGTGGTTTTGATGCTTTTCTATCTCTTATTGAATCTAAAAATATTGCTGAAGCTTTGCAGGATGCAGACGCAATGCAAGATGAAATCAACCAATTTGAGAGAAGTCAAGTTTGGCATTTGGTACAAAGACCCAAGGACAGATCAGTAATTAGCATAAAATGGGTCTTCAGAAATAAACTTGATGAAGATGGAACAGTTACACAGAACAAGGCAAGATTGGTGGTTAACGATATAGTCAAGAGGAGGGCATGGACTATGATGAGACTTTTGCTCCAGTTGCAAGATTGGATGTAGTTAGACTCCTTATAGCCTTTGCGGCTTATATGGAATTCACTCTCTATCAGATGGATGTTAAAAGTGCCTTCCTCAATGGCTATCTAAAGGAAGAAGTGTTTGTCAAGCAACCTCCGGGCTTTGAAAGTAAGGAATGTCCTGATCATATGTACAAGCGTGACAAGGCACTTTATGGGCTCAAGCAGGCTCCAAGAACATGGTATGAAAGATTATCAAATTATTGCTAGAGCATGACTACAAGAGAGGAAAAATTGATAATACTTTATTCTTGAAAGAAAAAGGTAAAGATCTCTTGGTAGTTCAGATATATGTTGATGATATAATCTTTGGAGCAACTACTGATAAGTTAAGTAAAGAATTTGCTAAACTAATGGGAAGTGAATTTGAAATGAGTATGATGGGTGAGCTTAATTTCTTTTTAGGCTTACAAATTAAACAAAATTCAAATGGAACTATGATCCATCAGCAGAAGTATGTGAAAGAGTTGCTTAAAAGTTTTAAAATGGAAGATTCCAAATAAATTGATAGTCCTATTGCAACAGCCACAAAATTGGATGTAGATGAACCTGGTTCATCTGTTGATCAGAAGTTGTATAGGGGAATGATTGGCTCTTTGTTGTATCTCACTACTAGAATACTTGACATTGTTTTCAGTGTAGGCCTTTGTGCTAGATTTCAGGCAAATCCAAAGGAGTCTCACTTGACTACTGTCAAGAGAATCTTGAGATACCTAAAAGGCACCGCTGACCTTTGTCTATGGTATCCAAAAGGTAGTAATTTCAATATAGTGGGATATGCTGATGCTGATTATATAGGTTTTCTTATGGATAGAAAGAGCACTTCAGGTATGGAATATTTTCTTAGCTCATGTCTTGTGTCTTGGGCCACCAAAAAGAAAAATTTTGTGGCCTTATCTACTGCTGAAGCTGAGTATGTTGTTGCTGCCTCATGTTGTGTTGAATTGTTGTTGATCAAAAATCAATTAATGGACTTTGGAATTGATGTAGGTTGTATCCCCATCTTTTGTGATAACACTAGTGCAATTAGTATGACTAAGGACCCGGTTCATCACAAGAGAACGAATCACATAGATATAGGCATCACTTTTTAAGGGACAATTATTAAAAAGGTTTGATCACTGTGGAATTTTGTGCTACTAACAAGCAAATAGCTGACATCTTCACAAAATCTCTAAGTAGAGATGACTTTGAAAGGAACATGTTAAAATTAGGGATGATTAATATCACCTAATATGATCCAGTTCCAACTCAAAAAATAATTGGTTAGAAAATTGTGAATTTCTGTAAATAATTAGATTAGATTTTGCCTAGTCTCATACTTTCATCTGTATACTCTTGTGCCGTGTGCTAAAATTAATCTCTAATGATATTATCTCTATTTTCTTAGAAACTTTATACTTACACAAGAGATTTCTCAGTGAAGAACCTAGTTCATCAAGATTACTAGGTACGTACTCTCCACTTTGCATATTTTGAAATAATTATATTTTGATTATGATCAATAGTAGAGTCTCATTCAATCCTAAACCCCTCGATCTTATCAGTTACGAAATGGACCGGTTTCATTCAACAGAGTCCAAACCACATTAAGTACCTAGATTCTAGGGACACTCTTCAACGTCTTTTCAAACTGAATTCCAGCTCGATTAGACTTCTGCAAAGGTTGTCGTTACCAAATCAAACACTTTCACTTTAAATTGATTAGGCCTCAGTTGCTTCCTCACTTCTCAATTCTCAAATCGTCAAGAATTTTGCTCTTCTCTCATCTTCCAAAACACACACAAACCCATTTTCCCCAAAATTCCCAAACACAGAAATGGCAAACCCTTCTGAGAATCCCTCATCACCACCCAAAGAAATCATACCCACACCATATATCACACCTTCAACCATGCCCACCTCTAAGAAAAGCAGAGTCAAGATGCTTGCTCGCAAGGTTGTTGCGGGTAAAGAACAACTCAAGAAAATTAATGAAAAATTGGAAGCAAGTCGAGAAGAAGAACCCCAAAAATCTGTTGAATCATTCAAGTCTGCTACTAAGGGGGAAGAAACGATTTCTTCTAAAATAGAGCAGGTAACTTCTGGCCCTAAAGTTACTTCTCAAATTCTTTCTGAGGTTGCTACAAATCTGGAGACTAGGTTTGTTCTGGTAGGAACTGTGGCAGGTGTTGAAACTACTGAGTCTGGAAAGGTTGGTGGTAAAAATAAAAAGAGATAAGAAAAAGAGAGTGAGGGTGCTTGAAGTGCTGTGAGGGGTATGGGAAAAGGAGTGGTTGATTCTTCACCCACTCCTATTAGTTTAACTAAAGTGAGGCTAAACTGGAAAAAGCCTTGGAAGAACGTAAGAAGAAAGTTGCTGCTAGGGGAAAGAAGAAGGTGATTGAACCTATTGAGGCAGTTAAAATTGATGAGATGGACTTGGTCCTTCGGGAAGAAGATGAGACAGACGAAGTGGAGGTTGTGACTCTAAAGGCTAAGAAAGTCAAGACTTCCACACAGAAGTTTGTTTCAAAAACAAAGTCTGCTGAGCCATCTACTTTGGCTAAAAGAACCAGGTCTGCATTGAAATCAAGAAAAGTGAAAATTGTGGAGGAAGAAGAATAGAGTGGAGAGGAAGAAGGACAAGATGGTTAAGTTTGGGAAGAGAACCATCTTGAAAGGCAGACTCCTCAGTGACTTGGAGGAGGAAGGTAAGATACTGCTGCTGGAGAAGCTACAATTGCAAAGTTGGAAGGATATGGTCCTTCAGATGGATGGAAGGCTGGCCAGACATGAGATTGTGGAGTTCATGGCAAACTGTGAGATCAAAGATGGTAGGGTCACCAGTGTGGTAAAGGGGGTGACAGTGACTTTTGATGATAAAGAACTGGGAGAGATCTTAGGTGTGCCTGCTGAAGGGTACAATGGTTATAAGAAGCTCAAATTGCCAAGTCTAGAGAATCTCCCTACTGCCCTTGCCATTACAAGAAATTTTGGTGACAATGATGAAGAATTTGAGCCCAAGGCTATTTACAAAAGTGAGATGAAGCCACCCCACAAAGTGTTGTTCGAATTTATTAACAAATGTGTGTTGCCAAGGCATGAAAGGAGGCACATTGCCACATTCATGGACCTGGTCCTTATGGAATGTTTGGACAGTAGGAGGCAAATCAATTGGCCTGGATTCATCATCCAGCTTCTTAATAGGGTTCTAAATGGCACCAAAACTCACGCCATACCTTATGGCTTTATTCTCACGGTTGTACTTGCACACTTCAAGGTACCCATCAAGAAATGGGAAGTTGGAAGAAGCAAGGATCATTTTGGGTAAAACACTCTAACTGCATGTGACTATGTGTCACGCCCCAAAATCGGGGAGCGCGACCGACGCTCAACCGAGTGAACCCGGTCGAGCAAGCCTGTTATATTTCCTTCTACCCAAACTCATCCATGAATAAAGCGGAGATGCACTCCATAAATCAAACACTGAAAATATTTTATTAACAACTCCCATTTCATTCCATTAGCTACTTTAATCATAATTTCCAAAGTATTACAAGTTTATAGATATAATGCAAAACATGTTTGCCAAATAGCAACATTTCTAATTCAATTCCCAACACCATACACCACCCACAACCCATCTACGGAGCCTCTAAATATGATAGAAGAACATTATGGAAGTGTCGGCAATAAGGCCCCAGATATACCTCAAGACACAAAGTGTAACATCAAGTGATATCGGGCCCGGAATAGAACAGGGCACACAGAAACCTGCTGAATAGGGAGTAACTACTAACGAGGACCAAAGTTACACCGCTGATGAATCACCTACATCCATTGAAGATGCAACGCCCCGGCAAAAGGGACGTTAGTACATATGGAATAGTACTAGTATGTAAAGCTAAATGTCCTCTTTCAAAATAGAATACCAATGTAAGAAGGGAAAATCCATAGAAACAACAAGTCACAATCAATGATATTCAAATGCCTAGTTAAAACATAATATTTTCAAAATTATGAAGATAACACTGGGAAGTGATAATAAAATTATGATGATAATATTATTTTTGGTTGGGAGATCTTTAGCACTGATATACCACTGTTCACAATAGAAATATTCACAATACCAACGTTCATAATACCAATGTTCACAATACTAGTGTTCACAATACCTATGGTCACAATACCAATGTTCACAATACCGATATTCACAATACCAATGTTCACAATACCGATGTTCACAATACCAACGCCACCGTAATTTTAGTACGGAGTCCGATCATGGCACGATCGGCTAGGCTATCTCATTAGAGAATCAACCACAATTACAATAAATACCAATACCACCGTAGTTTTTGCACGGAGTCCGATCACGACCCGATCGGCTAGGCTATCTCATTAGAGAATCAACCAGAATTATTATCAATACCAATACCACCATAATTTTAGCACAGAGTTCGATCACGACCCCATCGGCTAGGCTATCTCATTAAAGAATCAACCACAATTATTATCAATACCAATACCACCGTAATGTTAGCACGGAGTCCGATCACGACCCAATCGCTAGGCTATCTCATTAGAGAATCAACCACAATTATTATCAATAACAATTTCCAGCACAATCACCACCATGTGTGCGACATGGTGTCCAATCACGACCCGATCGACTAGGCTGTCTTATTCGAGACATCAACCCTTTTATATCAATCAATCTTATCCCAATTAAGAGGAATAATTTTATCACATCAATCTCATCCCAAATAAGGGGAATAATTCACAAACATAACATAGGTGCAAATGTATTTACCTTATCATCTTCCACATTGTATAAATCTCTGCTAGTATTTTCGGTCATTCATAACGGTAATATTTTCTTAGCTCTTTTGGCCATTCACAAGATTCTTTATGCAAGGCACGGTGGCCATATTTTTTATTCCACGCTTTTATTTCTTCTCTCTCATGTATCATCATCATAAATATCAACATACATATAATATTTCGGAAATCACAACTTTAAGTTCATTAGAAATGAACAATTTAAGCACCATAGATTTCTTTCCGAGAAATGGATTAAAATAATTGACAATTGATGCGCAAGTTAAAATCATCAACAAATAACACACCGTTTATTCTTGACATATTTTTTCCCATAAAGGGCAATACAAAATTTTCATTCACGAATATGTAAGAACGCAAAACACATTGAAAATACTCACAAATCATAACGTCTGTTAAAACAGCTACATAAGAGTATGGCTTGAGTTTATAGGCTTTTAGACAATTCTATTTTCGAAGTCAATTCGGAATAGTTGAATCAAGGCTCATTTCATAACCTTTCTCACATAATTTCATTTCATTGGCTCCATTGGCCACAAGTATAACTTCCACGTATATCAATCATCGCATTTCATACTTCTTTCACATCTTTTAATTCCATTGGCACCATTGGCCACAAATATAACTTTCACTTATATCAATCATCGCATTTCATAATTTTTTCATATCTTTATAGGTTATCAACAGTAGACGTTTTCAATCAAGACTTTATGTATACATATGAGCAATCAAGAGTCTTAAGCATATTGAGTTTTCTCACACAATTTGAAATCATAACCTTTATTTGAAACACAACTCAAAGACCTAGCATTTTAATACATGTATCATTCTTGAACACATTCCCAAAGGATAACATAATGTGTTAGGAACATTCGGAACACGTTTTGAATACTTAATTCTCGACACTTTGCTTATTCGGGACAATCGAATTTATTGGGAACAACTCGAAACATAGAATAAAGTAATTGAGACAACCATACTTGAAACTTATAAGAACATCATTGAATTGAATTCTAAGAAAGTAGTTTAGCCAACATGCCTTTCTTTGAGCTTTCCTTAAATTACTGCAACATTCCGGAAATTCTAGCAATCCTAATCTATTTTGAGACACAACAAAATTGAATTATTATTAGGAAGATATGCATAATCTCAACTCATTTGAGCATTTTATCAAACACTAGGTGTGCAAATTTAACTACAAGGTTCTTCTACAAGATTTTCTTCATTCCACAACTCAATATTTACTTATTTAAGCTCAACAATATCCCCACAAAACTTATTGGTACATATATGTATGCATAATACTCTCACACCCAAGAATCATACTTCTCATGACCTACTTTTAATCAAAATCCCAAAATTTAGGGCTAGGGAGTAGAATCTTACATATTAGATGAAAAACTTGTGAAATCTTCAAGCCTTGAGCAAGAATTGATGAACAAAATAGCTAGGTCTTCTCTTTATCTCTCTAGGATAGCTCTCTCCTCTCTCTACAAAATTACATTTTACCTTCTAAAATGACCCCCTAAGGCCTTATTATTTGATCGGATATGAAAATTTCCAAAAATGACCCCCGAAGTCAATTATGTGGTGCAATTATGCTATAGCATAATCGTTTTGTGGGCAGCAGACTTGCAGCATAATCAATTATGCGATAGCATAATTGCAGCATAATAATTATGCGGCAGCATAATAATTATGTGACAACATAATTGCAGCATAATCAATTATGCAACAGCATAATCAATTATGCGACAGCATAATTGCAGCATTATAGTTTGTCTGTCTCAGCTCCACTTTGCGATGCTTATGCGGTCCGTGGAACCGTTTTGCGTTCGCGAAATTAATCACAGATCCAGCCTTGGGTAATGCAGTAATAAACTCTTGTAGGAGTGTCCAAATGACGAACGGTTTGAAGCCTTGGAAACTAGACACATAGACATTTCTTTTGATAGGTAATACACCATATAAATCTTCATATCAAGAGAGGTATGCTTATTTGAAGTTAGGTATTGTGCGAACTCACTTGAAACTTTATCGCATCATAAAATTTTCAACTTGACTTAGCCTTGGGGCTCTTCTTAGACTATAAACATTCTTCATGCACATAATACATATATTATCATGATCAATTGATATAATTCTTATAATAGCCCCTGTCTTCCCACAAAATAATATAATTAGCACACATTAACTTTTTTAATAGCGCTTAAATACTTCAAAATTTTTGGGGGTGTTACATTCTCCCCTACTTAAGAACATTCGTCCTCGAATGTTTTGAAAGTCCCTTATAAGAATATAGTTACCATCCTTTTACCTCCAACCATTATACATAGGCTCTTATGACTACATGGGTCTTATACTTCCCTTTCAAATTCTCAACTTACTTATGGCCCTTAAAATTGGCTATCTTTACAAATTTGAAAAAATTTTGACAGAATTTCTCCTGTAACTGGGCCTATCCACCTATCAGAGAATCCCAAAAATCAACCCTAACAATATATCCATTACTCAATGACGCATCACAGTATATATCAACAACACCGATCTCAATATTATGGCATTACATTAACAATAGTGGTATCTTGACATGAAATGTACACATTTAAACCATAATGCATAGAAGGTACGTTTTTGAACCACAACCATTTGGCTCTACAAACAAGTGAGAATATTTCCTTTCCTCAACACTTTCGACCTACGATGTAATCTCCTCGACTCACAGACTTAGCCATAACACTTGACAGAGGAAATCTTAACTTTCGGACTTATCTAACAAGGATAGCAAATAGTTTCTCCTCATAATCCAATTATCCATTAACTTCACCTTCTTAGACATAGACACATGAAACACCGGCTACACAGAGAACAATAATAGGAAACATCATACTCATAGTTTGGCCTATTTTCTTTAAGATTTCATAATTCCTAACGTGACTACACGTACTCTACCTTTATTAACAATTCACATAGCATCCTCATGGGAAAACAATATTGAGAATAACCCGTTCACTTTCTTCCACTCTAAATCTCTATGCCGGATACCCAACCTAAGCCTTTGGTAACCTCCAACAATTAGTCTAAGATGTGCTAGCTTGAATATGACCATAAAATTTCCTATCCAATATATTTGATCACGGGATGACACTTCTTCTTTGGCATATGACATATAGGAGGCATAATCGGAAGGATAAAGACATTAGCACCAATTATTCTTGGAAGACTATTATTCATGAAAGGGACAATAACAATTGTTTCATTCCATATATGCCTTGTTTCTCAATAGTAGGCCTCAAAGAGAAATAGCCAAGTACGTGACACCAGTCGTCTCCTGGAGTGTAGGAAAAATCAGTTTAACTCGAAATGAAAATATTCTAGCACCCCGAATGTGATATGGGTTTCAAAATGCATGAAATTGCATTACACTCTTAACATTAACTGACACAAGGAATCTATGTCACAAGCTCATGGGGATGAAAAAGAAGTTGAACACGTGAGATTATTATCATTCTCACAACTTAATCTTTGCCAATAGTTGATCCTATATGAGAGGACTAGAGATACGACAACTTGTCTTTCAAATCAATATGCTCTCATGTTACTAGATGGTGAAAAGGATTCGTGATAATATACACAAAGGAACAAAGTGATTGTTCAAACCATAGAAGCCACATACACCGGAGAGAAAAAGAGTGACTCAAGAAGGATCTCAACAATAGGTTGTTTTACATTAGATTTGATACCACATAGGTAAATATTATGGCGGTGCGTGCATATGCACAAATGACCAGATGTTATCCATTTGAATAAAAAGGTTATGTACGAAATTCATCAGGTATAGTCCTTTGTTGAGAATTTAGGAAAGCAAGTGGGAAGTATTAATCCTAGAGTTATAATTCAATTGAAGGACATAATTATAGAGCTCAATTCCACAAGAGGATGTAAATAAGAGAATTTGTGATAGAGTGGATTCACGAATAATGTGTCTCGTTCAAAGAGTAAATATATGCAATGTTTTGTGATTCAACATTTTGGTTAAGCCCATATTTATGTAGGCCTCTTCAATATGGATGTACATATACAACAAGGAAATAATACGGTGTTCATAATGATGTACTAAGGAGTGACTTACTTGATGACTTTAGATTGACAGGGCAGTACCTTAATTAATTCCCTTCTACTCCACATCCAAAACATACATTAGTACCATAGTGACATATACCCAAATGACATCTTATACACTTCACACAATGAGGATGGGGTCCGCTAAATTGATTCTCACCACTTACACGATTTTTACCCTTTTTGCATACATCATAAGCATTCCCCTTAGTCTTCCTCCAAGTCTTCATGGCGGGAGTAACAATCTCTGCAACAGCTCACTGTATGGACTTTTGGAATTGCCCAAATCTACCACCCCTAACACGCTTTTGAGCATACTCACAACATGACGCAAATTATTTTCGCCCGCATATCGGGCAGACCGGGATGGGTATATCCAACCTAAGGGAATTTTTTCTTCTCGTGCCCCCCCCCCTTCCACAACCATAATATATTTCAAGAATCATCCAACATAAACCAAGTGGCTAAACCCGAATGGCTCTTCTTTCATATCAAACATTTCGTCTTATTGATGCCAATAATCCTCTTTCATTTCTTAGGTGCTCGCGCCACATAAACTGGTGGCGGGGTAAGATTAATAAAAACAGGGACACTTCCCTTAGCAATTGGTTCTTTCATTCCCTTCTCGTTTACTCGAACCCGTGGGTTACTCATATGGAAAATGAGACATGACGAGAAAATTAGCTTCCTATCTTGAGTTATATCGCACGATCTGGAGTATCAAAGAAGTGTGAATTTTCTAAATGTCCAAGTAGCCTCCTCATTATAGATGTGGTCAACAACACACCGATAAGAAGGACTCTACTAGACACGACTCCGAGACATCCTAGGACACTTTAAAACCTTAGGCTCTGATACCAAATTTGTCACGCCCCAAATTCGGGGAGCGCGACCGATGCTCAACCGAGTGAACCCGGTCAAGCAAGCCTGTTAGATTTCATTCTACCCAAACTCATCCATGAATAAAGAGGAGATGCACTCCATAAATCAAACACTGAAAATATTTTATTAACAACTCCCATTTCATTCCATTAGCTATGTTATTCATAATTTCCAAAGAATTACAAGTTTATAGATATAATGCAAAACATGTTTGCCAAATAGCAATATTTCTAGTTTGATTCCCAACATCATACACCACCTGCAACCTATCTACGGAGCCTCTAAATATGATAGAAGAATAGTATGGAAGTGCCGGTAATAAGGCCCCGGCTATATCTCAAGACACAAGGTGTAACATCAAGTGACATCGGCCCCGGAATAGAATAGGGCTCACCAAAACCTGCTGAATAGGGAGTAACTACTAATGAGGACCAAAGTTGCACCGCTGATAAATCACCTGCATCCATTGAAGATGCAGCGCCCCCAGCAAAAAGGACGATAGTACATATGGAATAGTACTAGTGTGTAAAGCTAATTATCCTCTTTCAAAATATAATACCAATGTAAGAAGGGGAAATCCATAGAAACATCAAGTCACAATCAATGATATTCAAATGCCAAGTTAAAACATAATAATTTCCAAAATATGAAGATAGCACAAGGAAGTGATAATCAAATTATGATGATAATATTATCTTTGGTTGGGAGATCTTTAATGCTGATATACCACTGTTCACAATACCAATGTTCACAATACCAACGTTCACAATACCAATGTTCACAATACCAATGGTCACAATACCAATGTTCACAATACCGATGATTACAATGTCAATGTTCACAATACCGATGTTCGCAATACCGATGGCTTTTAGCACAGAGTCTGATCACGACCCGATCGGCTAGGCTATCTCATTAGAAAATCAACCACAATTACTATCAATACCAATACCCGTAATCTTTGCACGAAGTCCGATCACGACCCGATAGGCTAGGCTATCTCATTAGAGAATCAACCACAATTATTATCAATACCAATATCACCATAATTTTAGCACGGAGTTAGATCACGACCCGATCGGCTAGGCTCTCTCATTATAGAATCAACCACAATTATTATCAATACCAATACCACCGTAATTTTAGCACGGAGCCCGATCACGACCCGATCGGCTAGGCTATCTCATTAGAGAATCAACCACAATTATTATCAATACCAATTTCCAGCACAATCACCACCATGTGTGCGACATGGTGTCCGATCATGATCCGATCGGCTAGGCTGTCTTATTCGAGACATAAACCCTTTTATATCAATCAATCTCATTCCAATTAAGAGGAATAATTTTATCACATCAATCTCATTCCAAATAAGGGAAATAATTCACAAAATACTATTGGTGCAAATGTATTTACATCATCATCTTCCACATTGTATAAATCTCCACTAGTATTTTCAGTCATTCAAAATGACAATATTTCCTTGGCTCTTTTGGCCATTCTCAAGATTCTTTATGCAAGGCATGATGGCCATATTTGTTATTCCACACTTTTATTTCTTCCCCCTCATGTATATCATCATAAATATCAACATACATATAATATTTCGGAAATCACAACTTTAAGTTCATTAGAAATGAACAATTTAAGCACCATAGATTTCTTTCCGAGAAATGGAGTAAAATGATTGGCAATTGATGCGCAAGTTAAAATCATCAACAAATAACACAACATTTATTCTTGACACATTTTCCACACAAAGGGCAATACACAATTTCCACTCACGAATATGTAAGAATGCAAAACACATTGAAAATACTCACAAATCATAACGTATGTTAAAACAACCACATATAAGCATGACTTGATTTTATAGGCTTTTAGGCAATTCTATTTTCGAAGTCAATTCGGAATAGTTGAATCAAGGCTCATTTCATAACCTTTCTCACATTATTTCATTTCATTGGCTCCATTGGCCACAAGTATAACTTTCACTTATATCAATCATCGCATTTCATACTTTTTCACATCTTTTAATTTAATTGGCACCATTGGCCACAAGTATAACTTTCACTTATATCAATCATCGCATTTTATACTTATTTCATATCTTTATAGGTTATCAACAGTAAGACATTTTCAAACAAGGCTTTAGGTACACATATGAGCAATCGAGAGTCTTAAGTATATTGAGTTTTCTCACACAATTTGAAATCATAACCTTCATTTGAAACATAACTTAAAGACATAGCATTTTAATTCACGTATCATTCTTGAACACATTCCCAAAGGATAACATAATGTGTTAGGAACATTCAGAACATGTTTTGAATACTTAATTCTCGACACTTTGCTTATTCGGGATAATCGAATTTATTGGGAATAACTCGAAACATAGAATAAAGAAATTGAGACAACCATACTTAAAACTTATAAGAACATCATTGAATTGAATTCTAAGAAAGTAGTTTAGCCAACATACCTTGCTTTGATCTTTCCTTAAATTACTGCAACATTCCGGAAATTCTAGCAATCCCAATCTATTTTGAGACACAACAAAATTGAATTATTATTAGGAAGATATTCATAATCTCAACTCATTTGAGCATTTTATCAAACACTAGGTGTGCAAATTTAACTACAAGGTTCTTCTACAAGATTTTCTTCATTCCACAACTCAATCTTTACTTATTTATGCTCAACAATATCCCCACAAACCTTATTGGTACATATATGTATGCATAATACTCTCACACCCAAGAATCATATTTCTCATGACCTACTTTTAATCAAAATCCCGAAATTTAGGGCTAGGGAGTAGAATCTTACCTATTAGTTTAAGATCTTGTGAAATCTTCAAGCCTTGAGCAAGAATTGATGAACGAAATAGCTAGGTATTCTCTTTATCTCTCTAAGATAGCCCTCTCCTCTGTCTAAAAAATCACATTTTACCTTCTAACATGACCCCCTAAGGCCTTATAATTGGATCGGATATGAAAATTTTCAAAACTGACCCCTGAAGTCAATTATGTGGTGCAATTATGATATAGCATAATCGTTTTGTGGGCAACAGACTTGCAGCATAATCAATTATACGACACCATAATTGCAGCATAATTATTATGCGACTGCATAATTGCAGCATAATCAATTATGCGACAATATAATTGCAGTTTAATAGTTTGTCCGTCTCTGCTCCAGTTTGCGATGCTTATGCGGTCCTTGGAATTGTTTTGCGGTCGCGAAATTGATCGCAGATCCAGCCTTTTATAATTTGGTCATAACTTCTTGTAGGAGTGTCCACATGATGAACGGTTTGAAGAGTTGGAAACTAGACACATTGACCTTTCTTTTGATAGGTAATACACCATATAATTCTTCATATCAAGAGAGGTAAGATCATTTGAAGTTAGGTCTTGTGCGAACTCACTTGAAACTTTATCCTATCATAAAACTTTCAACTTGACTTAGCCTTGGGCCTCTTCTTAGACCATAAACCATTCTTAATGCACCTCATACATATATTATCATGATCAATTGATATAATTCTTATAATAGCCTCTGTCTGCGCATAAAATAATATAATTAGCGCACATCAACTTTCTTAATAGCACTTAAATACTTCGAAATTTTTTGGGATGTTACACTATGAAGTCCAAACCACTCCCAAAGAACTTGGTTCATCCAAAAAGGTACCAGTGAATATCAAAGTGGGAGCTTTGGTGCAAGAAAGTGGGGCTAACGATGGTGAAATTGAGAGGCTGAAAAAGAGGTTGGCAGAAGTGGAGACTGAGAGAGATGCTCTCAGAGCTGACCTGGCAAAAGAAAAGGAGAAGAATGATGGAATTCTTCAGGATATGTTGAAACTACTTCAAGCCAAAAACCTTGAACCTGGTCCTTCCTAGCCTAGTGTAGATCAACCAGTGACCCAGTTCGGGATTGTTTTGCTTCTTTTGCTCATGATCCAGTGTCTTTATTTCTTTTTATGCTTTGTGGTAGGATATTATCAATCAATGAAATTCACTTCTTTTGCTCTAATTGTTTGTTGATATTTCTTAGATGGCTAATATCCTTAGATTGATCGATGATATTTGACTCCATGATTGCATTTGAAGTAGCCCTAGTGACCATGAGTAATTTCAATTAAAATCTAGTTATCTAATGAATCTGGTCCTTGATGATAAGTGACTTAAAAAAAAAGGTAAAATGTTCAAAAATTGTGTTGATGTTGAGCTGAGTCGAAACATGGCCTACACTTATGAAAAGCACACAGTTTGTCATTATAAAAAAGGGGGAATTTATTGGCCCAAGTGAAGTTTGTTTTGAAGATTGACAAAGGAACTCAGGCATAAACCAGGTCGATCCCTTGTGTACACAGACACAGGCAGATTCGAGCATAAGGGATGTACGTGAAGGAGATATGCTTAACTTGTTATATCTGATATCTCCTGATTGAAAAGGTTGCATAATTGATAAGGAGAAGGACTCCTTACTCAAAAAGAATACTATCCAAGATATGGGAGGAGTTAGAAGTTGATGATAACTAGAACTCTTCCACCAAGGAAGAGTAGTATTAGAACTCTAGTTATTTGTCATTCTACTAACTCTATAAATTGCAGGATGTTCTCATTCTACAGGCACGCATAAACACTGAAGTTAAAACGTGAGTTGAGAGGAAAATAACAAGGCATTTTGCAAGCAATTCTTGTATGATTCAAGTGTGCGAACCTGAAGCTACATGAACCAGATAGAAGAACATGTTTCAAGTGTCTGTCTTTTATTCTAGTTTCATAGTAGAAAGTGGTTTTGAAATTGTACCTTTCAGCTTTATCTAGAAGAAATTGTATAAGGTACTCTAAGTATTCAAGTTCTAGTTAACTTGAAGTTGTCGCAACAGTTAGAGGTTGGTTGCCACAACGGGATTAGAGTTAATCCTTAGGTTTACAAAGAGTTTTATAAATTCTGTTTTGGCTCGTTGATTTAGTGAAGTGTTGGGAAAATCCTATTGAGTAGTAGGTCGTGGTTTTTTCACTTTTTGAGCCGAGTGTTTTCCACATAAAAATACTTGTGTTCTTCACTTTTTGCATTTACTATTTCTGAAACAGTAGTATAAGGAATACTTAGAAGAACCAGGTCCTTCTATAATCAGTGCACGCAAAAATTGGATACCACACAAATCACCCCCAACTTTGTGTGGTATTGGCGTATAAAACATCAAAATGGGAGAAGAATGCTAAATCCAAGAAATGACTTATTTGTGGACTTCGTCCAGATGAGTACAACAGAATCCAATGTTGTACCACTGCTAAGCAAATTTGGGACACATTGCAAGTGTCACATGAAGGAACACCTCAGGTGAAGAGATCCAGAAGAACTCTATTGTATTCTCAATATGAGAAATTTGCTATAAAGGAAGGAGAAACCATTCAAGAGATGTATACAAGGTTCACTACACTCTCTCACTTGATGAATTAATTTGAAATCTCACTGCCTGTGAACTTAGGAGACAAACCATGAAAATGGATGTACCTAAGAAGGAAAAGAGCTTGGCAATCAGATTCACTGAAGGTTCTGATCTAGAAGATAATGAAATGGCTATGATCACCAAGGACTTCAAGAAGTACCTGAGTAAAGGAAAAGGTTCTTCAAGAAGTGGAAACTATAGCAAGTCAAAAGCTCCTGAAAAGCAAACCAATGATGGCTGCTACAAGTGTGGAAAGACTGATCACCACATCAAGAACTATCCTTTATGGGAAATCAAATGGAAGAAGGAAAGAGTTGAATGAAGAAACAAGAAGAAGAAATAGGTTCAACGTAAGAAAAGAAACAACAAAGGATCAACCAAAGCTATGGTCGCTAATTAGGGAGAAAGCTCAAATGATGATGATGAGGATGAACAAGCACTTAAGTTCATTGGAGAATCTGATGAAGAAACTGAGGTAAGTGTAATGCATCTCAAAGATAAGATTAAATTGTTGTCTAAAGAAAGGTTATCTTAGTTACTTCTAGAACTAATTGATGAATTCGGGGATGTACACAATGAAAAGGAACTGTTGTCTAAAGAATGCATGATTTTGAAGGCTAAGTGCAAAAACCTAGAACATAGGGTTAGCGAAACTGTAAGTGAAAATACAATGTTGAAGAACCAGGTTCATGCAATTGATTCAACTGTCCTACAGCTTAGATCTGAGAATCTAAAACTGAAATTATGAACAAGTAAAAAGACAGCTGATCACACACAACTCACTCTAGAAGAAAATATAGGAAAATGAAAGATGAGTTGTATAAAAGGGATGATCAAGTAAGAATCCTAAATGAGGATCTAAGTAAGGTCAAGCATGAGATAGACAAAACTTGTAAATGGAATAGGTCCTCCGATGCATTTTCATGGCTACAAGAATACCATAGTAGCAATAGAAGAGGACTTGGCTTTGGGAACCTAGCACCTAAGTGGGATCCCAAAAGCAAGTACCTCACACTTCCTGAGAACAAGATTTGCACACACTGTGGTAAAACAGGTCACTATAAAAGTGAATGCACTGCAAAAGAAAAGGCAAGACAAAAGAACAAAGAACTTGTTCAAGGGAAGAATAGGCTACCAAGTTGGGCTAAAAAGAATTTAATTCATCCTTTTGCCTATAGAAAGAGACCAAAACTAGTTTGGGTTCCTAAGACTAACCCTTGATTTCCTTTTGCAGGTCTAAGTAAAGGGGTGCAACCAAATATGGTACATGGATAGTGGCTGCTCAAAGCACATGACAAGAAATAAGAACTAGTTCTGTTTACTTAAGGACCTTAAATAAGGTAATGTCTCCTTTGGAAATGGGAAGAAAGGTAAGATTATTGGGGTTGGAAAAGTAGGTAAGACTTATTCTCACTCTATTGAGAATGTCTACTTGATAGATGGACTGAAATACAGTCTAATAAGTATATCACAATTGTGTGATAGAGGTTACGTGGTAGCATTCACCTCTACAAAATGCTTTGTGATTAATCTTACCACTGACAAGATAATTTTGCAGGGAAAAAGAGTGAACAACATATATGTTGTAGATCTGTCATTTCAGATAATGAACTCACTTGCTTAAGTGTGTTGGATAATGATCCCCTCCTTTGGCATAAGAGACTTGGACATGCTAGTCTAAGTCAACTCAACAAACTAGTCGCCAAGGACTTGGTGATAGGGCTGCCTAACATTGAGTTCAAGGAAGATAAAGTTTATGAGGCTTGTGCAAGGGGAATCAGGTAAGATCCACTTTGAAAAGAAAGAAAGTAGTAAGCACCACCAGGACCATGTAACTAGTCCATATGGATCTTTGTGGACCAATGAGAACATTGAGTAGAGGTGGTAAAAGATATGTGATGGTGCTTGTTGATGATTAATATAGTTTTACTTGGACATTGTTTTTAACATCTAAAGATGAAGCATTTGACATGTTCATTTCTTTTGTTAGAAAAACTTAGAAACAACTAGGTAATCAACTTGCATCAATTATGTAACGATCTAACCGGTCTTTTTACTTGCTAGAACCCCGTTCCCCTAAATAAGACTTCCCGTACTTGCTTTTACTGATTTATGACTTGCAGGGATGGTTGGTTCGGGATTTAGAAGCGTTTGGGTTGAAATCGGAACACTTGGTTCCTTAAGGTTGGCTTGAAAAGGGAAAGTTTGACTTCGGTCAACATTTTGAGCAAACGACCTCGGAATCAGAATTTGACAATTCCAACAGGTTTGTATGGTAATTTTGGACTTGGGCGTATGTTCGGATTGGGTTTTAGATGACCCGGGAACCTTTTAGTGTCTAATAGTGAAAGTTTGTTCTTGAAGATTTTAGAAGTTCTTTAAATTAGGGTTGGAGTCAATTTTGGTGATATCGAGGTCCAAACGGAATTTTGAGACTGGGAATAGCTCCGTAATATAATTTAAGACTTGTACGCAAAGTTTGGTGTCAATCCAAGTAGTCTAAGTACATTTCGGCACATTTTGAGTGAATTGAAGAACTTGAAGTTCATAAGTTTGATTCAATTGGTTTTGGAGTGTGATTCTTAGTTTTAATGTTCTTTTGGGCATTCTGAGATTTCGAGCGAGTCCGTTTTATGATTCTAAACTTGTTGGTATGTTCGAGCGGGGCCCCGAGTGTCAATCAGACGAGGCTCAGACCAAGTTGGGAGCTTGGAGCATTAGCTGAAGCTCCCAGATCTGTCATAATCGCACCTGTGCTTGGTCAGCCGTAGGTGCGGGCTCGTAGGTGTGAGGCACGAGCCACAGAAGCGAGAAATGGAGGGCAGCCTAGAATCCGCAGATGCAGAAGACTGGGCTCACCTATGTAAGCGTAGGTGCGAGAGACATGGTTGCAGGTGCGGCTAGGCTTGCAGATGCAGAGCCTGACCAGATGAGGGAAAGGTGCACCTGCGAGGCATTTGACATAGGTGCAGCCCAAAGCACCACAGGTGCGAAACTCACTGGGCAATGAGGGCTTATTTAATACAGACTTAGGCCATTTTTATCACATTTTCTCTCACCCTTGGGCGATTTGAGATCTTTGAAGGAGTGGATTTCGACCTAGCTTTGTGAGGTAAGTAATTTTTACTTAATGTGATTTAAATACATAGTTTATGGGTAGATTATAACATGTAAATTAGTGAAAATCATGGGTTTAGGTGAAAACCTAGGTTTTTGATAAAAATCATATTTAACCATGAAATTTAATATTGAATTCAGTAAAAATCATATATTAATGTTCCTAAGGTTATGGGTAACAACCTTCTTTAAACATTTCCGGAAGCTGAGCATGTGGGCCCAGGGTGAATTTTAGGAATCTTGCAATTTATGTTGGGTAATCACTTAAATGGTGAAATTATCAACTTTTGAGCATAGATTTATTAGTTTATGTAATGTTTGACTAGCTTCGAGTCATTTGGAGACAAATTTGGAGGTTTGAGCGCGTTCTTGAATTGGGAAATAGGCTTTGAGGCGAGTTAAGTCTCCTTTCTAACCTTGTAAGAGGGAATTAACCCCACAGGTGAATTAAATAAATATGTGTACCTATTTGTGGGGGCCACGTACGTACGAGGTGACGAGAGTACATACGTAGCTACTATTGTGCTATTGTCCGGGTAGTTTAGGAACCGTATCATACCTTATTCGAAATGTTTGTGTCTTACTTGTTAATTCAATTACTCGAATCATGTTAGAATTTGACAAAAGAATTCGAAAAAGGGCTAAGTTCACCTATTTAGAGAGTTTATTAGAATAATTGATTGTAAAAATGAGAATTTGTGTTTCCTTAAAAATAATTGCTTTTTCTGGATCGGGTCAAGCACCTCAGTAGTAAATAGATACATCTATGATTCACGCCATTCGACCCTCCGGCAGTGCAAAATTTAATATTATGTTGGACCGGGCCGTACGACCTCGGCATAATTGCGCATGTTAATTATTTGGAACTCTCCGTGATTTATACTGCTTAAATGCCTTGAAATGTAAGTGGTTAAATGATATGACCGAAATTGAGATTTTAATTTTTGAAAGAAGCATTTATCTCTTCCCGTTATTGAACTGTCAGAATTATTCATGACATCTATACTTAGCATAACACTTTAATTGCATTATTATTGGCTCTAGTAAGTGTCAAGTCAACCCCTTGTCACTACTTCTTCGAGGTTAGGCGGGATACTTATTGGGTACATATTGTTTATGTACTCATACTACGTTTCTATACTTAATTGTACAGGATCTGAGGCTGGTGCATCTAGTTACCTACCCGACACGCATACCTGATCTTGGATCAAGACTTCATGGTGAGCTGCCCCCTTCTGAGCCGTTCAGCAGCATGCCAGAGTTTCTCTTTTGTTTTTATCTATCTAATCTGTTTCAAACTGTAGGATAATCATCTTTTGTATATTCTACTAGTTTCCCACACACTTGTGACACTAGATCCTGGCACGTATTAGTAGACTTTGATTTTTGGGTTGTAGTTCAATAGTTATAACTGCTTTTAGATGTTTTCGTTTGTTTGTCTTAAAAATCCGTTATCTATCAAATGCTTTAAATGTAAGCAAAGCTAAATGTTGTAATTGCTTAATAAACAAAAATGGGAAATCACTAAGTTGTTCACTGTTGGCTTGTCCAGCAACGGTGCTGGACACCATCACGGCCTGACGTGGAGTTGGGTCATGACAAATTAGGTCTGATCATGGTACTGAATTGGAGAAAGCTAAATTTGCTGAATTTTGTGATGAGCATGGCATATATCATAATTTTTCTACTGCAAGGACTCCACAACCAAATGGAGTAGTTGAAAGAAAGAATAGGACACTTGAAGATATGGCTATGACTATGCTTCTTTCTAGTAAACTGCCCCATAGTTTTTGGGCAGAAGCTGTGAACAATGCATGTTACATCATAAATAGGTACAAGACTAGACCTCTTGTAGAGAAGACTCCCTATGAGTTACTTAAAGGGAGAAAGCCAAACATATCCCATCTTAGGGCATTTGGATACAAATATTTTGTGCATAATAATGGTAAAGTCTCCCTAGGTAAGTTTGATCCATAAGTGATGAGGGGGTATTCTCGGGATATTGTTCACATAATAAAGCTTGTAAGATTTATAACAAAAGAACTATGTGTGTATAAAAAAGTGTACATAAGGTTTTTGATGAAACTAACATTCTTTCTGAAAGGTAGGAACATGATGATAAAGCAATTGGGCTGGTAAGAAACTCAAATGAAACCACAGCCCAGACTAAAGCTGTACTAGTAGAAGGAACAAGTCCTTCCACCCAGGGCAACTTTACAGGGGAACTGAACAAAGAGGGAGTGATCCTCAAACGTCCAGGGAACCTGTACATGAACCTGTTCCTCAAAAACAAAACATTGAAGGAACATCGAGGGGAAACCAACTGGTTGTGAAACCTTACAAGTATCAAAGTTCTCATCCCATCGAGAACATAATTACTGACCCAACCTCTAGAATCAAAACCAGATCTTCTTTGAAGAATCTTTGTACTTTTGATGCTTTTCAATATCTTATTGAACCTAAAACTATTGCTGAGGCTTTGTTTGATTCAGACTGGGTGAACCGAATGCAAGAAGAACTCAACCAATTTGAGAGAAGTTAAGTTTGGCATCTGGTACCAAGACCCAAGGGCATATCAGTAATTGACATAAAATGGGTCTTCAGAAACAAACTTGACAAAGATAAAACAGTTACAAGGAACAAGGAAAGAGTGATGGTTCAATGTTATAGTCAAGAGGAGGGCATAGACTATGATGAGACATTTGCTCCAGTTGCAAGATTGGAGGCAATTAGACTCCTTATAGCCTTTGCTGCTTATATGGAATTCATTCTCCATCAGATAGATGTCAAGAGTGCCTTCCTCAATGGCTATCTAAAGGAAGAAGAGTGTTTGTCAAGCAACCTCCGGGCTTTGAAAGCAAGGAATGTCTTGATCATATGTTTAATCTTGACAAGGCACTTTATGGGCTCAAGCAGGCTCCAAGATCTTGGTATGAAAGATTATCAAAATTCTTCCTTGAACATGGCTACAAGAGAGGTAAAATTGACAATATTTTATTATTGAAAGAAAATGGTAAAGATCTCTTGGTAGTTCAGATATATGTTGATGATATAATTTTTGGAGAAACTGGTGATAAGTTAAGTAAATAATTTACTAAACTAATGGTGAGTGAATTTGAAATTAGTATGATGGGTGAGCTTAATTTCTTTTTAGGCTTACAAATTAAACAAAATTCAAATGGAACTATGATCCATCAGCAGAAGTGTGTGAAAGAGTTGCTTAAAAGGTTTAAATGGAAGATTCCAAATAAATTGATACTCCTATTGCAACAACCAAAAAATTGGATGTAGATGAAGTTGTACATCAAATTGGCTCTTTTTTAATGGATGTTGTACAGGGGAATGATTGGCTCTTTTTTTATATCTTACTGCTAGCAGACCTGACATTGTTTTCAGTGTAGGCCTTTGTGCTAGATTTCAGGCAAATCCAAAGGAGTCTCACTTGACTGTTGTCAAAAGGATCTTGAGATACCTAAAAGACACTACTGACTTTTGTCTATGGTATCCAAAAGGTCGTAACTTCAACTTAGTGGGATATGTTGATGCTGATTATGCAGGTTTTCTTGTGGATAGGAAGAGAACTTCAAGTATGGCACACTTTCTTGGCTCATGTCTTGTGTCTTGGGCCACCAAAAAGGAACATTCTGTGGCCTTATCTACTGCTGAAGTTGTGTATGTTACTGCTGCCTCATGTTGTGCTCAATTGTTACGGATCAAACAACAATTAATGGACATTGGAATTGATGTAGGTTGCATCCCCATCTTTTGTGATAACACCAGTACAATTAGTATGACCAAGAACCCAGTTCATCACAAATGAACTAAATACATAGATGTTAGGCATCACTTTTTGAGGGACAACTATGAAAAGGGTTTGATAAATGTGGAATTTTGTGCTACTGACAAGCAAATAACTGACATTTTCACAAAATCTCTAAGTAGAGATCACTTTGAAATGAGCAGGTTAGAATTAGGGATGATTAAGATTACCTAAAAGGAACCAGTTCCAACTCAAAACAATTGGTTAGAAAATCTATGAATTTTTGTACATAATTAGATTAGGTTTTTCTCAGTCTCAGACTTTCATCAGTATACTCTTGTGCCATGTGATAAAATGCCTCATTAATCTCTAAAGATATTATCTTTATTTTCTTGGAAAATTTAGACTTACACAAGAGATTTCTCAGTGAAGAATCTAGTTCATCCAGATTACAGGGTGCGTACTCTCCACTCTACATATTTTGAAATAGTTATATTTGGATAATGATCAAAAGGAGAGTCCCATTTGATCCTAACCTCATTGAGTTTATCCGTTACGAAATGAACTAGTTTCATCCAAAAGAGTCCCAAAAATGCAATTAGTGCCTAGATTCTAGGGAGAGTCATCAACGTCTCTTCAAACTGACTCCCAATTTGATTAGACTCTTGGCCTAAGTCATTTCATCACTTCTAATTCACAACCGCCAAACAATTCTCTCTATTCTTTTCTCATCTTCCAAAAACACATAATCATGTTCTCTCATCCTCTAACCATCAATGGCTAACACTTCTGAAATCCCTCATCACCACCCAAAGAATCCATACCCACTCCTTCAACCACACCCTCAACCATACCTATCTCTAAGAAAGGAAGATTCAAGATGCTTGTTTGCAAAGTAGTCGCTGGAGGAGAACAAATCAAGAAAATCAATGAGCAACTGAAGGCAAGTCAGGAAGATGAACCCCAAATATATGAAGATTCTTTTAATTCTGCAGCTGATGGGGAAGAAAATGTTTCATCAGAAATGGAGCAGGTAACATCTGGTCCAAAAATAACATCTGAAGTAATCTCTGAGGTTGCTACAAATCTGGAAAAAAGTTATGTTTTGGTAGGGACTGTGGCTGGGGTAGAGACCACTGAGTCTAGAAAAATTGGTGGTAAAAATAAAAAGAGAAAAGAAAAGGAGAATTAAGGTGTTCAAGGCAATGTGAGGCGAACGGGACAAGGAGTGGCTGAATCTTAACCCACTCATGTTGGTTTGACTGAAGAAACAGGAGCTATGGTAGTATGGAGTGAGGAATCTGCTGGAGACGAAGAAAGTGTGAGAGAAAAAGGGGGAAGTGGGTCTGGAGAAGCTACTGAGGGGTTGGTTAGGTTGAGGAAGAGGTTCCAAGAACATGTTCCATCTATGCAGGAAACCCTCGAAGACCTATTCAAAAGAGTGTCTGACAGCTACAATCCTAAAAGGAAAAAGAGTCCAGGAGTTAAAATTCCCGGCACTGCTAGGGAAAATAAGAAAAGAAAGACTTCCTCTTCTATCCCTGCAGTGACTCCTCCTACAAAAGGAAGAGCTACAAGGAGTAAGAAGAAGCAGAGTGAGGCTGAACTAGAAAAGGCCCTAGAAGAAAGTAAGAGAAAAGTTGTTGCAAAGGTAAAACAAATAGGTGATTGAGTCTATTGAGGCAGTTGAAATTGAGGAGATGGACCTGGTTCTTCGTGATGAAGAGTAGGCAGAATAAATGGAGGTTATGATTCCAAAGGCAAAGAAAATAAAGACTTCCACAAAGAAGTCTGTTTCAAAGACAAAGTCTGCATAGCCCTCTACCTTGGCTAAAAGAACCAGGTCTACCTTGAAGTCTCGAAAAGTGAAAATGGTGGAAGAAGAAGAGAGTGAAGAAGAAGAAGAATCTAATGCAAAGAAGGACAAGATGTTTAAGTTTGGAAAAGAACCATCTTGAAAGGTAGACTCCTCAGGGTCTTGGAGGAGGAACGTATGATAATGCTGCTGGAATAGTTATAACTACAGGCTTGGAAGGACATGATCCTTAAGATGGATGGAAAGCTTGTTAGAACTGAGATCGTGAAGTTCATGGCAAATTGTGAGATCAAAAATGGCAGAGTCACCAGTATGGTAAAAGGGGTGACAGTGAGTTTTGATGACAAGGATATGGGAGAGATCTTAGGTGTACCTGCTGAAGGGTACAATGATTACAAGAAACTCAAATGGCCAAGTTTAGACAATCTCCCTACCTCTCTTGCCATTACAAGGAAGTTTGGCGACAATGAAGGAGAGCTTCATCCCAAGGATATATACGTGAGATGAAGCCACCCCACAAAGTGTTGTTCGAATTTGTTAACAAAGTTGTGATGCCTAGGCAGGAAATGAGGCACATTGCCACATTCATGGACCTGGTCCTTATGGAATGTCTGGACAGTAGAAGGCAAATCAATTGGCTTGGATTTATAGTCCAACTTCTCGATAGAGTTCTGACTGGCACCAAAACTCATGCCATACCCTATGGTCTCATTCTTATGGCTATACTCACACACTTCAAGGTACCCATCAAGAAATGGGAAGTTGGTACAATCAAGGATCACTTTGGGGCAAACACTTTGACTGCTTATAACTATGAAGTCCACACCAATCCCAAAGAACCTGGTTCATCCAAGAAGGTACCTGTGAACAGCAAAATGCGAGCTTTGGTACAAGAAAGTGAGGCTAAGGATGCTGAAACTGAAAGATTGGAGAAGCGGTTGGTAGAAGTAGAAACTGAGAGAGATGCTCTCAGAGCTGAGCTTGCAAAGGAAAAGGAGAAGAATGATGGCATTCTTCATGATATGCTAAAACTGCTTCAAGACAAGAACCAAGAACCTGGTCCTTCCCAGCCTTAAAACCTTCCAAGCCTAGTTAGACAAACCAGTGACCCGGATGGGATTTCTTTTTGATCTTTTTGCTCATGATCCAGTGTTTTTATTTCTCTTTATGCTTTGCTGATGACTAGTATCAATGATAATTAACTGTTTTTGTGCTCTAACTATTTGTTAATGCTTCTTAGTTGACTAATATCATTAGATTGATAAAGGATGCTTGAATCCATGATTACATTTGAAGTAGTCCAGTGGCCATGAGTAATTTCTATTAAAATCTGGTTATCTAACATAATTATGCAACTTTTTGATTATGCCAAAAGGGGGAAGATAGGTTGTGCTTTTTTACTATGGACTGTGATGTTTATAACCTAATGAACCTGGTCCTTGATAATTTGTGACTTTAAAATGGTAAGTGTTCTAACATTGTGTTGATGTTGAGCTGAGTTGACACAGGGCCTATGCTTATGAAAAGCACAGAGTTTGTCATCATCAAAAATGGGGAATTTATTGGCCCAAGTGAAGTTTGTTTTGATGATAGATAAAGGAACTCAAGCATGAACCAGGTCCATACACATTGTATACAGACACGGGCAGATTCAAGCACAAGGCATGCAAGTGAAGGAGATAAGGTTAAGTGGTTATATCTGATATCTCCTTAACGAAAAGGTTGCATAAATGATAAGGAGAAGGACTCCTTACTCGAGAGAACTCTATCCTAGATAAGGTATGAGTTAGAAGTTGAAGATAACTAGAATTGTTCCACCGTGGAAGAGTATATCATTAGAACTCTAGTTATTTTTTATTCTACTAACTCTATAAATTGCAGGGTGTTCTTATTTTACTGGTACGCACAAATGCTGAAGTTAAACTTGAGTTGAGAGAAAAATAGCAAGGCATTTTGCAAGCAATTCTTGTGTGATTCGAGTGTTTGAATCTGAAGCTACATGAACTAGATAGAAGAACTAGCTCCAAGTGTCTGTTTTTTATTCTAGTTCAATTGTAGTAAGGCTTTTCAAATTGTACCTTTCAGCTTTATCTAGAGGCAATTGTATTAGGTACTCTCAATATTCAAGTTAGAGTTAACTTGAAGTTGTCGCAACTTTTAGAGGCTGGTTGCCACAACGAGATTAGAGGTAATCCTTAGGTTTAGAGTGAGTTTTGTAAATGCTGTTTTGGCTCAGTGATTTAGTGAAGTGTTGGGGAAAATCCTACTGAGTAGTAGCTAGTGGTTTTATCACCTTTTGAGTCGGGTGTTTTTCACGTAAAAATACTTGTGTTCTTTATTTTTCGCATTTACTATTTCCGCAACAGTAGTATAAGGAACACATAAAAGAACCAGGTCCTTCTATAATCAGTACGCGCGAAAATTAGACACCACATAAATCACCCCCTCTTGTGTGGCATTGAAGTATAAAACATTACAAAGCTAATGATTTATCCTCGAAAAACATTACCACAACCTAAAGCATTGTACTGTATTTGGCACTTTGAGAACACTCACTTTGCGGCTGTTGTTTTCCACTTGACAGAAGGGGTAATTCAAATTTACGATAGCAACATTAGTTTGTATGATGATGCTAAATTTGATGCATTTGTTCATCCTCGGGCACACATGATGCCCAGGATCTTGATGAAAAGTGGCAAATTTAAATGCCTATACTAGGATGTAGTTTTAAAAGAATGATCATGGGAGCATATTTTGGACGTCTCATCCATTTAACAAAGGTAAAATTGACATTAACCATTAGTTTTATTCTTTATATAGGTTCGTTATGTGACGAATGATGTCCTTGATTATTGTAGTAAAATCAATGTCGCATGTGCAGTAAAATTTATTGACTTCCTTCTAACTGATATGTCGATGGTGAAGCTTAACGACAAACAAATGGATATGTTCAGGAAATATTTTACAGTGGATATCATCAGGGAAGGATGAATCATTCTTAGTTATATTTAATGGTTTAATAGTTGAAATTTTGGTTTTGTAATAATATTGGAAATATTGGGTCATGGGACAAATACCTTTTGGTTAACTTTTGTTGTTGGCATTTAGAAATACCTTTCTGGGTCAAATGTGCAGTTGTTGGTACTACATCTACCTTTTTGTAATGGATATTGTTTCGTCTATATGGAAACACCTTTTTATGTTCTTTAATAGACGTATGTGACATTCACATTCTGCTTGGTTTATTTTAAATAATGGGTCGAACAATAATTTAGCTACTTTGTTCGGTATAAACTCATAGTCGAGTTTAATAACTTTATCACATACTATATGCGGTCCGGTGCACAATTACATTACGAGTTGTATATAATATAACTGGAAACAAAATAGTACATCCCAAATTCACTAGAATAATTAACAACATAACATTACATGGGTCAAATGCACTTCCAACAAGGGGAACATGGAATAGGATAAGCAACCGGATAAACAATTCGTATGAACAACTAACCAACATCCCTTTCTCATTTCATCACCGAAGCTGTCGCGAATCCAACAGCGACTCATCAAAGCATAATTCACTTATTCTGCCTCTTTTTATTTGCCTTGATCATCCTGCCAACATCATCTTCTACAAAAATATCTGCTGCCTCCGAAACAGTCCTAACATCAACATCTCCCGCTAAAGTGTTTTCAAGTTCAGCCACCTTCACTTGCAAAACTCTTCTTTCATGCTTAAGAGCGTCCTTATCGTACTTCAAAGGGCATAATAGGTCAGCAACCTTTGGATCAAGCTCATCATTGGCCCATTCTCAAAAATGGTATCTTTTATCCTGTCCAACAAGATCGGATTTTAATCATACTAGCCTCACTAAACCCAAAATTGAAAGGAGAAGAAATTGTTACATTTATCTTACTTTAGGATTCAAATACTTTTAAAATCGCCTACCAGCATTCACCGGAGTTGTAGCCCCAAATTAGCTAGATGCAATACCGCAATGACAGTTATTTCTTGACCCACAAGACACAATCGAGCCCTGACTCATATTTCAGCTTAAAAAACTCTTTCCTAAAAATTAAATTAAAATTATAATGTGGGGTGAGTGCTGAGGCTTATATGAACGGGTCAAATGAGTAATTTTTAAGTCGAGAATAGAGGTTAGTTAAGTGAAGGCCACGTAGAGATGTATAGTGCTAACAACGTATGTTGTCATCCATCAAAATCTCGTTGCAATAAGCTCCTCACATGGTTTATAAATCCTAAACTCTGAACTCAAGACCCTAAAACGTAAGCCTTGTAACCTAAACATTGTACCCCATCCGTGCTTCATTTGCACCAGTCGCTCAAAATTATTGCAAAAGCTCTCTGTACAGGCGACTGAAGTTAATAGTAGCACATGGACAGATAAATGGTCACTACTCCGTTGTCCGGCAGTAAACAACCATCGGATCAATCCCAAAAGATGCACCCAATCATTGCGCACAAACCCCAATTGGTTTCATCCCAAAACTCCTCCCCAGCTACTGCAAATCTCAAAAATGGCGCTGGAATCACTATAGAAAAGTTGCCTGGCATCTTCAAATATTTCCCTTGTGAATTCTGAGCCAAATCGAGTTGTTTCAAACATTGAAACATCTTCCCCAGGTTGCGTTCTATCTACATCAAAATATTTGGAGCCTTTTACCGTGGTAAAAGAGGTCCCCGGTCAGTTGTAGAGCTCCAATGATCTCCAGTTGGCCGGAGATGGAGTTCCGATGGTCTAGTTGATACAAACTCAATGCCAATATCTTCACATTGATGAGGAGAACATGAATATCAACTCAATTCACCATGGGTACCAACTAATCGCTTTGATTTTCAAAGTGAATGCCCAGACCGTGAGGATGCTGCAGGTGTTCGACAAAATGCCAACGTTAATTCTTGCTCAATTCAGGCAATTCCAACGGAGATTCTTTTTTGGAGCATGAGGATCTACACATCAAAGTTTCACATCAATCCAACGTGGGAATTGATTGCTCTAATTGCCTACAAAACTCAGCTAAGTCACAGTTGGTCGGAGATGGTGATACAGCTGATCACATGATTCCAAACTAATTGGAGGCGCCTCATGTTACTATGGACATTGTTTCTAACAACCCCATTCAATCCAAAGATCAGCAGGCTGCCTCGACAACTCAATACAAAGAATCAGGTATTCTTACACGCAAAATAGTAATTTGAATTCTAAGGCTTCCCTTGTTAGTCTAGTTATCATAGAAACTCAACCCAATGCTAATGAACCCATGTGCAAAGATTTAGTAACCCAGAAATCCACCACACCGCAGATCTGCCAGCCCAAAAAAGTCTGTTGAAAAGATCCCTCAACCTACCCCTTTGACCCAACCTCAGGCTCCCTCGAAATATCACCCCTGTACAAACAAACACACCCTTCCTAAAGTTTCTTCCAACTTTGATAAAACTATTGTCACGATCCAAAATTCAACCGCAGACGTCGTAATGACACTTAGTCTCTAAGACTAGGTAAGCCGATTACAATAATAATTCAAGCCATTTTTTTGAAATAGAATTTAATACAAGTGTCAAAATCAAAAGCAGAAACAATTATAACAACCTCCCAAGACTGGTAATACTGAGTCACAAACTCTAACTGAATACATGAAATAATCTCATGGATCGAATATACATTACTGTTTGAATAATATTTGACAGTACAATAAAACGGAAAGATTCCAAGGGATTGCAACGACCAAGCAGCTCTACCTTGAACCCTTGCGATCAATACACTAACTCTTCGTGAGTCCGATATCTCCAATACCTGGTGCTACACAAAAATGTGCAGATGTATAGTATGAGTACACCACAGTCGGCACCCAATAAGTATCAAGACTAACCTCGGTGGAGTAGTGACAAGGTACAGCCAAGACCTATGTTGCTCGGACACGGGTGTGGGTGTCCGACACGGGTGCGAATCTAGAGATCGGATATGTAAATTCTAAGATTCGCGTATACAAATCCTAGTACGGATACGGGTGCAGGGACCCGGCTAAAAATAATTCAAGAAAATAAAAATATAAAACTATCTCTAAATTATAAGAAATATTTGAGGAATACTTACATATAACTTGTAAAATGTGGATTTCTTTTTTATTCTCAAGTTGTAGATAAGTAAATGATTGATTTCCTAGATACAGTAAGTTATTTTCTTCCCCAGTTTTGGTTTTGATTTCGGGATTCAAATTGTACCTCGTCTCGACTTTTTTCGTCCGTCGTGGTCAAAGTACCCAAATTATTTTACCAGATTCTGTACGGATCCCAGACCCACACCCATACTAATATCGTGTCGACATGGGTACGACAGCTAAACCACTATGTCGGAGCAACTTAGGTCAAGATACTCACTAGTCAAATAAACTATGCAATATAGCATTATACGATAATAATGGAAAACAAATAGCAGTGATGGCAACAAGAAACAACCAGTAATATAAAAAACAAGGCAATAAGAACACCATAAATATTGTTCAACCAAATAAGGAACACAAGTACAGTCAATTAAACAAGTCTTTCAAATACAAGTTTTTCCACAACAAAGGCACTCCGTGTTACCTCATCTCATAATCATAAAACACGGGTCTCGGCCCATTTTCATATTTTCACGGCACCTCGTGCCCATATCTCTATCACAACCGTACGGACAACTCACGTTCTAAAATATCAACATATAAAAACTGCATGGACAACTCACATGCCAATAATAAAATCATCATTTACTCACGGCATCTCATGCCCACATCTCATATCACAATTCTACGGACAGTTCACGTGCCAATATCATAATCATTATATACTCACGACACCTTGTGCCAACATTTCATATCACATCTGTACGGACAGTTCACGTGCCAATAACATAATCATTATATACTCAAGGCACCTCGTGCCCACAATTTCAACACGAATCAGATAATTATCAGGTTACATATTTGTGAGCTAGTATAGGTGGCATGCTACAGTGTATGCATGTGCAAGTATATTACTAAAACCCAAATCAATAAGAGAATATCAAGGATATCAATTAGCTAACCGAAAACACAAGTTAAGTTACGCAAAGTGTATAACAAACACAAGGAGAATCACAACATCATACAAAATCACCAACACAATAACATCACATCATCGCATAAAAATCACTTACACAATAACCACACATCATCACATATCATCCCTGACATTGCCACACTTATCTCTCCTATAGCCACTCGTATCACTCTGCCCAGATAATATCAATAGCCTTCCTTATAGCTCCATATAATAGCCTTTTTTATCGCTCCGTATAACAGCCACCCTTATCGCTCCGCCCAGACAATATTAAAACACATATAGCAACAGTGAAATAGCACCCTTATACCCCACATGATCATAACAGTGGAATGCCATCCTTATACTCCGCAAATAAATAATCCAAATCACACAACAATTCACACATGCTATTATCACAACAACACAACATAATCAACTCGTATTGCAAATTCTCGTAGGCCAAAACCTTTTCAAAGGTTCAACGATATCAAACAATTTCACAAGAGATAGCCCACGGCTCAACACGACGTATATAAAATCTCAATAACAACAATATCTCTTTTAAACACAACCTCAAGTAAAATAAACTAATGCCTCTTGATTACTTAAATTCCAATTATTTAATTAAGGAAAAACTCAATAATGAAAATATCTTTCATGAAGTGGCAACTCAACAATCACAGGTTTCACATAGATGTTAAAGTAGTAACGAGTCCAAATAAGCATATAAAAACAAACTCGGCAGGTAAAGAATGAGGCAGGTAACAATGATTAACAATGACAAAAGTTACAAAATACGAATGCACATTCAACCACGAGTCCAAGCATACCAAATTTACCAAATTCTGACATCAACTCGACCTCCAAATCCTCAATTTAAAGTCTTGAAAATTTCAACCATTTTCAACCCAATTCACTAATTTGTTGATAAAAATAACAATAGATTCGCGTTATTTAACCAAAATCGAGTTAGAAATTCTTACTCCATTGTTTTCCTTGAAAATCTCCCGAGAAACGAAGGGCTACAACTTTCATTTTTGGGTTATCTCCAAATTTCTCATGGATTGCAAGATATTAGCTTCCAAAGTCAGGATGAACAAATTCTTCAACAGTAATTTCCAAGCTCTTTTCAGACAACCTTTAGTATATCCACCATAACGTTTTTTACACAACTCCAAATGCCAAACCATTTGATTTTCTAAAAACTAGACACAAAGGGCTGCAAGTTTCATTTTAAGATCATCTCCAAATTCCTTATAGATTGCAAGATATAAGCTTCCAAACTCGGGTCAGTGCAGCAGAATTTTCCTCTACGCGATCGCGAAAGTGCTTCCGCGATCGCGATTCAAGGTGCCCAAACAGCCAAATTGCTCTTCGCGAAGACCCAATGTCCGCGATCCCGATGCATACACCTGTGGAAAAAAAACCAGCAACTAAAAATGGCCTAGAAATGGTCCGAAACTACCCCGAAACACATCTGAGCCCCTCGGGACCCCGTCCTAACATACCAACAAGTCCCATAACATAACACGGACCTGCTGGAGGCCTCAAATCACATCAAACAACATCAAAACTATGAATCGCACCTCAAATCAAACATAATGAACTTATGAACACTGAACTTCTACGACTCGTGTAGAATCATATCAAATCAACCCAGAATAACGTCAAATTTTGCATTCAAGTCCCAAATGACATAATGGAGCTATTTCAACTCCCGGAATCGCAATCCGAACTCGATATCAACAAAGTTAACTCCCGGTCAAACCTCTCAACTTTTCAACTTACGCCAAAATGCATCAAATCCACCTACTAACCTCCAAATCCAAATCCGGACATATGCCTAAGTCCAAAATCACCATACGAAACTATTGGAATCATCAAAATACCATTCCGGAGTTGTCTATACAAAAGTCAAACTCCGATCAACTCTTTTAACTTAAGCTTCTAAAACGATAATTGTTCTTCCAAATTAACCCTGAATCATCCGAAAACCGAACTCGACCACACATACAAGTCATAATACATGATATGAAGCTACTCGATCCCTCAAACCGCTGAATGAGACATAAATTCTAAATATGACCGGTCGGATCGTTACATTCTCCCCCTCTTAAACAATCGTTTGTACTCGAACGTGTTAGGAACCATTTCGAAGTTATCAAATAACTGAACGTACTCTTACACATATACTCGCGGGTGATCCCATGTCACCCCAATTGAAATAAGTCTGATAACACCATCTCAATTGAAGATTATTTCTACTATCCACACTCATAAACCTTAAAACCATATTTCTCACTATCTGATCATTTCTAAAAGACCCGATTTCCACATCAACACACGATATCAGCCTAAACCAGTTATAACAATTCATGCCTACTCTCGCATGACACAATCACATAACGTAACACATCATACATAGGCCCATAATAATAACTCTGTCCACAATAACTGCCCATAATCAAAATACAACACCGACAATTAACCACATCTTACTTTAAACCTTGTTTCAAACCATCACAATACTGACAACGATGTAAGAAACCTGAAGACCTTGTAATTATTCATCCGAATCAATGAGTCACTTTTAATGCCATCTAGGAACACACTTCATAAGCTAAATCCCAATAAACACAATGCAAATATGACTAATTATGCAAAGAGAAACACATAAGAGAACTATCAAATAAGCCCAAAAGGCATAACTCTATATCTGTACTATAATACAAATCAATTTCACAAGGGAGAATTAAAACACATGAATTAACCACAAGGATGTCATCCTGATATAACTTCCACCGCGGTACGTAGCCCGGTTCAAACATATCAAACTATATGGAACGCGAGGGTCCCATCCTTAACTCTGAATCACAAGTAATAAAGTAATCAAAACCTTCCATTATTTTTGTTAAACAAAAATCATAATACATAATGAGCCCCCATACCGGTAGGCATTTAAATCATAATTTACAATCGAATCATCCGAAAATCACATCAAAATAACTGTATTGAGTAACAAAAAGTCACTTCTAGCCTCATAGCTCTCAGTAGTGAACATAAACAAAAGGATAGACATGGGCTAACACTATAGAATCTCCCAACATGGATAAACACATGAGCGGAGTACAAACTCACGAAACTCACCAAATGTGGAGCATGATAGGAGGTCTCACCTCGATAATCGGAACTGAATCAAAATAAGAATAGTGCTCCTCTATAGCACATCAAAATCATACTGATAACAACACCATATGGTGTAGTGGCCTCAGCCATCCCATAGAAATTATATCAATGGGCCAAGCCTATCCCTCTAGGGCGCCCTCTACCCGCGTGTCCTCCACCCCTAACTGGCTGTGCAGGTGGAGTATTAACTGGAACAGAGCCTGTAGCTTGAGTGCTTTGATGAAATCCACCTCTCCCAAGTCTGGGAAAATCTCTCATGATGTGCCTAGTATCACCACACTCATAACAACCCCTCTGCGGGCGCGGCTGCTCATACTGAGTTTGTGCCGTATAACTGGAATAACTACTGTAAGAATCCCGTGCCGGTGGTGAACTAAAAGATGACTGCCCCACATGAGTACCCTGACTAACTTGAGTACCACGAGTAGTCTGAAGCGCGAATTAGGCTGGCTGACTGTCCGAGCCTCTGCCATAATGAGTCATACCTGCAGAGTAGAATCCACTGAATCCTCCAGAACTTCGAGACCTCTTGGCCTCCTTAGACTCCCTTTCCTCACCCCGAACATGCTCTAACATCCTTGAAATCTCCACAACTTGCTGGAATGGAGTATTAGTCTGCAACTCTCGAGCCATGCAGATTTTAAGATCATAACTGATCCCCTCAATGAATCTGCAGACTCGCTCTCTGAGTGTAAGAACCAAAGTAGGTGCATGACGGGTTAACTCACTGAAATTGATGGCATATTCCGACACCGTCATGGTGCCTTGGAACAACCGTCCAAACTTTGTGCCCCATGCATCCCGGAGGGTCTGAGGAACAAACTCCCTCAAAAATATCTCTGAAAACGGAGCCCAAGTGGGTGGTGTTGCATCGGCTGGTCTGCCCTCTTTATAAACTTGCCACCATTGATATGCTGCTCCTGACAGCTGAAATGTAGTAAAGGCAACTCCGCTTACATCCACAATACCCATGGTGCAAAGAATACAGTGACATTTTTCTAGAAATCCCTGAGCATCCTCGGTAGCCATTCCACGAAAAGTAGGTGGACTTTACCTTTTGAAGCTCTCAAGCCTCTTTTGATCCTCTTCTGATGCCCCTGGCCTAATCTCAGGCTGAACCGGAATAACAGGTTGTACCAGCACCACAACCGGAACCAGACCAATGTGAACCCGCTGATCTGGAGTACACGCGCTAGGAGTCTGAGATACTTTCCTAATCTGTGAAATATTTGGTGCAACAGAGATCAATCCCGCCTGAGTCAATATACCAAACATGCTCAGGAAATGTGCTAAAGTCTCCTAAAGTCCGAGGGTAACAACAGGTGCTTCAGGTAACTGTCCCCCAACCGGAGCTACTGGCAGTTCCTCAACTGCTGCTTTGACAGGTGCTCTAGCTGCGATATGTGCCCTTCTCTGACCTCTACCTCGTCCACGGCCTCTCTCGGCTCTAGTAGGTTGCGCGGGTGTCTGTCCAGCTGACCTGGTAGCGCGTGTCCTCACCATCTGTGTGAGAATAGAGATACAAGGGCTCAAACTCAAAAATCAACAAATTCGCACGAAAGGAATGAAAGAAGTGGAAATTTCCTAATAGTTTTGTAGCCTCTCACAGATAAGTACAGATATCTCCGTAATGATCTGCAAGACTCTACTAAACTAGTTCGTGACTCGTAGAACCTATGAACCTAAGACTCTGATACCAACTTGTCACGACCCAAAATCCCACCACAAGCATCATGATGGCACATAGTCTCTAAGACTAGATAAGCTGATTACAATAACAATTCAAGTCATTTTTTAAAATAGAATTTAATAGAAGTTTCGAAACCAAAAATGGAAACAATTATAACAACCTCCCAAGACTGGTAATACTGAGTCATAAACTCTAACTGAATACATGAAATGATCTCAAGGATTGGATATACATTATTGTTTGAATAATATTTGACAGTACAATAAAATGGAAAGACTCCAAGGGACTGCAACGACCAAGCAGCTCTACCTTGAATCCTTGCGATCAACACAATAACTCTTCCTGAGTCCGATATCTCCAATACCTGACCCTGCACAAATATATGCAGAAGTGTAGTATGAGTACACCACATTCGGTACGCAGTAAGTATCAAGACTAACCTCGGTAGAGTAGTGACGAGGTAGAGTCAAGTCACTCACTAGTCAAATAAACTGTGCAATATAGCAATATACGATAATAATGGAAAACAAATAGTAGTGATGGCAACAAGAAACAACCAGTAATATAAACAACAAAGCAATAAGAACACCATAAATATTGTCCAACCAAATAAGGAATACAAGTACAGTCAATTAAACAAGTGTTTCAAATACAAGTTTTTCCACAACAAAGTCACTCCGTGATACCTCATCTCATAATCATAAAACACGGGTCTCAACCTACTTTCTTATTTTCACGGCACCTCGTGCCCATATCTCTTTCAAAATCGCACGGACATCTCAGGTGCCAAAATATCAACATATAAAATTCACACGGACAACTCACATGCCAATAATAAAATCATTATTTACTCATGATACCTCGTGCCCATATCTCATATCACAATTGCATGGACAATTCACGTGCCAATATCATAATCATTATATACCCACGGCATCTCGTGCCCACATTTCATATCACATCTGCACGGACAGTTCACGTGCCAATAACATAATCATTATATACTCACGGCACCTCGTGTCCACAATTTCAACACAAATCAGATAATTATCAGGTTACGTACTTGCGAGCTAGTATAGGTGGCATGCTACAGTGTATGCATGTGCAAGTGTATTACTGTAGCCCAAATCTATAAGAAATATCAAGGATATCAATTAGCTCACCGAAAACACAAGTCAAGTTACACAAGGTGTATAACAAACACAAGGAGAATCACAACATCATACAAAATCACCAACACAATAATGCAACACCATCACATAAAAATCACCAACACAATAACCCCACATCATCACATATCATCCCTAACATTGCCACCCTTATCTCTCTTATAGCCACCTGTATCACTCCGCCCAAACAATATCAATAGTCACCCTTATCTATCCTATAACCACTCTTATCTCTCTGTATAATAGCCTCCCTTATCACTTCGTATAATAGCTACCGTTATCACTCCGCCCGGACAACATTAAAACACATAAAACAATAGTGAAATGCCACCCTTATGCCCCGCATAATTACAACAATGGAATGCCACTCTTATACTCAGCAAAGCAATAATACAAATCACACAACAATTCACACGTGCTATTATCATAGCAACACCACATAATCAACTCGTATTACAAATTCCTGTGGGCCACAACCTTTCCAAAGGTTCAACGATATCAAATAATTTCACAATAGATAGCCCACGACTCAACACGACGTATATAAAATCTCAATAACAACAATATCTCTTTTAAACACAACCTCAAATAAATTAAACTAATGCCTCTTAATTACTTAAATTCCAATTATTTAATTAAGGAAAAACTCAATAATGAAAATATCTTCCACAAAGTGGCAACTCAATAATCACAGGTTTCATGTAGATGCTAAAGTAGTATCAAGTCCAAATAAGCATATAAAAACAAACTTGGCCAGTAAAGAATGCGGCAGGCAACCACGATTTATAGATAAAGCATGTAATGATGAACATGGCAAATAAAGGATATAATGTGTGCCCATGATCTCCAATTTATACATAAAAGAAGCCTAAGAGCTTAAACCGATAAAATTTGCACATATAAGCCCGAGTACGTACTTGTCACTTTACGTACACGACTTTCACATTACACAAATTTCACATAAGACTCAATCCCTAAGGGGTACATCCCTCACATAAGGTTAGGCAAGATACTTACCTTTACGAAGTTAGTCGATACTCCAAAATGGGTTTCTCGCGTTGAACGACATCTGGACGGCTTAAATCTAGCCAAAAATAATTTCATAACATCATTAAAATTCATAGGAAACAATTTCGATTAATAAAACTTTGCCTTTTAATTTAAGACTAAAAAGTCAACCGAAAGTCAACATGGGGCCCATGCCTCAAAATCCGACAAAAGTTATAAAATACGAACGCCCATTCAACCACGAGTCCAACCATACCAAATTTACCAAATTTCGACATTAACTCGACCTCCAAATCCTCAATTTAAAGTCTAGAAAAATTCTACCATTTTCAACCCAATTCACTAATTTGTCAATAAAAATAACAATTGATTAGTGTAATTTAACCAAAATCGAGTTAGGAATTGTTACCCCAATGTATTCCTTGAAAATATCCCGAGAAATCGCCTCACACTGAGCTAAAAATTCCAAAAATAGAAAAATGAGACGAAATCTCATTTTCAGAACTTAAGTTCTGCTGCCAGGGATTTACCCTTCACGATCGCGAAGCACAAATTTTCCAGAACAATTTTACTCTATGCGATCACGGCCATTTCCCCGCATCGCGATGAACAAATTCTATTAACTCTTCCCAAACGCTTCTCAGACAGCATGTAGTATAATAGCCATAACATTTTTTGCAAAAATCCAAATGACCAAAATTTGATTTTTCGAAAACTAGACACGAAGGGCTACAACTTTCATTTTTAGGTCATCTCTAAATTCCTTATAGATTGCAAGATATAAGCTTCCAAAGTGAGGATGGATAAATTCTTCAACAACGATTTCAAAACTCTTCCTAGATAACCTGTAGTTTATACCTTTTTTACACAACTCGAAATGCCAAACGGTTTAATTTTCTGAAAACTAGACATAAAGGGCAAGAACTTTTATTTTTAGATCATCTCCAAATTCCTTATAGATTGCAAGATATAAGCTGCCAAAGTCAGGTCAGTGTAGCAGAATTTTCCTCAACGTTATCGTGAAAGTGCTTCCGTGATCGCGATTCACAGTGCCCAAATAGCAAAATTGCTCTTCGCAAACGCGACCCAATGTCCGCGATCACGATGCATACCCCTGTGGTCAAAAACCAGCAACTAAAAATGACCTAGAAATGGTCTAAACCACCCCGATACTCACCCGAGCCCCTCGGGACCCCGTCCTAACATACCAACAAGTCCCATAGCATAATGCGGACTTGCTCGAGGCCTCAAATCACATCAAACAACATCAAAACTACGAATCGCACCTCAAATCAAACTTAATGAACTTATTAACTTTCAACTTCTATGACTCATGCAGAATCATATCAAATCAGCCCGGAATGACGTAAAATTTTGCATGCAAATCCTAAATGACATAACGAAGCTATTTCAACTCCCGTAATCGCAATCCGAACCGATATCAACAAAGTCAACTCCCGGTCAAACATTTCAATTTTTCAACTTTCGCCAAAATGCATCAAATCAACCTACTAAGCTCCAAATCCAAATCCGGGCATACGCCTAAGTCCAAAATCATCATACGAAGCTATTGGAATCATTAAAATACCATTCCGGAGTCGTCTACACAAAATTCAAACTCCGGTAAACTCTTTTCACTTAAGCTTCTACAATAAAAATTGTTTTTCCAAATCAATCCCGAATCATTCGAAAACCGAACTTGACCACACACACAAGTCATAATATATGATACGAAGCTGCTCGAGACCTTAAACCACTGAATGTGACACAAATTCTCAAAATGATTGGTCGGGTCATAACAACAGTCAATCCAAAAACTCACATACAATAGCCCTCTCGGAAATCAACTCCAGTAACAACTATACCAAACCACAAAATCCTAAAGACAACTCCAAACCTAAAGAGCTAATCACCAATCCACCCCTACCACCCATTGTTACAATTCATATGTTAACAAACTCAGAGCTAGACATGAAGCAGAAAGAGAACCTATAGAGTTCACACCTCCAAGGATCACCACAAAGCAAAGCTAGCCTTTTGTCCACTTCACTAGAGAAGATCACATGGTTAAACTTGAAACTAGATGTAAATTCATTGTGGTTGCAATGTTCTCTAATATTATGCCTAGGATGGAAGTTATCAGAAGAAATTTTGTGGCTCAAACTAAACTACAAGGAGGAGTTAAAATTGCTCAGTTCAATGCTAGAACCGTCAACATTGATTTAGGCAATGAGTATGATCATTTCACTGTTTGGACTAGACAATTCATGTACATATAAGGGCAAAGATGAAATTGGAAGCCTGGACTCCTACTTTCAATCCCACTAAAGGCTCACCTATAGTTCCTATATGGGTTGTCAAACCAGAACTACCTTGGAATTTCTACTACATGGAGATTCTCATAGGTCTCTTATCTCCCGTAGGAACAATTTTGCATTTTGACTTAGCATCCTTTCAAAAGATTAGAAAAAGTGTGGTCAAAGTTAAAGTAGAGTTTGACTTGACCAGATCTAGGCCTCATCATGTGTGGCTGGGGTTTGATGACAATCATGATGATAATGGAGAAGGGAAATGGCTTGAAATCTAATATGAAAATATCTCTCATTATTGTTTGTACTGCAAGCACCTGGATTATAACATGCATGCATGCCCTACCAGAATCAAGGATGAAGAAAACAAGAGGAGAAAGGAAACCACTATGTATGAAGTAAGCACGGAAGACCAACAACAATAGGGCAAAGCTAGAGTAGAGATGAAGACCAACTCCTCAAGTTCATAGAAACATCCATCTAGCCAGCAGAATCAAGAAAACTAGAAAATTAATCACATCAGGGATCTCAAAGTTGGAGAATACCAGAAAGGGAAGTAAAACCCAGATACAAGGCTCAAACCTTCAACAGATGATTGGCAAACTAAAAAACGGCACTTTAGGGGGCAGAACAACAAGAAGCGGTACCAAACTCCTCTACCAAAGTAGACATCAGGAACACAAAGGAATGTTGTAACAAAAAATTCCACTATAAATGCCAAACCAGGCTCAATGAATGTGCAACAATCAAATGATGGTTTCCCTCAGGTAAAACTTCTGAACCTCATAGAGATCCTCCATATAATATGGAGAGGGGTGCTGATCCTGTTGCTTAGGATCATAATTCTTGTATCCCCATTCCCCATAAATTGAATTATGTTGATGAAGTCTGTGGAGGAAAGGGAGACTGTCAGGATGTACCTATAGATATTAAGAAAGGGGATCCAAAAAAGGTGGGGATTCTTCCTATTTTGCATACGTGTGCTTTAGCACCACTGACAGACCATAGTGTGGACCACATATCTCCTGCAACTACTGCTCAACCTACCAATCTACATATTGTTGAAGATTAGAGTATTAAGATTAGTAGTTCAAAGGAAGAACAATATGAGACCAATTAAGATTGTGCAAAGATCATGTGGCATCAGATATTCATATCCAGGCTCCCAAATCCAAAACAATCCTAGTTAAAAGAAGAGAAGAGAAGAGTTTTGAAAAGAGGAATGGACAAATAGCAGCAACAATCAATGTCAACACTGGCGGTCACAATACAAAGGCTCATACTACCTCCCAAAGCCCAGGAGTTCAACAGAAGTGGATTCCTGATTATGGTATTGATGGCTCTGATATCTCGGTTAGGATCAGTAAATTATAGAATGCTAATCAGGTTGTTAATACCCTCCTCCAACCACTGTTAGTGGATAAAGGAGATGACTGTTGTAATGATATTGATAAACCCCCAGATGATCCTCAACCTGCACAATATGATGGTACAAAAATAATTCCCGCAACAACTACCCAAGCAACAGGAATTCCTGGCCGTAGTCACAAAAACTCATTTGAGCCAATCATTGAAATGTGTCCTTTGAATATATTTTCTCCAACATGACCAGAAGAGGCTGAGTATAAACCTATCTAATATGAAGATGAGACTTTGGGAATCACATAAGATAAAAATGAATGTAGTGAGGATTTTGATGATGATGATCATTGCAACCTCCTTGTTAAAGCAGCCAATGGAACATCCCATCAAAATCCAAAACCCTATCCCATCTCTAATGATTAGTACAATCATTTGGAATGCAAGAGGTATTAAGACCTCTAGAGCCATTGAGAGGCTCAGATTCCTAAAACAAATCCACAAACTTTCCTTCATTGCTATTCTTGAACCCTTTCTTGATAACTCATATATCAACCTCTTCAAAATACAACTTTCCATGCATCAAGCGGCTTCAAATGTTATTGACAAAATAATGGTTTTTAGGGATAAAGAATTCACAGCTAAGGTTATTGTTCATGATGAAAAACATTTATCCTTGGAGATGTGACATGTAGAAGATGAGAACATTTTAAACATTACAGTTATTTATGCCAAATTCAAACATGTTCTAAGAAGACATTAGTGGGATGTACTAAGATACAAATCCTCTATTTACACTTTTCCTTGGTGTGTTACAGGGGATTTCAATGTTATAGCATCTGTTAAGGAGAAGATATGCCACGATCCGAAATTCCGACCTCGGGGCCGTGATGGCACCTAACGTTCAATTGCTAGGCAAGCCAACATTAGCTAAAGAATTAACTAATTTTAGCAATTTAAAAATAAAATAATGATAATTAACGATTGATAATCTCAGAAATACATGAAATAATTACATAAGTAATGCATTCTATACTAATCCCAGAAAGTTGGAGTCACAAGTACATGAGCGTCTAGAATACTACAAACATGGTCTGAAATGAAATACAATTGACTGAAGCTAGATAAACAGTAAAACAAGATAGACGGGGACATAAGGGGTACGAACACCGTGCAACTCTACCTCAAGTCTCCTGAGGAAGTCGTATCCTAACAATCTCCTTTATGCGCCGCTATGACCAATGCCGGGATCTGCACAAGAAGTGCAGAAGTATAGTATGAGTACAACCGATCCCATGTACTCTGTAAGTGTCGAGCCTAACCTCGAAGAAGTAGTGACTAGGCTGACATGACACTCCCTATAAACCTCTACGAATAAAAATAAAAGACAATAGAAATATAGATAAAGCAGTAAACTCATAAGAACGGGACCCAAAGGTCAAATAATAGAGGCCCCCAGAATAACATCATCTCATGACTTCATATATTAGTACAGAAATAGAGCACTACAGCTACAAATAGTTACAACATATCATACTCCGTTGTGGAGCACAACCCGACCCCAACGTTATCACAAAATCTATTGTGGCGTGTAACCCGATCCCAATATCACATCAATATATGTTGCAACATGTAACTCATTCCCATTATCAATTCATTTCAATATTATTGCAGCGCGCAACCCGTTGCCAATATCAACTCATCAACATGAGCAACTCAACACAACTAAATTCTGTAATCTCAGAATAAAAGGAAATAAAGCGTGTAGAACACCTCGACACTACCAGTACAAACAGAGAATAATCAATACCTCATATTCACAAACCTCGATTTTTCATTAATAAAAGAATATCTAAAGGACTTCCACAATCGAACACAACATAATAAAGTGTAACAAGTAAGGTAAAGATAATAAAGGCAAGTACATGCATGAAATAATGAAGATATGTAATTAATACAGGTAGGAACATATAGCAGGTAAGCAGATATTGATTGAAGAGTGAAAAAACCGAAACATGTAATTAATGACAGATAACAAGTAAGGCATGAATATCAAGTAAGGACATGTGGAAATCAAAGCATGTAACGAGACCTAAAATAGTCTAAGTGATGACATAAAGGTAAATAGCCCAACCCGCATGCTTTAACACATTACAACACATATACATTAGTCATCTCGCATATATGCCATCCCCACACATAATTCACGTAGAAAATAGATCAACAAGTCCTATTTCCCACAAGTCAAAGTTAAACATGATATTTAAGTCTTTCCGCAATCAAATTAATAATCAACCACATCCTTTCCTTTAGAACAAGCCTCCAAACCAACCGAATCTAGCAATATCATTCAAACAGTCCAAAATAAGCTTCAGAAACTACTTACGAGTGAAAAAGGTTCAATCTTTAATAAAATTGCAAAAGTCAACAAACGTCAACCCCGAGCCCGCTTGGTCAAAATTGGAGATCCGGACCAAATTCTAATTACCCATTCACCTTCGAGCCCGGATATGTAATTTGTTTTGAAATCCGACCTCAATTTGAGGTCTAAATGTCAATTTTGTAAAATACCTAAATTAAACCCAAAGCCCCTAATTTCTACCATGAAATTCATAGATTTGATAAAAATTCACGAAAAGTAGTTGAAATTGATTGAAAAGTAGTTGAAGATGCTTACCAATGAATTTGGCGAGAAACAGTTCTTCAAATATTGCCTCTAGAGAGCTTAGGGTTGAAAAATGGTGTAAAATGAGCTAAATATTGATTTTCCAAACATTTACCCAGCTGCAGATGTTGCAATTGCGAACTCTTGTTCGAAATTGCGATGACCGCAAATTCGACACACCGATCGCAAGTACAATCAGTGCATCATATATACAAAAGTCGCAAATACAACAAAACCTTTGCATTTGCGAAGGTCCCTCCCTCTGCAAATACGAACGAAGCTTCACTTTTCCGAAGCTTCCCCCAAAGCCGTGAGAGTAGCAAATGCAAGACCCCAGTCGCATTTGCAATTTCTCAGCCTTCGCAAAAGTATCTCCTCCTTCGCGAATGAAAAGCTCCTCAATCCTAGTGCCTTTCGCAAATGCAATCATTTGGCCGCAAAAGCGATGCTCACAAATGCGCGCCAGACCTCAGATATATGAGCCAGACCTCACAAATGCGAGATCTGATATAGGCTTGCACCAGAACCTATTGAGCACCAACAGTTCCAAAACCCATCTGTAACACATCCAAAACTCACCCGAGCCCCTCGGGCTCTAAACCAAATATGCACACAAGTATAATAACATCATACAAACTTGCTCACTACCTCAAATCATCCTAATAACATCAAATAACAAGAATCGATCATTAAAACTCAAGCTTTTAACTTAAGAACTCATTTTCCACAATCTTTCACATAATGCGCCAATACATGCTCGGGTCACCCGGGACCCCAACCAAACATGCATATAATTCTAAAAATATCATACGAAACTACCAGAATCGTCAAAACACCGATCGAAGGTTGTTTACCACAAACGTTGACCGTGGTCAACTGTAGCCTTATTTTAATTCAAAAAATCACTTTTTCTTCAAAATATTACAAAAATACTTTCTGAAAAGTGACACAGACCATGCACGCAAATCAATAACATTTAATGAAGCTATATGAGGTCTCACAACACAAAAATTAAGTCTAGTACTCAAAACAACCTACTGGGTCATCACATTCTCTATTTTTAAAAGAAACGTTCTCCCTCGAACAGACATAGAAAAGTAGTTGGACGGGTAAAAAGGTGGGGGTATCTACTCTGCATATTAGACTCAGACTTTCACGTGGCCTCCTCAATCAGGTGACCTCTCCATTACACTTTCATGGAAGTAAAACTCTTAGATCTCAACTTATGGACTTGACGGTCTAGAATAGCCATCGGCTCTTCCTCATAGGTCAAATTTTTTCATCAAGCTGCACCATGATGAAGTCCAAAACATGTGATCTATCCTCATGGTACTTCCGAAGCATGGAAACGTGAAACACTGTATGTACCCCTGCTAGGCTAGGAGGAAATGCAAGCCTATAAGCAACCTCCTCAACTATATACAAGATCTCGAACGGGCCAATAAACCTCAGGATCAACTTGCCCTTTTTCCTAAACTGCACCACGCCCTTCATAGGTGACACTCAGAGAAGAACCTTCTCACCCACCATGTAAGCCACATCTCGAACTTTCCTATTCGCATAACTCTTCTGCCTGGACTGAGCTGTACAAAGTCACTACTGAATCACCTCAACCGTCTCCAAATCATCACGGACCAAATCATTGCCCAACAATCTAGCCTCTCCGGGCTCAAACTAACCAATCGGCGAACGACATCGCCTCCTATATAAAGCCTCATATGGAGCCATCTGGATACTCGACTATTAGCTATTATTGTAGGCAAACTCCACTAGAGGTAAAAACTGGTCCCACTGACACCCCGGAAATACATAGAGCATGCGCGCAACATATACTCCAACATCTGAGTAGTGCGCTCGGACTGTCCGTCCATCTGAGGATGAAATGCGGTACTGAGCTCGACCTATGTGCCTTACTCACACTGCACGACTCTCCAAAAATGCGATGTGAACTACGTGCCTCGGTTAGAAATGATGGAAATAGGTACGCCGTGCAAGCGATAATCTCCTGGATGTAAATCTAAGCCAACCGCTCTGATGAATAGGAAGTCATCACCGGAATGAAGTGTACGGACTTAGTCAATCGGTCCACAATAACCCAGAATGCGTCATATTTCCTAAAGATCCATGGTAATCATACCACAAAATCCATAGTGATGCGCTCCCACTTCCACTCTGGTATCTCCAATCTCTGAGTCAACCCAACCAATTTCTGATGCTCGTACTTCACTTGTTGACAATTCAAACACCAAGATACATAATCAACAATATCTTTCTTCATTCTCCGCCAACAATAGTGTTATTTCAAGTCACGATACATCTTCGTGATACCTGGATGAATGGAATAGCGTAAACTGTGAGCCACATCAAGGACCAACTGTAAGGCCCCATAATTGATTTCCTAAAAACCCGGATTTCGTGATGCCATAGTAGGCGTAGAGGTTAATATTAGTAGAAATTCTTCTTCGGACTTTTTGGATTGAACCTTGCGCTAGGGATTTGATGAAAAATGTTGGACAGAAGTAGGCATTTCTGCGGCCCATTCTGCGGCAGCAGAACTACTCTGCGGACCGCAGACTGGTCGCAGAGTGGGACAGTTTTCTGGGGCATTTTTGTTGTCAATTTCGCGGCCATTATGAGATCGGATAACCGTTTCGTGGGCCGCACTCTTGTTGCAGATCCCGCCTTGAGATATTTCGGAGGGAGGTTCTACGGTGCACTATGCGATCGCAGAACCGTTTTGCAGTGCATTATGCGATCGCAGAACAGGTTTGCAGGCCGCATAGTGACCGCAGACCCGGTCAGTTATTTTTTCCAGTTTTGGCACCCCAGTTCCGCGGTCATTTCATTTTTGAGATGTTTAAACCCGACCCTATTCCAATAAAACGCTTATCTTGGACCATTTTGATCATATTTTCTGATATTTTTAGAGTGAGAGGGAGGGTCCTAGAGGAAGGAAGTGAACTTCATCAATTTGCTATTCAATTCTCACTTAAAACCTTGAAGATTATCAAGAAAGGCACCTAGGTCTTCTTCCTAAGAGGTAAGATTCTATCACCCAAACTCTTAATTTCAAAATGTAACTGGAATGGGCCATTAGTAAGGTAATTCATGGGGATGGGAGTGCTTACCTTGCATGCATGTATCCTTGTAGTATGTGGGAAGATTGTGAGCTAAAAATGATAGAGAATGGGTTGGGGAATGATGGAATCTTCCACAAAAAGGGCCTTAAAACATTGATGCACATCTAGTATTTGATAATATGATCAAATGAGCTAAAACCATGTTCATCTTCCTAATTTTGGTCCAACTTGTTATATTTCTAAAATAGATTGAAGTTTCTAAGAATTCCGGGTTATTTTAGAGTTTGAGAAGCTCAATTGAGATATGTTGGCTAAAACCCCTTCTTCTTAGAATCGAATCCCATGGTGTTCATGTAATTGGAGTAAGTCCTTGATCATTATTGAATTGGTTGTTCCTAATGTGGTTATGTTGAAGGATGTTTGTTCAATGTTTATTCTAAATGCTTCATCATGTCATCTTTCCATTTAAAAATATGTTCAAAATGTGAAATATGTGTTAGGAATGTTAAGACTTCATGTCAAGATCGAAATAAAAGTTGTTATGCCAAATTGTAGGAAAAGTATCTATGTGTCTAAGATTCCCAAATTGCTCATATGTGAATCTAATGTCTTCAATGGGAAGCCTTATTGTTGTGGATAATGATAATGATGTTTGAATGTGGAAAAAAGGGACTGCAACTATGAAATACGGCCAAGTGCCGAGAATGACTTTGTAATCGTAATCACTAGTGCCAATGAATTGAAAGTATATGAAAGAAGTACGATGTGAGATGATTGACTGAAAAAGGTAATGTCTCAAATGAGATGGCCTAGCCGATCGGGCCGAGAGCGGATTCTGTGTAAGAACACGGTGGTATTGTGGATGAAATTGTGAAAATGGATAATGTCTCAATGAGATGGCCTAGCCGATCGAGCCGTGATCGGACGCCATGCTGCACACATGGTGGTACTGTGCTGGAAATTATAACACAATTGTGGTAATGTCTCAAATGAGATGACCTAGCCGATCGAGTCGAGATCGGACTCCGTGTAAGAATACGAAAGTATTGTAAATTGTGGAATATCGGTACTAAAGATCAGTCAACCTAATAATATGGAAATTGACTTGAAAACGTATATGATCCTTAACTTGTTGTTCTAATATTATTTGAAGCCCTTATTGAATTCTTGACTGTTCCTCTTGTATTATTATTCATTCTATTGAGTTGGTGTTTAGCTTTACATACTAGTGCTATTCGACGGTACTAACATCCCTTTTGCCGGGGGCTCTGCATCTTTAATTGGATGCAGGTGGTTACATAGCAGACAATGTTGATCATAGATAGTAATGCATCCTCTTCTCAGCGGACTCGGTGAGCCCCATTTCATTCCAGGGTTATGTATTGTACCTTTTGTTTATATTGTGGTCACTTTTTGAGGTATAGCCGGGGCCTTGTTGTCGGCACCATCTTTACTCTCTTTTGTATCCTTAGAGGCTCCGTAGATACTATGTGGATTGTATATGGGTGTTGGGAATGTTAAACAAGTATATGTTGTGTTTGATCACTTGTTCCACTCAGACTATAAGAATCTGTGTATTTTGAGACTTAAAGGCGAAATAGCTAAGTAAACGGTTTAATGTTATATGTATGAACTTCCTTATGTCTAATTAATGAAATCATGTCTTTTCTTGATCATGGGTGAGTTGGGTAGAAAGTATCTAACAGGCTTGCTCAACTGGGTTCACTCGGTTGAGCACCGGTCGCGCCTCTCGAGGATGGGGCGTGACACTAACTCTCTTAACCCATCAACCTTTAGAACACAAATCCGGCCTTGAAGTTGCATAACTCTCGTCATCTCCAATCACAACCTCCTTAGCACTACCCCGCTGCACCGTTTCCTTCAACACCAATAAGTGAGGATCATCAAACTGGCGAACCTTGACGCTCCAACAATGATGACTATGCCACAACACAAGCAAGAACCCGGCTAGGCTCCAAAACATCTAACCTCACGAACTAATTGGCTAAAGCCTGAACATTCATGTCTAGTGGCCTTTCCATTGCCGGTAAATATGCAAAGCTACCCATGCCCTCAACCTTCCTACTCAATACATCAGCCACTATATTGGCCTTCCCCGGATGATATAGTATGGTGATATCATAGTCTTTCAACAACTCTAACCATCTCCGTAGCCGCAAATTAAGGTCCTTCTACTTGAGCAGGTGCTAGAGACTTCGATGGTCGGTATAGACCTCAATTGGAACACCGTATAGATAGTGCCTCCTAACCTTCAGCGTGTGAACAATGGCTGCCAACTCTAAATCATGCACAGGGTAATTCTTCTCACGAACCTTCAACTGTCGAGACACGCCGGCAATCACCCTACCGTCCTACATTAATACAGCACCAAGTCTAATATACGACGTATCGTAATACATGGTGTACGATACCGAGCCTGTAGACAATACCAACACTAGGGCTATGGTTAATATAGTCTTGAGATTCTAAAACCTCACCTCACACTCATTGGACCATCTGAAAAGAGCACCCTTCTGGGTCAACTTGGTCAATAGGGCTGAGATAGATAAAACATCCCTCCACGAGCCGGCGATAATAACCCACCAAACCCAAAAAGCTCCAAATCTCTGTAGCTGAAGTAGGTCTAGGCCATTTCTGAACTACCTCAGTCGTCTTAGGATCCACCTTGATGCCCTTGGAAGATACAATATGGCCAAAAAGGCAATCGAGTCCAACCAGAACTCACACTTTGAAAACTTGGCTAATAACTAACTATCTCTCAATATCTGAAGTATGATCTGAAGATGCTACTCATGATCCTCTCTGCAGTGAAAGTAAACCAAAATATCATCAATGTTGATGATCAGAAAGGAATTCAAATAAGCTAGAACACCTGGTTCATCAAATCCATAAAGGCTACATGAGCATTAGTCAAGCCAAATGACATCACCAAGAACTCATAGTGACCATACCGAGTCTAGAAAGTTGTCTTAGGGATATCCGATGCCCTAATCTTCACCTAATGGTAGCCAAATCTCAATTCAATCTTGGAAAACACTTTGGCACCCTGAAGCTGGTCAAATAAGTCATCAGTCCTTGACAACATATACTTGTTCTTTATAGTGATCTTGTTCAACTGCCAATAATCTATGCACTTCCTCATCGATGCATCCTTCTTCTTCTTCACAAACAACACTGGTACACCATGAGACACTCGGTCCAATGAATCCCTTATCAAGCAAATTCTGCAACTGTTCCTTCAATTCCTTCAACTCAACTAGGGCCATACGATATGGTGGAATAAAAATAGGCCGAGTGCCCGAAACCAAGTCAATGCAGAAGTCGATATCTCTATTGGTTGCATGCCTGACAAGTCTGTAGGAAATATCTCTGGGAACTCATGCACAACTGGAACCGAATCCATGGAAGGAACCTTTGCATTGGAATCACAGATATAGGCCAAATATGCTAGACACCCCTTCTCGACCATACGCCGAGCCTTCACATATGAAATGACCCTCCTAGTGGAGTGACCAGGAGTCCTTCTTCATTCCAATCACGGTAACCCCGACATGGATAATGTCATAGTATTGGCGTGACAATCCAAAATAGCATGATATGGTGACAACCAATCCATGCCCAGAATCACATCAAAATCCACCATATAAAGTAATAGGAGGTCAACTCTAGTCTCATAGCTCCCTATTTTGACCAAGCAAGAGAGATAAATCCAATCCACCGTAATAGAATCCCCAATGGGCGTAGACACATAAACAGTAATACTCAAAGAATCACAAGACATATCCAAATATGAAGCAAAATAGGATGACACATACGAATAAGTAGAACCCGGATAAAATAAAACTAATGGATCTCTGATGACTCTGCCTTAGATCTCGCTTGGAATGCATAACAACAGGGTTGAGCCCTACCAACTTAACCTCTGCCTCTCAGACAGCCTCTAATGGGCTTGCCTCCACCTGTAACGGCCTGACCACTACCTCAGGCTGCCTGCCCCTGCCTCTAGCTGACTGAGCGGGTGGTGGAGCAACCGGTGCTAGAATCATAGCACGCGTACCTTGCTGTGGTCTATTGCTCCTCATTGTAGGACAATACCTCATGATATGACATGTATCCTCCCACCCGAAAACAACCCCGTGGCTGGCGTAACTGTTGAGTCTGAGATGATCTTTAATGACTCGAATGACCACCATAGTAACTCAGTAGCGGTGGTGCACTAATAGGAGCTGAACGTGCACTGAATACTGGCTGCTCAGAATGAGACCCGTGACTACCTGAAGGACCGTGAGATACATGCAGTGCTAACTGAACTGGCTTGGTAGAATGACCTCTACCAAATAAACTCTTGCCTCCCGATGAGGAACCACTAAAACCACGACGAGGCCTTTTCTCAAATGCTTCCTCTATACCCTAACCACGAATCCTCTCGGTTCGCCTAACTATCTCCATAACCTAGTAAAAGAAATATCATCTTCAGTCTCTCTAGCCTTCATCGACGTTGTTTTTTGACCGGAAGGCCGAGAGCTAACTATTGAGACTTTGGACGATCCGGACACATACTTCGTGAAATGGTTCATGCATGTTTGTTGCCAGGAGCAACAAGATCAAATTGGTAAGGATTAACGCTTCATTTCTATCTCTATGGTCGATGATCATAGAAGCCCCTTTACTATTCTGTATAAATGGGTATTCTATTTGTATAGATAGGGTAGAGTAATTATTGATATGAATATTGTCGAGCATATCAAAAAGGTTGTGTTTGGACGTGTTGGAATTAGAAGAAATTTTGAGGTTCTAATTTACTTGAAAGTGTAACACCCCAAAAAATTTTGAAGTACTTAAGTGTAAAGCCTGGTAAAGTTTGAAAAGAAAATAATGTTTCATGTTGCTGGACTAGGCTTACGTGTTTGAGGATTGTAGAAATTCTTCGCGGCAAGCTTGCTCGCCGCGGCTCGAACTTTTTGGGTTGAACAATGCACGGGAAAGTAAAAGAAAATTTTTGGTGAAAAAGTGCATTTATGCGACCTCATAATCACTCTACGAGCCGCATAATGGCCGCAAAAATGAAGCAGGAGAGGACCATTCTGGAAGCAGCTATGCGACCGCATAACAGTTATACGGACCGCATAGTGACCGCATACACAGATATATTTTTGATCATTTTTGTCAGCAATTATGCGACCGATATGCGGTCCGCATATCCCTTATGTGGTCGCATATGCGACTGTAGAACCATTCCGGAGCTCCATTTTTTTTATTTTAAAACCCGACCCTAATTCGTTAAATACACGCAAAGGGTCATTTTTGAGCAAATATTCTGATGTTTTAGAGAGAAGGGAGAGTGTTTTAGAGAGATAGAAAACCCTAGGCTAATTATTCATCAAGTCTTGCTCAAATCTTGGAAGATTAACAAGAAAAACCCACAAGTTCTTCATCTAAGAGGTAAGGTTCCATACCCTAGTTTTTAATTTCGAATTTGGGTAGAAGATGGTTGATTAGGAGTATGATTCTTGGGTATGAGAGTATTATCTATACATGCATGTACCAAAAAGATTTGTGGGAAGATTGTTGAGCTTAAATAAGTAAGGATTGGGTTGTGTAGTGAAGGAAATCTTGTAGAAGAACCTTGTGGTTAAATTTGCACACCTAGTGTTTGATAAAATGCTCAAAAGAGCTGAGACCGTGAATATCTTCCTAATTGTTGTTAAATTTTGTTATGTCTCAAAATAGATTGGGATTGCTAGAATTTCCGGAACGTTGTGGTAAATTAAGAAAAGCTCAATTGAGGTATGTTGGCTAAACTTTCTCTCTTGGAATTGAATTCCATAATATTCCCGTGAGTTTCAAAGTTTGGGTTGCGTATTAAAATGTTGTGGCTTTGAATCGTATTTCAAATGAAAGCTACTATGCCAAATTGTGTGAGAAAATCCCAATATTCTTAAGACTCTTAATTGCTCATATGTGTACCTAAAGTCTTGATTTGGAATGTCTTATTGTTGATAACCTATATAGATGGTTGACAGTGAATTGGGGATATAAAGTGTGGCCAACATGCCAACAGTAAAAGTTATACTTGTGACCAATGGTGCCAATGAAATGAAATAATGTGAGAAAGATTATGAAATGAGCTTGAGTCTACTATTCCAAAATTGACTTCGACAATATAATCGGCTAAATGTTTATGAACTTAAGTGATGCCCATATGTGGCTGTTTTAGCTAATGCTATGCTTTGTAAGTAATTTTCAATGTGTTTTGCGTTCTTACATATTCGTGAGTGGAGATTGTGTATGATTTGAATTTGTGCTTCGATTGCCAATCATTTTACTCCATTTATTGGGAAGAAATCAATTGTGTTTAAAACCTTCATTACTAATGAACTTAATGTTATGATTTCCGAAATATTCTACTTGTTGATAATTATGATGATGATCTATGAAAGGGAAGAAATGAAAGCGTAGAATATGAAATACGGCCATTGCGCCATGAATAAAGAATCACATGTATGGCCAAGAGAGCCAATAAAATAATAATGTTATAAGTGGTTGAAAGTACAGATTAGGTGATATGTGGTGTGAAAGGTTATGAGATGTACGTATTTGTACTTTTGTTTCAAATTTGTTATGAAATCCTGTGGACGGTCTATGAAACGCATAGGTATATTGTGTTATGAAATCCTGTGAACGGTCTATGAAACAAATAGGTATATTATGTTATGAAATCCCGTGGACGGTCTATGAAACGCATAGGTATGTTGTGTTGTGAAATCTCGTGGACGATCTATGAAACGCATAGGTATATTGTGTTATGAAATCCCGTGGACGGTCTATAAAACACATAGGTATATTGTGTTATGAAATCCTGTGAACGGTCTATGAAACGCATAGGGATATTGTGTTATGAAATCCTATGGACGGTCTATGAAACTCATAGGTATATTGTGTTATGAAATCATGTGGACGGTCTATGAAATACATAGGTATATTGTGTTATGAAATCTTGTGGACGGTCTATGAAACGCATAGGTATATTGTGTTATGAAATCCTGTGGACGGTCTATGAAACGCATAGGTATATTGTGTTATGAAATCATGTGGACGGTCTATGAAATGCATATGTATATTGTGTTATGAAATCATGTGGACGGTCTATGAAACGCATAGGTGCATGGTGTGTGAGAGGTATAGGTGTATGGTATGAATAAACACTATGGACGGTCTATGAAACGCATAAGTGTATAATATGATATGTGAACACTAAGGACGGTCTAATGAGACATATTATTAATGCAGACAATAGGTGCCATTTTCATGTCCTTGTTTGTACAGGTTGTTTCAATTAAATTATATTATGTGTTCCACGTATAGATCATATGGGCATTCTATTTTGAAAGAGGATTTCTAGCTATACATACTAGTGCTATTCGACAGAACTAACGTCCCTTTTGCCGGGGGCGCTGCATCTTTAATGGATGTAGGTTGTTCTACAGCTGGTGTTATTGATAAGTGATAGCAGTACACTCTTTTCAGCTGATTTGGTGAGCCCCACTTCATTTCGGGGTCATGTATCTTTTGTTTCTCATGTACTTTGTGGTTGAGGTATAGCCGGGGTCTTGTTGCCGGCATTTTCATATTACTCTTCAGTTGTACTTAGAGGCTCCGTAGGCAGGTTGTGGGTGGTATTTGATGCTGGGAATTGAATTAGAACTGTTGGTATTTGGCAACATGTTTTTCATTAAATCTATAAACTCGTACTACTTTGGAAATATTGAATGATGCTATTAATGGGAATGATATGGAAGCGGTTAATGAAATCTCTTCAGTATTTGATTAACGGAGTACATCTCCTCTTTATTCACGAATAAATTTGGGTAAAATGAAATCGAACAGGCTTGCTCAGTCGGGTTCACTCTGTTGAGCGCCGGTCGCGCTCCTCGGTTTTGGGGCGTGACAGAAAGGGTAATCTGGAAATGAAAGAGTTATTTTTATTTTCATAATTAACCGATTATATGCTAAAAGATCATATAGAAAAGTAAGCTAATCAAACCAATCTTTCTTGTACAATGGAAAGGGCCACTGGTTTATCTCTCCAGCGAATTAAATTGGCCAAAGGTGTGCGTTCATGAGCCCATGCTAAAGTTTCAATCAATTCCTGCCAATATCCACGCCAAGAAATTAAGAACATAAATCTAGTAGCCCAAACAAGATGTCCATATTTTTATAAGATATCCACGATTTCTCTCTATATGTAATCCAATAAAAAAATCAATCGGTTCCGTTAAACTTGCTATATGTTATGTATTATCAACGATTTCTACATAAGGCGGCAAGATGATATCTTGAGCAATTACATATCCAGGACACTTGACACAAATAGACGTATCAGAAGTTCCATATAGATTACTTCTTAATACAATTTCTTTCATATTCATTAAAATTTCATGTACCGATTCTTGAATGCCCATTATGGTAGAGGCAAATTTTCCATCTCCAAGGAAAAATGTGATCTCCTATGAGAAAAATTCCCAATTCTCCTTTTGGGGCTTTAAATCTCACATAAAGTTCTTGTTTCGACAATTCAAAAGTTGGAGAAGGTTTTTTACTAATAAACCGATATTGAAAATCATTCCATTCAAGATCTTTTATTCTGTCAAAACGTCAGATATCTAAATTTTTGTAAGGCCCTCCTGGAATTCCTTCCAGAGCCTGTTGAATAATCTTTATGGATTTTGTCATTTCACTGATTTGTACTAAATAATGAGCTAATGAATCCCCTTCTCGTTGCCATTGAACCTGCCAATCAAAGTGATCCCTACTTAGTGAGTCTGATGAATTGTTGGCACCAGTCCTATATTTTGTCTCTGTGGACCGAGGAGAAAAGGGGCTTGGCAGGAAGAGGAGTGTACCATGAGAAGCAAGGAGGTCAACCTCTTTCAAATATACAACATGGATTACTGAGGGTTCGAATCCCCCTCTTTCCGTTGATGACTTTATTTTTTTTTTCAAATTTCGAAATCCTTTGTTCTTATTCTTAGTTAAATGCGTGGAATAGAACAAATCTTAAGAAAATTTGAAAATCAAGCAAGGAAAAACCCTTTTTATTTTATTCTTCACGTCCAGGATTACGTCCGGGATTATTAGATAGGAATCCAAAGGGGGGTTGAAATAAATAAGATTCAGCTCAGATCCAAAGAATTAGAATCCCATATTCTCTCATTTCTTTGTCTTTTATTTCATATTCGATTTCTTCATTGCGGATTTCTCTATTCCTTCATATATGCCTTTCTAGAACCCATCTAAGTAATGTGCACAGTACAAAGTTCATGATGCAGAACTCATTTGGTTCATCCTATTGGTGTGACCCATCCGAAATATGTATATTCCAAATAAATGTGAGAATTCCAATGAATCCATGATTGTCTTTTTTTGTTAGCCTATCGATAATTCCCTAAATTAGACCTGCTTAATCTAGAACAGAACGTGCAATTGAAACGGTCCCTCCAACTGATATTCTTGTTCCACCTCCAGACCCAGCTTCCGATCCCGGTGTATCTGATGGGGATCTTAGGGGAGTCATACAGCTGTTGGCTCAGATAGTGGCTTACCAAGCCCAGAGATCAAATATTGCACCCACTTCTTCTAGTCAGCCAGGGGATTCCACTAGTTCTAGGATGAACAGGTTTCACCAATTGGATCCTCCAGTGGTCACAGAAACTGATCCTGAGAAGGACCCCCGGGATTTTATTGACGAGATGCACAAGACCCTCCCAGTTATACGTGCTACTGAGATGGAGGGAGTGGAATTGTCCTCCTACCACCTGAAGGGGGTGTATTCTTGGTTTGAGATGTGGGAGGTCTCCCGTGAGGAGGGGAGCCCTCCGACGAGGTGGAGTGAGTTTGCCGATGCTTTCATTGATCATTTGTTACCTGCCGAGACTAAGGCAGCCCGTGTCACTGAGTTTGAGAGCCTGAAACAAGGGAGCATGAGTGTGTGGGAGTATCATATGAGATTTGTGTGCCTATCCAAATATGCCACCTACATGTTGCCCACTATGGAGGATAGAGTGTGCCGGTTTGTGCAGGGTCTTAGCCCCTTAGTTATTAATGAGACCGCTATAGCTTCCTTGAATTCTGATATGAACTATGGTAATATGGTGGCATTTTCTCAAGCCACGGAGACCCGCAAACTGAAGAGTAAAATGGAGCGGGAGAGTAGCAACAAAGCCCGCTCTGTGGGCAACTTCAGTGGTATTTCTGGCGGTGGTGGTGGAAGGTTAGCATTTAGGGGAGGGTCATCAGAACAATCCCAGTCTTTCGCCCAGTCTTAAGTTAGTGCACAGCCATCGGGGCCCAATCAGCAGCAGGGGAGCCGTTTTAGGCCCAACCAAGGCAACAGGAGATCCTACTAGTAGGGTCGGCTTGGTGGGAGATTTCAGTAGCAGCTGAGGCCCCCATGCCCTAGATATGGGAAGATGCACTTTGGGGCCTGCTTCATGGACTAGCCCATATGCTATGGGTGTGGTATGAGGGGTCACATTCAGAGGGATTGCCGATCATCTCACTAGAGCATAGGCAGGGATGTAGTAGAGCCAGCTAGTTCTGTAGCCACTACATTCGTATCACCTCCTCCAGATCAAGGAACCTTAGCACATGCAGGGCGTGGTGCAACTAGGGATGGTACACAAATTTCAGGAGGACCCAACCATTTCTATGCTATGAAAGGTTGCAAGAGTTCAGAGGCTTCTCCAGATGTTGTCACAGGTATATTGACTATCTAATCTCATGATGTGTATCCTCTAATTGATCCCTGTTCCACCTTGTCCTATGTCACTCCCTATGTTGCTTTGGTATTTGGGATATTACCGAAACAGGTTCATGATCCGTTCTCTGTATCTACTCTGGTTGGCAACTCTATTGTGGTTGTGTGGGTTTATAGGGATTGTAGTGTCACGGTGTATAGTCGGGACACCATGGCCGATATCATTGAATTGGGGATGATTGATTTTGATGTAATAATGGGGATGAATTGGCTTTATTCATGTTTTTCCAAGCTTGACTGTCGAACCAGAACCGTTAGGTTTGAATTTCCAAATGAGTCAGTGATTGAATAGAAGGGGGATGATGTGGTGCCGAAGGGTAGGTTTATTTCTTACGTTAAATCCACAAAGATGATTAACAAGGGGTGTACCTACCATTTGGTTTGGGTTATAGACACTGATGCTGAGACACCTACACCTGTGTCCGTATCTATTTTGAAGGAATTTCCGGAGGTCTTTCCGGATAAGCTCCATGCGATCCCACCAGACAGAGAGATTGATTTCGGTATTGATGTGATGCCAGGCATGCAACCTATATCTACTTCGCCCTACAGAATGGCACCGGCAGAATTAAAAGAGCTAAAGGAACAATTGAAGGATTTATTAGAGAAGGGTTTCATCCGGCCGGGTGTGTCGCCTTGGGGTGCACCGGTCCTGTTTGTAAGAAAGAAAGATGGGTCACTGAGAATGTGTATTAACTATTAGTAGATCAACAAGGTAACGATCAAGAATAAGTACCCACTTCCAAGGATAGATGACTTGTTTGATTGAATATTAAGGAGCAGGATATTCCGAAAATAGCTTTCAGGACCCGGTATGGGCACTATGAATTTATGGTAATGTCTTTTGGGCTAGCAAATTCCCCGACAACTTTCATGGATCTTATGAACCAAGTTTTCAAGACTTTTCTTGACTCCTTTGTGATAGTGTTGATTGACGATATCCTTGTATATTCGCGAAGTTGAGAGGACCATGTCGGCCATCTCAGGGCAGTTCTACAGACTCTATATAAGCACCAATTGTATGCGAAGTTTTTGAAATGTGAATTTTGGCTTCAATATGTCACATTATTGGGTCATGTCATCACAATAGAAGGAATTAAGGTTGACCCTCAGAAGATTTCAGCGATGAAGAACTAGCCTAGACCTACAAATCCAACTGAGATTCGCAGTTTCTTGGGCTTAGTTAGATATTACAAGAAGTTTGTGAAGGGGTTCTCTACCCTTGCCTCTCCGTTGACTAAATTGATGCAGAAGGCTGTTATATTCGAATATCCAGATGTTTGTGAAAGGAGCTTTCAGGAGTTAAAATCGAGATTGACTACGACACCAGTGTTAAATCTACCATAGGGTACAAATGGGTTTGTGGTATATTGCGGTGCTTCAAGGATCGGTCTTGGGTGTGTATTAATGTAACATGGCAAGGTGATAGCTTATGCCTTTAGGCAACTCAAGAATAATGAAAAGAACTATCCAACACATGACTTAGAGCTTGCGGCGGTGGTGTTTGCATTGAAAATTTGGCGTCATTATCTATATGAGGTCCATGTGGATATATTCACGGACCATAAGAGTCTTCTATATATTTTCAAACAAAAGGAATTGCATCTGAGGCAGAGAAGATGTCTTGAGTTACTCAAGGATTACGACATCGATATTCTATATCATTCGGGGAAAGCTAATGTTGTAGCGGATGCTCTTAGCCGGAAATCTATGGGTAGTTTGGCTCATTTAGAGGCATAGCAAAGGCCGATGGCCAAGGATGCTCTTTGGTTGGATAGTTTGGGAGTTCGCCTTGCGGATTCTAGTGAAGGAGGAGTGATTGTGCAAAATAGGGTTGATTCATCGCTTGATGTGGAAGTCAAAGAAAAGCAGTACAACGACCCATTATTGGTACAATTGAAGGAGGGGATTGATAAACATAAGACCATGGCATTTTCTCTTGGCATGGATGATGGTACACTAAGGTACCAAGGGCGACTATCTGTTCCAAATATGGATGGTCTTCGGGAAAGAATCATGATCGAGGCTCACAGTTCTAGCTATTCCGTGAACCTGGGCTCTACAAAGATATATCATGATCTTCGGAAAGTCTACTGGTGGAATGATATGAAGAGGACTGTAGCGGACTTTGTGGCAAGATGTCCAAATTGTCAGCAAGTGAAGGCCGAGCACCAAAGGCCCGGTGGGTTGGCACAAAACATAGAAGTGGGAGATGATCAATATGGTCAATATGGATTTGTGGTGGGACAACCTCGCACACCTCGCAAGTTCGACTCGATTTGGGTAATTGTGGACCGACTCAATCCCAGAGTAGTGGGTCTAAGTTGACCAGGTCCCAGAGGTCATACCTGTTAGGCCCCGTAAAGTGTTTTCTAAAACCTGGGATTTCGTGGTACCGAAGTAGACTTATGTGTTGATGCACTGCGGTTCAGACTTTTTGTGTTGAACAATGCGTTGGGGAGTTGTATAAACATTTTGGAAGCGCAGGGCGTTTCTGCGGTTACAGAATTTATTTGCGGACTGCAGATCTGGCAAAGACTGAAGCAGAAATTCGGGCAAAATTTTTAGACCATTATCTGGTCCATTATGCGGCCGCATAATCATTTCTTGGGCCGCACAACCCATCGCAGACCCAGCACAAAAACTTTCGGAGGAAAGTTCTGCGATGCATTATGCGATCGCAGAAAGGGTCTGCGGATTGCAGACCGGTCACAGAGTGAGGCAGGAGTGCCCAGTTCCGGAGGGCCATTATGTTGTCCATTCCGCATACCGCAGAAGCATTATGCGATCGCATATGCGACCGCAGATCAGCATTGGGGCTTCAATCTTCTAATTTTTGAACCCAACCCCATTCTTATAAAACAGTCCTAGGGATCATTTTAGAAGGTTCAAACTTATATTTTAGAGAGAAGAAGGCGGTCTTGAGTGAGAAAAGAAATTTCTAAGTCACTTGTTCATCAATCTTTGCTCAAGTCTTGAAGAATTCTCTAGGGTAATTCATAAGGTCTTCAACCAAAAGGTAAGGTTGTAGCCCTAGCCTTCAATCTTGAGTTTTGACTAAAAATAGGTAATAAGCCAAGCAATTCTTGCGTGTGGGAGTTGGTGCATGTGCTATTTAAGGTTGTGGAAAGATTGTTGAGCTCAATTGGGTAGATTTTGGGTAGTGAAATAGAGGAACCCACCATAGGAGGACCTTGAGATTATAATAGCCAATTGTGATATTGGTAACTTGAGGCGCAATTTGTGATACGTTGTGATATTGATACGCATGCGGTGGTATAAGGTTTTGGGGTTGAAACGCATGTTGTGAGATAAGATGGACTTGATACGCATGTTACTAGTAGGGGAGCTACTTGAAGCCTCGCGGTGTGATAAGGTGAGCTAAAACGCGAGAAGCTATTTCGGGAAAAATGATTTTCAAAACTAAATGCAAGGCTCCCACGGCGGTATAAGGAAAGATTGTGAATTGTTTTGTGATATGAGACTACGAGGCGGTACCTCGATATTGACTCTTGATATGAGAGTTTATTCATTAATTTAGTTATATTTTGCATGTATGTTAGGCTTACCTAGTCTTAGAGACTAGGTGCCATCACGATATCCTACAGAGGAAAATTTGGGTCGTGACAAGTTGGTATCAGAGCTCTAGGTTCATAGGTGTTATGAGTCATAAGCAGGTTTAGTAGAGCCTCGCGGATCGGTACGAAGATGTCTGTACTTATCTTCGGGAGACTTTGGAACTGTTAGGAAAGTTTCACTTCTTTGATTCCTTATCATGCAAATTTGTTGACTTTGAAATTCTAAATCTCTCCTTTTCTATTCTCTCACAGATGGTGAGAACCCGCAAAGCTGGATCTGATGATCAGATACCCGCACACCCTGCTAGAGCAACAAGAGGCTGGGGACGGGGAATAGGCCGAGGACGGGCACGTGGTGCAGCTAGAGCACCTGCCCGCGCTACTACAGAGGAGCCACCAGTAGCTTTAGTTGGAGGGCAGGAACCTGAGACGCCTATTACTACCCCTGTATTTTAGAAGACTCTCGCCTAGCTTTTGAGCATGTTTAGCACTCTAGCTTAGGCGGGGTTGATCCCACTTGCTCCTTCCACATCTCAGGCCGGTTGAGGAGCACAGACTCCCATAGCCCGTACCCTAGAGTAGCGGTTCTAAGTTGACCAGGTCTTAGAGGTCATACCTGTAAGGCCTTGTTAAATTTTACCTAAAACCCGGGGTTTCGTGGTGCCAAAGTAGACTTATGTATTGATGCGTCGCGGTTCGGACTTTTTGGGTTGAACAGTGAGTTGGGGAGTTGAAGAAAAGTTTTGGATGCACATGGTGTTTTTACGGTCGCAGAATTGATCTGTGGACCGCAGATCTTCCGCGGACTGAAGAAGAAATTTGGGAAAAAGTTTTGGACCATTATGCGGTCCATTGTGCGGCCGCATAATCATTTCGCGGAGAGCAGACCGATCAGAGCTTCATTTTTTCTAATTTTTAAACCCGACCCCATTCTTATAAAACAATCATAGGGATCATTTTAGAAGGTTCAAACTTATATTTTAGAGAGAGGAAGGTGGTCTATAGTGAGAAAAGGAATTTCTAAGTCACTTGTTCATCAATCTTTGCTCAAGCCTTGAAGAATTCTCTAGGGTAACTCACAAGGTCTTCAACCAAAAGGTAAGGTTCTAGCCCTAGCCTTCGGTTTCGAGTTTTGACTGAAAATAGGTAATAAGCCAAGCAATTCTTGAGTATGGGAGATGTTCATTATGCATGCATGTGCTATCTAAGGTTGTGGGGAGATTGTTTAGCTCAATTGGGTAGATTTTGGGTAGTAAAATAGAAGAACCCACCGTAGGAGGACCTTGAGATCATAATGGTCACCTAGTGTTTGATAAAATGCTCAAATGAGCTAGAATCATGAACTCTTTTCTAATTCGTGTTCAATGTTGTTGTGTCTCTAAATACATCAAAGTTGCTAGGATTCCGGAGTTGTGTCTCTAAATAGATCAAAGCGAGGTATATTGGCTAAACTCCTCTTTTAGAATTGAACCCCACAATAGCCTTCTAACTCCCGTGATGCTCATTATAAATTGATTATTCCAAATAAGACTTGTGTTAGAATAATTATGCGTTCAATATGTATTCCAAAGATTATTGTTATGTTGAGTTACTGTTTGAGAATGTGGTTTAAGTATAGGTTGTGTGTTATTATGTTATGATTTAAAAATGTGATTCTAATGAAAGTTATCATGTCAAATTGTGTAAGAAATCACATGTGCCTACGACCCTAAATTGCTCAAATATGTGTTTAAAGTCTTAATTTGAAAGGCCTTGTTGTTGATTATCCATGATGATATTTGAAAGGGAAAGAAGAGAACATGAAATATGATGTGCACCCAATGTGCCAAGAATGATATTGCGTCATGGCCGTTGGTGCCAATGAAATGAATGATATGCAAAAGATTATGAAATAAGTGGTAAATACTTTTAATAGTAAATGCTTTGGGAGTATCGATTAGCCACCGAGGAAGGGTAGGTAAAAATAACCTAACCCCGAAAACTACATGTGCCAGTGTAGGAGTGATTGAGGGTTTAATCTCTATGTTAATGTGATGATATTTTTTTCCCTTTATATGGGATGAGATTGATGTGTTGAGCTGTTTCCCCTTACATAGGATGAGATTATTGCTAGCGAGATGTGATGTGATATCGACCCACACGGCATTGTGGCAAGACGGCTTAGCCGATCAGACTAATAAATAATATGACTTAGTAATTAAATAGGTACCCTAGTATACCTTTAAATATTAGATGTCGACTCTCTTTTATCAACAACAGAGAAACCACAAGTTGAATCTTGTTTTGACTAGTGCAAAATAAGGTGCGACAACATGGCGACTCTGCTGGGGATTTACACTTAGGTTCTGACATTAGCAGACTTAGACTAATTTGTCATCTAGATTTATTTGTACATTGCTTTAATTGTAGATAATATTGCAATTGCGTGCTTACTTGTCTTATTTGCTCTTTATACTTATTATCATGCTTATTGCTGCTACACTCTTGTCTGTTACTGCTTTATATACACTGTCATCACATTTCTTCTTATCGAGTATTGGCCATACACTATTACACATAATGGCACGCGAGGGTTGTCTTTTACACCCCTCCAAACCTTCTTTTTAAAACTCCCTAGTTTCAGAGAATGGCTTTGTTAGGTCAACTAACAAAACGTCTCGCAGCCTTCAGTCCAACTCAAAAGTAGGAAACACTCTACTCTAGCAAAAATAGGTCATATTGCATAAACCTTAGGTGAGTCAGTCCTTGGCATCGATGCACAATTAGGAAATCCACCTTGGTGTCAACGGGCCATGCACCCAACGACATGACTTTTGTGGAAAGACAAACAAACCTGACAAGACACTTGAAGATCCAAATCAATCACTTACCAAACATCTTTATTTTACCCATCTCAAAAAATGAAAATCAATCGAAACATCCCTGAGATTAACATTGTAATGGGAGCGCCACATAAATTGAAGCAGTGGTGGTAAAATATTCACCGGGAACACGAAGATGAGGTTCAGATGCACCTGGGGGCATTAACCGCTTTGCTTAACATCCGAGCAGACTGGCTGCTCACTCTCCCATTGATAGAATTTTGGGATCCGGCTAAGGTGGTGTTCAAATTTTCCAACTGTGAGTTAGTACCGACATTGGAGTAAGTCACGAGTTTCACGGAGCTGTTGTTCAACGGAAGGAAGCCGATATTGCCAGTTACTTTGCCCGGCTACCGATTCTTGGATGATTTAGGTCTGACTAATAGTAAGTGTCTCAGAAGTTTCGAGGATGGAAGGGTGAGCCTCGACTAGTTGTTCGATATATTTGGGCACCGTGAAAGCTATGAGTGGTATTCAGGAGAGTTTCAAGGTGACCAACCGACGTGGGAGAGTCTCAGGCTAATCACTTTCTCAATGGCACTATTGGGACTATTGGTCTTCCCGTAGAGTAGGGGTCGGATCAACATCAACCTATTACCTGTGGTTCTGGCGACCTTCTGTGGAAATCTTTAAGTTACTTTGGTGTTGATGGTGTTAGCTGATATGCTGAGGGCTTTGTGCTCATGTGCACGAGGTTATGATTTACTTAAAGGTTATAACTTGCTGCTTTAGATCTGGTCTACTGAACATTTCTTCTAGCGAGAGGCCACCATTAATTACTTTGTGGGCGTCAGCAACATGATCTGCAACCAAAATTAAAGAATAAGACATTGGGTCTCCCCACATGGGCAATAAGAGTGGAGGGAAATGCTGACCAACCTGAGTGGGGAATGGATCAACTGGAAACTATCATGGTTAGGTGGAAGAGCAATCTTGAGGACTCCTTAGAAATACTTCATTGAGCTAATCGGACTTGAAGGTATTCAACCTTATTCACCCATGCGGGTCCTCAAACAGTTGTCGATGATCCAAGATATGCCTCTATGGACAAGGACAACATTATACGAGGATAAGTACAATGGACAGATTCCAATTCCCAAGATAAGAAGGCTCTAGGAAGAGTGGAACGACCTGTTCACAATGCCGATGGGTCAAAACTCGTGGTGCACTCCTGAGTATTATGTATGAATCAAAGAGGAAGAAGAGCTGGCCTGGCCAACCAGAGAGGGTATAGCCTGGTTTGAGGATGCAGCGGTTGCTTTATAGATTTACCACGATATCCTGCCACATTACCTTATGACCACTTCAATGCACCGTCAAGTGGTCCCAGGATCCATCGATCATATGTTTCCACCTACTAAAGACAATGACCGGATAGTGGAGTGAATCCAAATAGAGTCCAGCACAGAGCCAGAATAAGATCTAGAGGAGGAGTCAGAGTTCAACGATAACAAGGAGGAGTTTGAAGAAGACCCGGAGGAGGATCCGGAAGAGGAGCCAGAAGAATAAGAGGAGATGGGAAATGACTCAGGGGATGGTTATTAGAGTTGGTTGATTTCCCTTTCTTTCACATTTTGTACCCTTATCCCCAGCTTTCTCTTTTACTTTCCAAAGGGGCAAGTTGTCCAAGTACATGCAGTTCTATGAAACAGTGATTTGTTCCCACTTATATCAGTCCAAATTATCAATGAAAACAAAAATTTCTTTGGATCTAAATGTGTCAAGTCTAAATGTCTATCAAATATCTGTGATTTAGGCCTACCTCTGGCAATGAGATCTCCCCACGAATCCTAGAAAATGCGCTAGCCTTAATGCATGAATTAATTGCTCTGTGTGATTTCCTGCTTGTATAAATGAAGAAACTTACTCTTGTTCCTTTTTTCTTTTACTTTCTTCTTATTTCTCTTTTGCTTTATTATTACCACCGGAAACAAAAAAAGCAGGTTTGTCTCTACCAAAACTGGCAGAACCACCATTCAATCTAAGATCAAAGGGAAAGATGTCAGCTACAGAAAACCGACTGAACATGCTCTGGTCATAGCCGACAGCCTGGGGCGATCAGGGGAAAAGGACGAAATCAGGAATGATGAACACGTGGCAAGTATGGCCCAGGAAATGGAGTCTCTAAGGGAGGAAGTACAGCATATCAGGGAACTATCGCACCGGGTCGTGACAACGCTTCCTCAACCACTTCGATTCCCTTCTTTGGATTCAATCCCCTACCACTTTCCTTCCACATCATGCCAAAACAACAACACCTGAACTTCCGCTCCTACCACTCAAGTCAAACCCCCAGTAACCCCCACAAATCCATAAAATCCACCTATCTACACTCCCTACGTACCACAGTACATTCAGACACCATAAAACCCGCCTATCACCACCAATGCAACTCACACCCCTCCTCGTGATGGAGTCATTTTTACCACTAACCAGCACATACCCGTGGCACATGCTGCCGCCCATGAGCGGTATGTTCCCCCTGTATATACCATTTTTGAACCTACCGTTACAGTACCTATCACGGTCAGGGTGCCTTATGTGATTGATCAATAAGCCGATATGGAAAGGGAAGTTAGGCATAAGGAAGAAGAGACATTATCTGAGCAGCTTCAAATTTTGAGAAAGCAACTGAAGAACCTCCAATTTGCCCGAGGAAGTGAATGTTTGGACTACGAGGATCTGTGTATTCATCTGGATGTGGATATACCAGCAGGGTATAAACCCCCAAAGTTTGATATCTTCGATGGGATGGGTGATCCCGACGCACATTTGAGGGCGTATTGTGAAAAGTTAGTCAGAGTGGGGAGGAATGAGAAGATAAAGATGAATTTATTTATAAAAGGTTTGACGGGAGAAGAACTCACCTGGTATACTCGACAAATCCATAAAATTGGAGAACTTGGCAAATATGGCGGAGGACTTCATGGATCACTTTCGATTCAACACAGAGATCCCTCTCGATCGGTTCGCACTGGTGAAGCTGCAAAAAAAACCATCTGAGTCATTCCACAAATATGCACGATGGTGGAGATCAGAGGCTTCCAGGGAACAACCTTAGCTGGACGACAGTGAATTAACCAAGTATTTCATCAGATCCTAAGAAGGGATATACGTTGAAAAGATGATGGGAATGATGGGATTTAAATTACCTGAACTGGTCAAGATGGGAGATTTATTAGAATAGGGCATAAAATCCGATAGAGTACAATCGATGGAAGCACTGCAAGCGGCCAGCAAGTCCATCCAATCAGGGTCAATTGGTAGCGAAAAGAAGAAGAAAGAGGAGGTCTCAGCAGTCGTCCCTTACTATCAACCTAGCCCACATCATAGAAACACTTCCTATTGCCCAAACAATCATTCAACACTACCCACTTCCACTGCAGTCTATAACACCTAACCATATTATCAACCTTAACCACAATACAACCCTCCTCGAGTCAACAACAACCGGAACCCACAATGACCACATGCTCATGTCCAAACCACTACTCACCAAAACCTACCCGCTTATGCACCGTGCCCTCGTCCCAACTTTGAAGAGAGGGGTCCTAGAAATTATACCCCGATTGCTGAACCTCTAGCCCAATTGTTCGAGGGATGAGAAGAGCGGGATTAATACATCCACTTGAAGGAAGGGTTCCTCAATACCCCTCTAAGTATTTTAATGCAACAAAAAGGTGTGTGTATCATTCCAATGTACCTGGGTACGATACTGAATATTGCTTTAAGATGAAAAATGAGATTGAAACATTAATCAAGAGAAGATCCATTCAGTCCACTCCGGAGCCGCCCAATGTGAATCGCAATCTGCCACCAAATCACCGAAACCAGGGTGTTAACATGATCACATTGGGCGAAGAGTATGACCTAAAGAGAACGATTGTCACTATAGGAAATGCAGAAGCCTCTAGGATCCCTCCTCAAAGGGCTCCAATTATTAGAGTACAAGTGAGACCTACAGTGATTGTTCAAACTTATCAGCGACAACCTGCCGTTGCTACAGAAGATGAAGAAATTAGGGAATACAAAACCATCCCATGGATGTATTAGCAAAAGGGGAAGGCCAAAATGCCAGACTCTACCGCAGCCCCTGGTATGGCTAGGTCTGGGAGATGCAACGCTCCTGAAGATGTCAATTAAGGGAACTCGGGAAGAGAGCAAATTCAAATAAGGAACATACCAGACCCAGAAGCCATCGAGTTTTGGAAGAGAATGTCAACCAAAGAGTATTCTGTGGAGGAACAACTGAAGAAAACCCCAGCACAGATATCAATCATGGACTTGTTAATGAGTTCCGATAGCAATAAGGGCGCCCTGTTGAAAGTACTAAGTGGGTTAAGTGTACCAAGTAACACCACTAGTGAGGCATTGGCTGCGATAATTGGGAAGAGACAAAATTCCTGTCGAGAGCGCAAGTCACAAAAAAGCTCTTCATATCACTATCAAATGTGGGGACAAAGTGCGTCCCGAGTTCTGGTCGATGGAGGGTCAGGATCAAAATTTATTCGATCTCCACCCTATGTGAGATAGGAATCCATTTGAGGGAAGTCAAGTAAAGCCACGTGAGAGTAAGGGACTTTGATGGTTCGTAGAAGGATGTTATTGGAGAAATTTATTTGGCCTTACAGATTAGGCCGCTTGAATTTCCCATATTGTTTCAAGTAATGGACATCTCCTCTTCCTACAACTTGCTGCTGGGAAGGCCCTGGATACATATGGCAGGGGCCGTCCCATCCACTTTACACTAATGCATAAAATTTGAGTGGGGATGTTAGGATATCGTGGTCCTCGGCGAGTGGGGTCACTCCGCTTATTTGGAGCATGTTGTTCCATTCATTGAAGGGCTAGACGGAGTTGCGTTCCATGTAGTGGAAATCATGCAGAGTGCCAAAATGGATGAAACAGTAGAAAACTTGGGAATGCAGTCGCCATATAGATCCAGGATGGCTATGACCCGATGATGAAATACGGATACATGCCAGGAATAAGGTTGGGAACCAGGTCGGACGTATTCATAGAGCCAATTGAACCTAACGGGCAGAATGGAATGGTCAGCATAGGATATCAGCCTCTGGAGGGTAAAGCTCATACCGTTAGATCCGGGTAAAAGGTTTTTGCGCCAGAGCATGTTTCAAGTCTGGGTCAAAATTCAGTACCAGAAGATGATATCATCGACGAGATGGAAAAGTTGTTCGTGAATATATTTGAAGAATGTTATGAAGGGACTGACATCAATACACCAACTATCAGGGATGCCAAACTAGGGGAAGAGCTACGGAATTGGACCGTCGGTCCATATTTGGTTCGCTGGGAGTCTTGGTAGTATGGAACTTTAAAAGTTTATTTTTGAAAAGTGCACAGTCAATTGAGGCATGCACCGTGTATGTGCCTTTTTGTCATTTACCTCATTTGAACGCTTAAGATGTTCCTCTTTTGATGAAATAAAAAGAATCATTTTCTCAAATATTGCAACTTTATTTACCGCTTCATTTATACTTAACTTTTCTTTTCAGTAATCAACATGCTAAAAACTCGCATTCTAGGATTATGACATGTAACCAAACCGTTGAGCGCAACGACCTAAATTACGAGGAATATGATGAGAGTATGATGCCAGACAATCTCCCACATGAGATCGAACAATTGGAGAGTTAGAAAAATCCCATCATCGAAGAAACGGAAGTGGTCAATCTTAGAAGCGAAGAAGATGTAAAGCAAACTAGAATCATCATTCATCTAGAAGCCGAGCAGAAGGAAAAAATGGTTGAGCTCCTTCGACGGTACATCGGTTTGTTCGCTGCCGGGATTAAGCACTGATATTGTCTCACATCGAATGCCTACAGATCCTATCAGATCGTCGGTCAAGCAGAAGCCCAGGAAATTCAAACCTTATTGAAGTTTGAGGATAAAAGAAGAAGTGACCAAGCATATAGAGGCAACTATGGTAAGGGTCACCAATTATCCCAGTTGGTTGGCAAATATCGTCCTAGTACCCAAGAAAGACGGAAAGATCAGAATATGTGTGGATTATCGAGAACTCAACAAAGCTAGTCCAAAGGATGGTTTTCCTCTTCCAAATATCCACATCCTCATCGACAAATGCGTGAAGAATGAACAGTAGTCGTTTGTTGATTTTTCGTTAGGTACCACCAAATCTTGATGCACGAAGAAGATGCCCTTCACCACACCTTGGGGAGTTTACTACTATAGAGTCATGTCATTGGGTCTCAAGAATGTTGGTGCCACCTACATGAGGGTCATAGCGATCCCTTTTTCAGACATGATTCATAAGGAGATTGAAGTGTATATGGATGACGTCATCATAAAGTCTTGAAAGAGTTCAGAGCACTTGGACGATTTGAGGAAATTTTTCGAACGCCTACGGAGATACAATTTGAAGTTGAACCTGGCAAAATGCACGTTCAGAGTCCCTGCTGGAAAATTGTTGGGCTTCATCATAAGCAGGAACGGAATAGAACTGGATCCATCAAAAATCAAGGCCATTCGGGAACTGCCACCACCAAAGAGTAAAAATGATGCAATGAGTTTCATGGGTAGATTGAATTACATTAATCGCTTCATAGCCCAGTCCACGGTAATCTGTGAACCCATTTTCAAGTTTCTAAAGAAGGATACTGCCACAAAATGGACAGAAGAGTGCCAGAAAGCCTTTGACAGAATCAATGAGTATATCAATGAGTATCTGTCAAATCCACCAGTGCTGGTTCCCCCCGAACTCGGGAAGCCACTGTTACTATATTTGTCAATCTTGGATAACGTCTTCGACTGTGTGTTGTGACAGCATCACGAAAATGGGAGAAAGGAGCAGGCCATCTATTACTTAGGGTTCACACCATGCGGGCCAAGTATACTATGACAGCACGCACTTGTTGTGCCCTAACTTGGATTGCCCAAAAGCTAAGGCATTATATGTCAGCATACACTATGCATTTGGTATCTCAGCTCTGCCCGCTCAAGTACATCTTCCAGAAGTCGATGCCTACCGGAAAGCTAGCTAAATGGCAAATAATCCTCAGCGAATTTGAAATTATGTACATAACTAAAAAGGCTATCAAAGGACAAGCTTTAGCCGACCACCTCGCAGAGAATCTGGTGGATAGGGATTACGAGCCGCTTACTACATATTTTCCCGATGAAGAAGTATTATTTGCTGGAGAAGATATTGCAGAATCGTACATTGGATGGAGAATATTTTTCGAAGGAGCAACAAATTTCAAAGGAGTCAGAATTGGGGCCGTCCTGATTTCGGAATTTGGACAACACTATCTAGCATCGGCAAAGATAAGATTCCCTTGTACCAATAATATGGCTGAATACGAAACGTGAATCCTTGGAATTAGAATAGCAATCGACATGATCAAAGAACTTTTGGTCATAGGGGATTCCAATCTATTGATACATCAAGTCCTAGGGGAATGGTCCACCAAGAATGTCAAAATACTCCCATACCTACACTACGTGAAAGATCTATGCAACAAGTTCACGAAGATTGAGTTCAAGCACGTCCCCAGGATTCAGAATGAGTTCGCCGACGCCTTTGCAACCCTATCATTTATAATTCAACATCCAGACAAGAACTATATTGATTCTATCGAGGTAGGGATCATGGATCAACATGCCTATTGCTTCCATATAGATGAAGAACCATATGGTAAACCATGGTATCACGACATCAGGAAATTCCTTACAACCAGAGAATACGCGGAGAAAGCTACTAATGGTCAAAAGCGAGCCCTCAGGAGGCTGGCAAACCACTTTTTCCTCAACGAGGAAGTCCTGCACGGGAGGACCCTAGATTTAGGTTTGTCGAGATGCGTAGACGCTGCCGAAGCAACCAGGCTATTTGAATAAATACATGCAGGAACATGCAGACACATGAACGGGTTCACACTAGCCAAGAACATCTTGAGCGCTCGATATTTTTGGATGACTATGGAAAGCGACAGTATCCGCTACATACAGAAGTGTCACCGGTGCCAAATTCATGGGGATTTCATCTGGGTTCTGCCAAATGAGTTAAACATAATGGGTTTACCCTGGCTGTTTGCCGCTTAGGGCATGGACGTAGTAGGACCTATAGAGCCCACCGCATCAAATGGACATCGTTTCATCTTGGTAGCTAACGACTATTTCACCAAATAGGTCTAGGCATCTACTTACAAGGCCGTCACAAAGAAAGCAGTGGCAGATTTCGTCCTGAACAACATTGTGTGCATATTTGTAATATCGGAGTCTATCATCACTGATAATGCCGCTAACCTCAACAGTGACCTAATGAGAGAAATCTGCGATAAGTTCAGAATCGTCCACCGTAATTCCACAGCCGATAGACCACAAATGAATGGGGCAGTCGAGACAGCCAATAAGAATATCAAGAAGATTCTACAAAATATAGTGGACAATCACAGACAATGGCACGGGAAACTATCTTTCACCTTAATGGGTTATCGTAACACCATGAGAACATCCACAGGGGAAACATCGTACATATTGGTATACGGGATAGAAGTTGTGATACCCGAAGAGGTCGAAATACCGTCTTTAAGGGTCATTTAAGAGGCAAAATTGGACGACATAAAATGGATATAGGTCATACAGAAGCAACTCATGCTCATTGACGAGAAAAGAATGGATGAAGTGTCATGGTCATCTATATCAGAACAGGATGGACATTGCATTTAACAAGAGAGTGAGGCATGCCAGTTCGCATCGGGGCTATTGGTCTTAAAGAAAATCTTTCCCCACTAAGAAGAAGCCAAAAGAAAGTTTGCACCAAGCTGGCAAGGTCCTTACGTGGTTCACCAAGCACTATCGGGTGGAGCTCTAATCTTGGCAGAAATGGATGGAAGAATCAACACGAAGCCTATCAACTCAGATGTAATCAAGAGATACTATGTTTGGAGACAAATAGAGTTAGGTTTTGCTATAATAGAACTACGTTCAACCTGACTTCCCACGGAGGGATACGTAGGCAACCCACGTAGGATTCGATTTCTCTCCCCCTTTCTCTTGTAATAGAAAACCCAAATATCACTTTTGTATGTTGCTTAGGAACTACGCCAACTTGATTTCCTCATAAACGAATACGTAGGAAATCCTCATCAGATTCAGTCATCTTTTGTAATTGAACTATGTTCTGGCCTGATTACATTTGGATACATAGGCAGCCTGAGTCAGACTCGGCCATTTTCATTCTTGAACTCATCATTTTGCATCTATTGTAATCAAACTACGCTTTGACCTAATTCCATTTGGATATGTAGGTTGCCTGAATCAGGCTCGATCATCTTCATCATATTTTATCATAATCCACGAACTACGTCCAGACCTGATTCAGTTTTGGATACGTAGGCAACCTGGAAAGGTTTGGTCATAACCTTAGGAAAACATTTGTAATGCATTAGTTTGAATTAGGTCACAGTCGCAATAGCAAACAACCCCGTTGTCAGAAGCTTCACGGAAGATCGACATCAACAGGACAAAGTTTTCAAGAAGAAACTCTCACGTGCGGAGAACCTTTCGTAACATGTCATAATCCGGAACAACAACATTTTCCTTAAAAACAAAGTATTTTCAAAATGTTTTCTTTGTTCTATCTGCTGAACTTCGCGGTGCAATCAGCAATCATGTCAAAGGCCGGGGCAAACCAACAGTGTGGTCGACACAAACCAACTTCCCCACCCCTACTAAGAATATTTCTTTGAGTGCAGGGTCGACAAGGAGCAAGGAAGCATTAAGATCACACTGGGGCAAATGATGGATCCACCAATTACCTAAGATTATCTCTCCTTCTCTTTTACTTAAATTTTTATGGTACAACTAAAGATAATCTTTGAATTCTTTGCAGGTACCTCAGAGTCAGATCGCTAATACGAAAAATCTGTACATAGCAAACTGCTTGCTCAAATAATCAAAGCACCCTGTACAAACCAGTCGTCGCCTTCACCAATTAAAGTCCTGTATATAGCAAACCGCCTGATCAACTAATTGGAGCACCATGTACAAATGAGTTATCGGCTTCACCAACTGAAGCCCTATATATAGCAAATAGCCAGCTCAATCAATCGGAGCGCCTTGTACAAATTGAACGTCGGCTTTGCCAATCGGAGCCTTGTATATAGCAAGTTGAAAACTTCACTAACAAAGCAATTCGCATCGCTGCTCCATCACAACGGATGCTAGAATAGACAGTCGCAAACATCGTCACCGACATTCTGTCAATTGATGGCCGTAACTTAGCTTCGCAGTTAAGAGTATCTCTTGGGCATGCATTTATTTCATTTGCTATTACTTGGAATGTTTTAACGATTTGCTCATGCAGCTTCAGACATGATTATAGTCTTAATCAATCACTCACAAGCGGAGGTTACTTTACATTTTTCAGTAAAAAGCTCTCCCAACAAATGGAGACGCACCTTACAAATCAAGCTCTCCCAACAAGTGGAGGCATTTCTCAGTGCAAAGTTCTCCCAACAAGCGGAGACGCACTCTACAAATCAAGCTCTCCCAACAAGAAGAGATAATTTTCTAATGCTCCGACAGCTACGGAATGATAAACATCCCAGCTAACAAATCGAGTAAAGATCAAGTATCCCATCATCCCAATCCCAAATAACGGATCGCCGGTAGCCAGTCCTCATCATTCCTGCATCATTTACATCGAATCTTAGTATATTCTGCAGTGCAATATATTGGTATGCATGTATTTCATTTATTTTGTAGGAACAAACACCGCAACGTAGAACTTTTCTAAGTAGTAGGCCAAACTACAACACTATGAGAGACCACAAACCCATTAGTGGGCCAAGGATCAAAGTTCAAGCACGAAACCACTAGTGAAACTCAAAATTTTCCAATCCTTCAAATCAAGCCAAAAATTTCAAGTTGTCATGAGTGCCCAATCCTCCATATCACCGTATCATCATAATACAATACTAGGGAAATTCATGCAAGTATCGCTTCATCAAAAGTCATTACTCCAGAAGTACATAAGTCCTAATCCTCGTTAAGCCCGAGGTATGTAAGCAATTCAAAGCAAAAATTCGGCCCCAATCTCTCCAAAATTCTTCCCAAAAGCTTCCCAGAATTTTCCTTAACTCAATCCTGCAACTGATAATCTTAATATCACTCCTGCAATGCATGCCTAAAGTCGGAACAAAATTGGCTTTGGTTCAATTTCTTTGCCTGAAAACTCTTTCATCATCTCCGGTCAGAGAGGGGCAACTGTTGACGGCCAATTTTGATCATCCCTTTTAAAATTAATTTATTTACACATAATAATTTAGAGTAAGTATTTTGGAAGTGTTTTCTAGTAATAAATAACTATTTCTACAAATTAATTAAGTATTAGTTTTGAAATTAATCATTTAGTATTAGTATTATGTAATTAAAAATATACTTAATATTTTAAGATTATTAAAATAACTTTTATAAATACATTACATAGGTCTTAGAATTAATTTGATAAATTACTCCATAAATTCTAGTTAATTAGATTACCATGATAATAATCGGGAATTAATGCTAAAATAAAGTATTTTTACAAATAATTAATTATTATAATTAGTAGTACATTTGATAATTATAATTTTTATCAATAGTCTGCATTTAATCCTCATTTTCCTATTTTTTCTTTAGTCTTAGAAGACTTAATCTCCACCATCAGATCAAAGAGATCTGACGGTCGTCGATTTTCCCAAATACCAAAACAATCCCTAAATACCAAAACAATCGGAGTCGTTGATCAACAGATCCAACGGCTCTCGTTCCATCTCACAACTTAAACTCAGAGATAACCCCTAAACCTACCCAAACACTAATCATTTCCAACCTCCCCTGCCGCCTCTCTTTCTCTTTCCTCTCTCTTTTCTCTCATTTCCATCAACCGTCAATCTCCAAAAACTTTGTACAAATTTGTGCATAGTCACTTGAAATCACTCTGAATCATCCTTTCTGTCCCTGCTACACCACAAATCCCGCCTGAACATTCCCACTACATCGTTACAATTCAAAATCACTAATCTGAAACCCTAAGCTCGAAAAGAAAAACCTTCAAATCTATGATTTCTCTCATGAGTCACAAATCGAGCCTGAAACCATCCTTTTGCCTTCTGAAATCCGCGAATTCAGCCGGCTATTTCCTATCTCATCACTCAAAATTCAAATACCCAAATCTGAAACCTATACTCAACGATGTAATATCAAATCTCGGATTTTCTCTCGTGTGCTGTTAAATACATGGTATACATGGTGTTTCTTCATCATCAACAATGTTATTCTTTGTCCAGAGGTCATAAGTAGTGACCTTTGGACATTGAGGTCTTATCCGATGGTTCTTTGCCTTCAACGACCATTCTTTACTCAGGTAAACTTGTTCATTTTTGTTCCCTCTGTCTCCTTAGATTTTCCGCCCAATTTTGCTTGCATCATCTACCATTCGTCACTTTCTACTCACGATTTTGAATCCATGAAACCCTACAGTCTTAAATGGCATTATGAATATGGCCTTTAATGTTCTCGTCTACCATCACCAACCACTGAAGAAAAACACACCAAGAACACTTGAAAAAGGCAGAAAATCAATATAGTAGTTTTATAATTTTATCGACTAAGGCTAAGTTCTTACTCGATTTCTGATTTTGCTCTGAGGTACTCATTGGTTAAAGTCTTTGAGTTCTTGGATCCTAACAGCTAAACGAGTTTTATTTGGCATGCTTCCCTAGAGAAGATCAGTATACCTTCACCCTCTTCTCTTCTATATGCTTTACTTAAATACTATGAAGATGTTGTTGTTTTCTATTAACTGTATTAGCTTATAATGTTTGTCATTAGTATAAAAATATTATTTTCAGTATGTGATAAGGTGTTGTTCAATTGTGATCATTTGTTATGCTCCTTAGTATCCTTAAAATGGTGTTGATTGAACTGTATGTGACCTTAATGACTTTAAGATAGCCAATATGATTAAATTTCCTTAATATACTTTAAATGACCTCTCATACTTACCTAGGTTCCAGATTTTCTATCAATGACTTTGTTGTGCTCTTTATCCCTACTCACTACTTTCCTGCATTCTATTGTTTTGTATTCGAGATTATTGTTGATAATCCTAACTAAGAATAACCTGAAAGTTCATAAGTTTATATCCCTCACCATTAGATTGAATCATGAGAAATATAAGTGTTTTAAGTGCTTTTTTCCTCTATATCTATATTTTTTAACTCTAAGAACAACTTTCTAAGTTATTATGATAGTTTTATGCTCATATCTCACTTATGCTCGCATCTATATGAAACAGTCCTATTAATGTAAAATCTTGTGAACCTCAATAACCCTTCTGCATGCATCTTCTGTCACCATCAAGGTGTCTTTAATAAAAACAAGACATAGTCATGACTACTTTCACGTTTGAACATAACTGCCTCATGTTTAGATGTAAAATCTCAGTGTGTATACCTGAGTTGAACTTGTTTGGCATAATACTTTCTTTGTCTTTAACCCCCTCATCACATTGTTGACTTTGTGAAGCTTACCCTGTCTTTGTAAGATCACTAAAGTATCTATGCATAGCTGATTTTAAATATTGTATGTTCCCATATTTGGCTTCATGATTCCATATTTTTTGTTAAATTGTACTAAGTCCTCTCCTTCCTGCCAATCTGAACTAAATCTGATCTTTAAATCTTATGAGAAATTCTTTATTGATACTGCCTGGACATAATGATTTGCTTAAGGATTAATGTTATTATGAGAATGTGATCATGTTAAGCATATTTAAGAATCCCATGTTTGAATCTATAACCTATAGTCATGACAAGAGTCCTGATATCTTTGATAATATCTTTAGTGCTTGCTAATCATGACCATCTGTCTGAATCCTTATAGATTTTTTTAAGTAGTATTGTCAATTTGTGCATATGCTAATTGTAAAGCCTGAGTTAGCTAATTTATTTTTAGAGGCATTTGTGTTGCTGCATATCTGACTATGTGTTCTTTACCTTTCATTTGAATGAGTTCTCAGTGTTTAGACCTTTAATAGTAATATTATAATGTTTCATGCTTCTCTCCCTTATGAATTTGAAGTATGACCTTTGTACTAACTTGATATGTGTATTATTCATGTGATATTAGAAATGTAGTTACAGAATGAAGTTGTTCTTGTATCTTATATTATTCTGTTAGGAGAAAAGGTATACTTATGTGGTAGGAAATATTATAGTATTTTGTTTACATTGAAAAGGCCTCATTGGCACCTAAATCCTTAAGGAAAAATGATTCGTTAGTGGTTAGGGGTATTTGGGAGTGGAGTTTAACTCATTGTTGGACTGCTCTACCCGTCACAACTCACAAGTATTGCCCTGGTCCTTGAGACCCTTGGGAACTTTGAAGTGGTGGGGGATTCAAAGGGGGTATCGACCTTGAGTAGAACTCTCTCCTTAGCCCTTAGCCCTTAGCCTTTAGTATTTAATGACAACAAAAGATTTTCAATGTATATTATTTGCCATGTATAACCACCACATTGGTATATATTTTCTCATAGTATTATAGTATTTATAATTTGTTACATTTTTGCTTCGATCATTTGATTATATGTCTGATGCATGACTGAACATATAGAATATGTATCTAATGACTTTCTCTTTCTTTTGGACATGTATATTTATTTGGTCCTGCTGAGTTCCTAAGGAACTAAGGCCCAAGCCCAGTATTGTTACAGTTTGGAAGTCTAAAGTCAGCTATTATCGTCCCTTTTACTATTGGGCCTGCCTCTTTGGGCCTAAATACCAGAGTCCAATCCTTTCCCTTCAAACTCCTTTATTATTTTTTACTGCTTCACTAGTTTAGTCCATTGCCTTGTTGCATTTTGTTACATCTTTTGTTATTGTCCTATCTCACATGTATACAACGCTTATATATTGGATTGCATGCTCTATTTTATACCTTAATGTAATATAAAATATAGGCAAGCCCTAAATAACATAGGATTTAAAAGAAAAGAATTAGTTAATGACTAATTCTCATTCGCCAATTATAATTGCTTATAACGTTGCCATGTTCTCGATCACCTTCTTTTTTCTTAAGAGATTTTGAAGCCCAAAGCTTAGAAAAACGGCAGCCTCACTTTGAAAAGGAAAAATCAGATTTGAATCATAAGCTTATCTTCAAAAAGAGAATCAAATTGTCTCAAAATAGGAAGTAATGCCGCCCCAAAGGATTTTCAAAAAGATGGCATTTCTTCAAGTTTAAATGATCAAGGTACATGTAGGCCTACTCATGCTTTAGGAGCAAGTGTATAATTTAATTTTCCCTTTTCATATACTTTCTTAAATACAAACACCTTATATCTATTTTTAAAAGCTTTCCAAGTATATATACACTAACGTTATTTTCCTCTATAATTCATACCCTTTTTAAATTACACCCTCCCTTTGTAAGAATTAGCTTTGAAACGCTAATTAAGGCATAATATAAATAATTAATCCCAAATCTAGTTTATATCCTATGGAGGTACCTCAGGTAGATTTTAAAGGGTGCCTAACACCTTCCCCTTAGAAGAACAAGAACTCTTACCCAAAATCTCACCGGTTAACAGACTAATAAAGAATATGACTTAGTAATTAAATAGGTACCCTAGTATACCTTTAAATATTAGGTCGCGACTCTCTTTTATCAACAACAGAGAAATCACAAAGTTGAATCTTGTTTTGACTAGTGTAAAATAGGGTGTAACAAGGAAAGATTGTGAATTATTTTATGATTTGAGACTACAAGGTGGTACCTCGGTAGTGACTCTTATTGATGCTTTTCTATTACTTCACTATTTTTTGGTTGCTTGTTTCCTTGGCATAGCATTCCTTGTTTGCTTCCGTGATGCATTATTTGCCTTAGTTCTATGCAGCTATTTTTGGTGTATTTCTTTATTGTCTCATTTCTATTGTTATCATTATTACACTGTTATATACATGTTCAGTTTCTTATTTACTCCAGTAGGACCTTGACCTGACCTCGTCACCACTGGGTACCGTTGTGGTGTACTCATGCTATGTTTCTGCATATTTTTTTATGCAGATCCAGGTACCTCCTACCAGTCCAGGCACAAGTGAGACGAGCCCAGTTTCGGAGACTTCAAGGTATACCTGTCGGCAACCGTAGGCCTCAGAGTCTCCCTCTATCTAGTCTACTTCATTTTCTTTCCTTTTATAGACACATTGTTGAATAGGGATGATCAGTACTTATTCATAGAGCTTGTGACTAGTTATCACCAGGTTTTGGGAAGTTGTATATGCTGAGTTGCGAAGTTTACATTATAATAGTTGTGGAGTATTTGAGAGTTTATTCGTTATTTCAGTAAAATTCCGCATGTATGTTAGGCTTATCTAGTCTTAGAGACTAGGTGCCATCATGAAATCCTACGTAGGGAAATTGGGGTCGTGACATAGAAGAAGAAAGCTTTACATTCACAATAACAAAAATAAATAAGGGTAGTGGATTTAAGGAGATGAGGCCATTGGTGTAGCAACTTGTGATTATTTCCATGGCCTCTTTTATGATCCACGAGTAGCTATCAGCAAAATCCTGCTCTCATGTATCCTTTCAATGACCACACCTGATGAAAATGTTATCCTTTCTGAAGATCCTACAATGTCAAAACTCAAAGAGGTTGTTTTCTCTATGAATCCCACAAGTGCTGCTGGACCTGATGGTATGAATGGAAATTTCTATCAATCTTGGTGGGATATCATTAATACCGATCTTCTGAATGTAGTCTTGGCCTTTTTTGTTGGTTGCACTATGCCATAGTACATGACTAGAGCGTGTCTAGTCCTATTACCGAAGGTGGAGTTCCCTAACTCCTTAACAGAATTCAGACCCATCAGTTTAAGCGACCTCATCAACAAAATCATATCCAAAGTCATCTGTTCTAGGGTTGCTCCTATTCTTCCCAGAATCATCTAAGCCAACCGGTCAGGATTTGTTAAAGGAAGAAGTATTTCTGAAAACATCATTCTTGCACTGGAAATTATCCATGGTATTAAAAAGCCAAATGTAGGATCCAATGTTGTTATCAAGCTTGGCATGACTAAAGCTTATGATATGGTTTCATGGGGATTCACTTACACTATGCTAAGGAGAATGGGGTTCTGTGAGATGGTCATAGACATGATATGGATAACTATGTCCAATAATTGGTACTCTGTCATAGTGAATGATACCAGGTGTAGCTTTTTTCAATCTACTAGACGCTTAAAGCAGACAGACCCTCTGGCTCATTCTCTATTCATTATAGGAGATGAATTTCTTTCTAGAATGCTTAACAACTTCACTTATGACCAGTTTTTCAATGGCTTCTACTTTGTAAACAAAGGACCTCAGATCAACCATTTGAGCTTTGCTGATGATATTATCATCTTCATTTATGGCAGCAGAGTTACATTAAATAAGACAATGTGGATCTTAAATAATTATGAGGGCACTTCAGGTGAGCAAATCAACATGCATAAGAGTTATTTTATGACTGCACTATGTGCTCTTCCGGCATTTGTTAGAAGAATCCAAGTAGAAACATGATTTACCAGGAAAGAATCCCCACTCACATACTTGGGATGCCTTTTGTATATAGTTAGAATGAGAATTATTCACTTCAATAATCTCATTGGTAAAGTATGTAGGAAGAATCAAAGGTTGGCATAGCAAACTGCTTTACTATGGAGGAAGAGCAACACTGATCTAATATGTGCTATAGTCTATACCAATTCACTTGTTGTCAGTAGTATCTCCTCTAAAGATAGTAATGAAAAAGATTGAAAAACTCATTGCTAACTTCTTTTGAGGCATGAAAAAGGATAGATTCAAATACCACTGGCATCTTGGTATAAGTTATCCTTTCCGCTGAATGCAGGAGGTCTTGGCTTCAGAACCATTGAAGAGGTGTGCGAATCTATGGAATACAAGCAGTGGTGGCAATTTAGGACTACTCAGTCCTTGTGGAGTACCTTTCTTAGTGCTAAGTATTGCCGGAGATCTAATCCCATCTCCAAAAAATGGGACTCAGATCAATCTCAGGCGTGGAAGAAGACGATGTTTAACAGAAAGAAAGCTGAAAAGGCCATCCAATAGAGACTTCACTCTGGAAACAATAGCTTTTGGTGGAACAACTGGTTGGGCACTGGTACTTTGGGAAATAATAAAAGTGGAGGGGACATGCATTGCAATTTCACTGTTTCTTACTTTTGGGAAGGTGATCACTGGAATCTTCAGAATCTCAATGAACTTGCCCTTGTCCACAAAATTCCTGATATCCTACATATTCCTATCTACTACAACTCTAATGTCCAAGATGAAGCCATTTGTGTCCGCATAGTAAATGTCAAATTTACATGTGCATCTACCTGGGAGTTTATAAGGAAGAAGAAACAACCTAACTTCTCCAATAATATGACTTGGCACAAAAAGATCCCTTTCAAATGGTCATTTTTCTTATGGAGAGAACTTAGGATCAAATTTCCAACAGATGATAGGGTGCTTTTATTTAGCAACCCTACTATTTCTAGGTGTGTATGATGTTCCATGCATGCAAAGGAAGCAGTTGATCATATCTTCAGCTTGGGTAACTTTGCAAGAATTGTTTGGAGGAAATATGGAGGACCTATGGAAATTCAAACAGAAAATTTGCCTCTTAGATTACTTCTGATGAAATGGTGGATGCAGAGGAGACACTATGAAGTTCAGAAGCTGATCCTTGATACTCTCCCCATTATTATATACTGGAATTCATGGAAGAACATGTACAATGCCAAGTATGGAGCCAAAACATCTTCCTTGACTAGGGTTCACTATTCTATTAGTTCTAACATCAATATACTATTGAGAGCTAAATTCTCTGATATCACTTGGCCCCTCAATTGGGATGAATTGTATACTTTCATTGAAGACCTTAAGCATCGAACCACTACTTCTAAGGTCAGTTAGAGCAAACCTGACATAGTTTCTGTCAAGGTTAGCAGTAATGGGAGTGCACTGACTAACCCAAGAAAGATAGGAGTTGGGGTTATTATCAGGGATCATTCTAGTGAATTCATTCATACTATTGCTACTCCTCTAGGGGAAGGCACAAACAATTTAGTAGAAACTGACGTAACAATTATATGAGTGCAATGGTGTTTGGATAATGGTTTTACTAGAGTCCAGTTGGAAGTAGATTCAACTCTTCTAATTCATCGGTTGAGAAACAACAGTGACTACCCATGGTCCTTGAAGATGAAACTGCAGAAATTAAAGGATCCGTGTGCCCAGTGTGAGAGTTTTAAATCCTCACATGTGTATAGAGAAGCAAACTGTCCATCTGATTCTCTGTTAAGCTGAGCTATGACCTCACAACTTTGACCAACTTGTACACACTATCAGCACTTCCTAATTACATTAGATGAAAGATTTTGCAAGACTCCTTATGCACCTCTGCCTGCAGGCATAAGATAATAAGCAGGATCATTATACCACCGCAAGATGCCACCACTTCTACCTCTTCTCATGCCTATTGTCATGGGCGGCTTTCCAGCCATGCCCCATGATCCCTTGGACGCGCCCCGTGGCGTCCTGGCCAGCCTCCCAACGCCCGTCGCCACGGTCGGCCCCGTGGTCTCGGCAGCTCCAAGTGACAAGCGCGCATGTGCCTCTGTCGCCCCACCGATAGCCATCGCCAGCGCCCAGCCACAGGCAAAAGCCGACAGCGCCGCGCGCGCAGACAATGCCGCGCGCGCAGACCCTGATGCTAAAGACAAAGTTGCTGCCAACGGACTTGCTGCTGCTTTGTAGAAGACTAAGTCCTTTTCATTGTAAATATAGAGTAGTTTTGCTGCATTTTCTTTAAGTGTGATTTTCCAGCTTTCATAGGTCTAGTCATGTAACTTTGGTTTATTTTTTTTAAGCATTATTAAGGGGGACCAAGCAATCAAAACTTTCAAGCAAGCAAACAATTCTCTGTACTGGTGTCTCTCCCCCCCGACACCGTCTTGTTTTCTGTAATAGCTTTCATTCAATGCAATCAAGCTTTCTTTCATTCTCAATTCTCTTTTCTGCTCTCTTTCAATTGCTCATGACATTGGTTTTCCCGTACGGCACTGACAATCTAGTCTAGCGTACGGAGGGGACCTCAGTTGGCGGACAGCAACCGTACTGACATCGGTTGCCTAGCCTTACGTCGCCCTTCCAAGGAACTTCAGGAAGGCGCCGCGTAACAGTTGGTATCAGAGCCTAGGCTCGACATCGGACGAGGGATCACATTGCAATTACCACCATTTCTGACCATGGTGAATTATGGGGATCGCATCGCGACCCTTGAGGGAACGGTTGACGCATTACGGCCCATCGTGGAAATGGTGCCCGATCTAAAAACCAGCCTAGTGCAAAGGTTGGACGACCTGGACCGCAGACTCATCCAGGCCGAAGTTGACATAGAAAACATCAGCCGCGACTCTGAAGGAGACCGGCAAACAGCAGCCACAGAGGCAGCTGAAATTTTTGGTAAATTTGAGGTCCTCCAGCAGGAGCGTGCCGAGGATTTAGCCAACAGGGAACAAGAGGCAGACAGGGTGACTGCCATGCAACAAACCATTGACAACTTGACAGGCCAGCTCAATGTTGTCAATGCTGCTTTACAAGGCCTACTTCGAGGAGGCGGAAACCAATTTGGGGGTGGTGTGAACCTCGCCCCCATGGCACAAAAGCTGAAAATTCCTGAGCCAAAGCCATACAGTGGAGCTCGGAATGCCAAAGAAGTGGAAAATTTCATTTTCGACATCGAGCAATACTTCGATGCCGTGGGAAGCCTGGAAGAAGCTAAGAAGGTAGCAACTGCTGCCATGTATCTTCAGGGTGATGCCAAACTATGGTGGCGGGTGAAGTACGAAGCCATCAAGGCAGGTGAAGATGCCCTCGACACATGGGCGGAACTGAAGGCAGCCATACGCCTACAGTTCTTCCCCGAAAATGTTGAGTACAATGCCAGGAGAAAGTTGCGGGAGCTCCGCCAGACCAAATCAGTGCGAGATTACGTGCGGGAATTCTCCGCGCTCATGCTGAACATCCGTGACATGGGGGACAAAGACAAACTCTTCACCTTCCTGGAAGGGTTGAAACCTTATGCCCGGATGGAGTTGCAGAGACAAAGGGTAGACACGTTGCCTAAGGCAATCCAAGCAGCAGAGTGCCTTGGGGATTACCAAGTGGAAGCCCGGAAGGATAGGCCTCAACAGCCTGTCCGAGGAGGATACAAAGGGGGCCAACCAAACACTAGTGGCCCTAGCAGAAGTGGAGGAGACCGGAGTGCACCCAAATCCAAGACTCCCTCTTCCGGCAGTACTAGTGCTGCATCTAACAACAATGATCGGGGGAGGAAGCCCCCCTCAGGATGTCGCCATTGCGGCGGACCACATTGGAATAATGAATGTCCACATGCACAGATGAATGCCCATCAAGCTTTTGAGGATGGGACGGATGACGACGCCGATGATGCGGACCAGACCGAGCCAGTAGGTGCATTCAATGCAATTGTTGGCTCCATTTCTGAGCCCTTAGCGGGTACCAGTGCCGGTATCCGCAAGAAGAAGGACCCCTGTCCAATTGCCAGGAAAGGAAATAAGAAGGCGAATTTGAGGACTCCTCCTCATCAAGAGAGGACCCTAATGTTCGTTGACATGAAGGTAAATGGCAAGCCCATTCGGGCAATGATAGACACAGGTGCCACCCACAACTACTTAGCCTCGACTCAGGTGGAGCGTCTTGGACTAGTCGTAGGAAAGGGCAAAGGTCGTGTGAAGGCTATCAACTCACCACCTCAACCAGTGGGTGGAATAGCCAAAGAAGTACCAGTGAAGCTTGGCCCTTATGAAGGAAAGTTCAACCTGCGCGTAGTGATCATAGATGACTTTGAGTTAATCGTGGGGTTGGAATTCCTGAGACAGACCAATACCATGCCCGCACCGTATGCAGACATGCTGCTGATGATGGGGGCAAATGGGGCCAAGCCCTGCATTATTCCGTGCATTCCCATGAAGATGGCAGCCGAGAACATCTCGGCCTTGCAGTTGAAGAAGGGGGTAAAAAGACATGAACCCACGTTCCTGGCTACCCTCTGCATGGAAGATATAGAACGCTCCTCGGGTCCCATTCCTGCACCCGTGAAGGAGTTACTTCTGGAATTTGAAGACATCATGCCACAAGACATGCCAAAGCGTCTTCCGCCTAGGCGAACTGTGGACCATGAGATTGAGTTGGTGCCGGGTGCGAAGCCACCTGCCCGGGCGCCATACAGAATGTCACAACCCGAACTCGCCGAGCTCCGGAGACAATTGACGGAAATGCTAGACACAGGGATCATTGTGCCCTCTAAGTCCCCATACGGGTCCCCTGTGCTATTCCAAAAGAAACATGATGGTAGTTTGCGACTCTGCGTGGATTACCGGGCTCTAAACAAAATCACCGTGAAAAACAAGTACCCTATTCCGCTAATGGCAGACTTGTTTGATAGACTGGGTGGTGCGACGGTATTCACCAAAATAGACCTGAGGACAGGTTATTGGCAAGTTCGGATTGCCGATGGTGATGAGCACAAGACGACCTGTGTGACAAGATATGGGTCGTACGACTTCCTGGTTATGCCCTTTGGCTTGACTAACGCGCCAGCCACATTTTGCACCTTGATGAACCAAGTCTTCCGAGAATACATTGACGAATTCGTCGTGGTTTATTTGGATGACATTGTGGTATATAGCCAGACACTAGAAGAACACCTGGAGCATTTGCGGAAGGTCCTAGCCCGATTGCGGGAGCACGAACTATATGCGAAGCTATCCAAGTGCTCCTTTGCTCAGAAACAAATTGACTTCCTCGGACATGTCATCGAGGAAGGGAGGATCAAGATGGACCAGCAGAAGATTCAGGCCATTACAGAATGGCCGCCTCCTAAGGATATACATGCCTTGAGGTCGTTCCTTGGCCTATGCAACTTCTATCGGCGGTTTGTGAAAAGTTACTCCCTCATTGCAGTGCCGCTGACAGAACTTCTCAAGAAGGCCACCCCGTGGGATTGGGGCCCCAAGCGGGCAAAGGCCTTCGACGCATTGAAGATGGCTATGTCCAGTAGCCCAGTCTTGGCCCTCCCTGACTTGGCCAAGCCATTCGAAGTGCAAACGGATGCCTCCGACTATGCACTTGGTGGAGTATTGCTACAAGAAGGGCATCCCGTAGCGTACGAGAGCCGGAAACTGAAGGATGCAGAGCGACGCTATGCCGCCCATGAGAAAGAATTATTGGCTGTCGTTCATTGCTTACGCCTTTGGAGGCATTATCTACTGGGAGCCCCATTCGTGGTCAAGACAGACAATACAGCCGTTAGCCATTTCATGACCCAGCCAAAGCTGAATGGACGACAGGCTAGGTGGCAGGAACTCCTAGCGGAATTTCACTTCAACCTGGAGTACCGAAGTGGAAAGACCAATCATGTTGCTGATGCACTCAGTCGGAGAGCTGATCTAGCATCGATGTGTGTTCTCGCCGCCCTAAAGGGAAGCGAAGTAACCACCACCATAAAAGACCAGATACAGGATCTACTCATCAAGGATCCTGCTGCACAGTATTTGGTTGATTTGGTAGGACAGGGCAAGACTCGCCAGTTCTACACCGAAGATGGGTTCCTGAAGGTGAAAGGGAACCGACTTTATGTTCCTAAAGGAGGAGATCTGCGACGGACTCTTCTTGCAGAATGCCACGATACTTTGTGGGCCGGTCATCCCGGCGAGGAACGCACCATGGCATTGCTTCGCCGTGCATATTATTGGCCTCAAATGGTCGATGACGTCGCTCAGTATGTGAAGACTTGTCTAGTATGCCAGAAAGATAAGTCAGACCGCTTGACGCAGGCAGGGCTCTTGGAACCACTAGCTGTACCAAAAAGACCTTGGGAAAGCGTTTCCCTGGACTTCATCACCGGATTGCCCAAGGTCGGAGATCTCACAACTATCTTGGTTGTGGTGGATCGGTTTTCCAAGTATGCTACCTTTATAGCAGCCCCACAATATATATCAGCAGAAGATACAGCTCGACTATTCTTCTCTCATGTCGTCAAGTATTGGGGCTTACCTAAAGACATTGTTAGTGATCGCGACTCACGCTTCACTAGCAATTTTTGGACCCAACTCTTTAAGTGCCTCGGGTCAAAATTGAGTCATAGCTCAAGTTTTCATCCGCAATCTGATGGCCAGACGGAGCGATTCAATGGCATGCTAGAGGAATATCTCCGGCACTTTGTGACCGGATCGCAGAAGAATTGGGTGAAGCTTCTGGATGCTGCTCAACTGTGTTTCAATTCACAAAAGAGCTCAAGTACCAACAAAAGCGCTTTTGAAATTGTTACCGGACAGCAACCGCTACTCCCACACACAGTGAACGCACCAAACATGTCAAAATCTCCTCGGGCTGCCAGCTTCTCAAAAGAATGGAAGCAAAATTTGGAGATAGTGCGGAGCTATCTTGTCAAAGCCCAAAAACGGATGAAGAGGCATGCTGATCAGAATCGCCGCTTTGTGGAATACCAGGTGGGAGACAAAGTGATGGTCAAAATCCCAAAGCGGTACTTGTTTGCAGGGGTCCATGACCCTCGCCTATTGCAAAAATATATTGGACCCTTGTCCATTGAAAGGCGCATTGGGAAAGTTGCATACCGGGTGGATACCCCAGCTTGGTGGAAAATCCATCCTGTTTTCCATGTCAGTCTCCTGAAACCTTTTCGGGAAGATGTGGAGGATCCTTCACGAAGCCAACTCACAATACCAAGTATTCGAGGCCCCAATTCAACCGGAAAAAGGCGTGCTGAAGCTATTCTTGATGATCGAGTGATTCACGCCTCAAGAAAAGATCACCAGGAGTTCTTGGTGAAATGGCAGGGATGTGATGCAGAGGAGAATACTTGGGAGAGGGGAACAAACCTCAAAGCCTACAAGAGCCTGATTGATGATTACCTTGCAAGGAAGGCGCCGAGGACGTCGCCAACTCAGGTGGGGGAGAATGTCATGGGCGGCTTTCCAGCCATGCCCCATGATCCCTTGGACGCGCCCCGTGGCGTCCTGGCCAGCCTCCCAACGCCCGTCGCCACGGTCGGCCCCGTGGTCTCGGCAGCTCCAAGTGACAAGCGCGCATGTGCCTCTGTCGCCCCACCGATAGCCATCGCCAGCGCCCAGCCACAGGCAAAAGCCGACAGCGCCGCGCGCGCAGACAATGCCGCGCGCGCAGACCCTGATGCTAAAGACAAAGTTGCTGCCAACGGACTTGCTGCTGCTTTGTAGAAGACTAAGTCCTTTTCATTGTAAATATAGAGTAGTTTTGCTGCATTTTCTTTAAGTGTGATTTTCCAGCTTTCATAGGTCTAGTCATGTAACTTTGGTTTATTTTTTTAAGCATTATTAAGGGGGACCAAGCAATCAAAACTTTCAAGCAAGCAAACAATTCTCTGTACTGGTGTCTCTCCCCCCCGACACCGTCTTGTTTTCTGTAATAGCTTTCATTCAATGCAATCAAGCTTTCTTTCATTCTCAATTCTCTTTTCTGCTCTCTTTCAATTGCTCATGACATTGGTTTTCCCGTACGGCACTGACAATCTAGTCTAGCGTACGGAGGGGACCTCAGTTGGCGGACAGCAACCGTACTGACATCGGTTGCCTAGCCTTACGTCGCCCTTCCAAGGAACTTCAGGAAGGCGCCGCGTAACAGTAAGTATGAACAAATTCAGACTGTGAAACTGCGAATGGCTCATTAAATCAGTTATAGTTTGTTTGATGGTATCTACTACTCGGATAACCGTAGTAATTCTAGAGCTAATACGTGTTCCTCTTTACACGAACTTGTTTCTCTTTTTTGAAGGTGCATTTTATGATAGCAAGCCTAGTTCTATGGTCTTCTTTGAATATGTGATATCAGCATCAAGGCTCAATCTGCTAAAATTTTACTAGTGGACTGGGGCAGCTTACTGTTTCTCTGAATGTAAAAATACATTCCACATCATCTCAGGCAATCCTACCAACACCAAACCCCTTTCCATGCCTCTATATCAATCATAACCTCCAATATCAATTCACCAACCCACCAACTTCATAAAATTGATACCAATTAGTTTCCTAAACCACCCTCACTATTTACAAACACCACTCTCACAACCTCACTTCCAAAACCTCATAAAAAATAGCCACTTTCCCAAAAGACACAAGTTTCTGAAAAAATAACTCACATGCCCAAGTTCTCAGGAAGGAGGGCATGAATGTCCCTTTTATTACTAACACCGTTTCTTTGTTTTACATGTACATCTTATGTGCCATACTTGGCTTATAGTAATGTTCTAAGTTAGTGGTATTAGCATTTTTAATGCTCATTCAATTGAGAGTATACCAATGGCCTAAAGGAGTTCATAATTGGATCATCTCAGTAAGATACTTGCAACACACAAGTTTCAAACTGGACAAATCTAGGGGCTTAGACCTAGCTGTCCAGTCCACACTCCCCAACCCCCTTCATACAGGATCCTTGAAACCAAACAAACCACACATGTCTTAACACAAAACCTACACACCAAACATAAACCCAAATGCCCAACTCTTTTCATTCTTCAGGAATCCCTATATGAAGAGACATGCACCTCAACCCTGTAGATGCTCACACACATATCACCACCAATCATCAGCTCATCACATACCTCCCAGTGATACCACTACCCAACAGAGATTTTGAAAGTGAGGAAGAACATTATCTCCGCTTTCTCATTAAAAAGGACATGGTGTTCCCCTTTATGCTAACCTGTTTGTTTATTTTTGCAGGTACCACTACCCTTGATATGCTTATTCCATTGATGTGTTCTCAGTGTGTGTTATTAGCATTTTTAATGTTCATTCTACTGAGAGCACATCAAAGGTTTCAGGCATATCACTCATTGACAGTAATACATACATGTTTTCTCCAAACAAGTAACCAACTGGAAACATCTAGGGGAAAAAAAACTAGATGTCCTGGTTACTTGTATGGGAACTCATCATACAGAGCCTGTGAGATCACACTAAACACACAAACATATGACTCCATACAAGGATCAATTCGGACAAAATTAGGGGCTCAAACCTAACTGTCCAGTATGTTTCCTCCACCAGCAATTCCCAGGTGAAGAACCCTGCATCTGCAACATGCAGAAGCTTCTACGACTTCTTCCAACTGTCACCAGTTTAGTATGCCACCTTCAACTTTTTGACCAAAGCAATTGTTCCTCCATAGTCAGTGCACAATATATAGTTGCTATGGTCACACGGGTAGAAACAAAGAATATGAGACTCATCTCTAAATATCTCTGATGCATTACACACAACTACCCTTCTGCTCCATCTCTTCTGCCAGTCATATCACACAGAGACAACCTACTCATACATCCCTTTTGGTTTAACACACATCTATCTTCAACCTGGCTTTCTTTACTATTAAAGCTATGTTGAAGATAGACACTTTGTTCTATAGGACTGCTCCCCTTGAATGTTTGTATACTTGTATTTTATCATCTTTCATAGGAAAAGTATACTTACTTTCTATATGTAGAACTTTTTGTATATGAAAGGAGTCCTTACATCCGATTTGCATAGTTAACTTAGGTTTACATTCTTGCATAGTTGACCTAGGTTCTCTTCACTTTGTTTTTTTGGGATCCAATTGCCTATCAAATGTGGATAGGCAATTGACACTTTACTATAGGTCTGAATTGACATAGTTCACATGATTCAATTGATTATCATGTTTGGATAATCAATTGGGACTCCACCTTAGCTTTGGAGGTAAGGTCCATGTCCCTCTCCTTTGTTGTACTTCTTTTGTTACTTTATTATATATAGAATAGGGGTCGTGCCAAACCCCATCATCACAAGAAGTGAAAAACATAGATGATTGGATTTGATAAAAAAAAAAATTTAAAAAACAATGTACCCTAAAAAATCAACCCTGATCAATAAACATCATTAGCAATCGATTATCAACTTTCGGTGGCGTACTCAACTTATATGCAAGTCGAGCATAAACTGATGAGCAAGTTTTGATCAAATTAACGATTAAACTACTTTAGGCCTTGAAATTTATGAACTTATGGCATTGAAATATACTATTAATCATAAGGAAACATCTAAAGTTTTAGGAGTTGACAGTTTAATTCATACCATTAAAAGTTAGTCATTCTATAACAAGTAATACCTTTAGGTAGAGGATGATTGTTTAAAGAAGGCAGTAGCTAAGAATTTGACGCTACGACGGTCTTGGAATGGATTGGACTATAATATCATCAGGTATTGATGATAAGTAGATTGTTGAATGAGTCTAATAGGAATTGAGCCGTTAAATAACATTAGGTTATTATAGTAAACATTGGTTATACAATGAAAGTGATGTTAATCAACGAATGTTGTAATAATTAGCGATGGAGTGTTTTGAAATACCACTATAGTTAATCCAATTTACACATATAATTATGTAATAATTTCTAATCATTAAATAATATTTTTACAAATAATTGTCATATTTATATTAATTAATGTAGCTCAGTTGTAAAGTTGGACTTATGAACAGCTAATAATAAATTACATATCCTTATTCCAATACCATATGATGAATTTAATTCTGTTAATTCAATAATTTTATTAAATTAAGGGGCGGAATCAAATTATTTTAACATTGCGACCACTAGTGGAGCACATCCTTATACCGGAGTTGAGTGTATTAAACCTTCTGTTGGTAATTTACACTTACAATGGAGTTACAAAGAACACGTGGGGTACAATATAGACTATAGGTTTCTTTATTTTGAAATTTAAAATTTCAATCAAAAAATTTAAAATCATTGGCAGGAGACATTCAGAATTTGAACTCATTATAACCCCTGAATTATGTTTATTCAACTAGTATCTTTCTTCACAACATATACACAAAATCTTTTACTACCCTTGCTGGTCGCAACTAGACTTGCCATACTAGAAGGCAACCAATGTGACACCCGGTCCTACGGCGTGTGTAGATTTGGAACCTTCTAGTGCGCCAAGTTCCGTTGCTAACCGTGAATAAGATATTCGATGGTGCATATAGTTTTGGATCCTTCATGCCACCATCTATTGTTATTGATTTCCTCTTTACTTTTTTTTTGTATAGGTTATAGAAAATGCAAGGCAATATAAAAATAGAAAAACATTGATAGATCTGCAATGTTGGGCGGATTGAACGAAGATTCTCACTGTTGCGACAGTGATGATGTTGATTATCGCAATTACCTTTTTTTTTTTTTTTGTGATTAGAATTTTTTCTTTGTGCGAACTTTAATAAAAATTATGAGTTTAAAGATTGGATTTATTAGTTATCTCATCTTCTACTTTCGTTCTTTTTTTCCAGAGTATTATTCTTACAAAAAAAACAAGACAACATAGAAAATAGGCAAAAAATAAATAATAAGTAAAATAAATTAAAATTTATTGTTCTCCCTTAATAGCAGCCAATATTTTTTCCATACATCAGAAGAAAAAATCTTAAACGACTGGGGAAAAATGATTGCAGGGAGGAGAATTTAGAGGGCTGATATAGTTGTCAATATTTTTGCATGCCCTACATACTCACAACATACGGCGATCCGACAGGTGTTCTCTCCTATCGAACCCTATCTTCTTGAATTTAACGGATGGGCGTGTCAATAGACCCTCTAATGAAGAATGCATCTAGGGTTGGCCTTGGCGTTGGAGGCATTATTGTATGCTGACAGTATGGAGGGATGTAATATATTAAATAAATAATGATAATTATTTTCGACCGATCCTTTGTATTTATAGGTCATTTTTGGCACCTAATGGTATATTTTCTCGTAAATGACATGATTATTTGGATTTTACTAATTCAAAAGCATATGTTGTATCGCCAGATTTAATGAATTTTCAATTAACTAGATAACTGCCAAGTCGTGTGCATACTCAATTGTCTACTTGGCCGCTAATGCATGTTCACAATGGTCGATGTTAACCTCCTAATCTCGTGATTTTTAATAGACTCGTATGTGGTGGTATAATGAACTGTTGGTTCAATTATACCTATATTGGGGAATGATTATAAATCAAAGGTCTAGAATATATAATGTAGTGGATGATTATAAACTAATGGTTGATTTTGACTTTTACTTAGAGGCAGTTCTATAACATCACGTATTAAAATAGACATAGAAGGACGTTGATTAAAAATAATATGTCTAGGATAAAAGACTAAAATATTTTCTTACATCACCAATAGCAAAATCATCATGTATATTGTAACAACACTTTTGCAAGTACTTTTCTTGTGGCCAACTTCCTTGTAGATGGAATATTTATTTTTCTATTTTTCGAGTTCCATTAGATTGTAGTTCTAAAATGCATGGACGCTTCCTTCTCCCATTATTGGGTTGGAATTCGGGTGGAGGTATTTTTATCGATTGATGCTCTTGAGGAACCACCCATTTGTCATCCGTAGGGATTAGGTAAATAGTTCCTTCGTATGCATCCAAGTATATTTTAACCTTATAGAACGGAGAAGAATGCTCGCAAATGGACGAACCATATTCAGTCCAAAGCTCAATCTCAGCCATTGTGTGTAGACATGGTATTTTTCTAAATCAAACTGGTAACAAGAACATGTATTCAACTATAAATCAACTACTATATCCGAATCGTGTTGGATGATGCTAAATTGGTTGGTCTCCAGTCGATACACCTATAGAGCATCACCAAGAACCATTTTTTTCCTTTATTTTTTGTTTTTCAGCGGGACAAAGTGGGTGACAACCTTCTTTATTTCTGTACATCTCTCATCGAACTTTTTCAGTAAGCTTCCGCATAATAGTATTGAGATTAGTCCAATAATCGAGAAATCTTTGTGGTTCTTAAGCATTGCATTAAGCGATTCTACAATATAATGTCATAACGGTTTCCTGGCAATAATGCCCTTCTCTACTTTTGAAACCCAACTTTACACGAGAGGCAATTGACAATTTCTCAATTTTTACAATGCATTTGCTGAAAATGATCAAAGAACTCGACATTACTATACGCTTGTGCACCAGAATACTAATGCTTGATAAATTCTCCACTGTGAAACGTCTTTGGAAGATTTTAATGAGTTGAAGTGTGCAAAAAACCATGATGAGCTACAATATAAACTTTTTAAAAGCCATTTCTGATAGACAAATGTCGATCAAAATAATGTACACCTTATTACTATCGGGAACTATGTGGCGCAACTGTTCAAAAACGTAGGTACAAGAATCGTCACACTCTTTGTCAACTCCGCAGAATGCAATAGAAAAAATATGATTCTCTGTATCTTGTGCCACTTGTGCCACTGAACACAACAAACAATCTCCATATCTACCATTTAGGAATGTGTCGTCAATAGCAATAATTTTTCGCATATAAGAAAATCCTTTAATGAAAGCTCTGACAGCTACAAAAAATTATCTGAACCTGCCTTTCTCACCAACCTTCAAATAAACCTTACTTCCTTCATTCTCATCTAGAAGAACATGGCGATACACTTCCAAAAGAGCATACCCCTCCTCCCTAGTACCTTTGATTGTAGTCTTAGCTACTTCATCTGTCTTCCATCTCTTCCAATAACTAACTTGGCAATGAAAGCCTGAGAAAAACACATCATTCAGATCTGATAGATATGGGCATTTTCTATTAATATACATATTCCAGTAATATGTACCAAGGGCGTTTGACGATACATTAGGATGACGGCGTGAAATATACTAAACCTTGCATGTGTAATCTCCATGGTACTTAGTGATACTAAACCTATCAGAACTATACTGGCAACTCATATCTTTGCATGCCACCGAAGTTAATTTTTTGCTAATTTTGTTCGAACAAAACATAAAAGGCATATTCAAAGAATCTAGTTGCAATTGTGTCATTATCTCTTTCTTGTCCTTAAAGCACTTTCCTACAAAACACATGTACCATTTGCGTTGTTGTATTGCATAGCAATAGACTCCTGCATGCCTTGTGCTATAGCTACCTGTCTGACAATATTGGGGTTCTCTTCCGCGCCGTCTGTATTTTCTAGATCATACAAGTTCATTTCATTCTTATCAAAATCATTCAACCCTGACTAAATCTACTAAAGCCATCCTTCATGTCATGACCCAAAATTTCACCTCATGATGTGATGGCGCCTAGATGTACTTGCTAGGTAAGCTAACTCATAATCAATAAAATTATCACGACTAAAAATTCACTAGCCGTGATGGCACCTAACCCGCTAGGTAAGCAAAGAGTCACATAATAATAATGAAATCGAATAAACATTGTCCAATAAATCATCAGCAAAAAACATATCTCAGAATATAACCATAAAATTGGTACAACCATTCCCGAAAATCTGGTGTCATCGAGTACACGAGCACTACTGAATAACAAGATACAAGCAAACTCATTTAATACAACTGTCTGAACAATAGAACAGTAAAGATAGAAATAACAAAAAGAGAACTTCAAGGACATCGGATGACATAACAGCTACCTCGTAGTCTCCCAATAGCTAATAACACCTCAACTCTAGAAATCACCTCTACCGGATGCACTGGATCTGCACATGAAGTGCAGAGTATAGTAAGAGTACAACCGACCCCATGTACTCAATAAGTAATAACATTAACTTTGGGTTAAAAGCAGTTAAGAGCTCAGACCAATAGTCAGATGTCAATATCAATAACCGGTAACAGTTTAGAATATAAAGGAAAAATCGTAGAAACAAGTAGCTCAATGATATCATGTTCTACTTGTTCACATTTCAGAAATTTAAACATTCTTTCAAGTATAACAGTTAAAGTCCAACACAGATAAAGCATTTTATTTAACAGTTAGCATGAGGAAAGTACATCTTTATGCCTACATATCAAGTATACGTGTCAATCAACAAATGTCACAGTGGATCCATCAATATTCATACAGAGCACTGTACGGGTGCTTGGCATAACTATCCATCATCAAAGCACGTATATAAAGCACTGTGCATGTGCCCACTGCTGGCATGTTAGACTCCGGAGAGGCGGATCTTGCCCAAGCACTAATCATAATCATTTAGCCCAATAGTGTGGTCATACAATAAACTATATAAGAACTCGATGTTAATGGCAAAAGTAGAACTGGAGCTGTGGTCAAAGCAGTACTTAGCTTCTGAAATCTCTCCTCACACTCATCAGTACACCTGAATGGGGCACCCTACTGGTTTAACCTAGTCAAAGGTGAAGCAATAGATGAAAAACCCTCCACAAAATGACGATAATAAACTGCCAAACCCAAGAAGCTCTGAATCTCTATAGCTGAAGACGGTATGGGCCAACTCTGAACTGCCTTAATCTTCTTCGGATCTACCTTGATCCCATCACTAGACACCACATGGCCCAAGAACACCACTGAGTCAAGCCAAAACTCACACTTGGAGAATTTAGCATATAACTTCTTCTCCCTCAAGTTCTAGAGTACAATCCTCAGATGTTGCTCATGATCCTCATGGCTGCGCGAGTACACCAATATGCCATCAATGAACACAATCATGAATGAATCAAGATATGGATGGAATACATTATTCATCTAGTGCATAAAGGTTGCTGGGGCATTGGTCAACCCAAAAGACATCACAAGGAACTCGTAGTGCCCATAGCGGGTCCTGAATGTCGTCTTATATCAAAATTCTGAATTTTTAACTAATGATACCTTGACCTCAAATCAATCTTCAAAAACACCCTCGCACCTTGAAGATGGTCAAATAAGTCATCAATGCATGGTAAAGGATACTTGTTCTTAATGGTAACTTTGTTCCACTGCCGGTAATCAATGTACATCCACATAGTACCATCCTTCTTCTTCACAAATAGAACCGGCTCACCGCAAGGCGACACACTAGGCTGGTTGAAACCCTTATCAAGCAACTCTTAAAGATGTTCCTTCAATTCTTTCAACTCTGCTGGTGCCATATGATATGGAGGAATAGAGATGAGCAGAGTTCCCGGTACAAGATCAATACCAAAATTAATGTCCCTGTCGGGTGGCATGCCTGTCAAATCTGCATGAAACACATCTGGGAAGTCTCTCACCACCGGAACTGACTCAATGGTAGGAGTATCAGCACTAACATCCCTCATAAAGGCCAAATATGCCATACATCCCTTCTCAACAATCCGTTGAGCCTTCAAATATGAAATCACACTACTGGGAACATAGTCTAGGGAACCTCTCCACTCAACCCTAGGCAACTCCGACATCGCCAATGTCACAGTCTTAGCGTGACAATCCTGAATAGCGTGACATGGTGACAACCAATCCATGCCTAAAGTCACGTCAAAAACAACCATGCTAAGTAGTAAAAGATCACCTCTCGTCTCTAAATCCCCAATAGTCACTACATATGACCGATATATACGGTCCACAATAATATAATCACCCACCAGCGTAGGTACATGAACAGGCGTAGCTAAAGAATCATGGGGCATATCCAATTAATGAGCAAAGTACGATAACACATATGAATAAGTGGAACCAGGATCAAATAATACTGAAGCATCCTTATGGCATACTGAAATAATACATGTGATCACAACGTCAGAAGAAAATACCTCTGGCCTGGCGGTAAAATCATACCATCAAGCCTGACCACCACTTATCTGACATCCCCCTCTGGGGCGACCTTGACCCGCACGACCTCCACTGTGAGCTGGCTGGGCTGATAGTGTAGCAACTGGTGTAGGGGTCACAGACTGGCCTCCCTGCTTCACCAGACCTCTGTAATGATGGGTACAATACTTCCTCACATGCCCCAACTCCCCACAATCATAACATTCTCAAGCCGAAAATGACGGTGGGGCCTATATCGGACCCCAAGGACTAGAATAGCCGCTAGAAAAACCTGATACTGATGAACCTTGAACTGATAAGCATGGTGCGAGCTTTGATCTGGAGGTGCACTAAACGATGACTAACTCGAACGAGTACTGTATGAACCATGGCTAGCTGATGCACCGCAATGAACCAGACGAGCCATTCGAGCGGGCCTATAAGGACGACCTCTGCTGTGATGTGACTGGCCTCTAGATGAGGTACCACTGAAATCACCTGAAACACGGTACCTCATGCCCCCCGATCCTCGTGCTCAAGCCTGATTCCAAGAACCTGGCGATCTCGACCAGCTAGTCTAACCTTGCATCCGTCTCGGCCTCTCTAGCCAGATTGTATCGTAAACCGTAGTCGGCGCCATTAATGAACCTCCTTATCCTCTCTCTCTCTATCTCAGTAGGAACCAACCATATAGCATGACGGGCCAGATCCATGAATCTTATCTCGTACTGAGTCACAGTCATATCTCTTGGCGTAGCTTCTAAAAATCTCTACGTAGCTCCTCTCTACAAGTTTGTTGAACAAACTTCTCTAGAAAGAGAATGGAGAACTCATGCCATGTAAGTGGTGTTGTGCCAACTGGCCTGCTCAACTTATAAGCCTACCACCATCTGTAGGTTACCCCTGTTAGCTGAAAAGTGGTAAATGCAACTCCACTAGTCTCCAAAATACCCGTTGTGCGAAGAATCAACTGACATCTATTTAGAAAATCCTGGGCATCCTCTGACTCTTCTATGTTGAACTCTAGAGGCTTAAGCCTCCAAAACCTCTCGAACCTCATCTACTCCTCATTACTCATAGATGGACCAACATCGGTGCGAGCAGCAACAGCCGGCTGAACTGGTTGTACCCCTAGTGTCTGGAGTCCCTGAGCTAGCTGCCCTAGAGTCCCAACCTGTGAGGTGGCTAGTGCTGCTGGAACCGAAACCGCCTGAGCCAGTCTCGTGCACACAGTCAAAATATGGGCTAAGGACTCCTGAAGTCTAGGGATAACAATGGGCACTGCAAGTGCCTGAGCTGGTCCCACCGGCTCAATGACATCTAGTACCTTATCCTCAACTGGAGCAACTGGTAGCTCCACAGGTGCTGCTCTGGCTATTGTACGAGCCACCTCGACCTCTACTGCAGCCCCGGCCTCTCACAGCCAGAACTGGTGGTACTGGTGGCCGTTTTACTAAATCGGTCACACGTGTCCTTACCATCTGTGAGAGAACAGAAGAGCTAAGTTTCAAACTTCAGAAATAACAATTTCGCACGACAAGAATGCAAGAAAGTGAAGTTTCCTAACAGTTTGGTAGCCTCTCGAAGATAAGTAAAGATGTCTCCATATCGACCCGCAAGACTCAACTAAACTTGCTTGTGATGCGTGAGACCTAAGCAACCTAGTGCTCTGATACCAAATCGTCACGACCAAAAATCCACTAGTCGTGATGGTACCTAACCCCAGCCCGCTAGAGAAGCCAACAGTCACATAATAACAATGCAATGGAATAAACATAGTCCAATAACTCAACAACGGAAAAATATCATAAAATATCTGAGAATATAACCATAAAACTGCTATAACCATTCCTAAATATGAGGTGTCACCGAGTACACGAACACTACTAAATAACAAGATTCAAGCAAATCCTTTAATACAAATGTCTGAACAATAAAATAGTAAAGATAGAAATAACAGAAAGAGAACTTCAAGGATTGCGGATGACATAACAGCTACCTTGTAGTCTCCCAACAGCTAATAGCAACTCAACTCTGGAAATCGCCTCGACTGGATGCACCTGGATCTGCACATAAAGTGCAGAGTATAGTATGAGTACAACCGACCACATGTACTCAATAAGTAAAAATATTAACCTTGGGCTGAAAGCAGTAACGAGCTCAGAACAATAGTTAGATGCCAATATCAATAACCGGTAACAGTTCAAAATATAAAGAAAAAAATAGTAGAAACAAGTAGCTCCATGATATCAAGTTCTACTTGTTCACATTTTAGAAATTTAGACATGCTTTCAAGTATAACAGTTAAAGTCCAACACAGATAAAGCATTTTATTTAACAACTAGCATGAGGAAAGTATATCTCTATGCCTACATGTCAAGTATACGTAACAATCAACAAATGTCATAGTGGATCCATCAATATTCACACTTAGCACTGTATAGGTGCCTCGCATAACTACCCATCATCAAAGCATGTATATAAAGCACAGTGCCTGCATCCACTACCGGTATGTTAGATTCCGGAGGGGCAGATCTTGCCCAAGCCCTAATCATAATCATTTAGCCCAATAGTGCATCCTGGTGCATGCGTCGCTCTAAAATAATAACACTTAGCCCAATATAGGCCTGGCGTACGTGTTACCTCAAAATCAAGACCCAACCAACTATATGGCCCAAACTCAGTCATTTATCATTCTTGTCTCAGATAAACACATCTCAAATTCTCAACTTAACAGTGTTACCCTTAAACAATATCACCAACATGTGAGGAATCAAATGAGAAGTACTGAGATAGAGATATCATACACGGATATGGCATCATGACTGAGAATATGTGTACAAATAAGGCATATAACTCAGAAATACCAAGAATAGCCCTATCAAGTCTCAAACAATTAGTACTTAACCTAGACTTGTTGTCTAACATAAATCACAGTTCAAATAATCAAACAAGTAGGGAAAAAGCGGGGATAATAAGGTATGATAGCTAAACAAGCCCGGTAATAGCCTAAAGGCCTCCCTATACCATGAACACACCGGTGCACGTACACACGCCCATCACCTAAGGAGTACGTCACCCCAATATCTTTCACATAACGTAGTTCTTAGGGTTAAATACCCTCAAATCCAAGTTTAGATGTGTTACTTACCTCAAAGCGCGCAACTCAATACTCCAACAAGCCCTAGCCTCATGAATTGGCCTCCGAACACTCGAATCTAGTCATAAACTACTTAATACCATCAATAATAGCTATAGGAAACAATTCCAAAAGATAAAACTAAGGTCTTGAATCAAATACGCAACATCAAAAAAATGTCAACCCCTGGCGCACACCTTGGAACCCGACAAAATTCGTAAATTCCGAACACTCATTCAATTACAAGTCCAACCACACTAATTTCATCCACAAATCGACCCCCGAATCACCAAATCTCACTCTCCAACAACATAGCCTAAAATTCCTAATTTCCAAGTCAAATACACATAAACTAGGTATAATACTCGATGGGCAATCAATACTTATCAATAAAAGTGATGAATCTCCACTTACCTCAATAAAAGTGAGAAAAATCACGAAATCCTTTTAATTATAACACGGCCAATCAATCCGCACCTGCGGTCTCGCTTCTACGGAAAAGTGGCTGTATTTGTGGTCACTTCTGCGCATGTGCACCTGCGCCCCAATGTCCGCATCTGCGGAAACCCACTATCATAATCTACTTTGCTTCTACGCTCCACTTACCGCATCTGCGAGCTCATAGAGCGGACCAACATTCGCACTTGGGCATTGCCCCAGCCCCAGCATATTCCACACTTGTGATGTCCTAACTGCTTCTGCGGTCTCGCACCTGCGACCAAATTCTCACAAGTGCGATCACACCAGTACCTGAAGCTTCAACATTTCATTAAGTCCAAATATCAATTTGAATAACACTCGCGGCCTCCGGGACCCCATCCAAACATACCAACAGGTCCTAAATATGATACAAACTTTGTCGAAGCCTCAAATCACATCAAACAACATCAAAATTATGAATTGCACCCCAATTGAAGCCTAATGAATTTAATAAACTTCTAACTTCTAAAACTAATCCCAAACCATATCAAATCAACCCCGAATGACCTCAATTTTTTCACACTACTCCCAAATAACACAATGGATCTATTCCAATTCCGGGAACTAAAATTCAAACTTGGTATCAACAAAGTCAACTATCGGTCAAACCTTGCAACCTTCCAAACCTTTAACTTTCCAACTTTTGCCAAAAAGACTCAAATCAACCTACGGGCCTCCAAATCAACATTCAGATATACACCTAAGTCAAAAATCACCATACAAAGTTATTTGAACCCTCAAAACTATATTACAGAGTCGTCTATACAAAAGTCAAATTCCAGTCAACTATTTTAACTTAAGCTTCCAACCTTGGGACTAAGTGTCCCAATTCACTCTGAAACCTCCCCGAAACCAATCCAACTATCCCGGCAACTCACATAACCAAAAATGAACATAGAACAAGCAATAAATAGGGGAAAGGGGCTACAATACACAAAACGGCCGGCCGAGTCATTAAAAGAATAAAGTCGAATTTTCTTTAAATAACAGAGTTATATCATAATAAAAGAAGAAGTAATCTCAAGCTCTACAATATCTAATACAAGTATAACACGGTCTAGACACGACCAAAGCAGTACAACCCCCAAAAGCTAGGTAGCACAGAAAACACATCTCGCACCTCATCCATGAAATCCACAAGCCGTCAATGTATAGCTGATACCAAGTGCTCACTGACGAGCTCAAAACACACACTTATAATTATGTTCGCTAATCAAATATAGTATAGTATAATATCGTATCCACGGGGATTGGATTTAAATAGTATTCTTGTAGTTTCTAGCTTGGTTGCTATCCAAGATGATCAATAATTGAGATTTATGAGATGTCTAACTAAAATTAACTAAGAATCTAAAGCTATTGACTAATGACAATCAAAACAAGGAATAAGCAAAGAAGGTTATCAATGGGAGAAGATAGGGTTTTGATAGGATATGTGCAAGATAATTGTTTGGGATCTAACTCTAGATAATTCACTTCTAATGTTCAAGTGAGTCTCTCGAATTCACTCAATTATTAGTTCAAACGTTCAGTAAAAACTCCTCTCTCGATTAAGTCTTAACCTTACGAGATGAACCAATTTAATCACGTGAAGATATGCAAGAATGCGTAATGGATTGGTCATTAGGAAAACCTCTACCATTATTCTCCAAACTAGGTTTAGTCAATGATTCAACTAGCCTCTTTCAATTACTAAGAAGAATTAATGAACTCAACCAACAATATAATACAAAGATATCACAAGTTATGCCTCTCTCAATTACACGAACAAGTGAATATAGATGCAGTAGTTAAATCATCCAAAAGCGCTTCAATACATAAAACTAGAGTTATAATCCACAAACAATCATCAATACACTAAATCCATCAAACCCTAAAGAGAACTACTCCATAGATGTGGAGCAATTCATCACAAATAAAATAAAAGTATAGGAGAAGATAAGTTCGATCCAAACTCGGGTCTTGAGTAAGGAAGGAATGATAAAATCCTTGTGTTCGTGTTCTTCCAACTCCTCCTTAGCCTCCTTAGGTCGATTATGTGTCAAAAGTCCAGAAAATAACATTTTCCATGTATTTATACCAAGTAGGGTCGGCCCCAGACGAAATCACCTTCTCCTAGCCAAAATAGGATTTTCACTCTGTAAAAATTGCACAAGCGCGCCCCATGGGGCGACGCGCCATGCGAGGCTTTAGTGGGGAATTCGAGAGAGTTGATTTCTGACAGACAACATGAAAATGGCAGTCGCGCTGTGGCAGTTGACTTTTCTCAGAGTACGGAATTTTCCTTGCTTTTTGATATTCAGATGTGGTTCTCAACCCCCGAACGTGATCCCAGCTTAATTCCTTGGGTTTTTACTCAGACTTCAAAGCTCCAAATAGCTCAAATTAGCTCCATAACATCTACATCACTCAGAATCACTCCTACAAGGCATAAAATACATAATATGTGCAAATCTCTACCAATTAAAGCTCAAACACAATAAAAGTACAGTAAAGTAGAGTGCAATAAGTGACTAAAATATGAGATTATAGCCTACCATCACTCACATGTGCATACGAGTGAGTGGAAGGAATTCAAGAGATAGGATTCAAGCTGAATCAATGTCGCATGATAAGGAAAGAAAGATGGAAACTTTATCCTAAATGCCCGGTAGCCTCTCGAAGATAGGTATGGACGTCATCATACCGATCTGCAAGACTCTATTAGATACTTGTTCATGACTCGTAGAACCTATGAACCTAGAGCTCTGATACCAACTTGTCACTACCCAAAATCCAACATGTCGTAATGGCACCTAAGCCAATCCACTAGGTAATCCAAATAATAATAAAACTTAATATAATGATAATGATAAGAGTCGAAATTAAATAGCTGAATTTTATGCATCTACTTAAGGACTGGTAGTACAAGTCATGATCCACTAAGACTTAGATTTTACAAAAACTGAACTGAAATAATTACAATATCTGTTTAGATTGTACGTGAACAGAATTCAAAAGTTCATTCAGGGATCAAACCTCTATGTAGCCTCAGACATGGCTCAAATAGTTCACACAATGTTACAAATATAAGAAATATCATAGCTTAAAGCTTTACAGTCAATTCTAGGCTTATCATAGCCTAAGAACATCCCGAGCATGGATAAATACCCTCGGTGTTAGCACATGGGCTCAAACCTTACACATGTGCGGACCTATAGCACATAGCTATCACAAATAATTCAGGCAACTAGTGCCTCAACTAAGTTAAGATAAGATACTTACCTCATAAAAGCCACATCCAATACCGAGCAAGCCAAATAATAGTCTAGAAATACTATCCCGAGCGTACTGACCTCCGAACGGCTCGAAACTAGCCAAAAGTAACTCAAGAATATCAAATAATACCAAAGAAAACAAACCCAATCGATAAAGGTCAAATCTTTAATCAAAAGTCCAAAGTCAACCAAAAAGTCAACAAAAGTCAATGTCGGGCTCGCCTTGGATTCCAAATCCAAGCTTACCCGAGAGAAGCCCGAACCAATATAAGCTTGCAGAACAAACACTGACTCAATCGGAGTCCAATAGTTCAACCAATTCACCAAAATATCGCTCTTGGGTGTTCATAACCCAAGAGTCCAACCCACACTAGTTGGGTCCCTTATCTCCCGAAATACTCTTCCAAAACTCGCCAAATTTGAGTATGTTGTTCTCCTAATATAGGAGAATAAAATCCCAAAAGGAATAGAGAAATAAAAGTTTCTAACTCATTTTTAATTTTTCAAATTTAGGACATAACCTTAGGTCTTGATTTAATGAATTAAATTAGTATTCAATTAAAATTATGGATTAAAACTTAAACCAAAGGAATGCATGAAAGGGAAATACTTAGATTATAGTTTAGACCTTATCCCATGGAAGAAACTTGAAGAATATCCTCGAATTCTGCCAATCCGAAACTTTCAAGATGAGAAAAACTCCAACAATATTAATAGCAAAAAATGCCCAGTTGTTCTGCCTCGTTTCTTGTGCCAAACAATTTCGAAACTTGCTTTATATGCCTCCAATGGATTTCTAGTAAAATTTCAGTCAAGTTATGCTTTTGAATAACCCCATTTGATGTTATAATGAAACATATATGTTGGTTTCAATGTTTTCAAAATAGTGCAAATTTTTAAATGCGAATTCAGTGGTAATTTCGTAATTAATCTGAAAAAGCTAGCAACCCAATTCTTAGTAAAATGACCATAAATTCCTCATATGATGTCGAAACTGGATGACTTCAGTTTCTATGATTCCAAAATTACGATACGGATATAATGCTTCAATAAAAACAAAAATTGAAACTCATTTGCTTAATGTGGTACCATTTATGCTTGAAGAAACGACATCGAAACATAAAAAAACGAGCGCAACACAACCCAAACCTATCCGAAATTAAACACAGCCCCTCGGGACCCCGTACGAACATACCAAAAAGTTCCATAACAAAAAATAGACTTACTCGAGGCCTTAAATCACGCATAACAATATCAAAACCACGAATCGCACCTCAAATCGAACTTAATGAACTTTCAACTTCCAAAACTCGTGTCGAACTATATCAAAACAACTCATAATGACCTCAAATTTTGCACACAAGTCCCAAATGAATCATTAAGAATCTGATTGCCAAATGAATCACAAAACCACAATCCGAACCCGATATCATCAAAGCTAACTTCCGGTCAAACTCATCAACATTTCAAACCTTCAAATTGCCAACTTTTGCCAATTAGTGTTGAAACCTTCTAGAAATATCCGAAAGCAAATTCGGGCATACGCCCAAGTCCAATATCACCATCAAGACCTAAAGGAATCATTAAGAATCTGATTTAAGGTAAAATACACAAAAGTCAAACTTGGTCAACTCTTCCAATTTAAAACTTCCTAGTTGAGAATCATTCTTCCAAATCAATCCTGAATCACCTGAAAACCTAAACTGACGATTCACACAAGTCATAATATATCATATGAAGCTACTCAAGACTTCAAACAGTTGAACGTAATACAAATGCTCAAAACGACAGGTTGGGTCGTTACAAGTACAACCCCAAGAACTAGGTAACATAAGTACACGTGCAACCAGTAAATAATCATATATGTCTGTGAGAAGGAAAATAGATAGGGGATAAATAAGGACGGGGACTCTCTGTGTTACAGATCGAAACAGTATGACAACTTACCACGAAGTCACTTTTACTAAGCTCAAAGGGTACCACAATACCATTCTCAGAACCTGCACAAAAAAGTGCAAAAACGTAGTCTGAGTATAACACTGTCGATACCCAGTAAGTATCAAGTCTAACTTCGAAGAAGTAGTGGCGAGGCTAAATGTATCCGAATACTTACGACATAGAATTAATAATAAGCCTGAAGCTGGAATAGCAAATATCCTCATGATCAACAGATAATCAATATATAAAGAAGTCGAAAGACATAAAGCATGATTTCCCAATTCAACAGATAATCATAACGCTGCTCAAGTATGGCAAGTAAAACTGTCATGCTTTAGTCAACAAAGTCGAGGCTTCAAACTAGCATGTATACATGGCTTGTAACAGTTAGCGTTTTAACGAATACTCCTAAATGAATCAAGATTATGAATGCATGGTCAAACCGGTACAAGATCCATGTATCCCGATACAAGATCCATGTATCCCGATATTAAAATTCTACCCCGGTCGTGATATAAACTTTGTAGCATATACGCCCGCCACCACGTAAATACACCACCCCAATACCTTAAACACATAGCAAGCAAGTCAAATCCTAGAGGTTTCCCTCTTACGAAGGTTAGCCAAGAGACTTACCATTTCACGGGCTAGCTTCAACCACAAATCACTTAAAACCACGTATTCACACAAATACAAGCCAAACATCATCCAGGGAAGCCAAACAATGATATAGAAAATAATTTTAATCCATAAAGCTTCGATCTTTGAAGAATTCTCAAAAAGTCAACTTGGGCATGCATGCCCGAAATTCGAAACCAATACCAAACTCCGATGACCCATAACCTGCCGAGTCTAAACATATAATTAGTTACCAAATCTGGGTCCAAATCGATGGTCAAAATCCAAAAATACTCTCTCTTAAACTGTTGGCAAGTGCTCCAAATTTCTTCCTTAGATTTATAAATCAAATTCCAAAATCTGATATGGAATATTAAATAAAAATCAAATCCAAGTGAAGTACACTTACCCAAATCACATGGGTGAAAATTGCCTAAATAATCGCTCCAATCCTTGCTCCCAATCTCAAAATATGATAAAATGAGCTAACCCTTCAATGATATAACCTCTGCAGTGAATTCATATTTGAGGATAAAATAGTCGTATCTGTGACACTGCTTCTGCGGTGAAAACCATGCATCATCAAGAATCCCTCAACTAACCACACATCACATATGCGATAACTTATTCACATCTATGGTTCTGCATGTGCGTCTCTCTCTTGTAGGTGCACTCTCGCATCCGTGCCACAATCTTCACACATGCAGACATCCTCCCCTAGCTTGCTTCTCGCATCTACATCCACAAACTCCATAGGTGCGGACACACATCTGGCTCCAGGTTATGCAGAAGCGATAAATACCTATAACACACCCACATCACAGAAGCGACACCAACCCTACAAAAGCGACATCACTCCTGCCACCAAACCTTAGCAAGTGCGAAGAACAAGAACTAGAACTTTCAACAAGACCCTAAACAATCCGGAATCAATTCCTAACACTCCCGAGCCCCGCGGGATCTCATCCAATTATACCAATAATTTCAAATATAATATTCAAGTTCAAATACAATATCCAAACTTATCCAAATGCTCAAAATATCACAAATAATGTCAAATTCAAGAATTAATGATCAAGATCAATCTCTTAAGTTCATAAACTTTCAATTTCAAACCAAGCATCTGATTCAAGCTTAACCAATCCAGAATGAACCCAAACTTTACACACAAGTCTCAAATAATAAAACAGACCTATTCCAATTCCCTGAACAACAGTCCAACTTCGATAGCCTCAGAGTCAATCTGACAAAACTTATGAATTTTTAAATATGTCAAATTGCCAACTTTCGACAAATTGAGCCAAACCTTCTCGGAACATCCAAATTCAAATCCGAACATATGACCAAGTCCAAAATCACCATACGAACCTATTGTAACCATCAAATCTCGATTCTGAGGTCGTTTACTCAAAAGTCAAACCTAGGTCAACTCTTCAAACTTAAGGCTTCCGAATTGAGAACTATTCTATCAAATGAATCCCAAAACATGCGAACATTAAAACCAACCATATGCGCAAGTCATAATACATTACTTGAATCTACTCATGGACTCAACCTCCGAACTAAATGCCAAAGTTCAAAACGATTGGTTGGGTTGTTACACTTCACCATTCTTTCCTCATCTACTTCTAAAAATTTATTATTATAGAGGTGGTGGTGATGGTGCAGCTGCAACATTTGAACCTTGATGTGTCCTTCTAAATGGAACTTCAATTGTTTCTTCAACTGCATTTCAGCCACAAATATCATCAAACAAGGCCTCGTACCATCAGTTGTAACATCAAGAAGGTGTGAATCTAAATCATTGTCATTCTTAACAAAGGAAGGAGAAATCTTATCCCTCGTCGGTGCAGAACTAAGCATGCAAGTAATATTGAGGTGTCTAGGCGAATATGTTAGTTTGCCATATTTAATGACAACATGAATAAAGTGGTTATATGTACCATTGTTAGGTATACCAATAGATACTATAGCCTTTGTGTCTGAATTTTAAATTCCAATATTTTGGCCCCTCAAACCACTCATCAGAATAAAGATCGCATACTAATATTTGATTTCCATCAGTCTATTGTGAATTGGTGATCTATTAAATTATGATCTATTATGTACTTAGTGGTCGAGTGAATTAGCAAATTGCTGAGCAGTATGACTCAAATCTGTAGAACCAAAAATGTACAATGACGTCAAAGAGGAGATTTAATCACTTACTAAACGAACTCAGGGCACAATAAATCCCTTAAAAGCAACGCCCACTCAAATATGCCGCCACTTCAATCTCTTAATCGACAAATCTGAGCTCCCTCTCTCTCCACTGATGCATCCCGAATGAGTCTTTGAGAAGGAAGATGGTACAACTGACCTCTATGCAAGGAATAGACAAAAAAGCGAGCCAAGATGGGGGTATGGATGATTTTAGTGTCGGATTGGGAAGAAGAAGGGGTGCGGAAGGTGGGAATAGGATTTTGGATTCTTTTAATTCAATTATGCTAATAATTATATTTATATAATTAAGCCAATATGCAATAAGTTAAAGTTTGGGGATACAATCTGAAATTCTTACTTCACATTCTCATTAATTATTGTCTCAGATTAGCACTAATTAAACAGGAAGGTCTCCTACACAATAATAAAAACTTGAAGGCAAATTGGTAATTTAAGGTTTAGAAGAGGTCATCTGCCCAACTAACCTGAGAAAAAAATGGAAATGAGTAAACCCAATTTAAATTAAGAATTATTATCAAAAGCCAATACTCATATTTAAAAACTAATTTAACAACAACAGCAGCATACCCAGTATTATCCTACATAGTGGGGTCTAGGAAAGGTAGTGTGTACGCATATCTTACCTCTACCTTGTGAGGATAGAGAGGTTATTTCCAATAGACCCTTGACTCAGGAAAGTATAAGCACCCCATTAATGAAAATATAGACAAGAAGGAACAGTACCAAAAAGCTATATAAAAGCAGAACAAAAATAACAAGATAGTAAGGTGATCAACAATGAAAGAAAACAACGGTTAGTCATAAAAATCTACTACTAACAGAAAACGAGACTGCGTGCCAATACTACTGTTATGAACACTCTATATTACCTACTCTACTACCCTAATCCTCGACCTCCATACCTTCCTATCAAGGGTCATGTCCTCAGTTAATTGAAGTTGCGCCATGTCTTGCCTAATCACCTCTCCCCACCTCTTCTTTGTCCTACCTCTACCTCTCCGTTGGCCTTCCAATGTCAACCTCTCACACCTCCTCACCAGGGTGTTTTTGCTCCTCCTCCTCACATGACCAAACCACCCAAGTCGTGCTTCTCGCATTTTGTCTTCAATAGGGGCCACACCCACCTTGGCGCGAATAACCTCATTTATGATCCTATCTAACCTGGTGTGCTCGCACATCCATCTCAACATCCTCATCTCTGATACTTTCATCTTCTGCACATGAGAGATCTTGACTAGCCAACACTTAGCCCCATATAATATCGTTGGTCTGAGGACCACTCTGTAAAACTTACCCTTAAGTTTCGGTGGCACCTTCTTGTCACACAAAACACCGGAAGCGAGTCTCAATTTCACCTATCCCGCCCCAATAATATGTGTGATATCTTCATCAATCTACCCTCCCCCCTAATAATAGACCCAAGGTATATAAAACTCCCTGTCCTAGGGATGACCTGCGCGTTTAGCCTCCCCTCCCCTCCCCCTCCTTGAGTCTCACCACTGAACTTACACTCCAAGCATTCTGTCTTGGTCCTTCTCAACTTGAAACCTTTAGATTCCAGGGTCTCCCTCTATACCTTTAATTGCGCGTTCACACCATCTCGCATCTTGTCAATCAATACAATATCATCTGCAAATAGTATACACCACGGCACCTCCTCTTGAATGTGGCACGTCAGTACGTCCATTACCAGAGCAAACAATAAAGGGCTGAGTGTCGACCCCTGATGCGACCCCCATCATAACCAGAAAATAGTCTGAGTCCCCACCCACTATATTTAAAAACTAATTCATATATGTAATTTTTCTGTAAAGTTATTTTTTGAGAACTTTTCGGTACTATATTTTCAAAATGAATTAAAACTAAGACCAATCTTCTTATAGTGTCCAGTATCCTATTGAACATTCTCATTTGTTTCTTTCTGCCTTTAATTTTCTTTTGATAGAGTAAAACTACTAGTTTTGTCCTGAGTTATTGTTTTATTTTAATTTTTTTATTGTATTACTTAATTGTTTACAATATACGTTCCGTTATGTCAGGATAGAAAATTCTGATCAAGTGATCGTGATGGCACCCAATCCACTTGCTAAGCCACCAACACTTAATAACAATAAAAGAATCAAAACTAAGTATACAACTGCATAAAACATTCATGAATAAAGAGCAAAATCTCCGTAATACATAACAATTTTAAAACCGAAATAACTGTCATAAAGACCTCCCAAGATAAGTGTCACTAAGTACATGAGTTTCTAAGGGCTAGTTTGGTACGAGGGATAAGATAATTAATTTCGGGATTAAATTTGAGATGCGTTTATCCCATATTTTGTTGGGATAAAATCATAGTATAACTAATCCCTGGATTGTAGTATTTTTTATCCTTATGGGAGGGTGGGATAACTAATCCTGGGATAACTAATCTCGGGATAATTAATCATAGGATAACTTATTTTCCAACCAAACAACCCCTAAGAGTACTAAATACAAAGTTTGAAATGAAGTACAACATTGTCTGTTACAATTAAACATTAATAAAGATAAGAAGGTGATTCCGGAGTCTTTAAATGGTTGCAGCACTACCTCGAGTCTCCCATATGTCCAATCTAGTCACCTCTACGAGCACCGCTAGGACCAATTTCAGAATTTGCACAAGAAGTGCAGAATGTAGTATGAGTACAATCGACGCAATATACTCAGTAAGTATCGAGCCATATCCCGATAAGGTAATGATAAGGCTAAGGCAAGATACATACTTTATAAACCTGTGTAGTTAATAAGCAAGAAAAATAACAAGATATATAGCAAGAGAGATAGCAGGATATGTAGCAAGAGAAATAATAAGAAGAGTCCAAGAAATAGTCAAATAATTAACTAAAAATGTAACAATCATGCTTCTCAATTATCATTACCAAACATTTCTCAACAACTCAGATCCAAGAGAGAGAAATGATATCCATGAATATACCAAACCAAGACCATATATCCGAACAAATAAAGGAATGAGTAAAAGATATCATGTCAGATAGCACGAAAACACCCGTCGTGCATATATCACTCATCCTCACAGCATGAAAACACCCATCGTTTCACTCGTCGTCACAACACGGAAGCACCTGTCATAGTGAATCACTCATCCTTACAATGCGAAAATACCCTTCGTAGGCAATAACTCATCCTCGCCAAGAATATGTAAATCAGTACAAGCAAGGTAAGCATTATAAATAATATTTACGAAGAATGATTAAGCACAAAATATCACGTGATAAAATAATTGTGACCTGCACCAATAAGCGAGCCAACATCACAAGAAACATAATATCTACCTATCTCTGCATGGTTTGAACATAGCTATTAAAATGTATGTGAATAATCAAGAAGTTTCATGAAATAATAAATGATACAAATAAGACATGAATAAGGCTAATTCTTCCAGTATGCTATAACCCTGGCAAACACATATACACTCATCACCATGCATATGCCTCCTACAACATATTTATCACGTAATAAATAGACACAAGTACAACTTCATTCCCTCAAATAAAGGTTAACCAAGACACTTACCTCTTTTAGGAACAACTCAACTCTCCTAAACCACTTTCCCTTTAGGACAAGCCTCCAAAAACTTGAATCTAGCCAAACAATACTCACATATATCAAAACAAGCTTATGAAACCATCCTAATAATAAAAAGGTTTGATATTTAACATATTTAGAAAAGTCAACAAAAAGTCACACCGGGACCACTTGGTTGAAATCCATAATCAAGACCAAATCCCGATTACCTATTCATCTCTGAGTTCAAATATATGATTTTATTCTATATCTGACCTCAAATCGAGGTCTAAATCTCCAAAAATTCATATATTAAGTTACTACCTAAAAATCCTATTTTTACTCTATAAAATCCTAGATTTAGGAATAATAATCTATAGGGAATAATAAAAATTAATTAAAAAATTAATTAAAAAATAAATTAAAGTTACTGACCCTTAAAGTTGAAAAGAAAATCCTCTCAAAAATCGGCTTCTAAAGAAGTCTCAAAAATGGAATAAAATAAGCTAATCTCGAAACCCTCCCCTTTTTACACAACTATAGATATCGAAATTGCTAACTATTGTTTGCAATTGCAAAGATTACAAATGCGAACCAGTGATCACAAATGCGAATGGTCACCCGAGTCACTAAAGTCGCAAATGCGACTGAAAGTTCGCAATTGCGAACATTGCAATGGCGATCTCAGCTTCGCAATAACGAACTAAACACCCCTTCCAAAACTTTACAAATGCGAGTTAGCATTCGCAAATACGAACTTTAATGAGAACCATTTGCCTCTAGATAGGGCAGTTCTAGTGGTCTTCATTACGGTTGGGTACCCAATTAATGTGGGTGCCCTGATGTCGGCTAACACTACTCTAGTAGCATAGCATGCCAATACTTCCTTCCCGTATCCAAGCATATTCACAGAGTATCATACGGATGCTAAGGTAGAGTCCAAGCCATATGACACCAAGACCAAGCCAACTGGTCTCTTTGACCTATACAAGCTGCAAGACCCCAGGAACCCTAAGGCAAAGAGAAGTAGCCATCCTCCCACTACTACTAGCCAGTCTGATGAGCCAGTAGTAGCAACTGCTGGTACTTCTGACATTCTTTCATTTTCAGCTGAGCCATCCACCTGTGCCATGGCTGTTGACTCTGATCCAGCTTCAGCTTCTGCCCCACCACCTACACTAGCTCTAAGGCTTGTACCTATGCCTACTGGCCCACTATCAGCTTTTAAGGTCTCTCAGACATTGGTGATTTTCAACAACTGGGTATAGACAAACAACTACCATAAAGTTGACTGAGATGTCTACTGCGGTATCGGGGCAACCCACTCCATAGTCTTCTCTTGTCACTTCTGAGCATGTTACATAGATATCAGACGACCAGAAGGTGATCATGGATATACTGATTTAGCATGGTTCAACGATTGAGCGATTGACCAAGCATGTGAACAAGATGAGGAAGTCCCAGGCTATCAAGAATTTAATTGAGGCATTGCGAGCAGAAGTGAAGCAGATAGGTGAGATAGACAACCTACCTTTTGAGATGTTGATTAACCCCGGCCCGCCACACCTATCTCTGACCTCTCAAGATGCCCCCGCCACTAATACATAGGAGCCCTGCCTTGCTTCTAGCAACGTTGCTGCAATGCAAGATATTGTTTGGTACTCATGCAATTCCTATAGATGATGACACTATTCAATTGGCTGAGCCTACCTAGACTGACCCGCTTGGTGATGCCCTAGTGACCGAGGATGCTTAGGGAGTCTCGTCACCCTTCTTTACTCTTTGATTCTATTTCTAAGCATTGGGGACAATGCTTTCTTTTCTTTGGGTGGTGAAGGATTTGATGATTTAAATTAGGATGTAATAATTTGATGATAATTTTTGACAGTTTGTAGTAGTTTGATACATTTAGTAGTAATCAGTAGTTAAGTTTTGTTATTTTTGATAGACATGTTTTTATTTCCTGTAAAGTTCAATAGGCCTTTGGTTTTCTTAATGCCACGGTTCTTTCCAAAGGTAGTTTCTTATGTGAACCGACTAACTTTTTTCGAGGATGGATAGTGTGACAAATTTCTTAAGGGAATTAGTTACATGTTTAGGTGATGATAGTTGTAACTAGTAATAAATAAAATCCCTAATTAAACTATTCCATGAAAATAAGTTGTTTGTACTTCATGTGGTACCAACATACTTAACTGCATACTTATGATTTGAGACAAGTGTGTGAATCATTTTTTAGGAAGTAATTCTAGTAAAGTGACTTTGAGGCTCTTGTGTTATCTCTGTGAACGATTGGGTGGTTGAGTAGAATGTTAAGATCTTGTAACTTGATTGTGGTCATTGTAAGTTTTAGACTCTATCTTCTTTTACAGTCTATTTGCATGAGAGGTGAGGAGAAATGTTGTTGCAAGTCCAAGTGCTTGAGTGGATAGTCAAGAACTTGCCCCGATTATGCTTCAAAGTGATATTTTGAGTGTGTTTGGTTTGGAACATAATTGTAGGTTGTCCTTGGACCATTTGAGTTTTCAATTTCCACCCTATGATCTCCCTAGTCAATCCCCTTTAAGCCTTTAGCCTTGTTCTTTTGGCGACCTTGCTACAAGCTTTTCACCGTTTGTGTTCATATCTCCTCTTGGCACCCGAACCTTCCTAAACACTCATAATCATCACATGGCTTAAAGTCTAAGTTTGGAGGAAGAGTCGAAAATTCTAAAGAGATACCCATGCACCAAAAAGAAAGACAAGAGATGATCTTCATGAAAGAAAAAGAAAGAAAAGCAAGTATTATGAACGATGAAGACAAAAACGAGCCTAAAAAGGAAAAAAAGGAAATTGATGACATAAAGTGAAGCTAAGTTTCTTTAGCCTAGATAAAATATCAAAGAAAAATCAAGGAAGAAAGTGAATGAAATTTATAATAAAGAGGGATGACAAGTCTCTCTAGCTTTAAAAAGAAGAACAATAACCTTTAAGAGTTTCATCCATGATGTCTTTTGATGAAATTAGAGCCAAGCAATGATGAGTGAAGTGCTTAAGGACAGGTGTAACCGCTTTTACCCAATATACTATCCTACCCCAAACTAAAAGCCTTCATTGCAATCCAAAAGAAGTCCTATTTGATTTCGAACCAAGCATGCTTATATTAGTAGAGATGTACATGAGGGGCAAGCCTATAGTACTTGAAGCTTAACTTGTGACCATTCTTTATGAGAGAAGAGTGAAACCCTTGATGCATTAAAAATTGAGTGTTAATCTCGAACTGAGAAATGCAAATGGAAGGTCGATGAGTAAGAGTTTGAAGTCCACCATGATGAGCATGAAGGAACAAGCATTCATAATGAATGAAGTTATCCCTTGAGGCTCAAATATCACACTAGAATTGCATGAGATGAGCAATATGAATCTTTTTGAAAATTGGACACCTTGTCTAAGATGCATAAGTATTTTGGATAATTATTGGTCCAAACTAAGTATAAATAACTTGTGGTTGACTTTTTAAATTGAAAATAGAGTGTGGGAAGAGAGGGCTAATTTAGTTGTTGACGACAAGCATAGACTTATGTTTGGGGGTGTTGATAAGTATAGAATTTAACTACTTATTAGTGCCTTCTTGCTATAGTTTTTAGTCTGAAAGTACTAATTTTATTCCCAATTCTAATGAAAATAGTTGAATTGTATATGTGCTGGAAAGGGCTTAAGGCCTTGGAGGAAGAATGACACAAAAATGAGAAAATCCTAGGCATTTCAATGAAGAGGAGAAGGGTAGAGAAAAATGCGGTCCACAGAAATGGAACTACTGCCGCTAAAGTATTTGCATTATACAAAGAAGAAATGTGGCCACAAAAGATAAACTGAAGCTTCAAGAACTTTAGGCAAAAGTGCAATCCGCAAAAAAAAACTATGTGGTCGCACTCCGATCCACAAAATGGTTCGCACTGATGACATGAATGATCAGAGAATAAGCAGTTAGCTGATTCTAAAGCCTCCTCAAGTGCGTTCTGCAGAACTAAATGTGCGTCCACAAAAGATGATGTGCAACCGAAATGCCTAAAGTGCGACCACAAAACTTCATTCACTGACAGCAAAAGAAAGTCAACCCAACATAGTGCAGACTGCAAAACTCAGTTGGCAGCCACAAACCCTCCGAAGGGCATTTTTTACAGTAATTTCGGGAGTCCTAAAGATAAAACTTTATAGCTTTTTAGGGTATCTTTTCACTATAGCGGTTAGGAGTTAGTTATTTTTTGCTATTTTGAACAATTTTGAGCTACAATTGGAGAAGATCATCCCCTCTTTCTTTTATTTTAATTTTATGCCTTCAATTTCATCTTGTTTTTATCTTCCCATGGTTTTTTATTATGAGTAGCTAGATTTTTATCTAGGATTGTAATCCAACTCTAGTGTGTGAATCTTATTGGTTATTAATATTATGTTTGTTTATGATTGGGTTAAGTTTTATTTAGCCATGTTTATGCTTTAAAGTTGAATTAGTGGTTGCAAACATTGATTTATGCATTTTTTACCTTGTTCTTACTTGAAAAAGAAGAACTAAGTCTAGGAAAACCTGGCTAACACGAAATTAAACTAGTTGAGAGTTTGGTTAGTTTAGTTAACAGATTTGGACTAGAGATAGAGATAATCCAACTTAGGCTCATAATCAAATGCATCTATATCTACCTATTTAGACTTGAGAAAGCTAAATTGGGCATAATCACTCCTTATTCGAGAGGTATTGAGTGAGCACTTGAGATTTAAGAGTCATATCAATCCCAATCGAATTAGCGAGCATATTAGATTTTACCCATTAGGTTTAAACATAGATTAGAGCTACAACTCTAGGATTTTCTCCATTTATTGCAACTTCTTTGAAATATTGCATATTAAGTGTTTGTTGGTTTATTCCTTAGAAACAATCTAGATTAATTAGTAGATTCACTAAACCACTTTTGATTGAAAGATAATCTATGATACATTAAGTTTCCGACTTATGTGCTCTTAACACCCTAATAAACTCTTTGAGGTTCAACCCGAATCTTGTTGGGTATGATACCCATTTTGGGTTGTGACTTAGACGTGATCACAGATCTCGGAAGTGAGCACATTTGTTGATCGAGAGAATTCAAGGTAGTGTTACATGACCATCGCAGACCCTTTGAGTCCCCTTCCCTTATTTCATACAGCTATTTATACATTCAGACGATATTGTACTATTGAGACATTATATTGTATTTGATTTTAGAGCTTATGACTATGTAGTACCTAGTTTGGGAGCTTGGTATTATGCACATCAGTATAGCTATTGTTGGAGCTTTGATATGCTATTTATGTTAATTCAAACATTTTATATCTAGTTTTGCTGTTTTGAATCCTTATTGCATGTTGGGTTACCTAGTCTTGAAGGTTAGGTACAATCACGATCTTTGGTGTGATTTTGGTCTGTGATACGTTGGTATCAAAGCCCTCGGTTCATAGGTTCTATGGGCCATGAGCAAGTCTAGTAGAGCCTTGCAGATCAGTATGGAGACGTTTCTACTTCTCTTCTAGAGGCTACCAAACTGTTAGGAAAATATTACTTAATTTCATTCTTTATTGTGCAAATTTGTTTATCCCAAAGTTTGAACATTTACTCTTCTACTCTCTCACAAATAGTGAGTACACATTCGATAAGAGCAGTTGGGCATGCACAAGTGCCCCTGTCAAAGCCATGAGAAGTCAGGGCTGAGGCAGAGGTCGAGGTGGGGCATGCACCATAGATAGAGGTCCTGCTAGAGCAACCACTGTGGAGCCACCAGTAGCTCAAGGTGAGGAGCAGTTGCTTAATCATGTCGAGCAGGTGGGACTAGCTCAGACACTTGAGGGACCTATTGCTACACCTAGACTTCGTGAGACTTTGGCTCACATTATGAGTATGTTTGAGAGCTTGACTCAAGTGGAATGGATTATGATTGCACCAGATACTTCAAAGGCTGGGGGAGGAGCCTAGTCTCCCATTGCACGTACATTATAGTAGCTGGCTCATGTTTATTAGACCCTGGGTATTCTGCCGGTGCAGCTAGTCGTTATAGTTCAGCCCGAGATAGGGCCAACCTTAACTGCTGAGGAGTAGAAGAGGAAGGAGAGTTTTCAGATACTTCGTCCTCCCCATTTTAGTGAAGATCCTGATGAGGATGCATAGGGCTTTGTGGATCACTGTCATCGTATTTTGTGCATTTTGGGTTTAATGGAGTCGAATATGACATCTGGTGCAACACCACTCACATGGTCTCAGTTGATTTTATTCCACAAAATCTCAGGGATCAGTTGCACAGTAAGTTTGAGCATTTGAGCCAGAAGGGTATGACTGGAGCATATTCGCAGGAAGGATAGAGAGAAAAGGGAGGCCATGAAGCCTCGTGGTTTTGGAGGATTTAGTGGTGCCTACTCTGGGTAAGGGTTGACATGGTAGAAGTCATTTCATCCGAACAGATCAATCAGCACTTTAGGTTTCACGTGGTGCTCTAGCTAGACATAGATTTCAGAGAACTTGTACCGTGTAGTCATCCTTCAGTGCACCTTCTCCATAGGGTTCTTACTGGGAATATTCTAGCCGTCCGGGGCAGGTTTAGTCCCAGCGGCCACTTCTGTAGAGAGCTTGTTATGAGTGTGGTGATTTGGAGCATATGAAGATGGATTGTCCCAGATTTCGGATGAGTGTGACCAAACAGGGTAACTGGGTTATGATTCCTGTGCCAAATGCTAAAACATATACACGACCAGTTAGAGGTGGGGGACAAGCAGGTAGAGATTGTCTTAGAGAGGGAGGCCAGTCTTATTGTTATACTTTCCCTGTTAGGACTGAGGTGGTCGCATCAGATGTAGTTATTACAGGTATTGTTCCGGTACGTTATAGAGATGCTATAGTATTATTTGATCTGAATTCTACTTATTCATATGTGTCATCCTACTATGCATCATATTTGCATATGCCTCTTGATTCTTTGGATATTCAAGTTTATGCGTCTACACCTATTGGGGATTCTATTATGGTGAATCATATCTATCATTCTTATGTGGTTACTATTGGGGGATATGAGACTAGGTTTGATCTTTTATTGTTTAATATGATGGACTTTGATGTGATTTTGTGTATGAATTGGCTATCCCCATACCATGCTATTCTTGATTGTCATGCTAAGACCGTGACATTGGCTATGCCGGGGTCGCCAAGGTTAGAATGGAAGGGTTCCTTGGGTCACATTCCTAATAGAATGATTTCTTTTCTAAAGGCTCAATGGATGGATGAGAGGGGATATCTGGTGTACTTAGAGTTTGTTAGAGATATCAGTTTTGGTACTTCTATAGTTGATTCAGTCCCCGTACTGAGAGAGCTTCTAGATGTGTTTCTCGCAGACCTACCGGTCATGTCACTTAATAGGGATATTGATTTTGGTATTGATTTGGCACCAAACAGTTAGCCCATGTCTATTCCACTATATCGCATGGTTCCAACAAAGTTGAAGGGAATTAAAGGAGCATTTGTAGGATTTGCTAGATAAGGGGTTCATCCGGCCGAGTGTTTTTCCTTGGGGTGCCACAGTATTATTTCTAAAGAAGAAGGATGGTTCCATGAGATTATATATTGATTACATGCAATTGAATAAGTTTACTATCAGGAACAAGTATCCACTGCCTCGCATTGGTGATTTGTTTGACCAGCTTCATGATGCTATGGTTTTCGAAAAGATTGACTTGAGATAGGGGTACCATCAGTTGAAGATCAGGGTTTCGAATATTCTTAAGATGGATTTTAGAACCGTTATGGGCATTACGAGTTCTTGGTGATGTCTTTTGGTTTGACCAATGCCCCAACAACTTTTATGCATTTCCTGAACAGTGTGTTCCAGCCTTATTTGGATTCTTTTGTCATTATGTTCATTGATGACATCTTGGTGTATTCCCGTAGTAGGGAGAAGCACAGACATCCTTTGAGGATGGTTGCTTCAGATTCTGAGGGAGAAGAAATTTTATGCTAATTTCTCCAAGTATGAGTTCTGATTGGATTTAGTGGCATTCTTGGGACGTGTATCTAGTGATAGGATCAAGGTGGATCCAAAGAAGATTGAAGTAGTTTAGAGTTAGACCAGACATTTTACAACCATGAAAATCAAAAGTTTTCTAGGTTTGGCTGGTTACTACCATTGCTTTGTTGAGGGATTCCAGATATAAGCTACCACTTTTTCATGGTAGCTTAGGATTTGTACTTCTGTTTATGTATATTCAAACAGATATTGTATTTTCTTCATACAAGCATTATAAATCTAAATCTTAGTGGTTCATGACTTGCACTACCAATCTTTAGGGTTGTTGTATGGATTTTTACGCCATCTTATTAATTTTTTATTGATGATATTTAATTCAAGTTGTGTTATTTATTATTTGGCTTACCTAGAATATTGTGGTTAGGTGCCATCATGACTAGGTGAGATATTTTGCCTTGACAAGTTGGTATCAGAGCTCTAGCTTTATAGGTTCTACGAGTCATGAGTAAGTGTCTAATAGAGTCTTGCAGATCAGTATGATGACGTCCATACTTATCTTCGAAAGGCTACATGGCATCCAAAAAATTTTCTCGTCCTTATCGTGCGACTTTGATTCAGCTTGAAGCCTAAATCTTCAGTTTCTTTCTCTTTGATCCGTATGCGATGTTGACTACTCGGTATCAATTGTGCATAGATGGCTTGTGATGTCATGGATGAGGCACGAGATGTTTTTTGTGTTGTGAATGTAGGCCAATCTAAAGGACTTGTGGCCAGGTTTCGACTGCTGCATTGGCTCGGGATCAGTTGTGTGAGTATGTGATTTTTGACCTCTTATGTCTCGTAATGTCCCTAGTGGGGGAAATTGATGGCTCGATGAGTGAAAAAATACATATGTGATGAATGTTATGTGGCTGAGGACTACGCTTAGATAGTGTGAATATGATAATAAGGAATTGCTTGAGATGCAGAAAGCAATATGGATGTTTGATTATCATCTTGATGTATAATACAATCTTGAGTTTTTAGTATGTTGATGGATCTTTAGTTGTTCATTTGTAGAATGAAGTAGATTCTTGTATCTTGTTGACAGGTGTAGACTCAGAAAGATTAATTAATTGCATAGTGGTTGTGACCATGGTAGGACAATAGAAAGATGTCGATTGAGGTTAAGTTGGTGGGTTATTTCCTGCGAGAAGGTTTGAGATTGTCTGATTCTTATGAGGTTTCTATGAAGATTTTTCCTTCTACCTTGTGGAATGCATGTGCAACGATTAGAGTTCAGATCGCTTGAGGAAATTGGCATGACTGCCATGAGGATGAGTAAGTATTGACATATAATTTGGAGTGTGTTTTGACCAGTGCTACATGAGGTTATTAGGAATTCGGTTGAATAATAGTGCGAGACCATGGTAGTTAAGAAGGAAGCGGATTGTGGGTTATCAGATAATGTGTTTTGTGGCTTCGAGTCAAGTAGGGGAGTCTACCATCGATGATCGATTTGCATGGTCATGTGATATACTAGTTTCTAGACTAAGGGACACTTTTGGATTAGTTATGACTTGAGGAGGATGACTTCGAGGATAATTCAAGCAAGAAATTTGTCGGATGTATGTTATATATCCCCCTATTGATACATGGATGTTGTGGAATGACCCAGGTTTGATATTCATATGTGGATATAGTGTACAAGGAAAAGGATATTTTTGGTTGCTTCATTTTGGGTATTCATATGCTAGCAGAGCACTTGTTGTTCGGTATGATTAGATATGTATTCGGGACTAGGATATAGTGGGTGACTCTCAAGAAGGTTCTAATAATTTCAAGATTCAATATGTGGAAGAGACATGGAGTATCTTGTATCATCATCAGTTATGTAATGTAGTGTTTGAGAGATGGAAGAAAAAACTTCAGATTCATATGTTGTCTCACATGAGAATACTGCATGTTGTAGAAATCGCATTGTGAATTGACTTACGGATGCTTGACTAGTCCTATAGAATCACGTGGTTGATAACTGTTGATGTCCCGGTTTGCTACTTGATGCAGGAGATTTATGGAAGTAATTCTCAAGATGCGATTGTGTATGCGTGATATGGAAATCATTTAAGTGGGAGAGTTAGAGGCCAAGTGTGGAGATTCTTATATTTTTGAAGTTTAGAGGTTCTATTTCCGAGAGGCAGACCATCCATCGAGTTGTGGACTGTGAAAGTGTGCTTAGGATTTGACAGCTGATGGTATGTGTCATGGATAGGGTCACTATGGATTTTTGGAAGGCTATTTATCTATTTCGAAATGTTTTGAGTTGGCTTGGGGGCCTATTGGCAGGCCTAACGAGAATGAGTATCCTATACTAGATTGGATTTGCTTACTCAGCACAACATTTGCTATGGTGTGTCATCAGGTGGAATTGATCTTATTCATACCCTGATTTATTTTATGTGTTACTCTCTTATGTTATGATGGTAAATGAGACTACTTGTTTATTCACATGTATTTTGTGGTTCTATTTAAGTCTTGTGGCTATATATGAGCGATGGCTCTAGGGATGTTGATCTGTTTATTGCACCTTAGTCATGCTAACCTTCTTCGTAATGCGTTATGCTATCATTATCCCCATGGTTATGTTCATGTACCTTACGTGCTTGTTATTGATAAACATGTGTTTGTTGATTTTGAGCATTATGGCTCGATGGTATTCCATGTGGATTGGTATGTTCAGATCGTGTCACGTGCCGTAACAGAGTTATGCTTGGATACGATTGCTTGTGCTTATTTTGTGTATTCTATTTTTCCCTTGTGGGATGGATTCGTAGCATTGTGATTTGTGGTTGTATGTGTTAAACTTGTTGGACAATCCTCTTATTTGGTTCTGTTTTTATTATTTGTCACATTCGAGTTGTTGGTTGTTTAGTGCACGAATTGCATCATATGAGGTTCTTGGCAGAATGTGGTATGACATGTCGGTCGAGCATATTGTACTGGGTAAGACGAGGTTATTAGACCTAAAATTAGTGCAATCGTATTTGGATTAGGTATGTTTGAAAGAATAATGTCATTAGGCACTATAGAATTTGGCAATGGTTCTTGTCGGGTGAGAGAACTCCATGACTTGTTGCTTTGATGGGTGGTTATGAGTTTCTACACGTCTCTTTCATCACCAGAAGCATTGTGAAGGTTTGGAACAAGGTATCATGTGATATGAGGTATATTACCGATACTGGATGGAGATGCTATTATGGTCGAAAGATACTGCTATGAGTACATGAGTTCCACAGCACAACGTTCAATTATATGTTGGGAGTATATTTATGGCTTGTGGAAGCTTGTGGTGATTGATACAATGTATATATAAGGATCGGATCTTTGAGGGAGTTTCGGAAGTTGGAATTTGGTTCTACGGATTGTAAGCTAAGGTTGAAGGAAGAATCTTCGGTCATGATTATGTTAGTGGGCTTGTATGGATTGTGGTTACGTGATATCTGATGACGTCCAAATCCACTACTAAAAAGTAAATGGACACGGTTGCATGAAATATAATTTATCTAACTATGAGTCGGGGTCAAATCCCACAGAGAACAATATGTAGGCGATTAGGCGTGTAAGAGAATTATCACCTATTATGCTAAGCCAAACACTTAAAAATATTTTAAGAAAATATTTATAACTAATTGCAAAAATATAAACTAACCTAGAAAGCAAGTAAAATAATCAATGGCGACAAGCATGGATGCATTGGGAATTACACTCAAGTAACGATCCAATATATTTCACAATTTTATAAATATGAGCGAGTTTATTATTAATTAACCTCAGGTAAAAATTATATATTACCTTCTCTCAAAGACTAACAAGACTTCCTAATTGAATTATCCCTAAAACAATTAAGAGATTAAGCACACCCGACTATAACTACAAGTAGTTCATTCCTATCCCTAGGTAGAATCTATAAAATGAGGGTTAACGCCTCAAGTTCTTGTTAATTAATCTTTATCAACCCCAAATTATCTTTCCCAAAATTTATTCGAAGTAAATGGGCGAGCCCTTGGGTTAGCTAATCCATTTGAAAACAATTAATAACAAGAATAATTAAAGAAACAATAACTCACTTCACAATAAGTAAAAATCGTTCAATACATAAGCACACCAAGATATTTAATCCACACTTTAAATATAATATTCCCATAAACAAGATTAAATGCTAGAAAAAATACTACACACTTAGATATTCAATACAAAGCAAGGAAATGAAGAATTGAACATAAATGAGTAATAAATTCTCAACCAAAAGTTTCAAATCTTCAAGACCCAAGCGTGTGTGCAAGAATCCTAGCTCCAAAAATGGACAAAAGCAGCCCAAAATGTGCAGAGACTGTCGAAGTCTACCAAAGATATATTACAAATGAGCTAGGTCGTGTATTAGATGATTTGGGGGGTAGAAAATATGAAATTCTAGAACTGCCCAGTTCTTCCGCAAATGTCTTCTTCGCGTTCATGATCTATTCTTCGCGTTCGTGAAGGTTTGACTATAACTTCGCGGTCTGAACTTCGCGTTCGCAAAGAGTTGATTTGTGCATCTTCGCGTTCGCGGTGTATCCCTCACGTTCGCGAAGGTTTGGCTTTTGCAGCTTCGTGTTCGCGTTACTCCTTTGCGTTCGCGAAGGATAATTCACTGGGTAGATTTCTATTCTTCATTTTTGCTCCCTTTTGACTCGTTTTCACTTGGTTTCTTCACGATCACTTCTAAATCACATAAAATCTGTAAAATAGAAGTGAATGACATTAAACATAAGATTTTATCAATCAAACATAGCAAAAGTCTAATATTAAAATACGAGATAAGTTGGTAAAATACCCACTTATCAAACCCCCAAACTTAAACTATTGCTTCTCCTCAAGCAATCAAAGCACAAAACCGCTTTCCAAGTATTTAACTTTATAGTGCATCAATATCATACCGAGTCAAAAGTTTACTTTAAGCCCAAACACATGGCTTTAATTGGTACCAATAATTAATCCAAGGCATGTGAATCACCACAACTTCTTAAGAATATCATTTTATTTCAAGTGCTAAAATGCCAAGTTAGTCAAAGTGACAATCAAGTCAAGGCACTAACTAAAGCTTCAAAAATTGCCTTTTCGTCGTAAAATGACATTTCTCTTGTTCATTCTTTTCGATTGGAAAACGGAACAAATTAACAACTCAAATCCCAATGTGCCCTCACAAGTAAGAGAGAATCTCATATTCATAAATTCCAATCAAAACATAAATGGAATATAAAATGGAAAGAATTAACTCTCTCTCTCAAAGATGTTCAAAAGCACCCAAGTAGTACCCAAGTAGTACCGTAGGCTTTTGGTTAAGGTAGGGCACAATTTTGGTTAAAGTGACTCAAAACCTCCCTAAGCACTACAATCTTTCAACACTCAAAGTACACTTCCTTCATCAACTTTTCCACCCTTTCTTTCTTTTTTTTTTAAATTTCATCATCTAGTCTTCCATTATTCACAATTCCTTATTTTTTCTTCCTTAATTTGTTTTATATAAGGAAGGTTTCGCTATATATATATATATATATATATATTTCTTTTTATCCTTTCACCTTATAAACTACGTCCACATCACAACTTTTCCAATCGTCACCCCCAAGCTTAGGCTTTTAGCCTTTGATCACACATTCAAATTACTTAGGGAGGCGGGATGCCAAAGGATAGACCAATAAAGAACAAAAGGTCAAAGCTTGTAACATTGTTGCCAAAGAAAAGTTTAAAGACTCAAAAGAGATTGACTAGGAAAAATATTTAAGGGTAGAAAATTTAAGGCAAAAGAATGGTCTAAGGAAGGCCTGACATCATTTTTCAAACCAAGTTAGTCTAGGATTTCACTTTGAAGTATATTCCGGACAAGTTCTAGACTATAAATCCTGCAAAAGAACTCACAACAAATCTCACCACATATGGCACATGCAAATTCGATAGAAATGTATCCAAAACCCAATTAAAACAAATAAACTCAAAAAATATCAGTCTTAGCCTAAAGAGACTATTGAATGAATCAAAGAGCCAAACATTGAGTCTAAAAGTCATGACAATGATCCTTACTTCAATAAGTTTTCCTTTTTTTAAAGATCAAAAATTCATATGCTAAAGTTTAAATCATGTTGGTTTCAAGCAAGCCACAAGTTTGTTTATGGATAAAAAGATCACACCCAATAACCAATTTATTCACTACTAGCTACTAAACTAATTTTTAAAAATATTTACCTAAAAAAACAGGAAAAACTAAACAAGACTATTCCCTTAAAAAAGTTATCATGCCATCCATCATAGGGAACAGTCACCCGGTTCAATACAACAATATTCCTCGGGAAAGAACCGTAGCATAAAGAAAACCCAAGAAAATTTATTTTAAAGTATATTACTATTAAAGAGATAAAAATAATATAAACTAAAAACTACTAAAGAAAATAGAATAAATACTAAAGGAATAAAAATAAAATAACTAAAAACTACTAAAGAAAATAAAATAACAAAAAGCGACTAATCCACCACTATATTAATCGCAAAACAAGCCCGACGAGGACACACAATATCCATATAAGCTCATACAAGCATAAATATATAAATGAAGTGTGCCACCCCCAACTAAAATTATTGCAGTGTCCTCACTGCACAATATCAAAACAAAAGCATAATAGTTAGAGGGGCTCCGTGAATCAGCCTTAGTCGGAGCTGGAGGTGGAAGGAAATTTGAGCTCCTCCTCCTCCTCTTCATCATCTGAGTCATTTGAACTACATAACAACCTCATCTTATCCATCATTTTGTTCAAGAGGTTGCTCTTTTTCTTTTCATGCTCCTTGAACCTTCTCTGCCACTTCTCAATCTTCCCTTGCCGGTGGCTCATATTTTCCAACCTCTTGTTCATGGCGTCCATCTTGCCCGTTATTGCTTTTTGATCTTTGACTACGTCATCCAAGGATGGTGGGATAGTAGTGCAAGTAGATGTGGGAGCCCCAGATGGGCAGTAGGAAGGCCAGCTATAAGCTGCCTAATGTGTGCATCTACTCCATGTATCTGACTGGATAGGTGACGCATAGTGTGAGGGCCATACTGGAGTGGTCCCATGAGGTCAATTGACCCTGTTCCAGGTGCCCTAGATGTGGGAGCCCCAGATGGGCCAGTAGGAAGGCTAGCTATAAGCTGCCTAATGTGTGCATCTACTTCATGTATCTGATTGAATAGGTGATGCATAGTATGAGGGCCAGATTGGAGTGGTCCCATGAGGTCAAATGACCCTGTTCCAGGTGCAAAGGGCCCGGCGGGACCAGTGGTGGTCTCAGAGAACTGCCCAAATGAAGAGTATGCAACGTCAGTCCTTCTCTTTTTTTGCTTATCAGAGGGTCTCTTTTTCGGCAATGGGTGGATCATCGGCTTTCCCAGACCTTTCTCATTATCATTTGGGCATTTTAACACCCCAACATCATAGCATAGCCGAGTAATTAATGATGGGAAGAATAGGCTCTTGGACCTCCCATGGATGGCTTCCTCGAATTCTCTAACAATGTGCTCCACCACGTTCACGGGTAGTCCATCCATAATAGCAGCAATCATTAGGGCCCTCACTGGTGTCACATAAGTGTCATTTGTAAAGGTCAAGATCCTCGCATAGATAATGTAAAGCCAAGTCTTTGGTTCCGTAGTAAAATCATGAGAGTCAACTCCCTTGTACAATGCCAACCACATCAGGGTCACCCCGTCATGCAATTTGTCCACCAACCATTGGTTTCCTCCTGCTTTTGCTCTGTCTCTGTAAACTTTATTATCGGCATTGGGAAGGCCATAAATTTCGCTGTTTATCTCAATGTTGAAGTTGACTTGCACACCTAACACAGTAGTAACTAAGGCTCCTTGGAAGTCGGTCCTTAAGGCATTTGCATAGAATTTTAACACCAGTGTGTAGTTGGCATCATTTGGTTGAGGGGTAAAGCAAATCCACATGCTTTCCACCAATCTTGTGTAGAAGCCCGATATTTTAGCTTCATCCTTCTCCATGTTTATGCCTCTTTCCCTGATGATAGTTTTTGACAAGAGTATGTCATATTTCCGTTCACATTCAGTAGATAAAAACCTGTCATGATCAAAGGGTTCCTCTTGTTCAGCTTCGGGGACATGTTCTTGCTCAATTTCGATGTGTTCCGGATCTATTTTATGCCCAAAATAGCTAAAACAAAATAGACCAACAATGTTCAATGTTTATATAGACACTTAAAACAATGTATTACGATGTATTTAAGCCAAAGAAATGGGCAAAAAAGGTCCCGGACAGAGCTGTGCATAACTACTGTTTTTCGCCATCTTAGGACTGCTAGCAATTGCTCTTCGCGTTCGCGAAGAGAAAAAACATTTCGCCTAGAAGTTGCCCTTCGCGTTCGCGAGAAGACCATCGCGTTCGTGATGAGTAAAATTATACGCCTCCAGAAATAGGCTTTCACATTCGCGAGCAGACCATCGCGTTCGCGTAGGTCATCTTCATCGCCCAAGCCTATTTTCTTTAAGGCCTTTTGTCAAGCAGTTTGTGTGCCCTCTTTTCTTTGTAATCATACACTCTCACTCAACCAACCTCACCCAGCAAGCAACAACAAATTTCACGCATAAGGTTGACATTTAAGACTAAAACGTTTTGTAACCCTAAGCACAAAAGAACCATGGTTGCTCTTCTACCACTTCACACCAAGAAAGGGAAGAAAAAGTTAAGAGACAAGAGAGGAGGTCACATACCTTGAGAATGCCAAGGGATAAATCGCAATGTACTTGAAGAATGTGGGCAATTTTGATTTTCAATTGGGCAGTAACAGGAGTAGGGTGAATTGTTAGCAAAGGGATGGATTAATTTGCTGTGTTTTTGTTTTTAAAAAACAACTTACCTAAAAGACGCGTTCGAGAGAGCCATATCGCCTTCGCGAAGGGTAAGTGCAGACCAACAGCTGCGAACGCGACATGTTTATCGTGAATGCGATGCTTTAAATTTGCTACCCTTCACTTACGCGAGGTTCTACTCCGAACGTGAAGCATTGCTTCTGCAATTTCCAGCAGCTACTGGTTTTGTTTTTGTCCGGTCACCCCGACCTGCTCAAATAAACTCAAATAATTCTAAAACTTGGCAGATTAGTCAAAAATAATATATTAAGCTATTTAAAAAATTAAATTTAAAAAACGACTAAAGATTTAAAAAAAATGATGGGTTGCCTCCCACCAAGCATAGCATTTAACGTCGTGGAACGACGAGAATCAATTCTATCACTTTTCTCGCCACTTGGATGATATGAATTGGGCACTTAACTTGGAATCAAGTTTTTTGACCACGAATGATGGGGGGTGGTAAGTAGATGATCGAGCTAAACTTTACTTTCTTCATTTTGCATTTCTTGGATTTCATGTGAGGAATGTCATTTTGCCTTCTTGAACTTTCAAATTATAAAATGTATGGCCTTTGCCTTTCCTCTTCGTAATCCCTCATTGATTCACGTAATTCAATTTCCATGTCACCACACAATTCCAATGTTGAGAAATGCTTAGAATGTGACATCAAGCCTCCAAATAGCAATTCTTTCCGGATTTTGACATCCTCTTGGTCCTCCGAACTAGAGTTATTTTTAACCACATCTTCAAAATTTTTAGTTGACTCTAATTCTATATTTTTCTTGGCATCACTAACAAGCACGGAGTCGGTTGGCGGATATTCAATTCTTGATTCCTCAAAATAAAGCTCACTTTCTTCCTCGAATTTGGACTCTTCTTGACCTTTTTCCACACTCTCTAGTTGGTGGGCATAGTGGGCCTCAACCAATATTTTTATTTGATTTTCCAAGGTGCGGATATTATCATCATTTTGAGTTAGTATTTTTTCAAGTCCTCGAGCTTCTCCTCATTTTCAAGAATGACCTCCAACATGATCATCATCCTCTCATTTTGAGCATATGAGAGTTCTTCTTGATATTGATCAAGTGCCAAGGAAGGATTTTCGGCTACAACCTCTAGGAAGGTTCTTGACTATCATTCACTTCCAAGGATTTTTGGACCTATAAAGCTTCAAGCATTTCTCCCATTTGTGAGTTCAACCTTTCAAGTGCCAAATCATGTTAGAGACTATTCTCCAAAAGCTCTTCCAAAATATTTTGCTCTTTGTTTCCTCCTTCAAGTAGGCATTCCAACATGAGCTTGAACTCTCCATTTTGACCATGCTCAATTTCTTTCACTTCCATATCCCTATACTTGTTATCACAAAACAAAAAATTATCACAGCGGGGGTTCGGGGAAGGGAAGGAAAAATAAATACAATTATCCCAATGACCATTTTGACTACCACACTTATAAGAAATACTCCACTCATGGGTTTGAGATTGTGCGCACAATCCACCCCGGGAGAATTTAAATAATTTTTTCACGAGTGTGATCCTCCACAATAAGAACAAGGGTCATCAAAGTATGAACTCCGACAAATTTTCATTATGTGATGCCATTTTTCAAAAACTAAGAAAATAAATAAGAAAATATACAAAGAGAAGAAAATAATTGCATAACTTTCACAAGTTTGGACCAAATCACTTACGCTTATTTCTCGAACAACCTAAATACGCCAAATTGTTCTCCGGCAACGACGCTAATTCTGATGATATCCAAATTCACTACTAAAAAGTAAATAGACACGGTCACATACAATATAATTTAGCCAACTATGAGTCGGGGTCGAATCTCACAAAGAACAATATGTAAGCGATTAGACATGTAAGAGAATTATTACTTAGTATGCTAAGCCAAAAACTTAGAAAGGTTTTAAGAAAATACTTATAAGTAATTGCAAAAATATAAATTAACCTAGAAAGTAAGTAAAATAATCAATGGCGACAAGCATGGATGCATTGGGAATTACACTCAAGTAACGATCCAATATATTTCATAATTTTATAAATATGAGCAAGTTTATTATTAATTAACCTCAGGTAATAATACTATATTAGCTTTTCTTGAAGACTAACAAGACTTCCTAATTGAATTATCCCTAAAACAATTAAGAGATTAAGCACACCCGACTATAACTACAAGTAGTTCATTCCTATCCTTAGGTAGAATCTATAAAATGAGGGTTAACGCCTCAAGTTCTTGTTAATTAATCTTTCTCAACCCCGAATTATCCTTCCCAAAATTTATTTGAAGTGAATGGGCGAGTCCTAGGGTTAGCTAATCCCTTTGGAAATAATTAATAACAAGAATAATTGAAGAAACAATAATTCACTACATAATAAGTAAAAATCATTCAATACATAAGCACAACAAGGTATTTAATCCACACTTTAAATATAATATTCCCATAAACAAGATTTAAATGGTGGAAAATATACTACACACTTAGATATTCAATACAAAGCAAGGAAATGAAGAATTGAACATAAATATGTAAGAAATTCTCAACCAAAAGCTTCAAATCTTCAAGACCCAAGCGTGCACGCAAGAATCCTAGCTCCAAAAATGGACAAAAACAGCCCATAATCTGCAGAGACTATCGAAGTCTGCCAAAGATATCTTACAAATGAGCTAGGTCATGTATTAGATGGTTTGGGGGTAGAAAATATGAAATTCTAGAACGGCCCAGTTCTTCCGCAAATATATTCTTCGCATTCGCGATCTATCCTTCAAGTTCGCGAAGGTTTGACTACCTACAGCTTCCCGTTCGCGGTTTGAACTTCGCATTCGCGAAGAGTTGATTTGTGCATTTTCACGTTCGCGGTGTATCCCTCGCGTTCGCGAAGGTTTGGCTTTTGCAACTTCGCGTTCACGTTCAATCATTCGCGTTCGGGAAGGTTTGGGTTCCTGTTGCTTCGCGTTCATGTTACTCCTTCACGTTTGCGAAGGGTAATTCATTGGGCAGATTTCTATTCTTTATTTTAGCTCCCTTTTGACTCGTTTTCACTTGGTTCTTTCACGATTACTTCTAAATCACATAAATCCTGTAAAATAGAAATGAATGACATTAAACACAAGATTTTATCAATCAAACATAGCAAAACTCTAAGATTAAAAGAAGAGATAAGTTGGTAAAATACTCACTTATCAATATCACCTATGGGTATATGTTTGATGAGTGTATATGATGATTGGGCAGCTTTGGAATGATTCTTGGCACGTTGGAGGACGAACGTATATTTAAGTGGGAATGGAATGACCCGACTCGACCGTTTTGAGCTTTAGAGTTTGGTTTGGTAGTTTGAGAGTTTGAGTAATTTCTTATGATTTATTAAGACTTGCGTGCATGGTTGGTTTGGATTTTCGAGTAGTTCGGATTTGATTTGGAAGAGTGATCTCAATTTGAAAGCTTTAAGTTGGAAGAGTTGATCAAGTTTTGACTTTTGAATAAATAACCTTGGAATCGAGATTTGATATTTCCAATAGGTTTGTATGTTGATTTTGGACTTTGACATATGTTCCAATTTGAAATTTTACGTTGCTAGAAGGTTTTGGCTCTATTTATCGAAAGTTGGCAATTTGAAGAATTGACTAGTTCTCAAGTTTGATCGAAAGTTGACTTCGGTATTGTCGGACTCTTATTCTGGTTTTGAGACCTTGGATACGTTCATTTAGTGGATTGTAATTTGGTGGATCGAAAGTTGACTTCGGTATGAACCGGACGCATTCGATGGAGTTAGAATGTTTGAAAGTTAAGATAAGGATTTCAATCTTCAATTCTTGGTTTTGATGTCATTTTAGTATTTCAAGACTTTGGATAAGTTTGGATAACGTATTTGGATTTGTTGGTATGACTGGACGGAGTCCCGAGGGGCTCGAGTGAATTTTAGGGTTGTTCCAGACCATTTCGTATCAGTTTGCATTGCTGGTTTCTGGTGATCTCTGATGAGCTTCGCAATCATGTTTGTATGTTTGCGATCCTGTGCAGCGTTTTTTATGCTAGGTTAGTTGTTCTTTGCGCTTGCGAAGAGAGGGCCACATTCACATAGTGTTGGGAGCCAGAAGCATCGCGTTCACGAGGAGGATGCCGCGTTCGCGTAGTCGTAAAGGCAGGTTGCAGCTGGTCTTCGCGATCGCGTTGGAGGACTTGCGTTCGCGAAAAGTAGTGTTGGCCATACTACTTAAAATGTTATTTTCGATATTTTACCCATTTTTTCATATTTTGAGCCCTAGCTTCGAAAGGAGGAGATTTGAAGAGCAATTTTACTATTACATTAGAGGTAAGGAATATTCACTTAGATTTGGTTATATGTTGATTCCCCATGGATTTCTACACCTAAAACTTGGAATTTTAAAGTGAAATTGGAGATTTTGTCTATACTTTAAGAGAGTGTATTTTGGGGATTAGTCCATCGATTTGGACTTGAATTTCGAAACTAACTACATATTAAACTTGGTATGTTATGGATCATCAAGATTTGGTATTGGTTTCAGAATTCTGGCACGCGGGCTTGAGTTTACTTTTGTTAACCTTTTGGGAATTCATCAAATATTGAAGCCTTATGGATTGGTATCGGTTCCTATAACATTGTTTGATTTCCTCGGATGATGTTTGGCTTGGAATTGCGTGATTGGAGGGATAGACCGAAGTTTTGATGCGATTTGAGGTGGAAGACTAACCGGATAAGATTAGTGTCATGCCTAATCTTGTTGTGAGGGAATAATCCTTTGGATATGACCTTATTTGTATAATTGGAATGTTTGAGAAATGACGTATATGCAAGGAACGAGCGTATATGCGGATGCTATATATGATTCATGACTGGAGTAGTCTTTAGGTTGTATCTTGCCTTGTTTTGGATATTGTGCTTCCTACTATCATGCTTTATTGTTTGTATGACAATTTCAACTTCTGGAATCATGCTAGAGATGATATGTAGGTCTTGATTTCTTGTTTGGATATGATACTTGTTATTGTATGGTATACTCTCCTAAATTGAGGTGTAGTCATATACTTCTCACCTACATACTCCTTATCATGCATTTTCCTCAGTCTTTGAGTATTTCATTGGATATTCGTTGTCTTTATACATGTATTCTTGTATATGCTTTCTCCGTGTGATCTACTGGATTGACAACACGTGAGTGGTTTGTGCAGGTTAAGCTATTATAGCACATGATTTACCCGCACAATTGTTATGATTAAGGCACGCGAGTTGTTCGTGTAGCTTATGGAGAAAGATCCATCCCCCTAGGGTCGTCCTCTCATATTTCTCCTTGATGACGTACACGCGGATTATTAAAAAATGATTAGTGTTTGGTTTTCGCGTATCTTCTCTACATGCAAACACCTTGGATGTATACATGATTTTCATCGCATCTCTTCTCTATATTCTAGCTCTGGGATGTATACATGCCTCTTTATGCATATCTTCTCTATGTGCTGCATTGGTTGAAGAATTGATTCGCAATACATAACTTCTCTATATTTCAACATGTGTAACTTAACTTGCTTATTTATGCATATCTTCTCTATATGAAACTGTTGATGATTTATTGACACTAGATGCATATCTTCTCTATATGATGCTTTGGTTGATGAAATGATTCATGGTACATATCTTCTCTATCTGTCAATCTATGTAGCCTGACTTGTTTATTCATGCATATCTTCTCTATATGCAACTGTTGATGCGTTGTTCTGATAACAAATGCATATTTTCTCTATATGTTGGATTGTTAGTTTGCATACGATGCTTGTGCATATCTTCTCTATGTGCACCTATGGCCTTACCTATACTTCATGCTTATATTTTTGTACATGTTTATGTTGTTGAGCTGCACAAGTTAAGTAAAGTAAGTATCTTTTGACTTTATAACCTTGAAACTACTTCACTTAGATTAGTCAAGATACTTATTGAGTACATGGGATCAGTTATACTCATACTATACTTCTACATTTTGCAAGTAGATCTTGGAGCTGAGCTGATGTGGATGACAAAGGGTGGCATTGAAGATGCACTAGCATTTCGATATAAACTACCACTTGTTCATGGTAGCTTAGAATTTGAACTTCTGTTTATGTATATTCCAATAGATATTGTATTTTCTTCGTACTAGCGCTGTAAATCTAAATCTTAGTGGCTCATATCTTTTATTACAAATCTTTGGGGTAGTTGTATAGATTTTTCTACCATCTTATTTATTGTTTATTGATGATCTTTCATTGAACTTGTGCTATTTATTGTTTGGCTTATCTAGCATTTTAGGGTTAGGTGTCATCAATACTAGGTGGAATTTTGGGTCGTGACAGGATCTTTGTGGATGAATATAGTATAGGCCAATACTGAACCGCCCCAATCTTCTTAGAATAACTTTGATACCACTATAGTCACAACGTGACCCAAGAATGCAACTAAGTCCAACCAGAACTCATACTTCAAACACTTGGCATAAAGTTGACGATCTTTTAAAGTACAACAACAACATACCCAGTATTATCCCACACTGTGGGGTCTGGGAAGGATAGTGTGTACGCACCTTACCTCTACCTTGTGAGGATAGAGAGACTGTTCCAATTGACCCTAGGCTTAGGAAAGCATAAGCACCACATTAATAAAAATATAAACAAGAAGGGACAGTACCAAAAACCACATAAAAGCAGAATAAAACAACAACATAGTAAGGTGATCAACAATGAAAGAAAACAACGGTTAGTCATAAAAACCTACTACCAACAAAAAGCGATATTGCGTGCCAGTACTTCTTTTATGAACACTCTAGACTACCTATTCTACTACCCTAATCCTCGACCTCCATACCTTTCTATCAAGGATCATGTCCTCGGTCAACTGAAGTTGCGCCATGTCTTTCCTAATCACCTCTCTCCACCTCTTCTTTGGCCTACCTCTACCTCTCTGTACGCCCTCCACTGTCAACCTCTCACACCTCCTCATAGGAGCATCTGTGCTCCTCCTTCTCACAAGACCAAACCACATAAGTCGTGCTTCCCGCATCTTGTTCTTAATAGGGGCCACACCCACCTTGTCACGAAAAACCTCATTTCTTATCCTATCTAACCTGGTGTGCCCGTACATCCATCTCAACATTCTCATCTATGCTACCTTCATTTTCTAGACATGAGCGATCTTGACTGGCCAACACTCAGCCCGATATAACATCGCTGGTCTGACCACCACTATGTAAAACTTACCCTTAAGTTTTGATGGCACCTTCTTGTCACACAAAACACCTTAAGTCTAAAGTATAATTTGTGAGTGTTGTTCATGCTCCTCTCTACTATGAGAGTAAACCATAATATCATTGATGACCACAATCACAAAGGAATTCAAATAAATCTTGAATACTCGGTTCATCAGATCCATGAAATTCGTTAGAGCATTAGGCAAACCAAAGGACATAACGAAGAACTCATAATAGCCATAACGAGTCCTAAAAATTATCTTAGGGACATCTAAAGCCCTAATATTCCCTGATGATAGCCAGATATCAAATCAATCTTGGAGAACACCTTCGAACCCTAAAGTTGGTCAAACAAATTATCAATGTGAGGCAATAGATACTTGTGCTTAATAGTAACCTTGTTCAACTGTCGATAATCAGTGCACATCCTCATACAACCATCTTTCTACTTCACAAAAAACATCTGCACACCACAAGGGAAAACACTCGGTGTAATGAACCCCTTATCAAATAAATCATGCAACTACTCATTCAATTCCTTAAACTTAGCTCGAGCCATACGATATTGTAGGATAGAAATGGACTGAGTGCCCGAAACGAAGGCAATACAAAAGTCAGTATCCCTATGGCATACCCAATAGATCTGCAGGTGTAACGAACCAATAGGTCATTTTGAGTTCTAGCTTCCCATTTACTGATTTGAGACCTTACATAGCATTATTTGATGAATTATGACTTGTGTATGTGGTATTTATTATTTTCCGGAAAGTTTATATAATTGTTTAAAGAAAGCTTGATTTTTGAACTTGAAAATGGTTAGAGTTGACTATGGTCAACATTATTGGTAAACAAACATGTATTGGTATTTAGACTATTTCGATAGGTTCGTATGATGATTGTGGGCTTGCACGATTATTTGGTCAGGGTCCCGGGTGTTACGAGGCCATTTCGGTGCTTGTTGTGAAATGTTGTGAATTTAAGCTTAAGAACTTTGAAATCTTTGAGTTTTGATGTGTAATTCTTGATTCTTGATGTTATTTTGATGTTTTGATATTACGAGAGAGTTTGTATAATGTTATTATACTTGTTTGGATGTTTGGATTGGGCCCCGAGAGGATCAAGTGTGTTCGGATTATTTCAGATTGATTATATTAGATGTGGAATTGCTAGTGCTGCAGATATCGCACTTCTGATGTTCAGGTGCATAACTGCGAGATTGTTTCTACGGTGTTTATGCTTGCATCTTCCAGACTTTGGAGCTCAGACATGTTTCCTTATGTGGAGAGTTGAGAACAGGTGTGGCATCACATCTGTGGATGTTTACTCGTATCTGCAAAGAGATCGGCTAAGGAGGAAGGTTGCATCTGCGATGCATGGGCAGCAGGTGCGAAGGCCGCTTCTGCAGAAGTTTGTCGCTTTTGCGAGATTTGCACTGAAGCATGTCCGCTTCTACGGGAAACTTTATTGCTTCTGCGATATCGCATCTGTGGTACTTCTACCTCACCTGCGACATCTGCATCTGGGAAAAGGGTAAGGGTTTGAGTCTTAGCTCAATTTCTCCCATTTTTGAGATCTAGATTTCATGTAGAGGCAACTTTTGAAGAGATGTACAGCCCAACTTCATAGGTTAGTAACTTTAACTTGTTTTTGATCAATTTTCATTACTTTTCATAAATTTTCATCTTAATCTAGTATTTCATAGAGTAGAAATAGGATTTTTAGGTAGAACTTAGGATTTTTGTATTTTTTAGATTTAGACATCGAATTGAGGTCGAATCTCGAAACAAATCATATATTTGGACTCGTGGATGAATGGGCAATCAGGATTTGGTCTTAGTTTTGGATTTTGACCATGTGCACTCGGATTGACTTTTTGTTAAATTTTCCAAATATGTTAAAGATCAAACATTTTTTATACTAGGGTAGTTTCTAAAGCTTATTTTGAGTTATTTGAGTAATATTTGACTAGGTTCGAGTGGTTTCAAGGTTTGTTCCAAAGGAAAAACTGTGTTGGAGTATTGATTGGTTTCCTAAAAGAGGTAAGTATTGTAGTTAACCTTGATTTGAGAGAATTAGGTGTAATTCGCCTAATTGCTATTTGTTCTATGTGTTGTGGTCCGCATATATACAAGGTGATGAGTACATATGCGTTGTCATGGGCTAAAAGCATGCGGGTGGGACTAGTTTATTCATGTCTTTACTTATTTCATGCTACTATTTTCTAAATTCCTTTGATTATTTCATACTTTTACTCGTTAAATATTATTACTTGATTTATGCCCTTACTTACTTTGTGCTCTTACTTTATACATACTTTTACCTGATATATGCATTTACATGCTTCATGACTTTTCTTGTTACTTTCTTTACTTGTCGCAGTTTCATACTTGTTCTTTTTATGAGTTATTAGATGGTGTGACTATTTGGTCGTTTGCATGTTAACTACCTTGTTTGAATCCTTATAGCGTTACATGAGTAAGATTTGCTCTAAAACTTCGAATTTGCAATTTTTCTTATTTGTATCCATCTTTCCTTAGTGAGTTATGCTATTTCATTCTTCTCGATAGTTAATATGGATTTTGATATATTTGTATGTGTTGTTAGATTATTCCATGTGAATTGATATGTTGGATTGGTTTACCGCCACAACAATGAAATAATAAGGATTGGGTTGCTCACCGCAACAATAGTATGGCCATGGGATTGGGCTGCTGCCGCAATAATATTTATGTGTATCAGATCAGGTTATGCGCCATAATTAATTTGATATATTGTGGTGTTGTTGTGATTTAGTCCTCTATGTGAGTTGTAGTTATGTGGTTCTCGGATATTATTCTTCCCCATTGTTAAGATGCTAAAAAGGGTTTGGTTGAGTATTTCAAGAGATTTGGTTATAACTCGTGATATAGGTTTCTTTTGTTATTTCTGCCTTTATTTCTATTTCCATTTCTCTTGCTTATTAAGTGTATAGATTTTCACGGTAAGTGTCTTGTCATAGCCTTGCCATTACCTCATCGAAGTTAGGCTCGATACATATTGAGTACGTGGTGTCGGTTGTACTCATTCTACACTACTTGTGCAAATTCGGATATTGGTACTAGCGGAGTCCCAAGAGGTGCTTAGCGGATTCCATATAGGCGAATCAAGGTAGAGTTGCATACCATTCACAGGCTTTAGAGTCATCTTTCCATCTCTTTTGTATTGTTTGTTTTATCAGACAATACTCTATTTCTTTCACACATTGTATTTAGCAAATTCTAGTAGCTCATGTACTTGTCACACTATATCTTGAGGTGGTTGATCATCAGTGTTGGATTTTAGGCTTATTATGTATGCTTCTGAATTTTTTTAATTCTATTTTATCATTATGTTGTTAATCGTAAGTCTCCTTCTTCTTATTTATTGCTATGTGTTAGCTTACCTAGCAAGCGGTGTTAGGCACCATCACGACCCCATTGGTTGGAATTTTGGTCCGTGATAGTAGGAAACATCTTCGAAAACTCCCTCACAACCGGTAATGAATCCATAGAAGGAACCTCCGTGTTAGAATCTCGATTGTAAGCAAAATATGCTAAACATCCCTTTTCAACGATGCGTTGAACCTTTAAAAATGAAATCACCTTACTCGTGGAATGGCTTAAAATCTCTCTCCACTCTAGTCTAGGCAACCCTGGCATAGCTAAAGTTACAGTATTGACGTGGCAATACAAGATAGCGTGATACAGGGACAACCAATCCATATCGAGAATAACCTCAAAATCTACCATATACAACAACATGAGATCAACTATGGTATCAAAATTATTATTAGTAACAACACAAAACCGATATACTCGATCAGCTACTATAGAATCCCAACCGGTCTAGACACGTAAATAGGAATTATTAAGAGAATGACGAGGCATCCTCAAGTGCGATGCAAAATATGAAGACACATATGAATAAGTAGAACCTGGATAAAAAAATACTGAAGCATCTCTATGAATGACTGAGATAATACCTGTGATGACTTCATCGGACGACTCTACCTCAGGCCTATTAGAAAATGCATAACAACCAGGCTAAGCCCTACCAACCTATCCTCCACGTCTAGGATGACCTTTACCTCTAATTGGTTGACCCTTACGCCTAGCTAGCTGGGCGGGTGGTGTAGAAACTGGTGCCAGAATCATAGCACGAGTACCCAGCTATGGCATACTACTCTGCAACCCGGGGCAAAACTTCTTGACATGCCTCGTATCACCACAATCATAATAACCAACCTACTGATCTGGCTACTAAATTTGGAATAGTCCCTGACGACCCAAATACTACTATAGAAACTCTGTATTGGGGGTGCACTAATAGGATCATGAGGTGGAAATGCAATGTATGATGACCGCCCTGAGCGGGAACCATAAGTACCATGGTTGCCTGAAGTACCATGAGAAACCTAGATTGCTGACTGAATTGGTCTGATAGAATTCCCTCTATCAAAATGACTCTTGCCTCTAGATGAGGAACCACTAAAACCACCCAAAGGACGAGGCCTCTTATTAGCCGTCGCCTCTCCCCCAGGCCACGAATGCGCTTGATCCTCCTAGAAATCTCAACTGCCTGAGTGAATAAAGTCTCAGTCTCGGCTCTCTAGCCATCTTAAGTTTGATACCATAAGTAAGCCTCTCTATGAACTTCTGCACCTTCTCATTGTCAATAGGGATCAGGATAGTTGCATGACGAGACAAATCCACAAATTGCGTCTCATACTGGGTGACTATCATACCACGCTGCTGAAATTGACTTCTCCAAGGAGAGCTATGAAAACCGAGCCCAAGTAAGAGGAGGTGACCCTGCTGGTCTGCCCATCTCATAAGTCTTCCACTACCTCTTGGCTGAACCCTACATCTAAAACAACAATGAAGACCACTCCATTAGACTCAACCAGTCCCAAATTACACAGAATCATGTGACTTATGTCTAACAACTCCTTGACATCCTTTAAAGGCGCACCACTGAAGAGAGGAGGAAATAACTTTTGAAATCTATCAATCCTCTTCATCTCATCAGCTGACATCGTTGACCTAACCTCAGGCTGCGCTGCAATAATAGGCTAAGCAATACCAGCTGATAACACTCCCAGGGTCTCTGTTATCTATGAGCCATCTACTCTAGAGTACGAGTAGAGGGAATCTGAGCTCCTCCCCGAGCCTCAGAAGCGGTTGGTTCCATAGGAAGTACACCTACATGAGCTATGCTCTCAATAAGAGCAATCATATGGACCAGGGGCATCTTAAAGCACTGGGTTGTATGAAACCCCTCTAGAACATGTGTTGGCCCTACTGGCTCAATCTGATCTGGAATCTGCTCATCATCTGGAGCTATCTGGGGCTCGATTGACGCTGCTCTAGCATGAGCGTGAGTAGTTGTAGGTGTCATTACACGTGCTCTAGGATGGGCTCTAGCTCTGCCTCGACCCCTACCTCGGTCTTTACAACTAGTAGTGGCTACAACCTGGGACTCTGGCTCCAACTCTACGATAGCTAAAACACGTGTCCTCACTATCTGTAAGAGAATAAGAGAGCACATATTCAATTTAAGGATTAAACAAAGTTGCACAATGGAGAAAGGAATAAAGTGATATTTCCTAAAAATCTTTATAGCATCTCGAAGATAAGTGCAGACGTCTTTGTACCGATCTTCAAGAATCTACAAAGCTTGCTCGTGACTTATTAGACCTATGCAACCTAGGCTTTCATACTAACTTGCCACGACCCAAAATCCTAACCAAAGGATCGTGACGGCGCCCAATATACGTACTAGGCAAGCCAATACTTAACAACAATAAAAGAAGCAAAAATAAAAAATAACTACATAATATCATAAATTAGACTAAAAGCTCCCTAATACACAACAATTGTAAAATGGAAAAAATGTCATAAACACCTCCCAAGACTAGTGTCACTGAGTACATGAGTTTCTAAGAGTACTATTTACAAAGACTGAAATGAAGCACAATATTGTCTAATATAATTAAACAATAATAAAGATAATAAAGTAAACAACACTACCCGAATCTCCTAGATTCACAAGGTGCACAAGGACATGAAAATAGTAAAAGTGCGGATGGATGTCTAACATATAAAACATTTCTATGACTAATACAATTGCAATAATCATGTTCACATAGCCACAAAGTGATTAAGCATATTTCATATTGAATACATCCCCAAATTAAGGCATATCAATAGCTTAAGGTCTAAATTGGTCACAAGCCACACATAGCACCCGGGTACACACCTGTCACCTCGTGTACACGTTACTTTTCACATAATACAAATAGGCAATTAAAGTCAATTCTTAAGGGGTATTCCCTCACACAAGTTTAGGAAAGATACTTATCTCAAACAAGCCAATTCCATACTCCAAATGCTTTTCATTTAAAATTCACTTCCGTACGACTCAAATCTAGCCAAAAAATGACTCAACAATGTCAAACAATGCCAAAGGAATCAATTCCAAATAATAAAGGCCCAATGTTTACCCAATTCCCGAAAAGTCAACACCAAGCCCGTACGGTCAAAAACCGAGTCGAGGGTTAGATCTCGACTAAATCATAACCCCACAAGTCCAAATATGGGATTGGTTTTCAAAACCGAGTCCAAATCGACTCTAAATCCCTAATTTTTATTTTTGAAAAGATAGACAAAAATCCCCAAAACTTTCTTTCAAATTTCATGATTTTTGGGTAAAACTCCATAAGAAATCAAGTTATATTATCAAAATTAACTTAAATCACTTACCCAATAGCTATCTATCAAAATTCCCTTCAATAATCTCCTTATACCAAGTCTAGGGCTCAAAATGTGATAAAATAAGACTAAGCTCTAAAATAACCAGCTATAAGAATGTTGCAGATGTCATATTTGCGACTAGAGGTTTGTAAATGCAACCAATGGATCGCAAAAGCAAAACTGCCAACCCCAGCAGATGTCGCAATTGCGACCAAGAACTTTGCATGAAATTTCTAAGACCTACTGCTCCATCCACAATCGCAAATGCGATGACCACTTCGCAAATGCAAAGTCCTAGTTGCCTCCCCCACTGTCACAAATGCGACCAACATCCTCACAATTGCGAGGTCCCCCGGGTAGCACCCTTATTGCAAATGTGATAAAACTATTGCAAATGCGAGCAGACATTTGCAAATGCGAGGTCTACAGAACCAACAATACCTAAATCTAACCAAAACACTCTGAAATCATTTGAAACTTACCCGAGCCCCTCGGGCCCACATCAACTATCCACACAAGTACATAAACATCATATGAACTCACTCGATGCTCGGAACATCAAAATAACATCCGGAATCACGAATCGAACACCAAAATGCATCAAAATCACAATGAAACTAAAGAACTTCTAAAATCACAACCAAACGCCTGATTTCGATCAAACCAACTTGGAATGAGATCAAACTTTGCACTCAAGTTCTAAATGATAAAACATACCTATTCCAAGTTACGAAACCAAAATTAGAACCTGATAGCCACAAATGCAACCCATGGTCATACCTATAAAATTTCTAAATCTTCAAATTCCCAACTTTTGGCAAAAAGTGTCAAATCATTCTAGAAACCTATGAATTCAAATTCGCGCATACTCTTAAGTCAAAAATCACTATACAAACTTATTAGAAATAACAAAACACCATTTTGAGGTTATTTTTAAAAAAAAAAGTCAAACCTTGGTAAACTCACATACGTTAAGCTTCGAATTAGGAACTAGGTATTCTAATTCAATCCAAAACCTTTTCAAAATAATACCAACCAACCCCACAAGTCAAATAATAATAAATACATTGTAACGACCCAACCGATTATTTTGAGCATTTGCATTCACTTCGATGGTTTGAGTTCCTGGATAGCTTCATATGATGTATTATCTCTTGCGCGAATCACCGATTTTGGATTTTGGGTGATTCTGAATTAATTTGGAAGAATGATTCGTATTTTAGAAACATTAAGTTGGAAGAGTTGACCAAGTTTGACTTTTGTGTATTTGACTCCGGATTAGAGTTTTGATGGTTCTGTTAGGTCCGTATGTTGATTTTGGACTTGGGCATATGCCCATATTTGCATTTGGATATCTCTAAGAGGTTTTGGTACTATTTGGCGAACGATAGTAATTTGGAGTTTTGGAAAGTTCATAAATTTGAGCGAGGCTTGAATTTGATGATATCGGGTTTGGAATGTTGATTCGGTTGTTGGAATAGGTTCATTATATCATTTTTAACTTGTGTGTTAAATTTAAGGTCATTCCGAGTTGATTTCATATGGTTCGGCATGAGCTGTGGAAGTTAAAAGTTCATTAAGTTGTATTTGAGGTGCGATTCGTGGTTTTGACATTGTTATGTGTGATTTGATAACTCAAGTAGGTTCATGTTGTGTTTTGGGACTTGTTGGTATGTTCGGGAGGGGTCTCGAGGGGCTCAGTGTGTTTCAGATTGATTTCAGACCATTTCGGAGTTTTATGCATTGCTGGTTTTCTACTGTTGTCTGATGCCTTTGATGTACTTCGCGATCGCGAAAGTCAAGCTGTGATCGTGAAGTGTGATTTGGTCCACTTGTGGTTTTTTCATCACAGACGCGAAAGATGATACATATTCGCGAAGGTTTGGATTGGTTACTGTTCGCGTTCATGCATTGGGCATCGCAGTCGCGTAGTGTTGAGCGGGAGCTAGCAGCTGGAGAATTCTTAATCGTGTTCGCATAAGACAGCTCGCGTTCGCGAAGATGTGGAATCTATGGTCATCACGTTTGTGTGGCCTGTATTGCGAACACGTAGAGCATTTTGGTGGCAGCAACATTTTTCCTTCGCGATCGCAAAGCAAGTCCCGCGATCGCGATGGGTATTGTTCTTAAGTGATTATAAAGTACTCTATTTTGAACCATGAGCTCATTTTATCACATTTTGAGTTGGGGAGCTCGGTTTTGGGCGATTTTGGAGAGAAATTTCACCACATGGATTAGGGTAAGTACTTTTGACTCGATTTTGATAATATTACATGATTCCATCTTCGATTTTGGCATTTTATTGATGATTTCAAAAGAGAAATTGAGGAGATTTGTCGAAAACTTTCCTAAATTTAATATTTAAGATTTGAACATTCATTCGGAGTAGGATTTGAGTGACATTAGTATGGTTGAACTCTAGTTAAATGTGTTGTCAAAATTTATGTGTTTTGTCGGGTTCTGAGATGCGGGCCCGGGTTTGATTTTTTTGTTGACTTTGAGCTTTTGATTAAAGATTCAACCTTTATCATTTGGATTGGTTTCCTTTCGCATTATTTGATGTTCTTGAGTTGTCTTTGGCTAGTTTTGAGCCGTTCAGAGGTTGTTACGCATGGGATAGCATTTCTAGAGTGGTGTTTGGCTTGCTCGGTAATTATTTTGGCATGTTTGAGGTAAGTATATTATCTAAACTTGGTTAAGGCACTTGTTGCCTACATTATTTGTGATATCTACATTGTATGGGTGCGCACATGTGTGGGGATTGAGCCAATGTGTGAGCAACAGAGTATTTATCCATGCCTGATGTAGTGCTTAGGCTATGATATGCTTGAATTGACTATTAAGCTTTAAGATGTGATGTTTATCATATTTGTAGCTCTATTGTGAACTGTTTTATCCGTGTTTGAGGTTACATAGAGGCTAATTCACTTAATGAACTTGATAATTACTATTTTTGTGAGGAAATTACCGATTTGAGCTATGATAGCACACTTTGCACATGCATATACTTGAGCATGTCACTTATACAAGTCTAAGAGCATGAAATCTGATATTCGTTGATCATATACATGTATTCTTGTATTATTTTCTTCTGTGTGATATGATTTATACTGGATATATGTGACCAAACCGGGCGGATTGTGTTGTTATGCCTGTGACCATGCAGGACGAATTATGTTGATATGCATGTGACCACACCGGGTGGATTGTGATATTGTGCCTGTGACCACGTCGGGAGGATTGTAATTTTTGCCACGTGAGTTATCCATGCAATTGTTATATTATTAGCACGTGTGTTGTCCGTACAGCACGTGAGTTATCCGTGCAAATCCAGATATTGATATTATAGCATGTGAGTTATTCGTGCAGCACGTGAGTAGTCCGTGCGACAAATATTATTAGCATGTGAGTTGTCCGTACAATGTGTGGATACGGTTCCATCCCCATAGGGTCACCCTCTCATGTTTCTCTCTTGATGGTGTATACACGGATTGTGAGAAACAGATGGATTTATGGTTGATGTGAACTCTAGGAGAGCTGGTTATTGTTATTTGGATCGGGTTGTACGCCGCAATAGGCCTTATTGGCTTATTGTTATTTGGATCAGGTTTGCGCGCCGCAATGGACTGATATTTGTTTATTGCATTTCATCTTTACTTGCAATTTCCTTGATTGTTTACGTGATTTACTTGCATATCTTATTTATATGTTGTATTGTTGACTGGATAGAACACTTTAAAATAAAGAATTGTGATCACAAGGTGGTTTTACCCGTGATTTCTTTATTCGATTATATATTTGTTCCATACTTGGTTGAAATTTATGAAATGTACAGGTGATAGCAAGTATCATTTATAATTATTGCTCTTATTACCTCACCGAGGTTAGTTATGAAACTTATTGAGTACATGGTGTCGGTTGTACTCATACTACACTTCTGCACCTTGTGTGCGGATTTGGGAGAAGATACTGCTGTGCATGGTGGGAGCTGATCTTGAAGATATATCAGCTTCCAAACATACCTACTACTTGTTCTTGGTAGTTCAAGATTTGGATTCTATTTATGTACATTTCAAATAGATGTTGTATTATTTTCCTATCAGTTTCTTAAATCTAAGTCTTAGCAGCTCATGACTTGTACTACCATTCCTTGGGGAATTGTATAAAAGACCAGTTATTTCACTTTTCAACTCATATCATTATCACTAAATTGTGTTTACTATTATTGGACATACCTAGCAGGTTCGGTTAGGTGCTATCACAACTAATTGGATTTTGAGTCGTGACATACACATACGAAATGCTTCAAAAAGGAAAACGGGGCTCAAATATACAAAATGATCGGCCGAGTCGTTACACTCGGAACCTTCCCCCTTTTACACAGCTGCAGATATTGGAGTTATGAACTATTCTTCGCAGTTGCAAAGCTTGCAAATGCGAACATGTGGTCGCAAATGCAAAGGGCCACCCGAGTCACTAAAGTCGTAAATGCGAGTGAAAGTTTGCAATTGCGGATACTGCAATGATGATCATAGCTTCGCAATTCCCCCTTCCCAAAGTTTGCAAATACTAGTTGGCATTCGCAAGTACGATTCTCGCATTTGCGAGCTGAGACTACAGCACCAACAATGAAAAAACTTAGAAAAACAGCCCGGAACCAATCCGAAACTCACCCGAGCCCCTCGAGACCCCATCCAAACATTCAAACAAGTATATAAATCTTATACGAACTCGCTCGTAAGCTCAAAATATCAAAATAACATAAAAACTCAACCATTAAAACTCAAGATTTCAAATGTTCGTAACTCAAATTTTTAACTTTTAGCTATAAATGTTGGATCGGCCTAGGGTCACCGGGGAGCCAAATCACACACATATATTCAAAATTATCATATGAACCTACCGGAATCGTCAAAAGACCGATCCGAAGTCGTTCACCAAGAATATTGACCGCGGTCTACTCTAACAACATTAAAGCTCTAGAATCAAGATTTCTTTATCAAAACACATCTAAACTCCCGGAACTTAAAATCAACCTTGCACACAAGTAATAAAACATAAAATGAAGCTATTCAGCACCTCAAATCATAAACTGGAAAGCTAAAACTCAAAATTACCTATCGGGTCGTTACATGTTAAATCACGCATGATGTTTTGATCTAATCATTAATTCACTAATTAAAGTAACGGAAGCTAGCTTCTATTATAGTGAATATAGATTAACATAACTAGTCTTACAAACTATTGATGATCAGGGGAGGGGGGATTTATAATGCCATTGAAAAATAAACTTTGTGGATTGGTGCATTCAAACTCGCCTGAAATTTAAAAAAAAAATCGCCTGAATTAAGAAGGTTAAATATGATTAAGCAAGTAATATTTTTAGACGCATGTCAACCATCAAGTATCAATATTTCATGTATATTACGAGTTGAAGATTGATGTCACGAGTGTTTAACCTAAATATGGTTTGATATCAAATTAATTAAATTTGTAATAGAAGGCCTACGCAATCGAAATAAACCTATATGTTTTTTCTTTCAAGAATGATTAGAATAAGAACGAAACAAGGTAAATAAAAATAAAAAGTAATTTTACACAGGAAAAAAAAAAAGAATTCTTATTCATCGTATGAAGATGAACAAAGTGAACTGATCCAATTTCAAGAGCAATATGAGCAACAATTTGTTACAATGATCCTTGTGGAAATTTCAGATAAATCACAATGAAGTAAGGCCTATTTATAATTAAACACTAAAGTAACGGCTCCCCATCGATGGAATAGGTGCTAAACAACGAAAGCAAATAGACAGCATCACTTGCATGTAATATAAATAATACATAATAATAGATTTTAATTAAATATAAAATTAATAATTACCTTTTAAAGCGTGCCAACAACAATGAAGTTAGCCTTCATGCTCCACGAAGCGTGACATCAACCATTAAGTTAGCTTTCACGTTCAGCAAATCATCACAAGTTCTGTAGCATATCAGTAGAACCATCACTGAATCACAATCATCACCAGTTCAACAATTTTCTACTATGTTACACGCACAATACTTGGAATCTGTAAAATTCATCTGGAAAATTTCTCCTAGGAAAAATATGTAGAAAAATATCTAACTTCCTTAATAGAATAAGACACTTTATATAGTCATAAGTTTTAGGATTTAAAATTCCTTTTCAAACCTGTTAGGTTTTTCTTTTACACCAAAAAATCGAAGTATGTTTAATTCCTAATTATTCAAATACAAATGGGACCAAATATTTTAATAAACGAGGATTTTTATTATGAAATTAATTTAAAATATTTGAATTAATCTTATCATAATAAATTACGAATGATTTCACTAAAAATTCACAATTATACTTCTAAGTTCAATTTTGAAATTCTTCTATTAAACATCATTTAACTCCCCATGTTAAGGTTCAGATACTAATCAAATAAATTAAATTACTGACAATGTAATTTATAGATTATTTTCTTTAGATTTTTGCTTAACTTATTTTAATTTCATATGACAGATACAAAGTTCACATGCAAGGCTTACACATGAAAATCTATAAGCTTTCATGAAGGTGTATCATCAATCTCTAGACCGAGACATGGATTTCATTCCATCAACTAACTATTACTTCGACAAAGCATATTGTTATCATATAATTTATCAGGCATATTGAGCGAAGAATCTTGCTTTTTAATAAATTAAAACAATAAACAATACAAAAATTGAAAGGAATGCTGAAAAATAAGCTTCAAAGCTTGAACTTTCACTTTCATCCACAATGTATCCAACGCTAGGCTCGGGTATTGTTGGAGCATACACCTAATAATAATTATATCAAAATTAAAAGTATAATTACATTTAATGGACTAAAAAATTTATTTCATTAAGTCATTAAAATACTTATTTCTATCGTGGTCCGTCTAATACATACAAATATACTAGCATAAGAAGTTTTAGTTATACCATTATCATAATCAAGATAAATTATATTTAGTTTGTACTATAATCATTCTAATGGATTTTCCAGTTCTATGAAATAATTGTATTATTTGCACTCTACTTGTTAATTTAAGTTATTGATAAAGGATTGATATTGAAACTTGATAAAGGATTCCTAAAGATTGAATTTCACTTACTTTGAGTTTTGGTGGGTTATTGGCCGTCAATAGAAATTGTGCTTCCTTATATATTAGTCTTGTGATAGCTTTTAAATCGGATGTTCGTAGAGTAATCTCTCTTCTTGTGGAGCGGGTCGAACGCCTCAGCAGTATAATAGATGCATCTATGGTTCGTGTGGTTGACTCTCGACAGTGTACACATTATTCTGGATCAGTCCGAAAGACCTCAGCATAAATCATACGTGATAATGATCGGAGCCCGATTACATTTGATATTATATTTATGACTCGAGAGGTTATAATTTATTTATTGGCCTAAATTTGTTGGAGTAAGTAAGTTTCAGTTAGAGATTTGTAAATTGACTATCAGTTAAAGAATTATTTATTCACTGCTTGCTATTATATTATTATTATTATTATTATTATTCATGTATTCCATGCCTATTTAGAATTCATGTATTTTATTTGTTCGCCCATAGTAAGTGTCGATGTCGATCCCTCATCACTACTTCTTTGAGGTTAGACTGAATACTTACTGGGTACATGTTATTTATGTACTCATGCTACACTTCTGCACTAATCATGCAGGATCTGAGGCAGGTGCATCTGGCATTCATTCAGGCGCGCATCCCCGTTACCCTGAGGTATAGTGGTGAGCTACTCTCTGAGTCCGTTCTGCAGCACCCGCAGTCTCTCTTTTGTATTTACTTTCTATCTATCTTACTTTAGACAGTAGCATAGGTGTTTTATATATTCTACTACTTGCTCACACACTTGTGACACCGGGTCTTGCGAACATGCTAGTAGACATTTTATGGTTTTGAGTATTTATTTTACCGTATTTTCTCTTTTTGTAAAAATCTGACCGGTCGTTTTGAGCTCTAGCGTGTTGTTCAACAGTTTAAGTCCTCGAGTAGCTTCACTTCATATTTAATGACTTGTACGTGTGGTCAAAATCGAATTTTAGAAAGTTCAGAGTGGTTACGGAAGGAAAATTCTCAATTCGGAAGCCTTAAGTTGGAAGAGTTGACTAAGGTTTGCCTTTTGAGTAAACGATCTTAAAATCAGGATTTGAAGGTTCAAATAGGTTTGTATGATGTTTCTGGACTTGGACGTATGTTCGGGTTGAGTATCAGGTCGATCGGGAGCATTTCAGCGCTTATTGTGAAAAGTTAACATTTTCAAGGTTTTAGAATTTCCTAAGTTTGGTTTGAAGTAGAATTTGGTGTTATCGATGCCCGTTTGGGGTTCCGAGCTTGGGTATAGGTTTGGATTGGGATTTGTGACTTGCACGCAAAGTTTGACATCAGTCCGGGATGTTTAAGTATGAATCAGACACGTTCGTCGAAGTTTGAATGTTGAAAAGTTGAAAGGAGGTTTCGATCATAGATTCAGAGTTTTGATGTTGTTTGGTGTGATTTGAGGCCTCGAGCAGGTTTGTTTCATATATTGGGACTTGTTGGTGTGATTGGACGGGGTTCCGGGGTGCAAGGGTGTGTTTCGGAGGGGCAACGAGTCATATATTGGGACTTGTTGGTGCGTCCTTCTTCGCTTTCGCAAGGAAAGGACCGCGTTCGCGAAGGTCTGTGGGTCTTGAAGTTCTTGGTGATCATAGACATTTTTTCATCTTCTAGATCATAACCTTCAGTGATTCTGAGTGCCAGACTCCTTTCCTTTTTAGGTACATCCATTTTCATGGTTTGTCTCCTAAGTTCATAGGATTTCCAATTAATTCATCCAGTGGGAGAGTGGCAATGTTCTTTGATTCCTCAATGGCAGTGATTTTGCTTTCCCAAGTAATAGGTAGAACCCTTGTCAATATCTTCTCGACTCTATCTTCTTCAAGAATAATCCATCCAAGAGACTTTAGTTCATTTGTCAATGTAGTAAAACTTGTGTACATCTCTTAAATGGTTTCTCCTTCCTTCATAGTAAAGTTCTCATATTGAGAATACAGTAGAGTTTCTATGGATCTCTTCATCTGAGGTGTTCCTTCATGAGCCACTTGCAGAGTGTCCCGGATTTCCTTAGCAGTGGTACAACTTTGGATTCTGCTGTACTCATCTAGACCAAGTCCACAAACAAGCCATTTCTTGATTTTAGCGTTCTTCTCCCATTTCTTAAAGTCCTCAGCAGTGCAATCAACTCTTGTCTTTGGCACATCTATTCCTTCAGCATTTTTCTTCAGGGTAGCCAGTGTACCATTAGTGACAATGTCTAATAGCTCATAGTCCTCTCCTATAATGTGATCTCTCATCTTGTTTTTCCACCAAGAGTAGTACCGGCCGTTGAAGAGTGGTATCCTAGAAGTGGATTGTCCTTCCCAGTTTCCAGGTGGTGCACTCATATTGATCTTCTCCTAAGGTGTTAGCCTTTTCAAGGATAACCTGCTTTGATACCAATTGATGCTTTATACACCAATACCACACAAAAGGGAGGGGGGGAGGGTGATTTGTGTGGTGTCCAATTTTTACGTGCACTAATTATAGAAGGACCTGGTTCTTCTAAGTGTTCCTTATACTACTATTGTAGAAATAGTAAATGTGAAAAGTAAAGAACACAAGTATCTTTACATGGAAAACACCCGGCTCAAAAGGTGAAAAAACCACGACCTACTACTCAGTAGGATTTTCCCTAAAACTTCACCAAATCAATGAGCCAAAACAACATTTACAAAACTCTTTGTAAACCTAAGGATTAACTCTAATCTCGTTGTGGCAACCAACCTCTGACTGTTGCGACAACTTCAAGTTAATTCTAACTTGAATACTCAGAGTACCTAATATAATTGCTTCTAGATAAAGCTGAAAGGTACAATTTGAAAACCACCTACTATAATGAAACTAGAATAAAAGACAGACACTTGAAACTGGTTCTTCTATCTATTCATGTAGCTTCAGGTTCGCACACTTGAATCACACAAGAATTGCTTGCAAAATGCCTTGCTATTTTGCTCTCAATTCATGTTTTTACTTCAGCGTTTGTGCGTGCCTGTAGAATGAGAACATCCTGCAATTTATAGAGTTAGTAGAATAAGAAATAACTAGATTTTTAATACTACTCTTCCTTGGTGGAAGAATTCTAGTTAGCCTCAACTTCTAACTCCTCTTTTATCTTGGATAGTGTTCTCTTTGAGTAAGGAGTCATTCTCCTTAACAATTATGCAACCTTTTTCGAGCAGGAGATATCAGATATAACAAGTTAAGCTTATCTCCTTCACATGTATCCCTTATGCTCGAATCTGCCCGTGTCTATGTACACAGGGGATGGACATGATTCATGCCTGAGTTCCATTGTCAATCTTCAAAATAAACTTCACTTGGGCCAACACATTTCTTCGAGTCCTCAGCAGTGCAATCCGCTCTTGTCTTTGGCATGTCTACTCCTTCAGCATTTGCCTTCAAGGTAGCCAGTGGACCATCAGTGATAATGTCCCAAAGCTCATAGTCCTCTCCAATAATGTAATCTCTCATCCTATTTTCCACCAAAAGTAGTACTGGCCGTTAAAGAGTGGCGGCCTAGCGGTGGATTGCCCTTCCCAGTTTCCAGGTGTTACACTCATGTTGATCTTCTCCTAAGGTGTAAGCCTCTTCAAGGAGAACCCGCTCTGATACCAATTGATGTTTTATACTTCAATTCCACATAAGAGAGGGGTGATTTGTGTGGTGTCCAATTTCTGCATGCATTGATTATAGAAAGGCCTGGTTCTTCTATGTGTTCTTTATACTACGGTTGCAGAAATAGTGAATGCGAAAAGTAAAGAATATAAGTATTTTCACGTGGAAATCATCCGGCTCAAAAAGAGAAAAAACTATGACCTACTACTCAGTAGGGTTTTCTCCAACACTTCACGAAATCACTAAGCCAAAACAGCATTTACAAAACTCTTTGTAAACCTAAGGATTACCTCTAATCCCGTTGTGGCAACCAACCTCTAACTGTTGCTATAAATTTAAGTTAACTCTAACTTGAATACTCAAAGTACCTAATACAATTGCCTCTAGATAAAGCTGAAAGGTACAATTTGAAAAGCCCTACTACAATTGAACTAGAATAAAAGACAAACACTTGAAACTGGTTCTTCTATCTAGTTCATGTAGCTTCAGATTCGCATACTTGAATCACACTAGAATTGCTTGCAACATGCTTTGCTATTTTTCTCTCAACTCAAGTTTAACTTCAGCGTTTGTGTGTACCTGTAAAATGAGAATATCCTGCAATTTATAGAGTTAGTAGAATAGGAAATAACTTGAGTTCTAATGCTATACTCTTCCATGGTGGAAGAGTTTTAGTTATCTTCAACTTCAAACTCCTATCGTATCATTTATGCAACATTTTCGTTCAGGAGGTATCAGATATAACCACTTAAGCTTATCTCATTCACGTGCATGCCTTGTGCTTGAATCTACCCGTGTCTGTGTACACTGTGTATGGACCTGGTTCATGCTTAAGTTCCTTTGTCAATCATCAAAACAAACTTTACTTAGGCCAACACTTTGTAAGGCACAAGTCCCGACAATCTAAAATATTCTATCCAAAATTCGGATCCTCCCCATCTTTCCTAGTAGCCTCCTTCAACTGATCTCATGCAATGCATAGGTTATAGTAGAATCTAACATCCACAATAAATTACTAGAATCATAAAGACCGGGATGTTTCATATTTCGTACCCGTATTGATGCCAATAATTCTTCCACATACTAATAATTTTAAAAAATGTTATGAATTAAACTACTTAATTATAAAAAAATTTAAAAAAATGACGCAATGGTTAGGAGACTTCTATATCTCGTTACGCATTGGTTAGCGCTTGACAACTCTTAAAATTACAACTAAGTATAGCTTCCAGTCACATAGTTCTTGGGAAACTTCTCCTTCTTTTTTAACCATTCATTGAAGAGCTTCGTGTCTTCTTCCTCACCTGGTTTTAGTACATCAATATTTGGTTTCTTCCTTTGATTCGTTTTCACCTTCTTCTTCTTGTTCGCAGAACGTGAAGTCTTCCTCAATCTAGTGTAACCATCTAATGCTTTTTTTTTTTTTGAGATTTAGCATTCTGTTCGGCAGTTTGAAACTTTGAGTAGCTTCATGATGCATTATAAATTACGTGTATGGTTGGTTTCGATGTTCGAAAACTTTGGGATTGATTTGGAAGAGTGATTCTCAATTTGAAAGCGTTAAGTTAAAAGATTTGACTAAGGGTTAGTTTTTGAGTAAACGACCTCGGAATCGAGATTTAAAGGTTTTAATAGGTTCTTATGGTAATTTTGGACTTGGACATATGTTAGAATTTAAATTTGAATGTCCCTAGAAGTTTTTGACTTTATTTTTCGAAAGTTGGCAATTTGAGGGTTTTGAGAGATCTTAATTTTGACTGGTAGTTGACTTCGGTGTTATCGAATTCCGTTTGGTATTTAGAAACTGGCGACAGGTTCTTGTTGTCATATTAGACTTGTGTGTGAAATTTGGTACAATTCTAAGTTGTCTAAGTATGATTTATCGCGCTCGTAGGTTGAAGGAAGTTGGAAGTTCAGAAAGTTGATTAGTTTGATTTGGGGTGCGATTCTTTGTTGTGATGATATTTTATATTTTTTTGCGACCTTGATTAGGTCTGGTTTATGTCTTGTTGGTATGATTGGATAGGATCTCAGGTGGCTCGGGTGAGTTTGGACCACCCGGGCCATTTTGGTGTTGATGATTTTTGTTGGTGCTGGTGTGCTTCGCGATTGCAAAGCAAGTCCCGCGATCGAGAAGAAAGGGACTGACATGAGTGGATTTTGTTCTACATGAATGCGACAGGGGGGATCACAAATACAAGGAGGAGGCAGCTAGGCAGGTTGCTCTTTGCGAACGCGACTAGGTGACCGCGAATGGAAATGTCACGACCCCAATTTTCCCGCCATAGGATGTCATGATGGCACCTAGTCTCTAAGACTATTTAAGACTAACATGCATCGAGAAATAATATAAAATAATAATAAAAACTTCAAATTAAACCATTTAAACTAACATAATAGAACTCAATAGTACAGATGTCAACAACTCCCCAAAACCTGGTGGAACAGAGTCATAAGCTCTACAAGAATGAACTAATAATCTCGGAATACAATACTATTTTACAACAAGGAATAAACAGTAGAATATCAAAAAACAGAAGGTGACTTCGAGGCCTGCGAATGTCGAGCAAGTATACTTTGAAATGTCCAAAAGTAGCTAATCAATCAATCACCGGCGTCCAGAAGCGTGGATCTGCAGACATACCTGGATCTGCACAAATATGTGCAGAAACATAGTATGAGTACACCATAACAGTACCCAAGAAGTATACTTTGAAGTGTCCAAAAGCAGCTAATCAATCAATCACTGGCGTCCAGAAGCGTGGATCTGCAGACATACCTGGATCTGTAAAAAAATGTGCAGAAACATAGTATGAGTACACCACAATGGTACCCAGGAAGTATCAAGCCTAACATCGGTAGAGTAGTGATGAGGCCAGATCAAGGCACCTACTAGGACAAGATAAACAAAACAAAATATAATAACTAGAAGTAACAAAAAGCGGAGAAATGAATAATAACAAAGTAGTTTAGTAACGCAACCTAATGACATAATTTAAAACAAAAAGGCAACAAGAAGGGAACACGTAATGAGAACCATAGGTAATCAAATACGGACCAAGAACATGTAAGGCAAGGAAGAAAAATAACAAGAATTGTTCAACCTATGAACCTTTTCAACATAGAATATACAACAAGAATCACAACCAAGGTACCACCTCGTATTCACATGTCACAACAATCGCAATCTTTTCTTATATCACCGCGTGAGCCTTACATTTAGTATTGAAATTATTTTTCCCGAAAAAGCTACACGCGTTTTAGCCCACCTTATCTTACTATGTGGCTTCAAGTAGTTCCCCTACTAGCAACACGCGTATTAAGCATACCTTATCTCACCGCATACATATCAACACCTATCCTTATACCACCACATGCATATTAATATCACAACACAATCACAACTCGTACCACAAGTGCCCATATGTCACAACTTGTCAAAAGGTCAACAATACCAATGTTTCCACAATAAATAGCCTATGGCTTAACCACAATGTGTACAAGAATCTCAACAATAACAAAATGAATGAGAATTGCTCAAAAAGGAAAGATATCTCAATAATTAACAACTTCACCTCATTGTAATCACGAAATTTTACAATTTCAACACCACTAACTCAACAAGAAGATATTCCATGAAATAACAACTTCAAGTAAAAGTTATTCATCAATTAAAGAGGTAACAAGACAATAAGGAAGGCAACAACTTCTACTAAATCATGTGAGAGCAAGTATAACAAGTAAGAGGTAGAACAAGTGCTAACAACGTCAAATAAAACATGTAAGAGTAGATTGACACATGTAAGAGTAGATTAACAATGAAATATATAACATGTGATGACAATTCAAATAAATTCATGGAAAGATTCTAAATAACCTAACCGGTCAAATACCACATATAGCATGTATACACACTCGTCACCTCGTGTACACGTCTTCCACATAACATAATAGCACAATCTACTCAAATCATAAGAGGTAGTTCCCCCACACAAAGTTAGGCAAGATACTTACCTCAACTAGGCCAACTCAACCCTTAAAAATAGCTTTTCCCCTAAAATTCGCCTCGACACGACTCAAATCTATCCATAAATGACTTAATAACATCAAACAATGCAAGAAAATCAATTACAATAGATAAAGTTATGATCTTTACACATTTCCCAAAAAATTAACAAAAGTCAACCCTGGGACTTCCCAGTTAAAACTCGGGTCCAAGGGTTGATTCCGACTATCCATAACCCTACGACTCCATATATGTGTTTAGTTTTCAAATCCGAGCCTAAATCGACTCTTAAAACTCAAATCTTCATTTTTTAAAGCTTTGACAAAAATCCCCAATTTTCCTCTTTGATTCTCATAAATTTGATGTTAAATCTAAGATATAATCATGAAATATAGTTGGAAATTGATTAGAATTACATACCCAAAGTTTGTAAAGAAAATTTCTCCTCCAAATCACCTCCTACCGATACTAGGGTTCTAAAATATGATAAACTAATATGAAGTCCCGATTTTCTAAATAGTTGACTTCGGTATTATCGAATTTCGTTTGGTATTCAGAACCTGAAGACAAGTTCGTGTTTGTCATATTAGAATTATGTGTGTAATTTGGTTGTCTAAGTATGTTTATCGCACTCAGAGTTTGTTGAAGGAAGTTTGAAGTTCAGAAAGTTGATTAACTTGATTTGCGGAGCAATTCTTGGTTGTGATGATATTTTATAGGTTTTGAGACATCGAGTAGGTCCGGTTTATGTCTTGTTGGTATGATTGGACGAGATCACAGGTGGCTCGGGTGAGTTTCGGACCACCCGGGGCATGTTTTGTGTTGAAGATTTTTGTTGTTACTGGTGTGCTTCGCGATCGAGAAGAAAAGGACTGGTAGGAGTGGACTTTGTTCTACGTGAATGCGACGGGGGATCACAAATACAAGGAGGAGGCAGCTTGGCACGTTGCTCTTCGCGAACGCGACTAGGTGACTGCGAACACAAATGTCACGACCCTAATTTTCCCGCCTTAGGATGTCGTGATAGTACCTAATCTCTAAGACTAGGTTAGCCTAACATGCATTGAGAAACAACAAAAAATAATAATAAAAACTTCAAATTAAACCATTTAAACTATCATAATAGAACTCAATAGTACAATTGTCAACAACTCCCCAAAACCTGATTGAACAGAGTCATAAGCTCTACAAAAATATACTAATAGTCTTGGAATACAATACTATTTTGGAACAATAAATAAACAGTAGAATATCTAAAAGCAGAGGTGACTTCGAGTCCTGCGAACGTCGAGCAAGTATACTTTAAAGTATCCAAAAGCAGCTAATCAATCAATCACTGGCGTCCAGCACGAGCAGACATACCTGGATCTGCACAAAAATGTGTAGAAGCGTAGTATGGGTACACCACAACGATACCCAGTAAGTATCAAGCCTAGCCTCGGTAGAGTAGTGATAAGGCCAGATCAAGACATCTGCTAGGACAAGATAAACGGAAAAAAATATAATAATGAGAAGTAACGAAAAGTGGAGAAATGAATAATAACAAAGTAGATTAGTAACGTAAGGTAATGAAAGAATTTAAAACAAAAAGTCTATAAGAAGGGAACACAAAATGAGAACCACAAGTAATCAAATACGGACCAAGAACAGGTAGGGCAAGGAAGAAAAACAACAAGAACTGTTCAACCTATGAACCTTTTCAACATGGAATGTACAACAAGAATCATAACCAAGATACCGCCTCGTATTCACATTTCACAACAATCGAAATATGTCTTTACATCACCGCGTGAGCCTTACATTTAGTTTTGAAAATCATGTTTCCCGAAAAAGCTACACGCGTTTTAGCCCACCTTATCTCACTGTGTGGCTTCAAGTAGTTCCTCTACTAGCAACACGCGTATTAAGCACACCTTATCTCACCGCATGCATATCAACCTCTAGCCTTATACCACCGCATGTGTATCAATATCACAATTCGCACCACAAGTGCCCATATGTCACAACTTGTCAAAAGGACAACAATACCAATGTTTTCACAATAAATAGCCCATGGCTTAACCACAATGTGTACAAGAATCTCAACAATAACAAAATGAATGAGAATTGCTCAACAAGGAAAGATATCTCAACAATTAACAACTTCACCTCATTGTAATCACGAAATTTGACAACTTCAACACCATTAACTCAACAAGAAAATATTCCACGAAATAACAACTTCAAGTAAAAGTAATTCATCAATTAAAGAAGTAACAAGACAATAAGGAAGGCAACAACTTCTACTAAAGTATGTGAGAGCAAGTATAACAAGTAAGAGGTAGAACAAGTGTAACAACGTCAAATAAAACATGTAAGAGTAGATTGACACATGTAAGAGTAGATTAACAATGAAAGATATAACATGTTATGACAATTTAATTAAAGGCATGGAAAGAGTCTAAATAACTTAACCGGTCAAATACCACATATAGCCTGTGTACACACTCGTCACCTCATGTACACGTTTTCCACATAACACAATCAACTCAATTCATAAGGGGTAGTTCCCTCACACAAAGTTAAGAAAGATACTTACCTCAACTAGGCTAACTCAACCCTTGAAAATAGCTTTGCCCCTAAAATTCGCCCCCACACGACTCAAATCTATCCAAAAATGACTTAATAACATCAAATAATGCAAGAAAAATATATTACAATAGATAAAGCTATGATCTTTACACATTTCCCAAAAAGTTAACAAAATTCAACCCTGGGCCTTCTCGGTTAAAACTCGGGTCCAAGGGTTGATTTCGACTATCCATAACACCACGAGTCCATATATGTGTTTAGTTTTCAAATCTTAGCCCAAATCGACTCTCAAAACTCAAATCTTCATTTTTTTCAAAACTTTGACAAAAATCCCCAGTTATCCTCTTCGATTCTCATAAATTAGATGTTAAATCTAAGATATAATCATGAAGTATAGTTGAAAATTGATCATAATCACATACCCAAAGTTTGTAGAAGAAAATCCCCTCTCCAAATTGCCTCCTACCGATACTAGGGTTCTAAAATATGATAAACTGATATGAAATCCCGATTTTCTAACCTTTTGTTCAATTGCAGATGTCGCAATTGCGACATTGGGTTTGCAATTGCAAAGGAATCCTCGCAAATGCAACCACTGACAGCCTAGGAGGAAATCACAAATATGACATTGACTTCGCATTTGCGAAGCCTTCCCTCATCGCAAATGTGGCAATTTTGTCGCAAATGCGAGCCTACCCAAATCCTAACACTCTTCACAATTGCGATCTAGGTATCGCAATTGCGAAACCTGATGCCCCTGCTAGGATCGCAATTACGATCCTGGTGTTCACAGTTGCGACACCTAAAGCATCAGCACACCATCAGTCTGGTTTTCAATTCAAACCATTCCGCGACACGTATGAAACTCATCTGATCCCCCAGGCCTCCAAACCAAACATCCACACAAGTCTTAAAACATCATACGTACTTCTAGAATTGCAACCAAGCGTCCGCATACTATCAAATCAACTTTAAATGACTCTAAATTTTGTAGACAAGTTCTAAATAGCATAACAGACCTATTCCAAGTTTCAAACTCAAATTTCAAACCCGATAGCCAAAAGTAAACCTACGGTTAAACTTCTAAACCTCAAATTGCCAATTTTCGGCAAAACAATACAAATCAACCTACGGACCTCTGAATTTGATTTTGGGCATACACCCAAGTCCAAAATCGTGATACGAACCTATCTGAGCCATCAAAACACCATTCCGTGGTCGTTTTCATGATAATCAAAGTTAGTCAATATTTCTAACTTAGACTTCTAAGCCAAGAACCAAAGGGTCTAAATCAACTTGAAACTTTCCCGGAATGAAACCAATCAACTACAAAATTTATGAAAAAAAAATTACACATGTGTGAAGCATCAAAAAGGGAAACGGGGCACAATAACATAAAATGATCGGTCGTGCCATTATAGAAAAGAAGGGGCTCGGGGCTGGCGGGGGTTTTGACTATTGTGAACGCGGTTCATCCTTCGCTAACATGAAGTGTTAGGACGGGAAGCCTTCGCGAACGTGACCATAGGCCCGAGAACGCGATGAAGGGCCAGGCAAAAGATTTAAAATAGTGAGCTCAAGGGTAGGCTCATTTTACCCAATTTCTCTCTTGTTGAGGCAATTTGTGGCGATTTTGAAGAGCTATTTTCATCATCTAACACAAGTTAAGTTATTCCAAATTATTGTGAGCTAAATATATGGATTATATATAGATTGTAACAAGGAAATTAGTAAGAATTTTGGGATTTTATTGGAAAACCTATAATTAATTAAAAGGAAATTTGACCACAAAATTGGATATGGGATTGAGAATAAATTATATTTGAGTTCGTGATGCTATGAGTAACATGTACTTTTAAGAATTTTTGAAATCTGGGTGACTGAGCCTGGAGTTGAATTTTATTGACTTTTCATGCGGATTGAGAATTTGTTACTAATTGATGAATTATGGGTTTTGAGTGTATTTTGATTGGTTTGCATGTTCTTTTGCTATCTTCAGGTCGTTTGGTATTTGTTTGAGGTGTTAGTGAGGTGTTGGGGCTGATTATCAAATTGTGGAGTAAGGTAAGTGATAAGTGTGGATTTTTACCTCTTATTGGTGCTTCTTGCTTTAGTTTTTAGTCCGAAAGTAGTGATTTTTGTTTCCGAATCTAATGAAAATATGTGAATTACAGGTATGCTGGAGGATGTGAGCTGAATGAAGAAATCTAACTCAAAGAGGAGATATCCCAGCTTAAACAGTCAAGAGGAGAAGTGCAAAAAGTAGTGCAGTCCACAGAATTTATTCTGCGACCACAAATGTAAATGCAGCCCGTAGAAAGTAAAGTGCGGCCACAAACTAAACCCTGAAGCTTCAGAGGTGTTGCTCTCAAACACACACGCAAGTATACATGGCCGACAAGTAATATAGGATTGTAAGTCCAGATATGGTACCCACGGAGACTTGTGATTAACTATCAACTAAATAAAATCCAAATAATTAATCTATTCAAGCAATTTTCTAACGTATGAATATTAAACTAAAACTAATCTAGAGTGGCAAATTAAGAGATTAAAGGAAACAACTTGGCAAAATTAGACACAAATTCAATGAGAGCCAATATTCTAGAGCAATGGGTTAGCTAACAATCTCGTCCAGTCTTCCATTTAAATTGTCTAATTAATTTATCTGGCTTATTGTTTCACAGGGTTAATATTACTCGTAGCTTTCTCCCAAAATACTACTCGCCTATTCAAGTTAACATAACGCCTATATTCCTATGGAATTAGGATTAACAAAAATGTATTAATAATTCCCGTATAATAACCAAGCAAGGCGATTAGGTATATCCCTATCCTAACCGCAAATCCGTTCTCGATAATCAGGCTCAAGATCTCCCTCTACTCAATCTTATATGCAATCTAGAATTCCCTCTTCCGAGTTCAATCCTAGATTCATAAATAGTATTCAATTGGTGATCAAGCAATCAAATAATTAAGTGTAAGATTGAATAAATAAACCAATATGACAAAATAATAAGAACAATTTAAACTTCAAACTACAATGTACATGTAGCACCCAAAACTCTAGAATTAATAAACTATGAAATTAAAGGAAGAGAAGAGAAGAAAAACTAGTTAGAAGTCTCCTCCAAGCATGGTTTATGTTCTTCTCTCCAAAGTGGAGTGTTCTCCACCCAAAAATATGTTAGATCCCTCCAAATTAGGTTTATACTTGCTTTTATACGAGTTAGGGGGTCTTGGGCTGAAATAACCTTGTCTAGGGCGAAGTAGGAGAGGTTTCCTGTCACCAGCGCCCGGCGTAGTGTGGGGCGCTAGCCCTAGCACTGGGAAAATAAACATTCTAGAAATTAGGCCACAGGTAGCGCCCCACGCTGCCTGTGGCCCTGGAAATCACCATTTTCAACTTTTTCTCCTTTTTGGCTCTAATCTCGCACCTTTCGCCCCCTATTGCCTTCGGATGATTCATGCATATAAAAATACCACAAATAAGCATAAATCAATACATTTCACATCCGAAATCCACAAAACACGTGTAAAATATGAGGCGATATACATATAAATATATATACTTTAAGCCAAATATCAATACCCCACACTTAGACTCTTGCTCGTCCTCGAGCAACGGGACTATCAACTACACCCCAACAACGTAGACATCTCAACTAGAGAGGAGCATTTCAATTTTTTTAACCATACATTCTACCCTTGACTATGATTGATACCGGCAATCAAGCACGAACATACAAATTTCACATTCTTCTCGTTTTATACATGCCCAAGTATATCATTTCAATTCAATAAATTCAAACAACCTATCTGTAACCACCCTACCGCAAGAGCTGACTCGTTACCACTAAGCACCCTCACTCGCACACTCACCCAACAAGAGAATTGTACAACATTACCAATCCTTCATGAGATAATGTGCCTTCACCAACAAATAAAAGAGTGAATATAAAGTAATCCCCACATTCAAGTATGCCTTTGAACATAATTTAAGGATATCACACAATTGAACAAAATTCGCTCATTGTCACAAAGAATTCATGTACATCCCTTGGTCGTACCATAAGCTTGCCTGTAGTGTACATCTCTACTAATCTAAGATATCCAAATCTAGGATCAATTAGGACTTTAAGGTTGTAATGTAGGCTAAGGTACGGGTAGGATACATTTAGGAATAATGACTAACCCTCCTAAGTACTTTAATACATTACACTCAAAAATCGACCACTTCTTCTTTTCAACCAATTCACTCACCACAAACCATCTACAACATAGCCCTTTTCCCCCAATTAAGCACTTCTATATTCCCACTAGCACAAATTAGTAGGATTAGGATATGTGTATTTCTCTACATTATTTGAACTACTATTTCTTTCCTTCTTGCAATTTTTTTCTTTTCTCTACACCCTCCATGCATTAAGGTTCATCAGCTAGTGACCTTTCTTCCACAACTTTAGTGAACTTTAAGGGCCCTTCCATGGTTCCACTTAAAAGCTACTCCCCAATCTCTCACATTACTTCTTTTAGCGATTAAGTGCCTTAGGAGGTAAAGGTTCAACAATCTCAAATTAAGAACTAAATAGGGGTGTGGCTTGTAATGTGGGTGCCAAAGAAACAGTCTATAGGCTCAAAGGGGCTAGCAACGGAAACTTTTATTTTTATATGACAAGCATATCTATGATCAATCAAGAAACGCATATGTCATCTCCTTGACTAGCACAACATAATGATTTCACTTCAATTTATTCAAGGGCATGTTCTAGACTACACAGGATAGCACAGAAGATCACAAATCCTCACACACACATTGCACATGAATCAATCAAGACGGTTCTGTTCAACTCTCAAGTCAAGCAAACACATATAATTGAGAAAATGTAAGTGATATTGTACTATGTGGCATACAAGTCAAACAACTGAGAAAAAGTGTCACAAAGTAGGCTATTTATTTTATTCAGGCATCACAATTCAAATCAAATGTACGGAAATACAGAGCGCATGCCATAGCCTAATGTGCCAGCACCAAACACGTCAATAGGTAGCTCAGAGCAACTCAACTTCTTCATATCCTACTCCTAAAAAAAGTAAAGTACCCGGTTCAAGCTACACCTTTGGAAAAGAACCGACGCCCAAAGAAAAACCAAAGGATCCTACCTAACTATCCAAAAAAAAATTATTTTTGGTGTTTTTTTAATCGGACTTAAATCCCTCAATAAAATTGTCCACAAAATCCATCGTCAGGAAAAGTCCAAAATTTTTTGATTTTTTTTTCTTTTTCGTTTTTTTTTCTTTTTTATTACAAAAATAACTACACTAAGAAAGAATACTACAATTAAACTAGGATAGCATAGAAAATCATCCAGACAATCTCCTTACCCCACACTTAAAATTGTGCAATGTCCTCAATGCACATAATAAATAACAAGAGGGTAAAAGAGACTCCCTGGTAGGCCAAAGGCCGAAGCATTAGCAGCTCATGGGATACTCAGAACTTCTCCCAGGTATGATCCTTTGTGCGGGTACCTCACACTCAGTTTCAACCACCTGCTCGCTTTTGCACTCACCTATTGGCTTTGACTCCTACTCCTACAAAATACAAAAATAATATTACAAAAAATAACAAAAAAAAAAGTAAAAAGAAAAATAAAATTGGGTTGCCTTCCAACAAGCGCTTGATTTAACGTCGTGGCACGACGCCATCACTTTCACCACTTTTTCCTCCACCTTGAGGATATGAACTGAGCCCCCAATTTTGCATCAATTTTTCAGTCATGTTCCTAGGGCGGTGGTATGAATACAAAAGAACCAAGTAAACAATGTCACATCTTACACTTCTTGGCCTTTAAGTGAGGGATGTCATTGTGCCTTTTTGGTATGACAAATTTTAGAATCTAAGGGTCTTGTTCTTCATCTATACATCTCTCCAAATTCCCGATCTCCATGTCTTCATCCAAACATAATGTAGAAAAATATTTAGAATGAGGACCAACACGCCTCAACTCTAAAACTGTATTATTTTTTACATCCTCAATAATATATACTCCCTCAACCCCGGCATCATCAACAAGAACATGGTATAAAAATTGGTATTCTCATTTTAGCTCCTCAATTTGTCCTAGAAGATCTTTTTCATCTTCGCACAACTTATCACTTAATTGTTAGGTGTTACACGCATCAACTTTTGCACGCAAATCTGCATCCAAGTCGCAAATAGAGCTGCCAAATTGGTCGATCTCTTATCTAAGATCAGTTCTTCCTTCCATCAGTTGTTCTGCCATATTTGAAAGACCATCACAGAGAAACTCATGAAATTTTATCAGTTGAGCTTGTTCCCCTAACCAAGATTGGCTCACTATATTTGCTTTTTCAAAATTTTATTCTTGTGGGAACTCACTCTCCTTAGCCAATTCTTCTGCCTCGGCCTTCATTCTCATGATTGCTGCACTAATTCTTTGTATAGCCTTTTGATTTTCATCTTGTTTCTTGGCTACTTGCCTCATCATGTCCATAATACGGGCAACACGCTCTACATCCTCCACTTCATTGCTCCTATCAAACTCATAAACATTATTAGAAATATCATAATAAGGGCTCAGAGAAGGGTAAAAAGAATTAGGACAACCATCCCAATGGCCACCTTGACAACAACACACATTACAAAAAATCCACTTATAAGATTGAGATTCACAATTTTGCCACCAGTGTGGTCCTCCACAATATGGACAGGGATCACCAAAATAAGAATAACCAATATTCGCCGAATTCTCATTCCAAGATTCCATGTAAGAAAAATATAATACTAACTACACTAAAATAAAATTAAAAACTTGAATAGAAAAAAGTAAACGTCTAATATAGCAAAACAATCAATTTTAAAGTTCCCGACAACGGCGCCAAAAGCTTGTTGCTCCCAAACGTACATGCAAGTATACGTGGTCGACAAGTAATATAGGACTCTAAGTCCAGATATCGTTCCCACAGGGACTTGTGATAACTATCAACTAAATTAAACCCAAACAATTAATCTATTCAAGCGATTTTCTAACATATGAATATTAAACTAAAACTAATCTAGAGTGGCAAACTAAGAGATTAAAGTAAACATGATTGGCAAAATTAGACACAAATTCAATGAGAGCCGATATTCTAGAGCTATGGGTTAGCTAACAAAGCTGTTGAGTCTTTCACTTAAATTATCTAATTAATTTATCTAGTTTATTGGTTGACAGGGTTAATATTACTCGCAACCTTCTCCCGAAGTACAACTCGCCTATTCAAGTTAAACTAACACCTATATTACTATGAAATTAGGATTAACAAGAACACATTAATAATTCACGTATAATAACCAAGCAAGGTGATTAGTTATATCCCTATCCTAACTGCAAATTTGTTCCTGATAATCAGGTTCAATATCTTGATCTACTTAATCTTATATGAAATCTAGAACTCCCTCTCCCGAGTTCAATCCTAGATTCGTAAATAGTATTCAATTAGTGATCAAATAATCAAATAATTAAGCCCAAGATTGAATAAATAAACCAATATAATAAAATAATAAGAACAATTTAAACTTCAAACTACGACGTTCATGTAGCACCAAAAACTCTAGAACTAATAAACTATAAAATTTAGGAAAGAGAAGAGAAGAAAAACTAGTTAGAAGCCTCCTCCAAGCGTGGTTTATCCTCTTCCCTCCAAAGTAGCGTGTTCTCCACCCAAATATATGTTAGATCCCTCCAAATTAGGTTTAGACTTGCTTTTATGCTAGTTGGGGGGGGAGGGGGGGTCTTGGGCTGAAATAACCATGTCTCGGGTGAAGTAGGAGATGTTTCCAGTCACCAGCGCCCAGGGTAGTGTGGGGTGCTAGCCCTGGCACTGGAAAAATAAACCTTCTGGAAATGGGGCCACAGGTAGCGCCCCACGCAGCTTGTGGCCCTGGATATCGCCATTTTTAACTTTTTCTCCTTTTTGGCTCTAATCTTGCACCTTTCGCCCCCTAATGCCTCCGTATGATTCCTACATATAAAAATACCACAAATAAGCATAAATCAATACATTTTACATGTAAAATCCACGAAACACGAGTAAAATATGAGGCTTATATACATATATATGTGCAGCTGTGCGGCCGCAAAATCCCTCCAACTGAAAAACACTACAAAAGCACTAAACTAAAGCGCGGACCGCAGATGAAATTATGCGGTCGCAGAACTTCTCGAAAGGCATTTTTGTCGGCGAATTTCAGAGCACTATAAATAGATGAGAAATAGTTTTTTAGGGCAACTTTTTTACTGTAGTAGCTGTGAACGGTTAGACCTAGCCATTTTGGGCAATTTATGACTACCATTAGAGAAGACCCATTAATTTTACTCTTTAATTCTAGTTTTATGTCTTCAATTACTTATTCTTTTTATTTTTTTATGTTTATGATTATGATTAGCTAGATTTTATCTAAGGTTGTGATCCAACCCTAGTGTGTAAAACTTACGGGTATTTAATATTAATGCTTGTTAATGATTGGGTGTATATTATTGTAACGACCTGACCGGTCGTTTTGTGCTCTAGTGTGTCGTTGGGCAGTTTGAGGCCTTGAGTAGCTTCACTTCAGGTATTATGACTTGTACGTGTGGTCGTAATTGAATTTCGGGAAGTTCGGGATTAATTTGGAAAGCAAAATTCTAATTTCGGAAGCTTTAAGTTGGAAGGATTGACTAAGGTTCGACCTTTAGAGTAAGCGACCTCAAAATTGGAATTTGAAGGTTCCAACAAGTTCGTATAATGATTTTGGTATTAGGAGCGTGTCTGGATGTTGATTTGGAGGTCCGTAGATTATTTCGGCGCCAATTGGAGAAAGTTGGAAATTGGATGATATTTGGGAAGTTTGGTCGGGAGTGGACTTTTGATATCAGGGTCAAATTCTGATTCCAGAAGTGGGAGTAGGTCCGTAATGTGAATTATGACTTGTGTGCAAAATTTGAGGTCAATTGGACATGATTTGATAGGTTTTGTCATCGAATGTAGAAGTTTGAAGTTCTAAAGTTCATTAAGCGTAAATTATGCGATTAATGATTTTGATGTTGTTTGACGTGGTTTAAGGCTTCGACTAAGTTCGTATTGTATTATGGTATGCGTTGGTATATTTGGTAAAGGTCCCCCCGGGGGGGGGGGGGAAGGGGACTCAGGAGGATTCAAGATGGTTAACAGATTGAATTTTTGGACTTAAGGAAGCTGGAGGATTCTAGTTGCTGGTGCAACCGCTTCTGCGGAAGCTTCATCATAGAAGCGGCCTCGTAGAAGCGAGGCAGTACACCGCAAAAGCGGCTAGAAGGGAGATGGGGAGAGGCCGCTGGTGCGAAGGAATTCCCGCACCTGCGTGACCGCAGAAGTGACCTAGAGGTCGCATAAGCAGTAAGGAGTGAGGCAAGCTGGAGGCGCAGGTGCCGGGTTTGTGCCGCACCTGCGAGACCGTAGAAGCGGAGTCTGGTCTGCTTATGCGAAGGCGAAGGGGCTAAAGGGAGATAGTAGAAAAGGTACTTTGGCCGCACCTGCGGAACCGCAAAAGCGGTCAAGTGGCCGCAAGTGCGAGAGGTCGTTGGGCAGTGAAGTTTTTATAACAAACGGGATTTGGCCATTTTCTTTCATTTTCACTTGGTTGGGGCGATTTTGGAGAGCTTCAAGGGGGGGATTTCATCAAGCAACACAAGATAAGTGATTCCCGCCTATTATAAATTAAATACATGGTTTGTGTATGGATTTAAACATGGAATTTATAGAAATTTGGGATTTTGGTAGAAAACCTAGAAATTTGGTATTTTCGGATTTGACCACGAAATTGGACATGGAATTAGGAATAAATCACATATTTGCGTTCGTGGTGTTATGGGTAAAGTTTATCTTCGAAAACTTTCGGAATTCGGGCACGTGGGCTTGAGGGTTGGCTTTATGGACTTTTCGAGTGGGGATAGGAGTTGATTAAATTGAATAATTATGTGTATTAGAATACATTTTGATTGAGTTGCACACTATTTGTATAGTTTTGGATCGATGGGCTTGGGGTTCGGGGTGTTAGAGAGGCTTGGGAGCCGGTTATGGAACTTTGGAGCGAGGTAAATCTCATGTCTAACCTTGTGAGAGGGACACTCCCCCTAGGTGATATTTATTGTTACGTGCAACTAGTTGTGAGTGCTACGTACGCACGAGGTGACGAGAGTCCATACGTAGCTAAGGCATGTTTATGTCCGGGTAGACTTAGGATCTTATCATGTAATATTTGAACTCATTCTACTAGCTTAATTAATTAAAGTTATAATTGAAATTGATTTAGAAATAAATATATGTACACTAGGCCAAGCCTTAATACTTTGAGTTGTGGGCGAGTTATTTGAGAAATGGTAAAATTTATATTCATTTCTATTAATGCTCATGTGATGTATTTGTGAACACGTGTCTCGTAATTCGGTGATTTCCTTCCTTTTTCTTGTGGAGCATGCCGAACGCTTCGGCAGTATATAGATGCATCTATGGTTCGTGTCACATGACCCTCGGTAGTGTACACATTATTCCGGATCGGGCCGAACGACTTCGGTAGTATCATACATTATATCGCTAGTAGCCGAATATTCACGAGCTAGTCTTTCCACTGATGTCCAAAAATTTATAGTATTTCTTATTTATTTGGTATTGACACTTGGCATGTACTAAGATATTAGGGAATAATACAAGATTGAGAAGATTTATGCTTTAAGGGGAATAAATAGGAAAATTAAGGGATTACAGATTTACTTCACTATAGTTGTACACTTCATATTTGTTATGAATTATCATATTATTTATTTGGACCTCTAGTAAGTGTTGATGTCGACCCCTCGTCACTACTTCTCCAGGGTTAGGCTAGATACTTACTGGGTACGCAATGATTTATGTACTCATGCTGCACTTCTGCATTAAATGTGTAGGATCTGACAGGTTCATTGATGATCATCATGGCACGTAGGCACACCTGTTGAGAAGACTTTATATGAGTTGCATTCCAGGCTACGCATCGCAGTCCACCGAGTCTCTATCGTACTATTTATTTTATTCTGTCTTGTTACATTCGGGACATATGTAGTTTTATTATCATATTTCTTAGAAAATGCTCATGCACTTGTGACACCGAATTTTGGGAATTCCTACGGGTTGTTCATTGTTGTAATTGTGTAAATATTAACACTTACTCTGTAACAATCTATTTTATACGATTTAATTAAAGGAAAATTTTGATTTCAATTACTAAAATAAGTGAGTAAGTTGATAGATCACCGTTGGCTTGCCTGGCAGTGGTGTTAGGCTCCATCACGACCTTTAGCGGATTTTGGGTCATGACAGCTTGGTATCAGAGCGTTAGGTTCACTTAAGTCTCACGAGTCATGTGCAAGTCTAGTAGAATCTTTCGGATAGGTGTGAAGATGTCTGTACTTATCTCCGAGAGGCTACAGGGTTGTTAGGAGCAATTCCCTTCTTGAACCTAGATTTGCTATTTTCGGATTTGACCACGAAATTGGACATGGAATTAGGAATAAATTATATATTTGAGTTCGTGGTGTTATGGGTAAAGTTTATATTTGAAACTTTTCGAAATCCGGGCACGTGGGCTCGAGGGTTGGCTTTATTGACTTTTCGAGCGGGGATGGGACTTATTTAAATTGATTAATTATGTTTATTAGAACACATTTTGATTGGGTTGTACACTGTTAGAATAGTTTTGGATCGACGGGCTTGGGCTCGAGGTGTTAGAGAGGCTTGGGAGCCGGTTATGGAACTTCGAGCGAGGTAAGTCTCCTGTCTAACCTTGTGAGGGGAAAACTACCCCTAGGTGATATTTATTGTTACGTGCAACTAGTTGTGGGTGCTACGTACGCACGAGGTGATGAGAGTCCGTACGTAGCTAAGGCATGTTTATGTTTGGGTAGACTTAGGATCTTATCATGTCATATTTGAATTATTTGAACTCATTCTACTGGCTTGATTAATTGAAGTTATAATTGAAATTGATTTAGAAATAAATATATGTACACTAGACCAAGCCTTAACACTTTGAGTTGTGGGCGAGTTATTTGAGTAATGGTAAAAGTTACATTCATTTTATGCTCATGTGTTGTATTGTCAACACGTGTCTCGTAATTCGGTGATTTTCTTCCTTTTTCTTGTGGAGCAGGCCGAATGCCTCGGCAGTATATAGATGCATCTATGGTTCATGCCGCACGACCCTCGGCAATGTACACATTATTCTGGATCGGGCCGAACGACCTCGGCAGTATCGTGCGTTATATCGCTAGTAGCCGAATAATCACGAGCTAGTCTTTCCACTGATGTCCGAAAATTTATAGTATTACTTATTTATTTGGTATTGACACTTGGCATGTACTGAGATATTAAAGAAGAATACAAGATTAAGAAAATTTATGCTTTAAGGGGAATAAATTGGAAAATTAAGGGATTAGAGATTTACTTCACTATAGTTGTACACTTCATATATGTTATGAATTAACATATTATTTATTTGGACCTCTAGTAAGTGTCAATGTCGACCCCTCGTCACTACTTCTACGGGGTTAGGCTAGATACTTACTGGGTACGTGTTGATTTACGTACTCATGTTGTACTTCTGCACTAAATGTGCAGGATCTGACAGGTTCATTGATGATCATCTTGGCGTGTAGGCACACTTGTTAAGGAGACTTTACGTGAGTTGCATTCCAGGCTACGCATCGCAATCCACCAAGTCTCCATCGTACTATTTATTTTATTATGTATTGTTACATTCGGGACAGATGTTGTTTATTATCATATTTCTTAGAAAAATCTCATGCACTTGTGACACCGGGTTTTGGGGGTTCCTACAGGTTGTTCGTTGTTGTAATTGTGTAAATATTAACACTTACTCTGTAAAAAAATATGTCATACGATTTAATTAAAGGAAAATTTTGATTTCAATTACTAAAATAAGTAAGTAAGTTGATAGATTACCGTTGGCTTGCCTGACGGCGGTTTTAGGCGTCATCACGACCTTTAGAGGATTTTTGGTCGTGACAGTTATTTAGCCTTATTTAGGCTTTATATCTAGAATTAATGGTTGCAAATATTGATTCATGCCTATTTGACTTAGTTCTTGTTGCACCCTATTTTGTACAAGTCAAAACAATGTACAACTTATAGTACTCTACAATGTTAGCTAATGTTTAGAGTTGCCACCTAATGTTTAGCTACACTAGGAAACCTATATTACACTATATAATATACACTTTGATTATAGTCTATGAAACCGTTGAGATTATGAGTAAGGGTTCAAGTTATCTCGAGGGGAATGTGTTAGGCATCCCTCAAGATCCACAAAATGTGGTTCCTGTGAACTTGATCAAATAAGAGGGGAGGTTCAAGTAAGTACTCACTGCTTTTCACAAAGAATTCTTATAGGGGGGGTGATTAACATGTACCCAAATGAATAATTAAATACATAAAAGATCATGTGCAAAGAAAGTATGACATTGACTTTGTGTTTTGAAAATGAAATGATTAAGGTATATCGAATCGTATAGAATATATGAAATGTACAAAGAGTTATGTTTTGAAAGAATAGACTTAGTGTGAAAATTAATTTAGATAAAGAATGATTAAATATGTAGAAAATATACAACAAGAATGGAGTATGAGATGTATTAAAAATATATTAAAGAATCGTATGGTAGTGTGAGTTGAATAATATAAAAGAATTTTGCTTAAAGAATACATATTGGCTCAAAACATTTAAACAAATAGTTAAATTTCATAAGAATATGATTAAAAGAATCTACTTACGATTTTGTAATGACCCAACCGGCCATTTTAACTTTTAGAACCCCGTTCCCTAAAATAAAACTTTTCGTAGGTGCTTGTAATGATTTATGACTTGCGGGGATGGTTGGTTCGGGATTTAGAAGTGTTTGGGGTGAAACCGGAACACTTGGTTCCTTAAGTTGGCCTTAAAGTGTTAAGTTTAACTTCGGTCAACATTTTGAGAAAACGACCCCGGAATAGAATTTTGATGATTCCAACAGCTCCGTATGGTAATTTTGGACTTACCAGCGTGTTCAGAATTTTATTTGGAAGTTCGTAGTTAAATTAGGCTTGAAATGGCTAAAAATAAGAATTTAAGTTTGGAAGGTTGATCGATGAGTTGACTTTTTGATACGGGAGTCGGAATCCAGTTCTGAAAATTTTTATAGCTCCGTTATATAATTTATGACTTGTGTGTAAAATTTGAGGTCAATCGGAGTTGATTTGATAGGTTCCGACATCGAATGTAGAAGTTGAAAACTCTTAGTGTCATTAAGCTTGAATTGGGGTATGATTCATGGTTTTAGCATTGTTTGATGTGATTTAGAGGTTCGACTAAGTTTGTATGATGTTTTAGGACTTTTTGGTATATTTGGTTGAGGTCCCGAGGGCCTCGGGTGAGTTTCGGATGGTTAACAAATCAAAAGTTGGACTTAAAAAGCTACTTTAATTTTCCCTTCTGCTGTATATTCTGGGCTGTGATCGAGCCCCAGATCGAACCCAGATATCGAATCCACAATCGAGGCCTGAGTCGAAGCCAGGGACGAGGCTCAGTATCGAAGCCACGATCAAAGATCCAGCTCGAGGGCCATGATCGAAGGCAAGGCTCGAGGGCCAGGATCAAGACCCAAGATCGAACTTGATCGAGGCCATGACCAAGTCCCAGGCTCGAGGCCTGATCGAGGCCATGACCAAGTCCCAAGCTCGAGACCATGACCGAAGTCCAGGCTCGAGGGCCACGATCGAGGCCCAATTCTGAAGGCTGCCTCGGCAGTTTATAAAAGAGGACATTCGTCCCATTTGCCATTTTTGACGAGCTTGAGCTTGAGTAGGCGACTTTTGACAGATTTTCAAGGGAAAAAACATTGGGGTAAGTGATTCTAACTCGGATTTGGTCTACATATACAAGTATATCATTGTTATCACCATAAATTAGTGTTTTGAGATTTAAATTTGGGAAATTTTTAGAAATCTCATAGAAACGAATTTTTGAGATTTCGGTATCGATTCAGAGTCGGATTTGAGTGAAACTGGTATGGTTGGACTCATAATTGAATGGGTTGTCGGATTTCGTAACTTTTGCAGGATTCCAAGACGTGGGCCCCACGGACGAATTTTTAATTAATTTCGGGATTTTTATTAAAAATATAGTATTTTCTTATATAATTGATTCCTATAATTTTTAGTGATTGTATCATATTATTTTGGCTAGATTCGAGCCAGAAAGGGTTGGATAATAGTGGAAAAGGACTTATAGTGGATTAAATTGGAGCTAGACGAGGTAAGTCTCTTGTCTAATCTTGTGAGGGAAAAATTACCTCATAGGTGATTAAAATTAAATAATTGTTGCTAATTGTGGGGGCTACGTATGTACGAGGTGACGAAAGTTCATGCGTAGCTACTATTAATGCTAAAGTCCGGGTAGTTTAAGACTCAAAGTATGAATTACTTGTGTGAATTGTATTCTTTATTAATTAAAATAATTGATGTATATATTGTGAATTATTATGAAAAGTAGAAAAATATGAAATTTTCATATGCTTAATTTTTGTTTAAATCAATTAATTGTTAAAATAAATTGTTCTCCTCCCGAATTTATCTTATAATAAATATACTCTCCTTCCCGAGGCACATAAGAAAATGTCCTCCTTTCTTGTGGAGCGGGTCGAACGCCTCGGCAGGATAGATGCATCTATGGATCGGGCCGCATGTCCCTCGGCAGTGTACACGACACACTGGATCGGGTCGTAGGTCCTCGGCAGAAACCGTGCTTAATAATAATAATTACACGATATTTTAATAATTTATTTCAGCTTGTGAAGCTAATTAATATATTTGGAAAATCCTTGGAATTTAATGAATTATTATTTTTGCTTGTTAAGAAATTAATTGTTACTCCTGTAAATGAGATTTAATTGATAAATTGGAAATTATTTGAATTGAAGAAATTTAATTAACATATTGAGAATTGTTACATTTGAAGGAATTTGATTATTTCCGCTGATTAAATAAATTATTATAAATTCTGTAAATCATGCTGATTTAAATATCCTAGTTTTATTTCAGTTATTATTATTGACCAATAGTGAGTGTCAAAGTCGGCCATCTCGTCTCTACCACTTCGAGATTAGGCTTGATACTTATTGGGTACATGTTGTTTATGTACTCATACTATACTTGCTGCACTTTTTTGTGCAGGATCTGAGACAGGTACTAGTAGAGGACCTATCATCACATACCCACGTCATCCCGAGGCATAGTGGTGAGCTGCCTTTCTGAGCCGTTCTGCAGCTACCAGTGTCTCTTCTTATATTTACATTCTGTCTATTTCATTTCAGACAGTATTTGGAGTTTTGTATAATCTACTAGATGCTCATTCACTTGTGACACCAGGTCTTGGCACACACATTGGTAGAGTTTGGGTTTATATTTTTTTGGTTTTAAATTTTATCAATGTATGCTTAATTTATTAGTTGGCTTGCCTAGTTGTAATGTTGGGCACCATCACGACCTACAAGTGAAATTGGGTCATGACAGATTTGAAGACAAAAACTTTAAATGAGTGATTAAAGTATGAGAGAACATGCGTTAACGAGTAAAGTGAAAAGAAAAGAATGATTATTTGCATATGAGTAATTTGACTAGAGAAGCAAAGTGTGAAGATAGTAGCATGAATGAGTAAGTGTTAAAGAAATGAAAATATAAGATATTATGTAGTGACATGTGGAATGTTTATAAATTAACTAAATGAATATTAATTAAAGGATACGCTTTGTAAGATTTTGATTTATGTGCAAAAATTAACTATTAAGTGAAAAGCTAGAAATAGAAATTTACTCTAAATGATTTATATGTAAGGCCCCGTAAATATTTTACCTAAAACCCAGTTCTGGAGGTCCATTATGCGGTCGCATATGCGACTGCAGATCTGTGATGGGGCTCCATTTTTCTAATTTTTTTACCCCAACCTATTTCGATATATTAGAGTAAAGGACCACTTATGAAGCAAAAACTTATAATTCTAGAGAGAGGGAGTGCCATAGACTAAGAGGGGAAGTTCCTAAGCTATCATTCATCAATTCTTGCTCAAAGTTGAAGGAATGGCAAGAAGAATTCACTAGGTCTTCATCCTAAAGGTATGTTTTTACTCCATAGCCCTCAATTTCGTGATTCTAATTGAAAATAGATAATAAGCCAAGCAATTCAATTATATGCATGTACCATCAAGGGTAGTGGGAGGATTGTTGAACTCTTTTTGGTAAACTTTGGGTAATGGGATGAAAGAATCCACCATAGGAGGACCTTGAAACCATAATACACCATCTAGTGTTTGATAAAATGCTCAAGTGAGCTGGAACTATGAACTCCTTTCTAATTTGTGTTCAATTTTGCTATATCTCTAAATAGATCGAAGTGGCTAAGAATTTTGGAATATTGTAGTAATTTTAAAAGCTCGAGGCAAGGTATGTTAGCTAAACTCTTCTCTTAGAACTGAACCCCACAATACCCTTGTAAGTCCCATGATGCTTAGTATAAATTTATTATTCCAAATAAGACTGGTATCAAAACAAATATGCGTTCAATATGTATTCCAAAGACCCTTGTTATGTTGAGTTATTTTTTGAAAATGCGGTTAAATATGGGTAGTGGGTTATTACGTTATGATTTAAAAACATGATTCTAATGAAGGCTATTATATCAATTGTGTAAGAAATCACATGTGCCTAAGACCCTAAATTGTTCAAATATGTGTTTAAAATCTTAATTTGAAAGGCCTTGTTGTTGATTATCCATGACGATATTTAAAAGTGAAAGAAGGGAACATGAAGTATAATGTGCGGCCAATGAACCAAGAACGATATTGAGTTATGGTCAATGGTGCCAATAAAATGAATGACATGCAAAAGAATATGAGATGAATGGTAAACCCTTTTGATAATAAATGCTATGGGAGAATTAATTAGCCACCGAGGAAGGGTAGGTCGAAATAACCTAACCCTGAAACTACACATGCCGGTGTAGGAGTGATTGATGGGTAAATCCCTGTGATATTGTGATGAGAATTATTTCCTCTTTATGGGATGAGATTAATGTATTGATTTGTTTCCCCTTAAATGGGATAAGATTATTGCTAGCGAGATGTGATGTGATGTCGACCCACACGGCATTGTGGTGAGACGGCTTAACTGGTCAGGCTGAGATCGGACTCCATGCCGCGCACATGGTGGTATTGTGAATGTATGTCTCGGGGTGAGATGTCTTAGCCGGTCGGGCTGAGATCGGAATCCATTCTAAAACACGGTGGTATATTGGTGCTAAAGATCTCCCAACTTAAATTACTAAAAGTTTCTTGAAATTTACCTTGTCCCTAACTTGACCCCTTGTTACAATTTGAACCTCTTATTGATGTCTTGTTTCCTTCTATGTTTGCTGCTATTCGTCTTATTGAGAGGGTGTTTAGTTTTACATACTAGTACTATTTTATATGTACTAACGTTGTGCTGCATCTTTAATGGATGCAGGTGATTCCACAGAAGGCGGTATTGATCAGTGATAGTAACACACCCTCTCCTTAGCTGACTTGGTCAGCCCCATTTCATTTTGGGGTCGTGTATTTCCTATCCTTTGTACATAGCATTTTGAGGTATAGTCGGGCCCTTGTTGCCGGCACTGTCATAGCACTCTTTTTTTCATGTTAGAGGCTCCATAGACATAGCGTGGGTTGTATATGTTTTTGGCAAGGTTAAACTAAAAATGTTATAATCATATCATCTGTCCCACTTTAACTATGATTGTACAATGTACTGTTTTGAAGACTTGTTAATGACGTAACTATAACGACCCGACCGGTCGTTTTGAGCTCTAGCGTGTCCTTCAGCGGTTTGAGGCCCTGAGCAGCTGCACTTCAGGTAATATGACTTGTACGCATGGTCGGAATTTAATTTTGGGAAGTTCGGAGTGGATTTGAAAAGAAAATTCAAATTTCGGAAGCCTTAAGTTGGAAGAATTGACTAAACTATGATTTTTGAGAAAACGACCTCGGAATCGGGATTTGAAGGTTTCAACAGGTTTGTATGATGATTTTGGACCTGAGCGTAGGTTCGGATCGGGTTTTGGATGACTCGGGAGCGTTTCGGCGCCTATTATGGAGGTTGGCATCTTGGAAGAATTTCATGAAAATTGGGTTGAGGTGTATTTCAATGTTATCGATGTCCGTTAGAGATTCCGAGTCTGGGAATAGCTCCGTATGGTGATTCTGGTATTGGGAGCACATTCGGATATGGATTTGGAGGTCCGTAGGCCATTTTGAGGTCATTTGGCAAAAGCTGGAATTTGAAGGTTTTTGGAGAGTTTGACCGGGAGTGGACTTCTTGATACCGGGGTCGGAATCTGATTCTGAGAGTTGTTGTAGGTCCGTAATGTCGAATGTGACTGGTGTGCAAAATTTGAGGTCATTCAGACGTGATTTGATAGGTTTCGACATCGAATGTAAAAGTTTGAAGTCCTAAAGTTCATTAAGCGCGAATTAGGTGTGATTCATGATTTTGATGTTGTTTGATGAGATTTGAGGCCTCGAGCAGGTCCGTGTTATGTTGTGGGACTGGTTTGTGTGATTGGACGGGGTCCCGGGGGCATCGGGTGTGTTTTGGGATGGTTTCGGATCATTTCGGGCTGTTTTGGACTGCTGTTGCTGGTATCTGGTTTCCTTCATCATGAACGCCAAAGGTGTCCCGCGTTCGCAAAGAGGAATTTGAAGCAGCTGGGTTTTGGCCTTCGCGAACGCGAGGCGGAGGTCGCGAACACGGAGGGTTGCCTAAGGAAGTTTACTCGAACATGACACATGGGTCGCGAACGCGAAGAAGAAATGCGGAGTGGGGGCCTGGAGTAGTTTGGCCTTCGCGAACGTGGAGCTCCAGCCACGAACGCGAAGTAGTGGAGTCTGCAGCCTTCACGAACTCGAGGCTTTGAGTGCGAACGCGAAGAAGGGCCTGGCCTGGGCAGATTGTTTTAAAGACGAGATTTGGCCATTTTTCCTCCATTTTTCATTTGGTTGGGCAATTTTTGGAGCTCTTGGAAGGGAGATTTTTGTCATTTATGTCAAGGTAAGTGATTCCCACCTATTGCAAGTTAAATGCTTGGATTATATATGGGTTTAGACATGAAAATTTGTAAAAATTTGGGATTTAAAGAGGAAAACCTAGAATTGATAATTTTGGATTTTGAACACGATTTTGGGCATAGAATTGAGAACAAATCATATATTTGAGCTCAGCATATTATGGGTAGTGTTTATCTTCGAACATTTCGGGAATCCAGGCGCGTGGACCTTGGGGTGAATTTTAGGATTTCTTCAAATTGGGTTGGAAAATCACCTTAATGGTTAGGATGTGAACTCTTGAGCATATATTGACTATTTTATATATCATTTGACTAGCTTCAGGTCGTTTGGGGACGAGCTGAGGATTGAAAGCATAATTTTGGACCAGAAAGTGAGCTTTGAGACGAGGTAAGTCTCCTGTCCAACTCTGTGAGTGGGAAATTACCCCTATGTGATATATTTGATGTGTGCTACTTGTTGTGGGGGCTACATGCACGCGAGGTGACGAGAGCCCGTACGTAGCTACATTCATGTTATTGTCCGGGTAGACATAGGTTCACATCATGCTATAGATGTACTATTTGAGTAGTCTCTCGCTTATTAATTCCCCTGCTTTACATTCTATTTGAGACTAGACTTGCTATTGTAGAGACTTCCCGGGTTCATGATTAGCCATCGGATATTATTCCTCCTCTTACGGCATGTCTCCGATATATATATATATATATATATATATATATATATATATATATATATATATATATATATATATATATATATATGTTTCATTGAAAGGTTTTTATTAAAAATATTTTAACTCACACGTTTAGTCGTGAGTGGGGTCAAGGACCCATCAAAACTTCTTATTCTAATGGGATCGGGCCGTTCGCCTCGGCAGGATTATGTATTTCACTTCTTATGGGATCGGGTTGTTCGCCTCGACAAGATTTATGTACCACACTCTCATGGGAGCAGGCCGTTCGCCTCGGCAGGTTAATTGATTTATCATATGGTTTAGGCCGTTCGACCCTCGGCAGTGCACAATTTTATTATTATGTTGGATCGGGCCGTACGCCTTGACATTTCCTATATCACATTCCTATGAAATCGTGCGTAAAACTTGGCAAGAAGCCAGTGTATCTGTAAATTCCGGATTTGAAATATGGTAGCCACTTGATGAGTTTCACTATACCTATATATATGCTCCAGATAAGGAGGGAATTTCTAATGAAGAGTTTGATTTCCTTGTAAAGGAGAGGGGATTTGTACCACGTGATTTATATTTGTTTATTTTACTTACTTACTCTGCCTCATACTTACTACCTTATTAATGTACCTTACGTTGTTGGACCTCTAATGAGTGTCGATGTCGACCCCTCGTCACTACTTCTCTGGGGCTAGGCTAGATACTTACTTGGTACACGTTGATTACGTACGCATACTACACTTGCTACACATTTTTGTGCAGTTACGGTTATGTCTAAAGGCCCTGTGAGAGCAGAGGCGTGTATACATGCGGGGACCTAGGTGAGGTGCACTCCATTTGTCGACCGCAACCAGCAAGGTCTCCTTCAGAGTATTTACATTTTTCTTTCCAATTTTTATTTCAGGTGGTTGTTGTATTTTATTTTATTTTTCCTAGTTAATGCTCATGCACTTGTGACACCGAGTTTTGGGGTGATTATGGGTTATCATGCATTGAAATTGTTAAAAATATTATTATTTACTTTGTAAATTCTGTCGTTTACTATTTAACTGAAGGAAATATGATTTCAAAAATATTAAAATAAGAACCAAATTAAGTATCTATTTTTGGCTTACCTAACAGCGGTGTCCAGCACCATCACGACCTTTAATGGATTTTGGGTCGTGACAGTAACTAATGGAAATGAACTGGTGTTGTTCTCATGACTTCTTACTGACTAATTAATGAAATGTATTCTCCTCTTTATTTATGGGTGAGTTGGGTAGATGGCATTGTGCAGGCTTGCTCGACCGGGGTAACTCTGTTGAGCGACGGTCGGGCTCCCCGAGGTCGGGGCGTGACATGGTAAGTTAAAACGAATAATCTTTGAACAATCTTAGTAGATAATGGGTAAACTAAAAGAAATGAGTATGGTATAGAAAAATGTATCAAAATGTTTATGACATAGAGAATTATCCCATCAATAGTCACGACCCAAAATTCACCTAGTCGTGATGTCACCTAACCCAACCCGTCAGGTAAGCCAATTAGAAACTATCCAATTTAATGAGATTTATTAAGACAAGAAATGATAATACACCGCTTTTATACAAACAATTTCACAAGGACTGGTAGTACAAATCATGAGCTTCCAAGACTAGAATTTACAAAGGTGGAATGAAATAAATACATCATCTGTTCGAAATGCACGTAAACAGATTTTTTATATATCTAAGGCTACCATGAACAAGAGGCAGCTATAACCGGAACTTAGGTACGTCTTCAAATCCCGCTTCCATCGATCACAGCAACATCAGCATCCAATATCTGCACGCAAGGTTCAAAAGTGTAGTATGAGTACAACCGACCCCATGTACTCAATAAGTAACAAACCTAACATTAGGTTGAAAAGAGTGACGAGCTGGAACACAGGTAGGAATCTAACACCAATAGCCAACAACAGTTCATAACAACATAATGTAAGTAATAAAAGAAGTAGCTTAGAGATAAAATGCTCAGCTCATTCACAGTTCTAGAAAAATAGGCCTGTTTTTCAAGTATATAAGTGAAAACCCAAATCTTTTACCGAAATCACTAAATATATGAGTAAGTTTGAAAACTGTGATTTTTCCCAAAAATTTTCAACCACAGATAAGATGTTTCATTATCAAATGGCATGAGGAAAATACGTCTTTATGCCTGCATGTCAATATGCAGGTGAAATCATGAATGACACCAAAACCGGAGTGGCAGAAAGAAATGCATCTTTATGCATGTATCTCAAATATGCATGTCAAATGCAATGTGTCTCAGTGATGAACTCATGTACTCACACTATCAGAGTACTCAATTGTTTTTTCCTGACACATTCCACTCATCATGCTCAATCACTCGACACGCTCAGTCACTCAGTACTATATATGGCCAATTCAGCTCAAGGAAGATCCATCCCGAATATATATATATATATATATATATATATATATATATATATATATATATATAAACTAAAACTCAGTCACTCAGTACTGTATAAGGCCAATCCAACCTAGGGAAGATCCATCCCCAAATATAAATGCTTCGGGCAAGATCCATCCCTCAATATAATCAATTGCGCTCACTAGGGGTGTGTACAGAGTCCGGAGGGGCTCCTTCAGCCCAAGTGCCATAATAAGCCAGATCCAGGCATAAATCAATAAAACATGATGTGGCGTGCAGCCCGATCTCATAATATCACTCACAATCAGGCACTCGGCCTCACTCAGTCATCAATCTCTCCAATCTCTCGGGCTCACAATGCCATGAAACTATACCAAAAATGATGATATGATGTGTCAATATCTAGCAATAGAGATTGAGATATGATATGAAATGAATGAATATGACTTGGTATGAAATTGCAATGTAAATAAATAACTCAACAATAGAAATGACCTCAGTATGTCCCAACAGAATAAGCATATAGCTTAGACATGCTTTATAACATGGATCACAGTTCGATAGTTCTAGTACGTAGAGATATTATGGTTACATATAAGACCAGGTAACTACACAGTACCACAGAAAATAACGGAGTCACAATTCACACGGTGCACTCCCACACGCCCGTCACCTAGCATGTACGTCACCTCAACACCAACACATAACACGAAATTTGGAGTTTCATACCCTCAGCACTAAGTTCAGAAGTGTTTCTTACCTCGAACAAGCCAATTCGAATATCGAGAAAGCCAAGTGATGCTCCAAAAATGCCATCTCATATGTACCGACCTCCGAACATCTCGAAACTAGCCACATGCAGCTCAAATATCTCAATTTATGCCAAAGGAAACAAACCCAATCGATAAATATCGAATCTTTAATCAAAAGCCCAAAATCGACCCAAAAGTCAAAACTCAGGCCCGCACCTCAGATCTCGACGAAACATACAAAATCCGACAACCCATTCAATTATGAGTCCAACCATACTAGTTTTATTCAAATATGACTCTGAATCGACATTCAAAACTCAAAAACTCACTCTATGAAACTTTAGGCTAAAATCCTGAATTTTCTCTTTAAAACACATAATCCAATTACCAAAAATGAAGATAAAATCACAAAATATAATCAAAACCGAGTATAGAACACTTACCCCAATCCTTGTGATGAAATTTCCTTCCAAAATTGCCTCAATCCGAGTCCCACATCTCAAAATATGAACAAAACGACCAAACCCTCGATTTAAAGCTTCTACCCAGTCATTTCCGCTTCTGCGGATACAAGAGCCGCTTCTGCGACACGAGATCTGCTTCTGCAGACTCCACTAGCCAGCTGACCCCTTGCACCTGCGGATCTCTATCCGCTTCTGCGCAACCGCAGGTGCGAAGCCAAACGCGCTTCTGCGCTCCATCTCGCTTCTGCGCCCAAGACCATCGCTTTTGCGCGGGCCGAAGATGCGCCCCAATTTCCGCTTCTGCGATTTTCCTCACCAAGCTCTCCCTCGCTTCTGCGACCAATTGTCCGCATCTGCGGACTCCCATCTGCGTCCATTCTTCAACAGATGCGGAAGCACCAGAACCAGTATGCCTTCAGCAATGTAACATGAAATGAAAATGATCTGAACCTCGTCCGAAACAAACTCGGACCACTTGGGACCCCGTCCAAATAAGCCAACAACTCCCCTAACATAATACGGACCTACTAGAGGCCTCAAATCACTCATAACAACATTGAAACGACGAATCGCGCCTCAATTCGAATTAGAATGGACTATGAACTTTCAACTTCCAAAACTCGCGTTGAAGCATATCAAATCAACCTGGAATAAACCCAAATTTTGCACACAAGTCCCAAATGACATAACGAAGGTATTCAAATTCTCGAAACCATAATCCGAACCCGATATCATCAAAGTCAACTCCCGGTCAAGCTTATGAACTTTTCAAATCTTCAAATTTCCAACTTTTGCCGATTAGTGTTGAATCCTTCTAGAAATATCCAAATGCAAATCAGGGCATACGCCCAAGTCCAAAATCACCATCCGGACCTAACATAATCATCAAAACTCTGTTCTAGGTCAAATTCACAAAAGTCAAACTTGGTCAACTCTTCCATCTTAAAGTTTAAAGCTTAAATCATGAAATTCATTCTTCCAAATCAATTCCGAATAACCTGAAAACCAAAACCGACGATTCACATAAGTCGTAATACATCATACAGAGCTACTCATGCCCTCAAACTACCGAGTGAATTGCAAATGCTTGAAACGACCGGCCGGGTCGTTAAATCTTGAACCCATTAGACCCTTCTCGAGAGTCATCCACTCTGCTTGAATCCCAATTTCACCGCCCAAACGGGCTGAGAGACCTGTGCTCAATTAGCACAACAACACCCCAAAAAAGAAACCTTGCCTTAATATAACCGAACAAATTCATACACCGTGTGCACCACATCTTCCGCAATAACAACTCAACTTATTCCATGATTTACATATACCCATAAAATGCAATACAACCCTTATCTAGAAATGCCTTTACTCGAGTCATCCTCGATCTCAACTTTTTCAAGTCATATCTGATTCACAAGTATGCCTCAAACCAAAATCAACACAACGCATAACCACCCTATCAAATCGTCGATAGTAGACTCCCCAACTTGGCTCAAAGCCATAAAACAAAACACTCGATAACTCATAGTACCCATACTCTATTACTACCATAATCTCGCACCGAGGTACAAATCAATCCTTCATAAGCTCATTTAACACAAACCATCTAATACTTCCAATCATCTGCAATTCTCGCATTCGTCCACATGACGATCAGGTCAGTTTTATCAACTAAATTCAAATTCAAATCTCAACACATATACCCAGTTGGTAGAAAAGAAACTCTCCACACAACATTATAAGGATCACACTTCCGTAGATTACTCCGCAGGAGATAACCCACCTGCTTAGCCTCAAATTAGCATCTTGCTATACCCTTTCGCAGCCACGATTACTATGCCATCACTTAATCTTCCTAAGTCTGAACTCACGACAATACATGAAATCTACTTCGTTGTATAATTAAACAGCATGAAAAATCTTTCAACACACTCGTAACTCGAGACTATACGTCACATCAAAACAGCAATCTAGCACCTAATAGTCTCTTTCACATCCCAAGAAAACGCTTCTCATCACATTCAACCCATCTGAACACATCTCACAGTCACATCATACTCATCATATAGCCATCCAACCACTCGTCGAGTCATAAATTCCACTCATAGGGACGCTACCTGACATATAAGTTCAAAAGCACGTGCTCACGCAACCGAAATCAATGTGCTCAAGCTATATTCAAAACCTGACCCCAAGTCCTCCAGACTAGCCTATCATCAGCACACTAAAATCACATCTCATGCCTCATCCATAGAATCACAAGCCGGCGATGCACAGCTAATACTGAGCACTCACATACGCATACAAATGCGTTGAAGGAATTCAAAGAGTTATACTTCAAGATGAATCAATGTCGCACGATAAGGAAAGAAAGATGGGACATTTATCCTAAATGCCCTATAGCCTCTCAAAGATAGTTATGGATGCTATCATACCGATCTGCAAGACTCTACTAGACACTTGCCCATGACTTGTAGAATCTATGAACCTAGAGCTATGATACCACCTTGTCACGACCCAAAATCCACATAGTCGTGATGGCACCTAACTCAACCCGTCAGGTAAGACAATTAGCAACTATCCAATTTCATGAGATTTATTAAGACAAGAAATGATAATACACCGCTTTTATACAAATAATTTCCCAAGGACTGGTAGTACAACTCATGAGCTTCTAAGATTATAATTTACAAAGTTGGTATGAAATAAATACATCATCTGTTCGAAATGCACGTAAACAGATTTTTATAAATCTAAGGCTACCATGAATAAGAGGCAGCTACAACTGGAACTCAGGTACGTCTTCAAATCCCGATCTCATCGATCAAAGCAACATCAGCATCCAATATCTGCACATATGGTTCAGAAGTGTAGTATGAGTACAACCGACCATATGTACTCAATAAGTAACAAACCTAAACTTAGGTTAAAAGTAGTGACGAGCTGGAACACAGGTCGGGGTCCAACACCAATATCCAACAATAGTTCATGACAACATAATGGAAGTAATAAAAGAAGTCGCTCAGAGATAAAATGCTCAGCTCGTTCACAGTTCCAGAAAAATAGGCCTGTTTTTCAAGTATATTAGTGAAAACCCAAATATTTTACCGAAATCACCAAATATATGAGTAAGTTTGAAAACTGTGATTTTTCCCAAAATAATTTCAACAACAGATAAGATGTTTCATTATCAAATGGCATGAGGAAAATAGGTCTCTATGCCTATATGTCAATATGAAGGTGAAATCATGAATGACACCAAAATCGGAGTGGCAGAAGGAAATGCATCTCTATGCATGTATCTCAAGTATGCATGTCAAATGCAATGTGTCTTAATAATGAACTCATGTACTAACACTCTCAGAGTACTCAATCTCACTGCCTCACATTTTACACCCATCATGCTCAATCACTCGATATGCTCATTCACTCAGTACTGTATATGGCCAATTCATCCCAGGGAAGATCCATCCTAAATATATATATATATATATATATATATATATATATATATATATATATATATATATATATATCAACTGACAGTCAATCACTCAGTATTGTATAAGGCCAATCCATCCCGGGGAAGATCCATCCCCAAATATAAATGCTTCGGGCAAGATCCATGCCTAGGGAAGATCCATCCCTCAATACAATCAATTGTGCTCACTAGGGGTGTGTACAGACTCCGGAGGGGCTCCTTCAGCCCAAGCGCCATAATAAGATAGATCCAGGCACAAATCAATATAACATGCTACGGCGTATAGCCAAATCCCATAATATCACTCACAATCAAGCCATCGGCCTCACTCAGTCATCAATCACTCCAGTCTCTCAGACTCACAATGGCATGAAACTACCCCAAAAATGATGATATGATGTGTCAATATCTAGCAACAGAGACTGAGATATGATATGAAATGAATGAACATGACTGAGTATGAAATTGCAATGTAAATTAATAACTGAACAGCAGAAATGATCTCAGTGGGTCCCAACATACTAAGCATGTAGCCTAGACATGGTTTCTAACATAGATCACATATCGATAACTCTAGTACGTAGAGATTTTATCGTTACAGATAAGATCAGGTAACTACACAATACCATAGAAAATAACGGAGTCTCAATTCACACGGTGCATGCCCACACGCCCATCACCTAGCATGCGTGTCACCTCAACACCAACACATAACATGAAATTCGAGGTTTCATACCCTCAGCATTAAGTTTAAAAGTGTTACTTACCTCAAACAAGCCAATTTCAATACCGAGCAAGTCAAGCGATGCTCCAAATGGCTCGAAACTAGCCACAAGCAACTCAAATATATCAATTTACACCAAAGGAAACAAACTCAATCGATAAAGATTGAATCTTTAATCAAAAGCCTAAAAGCGACCCAAAAGTAAAAACTCGGGGCCGCGCCTCGGAACTCGACGAAACTTACAAAATCTGATAACCCATTTAATTACAAGTCCAACCACACTTGTTTCACTCAAATCCTACTCCGAATCGACATTCAAAACTCAAAAACTCACTCTATGAAACCTTTGGCTAAAATCCCCAATTTTCTTTTTAAGCCTCATAATCCAATTACCAAAAATAAAGATAAAATCACGAAATATAATCAAAACCGAGTGTAGAACACTTACCCCAATCCTTGTGACGAAATTTGCCTCCAAAATCGCCTCAATCCGAGTCCCACATCTCAAAATATGAACAAAACGACCAAACCCTCGATTTAAAGCTTTTGCCCAGACATTTCCGCTTTTGCGGACACAAGAGTCGCTTCTACGGTGTCACTTCTGCGACACGAGCTCCGCTTCTGCAGACTCCACTAGCCAGCCGACCCCTTGCATCTGCGGATCTCAATCCGTTATTGCGCAATTGCAGGTGCAAAGCCAAACACGCTTCTGCGCTCTATCTCGCTGTTGCGCCAAAGACCATCGCTTCTGTGGGGTCGCATATGCGCCCCAATTTCTGCTTCTACGGTTTTCCTCATCAAGATCTCCCTCGCTTATGCGACCAATTTTCTGCATCTGCGGACTCGCATCTGCGTCCATTCTTCCACGGATGCGGAAGCACCACAACCAACATTCCTTCAACAATGCAACATGAAACAATAATGATCTGAACCTCGCCCGAAACTTACTTGGGCCACTCGAGACCCAGTCCAAATATGCCAACAAGTCTCATAACATAATACGGACCTATTCGAGGCCTAAAATAACACATAACAATATCAAAACGACGAATCACACCTCAATTCGAACTAGAATGGACTTTAAAATTTCAACTTCCAAAACCCGTGCCGAAGTATATCAAATCAACCCGGAATGAACTCAAATTTTACACACAAATACCAAATGACATAACGAAGCTATTCAAATTCCCAGAATCACAATCCAAACTCGATATCATCAAAGTCAACTCCCGGTCAAGCTTATGAACTTTCCAAACCTTCAAATTTTTAACTTTCGCCGATTAGTGCTGAATCCTTCTAAAAATATTCAAATGCAAATACGGGCATATGCCTAAGTCAAAAATCACCATCCGAACCTAACGGAATCATCAAAACTCTATTTCGGGGTCAAATTCATAAAAGTCAAACTTGGTCAACTCTTCTATCTTAAAGCTTAAAGCTTAAATCATGAAATTCATTCTTCCAAATAGATTCCGAATAACCTGAAAACAAAAATCGATGATTCACATAAGTCATAATACATCATACGGAACTACTCATCCCCTTAAACTACCGAGCGAAGTGCAAATGCTCGAAACGACCGGTCGGGTCGTTACATTAATACAAAGAAATATTCGCGCTAAAAAGAGTTATCATTCAATGAGTAACTAAAAATCATCTTTCGAATCGTGGTCTTGAACACAAAATATGTGAACCAAGCCCAAACGACTATAAGGCCTAAGCCTCTCAAATGACCAACCACCTCACAAAGAATTCTTACCAAAGGGTAGCCAAAGTAATTGTCACATAGTGAGTGAATATTTGAAGCACAACTATTTTATTTATGGAAAGATATGTATAATAAAATGTACAAAGTAAATTAATAAATGAAAATCTTATTGGAGTTTGATTGAAAGAATTGGATTTGAAAGAAAGTATAAGGAAAAACCTTGGCTTATAATTTGAAACTAAGTGATTAACTATACAAGATCAGCCCTAGTTGAATTCATATAATGAGAGATAACAAATTATCTTTGAATAAAAATAGTCATCAATTAACTTAAAAGGAATAATCAAGTAAGGTAGAAAAACTTATCACAAATAGGGGAGCAAGGGAAAGAAATTATTCATATAAATCTTACATGTGACAATACAATGATCAAGATTTGATAATCAAGCAAGAAAAGAATAATTTTCCTATGAAAGACTATGTGTAAAATAAAACAAATCATTCCTATGAGTAAAACTTCACACATGACTAAAAGTCTAATACCTTATAATCACATGGTTAGCCAAAGAATTATCCACAAAAATGAATTTGATTGTATAAGTAGAAAATATTGTAAGAGTAGAGAAAATTCCATAATAATTAAATATACCAAAATTATACTAACCTTAAGTAAATTATTCACAAACTCAAATTTATTCAAGTTAAGTTAACTAGTCCGATTAGCTAATTAACATGAATCAAATTACTCAAACTGATCACGAGAGCATGTCTAAGATGTAAGTGCTCGATATGAACTATTATTAACTAGTGTCTAGGAGATTAGATTGATTATTACCTAAGGATATTATTCTAAGCGTAGTTAATCTAGCACATACAAGTGAGCCTACGCTAAGTATATAAATAAAATTAAATATGACGTCTACCAGTATTTTACTATACTTGTGTCTTGAATACAATCAAGAACGGAAAGTAACGAGGCGGGGAGTTTGACGGGGTATGCTTCATCTCAGAGCGTCATCTTTTCGAAGCATTTCGAATAAAGTACCTTGCAATACAAGAGAAGTAAAATTGTTAGTAAAATAATATATAAAAGTCAAACTAGTAGAGTAACATATTTTTGAAATGGTACTTGTTTTAAAATGTTTTTTGTTTTGAAACATTATACTTGAAAATGATTTGAATTTTTTTTTTATTTTTCTGAAAGATTATTTTAAAAAATGTTTTTGAACAATAGTTTAAAAATAATATAGGAGGCTCAAATATGTGTAATATCCATCTAGACATGAGAATGGAAACTGCCTCGGTAGAAACTCCGGTGGCCAACCGTGTCGCCTCCCATAGGTTGTTGGTTCGTGTTATCATCTTTTTCCTTTATGATGTTTTCATCATCGCCTCGTTATTTTGGGACCGGTTCGGAGGGTCATTTACGGAGGGTCTTGGCCTCAAAATATTGTTCTCATCGGCCTAGTCCAATAATGTACTATCCCATTTGTTCACTGAATAATGTTCAACTGCGAATGAAACCAACAAAATAAAATAGCCAGAACTTCATAGCAAAGTGCCAATAATCTATATTATTATAAAAGCATGAATACAATGTCGGTTTACAAAAATAACTTTATAATATTAAGCATAATAACTCATAATAAAAGGACATAACGGAATTATAGATGTTAGCCTTGTAATCCTATTAGTTTTAGGACATAATATTACACGTTAGGAATCCTATAAGATGTAACGACCCGGCCGGTCATTTTGAGAATTTGAGCCCCGAACCCCTAATATTTGCTTTCCCCATATTTGCTTCTGCTTTTGGGATTTGCCGGAGTGTTTCGTTATGGAATTCAGGGAGTTTTGGGACACTTAGTCCCTAGTTGTGCGTTTAAGCCTTAGAGTTTGGACCTTAGTCGGAACTGTGTGAAGACGAATCCGGAATGGTTGGGAATATGACGTCGGTTTTAGATGATTTTTTTTTGAGTGAACTCGTGAGTGAATGGGTGTTTATAAATTATAATTTTTATCCGATTTCGAGACGTGGGCCCGGGGTGACTTTTGGGTATTTTTCCTAATTTCACGCTTTAGCTTCGAATTAATTAGCTAAATTAGTTACGTGTAGTTATATTTACATTATGTAATTTATTTGAATAGATTCGGGCCATTTGGAGTCGGATACTCGTGGCAAGAACGTGTTATCGAGGTGATTCGACCGGTTCGAGGATATTTTGATATTACTTAGTGTGTGAGCGCCGTGTACGTGAGGTTACGAGTACGTACACGGGCTGTTATTGTAAAAATCCCGTTTATCCTTTTTTTAATCATAAATTGTTCCTCTTATTAAATTGCACTACGGACGTATTCCGGGAGATCCCCCTTTCTTGCATATTTACTTTGGGACTACGGACGTATTTCGGGAGATCCCCCGGCACTGCATATTTACTTTGGGACTACGGACATATTCCGGGAGATCCCCCAGCACTGCATATTTACTTTGGGACTACGGACGTATTTCAGGAGATCCCCCTGTACTGCATATTCATTCGAAACTACGGGACGGTACCCCGGGAAATTCCCCATTGTGTTTACTTTATTCTGAGCTGAGGGCTCCCTTAATTGTTAAATTTTCGAGAATTTCTTTAATTGCGTTACCGTAAATTTTGCTTATATCTTTCACTGTTTTATTTATTATATTTATTCCGGTAAGGCCTTGACCTGACCTCATCACTACTCGACCGAGGTTAGGCTTGGCACTTACTGGATACCATTGTTGTGTACTCATGCCCTTTCCTGTACATGTTTTCATGTGCAGATCCAGGTACAAACTATTAGCCTCGGGGTTAGTGCGTGCAGCTAATTCTAGGAGACTTCAAGGTACTTCTGTTTGTGTCCGCAGATCTTCGGAGTCCCCTTCTACTCCCTCGCCTATAGAATTTCTTTATTATCTTTAGACTTTTGTATAGAGCTACATAGATTATAGCAACTTGTGACTTAGTGATATTCTGGGTCTTGGAAAAAACTATTTTGTATATGCCGAGTGGTACTACTCTTGGCCATTCATAATATGTTGTTTATCTTTAAGATGTTGTGTTTTCTTTATATTTTTTGTAATATTAGGCTTACCTAGTCGTAAATACTAGGTGCCATCACAACACCGTATGGAGGGTTAAGTTTGGTCGTTACAAGTTGGTATAAGAGCACTAGATTCATAGGAGTCGCGAGTCATAAGCAGGTTTATTAGAGTCTCGCGAATCGGTGCGGAGACGTCCGTACTTATCTTCGGGAGGCTATGTAACTGTTAAGAACAATCATATTTCTTTGATTTCCTTGTCGTGCGAGTTATTGACACTAGAAATTCTAAGATTCTATTCTATTCTTTCTCATAGATGGTGAGGACCCGTACTGGGAGGACCGACGATCAGGCACCTGAGCCCCCTGTCAGAGCCGCTAGAGGCCTGGGTCGGGGTAGAGGACGACCACATAGTGCAGCCCGAGCACCTGCGAGAGCTGCGTCAGAGGAGCCCCCAGCAGCTCCAGCTCGAGGGCCAGCACTGTTCTAGCTCTTTTTAAACCTCAGGAGCCCTATTATGCACCGCCAGTATCCAGTATGCTTCCTATTCGAGGTGCTATTACCGGCCAGTCTAGCAGGCCAGGTCCGAGTCAGTCTCAGCCGTCGTGCCCTCCGAGAGGTTGTTTTGATTTTGGTGACACTCGCCACCTGGTTAGAGATTGCCCCAGAGCTAGGAGGGGAGCACCTCCACAGACTTATCAGCCTCCACGTGCTCCACCGGGTCCTCCAGCCATTCTTCCAGCACCTGCTGCCACCCCACCTCCTCAGCCAGCTCGAGGTGGAGGTCAGGGAGGTCGAGGTCGCCCTAAAGGGAGAGGCCAGGCCAGGTACTATGCCCTTCCAGCCCGTACAGGGGCCGTTGCTTCAGATTCAGTCATCACAGGTATCGTCCCTGTCTGTCATAGGGATACATCGGTATTATTTGACCCAGGCTCTACGTACTCATATGTGTCTTCTTAGTTTGCTCCACATTTGGGGATATCTCGGGATTCTTTGAGTTCCCCTATTTATGTATCTACTCCTGTGGGAGATTCTCTCATTGTGGACAGCGTATATCGGTCGTGTTTGATTGCTCTTAGTGGTTTTGAGACCAGAGCCGATTTGTTATTACTCAGTATGGTAGATTTTGATGTTATCTTGGGCATGGACTGGTTGTCGCCTCATTATGCTATTCTTGATTGTCACGCTAAGACCATGACGCTGGCTATGTCAGGCTTGCCGAGATTAGAGTGGAGAGATACCTTAGAGTATACTCCCCGCATGGTCATTTCATTTCTTAAGGCTCAGCGAATGGTTGAGAAGGGGTGTGATGTGTATTTGGCCTATGTGAGAGATGTCAGTATTGACACCCCTACAGTTGAGTTAGTTCAAGTAGTGAGGGACATTCTAGATGTGTTTCCAGCTGATCTTCCGGGCATGCCGCCCGACAGAGATATTGATTTCGGCATTGATTTGTTGCCGAGCACTCAGCCCATATCTATTCCTCCTTACCGTATGGCTCCTACTGAGTTGAAGGAATTGAAGGAGCAGTTGCAGGATTTGCTTGATAAGGGTTTCATCAGGCCCAGTGTATCACCTTGGGGTGCTCCGGTCTTATTTGTGAAGAAGAATGATGGTTCTATGCGTCTATGTATTGATTATCGGCAGTTGAACAAAGCTACGATGAAGAACAGGTATCCTTTGCCTCACATCGATGATTTATTTGATCAGATATAGGGTGCCAGGGTGTTTTCCAAGATTGACTTGCGTTCTGGCTATCATCAGCTAAAGATTCGGGAGCCGGACATCCCAAAAACTGCTTTCAGGACCAGATATGGTCACTGTGAGTTTCTTGTCATGTCATTTGGGCTGACCAATGCCCCAACAGCCTTTATGCATTTGATGCACAGTGTGTTCCAGCCTTATCTTGATTCCTTTGTCATTGTGTTTATTGACGACATCCTGGTATATTCCTGATCTCAGGAAGATCATGAGCAGCACCTGAAGACTGTGCTTCAGACTTTGAGGGAGAAGAAATTGTATGCAAAATTTTTTAAGTGTGAATTCTGGCTTGATTCAGTGGCATTCTTGGGCCACATAGTGTCTTGTGATGGGATCAAGGTAGATCCTAAGAAGGTGGAGGTAGTGCAGAGTTGGCCCAGATCGTCATCAGCTACGGAGATCCGCAGTTTTCTTGGTTTGGCAGGGTATTACCGTCGCTTTGTGGGGGGATTTTCATCCATTGCAGCACCTATGACCAGGCTGACCTAGAAGGGTGCTCCGTTCAGGTGGACCGAGGAGTGTGAGGAGAGCTTTCAGAAGCTCAAGACAGCCTTGACTACAGCCCCAGTATTAGTATTGCCTACAGGTTCGGGGCCCTACACTGTCTATTGTGATGCCTCGAGGATTGGCCTTGGAGTGGTATTGATGCAGGATGGTAGGATGATTGCCTACGCGTCTAGACAATTAAAGTTGCATGAGAAGAATTATCCGGTCTATGATCTCGAGTTAGCAGCTATTGTTCATGCCGTGAAGATCTGGCGTCATTATTTGTACGGTGTTCCTTGTGATATCTACAATGATCACCGGAGTTTGCAGTACTTGTCCAGGCAGAAGGACCTTAATTTGCGTCAGCAGAGGTGGTTGGAGCTACTTAAAGACTATGATATCACTATATTGTACCACCCGGGGAAGGCCAATATAGTAGCCGACGCCTTGAGTCACCAGGCAGAGAGTTTGGGGAGTTTGGCATATCTTCCGGCAGTTGAGAGGCCCTTAGCCTTGGATGTTCAGGCCTTAGCCTGCCAGTTGGTGAGATTGGATATTTCAGAGCCTAGCCGGGTATTAGCTTGTGTGGTTGCTCGGTCTTCTCTTTATGACTGTATTAGGGAGCTCCAGTATGATGATCCTCATCTTTTAGTTCTTCAAGATAGGGTTCGACGAGGTGATGCCAGAGATGTGACTTTGGTGATGACAGTGTGATATGGGTGCAGGGCCAGATCTGTGTGCCCAATGTAGATGGGCTTCGGGAGTTGATTCTCGAGGAGGCCCACAGCTCACGGTACTCTATTCATCCCAGTGCCGCGAAGATGTACCAGGATTTGAGACAGCACTACTGGTGGAGGAGGATGAAGAAGGATATAGTTGGGTTTGTGGCCAAGTGTCTCAACTGTCAGCAGGTCAAATATGAGCAACAGAGGCCGGATGGATTACTTTAGAGGTTAGAGATCCCAGAGTGGAAGTAAGAGCGGATTAGCATGGACTTTGTAGTTGGACTTCCATGGACTTTGAGAATGTTCGATGCTATTTGGGTGATCGTGGATCGGCTGACCAAGTCAGCTCATTTAATTCCGGTGTTGACCACTTATTCTTCTGAGAGGTTGGCTGAGATTTATATCAGAGAGATTGTCCGCCTTCACGGTATTCTAGTATCCATCATTTCAGACAGAGGTACACAGTTCACATCCCGGTTTTGGAGAGCCGTACAGCAGGAGTTGGGTACTAGGGTGGAGCTGAGCACAGCCTTTCACCCTCAGACGGACGGGCAGTCTGAGCGCACGGTTCAGATTCTTGAGGATATGCTCTGTGCCTGTGTGATGGAGTACGGAGGGTCATGGGACCAATACTTTCCACTTGCAGAGTTTGCTTACAACAACAGTTATTAGTCCAGCATTCAGATGGAATCGTATGAGGCTTTGTACGGTAGACGGTGCCGGTCCCCAGTGGGATGGTTTGAGCCGGGCGAGGCCTGATTGTTGGGTACGGATTTGGTCCAGGATGCCCTGGATAAGGTGAAGGTGATTCAGGAGAGACTTCGCACAGCCCAGTCCAGACAGAAGAGTTATGCGGACCAGAAGGTTCGTGATTTGGCATTTATGGTTGGTAAGCGAGTCTTGCTTCGGGTATCGCCTATGAAGGGCATCGTGAGGTTCGGGAAGAAGGGCAAGCTAAGCCCGAGGTTCATTGGTCCTTTTGAGATATTGCGGCGCGTTGGGGAGGTTGCTTATGAGCTTGCCTTGCCTCCCATCCTAGCAGGAGTTCATCCGGTATTCCACGTTTCTATGCTCTGGAAGTATCACGGTGATCCGACTCATGTATTGGATTTTAGCTCAGTCCAGTTGGACAAAGATCTATCTTATGTTGAGGAGCCAGTATCCATTTTGGACAGGCAGGTCAGAAAGCTCAGGTCAAAGAATATTGCTTCAGTAAAGGTCCAGTGGAGGGGTCAGCTGGTCGAGGAGGCGACTTGGGAGACCGAGCAAGATATGCGCAGCCAGTACCCTCATCTTTTCACAGTTTCAGGTATGTCTTTATACTCGTTCGAGGACGAACGATTGTTTTAAGAGAGGGAGGATGTAACGACCCGACCGGTTATTTTGAGAATTTGAGCCCCAATCCCCTAATATCTGCTTTCCCCATATTTGTTTCTTCTTTTGGGATTTGCCGGAGTGTTTGATAATGGAATTCGGGGAGTTTTGGGACACTTAGTCCCTAATTGTGAGTTTAAGCCTTAGAGTTTGGACCATAGTCAGAACTGTGTGAAGACGGATCCGGAATGGAATTCTGTCAACTTTGTTAGCTCCGTTGAGTGATTTTGGGGTTAGGAGCGCATCCGGATTGTGTTTTGGAGATCTGTAGTAGATTTAGGCTTGAACTGGCGAAAGTTAGTTTTTTGGCGATTTCGGCCTATTGTGAAAATTTTGATATCGAGCTCGGAATGGAATTCCAAAAGTTGTTGTAGGTTCGTAATGTCATTTGTGACCTGTGTGTAAAATTTAAGGTCATTCGAACTAGATTTGATGTGGTTCGGTATCATTTGTAAAATTTGGAAAATTTTAAATTCTTAAGCTTGAATCCGTGCTTAATTCATGATTTTGGTGTTGTTCGGTGTGGCTTAAAGGCTCGACCAAGTTCGTATGGTGTTTTAGGATTGGTTGGTATGTTTGGTTGAGGTCCCGGGGACCTCGGGTGTGTTTCGGATGCTTAGCGAAAAGAAATTTGGACTTAGGCAAATCTGGTGCATTACTGGTTCTGGTGTTTCGCACCTGTGGAGGGGAGTCCACAGGTGCGGACTCGCAGGTGCGCTTGGGAGTTCGTAGATGTGGAATTGGACAGGGCATGCTGGGCTCGCAAGTGCGGCTGGACGTCCGCAGAAGCGGAACCGTAGATGCAGCCCAGGGGTCGCAAATGCGGACCCAGCACAATAAGTGACTTCCGTACCTGCGTTGATTTTTCCGCAAGTACGAGACCGCAGATGCGGCCCCATGAGCGCAGATGCCGAAATCGCTGGGCAGTAAAGGGGATTTCGAGGGTTTGAAATTTCATAACACAAAATTTGATTTGGAGCTCGGTGAGAGTCGATTTCTCGAGGGATTTTGAAGGAGAACTATTAGGTAACGAATTCTAACTCTATTTTGATCATAATATAATAATCTATTGTTGTTTTCCTAGTCTAATTAAGGAATTTGAGGGTAAAAGTTTGAAAATGGGGGAAAAGGTTCCCCAATTGAAAATCTGAGATTTGAATGGGAATTTGACGTCGGTTTTAGATGATTTTTGTTTGAGTGAACTCGTGAGTGAATGGGTGTTTATAAATTGTAATTTTACCCAATTCCGAGACGTGGGCCCGGGGTGACTTTTGGGCGTTTTTCCTAATTTCACGCTTTAGCTTCGAATTAATTAGCTAAATTAGTTACTTGTAGTTATATTTACATTATGCAATTTATTTGAATAGATTCGGGCCATTTAGAGTCGGATACTCATGGCAAGAACGTGTTATCGAGGTGATTTGAGCGGTTCGAGGTAAGTGGCTTGCTCAACCTTGTGTTGGGGACTTTCCCCTTAGGATATTTCGATATTACTTGGTGTGTAAGCACCGTGTACATGAGGTGACGAGTACGTACACGGGCTGTTATTGCAAAAATCCCGTTTATCCTTTTTTTTAATCATAAATTGTTCCTCTTATTAAATTGCACTAATATGCTTAATTGTTTAGTTTAGACTAGAAAAGCATGCTTACATATTTTAACTGCCTATTTGACATTCTGTGCAACATGCTTAGTTTAATCCCTATTTTCCTTGTCTGTGTTCAGTATAAACTGTATAACTCGATGCCATACTTGACATTTCATCTTGCGTTGCATATTTAAATTGGGACTACGGACATATTCCGGGAGATCCCCCTATCTTGAATATTTACTTTGGGACTATGGACGTATTCTGGAAGATCCCCCAGCACTGTATATTTACTTTGGGACTACGGGCGTATTCCGGGAGATCCCCCTGTCTTGCATATTTACTTTGGGACTACGGACGTATTTCGGGAGATCCCCCCAGCACTGCATATTTACTTTGGGACTACGAACGTATTCCGGGAGATCCCCCTATACTGCATATTCATTCGGAACTACGAGACGGTACCCCAGGAGATTCCCCATTGTGTTTACTTTGCTCTGAGCCGAGAGCTCCCTTAACTGTTAAATTTTTGATAATTTCTTTAACTGCGTTACTGTAAATTTTGCTTATATCTTTCATTGTTTAATTTATTATATTTATTCCGGTAAGGCCTTGATCTGACCTCGTCACTACGCGACCGAGGTTAGGCTTGGCACTTACTGGGTACCATTGTGGGGTACTCATGTCCTTTCCTGCACATGTTTTTGTGTGCAGATCCAGGTATGAGCTATCAGCCTTAGGGTTAGTGCGTGCTGCTGATTCTAGGAGACTTCAAGGTACTTCTGCTTGCGTCCACAGATCTTCGGAGTCCCCTTCTACTCCCTCGCTTATAGACTTTCTTTAATATCTTCAGACTTTTATATAGAGCTACATAGATTATAGCAGCTTGTGACTTAGTGATATTCCGGGTCTTGGAAAAAATTATTTTGTATATGCCGAGTGGTACTACTCTTGGCCATTCATAATATGCTGTTTATCTTTAAGATGTTGTGTTTTCTTTATATTTTTCGTAATATTAGGCTTACCTAGTCGTAAAGATTAGGTGCCATCACGACACCGTACGGAGGGTTAAGTTGGGTCATGACACATGATTACCTTAGGAATCCTATTAGTATAAATACTTTCGGGTTGTCTAATTCATATAAAATTAAACAAGTAAATATCTTTAGTCATGTAATCCTATTACTTTTATGATACACTTCTTAAAAATTTTTATTACTAATTTAATTTGAAAACGTATTATAATATCCTATTACTAATTTAATTTGAGAATATATTATATTGTCCAAACCCATTCAGAAAAATGAGAGCCTATATTTTTATAATAGCATAAATACAATATTAATATATCAAAATAGCCCTAAAATATTAAACGGAAGAACTCATAGGGAAAAGACATAACTGCACTAACCTATTATTTGGACTACAATACCTTCTATGCTAATTTTAATATTTAAGATTTTAAAATTAATATAATTTTATCTATTAAATTCTTATTAAAAATATGTACAAAGGGTTAATAAATCAATTTCATAAGAACCGTATTGGCAATACATTGTCACTCCATAATGTTCAATACGAAGAAAAAATAAAAGTAATATTAAATGGACTTCATAAAGAGTTAAAATTGAGAGAAAAAATGCCCCAACGATAAAATATTTTTATATTATATTTGAACTATTTTCCTACTCAAATAATATTTTTTTATCAATCTTTCGTGTAATATTGAAAAATACACAATTATTAAACAATAACTAAGAAACTATTAAAGAATATAAATATGTGAGAAAAAGAAAAATAATGGTTGGTAAGAGTCAATACCACTAATGACTCTACAAACATAAAGATCTAAAAGTGAAATGTCATATCAATATTTTATTCTTTGAAAATAAAATTTATGGTGGATAAAATTATAATTAAGATTAAATATTAAAAACAAGAGATGAACTAATATTAAGATCTGAATCAACATAGAATAAATTATTTTTTATGTTAAAACCAAATAATTAAAGCTTTTAATTAATTATTTAGCAAGAGAATGCAATTCAATTAATTTTTAAATTCATCACATGAGTAAAATTCGTATTCAACTTTAAAAAAAATCTTAGGTTACATAAATTTATTCGATAAAATGAGCGTTAAAACACAAAGTAAAAATGTTAGTCTATTATTAAGAATAAAATGCTACACAAGTGTATGAGGAAGCACAATCAAAACTAAATTCTAAACAAGAACAAGCTTTCAAGACTATATTATAAAGAGTCGACTCTGGTATAACGGAATTATTCTTTGTAGATGCCTCCGGCGGAATCGAAATAATATTTCTATGTCATTCATTACTTGCAAATATCAAATCAACATGCATGGCACTGTTAGTAATAATAGCAAGTGGTGGACCAACAACGATTTTATTATGAGGCCAGCCACTTTAGATTTGATATACCTCTTCAAACAACTTAAATAACCATCACAAATATATCAAAGCAGAGCAATGGTGCTAAATTTATAAAGAAAACACTATCTTATCCTATCTTTATTACCACAATTCCCCTGTTCGATAAAAGTTGCATTTGTATACAATAATCGGATTGTAGCGAATATATTTTAGTGGTAAAAGTGTGATTCGTTCTATTATCCCTTAAATAGTTAAACGGTCCTTCGGTTTGATTCGTATTCCAATCAAAAACTTTATTTCTGAAAATGATTTAATCCTTTTCTTCTCAATGACAAATTTGGGAAAAAATACACATTCTCGTGATTTGTATCACAGGGCCACTTAGACATTGAAAAATTAAATTATGAAATTGCGAAACATAATTTTGGAATTGGATAAATACTTCCAATTGAAAAAGTATGAATAAAGGATCCATGAAAAATTGATAATATGGGATGAAACACTTATGGCTAAGTGTCAAACGATCGAAATAATTGCCCGGAGTTCTAGAGATATGGATATTAATGAACCGTTTGGTGAAAATTTAATGATTTGGGAGGTGAGGTTCTGTCAAGTACTACCAGTAGTTCCAAAATCGACAAAAGCAGAGACTGTAAAAGCTAGCTTGCCAAAGTTATACTTCTGGCCTCAAACGAAAAAGATTCAACTGACAAGAAATATAAAGTAAGAACAGATCCATTATTCAGTGTCTTCTTGCTTCGTGTCAGAAACGGAGAAGAGCATCCAATAAAAGATGATTTGGTTCTTCCTGAACAATTGGTTATCAATCCCAATGGTAATAGTAGTGCATTTAATAAGAGAAATATTTCTATCATTAGATTAAAACGCAATTTGTGCAAATCGCATGATAGAATTAAAAAGATATTTTAGCTAGCAGAAATGAATATGTTGATCAACTAAATAAAAGGTTGATTGCAAAATTTTATAGTAAAAACAAAATATTTTTCAGTTTTAACTCAACAGAAAATAATACCAATAATTACTACCAAGAAGAATACTTAAATACTTTAGTACCAAATGGCTTTCTACCATACATGTTTGTTGTCAAGTTTCTTATTTCTTACGTATGTTAGTGTCACCGTATATATAATAGACTAAGTTAAAATTGATCTTCCATTGTATATAGGTTAATTTTGAAGAAAAATATGCCTGTCATACCACTGGAAAACTTAGATACGTCGAATAGCTTATGTAATAGCACACAAATGGTATATAGAAGTTTTGACAATAACGCCATACATGCAAAAATTATGATACTGGTTAATTTGCTTCTAAGTATATTCTTATCCCTGAATTCAACTTTCCTCTTCCGAAACTAAGGAATATCCTTTTAAATTGGTGTGAAAATAATTTTTAGTATGTTTATGTTTTGCAAATATAATAAATAAAGCACAAGGACGAACATCATAAATATTGGACTATATTACTTGCACAAATAACTCTATGTTGCACTTTCAAGAGGGATATCAAGGTCGACAACAAGAGTTCTGGTTAAGGCAGAGCAACCAACGCATTAGGAGGAAACATACACAAAAAAATATTGTCCACAAAGAAGTGTTTGTTAAGATACTATCACATTAAATACTTTTAAATTATAATATATAATTATCTAACTAACATGACAAAATTGATCATTTGTGTAAGTTTTAATGATGTTCTTTTATTTTAAATTCCATGTATTATGCTAATGTAATAATATTTTTCAGCATGTAGATGGTTGTTGTATTATTATACATAAAATTTCTCTCATTAATTAAATTTTATTGTTCCTTCATATAAATAAATATTTAAATCATCATGTGTCATTATTAACATGCAACGCATGTTCATAGATACTAGTTTAATGATAAATCGGAATCAATACTTGGGCATCAACCAAAGGTTCATAACAGTCCGAAAAAAGGCCAAACAATACGAACTTAGAAGCGAAACAGTCATAGCAGTAATCAGAGTAAACAAATAGATGCATAGCGAGCACAAAGACTATCATCTGTAGTGGAGAAGTAAATAATCAGAGGGCTAAAACGAGCAAAAAATCTGATGAGGAGGCAAACAGTGATGGCGAAACTGGGTGGTCACCATGGTGGTTCACCGGCGACCTCCGGCAGTGGCCAACAGCAGCGACAAACACCCAAAGAAAGGGGCACCGGAAAAATGCTGGGTTTGCCCGAAAATATACAAATCGTCAGTGGCATAACAAAGCCACAGCTAAATTTAGAATAACCAAAACGAGCACTTAAACTAGTTTTCTGGTTAAATCACCCGATCAATCAAAAACTCAAAGACAGAAGGTCGCCGAAAAAAATGGCCAGATCTGGGAGTGACCCAGCCATGAAGATCGATAGAGGTTCTTTTCGGGCCAGACCTGGTTCAATCCGGCTAGATCTGGCACTTCCCAAGCGAGTTATCAACAGGAAAAGAGAAAGAAAGGGAGAGCAAAGGTCAACGACGGTGAGGTGTGCCGGCCATGTTCACCGGATTCGCCTAACAACAGTGGAGAGAGGGGCAATCGACTGACATTCTCTCAAGAGTGAGTGACATGAGAACTGAAGAGAGTTTTTTGGAGAGGCGGCTGATTGCTATAAAAATGAGGGGTTGGTCCGAGATTTTAGGGTTTTACCCATATTAAAAGGCTGATGGGTGTTTGTAAAGTAAAAATTGCACGGGGCGCCCTATTTGGTCGCCCCCATTTAACCTATACCCACTTTATAAAAACGTTTTAACTTGTACTCACTTTTTAAACAACTTCATACCTCTTTCTCCTCCTCCTTCCCCTCCTTCGTTTTCTGAATGTTGAAGCTTGAGATATTGTTATACGTTCTAGCCTGATGATTCATATATATCTGCTTGTCCCATTATGTTCAGTTTGGTCTTATTCACAATAATTTAACCTCTTAGATATTTTAGCTTTATAGGCACATTGATTTTTGATTCTAATTTATCTGTAGTAACTTGTTTTCATGTCGAAAATATTTTTCATTCTTTAATCTTTGAAATTAACAGCATCAATCGCTGCTAATCATGATCTATTAAATCCATTGTTGTTTAGAACTTCAGCTCTAAGAATGCTGAAGTTCAACAAATATAAACAAAAATTTCAACTCCTAGAATGCTGAAGTTCAGCAATTACAAAACAAACTTCAGCTCCTAGAATGCTGAAGTTCAACAATTCAACAATTACAAAACAAAAACTTCAGCTCCTAGAATGCTGAAATTCAACAATTACAAAACAAAAACTTTAGCCAAAACATCATGTAGTTTTATTGAATTGAAGTTTGTCATTGCACTATGAACTGAAGTTTGTGTGATTGCCTTTGCAAGTCAGGCCAAACTTTAGGTAAAAATATTTGAAGTTTTGCTACACTTCAGGCAAAATATTCTGAAGTTCAAACTTCAGACATAATATTTTGCTACTTCAGGCTCGTATGTCTGAAGTTACGCGAAAAGTTGGTACGCTTGCAAATTTTTTTTCAAAGCGGGTATAAGTTAAAAGGTGACCCAAAAACTGGATATCGATGCAAATGACCCGTTTGTAAGTGGGGTGGGGGTTGTGTAGATATTTTAAAACATGTGGACTCAAATTAAAGTAAAAATAAAAGTAAAACATAAAAAACAATACGTGGGCAAAATAAAAAGATGCAATGTCACATCAAGCTCACATCAATGTCATGTTACATCACATGACATGTCACATCAGTGTCATGTCACGCCAATGTCTAGTCACATCAAATGTCTTGTCACATCGGATGTTGATGGGACATTGAATTTAACCAAACTTGATTCGTATTTTAAAATTAATTCCACTGGCTTTCATATAATTACTAGACTATGCTGTGTATAAAAATATAATTATTTAATTAGAAAATTTTATAGTATTTACTCAAAAATATAACTACTACAATTATGTCGTACTAATTATTATTTTATTTTTGAAAAGTCAATAAATTGATATAATATCCTAATGTTTGAAAAATAGGACCATTATCAATAAATCGCTTAAAATTTAAAAAAATGCACAAAAATGGTAGTATTTCACTAATTAGAATAAAATAATAAAATATTCCATATTTTGTAAAAATAGGAGTAATTATCAATAAAATGCATTAAATCTAAATAATGTGCAAAAACTATATTTCTATCATTTTTGATAGGAAGCGTGTAGAAGTTAATTTTTAAATATGGAGAGTCAAAATTGAGTGTCAACAGCTGCCCCTCTTTGACTTGAGATGATGTAAGAGTCTTCGGGCAAAGAAATTGACATCATACTCAATTTTGACACGACATAACAGAGTGGGGGTGAGGATGTTTTGAAGATTGTGACCAAACTCTGATTTCTGAGTTGCCTTCATATCTCGGGTTACATGAGAATCAGGTCGCGCGTAGTTCTGGAAGATTGATCACTACTTATGATCTTAACCTCAAGGAGTGGAAGATAAATGTTCAAGGACGAAAATTTTGTGTGATCTCGACATTGCTTCCATGATTGCCCTAGTATTGGACTGATGTAATACTGAATGTGGATGTTTGATGATGGATGGATTGATTGCTGGAATTTGATGTGGATGCGGTCGGGCTCTGTGTCGAGTTATCCTACATATCATAGATGTAACGAGAATCAAGACGATTGTAGTTAGAGAAGGCGATAGGATGATTTTGATTTTTGATCTTGAAAAATTGCCTCACCACCAAGTTGTGATGATATTAGGTGTATTATGTAACGACGCAGCCGATCGTTTTGAGAATATTAGCCCCGAACCCCTAATTATTGCTCTCTCTATTTCATTTTGTGGTTACGTAACTCGCCGGGAGCTTTGATTTTTGGTTTCGGAGTTAAATAGGACACATAGTCCCTAAAATGGAAGTTTAAGTCTTAAGAATTACCCGTAGGTTGATTTGTATGAAGACGACTTTGAAATGGGTTTCGACGGTTCCAATAGCTTTCTAGGGTGATTTTGGTCTTATGAGCGTGTCCGGATGTTGTTTTGGAGGTCCGTAGGTCATTTCGGCGTTAATTGGCGAAAGTTGGAAATTGGATGATTTTTGGGAAGTTTGATTTGATATCGAGGTCGGATTCCGATTCCGGAAAGTGGAGTAGTTCTGTAATGTCAATTATGACGTGTGTGCAAAATTGGAGGTCAATCGGACTTGATTTGATAGGTTTCGGCATCGGATGTAGAAGTTTGAAGTTTTAAAGTTCATTAGGCTTGAATCGATGCACAATTCGTGTTTTTAGCATTGTTTGATGTTATTTTAAGGCTCGACTAAGTTCGTATAATGTTTTAAGACTTGTTGGTATATTCGAACCGGGTCTTGGGGAACTTGGGGTGGTTTCAAATGGTTAACGGATCAGGTTGAGGTTTAAGGAATGGCTGAAGTGCACCAGTTCTGGTGCAATCGCACTTGCGCAAGTTTGACCACAGGTGCGAGCCCGCTGAAGCGAGCGGTTGAGCGCAGATGCGGGGCTGGAGAAGGTGGCCAGTGGTCACAGGTGTGATGAGAAGGTCACAGAAGCGGTGTCGCATCTGCGGAAGGATGAGCGCAGAAGCGGCCTAGGACGAGTTGTGCAATGGTCGCAGGTTCGAGGTAGTTTCCGCACCTGTGTGGTCGCAGATGCGGCGAGCTAGGCACAGAAGCGAAATTTGGTTATTGGGGAAGTTTTGCAAGTGCGATGAGATTCCCGCACCTGCGAGGGTGCAGATGAAGATTGAGGATCGTAGAAGGGAAAGGGGGCCTTGAGGCCTGTCCGCAGAAGCGGTATTGTTTCCGCAGAAGCGGAACCGCATGTGCGCTTAAGTTGCCGCAGAAGCGGTTTAGCTGGGTAGATTATATTAATTTGAGGGTTCGTGATTTTATAATTTTTGGACATTTCAAGCTCGGTCTAAGGAGATTTTTTAGAGGACTTTCGAGGGATTTCTTGAGGTAAGCCACTTGTGAACATTTTTATTCAATAATCTTGTTTCCCCATTAAATCTCCCACCTAGTTTGTGTGTATTTAAGGTGGAATTTGGGAGTTTGATGCTAGGGATTTGGAGAGTTTAATTTGGGTATTTGAGTGGCAATTTTGTGTCGGATTTGAGTAATTTTGGTATGGGTGAACTCAATATCCAATGGGTGTTCGTATTTTGTGACTTTTACCCGATTCTGAGACGTGGGCCCGGGTCAACATTTTGAGGCAAATTTTCAAATCTTTGCTAAAGTAGTAGTTCATTATTTAAATTAGTTTCTTATAGTTCTATTTATCATATGTAATTTCTTTTAGCTAGATTTGAGTCGTTCCGAGTCGGAAATTCCAGGGAAAGGCATTCTATTGACTGATTGAGCGAGATTTGAGATAAGTGACTTGTCTAACTTTGTATGGGGGAAACTCCCCTTAGGTTTTGGTACTGTTATGATATTTGAAATACGTGAAGGCCGCGTACGCGAGGTGATGAGTGCGTACTCGTGTTAAATGTTGAAAAATCCGATTATTGCTGAGTAGTTTTCTTTTAAATCCTTAATTGAGTTGCTCTAGCCTGTGTAGTCATCATGCTTAGCCTAATGTTGCATGTCTACGTATCTTAATTCTTACTTGAAATTTGTGCAATATGCTTAGTTGAATTACCTGCTTCCTTGATCTTGTATTCAAACTTTAATTGTATGATTCCTTACTGTAAATTCGTTGTTCCATATGTTATGAGTTGTGTATTTACTTTTGAGACTACGAGGCGGTACCTCGGGAGCTCCCCCTGTTGTGTATTTACTTTTGGGACTATGAGGTGGGACTACGAGGCGATACCTCATGAGCGCCCCTGTTGAATATTCACTTTTAGGACTAAGGTGGTAACTCGAGAGCTCCCCCTATTGTGTATTTACATTTGGGACTACGAGGCGGTACCTCGGGAGAGCCCCTATTGTTTACCTGTATTCTCTGTCTTGTTACCTTTCTGTAACTTCTCATTGTTTAAATTCCCTGTCATTTCATTATATTGTTATATCTTCTACCTTGCTTCCTTTTATTCCAGTAGGCCCTGACCTGACCTCGTCACTATTCTACCGAGGTTAGCCTTGGCACTTATTGGGTACCGTTGTGGTATACTCATACTAAACTTCTGCACATCTTTTTGTGCAGATCCAGGTACTGCTTACCAGACCAGGTACCAGTGAGCTAGACCGTACGTGGAGACTTCATGGTATATCTGCCAGCATCCGTAGACCTCTGAGTCCCCCCTTTCTCTATGGTGTTGCTTTTCTTTATTTTATTAGACTCTGATCTATAGAGACACTTAACATTTTCTCTTTAGAGCTTGTGACTTGTTTCTACCGGGTTTTGGGGGAGCTGTAAATATTTTGAATCGCAGTTCTTATTTATTGCATACTTTGAGGTTGAGTTTTACCTTTATATTCTATTATTCTGCATATTGTTAGGCTTACATAGTCTTAGAGACTAGGTGCCATCACGACATCCTACAGAGGGAAATTGGGGTTGTGACAAGTTGGTATCAGAGCACTAAGTTCATAGGTGTTATGAGTCACAGGCAGGTTTAGTAGAGTCTCGCGGATCGGTACGGAGACGTCTGTACTTATCTTCGGAAGGCTATGGAATTGTTAGGAAAAGCTTCACTTCTTTGATTCCTTATCGTGCAAGATTTTGAATTCGGATTCTAAATTTCTATCTTTCGATTCTCTCACAGATGGTGAGGACACGTAGAGCTAGATCGGATGACCAGACACTCGCGCCCCTGCTAGAGCCGCAAGAGGTCGAGGCCGGGGTAGAGACTGAGGACGTCCACGTGGTGCAGCCAAAGCACCCACACGAGCTGCTACAGAGGAGCCACCAGTAGCTCCAGTTGGAGGGAAGGCACCTTAGATGCATGTTACTGCACCAGCCCTCCAGGAGGCTCTCGCCCAGTTTCTGAGCATATTCAGCACCTTGACTCAGGCAGGATTGATACCACTTGCTTCTGACACATCTCAGGCCGGGGGAGGAGCACAGACTCCCGTCGCCCATACCCTAGAGCAACGGGTCCAGGTGAACCAGGTTCCTGAGGTCATACCAATGCAGCCAGTATCTCTAGTTCAGCTCGAGGTTAGGGCCGTCATTTATGTGGGGGAGCAGCTCAGGCTCGAGAGGTACAAGAAGTACCACCCTCTTACTTTCAGTGGCTTGGCGCCAGAGGATGCCTAGAGTTTTCTTGAGGACTGCAACCTTATCCTCCATACTATTGGTGTTGCAGAGTCTAGTGGGGTTTCTTTCACTACGTTCCAGCTTAGAGGAGCGGCCTATCAGTGATGGCGAGCATATGAGTTCGGTAGTCCGGCCGAGGCAGCTTCCCTTGGACTCATTTCTCAGATATGTTCTAGAGCAGTTACGCCAGGTTTCTATGACCGTGTCAGAGTATGTAATCTGGTTTAGTGATTTGGCCAGGTATGCACTAGCCTTGGTTGCTACTATTCGGGAGCAGGTTCGTCGATTTATTGAGGGGCTCAACCCTAGTATCAGATTTAGCATTGCCCGAGAGTTGGAGATGGGAATCGCATACCAGCAGGTTGTGGGGATCGCCAAAAGATTGGAGGGTATGTTGACTCGGGAGAGAGAGGAGAGGGAGGCCAAGAGGTCTCGAGAGTCTGGCACTTATAGTGGTACTCATGCCCCAGGTACAGCTCATCAAAGTAGAGGCTATGTGGGTCGCCCTATTCATTCAGTACTTCCAGCCGCCAGCGGTGCTCCGGCCACTCCTAGGCCCCAGGCTCCTTATTATGCATTGCCATTGTCTAGTGCACCTCCTGCATGGGGTGCTTTCAGTGGTCAGTCCAGCCAATCATACCCGAGCCAGTCGCAGCATCCACGTCCTCTGAGAGCTTATTTTGAGTGTGGCGAAACTCATCATATGGTGATGGATTGCCCAGACTCAGGAGTGGTGCACCTCCATAGAACACTCAGGCACCACGTGCTCCGCTGGGTCCTTAAGCTATGGTTACAACACCAGCTACCACCCCACTAGCATAGCCACCTCTAGGTGGAGGTTGGACAGGTAGAGGTCGCCCTAGAGGGGGAGGCCAGGCCAGATATTATGCCCTTCCTACTAGGATGAAGGTAGTTGCATCTGATTCTATCATCATAGGTATTGTTCTGGTCATCCATGGAGATGCATCAGTCTTATTTGATCCAGGCTCCACTTATTCCATGTGTCATCTTATTTTTCCCCATATTTGGGTATATCCCGTGATTCTCTGAGTTCTCTTGTCTATGTGTCTACACCCGCAGGTGATTCTATTGTTGTTGACCGTATGTATCGGTCATGTTTGATTGTTCTTAGTGGTTTTGAGATCAGAGCCGATTTATTATTGCTCAGTATGATGGATTTCGATGTTATTTTGGGCATGAACTGGTTGTCGCCCTATCACCCTATCCTTGATTGTCATGCCAAGATGGTGACGTTGGATATGCCAGGTCTACCGTGGCTAGAGTGGAGAGGAACCTTAAATTATGTTCCTAACAGGGTTGTCTCATTTCTTAAGGCTCAGAGAATGGTTGTGTTACACCCTATATTTTCGTACGTAAAAATACGTTGTAAGCAAACTAATGTAGGACCAAAAATGAGATAATATTTAAAAGTATATAAAGTAAGTTAATCATGTTACCTATGAGGTTACAAATATTGAAGATCATGAACAACAAGTACAAAGAGGGTTGGACAGTTCAGAAGCTAAAGCAATTGAATAAAACAATGTTTCGTCGAAAGTCGACAAGTTGGGAATGTTATAACATGTACCTTTGGGGTGAGACTAGGGTGATTAACATGATAAAGAGATTATGTTATGATTTATATTAGTCGTATGACATCCGTGTGTTATGTTTTTAAGTCAAGCGAGTTGTGGAACAAAAGTCGATGAAAGTCATCACAAGTTACATTCATAAGTTTTACTGAAACTTTGGGTCAAATGTAACTGCAATTTTCTCCCAATATACTTAGAGTTATGGGGTGTTCCACCCATCAAATTAAAGATCTATGAGTCTATTTTCCAACGCATTAAACCATTTGTCAATACGACATCGGAGTAGAGAGATATGTGCATTTTTGCGATACTGCGCAAGCTGCTAGGTGACAAGTAGGTGTGTCACCTACTTGCTTAAATGAAAGCCCAAAAATGGGCCATTTCGGGTCGTCCAAAGAGGCCTTTTAAGGGCCTATTTTCTTCATATATTAGACTTAAAATAGAGCATAATAACCAGACATAATCTCTGCAAAGAATCCTTCCAAAAAATTTTCCACAAACCCTAATTGATTTTCTCTCCCTTTCAAGTTCTAATTGGAGGTAAAACCTAGAGTTTGAAGAACCAAGATAGGAGCTGAGTTATCCAACAAATAAGGTGAGTTTACTGCTATCTTTCATCCAGTTTTTCTTCTATAAATTCATGGTAAGTCGTTCTATATTTGTGATAACTCACGGGACGGTGATCGGAAGCCGTGAGTTCGAGTTATTCACTTGTAGCGGACTGTTTTGTGGACTATTTTGTGTTGCTGTTGGGCTGCATGTTTTACTACTGTTTAGTGGAGTTTTGGAGGAGGAAGGGGGTGTAGAAACACCATATAAATGTAGGGTGGTTGGCTGGTCGTTCGTCATAATATTTTCGGGTCGTTTGACACTACTACGGTGGTCTTTTTGTGTATGAAGAGATTGGGGTGTATTGGGATGTTTTGTAGTATTTGATGGTGTATATAGGGCTGGAAAATGATGTATATATGTTGTCATTGTTCTGTTCTTGTATTGTTGGTGTTATCTTGAATTTGGAGGAAGTAAGGATTATAGGGGAGATGCTGCCCGTTTTAATACAAAATAAGTTTGTCGTTCGTTGTGCGATAGTTGTACCTTTCGTAACTTAACGATAGTATTATTATCATTCTTGTAGATTAAGGTGCGAAGAGGTGAGTTCAACTTGGTGATTGGAAAGATTGTGATAAGGTATGTTAAGGCTAAGCCCTTCCTTCATTTTGGCATGATCTCGTAGCTACATGTGTTAATAATGAGACATAAAGAGAAGTTCGTATTCATGAATTTATTCACATTATTCTAGTCTCATAAGTTACAATATTATTCCTTATCGAGACTTCATATTCAGTTTAGTTTTGTCTTTATTCAGTCAAGAGAGCAGAGGGTCTATATATATATACAGTATTACACTATTTTCACCACCATCGAGCTATAATCGGTGGGCAGGCCCCTATTGGGCAACCTCTGATCAGATGGTAAGTTATATATACCGAGCCTACTGTGGCCGAGCGCCTATGAGCGAGCCCAGGATGGCCGAGATACAGAGCCCAGTATGGCCGAGCGCCTATGAGCGAGCCTACTACGGCCGAGCATTTACACGTACCGAGCCTTATAGGGCCGGGCATTTATTTTACTTACTATATTGAAGGAGTTTAGTCACTATCAGCAGGTAAGTATATCTCCAGATCATCTTTGACTCCCAGTTACTTCCAGTTATTATATTATCAGTTCAGTTTCGATTTTCAGTTATGTTTTTGCCTTACATACTCGGTACATTATTTCGTACTGACGTCCCTTTTCTGGGGACACTGCATTTCATGCATGCAGGTTTAGATAGACAGACAAGTAGACCTCCTCAGTAGGTGTTTCCAGAGTTTAGCCTGATCGGTAAGCTCCACATCCTTCGGAGTTATCGGGTCTAGGTTTTTGTGTGCATCTTATGTATGTATTTATATATATAATATAGGTAGGTCGGGGCCCTGTTCCGATCATAATATATCTATCAGTAGAGGGTTGTAGACATATCCTGTTGGTTAGTGCAGTATGTTGGGTTTGTAGGCCTGGTATGTATATTTGAGGGTTTGTCAGCTGTAGTAGCTATGACGGCCTTGTCGGCCTAGCTTTATATTGATGTTTAGTTAGCGCTAGTTTCCATTCAGTTTTATATTTTGCTTCGCAAATTGTCTTGTAAGGTGGCCCCATGGCCAAAGTATGACATTATATGTTCAGAGTCCCTTAGTCGCAATTTGGTACGTTAGGTTAGGTGAGGCACCGGGTGCTTGTCTCGCTCCTAGGTTCGGGCGTGACAAACTTGGTATCAGAGCAGTTCTATCCTAGGGAGTCTATAAGCCGTGTCTAGTAGGATCTTGTTTATAGATGTGTTGTGCACCACATTATATAAGCAGGGAGCTACAGGGCATTTAGGAGTTGGTTACCCTTCCTTCAAATCTAAATCATGTTGTAGAACTGAGTTATAGGAAATTTGAGTTAAACTTACGTGTTTGTATTTTCATACACAGATGACGGTGACTAGGAAGACTACGACTAGCCAGAGGGGAGATACAACAACAGGTGAGGGGACCAGCAGGATACCTCCAGTAGATGGGTCCCAGTTTGAGGCCCAAGGCGAGACCCCTACTCAGCCATTACCGGCTCCTCCACCAACTACGGAGATTCCTAGGGAAACCGCACATCCAGTTCCCCCTCCACTTCCATCAGATCAGGACTTGAGGAGTGCGGTGCATTTGTTGACACAGTTGGTAGCTACCCAGCAACAGGCTAGGGCATCAGCTAGTGCAGGAACTTCTGAGGGGTCTGGGAGTTCAAGGGTCTGAGAGTTTATTGCTTTGAGTCCCCCAAAGTTCACGGGGACAGATCAGAGGGAGGACCCACAGGATTTCATAGATCAGCTTCACAGGATCTTTCGTGTTATGCATGCCACGGAGAAAGAGGCAGTTGAGCTAGCAGCTTTTCGACTCCGAGATATAGCCATCCTTTGGTACGAGGGATGGGAGAGGTCCAGGGGACGTGATGCACCTCCAGCTATTTGGGAGAATTTTTCAGATGCCTTCCTTGACCAGTACTTACCACGGGAGATCCGACAGGCTCGAGTCGATCAGTTTCTAGCCCTCAAGCAGGGTAATATGAGTGTTCGAGAGTATAGTCTCCATTTTGACTCATTGGCCAGATATGCACCATCCATAGTTGCTACTATGCGGGACAGGATTCACAGGTTTATAGCAGGGTTAGCCCCAGAGTTAACCGAGGCATGTGCCACCGCTGCATTGCAGGATAGTATGGATATCTCCCGGATTCAGGCATTTGCCCAGAATATAGAAAGGGGTAGGCGTCGGCAGCAGGGTACAGAGAGGGCTGAGCAAGGGCAACGTAAGAGGATGAGATTTCCCAGGTCTCAGGAGCAATCTCAGGGTAGTTATAGGACCCAGTACTTCGGACGGCCACCTAGGCCTCCGCCACCTCGGTTACAGGGTTACAGGTATGACCGCTATACTCAGTCAGGACCAGGTGAGAGCTCACGGGCATCGGGTTTGCAGCGACAGTGAGGATCTGCGCAGACATGGTCATTTCCTCCGCAGTGTGACATCTGTGGTAGAGGACACTTGGGCCAATGCCGAGCATGTTCTGATACTTGTTATACATGTGGGCGTCCGGGGCATATGATGCGAGATTGCCCAAATAGAGATTCTGGGGGTATGGCACAACCAGCAAGTTCAGTGACAGGATCATCTATGTCTGTGCATCCTTCTAGGCGCGAGTCTTAATCTTCGGCTGGTAGAGGTCGAGGCAGAGGTAGAGGTTCTAATTCAGGTGTTAATCAGAACCGTATTTATGCTTTAGCAGGTCGACATGACCAGGAGTCTTCACCAGACGTTGTGACAGGTATATTGACCATTTGCTCTCACGATGCTTATGCCTTGATAGACCCATGATCTACTTTATCGTATATTACCCCATTTGTCGCGAGGAAATTTGGTATAGTGCCTGAAATACTAAGTGATCCTTTTGCGGTATCTACACCGGTCGGAGAATCGATTATTGCTAGACGGGTTTACCGAGGTTGTACGGTGACAGTTTGTAGTCGCCAGACCTCAGCCGACCTAGTTGAGTTAGAGATGATGGATTTTGATGTTATCATGGACTGGTTGTCAGCTTGCTATGCTACAGTTGATTGCCGAGCAAAGGCAGCTAGATTTCATTTTCCAGGTGAGGCAGTCCTTGAATGGGTAGGTAATACAGCGGCACCCAGAGGTAGGTTTATTTCCTATCTGAAGGCGAGAAAAATGATTGCAAAAGGGTGCATTTATCATATTGTGCGAGTTAGAGATGCAGATGTAGAGATATCTACATTTCAATCTATTCCCGTAGTCAATAAGTATGCAGATGTGTTTCCAGATGAACTTCCAGGTATTCCTCCAGAGCGAGAGATTGATTTTAGCATCGATTTGCTTCCAGGAACTCAACCAATATCCATCCCTCTATATAGAATGACACCTGCCGAATTAAAGGAGTTGAAGCAGCAGTTAAAAGATTTGCTAGAGAAAGGTTTCATCAGGCCCAGTACCTCACCTTGGGGTGCACTGGTACTCTTTGTGCGGAAGAAAGACGGCTCATTGAGGATGTGTATCGATTATAGGCAGCTGAACAAGGTAACTATTAAGAATAAGTATCCACTTCCAAGGATTGATGATTTGTTTGATCAGTTGCAGGGGGCTAGATTCTTTTCAATTTGAGATCGGGATACCACCAGGTCAGAGTTCGGGAGAAAGATATTCCGAAGATAGCCTTCAGGACCCGATATGGCCACTTCGAGTTCCTTGTCATGTCCTTCGGGTTGACTAATGCACCCGCTGTATTTATGGACTTGATGAATAGCCTATTCCGGCCATTTTTAGATCTGTTCATGATAGTATTTATTGATGATATTCTGGTTTATTCCCGTTCAGAGGATGAGCATGCGGACCACCTGCGAGCGGTACTCCAAACCCTCCGTGATCGTAAGTTGTATGCTAAGTTTTCTAAATGTGAGTTCTGGTTGAAGTCTGTAGCATTCTTGGGGCATATTGTATCAGATGAAGGGATAAAGGTGGACACTCAGAAGATTGAGGCCGTGAAATCTTGGCCTAGACCTACCACTCTGACAGAGGTTCGTAGCTTTCTAGGCTTAGCAGGATACTATCGGAGGTTCGTAGAGGGTTTTTCTTCCCTTTCGGCACCATTGACGAAGTTGACACAGAAAGAAACTAAGTTTCAATGGACAGAGGCTTGTGAGCGGAGTTTCCAAGAGCTTAAGAACAGGTTGACCTCAGCTCCAGTTCTAACACTTCCAGAGGGTCTAGAGGGTTATGCCGTGTATTGTGATGCATCAGGTGTCGGGTTAGGATATGTCCTGATGTAACATGGGAAGGTAATTACGTATACTTCAAGGCAGTTGAGGAAGCACGAGAGGAATTATCCGACACATGACCTCGAGTTAGCTGCGGTTGTCCATGCACTTAAGATATGGCGGCATTATTTATATGGTGTTCATGTTGATGTATTTACTGATCATAAAAGCCTACAATATATCTTCAAGCAGAAAGAGTTGAATTTGCGACAGAGGCGATGGCTTGAGTTATTGAAAGATTACGATGTTAACATTCTCTACCATCCAGGGAAAGCTAATGTTGTAGCAGATGCATTAAGTCGCCGATCTATGGGTAGCTTAGCACATGTAGAGCCTGAGAAAAGACAATTAGCTAGAGAGATTCATCAATTGTCTTCGTTGGGGGTTCGGTTAGTAGATTCTGAGGATAGTGGAGTTGTACTCCAAAACACTACAAAATCATCCCTCATAGCGGAAGTCAAGGAAAGGCAGTACGAGGACCCAGAGTTGGTCGAGTTGAGAGAGCGAGTTCCGCAGCAGAAGAAGCCACTGTTAGAGCTAAAGGGAGATGGGGTTCTCAGATATAGGGGTCGTTTGTGTGTTCCAGATGTAGCAGGGCTACGAGACAGGATTATGTCAGAGGCACATTATTCATGGTATTCCATCCATCCTGGGTCGACGAAGATGTATCATGACATTAAGGATGTGTACTGGTGGAACGATATGAAAAAGAACATTGCTGAGTTTGTCGCCCAATGTACTAGTTGCCAGCAAGTGAAGGTAGAGCACCAGAAGCCTGGAGGGCTAATGCAGACTATAGAGATCCCGACATGGAAATGAGAGGTGATAAACATGGACTTTATCACGGGTTTACCTCATTCTAATCGTAAGTTCGATTCCATATGGGTGATAGTCGATAGGCTCACAAAATCAGATCACTTCCTACCGGTCAGATCTACATATACAGTAGAAGATTATGCAAAGTTATATATTAAGGAGATAGTGCGGCTACACGGAGTACCAGTTTCTATTATATCTGACCGCGGGGCTCAGTTTACAGCACATTTTTGGAGGTCATTTCAGAGAGGTCTAGGGACTTAGGTGAATCTCAGCACAACTTTTCATCCACAGACTGATGGACAAGCCGAGCGCACAATTCAGACGCTCGAGGATATGTTACGAGTATGTGTGTTGGATTTTAAAAGAAGTTGGAATGAACATCTACCTCTTATCGAGTTTGCATATAATAACAATTACCACTCCAGTATTCAAATGGCTCTGTATGAGGCTTTGTATGGGCGTAAGTGCAGATCTTCTATAGGGTGGTTTGATGTTGGGGAATCTGGGTTATATGGGCCAGACCTGGTTCAACAGGCCATAGAGAAAGTAAAGCTTATCCGGGAGCGACTGTTAACAGCTCAGAGTCGTCAGAAGTCATTATATTATCAGTTCAATTTCAATTTTCAGTTATGTTATTGCCTTACATACTCGGTACATTATTTCGTACTAACATCCCTTTTTCGAGGACACTGCATTTCATGCATGCAGGTTCAGATAGACAGACGAGTAGACCTCCTCAGTAGGTGTTTCCAGAGTTTAGCCTGATCGGTAAGCTCAAACATCCTTCAGAGTTATCGGGTCTAGGTTTTTGTGTGCATCTTATGTATGTATTTATATATATAATATGGATAGGTCGGGGCCCTGTTCCGATCACAAAATCTCTATCAGTAGAGGCTTGTTGACATATCCTGTTGGTTAGTGCAGTATGTTGGGTTTGTAGGCCTGGTATGTATATTTGATGGTTTGTCAGCTGTAGTAGCTATGACGGCCTTGTCGGCCTAGCTTTATATTGATGTTTAGTTAGCGCTAGTTTCCATTCAGTTTTATATTTTGCTTCGCAAATTGTCTTGCAAGGTGGACCCATGGCCAAAGTATGACATTATATGTTCAGAGTCCCTTAGTCGCAATTTGGTACGCCAGGTTAGGTGAGGCACCGGGCGCTTGTCTCTCTCCTAGGTTCAGGGCGTGACAGGTTGAGAAAGGGTGTGATGCATATTTGGCATATGTGAGGGATGTTAGTGTTGATACTCCTACCGTCGAGTCAGTTCTGATAGTGGTGGACTATTCAGATGTATTCCCGACGGATTTTTCGGGCATGCCGCCCGACAAGGATATTGACTTTGGCATTGATTTGATACCAGGCACTCAGCCTATTTTTATTCTACCTTATCGTATGGCCCCAACAGAGTTGAAAGAATTAAAGGAACAATTTCAAGAGTTGCTCGATAAGGGCTTCATTCGGCCTAGTGTGTCACATTGGGGTGCCCCTATCTTGTTTGTAAAGAAGAAGGATGGTTCTATGCGAATGTGTATTGATTATCGCCAGTTGAACAAGGCTACAATGAAGAACATGTACCCATTTCCACGTATTGATGATCTATTTGATCAGCTTCAGGGTGCTAGAGTGTTATCTAAGATTGACTTGCATTCAGGCATTGAAGATTTGGGAGCCAAATATCCTGAAGACTACTTTTAGGACTCGATATGGTCATTAGGAGTTCCTTGTGATGACTTTTGGACTAACCAATGCCCCAACATCATTCATGCACTTGAGGAACAATGTATTTCAGCCCTATCTTAACTCTTTCGTTATTGTGTTTATTGACGACATTCTGGTGTTCTCCAGGACTCGGGTGGATCATGAGCATCACCTGAGGACTGTGCTTCAAACCTTGAGAGAAAAGAAGTTGTATGCAAAATTTTCGAAGTGTGAATTCTGGCTAGAGTCAGTGGCATTTTTGGGTCATGTAGTATCGAGTAAGGGGATCAAGGTAGATCCGAAGAAGATTGAAGCAGTGCAGAGTTGGCTCATACCGTCCTCAGCTACGGAGATTCGGAGTTTTCTTAGCTTGGCGTGGTATTATCGCCGATTTGTAGAGGGTTTCTTGTCTATTGTTGCACCTATGACTAGATTGACCCAGCAAGGTGCTCTGTTTCGGTGGACCGAGGAGTGTGAGGGGATCTTTCAAAAGCTCAAGACTGCTTTGACTACATCCCCAGTGTTAGTGTTGCCTACTAGATCGGGGTCCTATACAGTTTATTATGATGTGTCACGCATTGGTCTCGGTGCGGTGTTGATGCGGGACGGTAGGGTGATTGCCTAGCGTCTAGACAACTGAAGGTGCATGAGAAGAACTATCCGGTCCACGACCTCGAGTAAGCAGCTATTGTTCATGCCTTGAAGATCTAGTGGCATTATTTGTATGGTGTCCCTTGCGAGGTCTACACCGATTACCGAAGTTTGCAACATCTGTTTCAACAGAAGAATCTTAACTTGCGGCAGTGGAGATGGTTGGAGCTGCTTAAGGATTATGATATCACCACTCTATCATCTTGTGAAGGCCAATGTGGTGGCCGATGCCTTGAGTCGCAAGGCAGAGAGTTTGGGCAGTTTAGCATATCTACCAGTAGCAAAGAGGCCTTTAGAGTTAGATGTTCAGGCCTTGGCCAACCTGTTTGTCAGACTGGATGTTTTCGAGCCGAGCAGGGTTTTGGCTTGTGTGATTTTTCAGACTTCTCTTTATGATCGTATCAGAGAGCGTCAATATGATGACCCCCATCATCTTGTCCTTAAGGACACGGTTCAGCACGGTGATGCCGAGGAGGTCACTATTGGATACTACAGTGTATTATGGATGTAGGGCAAGCTATGTGTGCCTAATATAGATGGCTTGCGTGAGTTGATTCTCTAGGAGGCTCACAGTTTGCGGTACTCCATTTATCCAGGTGCCGCGAAGATGTATCAGAAATTGAGGCAGCATTATTGGTGGAGGGGAATGAAGAAGGACATAGTGGAATATGTGGCTCGGTGCCTAAATTATCAGCACGTGAAGTATGAGCATCAGCGGCCAGATGGATTGCTTCAGAAGCTAGAGATTCCAGAGTGAAAATGGGAGCGGATTACTATGGATTTCATTGTTGGTCTCTCACAGAGTCAAAGAACATTCGATGCAATTTGGGTGATTGTGGATAGATTGACCAAGTCAACTCATTTCATTCTTGTGATTACTACTTACTCTTCAGAGCAGCTGGCTCAGGTTTACATTAGCGAGATTGTCAGACTTCATGGCATACCGGTATCTATCATCTCTAACCGGGGTACGCAGTTTACATCGCGGTTCTGAAGATCCGTATAGCATGATATGGGTACTCGGGTGGAGTTGAGCACAACATTTCACCCTCAGATGGACGGATAGTCCGAGCGCACTATTCAAACATTGGAGGATATGCTTCGTGCGTGTGTGATGGATTTTGGGGGTGCTTGGGATCAGTTCTTGCCACTTGCGGAGTTTTCCTACAACAACACTTATCAGTCGAGCATTCAGATGGCACCGTACGAGACTTTGTATGGTAGGCGGTGCCGGTCTCCAGTGAGTTGGTTTGAGCTGGGTGAGGCTAGACTATTGGGTACAGATTTGGTTTAGGATGCTTTGAAAAAGGTCAAATTAATTCAGGATCGACTTCGTACAACCCAATCTAGGCAGAAGAGTTATGCGGATCGAAAGGTTCGTGACTTTGCATTCATGGTTGGGAGCGAGTCTTGCTCCAGGTTTCACCCAAGAAGGGTGTTATGAGGTTCGAGAGGAAGGGCAAGTTGAGCCCTAGGTATATCGAGCCTTCTGAGATTCTCGAGAGGGTTGGAGACATGGCTTACAGACTTGCACTACCACCTAGCCTCTGTGCAGTTCATCCAGTACTCCATGTTTCCATGCTCCGGAAGTATCACGGCGATCCGTCTCATGTGTTAGACTTCAGCTCAGTCTAGTTGGACAAGGATCTATCTTATATTGAGTAGTCGGTGGCCATTTTGGACAGGCAAGTTCGAAAGTTGAGGTCGAAGAATATCGCTTCAGTAAAGGTTCAGTGGAGGGGTCATTCGGTCGAGGAGGCGACTTGGGAGACCGAGCATGATATGTGCAGCCGTTATCCTCATATTTTTACCAATTCAGGTATGTCTCTATACTTGTTCGAGGATGAACATTTATTTTAAGAAGGGGAGGATGTAACGACCCGGCCGGTTGTTTTGAGAATATTAGCCCCAAACCCCTAATTATTGCTCCCTCTATTTCATTTTGTGGTTATGTAACTTGCTGGGAGGTTTGGTTTTTGGTTTCGGAGTGAAATGGGACACATAGTCCCTAAAATGGAAGTTTAAGTCGTTGGAATTGACCGTAGGTTGGTTTCTGTGAAGACGACTCCGGAATGGGGTTTTGACGATTCCAATAGCTCCGTAGGGTGATTTTGGTCTTAGGAGCGTGTTCGGATGTTGTTTGGAGCTCCGTAGGTCATTTCGGCGTTAATTGGCGAAAGTTAGAAATTGAATGATTTTTGGGAAATTTGACTTTGAGTGGACTTTTTGATATCATGGTCGGATTCTGATTCCAGAAGTTGGAGTAGGTTTGTAAGGTCAATTATGACTTGTGTGCAAAATTGGAGGTCAATCGAACTTGATTTTATAGATTTCGGTGTCGGATGCAGAAGTTTGAAGTTTTAAAGTTCATTAGGCTTGAATCGATGCACAATTCGTGTTTTTATCATTGTTTGATGTGATTTGAAGGCTCGACTAAGTCCGTATAATGTTTTAGGACTTGTTGGTATATTCGGACGGGGTCCCGGGGGCCTCGGGGTGGTTTCAGATGGTTAACGGATCGAGTTGAGGCTTAAGGAATGGCTGAAGTGCACCAGTTCTAGTGCAAATCGCACCTACGCAAGTTTAACTGTAGGTGCGAGCCCGCAGAAGCGAGCGGTTGAGCACATATGCGGGGCTGGAGAAGGTGGCCAGTGGTCGCAGGTGCGACGAGGAGGTCGCAAAAGCGATGTCGCATCTGCGGAAGGATGAGCACAGAAGTGGCCTTGGACGAATTGTGCAATGGTCGCAGATGTGAGGTAGTTTCCGCACCTGCGTGGTGGTAGAAGCGGCGAGCTGGGCGCAAAAGTAAAATTTGGTTAGTGGGGATGTTTTGCCGGTGCGATGAGATTCCCGCACGTGTGAAGGTGCAAATGCTGATATGGGATCCCAGAAGCGAAAGGGGGACTTGAGGCCTATCCACAAAAGCGGTATTGTTTCCGCATAAGCGGGACCGCAGATGCGGTTAAGTTGCCACATAAGCGGTTTAGCTGTGCAGATTATATTAATTCGAGGGTTCATGATTTTATCATTTTTGGACATTTCAAGTTCGGTCTAAGGTTATATTTGAGAGGACTTTCGAGGGATTTCTTGAGGTAAGCCACTTGTGAACATTTTTATTCAATAATCTTGTTTCCCCCATTGAATTTTCCACCTAGTTTGTGTGTATTTAAGGTGGAATTTGGGAGTTTGAGGCTAGGGATTTGAAGAGTTTAATTTGGGAATTTGAGAAGTGATTTGGTGTCGGATTTGAGTAATTTTGGTATGGGTGAACTCGATATCGAATGGAATTTGGAAAGCTCAACGTTCGTTCTCAAAATTAGCCCCAATTTATTTGCTAGAAGATAATTCCACGCTGTGTCGCCTCTTTGATTAGGAGAGTTGACGAAGTGTGGACTATGCTTTTTTCTGATTTGACAAAGATGAATATGTGATTTTTTAAATGAAATTGGGTCCCGAGTTGGAACTCTAATTCGAAATAGATCCGGGCTGGATACCGATCTAAAGAGATATCGGAGCATTTTGGATTTTTTTAAGGAAATCCGAGTTGTGATACCGGTCTGAAATGATCGGAGCACTTTGATTTTTGAAGGAAATTCGGGTTGTACACCGGTCCGAAGTGATATTAAAGCATTTAAATCTAAAATACCCATATTAGAATAAAATGCCCATTGTTCACGGGGGCTCCTAGAAAATATGGCTTTGAAATGAAATGCCCATTGTTCAGGAGGGCGCCTGGAAATTTTGAACTTGAAATGAAATGCCCATTGTTCAGGAGGGCGCCTGGAAGATTTGGCTTTGAAATAAAATACTCATTGTTTAGGAGGCCGATTGAAAATTTGACTTTGAAAGAAAATGCCCAGTGTTCAGGAGGGCGTCTGAAAAAGAAAGAAGTTATTTTAAAATGCAAAATGATGAATTTTGAAATGATAAGGCTGAGTCTGACACAGACTGCCTGCGTATCCCAATGGAATCAGGCCAAGACATAGTTCGATTGCAAAAGATGACTGAATCCGATGTGGATTGACTACGTATTCCTACCAAAGGAAATCAAGTCACGGTGTAGTTCCTAATATGTAGAAATGATTTTTTTGTTTTTTTATTACAGGAGTGGTACCGGACCCTATGTTGATTGCCTATGTATCCCCCTGTGGGAAGTTAGGTCAGGTGTAGTTCTGTTAGAACAAAATCTAACTACACCGTCAGCAAAGCTTGACTCACTTTTTTTATCTTTTGTGTTTTTGTTGTTTTGTAGCTTTTTGTAGAGAATATTGTAAAGAAAGACTGTGATTTTAGATCGATCATCATCTCTTTTTTTTAGTTGACTTTGATTGGTACCAATAATTAGTTTTGTGCATAAGAATTTCTACCATATACTTTCTAACGATCCGAGATCAGCTTATGGGTAATTCCTATAGCTTCGAGCGGTATCTCATGTATACCTAAGTTCCACAAGATTTGTTCATCTTGCTTCAATCAAAGGTTTTGAATTCTGCCTATCTCATGTGTCAAGTTCCCTCACCATAAAAAAAAGTCCTAATTTTCACATATATATGAAGTATTTCTTTTGTATTTTGATTTTTAGGACATTTTGAGAAGTACACTCACGCTCAAAAAGATGTTCAATGCATGCAATTGAGATACCATATGCTTGACCTTCATGTGAGTATCCACTAATGTGAGAACACTTGGAATAGGATCATGTAGGGCTTTGTTAAAGGCTTGTAATGTAGGCTTGGAGTCGGGTAGGATGTTCCTCCTTGAGCACTGCATTGTGCCAGTGTCTTTGGAGTTCAAACCATGATTCGGCGCTTGATCTTGTTCGGCTCGATGTCCCTTTCTTTGGTTTGACTTCTTTTTGTCACGACCGAAAACCAACATGTCATGATGGCGCCTATCATGGTACTAGGCAAGCTGACTATGCAGACATTTACAACACTCTAAAGCTTTGAAAGATACGGAAGTAGTTATAATTAAGGAAAACCTTTTAAAAACAGAGTAAGAAATCATAATTCCATATAAAATCTCTCCCAAAAATCGGGGTGTCACCGAGTACATGAGCATCTACATAAAAACACTATCTAATACACTGTCTAGGAAATAAAAACTTAAACATAAAATGGAAGATAAGGAGGGAGAGTGAAGGTTTGTGAACGCCAAGTAGCTACCTCGATAGCCTCCGAAAATCTGACTCCACAACTCAACAACCACCGTGACCGAAAGCACCTGGATCTGAACACGAGATGCAGGGTGTAGCGTGAGTACAACCAACTCAATAAGTAACAAATTTAACCTTTGGACTGAAGGGTAGTGACGAACTCAGTAGGAACAGTTCAATATAGAAATAACAGTATAGGAATGTGGGCATGCTTTCAAGTTCGACAATTAAACTCAATTTAAGTAAAATAGATCAAATTCTGAATGATATGAGGAGCATGACCTCTCTACATCTACATTCCAATACACATGCTATATGCGATGCACCACACTAAAAGTCTCGTGTATTCACACTCTCAGAATACTCAGTCGCTTAGCACTATATATGGCCAATCCAGCCAAGGGAAGATCCATCCCATATATATATATATACCTCGACTGATAGTCAGTCACTCAGTACTGTATAAGGCCAATCCTGCCCAGGGGGAGATCCATCCCCAATTATAAATGATTCGGACAAGATCCATGCCCAGGGAAGATCCATCCCTCAATATAATCAACTGCGCTCACTAGGGGTGTGTACAGACTCCGGAGGGGCTCCTTCAGCCCAAGCTCTATAATAAGACAGATCCATGCATAAATCAATAAACATGTTGCGGCGTGCGGCCCGATCCCATAACTATCACTCTCAATCAGGCCCTTGGCCTCACTCAGTCATCAATCTTTCCAGTCTCTCTCTCTCTCTCTCTTGGTCTCACAATGTTGTGAAATTAGCCCAAAAATAATGACATGATACAACAATAAATAGCAACGGAGATTGAGATATGATATCCAATGAATAAATATGACTGAGTACGAAATTTCATTGTAATCAATAAGTCAACATCAAGAAAACGACCACTATGGGTCTCAACAGTACCAACAATAGCCTAAACATGATTTCTAGCAAGATTGGCAGCTCAATTACTTATCACATGATGAAAACACGGTTATCAACAAGATAAATCCACTATACAGTTCCATGGAATCGACTAGGTCACATTTTTTACGGTGCACGCCCACACACCCGTCAGTTGGAATGTGCGTCACCTCAACACCAATCATATAACACATAATTCGGGGTTTCGAACCCTCAGGGCCAAGTTTAGAAGTGTTACTTACATCAATCCGGGAAAATATCTACTCCAACACACCTTTGCCTTGCTAAGCGGCCTCTGAATGCCTCGAATCTAGCCACAAATAATGTGATACAATCAACACGGGCTAAAGAAATCAATTCCATAATGAAATACAATGTTATTAATCAAAAGTCAAAAATCGACTCAAAAGCCAGCCCTTGGGCCAACGTCTCAAAATCCGTTAAAAGTCACAAAACTCGAAAGCCCTTTCAACCATGAGTCAAACCATACCAAATTTGCCAAAATCCAACACCACATCGTCACCCAAATCCCCAAATCAAACTCTCCAAATCCCTAGCCTCAAACTCCTAATTTACACCTTAAATTCACACCAACTAGGTGGGAAAATCAATGGGAAAAAAAGATTATTAATAAAAAATGAGCACAAGGGACTTACCTCAAGAAACCCCTCGAAACGCCTCTCAAGAATCGCCAAAACCCAAGCTTAAAAAGTTTGAAAAGAAGCCAAATCGCGAACCCTTGTTTTTAAATGTTCTGCCCAGCCTTTTCACTTCTGCGGACACTTAACCGCTACTGCGACATCGCAGAAGCGAACAATCTTCTACTTCTACAGTGAACCACTGGAGTTGGGCCTCCGCTTATGCGGTCCTTTCCCCCGCATTTGCGCAACCGCAAGTGCGGAATTCCCCATCACAAATGTGCACCTTCCGCTTCTGCGCCCATCTTGCCGCACCTGCGACCACCTACACACTCCCCTCCAAACTCGCATCTACGCAACTCAACCCGCATTTGCGAGCTTGTATCTGTGATCAAAGCTCCGCAGGTGCGGTTACACCAACAGACTCCAGCTTCAGCAACCTCTCAAATTCAACTTTTGATCCGTTAACCATCTGGAATCAACCTGAGGCCCCCGGGACCTCAACCAAACATACCAACAAGTTTTAAAACATGATACGAACTTATTCGAGTCCTTTAATCACATCAAACAACATCAAAAATATGAATCGCACCCCAATTCAAGCCTATTGAAACTAAGAAATTCCAACTTCTACAAACGACGCCAAAACCTATCAAATCACGTTCGATTGATCCCAAATTTTGCACACAAGTCAAAAATGACATTACGAACCTACTCCAACTTCTAGAATTGGAATCCGACCCCGATATCAAAAATTCCACTCCCGGTCAAAATTTCAAAAAATTTAATTTTTGCCATTTCAAGCCTAATTCCACTACGGACCTCCAAACCACAATCCGGACACGCTCCTATATCCAAAATCACCCAACGGAGCTAACGGAACCATCAAAACTCCATTCCGGAGTCGTCTACACCTAAGTCCACATCCGGTCAACTTTTTCAACTTAAGTTTTTATCCTTGAGACTAAATGTCTCAGTTTATTCCGAAACCTTACTGGACCCGAACCGACTACCCCGATAAGTCAGATAACAGCTAAAAATTATAAAATGAGCAGTAAATGGGAGAAAAAGGATACAACTCTCAAAACGACCAATGGGGTCATTACATCCTCCCCCTCTTAAACAAACGTTCGTCCTCGAACGGGTCTAGAAACGTACCTGGAGTCTCTAATAGGCGTGGATATCTGCTCTGCATCTCCCACTCGGTCTCCCAAGTAGCCTCCCCAACTGGCTGACCACTTCACTACACCTTCACTGAAGCTATGTCCTTTGACCTCAATTTCGAACCTGCTGATCCAAAATGGCCACCAGCTCCACATCATAAGTCAAATCACCACCCAACTGAACCGTGTTGAAATCCAAAACATGAGACGGATCGTCGACATACTTCCGGAGCATAGAAACATGAAACACTGGATGCACACTCTACAAACTAGATGGAAAGGCTAGCTTGTAAGCCACCTCCCCAATCCTTTGAAGTACCTCAAATTGCCCAATATACCGAGGGCTCAACTTGCCCTTCTTCACGAACCTCGTAACACCCTTCATGGGTGAAACCTTGAGCAAAAACTTCTCCCCAACCATGTAAGCAACATCACGGGCCTTCCTATCGGCATAACTCTTCTCTCTAGATTGCGCCGTGGAAGTCGGTCCTAAATCAATTTAACCTTGTCCAGAGCATCCTGAACCAAGTCAGTACCCAATATCCTAGCGTCACCCGGCTCAACCAACCCATCGGAGATCTACACCGTCTCCCATACAAAGCCTCATACAGAGCCATCTGAATGCTCGACTGGTAACTGTAGTTGTAGGCAAACTCCGCAAGCGGCCGAATTTGCTCCCAAGAACCCCCAAAATCAATGACACAAGCACGTAGAATGTCCTCCAATATATGAATAGTGCACTCGAACTGTCCGTCCGTCTGAGGGTGAAATGCTATGCTCAACTCAACCTGGGTGCCCAACTCTCACTGCACGGCACTCCAAAACTGCGATGTAAACTACGTGCCCCGATCTGAAATAATGGACGCTGACACACCGTGAAAGCGAACGATCTCACGGATGAAAATCTCAGTCAACCGCTCTGAAGAATAAGTAGTCCCAACTTGAATGAAGTGCGCGGACTTGGTCAGCCAATCCACAATCACCCAAATAGCATCGAACTTCCTCGATGTCCGTGGGAGCCCAACTACAAAATTCATGGTGATCCGCTCCCATTTCCACTCTGGAATATCTAGCCTCTGAAGCAATCCACCTGGTCTCTGATGGTCATACTTCACGTTCTGACAGTTAAGGCACCGAGCTACAAATACCACTATGTCCTTCTTCATTCTCCTCCACCAATAATGTTGCCACAAATCCCATTACATCTTCGCGGCACATGGATGAATGGAATATCGCGAACTGTGGACCTCCTCAAGAATCAACTCGCTTAGCCCATCAATATTAAGCACACAAATTCGACCCTGCATGCTGCATCCTCAACACCCCATCATCCCCAATAATAACATCTTTGGCATCACCGTGCTGAACCGTGTCCTTAAGGACAAGCAAATGGGAATCATCATACTGGCGCTCTCTGATGCGATCATATAAGGAAGACCGAGAAACCATACAAGCTAGAACCCGACTGGGCTCCGAGACATCTAATCTCACGAACTAGTTGGCCAAGGCCTGAACATCAACTGCAAACGGTCTCTTACCAACCAGAATGAATGCAAGGCTATCAATACTCACTGCCTTTCAACTCAAGGCATCGACTACCACATTTGCCTTCCCGGGATGATACAGAATAGTGATATCATAGTCCTTTAGTAGCTCCAACCGTCTCCGCTGCCTCAAATTTAGATTCTTTTGTTTGAACAAGTGCTGGAGACTCCGATGATCTATAAATACCTCACAAGACACACCATAGAGATAGTGCCTCCAAATCTCTAATGCATGAACGATGGCAGCCAACTCCAAATCATGGATAATGTAGTTCTTCACATGGGGCTTTAAATATCGCAAAGCATAAGCAATCACTCTACCCTCTTGCATCAAGACACACCCAATACCGATCCGGGAAGCATCAAAATACACTATATAAGAGCCTGAAGCTGCAGGCAACACTAGAACTGGAGTTGTGGTCAAGGCAGTCTTGAGCTTCAGAAAGCTCTCCTCACACTCATCCGACCACCTGAAAGTAGCACCCTTTTGGATCAATTTGGTCAAAGGCGATGCAATAGACGAGAAACCCTCCACGAAGCGATGATAATAACCGGTCAAGCCGAGAAAGCTCTGAATCTCCATAGCTGAGGACGGTCTGGGCCAACTCTGAACCGCCTCTATCTTTTTGGATCTGCCTGAATCCCCTCACTAGATACCACGTTCCCCAAGAACGCCACTGAACTAAGCCAAAACTCACATTTGGAGAACTTGGCATAAAGCTTCTCATCCCTTAACCGCTACAACACAATCCTCAAATGCTGGGCATGCTCCTCCTGGCTACGAGGGTACACCAGGATGTCATCAATGAACAATATGACAAAGGAGTCAAAATAAGGCTGAAAAACATTGTTCATCAGATGCATGAATGTTGGTGGGGCGTTGGTCATCCCAAAAGACATCATAAGGAACTCATAATGACCATAACGGGTCCTAAATGCTGTCTTTAGAATATCCGAGTCCCGAATCTTCAACTGGTGATACCTTGACCTCAAGTCAATCTTAGAAAACACCCTCGCTCCCTGAAGCTGGTCAGATAGATCATCAATGCATGGCAAAGGATACTTGTTCTTGATTATAACTTTGTTTAACTGCCTGTAATCAATGAACATCCACATAGTACCATCCTTTTTCTTCACAACCCAAGGCGACATACTGGGCCTGATAAACCCCTTATCAAGAAGTTCCTGAAACTGCTCTTTCAATTCCTTCAACTCAACTGGTGACATACAATACGGAGGAATATAAATGGGTTGAGTGCCCAGCACCAAGTCGATACCAAAGTCAATATCCCTGTCAGGCGGCATGCCCGGTAGGTCTGCAAGAAACACATCCGGAAAATCTTGCACCACCGGAACAGAATCAAATAAGGAGTATCAGCACAAACATCCCTCACAAAGGCCAAATAAGATAAACAGCCCTTCCCAACCATCCGCTGGGCCTTCAAATATGAAATTACTCTACTGGGAACATAGTTTAGAGAACCACTCCACTCAATTATTGGCAACCCCGGCATTGCCAACGTCACGGTCTTAGCGTGACAATCTAGAACAGCATGACATGGAGACAACCAATCCATACACAAGATCACGTTGAAATCAACCATACTAAGAAATAAGAGATAAACTCTAGTCTCCAATCCCCTAATAGTCACTACACATGACCGATATACACGGTCCACAATAATAGAATCGCCCACTGCATAGATACATGAACAGATAAAACTAAGAACTCATGGGGCGTATCCAAATAATGAGCAAAATAAGACGATACATATGAATAAGTGGGACCAGGGTCAAATAATATAGAGCCATCCATGTGGCATACTGAGACAATACCTGTGATCACTGTATCTGAAGCAACAACATCTGGTCTGGCAGGAATAGCATAGAATCTGGCCTGACCGCCACCTGATCGGCCTTCCCCTCTTAGGTCACCCCTAGCAGACTAAGCCCCACCCCGAGCTGGCTGGGCGGGTGGTGAAGTAACTGGTGTTAAAGTCGCTCTCTGACTCCTCATCCAAGATGGACCTCCCAAAAGGCGGGGACAATTTCTCTTTATGTGACCCAAATCTCCACACTCAAAATAACCCCTCCCTGCAAATGGCGGTGAGTACTGAGGCTGACCCTGAGAGCCAGAATAACTATCAGAAGGATCTAGTACAGATGAACCCTGAGCTGATGGTGCACGAGATGAACTCTGAGCTGGAAGGTCACTGAGATATGACTAACCCTGATAAGTACTGTATGAACTATGGTTGGATGATGCACCACGGTGAACCGGATGAGCCGTATGGGCATGCCTATAAGGACGACCCCTGCCTAGTAAAATTGACCCCCAGAAGCAACACCGTTGAAACCACCCCATCCATGAGGCCTCTTGGCCTCCCTCTCTCCATACTCCTGGCTACGAACCATCTTTATCTGCCAAGCAATGTCAACCACCTCATGGAAGCTAGCACTAGATACCCTCTCCCTAGTCATAACCAACCACAGCTGATATGTGAGGCCATCAATGAACCTCCTAATCATATCCCTATCAGTGAGAACCAACCAAACTGCATGACGAGCCAACTCAGAAAACCTCATCTTGTACTGCGTCACAGACATGCCCTCCTGACAAAGCTACTCAAACTGTCTGTGCAGCTCCTCCCTGCGAGACTATGGCACGGACCTCTCCAAGAAGAGAAGTAGAACTCATGCCATGTAAGTGGTGCTGCACCGACAGGCCTACGCCTCTCATAGGCCTCCCACCATCAGAAAGCAACCCATATAAACTTAAAAGTAGTGAATGAGACCCCACTAGTCTCTAGAATACCTTCCGTGCGAAGAATCCGCTAGCACATGTTCAAAGAGTACTGGGCCTCCTCAAACTCAGCCCCACTGAATGATGGAGTTTGGAGCCTCCCAAACCTCTCAAATCTTCTCTACTCATCATCAGTCATAACGGGACCCACTTGGGCCTGAGCAACTGCAACCGGCTAGGCTGGTAGTACCCCCGGTGTATGAAGTCCCTGCATCACCCATTTCTTGGAAAGAAATCCATTTTTTTTAAAGTCTTCACTACTAATGAACCTAAAGTTGTGATTTTCGGAATATTCTATTTGTTTATATTTATGATGGTGATCCATGAAAGGAAAAAAATTAAAGTGTGGATTATGAAATACGTCCATTGTGCCATGAATGAAGAATCATATGTATGGCCATGAGAGCTAATGAAATAATGATGTTGTAAGAAATCATAATTCCATACAAAATATCTCCCAAAATTGGGGTGTCACCGAGTACATGAGCATCTACATAAAAACACAGTCTAATACACTATCTAGGAAATAAAAACTGAAATGTAAAATGGAACATAAGGAGGGAGAGTCAAGGTCTGCGAATGCCAGGCAGCTACCTCGATAGCCTCCGAAAATCTGACTCCACAACTCAACAACCACCGTGACTCCACAACTCTACATCAACATGCCGATGCACATGTTGTATGCGATGCACCACACTAAAAGTCTCATGTACTCACACTCTCAAAATACTCAATCGCTCAGTACTGTATATATGGACAATCCAGCCCAGGGAAGATCCATCCCTATATATATATATTTATATATATATATATATATATATATATATATATATATATATATATATATATATATATATATATAGAGAGAGAGAGAGAGAGAGATAGATATATACCTCGACTGACAATCAGTCACTCAATACTGTATAAGGCCAATCCAGCCTAGGGGAAGATCCATCCCCAATTATAAATGATTCGGACAAGATCTATGTCCAGGAAAGATCCATCCCTCAATATAATCAATTGCACTCACTAGGGGTGTGTATAGACTCCGGAGGGGCTCCTTCAGCCCAAGCATTATAATAAGCCATATACAGGCATAAATCCATAAACATGTTGCGGTGTGCAGCCCGATCCCATAATTGTCACTCTCAATCAGGCCCTCGGCCTCACTCAGTCATCAATCTTTCTGGTCTCTCTCTCTCTCAGGCTCACAATGTCGTGAAACTAGCCCAAAAATGATGATATGATACAACAATAAATAGCAACAGAGATAGATATGATATGCAATGAATAAATATGACTAAGTACAAAATTCCAATGCAATCAATAAGTCAACAACAAGGAAAGGACCGATATAGGTCTCAACAGTACCAGCAATAGCCTAAACATGAAGTCTAGTATGAATGGCATCTCTATTACTTATCACATGATGAAAACACATATATCAACAAGATAAATCCACTATACACTTCCATGGAATCGACTAGGTCATAGTTCTTACGGTGCACGCCCACATACTCGTCACTTGGCATGTGCGTCACCTCAACACCAATCATATAACACATAATTCGGGGTTTCGAACCCTCGGGGCCAAGTTTAGAAGTGTTACTTACCTCAATCCAGGCAAATCTCTACTCCAACACACCTTTGCCTCAAGAAACGGCCTTCGAATGCCTCGAATCTAGCCACAAACAATGCGATACAATCAACATGGACTAAAGGAATCAATTCCATAATGAAATACTAAGTTATTAATCAAAAGTCCAAAATCGACTCAAAAGTCGGCCCCTGGGAACACGTCTCGAAATATGTTAAAAGCCATAAAACCCGAAAGCCCATTCAACCACGAGTCCAACTATGCCAAATTTGCAAAACTCCGACACCAAACTGTCCCCCAAATCATACTCTCCAAATCTCTAGCCTCAAACTCCTAATTTACAACTTAAATACATACCAACTAGGTGGAAAAATCAATAGGGAAACAAGATTATTGATCAAAAATGAGCACAAGGGACTTACCTCAAGAAACCCCTCAAAAATCCTCTCAAGAATCGCCAAAACCCGAGCTTAAAATGTTTGAAATGAAGCCAAATCGCGAACCCTTGTATTTAAATGTTCTGCCCATCCTTTTCGCTTCTGCGGACACTTAATTGCTTCTGTGCCGTCGCAGAAGAAACCACTCTTCCGCTTCTGCAATGAACCACTGGAGTTGGGCCTCTACTTCTGTGGTCCTCTCCCCCACATTTGTGCAACCGCAAGTGCGGAATTCCCCATCACACTTGCGCACCTTCCGCTTCTGTGCCCATCTCGCCGCACCTGCGGCCATGCAGGTGCAGAAAACTCCTCATACTTACGACCACCTGCACACTCCAGCTTGCATCTGCGAGCTCGCACCTGAGATCAAAGCTCCGCTGGTGCGGTTACACTAGCACACTCCAGCTTCAACGACCTCTCAAATTCAACTTTTGATCCGTTAACCATCTGGAATCAACTCGAGGCCCCCGGGACCTCAACCAAACATACCAATAAGTCTTAAAACACGATACGAACTTATTCAAGCACTCCAATCACATCAAACAACATCAAAAACATGAATCGTACCCCAATTCAAGCCTATTGAAACTAAGGAATTTCAACTTCTACAAACGACAATGAAACCTATCAAATCACGTCTGATTGACCCAAAATTTTGCACACAAGTCACAAATGACATTATGAACCTACTCCATCTTCCGGAATTGGAATCTGACCCCGATATAAAAAAGTTCACTCCCGGTCAAACAAAAATCTATTTTTGCCATTTCAAGCCTAATTCTACTACGGACCTCCAAACCACAATCCAAATACGCTCCTAAGTCCAAAATCACCCAACAGAGCCAACGAAACCATCGAAACTCTATTCCGGAGTCGTCTACACCTAAGTCCACATCTGGTTAACCTTTTCAGCTTAAGTTTTCATCCTTGAGACTAAGTGTCTCAGTTCATTCTGAAACCTCACCGGATCCGAACCGACTACCCCGGCAAGTCACATAACAGCTAAAAAGTACAAAATAAGTAGTAAATGGGGGAACGGGGCTACAACTCTCAAAACGACCGGCCGGGTCATTACACTTTTGAACTTATAGGAGGTTCTTCTTCCATTTTTGGAGGTGTTTTCATTTCTTTTCTTTTTATTTTGAGGTTTCTCCTGCTTTGCAAGAGTTTTTCCCTTTTTCTCCTTGTTTTTTTGATTTTTCTTTGAATTTGTGGAAATTTTCTTCTTCTTGCTGGATCCTCCTAATGAATGGTTGAGTTTCCCTTTTCTTTTATTGAAGTCATTTCTCTATTATCTTGAACTTTGCATCTTTCTCCTTTTCATGCTTGTCACCTTCATGTTGGTCTTCGTCCAAAGTTACACGTTTTCAGTGTGCTCGAGGAGGTTGGGCCAAAAGAGGGGTAGTGCTCGTAAGCACAAAGAAGAGTATAAGCTAAGATGTGGTTATCCAAAAAAAGGCTTAAGGCTCAAAGGGGGGAATACTAGGTATTAATGTCATTTTGTGGGCTCGAAAGGCTTAAACGGGTCAAAGAAGGCCCACAATCCTTTCCTAAACCAAGCGTTAATCAGGATTTCGCCTCAACAAATATTCGGGCCAAGTTCTAGATTAACAATATAATGCAATGAATTTTTAATATAAAGTCACCACATAATGCACAGGAAATGATGAGGCCGGCTTTGTTCTTACCCCAACTGTAAGCATGAGATTTTTCAAGTGTCACTAAGGTATAATTGAGAGGAACCACAGGAGTCTATGGTTTACCCGAAGTTGATCCTCTCCATCAAACCAATTAAGATGTTCTTTTCCATGCACACTCCTAACTATATCAGTACCAACCAAGTCAATATTTGGTGATTTTTCCTCTCTCTTTTTTTTTTATTTTTGATAAATAGGACCAGAGTCAAAAAAATATTTTCCCTCTTCTTTTTTTTATTTTTGATAAATGGGACCAAACCCGAGGAAGGATTCACCCTTTTTTTTATTTTGGGGTTTTGACTTAACAACAATTTTGTTTTTCTATATTTTATTTTTTGATTTAATCAAAAAAAATTGTGATTTTAAAAAAAATAAGACCGAACCTGAATGTTGCCTACGTATCTCGTTGAAATAAGAATCCGGTCAAGCATAGTTAGGGAGGATTGAAAAAAAATATTTTTTAGATTTTCATTTCATTTTTTTCTTTAATTTTGACTTAATAAATTTTTCTGATTTTTGAAAAAGAGAATTGAATGTAAAACGGGCTTTGTGGTTACCGTTTCGAAGCGCTATCAGAGCATTGAATGTTAGGCAGGCTTTGTTACCGTTCTAATGCGTTATCGTAGCATTGAATGTTAGGCAGGCTTTGTAGTTACCATTCCGTATAGGAGCATGGACAGGAAAGTAAAATGACAGGCTGTGTACCATTCCGTATAGGAGCATTGTTAATACGGGGCTGAGTACCTTTCCGTTTAGGATCGCTGACAGAAAAATAAAAGGATGGGTTGTGTACCGTTCTATATGAGAGCATTGTTATTACGTGGCTGGGTACCATTCCATTTAGGACCGCTAACAGAAAAGTAAAATGACAGGCTGTGTACCGTTCCGTATAGGAGCATTATTAGTACGTGGCTGGGTACCATTTTATTTAGGAGCACTGACAGAAAAGTAAAATGACGGGCTGTGTACCGTTCCGTATAGGAGCATTGTTAGTATGGGGCTGGGTACCGTTCCGTTTAGGAGCGCTGATAGAAAAGTAAAATGACAGGTTGTGTACCGTTCCGTATAGGATCATAGTTAGTATGGCACTGGGTACCGTTCCGTTTAGGACCGCTGATAGAAAAGTAAAATGGTGGGTTGTGTACCGTTTTGTATAGAAGCATTGTTAGTACGGGGCTGGGTACTATTTTATTTAGGAGCGCTGATAGAAAAGTAAAATAACGGGTGGTGTACCGTTCTGTATAGAAGCATTGTTAGTACGGGGCTGGGTACCGTTCCGTTTAGGAGCGCTGACAGAAAAAGTAAAATTACGGATTGTGTACCATTCCGTATAGGAGCATTATTAGTACGTGGCTGGGTATCGTTTTATTTAGGAGCGCTGACAGAAAAGTAAAATGACGTGCTGTGTATCGTTCCGTATAGGAGCATTGTTAGTATGGGGCTGGGTACCGTTCCGTTTAGGAACGCTGACAGAAAAGTAAAATAACGTGTTGTGTACCGTTCCGTATAGAAGAATTGTTAGTGCGGGGTTGGGTAACGTTCCGTTTAGGAGTGCTAACAAATAAGTAAAATGACGGGTTGTGTACCGTTCCATATAGGAGCATTGTTAGTATGGGGCTGGGTACCATTCCGTTTAGGAGAGCTGATAGAAAAGTAAAATAACGGGTTGTGTACCATTTCGTATAGGAGTATTGTTAGTACTAGGCTGGGTACCATTCTATTTATGAGCACTGATAGAAAAGTAAAATGACGGGTTGTGTACCGTTCTATATTGGAGCATTGTTAGTACGGGGCTGGGTATCGTTCCATTTAGGAACGCTGACAGAAAAGTAAAATGACGGGCTGTGTACTGTTCCGTATAGGAGCATTGTTAGTACGGGACTGGGTACCATTTCGTTTAGGAGCTCTGACAAGAAAAGTAAAATCTTTGCACGATGGGAGTAACTGGAATTGAAAATCTCAAGACGATGGGAGAATTTTTGTTTTTTTTGAAAAATGAGATCGAACCTGTGGAGGGTCCTTGATTGATGATTTTTTGATTTTTTTGAAAAATGAGATCAAACCCGGGAAGGGGACTTGATTGATGATTTTTTTTTATTTTTTGTAAAAATGAGATCGGACCCGGAATGGGTCCTTGATTGATGATTTTTTTTTATTTTTGAAAAATGTGATCGAACACGGGAAGGGTTCTTGATTGATGATTTTTTTTTTATTTTTGAAAAAATGAGATCAAACCCGGGAAGGGACCTTGATTGATTTTTTTTTTTATTTTGTTTGAAAAACTGTGACTGAACCCGTAGGTTGCCTACATTTCTCGTCGAAACGAGAATCAGGTCAGGCGTAGTTCCGGAAGATCAGAGATAAAGGAGAGAGATTTTTTATTTTGAATTTCCTCAAGGAAGAAGGATGATATTTTTTAGATTTTGATTTTGATGCAGAAAGACTTCTCGAGAAGAAACAGAGGAAGGAATATATATATATATATATATATATATATATATATATATATATATATATATTTAATTTTTAATTTTTTGGAGATGATCCTTTTGTAACGTTTTTGGTCAACTATGACCCAAGTGGCCAGACTTGACCGATTCGTCAAGTTAAGGACGAGAAAAATCGGACCCATGACAGGTTGCCTATGTATCTTGATACAAGGTCAAGAATCGGGCACGCATGGTTCGTGAAAATTAGGGACAGAGGAAGATGCTTCGGATTTTTTTGAATTTCCTCAAGGAGGAATTATGCAGGGATATGTTTTTTGGAATTTGATTTTCCCTAGATGTCTACAAAAAGGCTTCGAAGCAACAGGGGAAGATATATATTAAAAAAAATCAGAAATGACCCTTTCGCAAGGATCTTCGGTCAACTATGACCCAAGTGGCAAGACTTGATCGACTTGTCCAACTAAGGACGAGAAAGACCTGACCCATGACAGGTACACGTAGTTCGTGAATATTGGAGAGTATGAGATGTATGGGTTTCAACACTTTATTTACTCTCCTATTTCAAGGCATTGCGACTAACTATATTAATTGGATAAAAGATATGTATGAAATGCAAGGGTATAGACAACATCGAAGTGATGCCTCGTTATACCCATGATTGTGTGTGGTATCTCTGGAGTTGAAGAGCATCTCCCTCTAGAAGATCTGCCCCAGATGCTCCTTCGAACAGTTGCTTCGATGCCCCTGACTGATTGTGAGGCAGTTGTTGTGGTTGTCTCCCAATTGACTGTAGGGATGTCTTTGCAACCTTCCAACTGTCCACAGGAACCTTCGCGTGATCGTCCCCGGCTATTAGCCGAGGCGATAATCTGATCAAGATGTAGAAATATTGTAAGAGTAGTGTCATCATAAATAACGGAATCAAGAATGGTAACTAACACTCCCCTGATTGTTCGGTTGATGTTCCACAATGTCCGAGGTAGGATGTTATTTCTTGTGCAGTCTCTAGGATGATACACCTTTCGGTCGTCCATAGGAACCATTTGATGATCGTCCCCGATTGAAAACCGAGAACGATGTTATGATCTGAATATAGAAAGGTGGTGAGAGCAGCGAAGTCATGAAAAATTATGGAGTTCATTGTAAAACTACTACTCCCCTGATTATCTAAGTGATGCTCCCCCAAGTCAAAATCCAGATGATATCTTCCGTGAAGTGCCCAGGATGATGTACCCGCAAAACTCAGAGGAGAAAATTTTAGAGTCCCCTCTTGGGTGAAGTTATAAAATTAAGAGGGTATAGTGTTAGGCCATGCAGCTAGTGGTGTATCAGGTGCGTGAAGAAATGACTTGCATCCCATATGTTGGAATTTAAGTTGAGTGAAGGTCAGAGTAAGGTTGGCATGGTATTTCAATGTTTGGATTTTTTATATGAAGTTTGGTTGACGCTCTCGAAGATTTCTGGGTTTAGAGCATCATTGCATTGTTCCAAAAGAATTGCCCCAATTTCAAGTATTGAGAAAATTATTTTAAAACATTGGGGAAACCAAACCCTTATGTAGGGTTGCCTACGTATCTTGCCAAAGCAAGAAGCAGGTCGAAACGTAGTTCAGGCCAACTACTAGAACTATGGGATCTGTATAGTTACTATGAATAAGTGATTGTTCTTTGAGTAGAATTATGATGATGAATGAGAATCCTTGGGTGGGTGGGTGGAGACTGGTTCATCTTGAATAAGAGATAGATGGTTGCATAGCGCATGGATCTGTCTCAAATAACGGAAGCCAGTGTAAATGTAAGGCATGATTGAGAAGAATACGTCAAAATAGTGGAAGATGTACCAAGTTAGATAGACGTATATCTTAGAAGGATGGTATAGTCCAAATGATGGTATCATTATGAGAATGGTCATGAAGACCGAAATGGGAATGTGTATTTGAAAGATCAAGGTTCAACACAAGTCAACCTGAGTTTAGTCATATAGAGAGCACCTAACAATGGATAACAAACAGAATGTAAATGTAACAGATAAAGGATACATAACAATGGTAGGCAAAGAATATATAACAAATATACCAAGAATATGCAGCAAATAAATGATATGCAAGGATTAATTCAGCTAAAGCAAGCTGCAATATTGTGTGTGCAGTGACCTAGGAATTCTAAGAGTAGATTTACCTCGATTCGGACATGAGTTAAATACAAATGCGAGATGGTACGTAGTTAACCTGGTATGCCAATCTCTAAAACTAGAGAGATTTGAAAGAAATTTCGGAGGGGTGAAAATACAGCCCTCGTGTGACTTGTGTGTGATTGTGTACGAGCAAGAGTCGATAGAAAAGTGATGACAATTTGATAAGGCAGTACCAAAAGCATGTGACAAAGAATATACAACACAATCATGTGTAATAGAATATACAACATAGACATGTGGGGAGCATATACAACATGAGTATCACAGAGAATACACCGCTTGAAGTGTGTGACAAAGAATAAACAACTTAAAACATGACAAAAAATATACCACTTGAAGTGCATAGCAAAGAATATACCACTTGAAGTGCATAACAAAGAATACACCACTTGAAGCACATGACAAAGAATAGACTACTTGGAGTATGTGATGAAGAATCTACGACTTGAAACAAATAATATACAAGTTAAAGTAAGGAATATAAAGCTTAAATCAAAGAGTATACAAATTGGAGCATAGAATATACGACTTGACATGTGACAAAAAGAATAGAAATTGGAGTATTACAGAACCTATAATCCCTCAAGCAATTGATCGAGTCCGCTGTGGTTAAAACTTGAAGTATCCCCAGCAGAGTCGTCATGTTGTTGCACACTATTTTGTACAAGTCAAAACAATGTACAACTTATAGTACTCTACAAGGTTAGCTAAAGTTTAGAGTCACCACCTAATGTTTAAGGTACACTAGGACACCTATATTATACTATATAACATACACTTCGACAATGGTCTTGAGGGAAAGGTGTTAGGCATTCAAGATCTACAAAATGTGGTTCCTGTGGACTTGATCAAATAAGAGGGGGGGTTCAAGTAAATATTCATTATTGTTCACAAAGAATTCAAATAAGGGGGTGATTAACATGTACCCAAATGAATAATTAAATATATAATAGATCATGTGCAAAGAAAGTATGCCATTGACTTTGTTTTTTGAAACGAAATGATTAAGGTATATCGAATCATATAGAATATATGAAAATGTACAAAGAGTCATGTTTTGAAAGAATAGACCAAGTGCGAAAATTAATTTAGACAAAGAATGATTAAATATGTAACACAATATACAACAAGAATAGAGTATGAAAGGTATTAAAAATATATTAAAGAATCATATCGTAGTGTCAGTTGAATAATATAAAAGAATTGTGCTTAGAGAACACATATTGGCTCAAAATATTTAAACAAAGATTTGAATTTCATAAGAATAAGATTAAAAGAATCTACTTACGATTTGAAGACAAAAATTTTGAATGAGTGATTAAAGTACGAGAGAACATGCGTTAAGGAGTAAAGTGAAAAGAAAAGAATGATTATTTGCATATGAGTAATTTGCCCAGAGAAACAAAGTGTGACGATATTAGCATAAATGAGTAAGTGTTAAATAAATGAAAATATAAGATATTATGTAGTGACATGTGGAATGTTTATAAATTAACTAAATGAATATTAATTAAAGGATACACTTTGTAAGATTTTGATTTATGTGCAAGAATTAATAAGTGAAAAGTTAGAAATAGAAATTTACTCTAAATGATTGGTAAGAGTGGAAAAGAATAATCTTTGAACAATCTTAGTAGATAATGGGTAAACTAAAAGAATTAATTTAATGAATGGAATGAGTATGGTATAGGAAAAATGTATCAAAATGTTTATGACATAGAAAATTATCCCATCAATACAAAGAAATATTCGCACTAAAAAGAGTTATCATTCAATGAGTAACTAAAGACCATCTCTCGAGTCATGGTTTTGAACACAAATTATGTGAGCCAAGCCCAAACGACTATAAGGCCTAAGCCTCTCAAATGACTAACTACCTCACAAAGAATTCTTACCAAAGAGTAGCCAAAGTAATTGTCACATAGTGAGTGAATATTTGAAGTACAACTATTTCATTTATAGCAAGATATGTATAATAAAATGTACAAAGCAAATTAATAAACGAAAATCTTTTTGGAGTTTGAGTGGAAGAATTGGATTCGAAAGAAAGTATAAGGAAAAACCTTGACTTATAATTTGAAGCTAAGTGATTAACTATACAAGATCAGCCCTAGTTGAATACATAAAATGAGAGGTAACAAATTATCTTTAAATAAAAATAGTCATCAATTAACTTAAAAGGAATAATCAAGTAAGGTAGAAAGATTTATCACAAATAGGGGAGCAAGGGAAAAAATTATTCACACAAATCTTACATGTAACAATAGAATGATCAAGATTCTATGCTAAAGAGTTAGTCGAATAAATAGGGCTTAGGGAGACTTATTGTAACGACCCGACAGGTCGTTTTGAGCTCTAGCGCATCGTTTGGTGGTTTGAGGCCTTGAGTAGCTTCACTTCATGTATTATGACTTGTACGCATGGTCGGAATTAAATTTCGGGAAGTTTGGAGGGGTTGCGGACGGAAAATTCTAAATTCGGAAGCTTTAAGTTGGAAGAGTTGAGTAAGGTTTGAATTTTGAGTAAATAACCACAGAATCAGAATTTGAAGGTTTCAATAGGTTCGTATAATGATTTCAGACTTAGGCGTGTGTTCAGGTTGAGTATCGGGTGGTTTGGGAGTATTTCGGCGCTTAATATGGAACGTTGGCACTTTGAAGGTTTAAGAATTTTTTAAGTTTGATTTAAAGTGGACTTTGGTGCTATCGATGTGTGTTTGGGGTTATGAGCCTTGGAATAGGTTCGTATCATGATTTGTAACTTGCACGTAAAGTTTAGCGTCATTCCGGGATGTTTAAGTGTAATTCAGACGCGTTCGGCGAAGTTTGAAGGTTGGAAAGTTGAAAGAAATGTTTGGCCGTCGATTCATAATTTTGATGTTGTTTGACGTAATTTGAGGCTTCAACTAAGTTTGTATCGTGTTTTGGGATGTGATGGTGTACTTGGATGGGGTCCCGAAGGCCTCTACAGGTGCTACAGAGATGGATTTCGATTTGATGCAACATTTGGGTAGTGAAGGATGAGGAAGGACATGGCGGGAGGTGTCTCGCGGTGGTTGAATTTTTAGCAGGTCAAGTATGAAAAGCAGAGGTCGAGAAGTTTCTCAAATAAGATGGTTTAACCGAAGTGGGAGTGGCAGAGTAGCATATGGATTCTGTGGAAGGATAGCCACATGCCTTGAGAAAGTTTAGAGTGATTTGGGAATCATGGTGGAAGATGACTATGTCTACAGATTTTATTTGGGATAGTGACTATTGTACTGAGGAAGATTGAATATGGCAAAGAAGAGTTTGCTTGAAATGAAGAGGTGTGGAAACTTGATTATTGTTTTTGGGATGCAACGTGACTTCGAGTTTGGAATGTATTATCGGACTTTCAGTTGATGTCTATGGGGAATCTTTTACAGCCGGTAGATGAGCATGGGCTCAGGAGGGTTTACTGATTTTGTGGTAGTTGTACCCTGTGCAGCGTCATTGGAAGATGTCGGTATGGAATTCCACATGTGGGCTATCTCCTGTGGACAAGTTAGCGACTGCATGATTTTGATGAAGTTTCTACGAAGAGTTCTACTTACTACCCGACAGAAAGTCGAATATGTGATTGTGGCTGATAATTTGGAATGTTCATGAAGAGTTTAACAAGGGACTACGAGAAAATTAGCAAGATGACAATGCGAGATCATGGTAATTGAGAAGGAGGAATCTTTGTGGGTTCTACATTATTTGATGGTAGCTTAAAGCTAAGTGGGGGAGCCCACCATCTACGATGTGTGGTTGTCTGCTTGTGCAGCTTCTGGTTATCAGTGCATTGGTGGATTATTTATTACTAAGAAGAGAAAACATCAGGGGTAATTCGAGCAAAGGACTTAATGAATGTGTGCTATATTTCTCTTTGTCGATTCATGCGCAGGTTTTGGGAAGACTCAGAGTTTATGCTTCTTGTGGATGTAATGTACAAGGAAAATAATTCATCTGGTTACTTATTTGGGGGTGTTCATGTGCTAACAGAGTGTTGGAGTTTGATTATATTCGGGACCAGGTCAGAGTGGGTGACTCTCAACAACGGTTCAAGTGGGTTCAAGAATTTAAGTGCAGTGCCTAAGAATTTTGGGTCCGTTGTGTGGTTAAGGATCGAGTTATTGCAGTGGGTTATGAAAGGGACTTGAAGTGTTCTATGTTATCATCGAGTCTATGGTGCACTATTGGAGAAATGGGAGGAAACAACTTCGGATTCAAAGAGGATCATTCAGAATGGGTGTTCCGGTTGGAGATGCTATTGTGCGCATAAGGAGGGTATGAGATGGTTCATGGGTATCGAGACGATGTGCTCTCGTGATTCTGGTCACTCGGGATAAGTGTTGATTGAGTTCGTTATATTTTCGAATGGAGCTATTATTATTTCTAAGGCAAGCCAAGAGTAAATTGGAAAAAGTTGGGTCGATTAGTAATAGTTGAATCAGCATGATTGTGGTAATGATCAGTTCCTTCGGCGTGTTAAGTTATACATGTGGTTTGTGGTTGCACGTGAGGGCTTGACAGCCACCGTAATTTGATTGATTTGGGAGGTATTTGATTCAAATGGCCTTGTTATCTGTAAATGGATCCCGAAAGAGTTATGGTGGTTTAGACCACAACTGGAGGTTTGTATATTCTGCGGTTATGGGAATTCAGTTGTGTGTTGCGATGGTTCTTCTGAAATAAGTTAAGTGAAAGATTTATAGCCAATGGAGTGCTTATTCTACTAGTAGTTCAAGGGTTATGATGAATTCTTGTACTCTCATGTAGCGGCATGATAGGTGCAACGAGTGGTATGGAAATTTAGAAGTTGATGACCAAGGTCGAGGTTTGGTATTGATAAGAATGTCACGAGCTCGGAGGAGCGGGGGAAGACTTCAGAGGTTTAGAGTGAGCTGGCATTTTCCTTAGTGTCACCTGAGAATGGTGTCCTGTGTAAAAGGCTTTGTGTATTGATTTGCGGATCCTTGATTTTCTTTACAAAATTAGTGTGGTTGCTGGTATGGAGGTGCAAACATTGCTACGTGGTACGGAAGGTCGTGGGAGTGTGTCCCACGGGGAAATTTTTGTAAGTGTGAAATGTTAGTCACTTGATTATTAAGGATTGAAACCAAGTATATAGATTCTGGTACTATCACTAATGTGAGAGTTTATGCCTGAAAGGTGCTCTATTCATTTGGTTGTGGACTGTTGGAGTTTGTTTCAAATTGAACGGTTGCTCATGTGTATCATGAATAGGGCCATTATGGATCCTTGAAAGGTTGATGGCCCAGTATGGTATGATCAAAATCAGTTTAAGGTCCGTTGGTGGGTCTAATGTGAATGTGTTCTCTACTTCAGGTCGGATGTGTTCATTCGGGATAGAATTGCTTACGGAGGAGCCTTCGGGCATTGGATGTTATTCCCACCGTCAGCTATTCCATGTAATACTCTATTGTGCCATGTGGGTTGTGAGACGGCTTGATTGCTCGCATATGTGTTTGTGATCCCATGTAGTTTGTATGCAGGTCATTTATTGCACCTTAGTCGTGCTTGGCTTTTTGTAGCGTATGGCGCTACCCGTCTCCCCAAGTTTGTATTATGCACTTGGTGTACTTGTGGTCGATATTCGGGCATTCCGTAGGTATGAGAAATATGGCTCGATGAGTATTTCCTTATTGATTGTTATGAGTGGATTGGGTGGCACACCACCACAGTTTTGTTGTTTGGATCGGGTTGCACGCCGCAACGGTATCATGTGTGGATCGGGTTGCACGCCGCAATAGTGAGATGTTGAGTACGGTTCCATATACTTTTTTTTTGTGTATTTGTTTTTTATTCTCTGAGAAAGGTTCCTAGCATCTCTTCGGCCATTTTATTCGTTACACGAGCCCGGTAGTTATTTTTCCAGAGTTCGTTCTCCCTTATGTGTCGTATTTAGGTTGTAGCTTGTTGGCGCATTGATGGCGTCATATGAGAGCTTGGTCAGTGTTTGAGGTGGCTTATTGCCTGAGCAGCTTGTACTAGGTGAGACGAGGTTATTGGACCTGAAGTCAGTGCAATCGGAGTTAAGTATGTCATATTAAAGAGAAAATATCACTATTCAATTCAGAATGAGGTAATAGTGCTTGTCACGTGAAGAGACCCCATGATTTATTGTCTTGGCAGGTGGTTATGAGTTTCTACACATCTCTTTCATCGTGGTGGTATTGCAAGAGTTGGGACAGGGCTTACATGTGTTATGAGGCATATTGCGGGAATGAGATTCGTGAAATTGCAGCTATTATGGTCGGAGGATGTTATTATGGGCATGTGAATCATACGGTGCATGGTGTGAAATCAACAAAGGTGTATGATCATGTTTTGGTACAGTGTGTAGTGATTGATACGGTGTTCGTATGTCAGAATCATGTCTTGTAAAAGAATTCGTAGGTTGGAACTTGGTTATAAGACTTATTGACTAAATAAAAGGGTGATCTTCAGTCTGGCTCGAGCTAATGTGCTCAACTGGGTTTTGGTGGCACCGGTAGATGCACAAAGTGTTAAAAAGTGATTTTGGGGCAACTCCGGAGCAGTTCTTAGCACGTTCGAGGACGAACACATGTTTAAGTGGGGGAGAATGTAATGATACGACTGGTTGTTTTGAACTCTAGCACGCCGTTCGGCGGTTGAGGCCTTGAGTAGCTTCACTTCATGTATTATGACTTGTACACATGGTCGGAATTGAATTTCGGGAAGTTCTGAGGGGTTTCGGAAGGAAAATTCTAAATTCAAAAACTTTAAGTTGGAAGAATTGACTATGATTTGACTTTTGAGTAAACGACCTCGAAATCAAGATTTGAAGGTTCCAATAGGTTCGTATGACGATTTTGGACTTAGACGTGTGTTCAGGTTGAGTATCGGGTTGTCCGGGAGCATTTTGGCGCTTAATATGGAAAGTTGGCTTTTTGAAGGTTTAAGAATTTCTTAAGTTTGATTTAAAGTGGACTTTGGTGTTATCAATGTCCGTTTGGGGTTCCGAGCCTTGGAATAGGTTTGTATCATGATTTGTGACTTGCACATAAAGTTTGGCGTCATTCAGGGACGTTTAAGTGTAATTCAGACGCGTTCGGCAAAGTTTGAAGGTTGGAAAGTTGAAAGAAAAGTTTTGGCCGTCGATTCATAATTTTGATGTTGTTTGACGTAATTTGAGACTTTGACTAAGTTTGTATCGTATTTTGGGATGTGTTGGTGTGCTTGGATGGGGTCCCGAGGGCCTTGAGGGTGATTCAAATTGGAAATCGGGTTGAGTTTGGACTTAGGGAACTGCTGAAGTGCACCAGGTCTGGTGCGATCGCACCTGCGAAGGATTTGGTCATAGGTGCGAGACCACAGGGGCGTGTTTGGCATCGCAGGTGCGGAGTTGTATTGGGTAGAGGGGATGTGCAGGTGCGAGGTTTTGTCCGCACCAACGAGATCGCAGATACGCGAAAGAGAGGCGCAGGTGCAAAGGGGCGTAAGGTTGTCGTTTCGGCATAAGCAGAACCCGGGTCATAGGTGCGACTCCTCAGAAGCGGAGTCTGGTCCGCAGAAGCGAAGGCAGGGGACTTCAGGGGGAAACCGCAAAAGTGGAGATTTGGCCGCACCTGCGAGGCCGCAGAAGCAATTAAGTGAACCACATGTGCGAAATCCCTAGGCAGTGTATTAATTCGAAGGGTTCCAAGATTTCTTCATTTTTGGACTTTGCAAGCTCGGTTGGAGGCGATTTTTGAGAGGGATTTCACGATATTTCTTGAGGTAAGCCACTTTTGGTCATTTTTATCTATTAATATTGAATACCCATTGAATTTTCCCTCTAGAATATGTGTTTTTAAGGTGGAATTTGGAGAATTTTAAGCTAGGGATTTGAGAGTAAGATTTGGGGATTTGAGTGGCGATTTGATGTCGGAATTAGGTGATTTTGGTATGGTTGGAATCATTGTTTAATGGGTGTTCGGATTTTTGTAAAATTTGTTGGATTTTGAGGTGTGGGCCCGGGGTTGGCTTTATTGACTTTTCAGACAGAGTTGGTAATTGTTTAAAATTGATTAATTATGAGTATTGGAGTATATTTTTATTAGTTTTCATGTTATTTGATCAGTTTCGGATTGATGGGCATCAGATTGAGGTGTTAGAGAGGCATTTGATTCGGTTGTGGAACTTCGGAGCGAGGTAAGTCTCCTATCTAACCCTGTGATGGGGAATTTACCCCGTAGGTATTATATTCTTATGTGCTACATATTGCGGGAGCTACGCACGTATAAGGTGATGGGTGTCAGTGCGTATGCTAGAATTCCTGATTTTATCCGGGTAGACTTAGGTGCACGCCATGCTATAATTGTACTATTTGAGTTATATTTGCTCGTTTAATTCCTTTATTTCGCGTTGCGACTTGAGACTAGACTTGCATAGGGTGATAGACTCGCTATTGTAGGGATGTGACGAGCTACTTGATATTCCGCAGAATAAATTGTGTTTTTCCTTACGAAATTCTCGCGCGTTGTGCGTTTTCATTGAAAATCTTCTTTACATTTCATAACTCACACGTACCTTCGTGAGTGGGGTCCAGGACCCGTTAAAGTATCATATTCTCATGGGAGTCGGCCGTTCGCCTCGACAGTATAATAGATGCATCTACGGTTCGTGTTGTTCGACCCTCGGTAGTCCACATATTATTATGGGATCGGGTCGTACGCCTCGGCTTTTTCTATAAATACTCTAATGGGATCGGGTCGTTCGCCTAGGTTGCGTCGTGTGTAATATTTTGCAAAAAGCCATTGTATCCGTGAGTTTCCGTGATTTGAGTTGTGATGATCTATCTGGTGGGGACCATTTTCCACACATATATATAGGGCTTACGTTTTAGGAGGTGACTGATAATTGAGGGCTTGCGTTTACTGCTCAGAGGAGGATCGTACCACGTGCTTAACTTTGTTTACACTGTTTTTACCATGCCTCATACTTGTTTACTTTCGGTTGTACTTGATTTATTGGACCACTAGTAAGTGTCGATATCGACCCCTCGTTACTACTTCTCCGGGGTTAGGCTAGATACTTACTCAGTACGCGTTGATTTACGTACTCATGCTACACTTGCTGCACTTTTTGTGCAGGTATATATATATTCCTGGTTGTCTCTTTGGGCGCAGAGGCACGGCTATTGCGGGGACTTTATGGTGGGCTGCATTCCATGTTACGATCCATAGCATACAGAGTCTCCATCAGAGTTACTTACATTCTCCTGTGTAACTTGTATTCCAGACAGATGTTATATTTTATTATATTTCTTGGTAGATGATCATGCATTTGTGACACCGGGTTTTGGAGGTTCCTACTGGATGTTATTATTGTAGTTCGTGTAATTATTACCGTTTCAACTTGTAATTTATATTTTATACGGAAATTGAAAAATAAAATCAAGGGTTTTTCTACGAGTACCAGATTTTACTCTACCTATTTAAGGGGATTCATGATTTTAAAAATAATAAAATGAGTAACTAAGTTGATTAATCATTGTTGGCTTACCTGACGGCGGCGTTAGACGTCATCACGACCTATAGCGGATTTTGGGTCGTGACACTTATCAAGAATATACAAGCAAGAAAAGAATAATTTTCCAATGAAAGACTATGTAAAATAAAAACAAATCATTCCTATGAGTAAAATGTCAGACATGACTAAAAGGCTAATACCTTATAATCACATTGTTAGCCAAAGAATTATCCACAAAAATGAATTTGAGTGTATGAGTAGAAAATGTTGTAAGATTAGAGAAAAAATCCATAATAATTAAATATACCAAAATTATACTAAACTTAAGTAAATTATTCATAAATTCAAATTTATTCAAGTTAATCTAACTAGTCCAATTAGCTAATTAATATGAATCAAATTGCTCAAACCGATCACGAGAGCATGTATAAGAAGTAAGTGCTCAATATAAACTATTATTAACTAGAGTCTAGGTGATTAGATTGATTATTACCTAAGCATAATATTCTAAGCGTAGTTAATCTATCACATACAAGTGAGCCTAAGCAAAGCACATAAATAAAAGTTAATACGACATCGACTAGTATTTTACTATATTGTATCTTGAGTACAATCAAGAACGGGAAGTAACGAGGCGGGGAGTTTGACGGTGTATGCTTCGTCTCCGAGCGTCATCTTTCCAAAGTGTTTCGAATAAAGTACTTCGAAAGACAAGAGAAGTAAAATTGTTAGTAAAATAATATGTAAAAATCAAACTAATAGAGTGACATATTTTTGAAATTGTATTTGTTTTCAAATTTTATTTTTTTTTTTTTGGAAAATTATTCTTGAAAATGATTTGAAATTCTTTTTTGTTTTTATGAAAGATTGTTTTAAAAAATATTTTTGGAAAATAGTTTAAAAATAATATAGGAGGCTCATATATGTGTAATATTTGTCTAGACATGAGAACGGGAACCGCATCGGTAGCAACTTCGGTGGCCAACCATGTCGCCTCCCATACGTTGTTGGTTCGTGTTCTCGTCTTTTTTCTTTTTCAATGCTTATCATCATCGCCTCGTTATTTCGGCCCGATTCAGAGGGTCATTTCCGGAGAGTCGTGGCCTCAAAAAATTATTCTCGTCGGCCCAATCCAACAATGTATTATCCCATTTGTTCACTGAATAATGTTCAACTGCGAATGAAACCAACAAAATAAAACAGCCAGAACTTCATAGCAAAGTGCCAACAATTTAATGATAAATCGGAATCAACACTTGGGCATTAACCCATATTCTAACAAAGAAATTATGAAACACAAAAGCTCAAAGGCCATTCAACCAAAGGTTCATAATAGTCTGGAAAAAGGCCAAACAATACGAACTTAGTAGCGAAACAGTCATAGCAGTAATCGGAGTAAACAAATAGATGCATAGCGAGCACAAAAGACTATCATCAGTAGCTGAGAAGTAAATAATCAGAGGGCTAAAACGAGCAGAAACTCCGATAAGGAGGCAAACAGTGATGGCGGAAGTGGGTGGTCACCATGGTGGTTCACCGGCGACCTACGACAGTGGCCAACACTAGCGACAATTACAGTATTTTAAAAGGTGTGGGCGTAACGCGAGGCATTTTATATATGCCTCAGCGGGGCGTAAGGCCCGAGGCATGGGGCGTAAGCCCCATAGGTATTTAATTTTTAATATTTTACAAAATAATATAATGACAGTAAATATTTATAAACAGGTAAAATTTCATAAAAATTGAAGAAAACTATATATGTGTGTGCTCCATCCCCACAAAAAACTAATCAAAACAATCTATTATACGTTACTTACAAGCACAAGTAATTTGAGTCTAAAAAAATAAAGTTTTCTATATGGAGGAACAAAAAGTATGATTAACCTACAATTTGAACTTTGAATTTGCTGCTATGAAGAATAATGTAGTTCTCTTTGTATTTGTAAAATAAATTAAATATTAGTTACTTTTGGGAGATATTAGCAGACTAGCGGACAAGATAAAAAATTAGAAAAACTATGAATTAGGGCTTGAATCAATAAAAAAAAAAGGTCTTTACTTTTAAATGTAATACTTTTGAGTTCCTTTTTAAACTTTTTGAGTAATTACCAAACTGTCTTTTGAGAATTTGGGTATTATATGAAGTACTAATTCAACAAATTTTGTTTTAATTTAAAAAAGTCTCTGGGGCTTACTCCTTACTAAAAAACGCGCCTCGAACGCCCGGGCGTACGCCCCGAACGCCCGGACGTACGCCCCAAACGCCCGGGCATATGCCCCAAATTGCGGGGCGTACGCCTCTTGAGACTTTCGCCCAACACCATCGCCCACGGGCATTTTTGGTACGCCTCGCCCCGGGGCTCGCCCCAGAAATGCCTTTTAAAATAGAGGCGACATACACCTAAAGAAAGGGGCATCGAAAAAATGCTGGGTTTGCCCGAAAATATACAAATCGTCGGTGGCATAACAAATCCACAACTAAATTTAGAATAACCAAAACGAGCAGTCACTGCCGGCCAACCGTCTTAAATGAGTTTTAGGGATAAATCACTGGAGCAATCAAAAACTCAGAGACTGAAGGCCACCGAAAATGACGAACGAAAAACGGCTAGATCTGGGAGTGACCCAACCATGAAGATCGGCGGAGGTTCTTTTCTGGCCAGACCTGGTTCAATCCGGCTAGATCTGGTACTTCCCAAATGAGTTATCAACAAGCAAAGAGAAAGAAAGGGAGAGCAAGGAGGATTGGGGGTCAACGGCAGTGAGGTGTGCCAGCCATGTTCACCGGATTCTGGCTAGCAATAGTGGAGAGAGAGGCAGCCGAGGGGCTACATGGCACTCCAGTTTCTATCATTTCCGATCGAGGGGCTCAGTTCACGGCAAATTTTTGGCAGAAATTTCAGCAAGGTTTGGGTACTCAGGTGAATCTTAGTACATCCTTCCATCCACAGGCCGACGGGCAGGCAGAGCGGACTATTCAGACACTTGGGGACATGTTGCATGCCCTTGTTCTTGAATTCAAGGGTAGCTGGGATGATCATTTTTCACTCATAGAGTTTGCTTATAACAACAGCTTTCATGCTAGTATTTAGATGGCACCATTTGAGGCATTATATAGTAGCAGATATAGATCTCCCATTGGTTGGTTTGAGATTGGGAAAGCTGAGTTGATAGGACCAGACCTCGTGCCTCAGGCTATGGAAAAAGGTTAAAATCATTAAGGAGCGGTTGAAAAGTTCTCAGAGTCGTCAAAAATCCTATTCGGATGTTCGTCGTAGAGACTTAGCGTTCAAGAAAGATGATTGGGTATTCTTGAATGTTTCCCCCATGAAGGGTATAATGCGGTTTGGAAGGAAAGTAAAATTGAGTCCAAGGTATGTCGAGTCATACAAAATCATTCAGAGGATTGGTCAGGTGGCGTACAAGCTTGAGCTACCACCCGAGACGTCATTAGTGCACCCGAAACTCCATGTGTCTATGTTGAAGAAGGTAGTTGGAGATCCGTCAGTTATTGTGCCGGTTGAGACCATTGAGGTTAATGAAGAACTGTCATATGAAGAAATTCCAGTTGCCATTCTTGATAGGCAAGTCCGAAAGTTGAGGAATAAAGAAATTGCCTCCGTGAAGGTGTTGTGGCGAAACCAGCAGATTGAAGAGGCTACTTGGGAGGCCGAGGAAGAGATGAAAAAGAAGTATCCTTACTTGTTTGTATAAGCTATGTAACCTTTCTATAAAATTGTCGCCTATGGATTCCTGTATCACTTATTCAGTTAATGTAAAGGTGTTTCTTTCTAAATATATTGTATGTGAGGTCACGATTGGTGTTGTTATGAGTTATGTTACGTCATTGGATTATATATATGTTTTGAGAATGTGTTTTTGGGGATCTCTGACAGGTGGATAGGCCCAGTTACAGGGGAAACTCTGGCAAAACTTTCGGAAATTTAGGGAGTTAGTCGAATTTGGGGCTGCTCGTGTGTGGTATGAAAATTGAGTTGCATAGGATGCAAATAGTGAGCCTTGATCCTCATTCGAGGACGAATGATCTTAAGTGGAGAAGGATGTAAGGCCCCGTAAAATATTTCCTAAAAACTAGGGTTTCGTGATGCCGGGGTAGTCGAAGAGGTTAACAATAGTAGAAATTCTTCGAAATTTTCCTAAAAACCGGGGTTCGGACTTTTTGGATTGAGCAGTGCGCTGGGGAGTTGAAGGAAAATATTTTGCAGAGATAGGCCTTTCTTTGGCCCATTATTCGGCCGCATAATCACTCTGCGGGCCGCAGAATGGCCGTAGAGTGAAGCAACTACTTAAGCCATTTTTTATGACAATTTCGCGGCCAGTTATGCGACCGTACAACCATTTCGCGGGCTGCACTTTTGTTGCACAATCAGCCTTAGAATATTTGTGGAGGGAGGTTCTGCGGCACATTATGCGACTGCAGAACAAATCTGCGGGCCGCATAACGGCCGCAGAGAGAAGCAGGCTAACCCAGTTCAGAAAGCCATTTTTCGCGGTCATTTCGCGGACCACAGAATCATTATTGCGACTGCAGATCCTGTCCCGGGGCTTTATTTTTGGATTTTTATAACCCGACCCTACTTAGATAAAACATATGCCATAGTCAAATTTGAGCAAATTTCTCATACTTTTAGAGTGAGAAAGAGTGCTTAGTGTGGGGGAGTAACCTTCAACCTATTATCCATCAATATTTGCTCAATCATTGAGGATTAACAAAGAAAGTCTTCATCCTAAAGGTAAGAATATATGTCCTAGCTCTTAATTTCGACAGTTCTTTGGTGTGGGGGTTGTTATCTTGCATGCATGTGTTATCAAAGAATGTGGGAAGGGTGTGAGCTAAAAATGGTGGAGAATGGGTTGGGGAATGACGGAATCTTTCACATAAGGGGCTTAAAAACATTAATGCATACCTAGCGTTTGATAATGTGCTCAAATGAGCTAGAATCATGACCATCTTCCTAATTTTTGTCCAACTTGTTATATTTCTAAAATAGATCGAAGCTGCTAAGAATTCCAGAACGTTTTAAAGCTTAAAGGAATCTCAATTGAGGTATGTTGGCTAAACCCCCTTCTTCTTAGAATCGAATCCCACGGTGTTCATGTAATTGGTGTAAGTTCCAAATTGATCATAATAGAATTGGCTATTCCGAATGTGCTTGTGTTGAAGGATATATGATCAATATGTTTTGTAAATGCTTCATCATATCACCTTATCATTGAGGATGTACTCAAAATATGGAATATGTGTTAAAAATGTTTAAGACTTCAAGTCAAGATCGAAATAAAGGTTGTTATGCCAAATTGTATGAAAAGACTCTATGTGCCTAAGATTCCCAAATTGCTCATATGTGAATTTAATGTCTTGAATGGGAAGCGTTATTGTTGTTGATAATGATAATGATGTTTGAATGTAGAAAAGGGAATTGGAATTATGAAATACGGCCAAGTGCCAAGAATGACTTTATAATTGTGG